>NW_025334017.1:46473113-47673113 GCF_019186645.2 Phyllostomus hastatus | reverse complement strand
CACCGTACCAGTCACTTGTCAACAAGGATGACAAGTGTGAATGCCGAGAGGCCTTCCGTAGCGTGAGCTTCCCAGGGGTGAGGGCGATCCTTTCTCCTTGTGAGTGCCTCCCACACTGTTACCCTCCGGGAGAGATGAGTACGGAAATAAGCAGCTGTAGAAACTTCCACAGCAACTTGACAGAGGTGTTTTATTTCCTTGGGATCCGATAATCAAAAAGCAGGGCTTATATTTTGTACAACTTTGTTTTTTTTAGAGTTTAAGAAAATATTATTATTTTTATTTTTAGAGAGAAGGGAAGGGAAGGAGAAAGAGAGGGAGAGAAACATCAGTTGTGTTTGCCTCTCACATGCCCCCCACTGGGGATCCTGCCCACAACCCAGGCATGTACCCCGACCAGGAATTGAACCAGTGACCCTTTGGTTTGCGGGCTGGCACTCAATTCGCCGAGCCACACCAGCCAGGGTGTGACTTTGTTTTTTAAAGGTGTTATTCTTTCTACTAATTTATTTTTATGGCTCTTGACCAAAGTATCGGTCTACGCCAGTTCAAGGGAAGAGGAGCGGGCCCCTCCCCGCAGGCAGTTTGGGAAGCACGGCTCTGGATCCCCGGGACTCAGGCCAAGTCGAGAGCACGATGGAACCGAAAATACGAACGTGGAGCTCGGAAAAGGCAACGCGGGGAAGAGGAAAGAAATGGGAAGTCTTCGACACGGCAGTTCGCTTATGTGCGGAAACGATGGCAGCGAGCAGCCCTCTGGGCTGAACGTGCCCCCCACGGCCTTTGCAAGTGAAATTTGGGATGGGCGATAAAACCCACACCGTCCAGCTGGCCTGGGAGCCCGGAATGCGCCCTTCCTGAGGGGTCAGGGGCCCTCAGCGGCTGCGGCCTGTCCCCTCCGCACGCTGGCCGGAATTTGAAGGAGGGCGTCTGCCGTCCGGTCCCTCGTACTTCCCACCTTTGTCCTGCTCCCTCGCTGGGCATTCTTCCCTAGGGGCACCCCCGTCCCCTTCCCTTCTGCTCTTGCAGCTTGCTCATCCCCTTCTCCCCATGCTACAGATGAGGAAGTTGAGGCTCTGAGGCTGGGTGGCCCGCTTAGGACCACCGGGCTGTCACGTGGCGGAGCTGGGATTTGAACCCAGGTGCTCCCGGCTCCCTCTTCCCTGACCAGCCTCTGATTCTCGACACTGGAGGGGCAGCATCCCGGGGCTGTGACAGGTGCATGGCTCCCGGGGCATATCTTACTGGACCTTGAAGTGTCTGCTCGGTCTCACTTTCTCTTGGCAGATCAGTGCCGTAACAGGGACAGGAACCCGGGCCTCCTGTCTCCTCGGTGACACCAGCCCTCCTTCCTGGGGCCCACCCCCTGGCCTTAAACGTGTGTTTCTGCTTCCCCCAGTGAGAGGCTCCTGCCCACCAGCCCAGGGAGGCGGGGGCCTCTCCGAGGGAGAACGGCTCCCAGGGTGCACAGCTGCTTTGCCAACAAGCAGGAAGCCCTTCCTGAAAGCTTCCCACACAAGGTCAGCGCTCGGCCCATCTGGCGCAGCGCAGGAAGGAGACAGCCAAATGGCGTTCTGTTTTGTTTTTCTGTGTGGGGTTGAGTGCTGCACCCAGGAGTGGGGGGAGCGCAGGCGTGCAGCCGGAGGGATTGCGGCTTGGAACCCCAGCCCGGCTCTCCATCCGACCGCTTCTGTCCTTCTGAGCCACGGTGTTCACCTCAACAAGACGGGACGGGGACAGCAGTGTCCAGGCTGCAGGGTTGCTGTGAGGTGTGGAGGTGGCATTTGCAGAACCCGACCCAGAGAGCCCGAGGGAAATCGGCCATTGTTAACACTGTGCTCTAGGTGGTTCCCGGTCTCAGGGTTAGCAGCTATCCATACGGTGATGCCGTAGCTGGTCCAAGACGTGCAGGCTGTGCCGGGCACGATGCTGGGTGTTTTATGGCATGGTTCTTTTTTTTTTTTTTAAAGATTTATTTATTTATTTATTTTTAGAGAGGGAAGGGAGGGAGATAGAGAGAGAGAGAGAAACATCAATGTGCGGTTGCTGGGGGCCGTGGCCTGCAACCCAGGCATGGGCCCTGGCTGGGAATCGAACCTGCGACACTTGGGTTTGCAGCCCGCACTCAATCCACTGAGTATGGCATGGTTCTTTTCGGCCTTCAGCGACCTGACTTCATGGAGGTCCCGGTTTTCGAGCCCCAGTTCACAGGCGGGGAAAGAGGCGTGGATACGCTGTGCAACCTGCCCAGCGGCGGACGCTGCCGAACAGCCGAACCTGAGCCTGGGCTGCGGGCTGTTCCTCTGATGCCTCGGCCTCAGGGGCGCGGCGCCACAAGGACGCTCGAGGGCGCAGGAGGGTCTGTTAGACAACCAGCCACTGACTGTTTCCCCGCTCATCTGCCTCTTCTCTTGTCTGTCCTTCTCGCTTGCATCACTTTTTCCCCTGGCCCTGCCCCTGTTTTCTTCATTAAGCTCAATAATCAAAGCTGCCTTTCAAGAATATCAATTTCAAGCATCTCATGGTAGAACTGAGGTAACTGAATGTATTGGTTCACTGTGTGGCTGTGTCACAAACTACCCCAAAACATAGATGCTTATGGCCACAGGTGTTTCTTTTATTTGTTCATTATCCTCCGGTTTGGCAGTTTGGGCTGGGTGCAGCGGGCAGTTCTCCTGGCCTCTCTGGGTCTCATGTGCCTGCAGTTGGCAGAGCGCTTGCCTGGGGCTGGGTGGTCTAGGGCAGCCTCGCTCACACGTCTGGCGGTTGGCAGCTTGTTGGCCGGAACGCTTTGGCTCTCTTCCACGTGGCCTCCCTGGGCTAGCTGGGGCTTGTTTAACAGGGTGACGAGAAAAAACACACGGCCTCTCGAGGCCTCGGCTCAGAAGCCGGACAATGTCACGGCGACCTATTTGATTGGTCAAAGCAAGTGACAACGTCTGTCCAAATTCAAGAGATGAATAGCGAACCATCTCTTGTTGGGAGGAGTGTCGAAGACTCGGTGGCCATGTTTGGTCTACGGCGCTAAGCCCACCCATTCCCCCAAAGATACCCTTTACCACAGTCCCTCTGTCCCTCCACTGTCCTCCCCACCCCACCCTGTTCTCGTCCTGTTTCCAATACTTCCTCACTTCACATCGCCCAAAGCTTCATTCAGTCACTCGACAAGCATTTCATTATGTGCCAGGGGCCCGGGAGTGGACAGAACAAAGTTGCTGCGTCAGTAACAACTGACTCTCGGTATTCTGGGGGCAGGAGCAGACCGCCCAGAAATCAACAAGTACCTGTTGGGAGGCTGTGAACAGTGGCGCTTTGGAGGGCGGGGGTGGGGGGGAGTACGTGTGAAAGGATGGTGGTCCCCGTGTGTTCAGAGTGGTCAGTTGACACCCAAGGAAGTGACACCTCATCTTAAATGTAGTTTAAAAAAAAAAAACCCCAACCGTAAGATATGTCATTAAAAAACAAGGAAAAGAAAACACTAACTATGGACAAATGCTTGATAAGCAAAAGCATTTTATTTTACCCGATTCTGTTATAATGAGAACCAAATGACCGCTTCTGAAAGAGGGGTGCTGGTCGCCTCTGGGAGCTTCGGGGAGCTCACCTTTCAAAAGGAGGGTGAGCTTATCTGGGCTCCTGGTTTGTGGTGAGGATTCAAGTGACACCATAAAAGCGAAAGTTGCTTTGCTCTGGTTTCACTTCCTACCGCAAGGTTGCCAGTGATTTTTTTTTAAGAGCACAAATCAACCATCATCACTTTCTGCACAAACCCTTCTGAAGGTTCCTGCAGCCCAGCACCAGACCACCAGGCCCCTGCCATCTGCCATCTGCCCTGCCGCCCACCCCCCAAAGTCCAGGGGTGGTAACCCATCAGCTTTTCTCCAAAACTGGCTCTGACTCACACCCCTCTGCCTGGTGACCTCCAGGTTCCGGGGATCCTCCCATCCTTACTCAGGCATCGGGACCCCCAGAGCACTGGTGTCGTCTGGGGGTCATGGCCCCAGCTCAGTGACATAATTCGTTCACCTGCAGTAGCTACTTAAAGTTCCTTCCAGACCATCTTCTAAGATCGAATCTTAGTAGAGCCTGGCATTAGCTACGATGCCACTAAAACGAGGCCCCGAGCCTTCGTTTCCCCACCTGCAAAGTGGCCCAGGACACCTAACTCCTTAGGGTGGGCATGAAACTTGGAGAGGTCTAGGACCAGGCCCAGGCCCACAGCGGCGTCCCGCAGCTGTGGTTCCGACTCTGGGACGGGACTGTTGGGCGGGCGACCAGGGCGTCCCAGGGGCCGCGTCTGTAGTTTGGGGACAGGGAAAGGGTGGGAGGACTTCCCCGAAGTGTCCCACCCGCCGGCCCACTGTGGCCCCCCCATCACACGGCCAACGAAGGCCGCACAGCCGGGCGCGCCCTCTCGCCCTTGCCAGGGGTCCCCAGGCTTGTAGCCACGGTCGCACCGCCTCGGGCCGCCCGGAAACCCCGGACCAGCGCCCCCAGCGCGATCTCGGGAGCGGGAGCGGCGCCCGGAGGCGTGCTGGGCATGCGCGGTCCGCGGAGCGCAGGCCCGGTCCTCCGGGAGGCGGAAGCTCGGGACAAGGACGCGGCGGGGGCGCGCAACGGCAGGGCGCGCGCGCCTCAGCCGGCCGCCGCGCACGCGCAGCACGACTCCGAGGGCGCGAGCCCGCCGCCGCCGCCGCCGCCGCCGCCGCCGCCGCCGCCGGCCGGGACCGCTGTGCGCCCGCGGCGTGAGGCGTGGGAGGGAGCGCGGCCCGTCGGTCCGCGGCGCCGCCCAGTCGTCGTCCGTGTCCGCCAGCCCGCGCCAGGCGCGGTCCGAGTGAGTGCGGGGCCGGGCGCGGGCGGGCGGCCGAGTTCGGGAGCTGGTGGTTGGCAGGGCCGCGGCCTGAGGGCGGAGGGCCGAGCGGGGCCGGACAGGCCAGTCGCGGACACGGATGCGACGAGGCCGGTTCCTCCCGCGCCGCCCGCCCGCCGGCCGCGGCTCGCGGAGGCCGGGGGACGTGGGGAGGCCGGGGGACAAGGGGAGGCCGGGGATAGAGGGAGGCTAGGGGTTCGGGGAGGCCGAGGGACGTGGGGAGGCCGGGGGGCATTTGGAAGTCGGGGTTCGGGGAGGCAGAGGGCTCGGGGGAGGCCGGGGGTATAGGGAGGCCGAGGGACGTGGGGAGGCCGGGGCTCAGGGAGGCCCGGGCTGTGGGGAGGCCGGGGACGCTTGGAAGCCAGGGGCGCGGGGAGGCCGGGGGACGTGGGAGAAGGGCCGGCCTCCGCCGGAGCCGGCCAAATGCCTCAAAAACAAAAGGGGAGAGAAGGAGGAGGAGGAAGAGGGAACCCGCGGGGACGTGGGGACGCGGGGCACCAGGAGCGGAGGCCGCCGGCCCGCGGGCAGGGAGGGGTGGGACCGAGTGCTGGGGGCCGACGAGCCTCGACCCCGGGCCCGGGGTGGGCGCCCTCCCGGCTGCTGGCTCCAGTTTTCCGGGCCCGGCGGTTCCCGGGACGATGGCTCCGAGTCCCCATCCGAGCCTTTGTGCCTCCAAGCGGCCTCCGCCTCGGCCCCAGCCCCCCGCGCGCCGCCTTGGGGGGATCCACGGACGACTCGCGGTTCCTCTCTCGGTTCCTGTCCTGGCCTCTCTTCTTCATCAGGAGGAGGGGGCTGTTACTTGGTTTTATTGGATTGCAGGATCTTGCCGCTTAATGCACTAAGCGTACATTTTTTTTTTTTTTTGAGCCATTTCAACAGTGTCCCATTCTTGCATCGTTAGCCCGCAGCTGGGCTTTGGGCAGCACGACTAAGATAATCGTAATATTGTAGTGACTGTGGGAACCGGCGGCCGCGTGGGAGTTTGGGGGTCTGTATTTCAGACGGCCGTGGTTGGGAGTTTCACTCAGAGGGTAGATAGTCTCATGGTTGGAAAAAGAGACGGGCCACTGCTGTTTGGGATGACGGAGGGAGCCTCACCCGTGCGGGCTGGGAAAAGGGTCCCCTTTTGCAAAGGACACAGCAGCGCCCTGGTCAGCCCTGCCTTGGAGAACCCGGGAGGAGAGTGTGGATGGGGCGATCGGAGAGACGTAGACCGGCCTCTGACTCGCTCTCGTTGAGGTGCAGCCTGGATCCTGTCTTTGCCGGTTGTGCCCCTGAACTCGGTGTTGGACCCCGCCGTGCTTAAACTTGTAAAGGAAGTTTGTGTTTCGGTATCCGTATGAGCAGCACGTCGTGGTGCGCTGGTGGCCTCCTCTCGGGGAGGTGCAGCGGGGCCCATTGTCCCTCTCCTCCCGACACTTCTGCGTTCCCCACGCTGCGGGCACGGTGAGCTCAAGTGCCATCAGCCCTCTCAGGAATTTCTAGTCGAAAGGAGCCCGCCCCCACGCAGGCTTCAGCGCAGGCGCCCAGTGGGTAGCAGGTGCGCACGCCCGAGAGGGGGTGTGCCCGAGAGGGGTCGGGGTGGCCGAGACCCCGACTCTGAAACTGGACAGTTGCATTTGGGCGGGCACGGGGGTCTTGGAGGAGATGTGACTTAACGCTTGTTTGGAGACTTGATTTTGAGAGAATAATGAAAAACTGTCTCGAGGGCAACAAGAGAGTCCATTCGAAGTGTTAACAACACTGTGGATGGCTTTAGCTTTTGAAGTTCAACATTTTCAGCTGAGACGTCTCCAGGTAGAAGGGACCTTGTGCTGAATCCCAGCGGCAGGGCCAAGTGGGTGGTGACGAGGACCCTTTGACTTTGTGGGGCGGGGACACAGCTCCCGTGTCACAGACGTGTGAGACCTGCGGGGTCCTGTCGGCCGGCGTCCCTCCGTAAACGCAACCGAAGATTTCAATGGCACTGAAAGTTCTGCTTGTTGCTACTGTACTTGTGAAATGAGTTTCTTTGCTGAACGATCAGAAGTTTCACTTCTGTTGTACTTTATCATAAAGCTTGTTGAAGAGCATGTACTCATTCCTGTTTCCCCTCAAAAAATTCCCTAAATAATGAGCAAAGCATTGCTGTGAAAGTCTTCAAGACTTTTTACTGATGCCTATATAAATCACTTAAAATATCAATTTAAAAAGTTTGGACAAAATAAATGACCTTGTATTACCATTTGAATCAATGGTAATAAAGTTCAGGAAGTTCCTGGATGCAAATCAGCACTCAGATGCCAGGCTGCTTGTCAGGGCTCAGGAGGTGCCCCGGCGGGGCGGGGCGGGGGCCGTGCCCGGAGCTCCCGGCGCACCTGTGCCTGCTCTCCTCTCCTCTCCACCGCCCGGTGACGGTGACCTCTCGGTCTCCCTGCGAGCAGTGTCCAGCAGCAGGTGATCGGAGCCCTTCCTTGCTCTCCCTCCACCGGCATCTGTGTTTCTGGTAGTAAAGCAGCAGGGAACCCCGGCTCCTGTCTGTGACAATTGCATTGTCTTTTTACCAGGCGCTACGATGAAAATAAATTCAGATAAACATATATAAATCGATGTTCAGTTTAGCAAAGGCTGTCAGTTATAGCCTAATTTGAATAAACACTAATGGCATGGTTTATAGACAGAAATAGGAGATAGATGTTTTTGCCTGAGTAGCGCCATTCCCACCATTTTTAAAAAAGATTTTATTTATTTATTTTTAGAGTGGGGTGAGGGAGGGAGAGGGGGTGGGAGAGAACATTGATCAGTTGCTTCTTGAAAGCCCCCAACCGGGGGCCTGGCCCGCAGCCCCGGCCCGGGCCCTGCCGCCTTCTGGGCCCCGGTGGGCAGGGCCGGCGGCCGCTCTTTGGTAGCCGGAGCCCTGAGACGAAGACACTGGTGGCATTACGGCTGGTTTACCTGTTTTAGGAATGTGAAGTTATTTCCTTTCAAACTTTGTATTTAAATAATCCTTCCTAAGCTTTATTTACGTGCATTGCCATGTACTACAAACTTCAGAACAGGAGAAACGACTGAAGTTATGTGTGGGGGCGCTACCCAGTGACGGGGAGAACGTGACGCGACCGAGCGGGTGCACGTGTCGGTGGTGGGTGCCGGGACCTGTTACGGGTAGGTTAACTCTGGGAGCGGCCCGCGGCCGGACCGGGGCTGGTGCTTCGACGCCTCGCCCCCTTGGCTCCCCCCTGGAACCGGAGAGCTGCGCAGTGCTGTTCCTGTCCTCGTCTGTGGGTGGAGCTCGGCAGGCGTGGAGCTGGGGTAGCCCTCGGCCCCGAGGGGCGGGTCCTGGCTGGCCAGGCCTCAAGGACCGGCCAGGGCCAGCTCCTCACTGGAGAGGGGGCAGTCTGGACCGCCTTACCCCGGTCTCCTGAGCCGGAGCAGGCAGTGTGTGCAGGAGGGGCGACTGCGTCTGGGGAAGTTGGTGTGTTTCGTAGTTGGATCTGATCCTTTCAGAACTTGAAGTTCTGATCTGGCCAGCGTAGTGTGAGGACACACTTTAATGAAATACCAGAATTCTTTAATCATGTTAAGTTAATTTAGAACCAGTTACATAAAGACGATTAGTGCCCTGTGCACTAATAAGATGCGTCTTACTTGTCAAAGGACGTGCTTAGTGACCTCTGCGTTCCCAGCCTTCGTGTGGGCGAGTCTCCGGGGTCAGCGTGGTTTGCGAGCACAGCTCTGTGGGGAGCAGGGGCGACGGGCGGGCAGAGCGGAGCGCAGTGCGCACGCGTCTCCCAGGCACAGCGAGGGCTCGCGGCCCCCAGCACCTCCCATCTGCGGCACGGCGCTGCTCTGGAAGTTCCTGAAGTGACTCTGCTCGTTGGCACCACCTCAGAGTTTTCCGTCCTGCTTTCCCCGGCTGGCGCACTCTCCGTTCCTTTGTGGTCCGGGTGGGGGGGGGGGCAACCTCAAGGCTTCGGAGAACCTGAAGGTCGCCTCGGTGGGCTCTGTGCCTGGCCCCGCCCACCCTGCCTGCCCCGGTTCTGTCTGAAAAGTCCTCTAGTCCGGTGGTTTGGGTCTGCGACCTCTCGGCGCTGGCTGCGTCCACGTGGGACCGGAACACCGTGCCTCTGTCCTTGCTGCACGAGAGGGAGGCTCGAACGGTTTCACGCGTTACACATTTTGAGTGGGTCGTGTGTCTGGTCCCGAGAGCCGAGGCACCGCGAGGGCAGAAACTTAGCTGCGCACGCTGTGGCACGCCCGCGCACGACGCCGTGCCCGCGCACGCTGTGGCACGCCCGCGCACTGACGGGGGAGCACGACCCCCTTGGATTACTGGAGAGCGGCCCCTACCCCACGGACTGGTCCCTGGGTCCAGGAGAAAGCACCGCTCTGCCCTTTACAACCTGGAAGAGTCCTTTCCCCTAGAAACGGGTCTCGTAGGAACGGCCGTGGTGTTCATTGGGGCTCACCGAAGTTCCGGGGACGGGAGGCGGCCTCAGGAGACAGTGGAGGAGCGGGGTCTGTCACGGGCACCCTCGCGGGTCCTCACCGGTCGGCTGGGCGCGTCGGGCGCCCCGCGCAGTGTGACCGCAGCCCTGCACCGCCCCTCAGGGCCCGTCTTCCTGCTGCCGCGGTGCCTGCCACGCCGCCTGCTGGCTCCCCCCGACCTGCTCCGCGAGGCCGTCGCCGCCGTGCTGTCGTTCGCACGGAACACTCTGAGAGGGATGGGTCACCGGCCTTCGCTCCAGGGGAGGGGTCAGCACGTGGGGAAAAGGCAGTCTGCTCACGCTCAGCAGCTCCCTCTTGCGCCTGCTCTGCGGTGTGCGGGGACGCACGCGCACGCGCACGCACACGCGGTCGGTGAGCCCCGGGTTGTCTGCTGCGGTTGCGAAGGGTCGTCGTCACAGGACGGCAGCGTCGCTGCCCCCAGAACTGAGAACTGTGCAGGCCCCACCTCGGACCCGGGTCCGACCCTGGGGGGCCGCGGGCAGAGGGCCGCGCGGGGAGGTCTCTCTGGGCCTCTCAGGTCGGCCGGTGAGCGCCTTCGCTTCCGGACTCCCGGAGACGTCTTCCGGCCGTTTCGGAGCTTGGGGCAGGCCCCGCAGCTGCTTCTGTGGGTGCTGTTGAGCGTGTTGTGCGGGGGCCGCTCGACTCTTGTGAACCCTGATGTCCGCGCGGACGGTTCTAACGAACAGCTTTGCCCTGCGGTGGCTGGCAGTCGGCCTGGCGCCCGGACTCGCGGCGTTTGGCAGCCGGCAGAGGAGCGCATGCGCCAGCGGGCGGGTGCGGGAGGCAGCGCTCCCTGGTGGGCCGTGGTGGGTGCCGAGAGCTGGGCGGGCTGTGCGGAGGCGGGGCGGTGGCCGGGGGTCTGGGCTGACCGATGGGCGGTGCAGTGGGCACTGATTCCTGCCTCGCCTGCACTCGCCTGCACTGGGGATAGGCAGGCGAGTTCAGTGTGATCTCAGAACAGGAGGGCGTTCCCACGCGGTCGGACTGTCAGCTGGACGGCTTTGTGAGGGCGGACATGGAGCTGTGAGGTGGGGGAGCCGAGGGCTGTGGCCCCCAGGGGGTGCGCTCCCGAGGGCCTGGCCTGCAGTAGCTGCTCGGGGAGGCCAGGCCACGGTCCTCCTGAGGTCCGCAGCCTCCTGGTCGTCCTGCCCGGGACCAGCCCTCTCCGCCGGAGTCTGCAGCCCTGTCTCCGACTTCCGGTGCCTGCGCTCCCCGCCCCCTCCGGTGGTTTCTCTGGTATTGCCCCTTCGTGGTTTTAAACAGCCCTTCCCTGGTTAGAGCGAGGCTGCGTGTGGTTTCTCCGTGCACCCGCCCTCCGGCCACTCACGGTGGCACGAAGTGCCCACGTGCCCCCGGCAGGCGTTTGGGCACCGGTGGCCCCTGCGTGTGCTCCCCGGGCCCCGGGGGTCCGTGTGCTTGGCCACGGCCCCTCCCCCTTGGTCCTGTGCAGCTTCACCGGCCCACCTGTGGGTTCTTGTTGTTGTTGTTGATGAGTGGAGGTTCTTAAGTTTTTTTTTTAAGATTTTGTTTATATTTACTTTTTAGAGAGAGGGAAGGGGAGAAGAGAGGGAGAGAAACATCAGTGTGTGGTTGCCTCTTGCACGCCCCCTGCTGGGGACTTGGCCCACAACCCAGGCCTGTGCCTTAGACTGGGAATTGAACCGGCAACCCTTGGTTTGAAGGCCAGTGCTCAGTCCACTGAGCCACACCAGCCAGGGCAGAACTTCTTAAGTTTAACGTAGTTTGTCAGTCTTGTCCTTTGTAGTTGGTGCGTCTCATGTCTCTCCCTGCCCTGAGGTTATCAGTGAATTCCTTTGCTATTTTCTAAACACTTCATAGTTTTGCCTTTCTCCTTTAACTGCGTGACTCTGTTGACTTGGGTTGGGTATGTATTGTGAGGAAGGACCCCGTTTCGTTGACACGTGGACAGCCGGTGGCCGCAGCCGCATTCCCCGGGAAGAGCACCTTCCCCCAGCGCGCTGCAGCACCGCCAGTGTTGTGAGCGAGAGGCCCGCGTCCGGTCCCCGGCGCCAGGCTGCCTGAGCTGCGTGGCTTTGCGCTGGGCCGTGGCACGCCACGGCGCTCCTCCTGCCTGGCACTCCCTCCAGTGTGCCTTGGCTACCCTTGACCTTTACACATCAGTACGTGTGTGAGGGTCACTTGTCAGCGTCCACAAAAGTTCTTCCAGGTAGGTGTGGGATGACACTGAATGCGGAGAGCAGGGTGGGGGAACTGTCTCCGGCTTCGGGGTCTGCGGATCAAGTCTAGGGGTGCTCTCTCTCGTGTCAGTCTTTGTGGGCACGGTGGGGCCCAGGGTCACGTGGCAGGGGTAAGTGCAGCTTCTGAATCAGGGCCGGACCGCCGGAGAGGGGCCGTGCCACTTCCCCTTCCCCCCAGCAGGGCACGGTGCCGCCCTGGGGCGGCACTCGGAAGGGCTGGTCTTCTCGGTTTGGCCATGGTACTCGGCGTCTGTGCTACTTCACTGTGACTTGACTTTACGCCTCCCAAATACCTAGTGATGTTGAGTGTCTCTTCATGTGCTTCGTTGTTGTCCCTGTACCTCTGGTGTTCAGAGGCTTGGCCCACGGAGCATTCCTTTTCAAGCCGGTGGGTTCTGGGTGTGTTCCGGCTGCACGTCCTGTATCAGACACGGGCAGTGTGTGTGTCCCACGCCGCGGCTTGTTTTTGCACTCCCTCAACGGCACCCGAGGGCAGAGTCACACGTTTTGGTGATGTCCCGTCTATCGGTGTGTTCTATGGATTGTGGGTTTTGGCTGTCATATTTAAGAAGTCTTTGCCTGATTTTAGGTCACAAAGGTTTTCCCTCACTTGGTGCCCCCTCTGGAGTTTTTGTAGTTCGGGGTTTTACATTCAGGTCGATGATTCATTTTGAGGTAGTTTTTGTTCACGGTGCGGTGCATGGACCCACGCTACCTGTAAAACTTCCGAGGCCTAGAGTGAAGGTGGCTGCCTTCAGAGAGCGTTTGCTTTTGCTCCGACGAGACCGCGACCACCCTGAGCCCACCCCAGACTGGAGGTGCGCGGACCCCCCGGAGCTGCAGTGCTCCCAGGGGGAGACGGCTGGCTTCCCGCGGCCCCCTCTGGACCCGTGTAGACTCCCGGGGCCTCTTGCTGGGGCTGAGGCAGACACTTCGGCGACCTGGCCTTCGGTTTCCGTCTCTCTGCCCTCTGCACGGCAGGGGGTCCGCGGCGCCTCCGCATCGGCGCACGGCTCCAGGGCAAAGGTGGTTTCTGGGCCTGCTTATCTCTTCGGGTTTCTGATTTCACTTTGATTTTCTCTGGGTGTTTCCTTGTTGTCTTGTCAGTTTCCTGTCGCCTTTGAGATTGAAGTGTCCTGCCCATTGCGCAACTCTTCTTCAGGAGGAGGGCTGGACCGAAGCCCAGCCTGCAGTTAGGGAACCAAGGACGCTTTTTCCATTTCCACTCCACGCCTAGTGTCTAGCCGTGGACCTGCCGTCCCCGGTGGTAGCCACTGGCCACCTGTGGCTGTCGAGGTGAGACTCAGTGACAGGTCCTCTGGCCCAGGCACACTGGCCTCTGGTCGAGTGCGCAGTTCCCGCACGAGGCCAGTGGCGACCGCGTTGGACCGCGCAGAGACGGAGCACGTGGCGTCAGGTGAGGGCCTGCCGGACAGCCCTGGCCACAGGTGTCCGTGAGGATCACCACTTGGTCCCCTATACCCTTCCCTCAAACAATTAGTGTTTTGTTAATATTGTTCATCGTAGTCAGAGGCGCCGGTTGGAATTTCAGATACGGGAAGGCACTTGCCTGGGGACGTGCATGCTGACGTGGGACAGCTCTGCGGCCCCTGCTGAAGTGTGGGGTGACGGTGTCTGCGGCATTTCTTCACGGAGCCGGGAAGGAGCCCGGCGCACCGCTCCGGGGCCCGGCCGCGGCCGTGCTGCGTGGGGTCGGCGGTGCGGCGAGGTGTCCGGCACTCCTCGTGCCCGGGCAGTGGGGAGCAGGGCCACGAGGACTCTCCGTAGACTGGGAGCCTGGAGCAGAAAGCAGGCTCCCCCTCCTCCCCCCGCCTTGTGCCGGAGCAGTGTCAGCGGGAGCTGTGCTCCGCTGGGCGGTTTCGCGCCCGGGACAGTGTAGCCCTGCAGCTTTGACTTGGCCGTTAGGGCGGAGGGGGGCATGTAGCTCCAACAGAGCAGCGTTCGTTGGAGAAATACGCTTAAGGTGTTCGTCTTGTTTCACGCGTGGTTTTGTGAGACCCTGCGATGCGAAACAAGGCGTGCGTGAGCTGCTCGTAGCGGTCGAGGGCGCGCGGTGAGTGCGGAGGACGGGCCCGGGGCCCCCGCTGGCGTTCTCGTGGGGGCGGGCCGACTTCCTCCACGGGGCCCGGCAGTGCCGCCTCCGGCTCCGTGGGCCACGCGGGGCCTCTGTCCCCGGTGCTCAGTCCCGCCCTGGCCGTGCGGAAGCACCTGGGACGGTGCGGGCGGGGACGAGCTACCTGGGGGTTCCAGTGCAGTTTCATCTCTGGTCCCTAAGTTTGACACAGTTCCACGTGCAGTGAAGTGTTACGGTTCTTCGGGTTGTTTCTTTAATCACATACAGTGTGAAGACCATTGTCAGCTCACGGGCCCACAAAACCAGGTGATGGGGCCAGATCGGCGAGGCCGCGTGGGCTCCTGCAGCCCAGAGGAGGAGAAGGGCGCGCAGTGGGCATCTGCGGCTCAGCCTCCCTCCCCACGGAGCACCCCACCCCCCACGCCGGCCCTTGTGCAGGCCCCCGGAGCTCCCCACTGAGTCCCCACCCCCTCAGCCCCCTTAGCTGCCCCTCCTCCAAGCCCTTTCCACCGTCTGGTACTGTTGCCTGGTGCTGTTTGTGTGTTAGTGTTGTTGCTTTCCTCCTCTGCGGCAGGAGTGCCGTAGCCCTAGCGCGTAACACAGAGGCCGTTGCCTGAATATTGGGTTCACCATTTCTGTCTGTGTGTCAGTCTCGTCTTTGAACTTGATGCGAAGGCAGTCAGTCACTCTCTCTGTGTTTTTACATGACTCCCTTTTTGCACTCTGCTGGTTCTGAGCCTCAGCTGAGGGGTGTATGCTGTTCATTTCTTGCCATGTGACCGGGCGGGCATCTGGGTGGTCTCCAGCCTTTCCCTGTTACAGACGCTGCCATCCACGGCTCGTGCTGCCCCTGTGCACATGGACGTCCGGCCGGTCCTCCCAGGAGCGCCGGTGGCCGGGCACTGGGCGCTGGGCGCTGGGCTGGCCCGTCTTCCTCGCGCTCGTTGCTGCGCCAGCGCTTCCGCAGCGCTCGTCCGGTCTGCGCCCCCGCTCCCACGAGAAGGCTGGCTCCCGGCCTCGCGGCCCCGCTTCTGCCCCGTGTGGCTGCTCTTGTTTTCCAGGCGGCCGAGTGTGAGATGGTGCCTGTCTGCGGCTTTAAATGGAATTTCCCTCATCACTAATGCCGTCGAACTTTTAATCTGGTGGCCATATCTCCTCTCTCTGTTAGGAAGGACTTGTGAAGTCATTGGCCTAATTTTCTTTTGCTTTTTATGTTTTTCTTAGTGATTTGTAGCCGTTCTTTCTGTGTGTGGATTGCAGTAGTCCTCCGTCATTTCTTCCAGCTGGCGGTTTGTCTCTGTACTTTCGGTGTACTGGAACTGAAGTTCTTGATTCTAATGTCTTCTCAATACTTTCTTTTATGATTAGAATAGTTTTGGCTCATTTAAGGAAGCGTTCTTTATCTGAGGGCTAAATTTTGACGTGAGGTATTTTTATTTAGGTCATGAGGCATTTATTGTTCCATTCAATAACTGTTTAATATTTAGATATGTTTCCTAATTTTTATTAAGGATTCCTTTCAAATGTTTGATACGTTCCAAATGAGAGAATTTTTTTGATGTACCTTATTGTGACATTTCTAAAATTGGATTGTAGTCCCAAAACTCATTGTGTATGAGACTAGCTCTTTGAACTGTTATCTAAATAGGCTCATATCACAGTTCGCTGTGGCCGAGGTCTCGGTCTAACTTGGAAACTTCGGAGCTCCGAGCCGCTTAAACCCCACCTCTGTGTAATTTATGCCTCGGTCATGCCAAATGGATTTGAGTAACAGGTTAGCCTAAGTTTTTAGTTAATGGAGTTCTTAACATTTTATTTTATTTTATTATTTTTAAAAAGCTCATTTATTTTTAGAGAGGGGGAAGGGAGGGAGAAAGAGAGGGAGAGAAACAGTGACTGGTTGGCCTCTCGCAGGTCCCCGACCTGGGGCCTCACCCTCATCCTGGGCCTGGGCCCTGGCCGGGCACCTGCGGGGCCTCCCGCTGTGTGGGCGACGTCCGACCCACCGAGCCGCGGCGGTCGGTCGGGGCGGGTTTCTGCTGTTTCGTTTCTGCCTCTGCAAGGGCGTGCGCGGCTTTCTGGCCCCGGACGCGACGTGGTGTCGATGCGCAGGTCGGCGTCTGGCAGACTGAACAGGCGAGCGGGGCCACCGGGCCGGTGAGGGCTCCGCCACCGGCCCGGACTCACGCTGGGGCCGCAGCTGCCTGCCTCCGGCGGCTTCCGCTGATTGAGCTGTTCGCTTCTGCCTCCTCAGGGGCTGGTTAGGAACGAAGGAGACAGTTTTTAGTCTGTGGTTACTCGCGGCCATTAACCCAGTGTTTATTTTGGCGGTCCTTTTCAGTTTTGTTTTGTCTGTTTGCACAAAATAGCAGTAAGTTGAAAATTTAAAAAATTAAGTAATGAGCCAGAAGTTAAATTCTGCCCCTCCCCCGGAGCTCCGGGTGTCTGTGACCGAGGGGTCCGCGTAGCAGGGCAGGTCTTCCGGACACAATGACAGGACGAGCGCCTCACCTCGCTAGCAGAGGGCCTGGGGCGACTCGCGGCTGTCTGCGGGCACCCGACTTCTGACAGGTGGTCCAGGTGCCTCGGTTCCCGGGTCCTGCCCACGAGCTCCCTGCGCGTGCGCTCAGCCTTTGAGGCTGGGTGTGTGGTTGCCGTGTGGATGGGCACACACGTGAGCCGGTCTGTTTGGCCACCCCCGTTGTTCAGCATTTAAGTGCCTGTCTCGTGATGGCGACCGGCCGAGGGCACCTGGCCTGGCCGCAGTGCGGGCGCACAGTGTGGTGTGAAGCCCCGGGGGCCGGCCCCAGGGCCGGTCAGGTGGCTGGCGTCTGTGGCCCTGAGGGCCGGCGCCCCGTTCGGAGTGCGGGGTGCGGCGTCGGGTGGGCCAGAGCGGGGCACTCTGCACCCGAGGCTGGCCGGGAGCAGGGTCGTGAGGCGGGCGGGGGCGGGGGGCTGGGCTGGAGCTGCAGGGCTCGGGGAAGGGTGTTAGAGGAGCGCACCCTGGGGCAGGCAGCGCAAACCTCTGTCTTCGCGCAAGTGGCGCCCAGTGGCGCCCTGCCAGTCAGGTGACGGGCACAGTCCGGGTGGTCGGAGGTAACAGCCTGTGTTCTCTCAGTTGTATAATTATGTCGCACACGTAAATGGAGAAGGCCTTAATTAGGGGTGCAGCTGAGGACTGGAGAGAGGGGTGACGTGAAGCCTGTTCTAAATAACTGCCTTTTTAGATTTTTTCTTTTTTAGAGAGGGGAAGGGAGGGAAAAGAGGGAGAGAAACGTCAGTGTGTGGTTGCCTCTCACGCGCCCCCTGCCGGGCTCCTGGCCCTGCAGCCCAGGCGTGTGCCCTGACTGGGCGTTGAACCAGCGACCTTTCGGTTCTCAGGCTGGCACTCGGTCCGCTGAGCCACACCGGCCTGGGCCTGATGGGACGCCTGATCTGAGCTCCTGCCCAGGCTCTGAGCTGGTAGAGGCAGGGGCAGCGCCGAGGCCGGTCCAGGGCGGGTCCAGCGTGGCTCCCGGGTTTCTGCTCCCGTGACGGGTTCACCGAGTCCTTTTGCTTGTAAGCGGGTGGTAGTGACTGCACGGTTGCTTTGAGGAGGAGGCGTTCTCTCCTCGGTCCACAGAGCCCGGAAAGGGTAAGAGACTTGTGTGTGCGTGTGAGCTGTGTCCCTGGGCAGAGACGCCGGGGCTGCCGTCAGGTCATCAGACGGAGCCCAGCCCCCCCAGAGGGGCCGCTCCGTGCTGCGGGAGGGCGGACTCCTGGGGCTCCGGGAGGTGTGCGGACCCTGAGGTCACAGGGATCTCACTGTGAGCGCGGTGACACGGCCCGAACTGCCGGGCGCGGCCCAGACACGTGCCGCTGTCTTCTAAATCGAACCCCATCAACCAGCTGTTGAAGTGTCTCCCCCTGCCGGCCTCCCCCAGCCTCTGGAAGTCAGGCAGGACGTGTTGGGGTGCATGGAAGCCAGCCTGGTATGTGCGGCTGTCACCGGCATGCAGTGTTCCCGTCGTGCCACTGCACGGGAGATAAGGGCACGCACAGTGTTGCCCCGGGAGGCCCGTCTTCCCAGCCCCGTGGTGGCGAGAGGCGGGCGGGCGTCGGTGCTGAGTGTAGGAGGTGCCCGCACCGACAGTGCGTGTGCTTCCTCTGCCCGGCAGGGCCGCACGGCTGGCGAGGCCTGACCCCGTGCCTCGCCCTGAGCCCGCGGGCGAGCCCGCGCAGGGCAGCGGCGCAGCCGGCTCGAGTCGTGGGTGTCCGGGCTCTGGAGCCGGGGGGGGGCTTGCTCGTGTCGTTTGGGGGTCCCAGACCACCGATGGCAGCTGCGGCCCCTCCCCGCGGAGAGCTGGTGTGACTGGGGGGAGGCGGCTGCCCCGCGGGGCGGCGGGTGGAGGGACGATGCGGGAGACGGGTCCATCCGGGAGGTTTGCCTTCTCCTGCCGCGGACGGGTGTGGCCTCCGTGGAGCACAGTGTCGTGGGTGGCACAGACACGGGAGACGGTGGGACTTGGCGACGCTGTAGACGAAGGCAGTGGCTCCCCCGTGGAGGGTCCAGGCAGAGTCCACTGAAACCCTTCTGGAAGCCCGCCCTGGACGCCGTCAGGGGCGGTCAGAGGCAGGGAGGGGGCCCGGGTGCCAGCACCGACAGGGGTCAGCGAGAAGTCGACTCCGCCCCTCGAGGGCGGCTCTGAGGGGCTGGGAGGTCAGTGGAGGGGGCAGCTGCAGGGCGGTGGGGACAGCGGGGCCCGGGCGAGAAGTGGCGCCAGCGGCGGGTGCTTGGCTGCAGCCGGGCGATGAAATCAGCGCGGGGGGGGCGTTTCTCGGACGACGGCGTGTTTCTCCCGGACCCGGAGCCTGCCCTGGTGGGGATGCTGTGGGGACTGCTGACGGGATGGCGGGGGAGGGGGACTGTCCCGCGCACGTGGCCCAGGAGGCAGAGGTGGGGTTTGGGAGGACGGCGCCGGGGTCGAAGGAAGCTCTGCTGTGGGCCGGGCTGCCCGCCAGTGCCGCGCCCGTGGGGCAACGGCCGGGTCGTGCGGCAGACGTCGGCGCTGACTGGTCCTGGACGTGCCACAGCCGGCTCAGCCTTCAGTACCGAGCCGCCCGCCCACTCGGACGCAAGACCCGCCCCAGCAGAAACGTCGGGGCTCGCTGGAGGCTCAGGTGGCGGTTGGCAGCAGGGGAGTGAGCGTTCGTAAAGCAGGGGCATGCATTGGAGGGCCGGGGGCCGGTGTTTCTGCAGCCGGCCGCAGTGTGGCGTGAGCAGGACTTGCGTGCCCTGGAAACCAGAAACAGCCGGTGCCTTGCCTTATCACTGTGCTGGTTTTTCGTGGTGCTCTGGAACTGGACCGCAATAGCCAAGGTCTGCCTGTGCAAGGACTTAGAGCCCGTGGCTGCCATGGGAAGGGCTGGCAGAGTGGAAGGTCAGGCTTCACAGCGAGTGTGGCGTCCCTGGAGCTCCCCTGGACCCGCCGTGGTCTGGGCGGTGCGAGCCTCCGCCGCTGGGCTCTGGTCGAAGCAGGAGCTTCCCGGGGCCTCTCTCAGAAGTCCCGGGAGTCCCCAGTGGACCCTCGCCCGCTCACGGCCCTCATTCAGCACCAAGTCCACGTTCGCTGCCCAGGCAGTGTGCCTGATGGCGTGCGTGCGGCGGTCGGTGGGAGCCAGATCTGGGAGGACCTGGGACCTTTGGCCTTCAGCTGAGCAGGAAGAGGAAAGCCGGGTGCAAGAGACTGGCGAGGTGTTAGTGACTGACGTTTTCAGGTTTGTGCTTCCAACAGAAAAGAGGCAAAAACCCAAAACAAAACACGTCAGAGGGCCTCTGAGCAGCAAGTGCTGCCTGCCGACCGCACCCACCGGGAGCTTTTAGTGCTGTTCCGCTTGTTTCGCTGTAGTTGTATTTAATTTTGCCTAAACTGTTTGTCCGGCAGGTCCTGAGGTTGCAGAGCTGAAAGCGGCGGTCGTCGTCCCTGGGAGCTTGTTGTGCGGGCGCAGGAAGAGGCGATCGGCAGCTCTCGCACCCACTGGGGTACGTGTCACACAGGAAGCACTGCCACCGGAGCCTCTCGGGGCCTTTCGGGGCCTTTCGGGGTGGGGCTGTGTCTGTCCTGTCCGCTGCCGGGCGCTCCCGCCCCAGGACAGTGCCGGGCGCGTGTCAGCCCCTCCGTCACTAGGTGGGTTGCGAGCAGGAGTGCTGCGGGAACGCAGGGCAGAGGCCTCTGACCTGGGGGGGCACGGCTCTCAGGCCCAGCCAGGGCTGGTGGGATGGCAAATGGGGGCGGGGGGCGCAGCGGCAGGAGTTGTTCCGTGAACCGGCAGCGGTTTGACTGGGCTGGAGCGTGGCGTCCACAGTGGCGGGACAGTGGCGAGAGAAGTCGGGCTGGCGAGTGGGACCGTGCTCGGCCAGTAGGGTCCCGGCACCGGGAGCCAGGCTTCTCACTGCCCAGGCTGGCACCTGTCACGCAGCAGGATGCGCGGGACAGCGGAGCAGGGTCCTCGGGCCTCGGGCTCCCTGCCCCTGGCGGCCGCCGCACCGTTACGGCTCTGCAGGCCATCGGCCAGCTTTTCATCACTTGGGTGGGGGAGCGAGGCTATGGAGTAAATATTTGCTTTCTCGGGAGTGAGATACTAGTTTAAAACCCTTTAGGAGCGAGCAGGGTCTGGGAGTGTTTGAGTGCTGGTTCCCTACGGGAATGCCAGGCATGTGCAGTGGCTGCCCAGAGTGGGCGGCAGTGGCTGCCCAGAGTGGGCGGCAGTGGCAGGGAAGCCTTGGCTTCCGCGCCCGCACCCTGAAGAGCAGGCGGGGACCGCGGCCCTGGGCCCTCCCCGGCAGGTGTTCGCGGGGGACGGCCACAGTGCGGCCGGGTGGCCGGGCGCATCCCGGGTCGATGTGCACAGGGCAGTGGGCCGGGTGGTCCCGTTTCTTAGTTCTCCCCGCACCTGTAGCTTGTTTCCCCGTGCTGCTCCCCCGCCGGTGGGTGAGCGCCCGGGAACGCAGTCACGCAGACGCAGCTGTCCGTCGGGTGTTGCTGCCGGGAAATGGGCTCCTGGCGGTCTGTCCTCTCCGCTTCCGAGCCGGTCTGTCCGCGGGCCTCTTCGTCCGTCGTTCCCAGACGCCCCCTCACTCCCACTCCTCCGCGTGTGTGTCTCCGGAGGCGGGCGTGCGGTCTCCGTCGTCTCGTCTCCGTCGTTCTCGGCGGGCTTGCTCCCGCAGAGAGCCCGCCCTCTGGGGGCTCGCCCCCGCCCCCCCCCCCAGCCCCGTGCAGAGAGGGCCCAGGCCTCTGCGCTCCGTGGGGGCAGCCTCCCCGCCCCCTCCCGCCTCTGGCCCCCCCCCACACCGGGCCCCTCCCTGCCCCGCCCCTGGTGCCCGGCCGCCATCCCGGAACCCCCCCGCCCGTCTCCCCTCCGTGGGGCTCAGGTGTGCTGTGCCCCGTGCCTTCCCCACATTTTGCTGGTGCTGGCGTCGTGGCGGAGACCGTGTCTGGTGGCTCTCTGAGACCGGCCGCTTAGCCGGCCCGGGGCCTGAGACCTGCAGGACTGGAGGCGCGATGGACAGTCCGGCCGGGCACAGAGCTCCAGACCGACGTTCGCGTCCTTCCTGCCGTCGGAGGTTCGCGCCGCCGCCTCTTGTCTCCACGGCTCTGCTTCGGACCCAGAGGTTCTGATTTTTCATCCTTTGTCTCTGACGTTTTTTCCTTCCCATCTTTAGAGGCCTGCGGAAGTTTTCGAGTGCGCCCGAGACTTGGAGTGCCCTGCCGGTGGGCGCGCCATGGCCCGTTCGTGCTCACCTGCGAGCGGGTTCCCCAGTCCCTGGGCTCCACCGGCCTGGGCTCCGCCGGCCTGGGTGCGCTTTCGGAGTTCCCGAGCTGAAGGGTTTCGCCCTTTCGCGTCCCTGCCTGTCCTCTGGGAAGTCCTGTTGACCAGACGCGGCCTCCTGCACACCTTCTGTAATTTGCTCTTCCTTTCCTCCAGTACAGCCCTCTTTTCTCCCTCCTTTTTTTTAATGCAGTTTTCAGGAGATGGCTTCAACTGGACTTGAACTTCTTTAGTTTTTAGTTTCTGTTTTCAGGGTCTTTAATTTCCGAGGGCTCTTTTGTTGTTCTTCTGAAAGAGCCTCCTGTTTTGTTGATTGGTGCAGTGTCTTCGCACCTCCAGGTTGTTGATAGTTTGTGTAATTTCTGTTTCAACTTCCTTTCTCCCCTCCTTCCCTCCCTCCTCCTTCCCTCCTTCTCTCACCCCTCCTTCCCTCTTTCCCTCCCTCCTCCTTCCCTCCCTCCTCCTTCCCTCATCTCCCTCCTCCTTCCCTCCCCCCCTCCCCCTCCTTCCCTCCCTCCTCCTTCCCTCCTTCTCTCCCCCCTCCCCTCCCCCCTCCTTTCCTCCTTCTCTCCCCCCTCCCCTCCCCCTCCTTCCCTCCTTCTCTCCCCCTCCCCTCCCCCCTCCTTCCCTCCTTCCCTCCCCCCTCCTTCCCTCCCTCCTCCTTCCCTCCTTCCCTCCTTCCCGCTCTACTCTGACTCTGGTGGGGCCTTTCGACTTTATATCAGGATATTCCGGGCTGGCCATTTGTTGGGGAATTCCCAGTGTTGGTATCTTTAGGCTTTTCTTCTCGGGTGATCAGATTCCCTGAGATGATTCTTCCAGCTTCTTTTCTGCAGACCGCTGGCCGCAGCATTCTGGGAACTGAGTGTGGGGGTGGGAGGATGGGGCTGAGTTGGCGGAGGGGAGCCGGAGGGGTCTCGGTGCAGTGTGTGCGCGGAGGTTGAGTCCACCTCTGTTCCGTACAGCCAGGCAGGGGGCCTTCAGTCCAGGGACACTGCTGCTTCCAGGGAACGACCCTCCGTCCTCTGTCCACGTGAGGGGGGGGTTCCGTGGAGGGACGGCGCTGAGTTCTGGCTGCGCCTCAGTCAGCTGCCACCCCCACCGCCGTCGGCACCGGTGCCGCCCGGGAGCCCCCTAGGGCCCTGCCGCGTCCCTGCAGCCGCGCCTCCTCGCTTGTGTCCGGGCTGGCGTGGGCCCCGGCTTTCTTGGCCCGGGGAGCCACTGACGACGCTTCCAGTCTTTTCATAGTTCCTGCTTCCTCCAGGTTTGCCTGCTTTTCTTCCCCCTTGTTCTGGTCTGGATCTTCCATGTTGGAACTAAGCTTTTCTTGCACCTTCCAAAATTTTATTCCTTTTCCCCTTTTAGTTCACTCTGGGCTGCTTGACCTCTTTTGGAACTGCCTCCGAGGTGTGATGTTAGCGGGGGGTGCGGGGGGTGAGACAGACGTGTGCGTTCTGTCGCCGTGCTCACTTGTGGCTGCTGGTGCGCTCCGCGGCTCTCAGCTGTGTCACGGCGTTCTCTGGGCTCGGACGTGGTTTGAAGGCAGGAACTTGGCATCGCCTCCCCCCCCCCCACCACGGGGAGCACACTGGGGAGTGAGGCGGGCGGCCAGGGGTAAGCCCCCGGCCTGTGGAAGCACTGCGAGGGACGGCGGCCTCTCACACGCGCACCTCGTCTTCCTCGCCAGGCTGCCCCCAGCCGCGTGGGAAGAGGCA
This sequence comes from Phyllostomus hastatus, assembly GCF_019186645.2. NCBI lineage: Eukaryota > Metazoa > Chordata > Mammalia > Chiroptera > Phyllostomidae > Phyllostomus > Phyllostomus hastatus. The sequence goes on along the minus strand of NW_025334017.1, from coordinate 47,649,917 downwards.
GGGGAGACTAGCGTCCCCCACGCACCCTCCCTGGGCTGCTGCGCCGAGGGGCCGTGGCCGTCTGAACTGTGAGTGGGATGCTCTCTGTTCCGTGTGGTTTTCTTTCACCTGCTCTGGGGTCACTGTGACACACAGTAGAACAAACAAAGGACCGATTTTGCAGAGCAGGTGAGAGAAGAAATACCGGTTGTTTAGCGCCTTTTATGTGTAGAGACTTCTCCCGTATTTTTTCCGAGATAGGCCGCGTTACAATAAGGGCGACAGCACCACCCCCAACTGTAACAACGCATGCTTTGAACAGTGCCTGGGGCACCCCCCGAGCCGCCACAGGCACCCCGGGGGCAGGGTCACTCGTCTCCCCGCTTCACGTTGGCATAGCCGGAGGCCGGGCAGGTTCGAGGTTGCTGCCGTGCCGAGTGGCAAAGCTCCGGCACGGGCTCTGCGTGGCTTCAGCGTGCGTGTCCTGTGCCGACGGCGTGTTCTCGCGGCCTTGGGGCATGCAGGTGTTGGCTTCACTGACCAACTCTCTGCTGATGCCCAGACCCAGCTTCCTCCTTGGACGGAGGGTGTTGTTCTGGGGCCCCCCAGGAGGCGGGGGAGATGCTCTGAGACAGGTGTCACGTGCTCAGCGCTCAGAGCCACGAGCAGTGATTGTTCCGTGGTGTCTTTCCCATTTTAAGGAGAAGAAACCTGAGCTCCAGAGAGGGGGAGTTATTTGTAATTTGTTAACTCGTAGCTTTGAAGCTTGTTTTGTGCCCGCAGCTGGGGAGCTGGGGAGTGGAGGTGCTGCCCTGGGTGTCTGACTCCCAGGCCGCCTTCTGGTGGGTGGGTCAGTGGTGAGCTGAGGACAGGTGGTCGATGGAGATTCATAAACCTCCCTGGGGTGTTGGCTTTGGTAAACATTTTGTTTTACTGGTGTGTTGTTACGGCAAAAGCCTCATGAACGTGGACTTCATGGACTCAGACTTCACGATAGTTTATAATTATGTTGAACTTGACTTTGGCAGTGTCTTTGTCTTGGATGTCCAAGGGCCAGGGCCTCGGACTGTTACATTGTTATTTCATTTCCTTCTGAGGGTCGGTTTACTTTGCTCCTTTGTTCTCCTCTCTCCCCCAAACCCACTTCTGTTTCTACAGAGGTTAGGTATGGGGAGAGGAAATTATGTCATGCCGTCTCCATTTCCTCGCAAGGCCTGGAAGTGTGGCTGCTGTTTTTCCGATTCCCCCTGCTCTCCGCCGGCTGCAGGAGGGCCCGCGCCATGGGCGTGCTGTGCTCGGTGGGGCTGTGTCACAGGTCGGGTGGTCCCCGCCCCACTGCCCGCTGCGTGTGTTTAGCTCACTCTCCCAGTCCGCAGTGCGTGTTTCTCTCCACAACAGCGCGTTTTGTGCGCTTCGGGGGAGTCTGTGCCTGCGAGTCTCCGAGGGCACGGATTTCATTTCGTTCCTGCATCTTTCCTGCTGCAGCCACAGGTAGTTTCCATTGAACGCTAAACAAAGGACTGTTTGATGCTCACCACAAAATGTTTTCTTTTCTCAGTTTTCCTAGTTCTGTGTTTCTCAGTACATCCGAAGGAACGAGAGGCAGACTCCCCGGTGTAACTTAAAGTAATAGCTGTAGCTGTGGCAGATGGTTTGTCTTGGTGGTGCACAGGAGTTTATGGAAAGGCAGTGCGAACAGGGGCACACTGAGCTTCTCTCCATGTCACTGTGCAGTGGAGTGAGGCCTGCCCGTCACCGGGTGAGCAGCTGTGGTGGCTCGGACTGGGGCAGTGACACTAGAGGGGGGACATCGCTGGGTCCTGGGTGTATTTTGGAGGTAGAGCCAATGGGACTTGCTGACAGATGGGGTGAGGGGTGTGGGGAGCCGGGGAGCGGAAGGGTGTCTGGAAGGCTGGCCCGGCGGGGCAGCGAGAGGCCTGGAGGCTGCCGGTGGGCAGGGCTTAGGGGCGGCCCGGAGGCACTCCCAGGCGTTATTACCTTGGAGAAGGCTAGCAGGGCCCAGGGCCCTGGGGAAGAGACAGGCGTCTGGAGCCTGGAAGAGGAGTCCGAGCTGGAAGTGGAGAGGAAGACGGAGGGTCGTGGGCGGGGCGGGCGGGGGGGGATTGTGGGGGGGGCCTGTCTCCGTGAGTCACTTAGTGGTCGGGAGCAGAGCAGGCAGCGAGTGCACAGGAGGGTGGGCGGGAAGCCGGAGGCGCTGGCCTCGGGGGGACAGAGGGGAGCGAATGTTTCCTGGAGGAGGGGCGAGGAGGAGGAGGAGGGTGAGGCTGGCTCTGCCCCCAGGGCTGGAAGCGTGGGGTGCGCACCCACCCTTTGGTTTAGTGACACGGGGACACCTCGGTAGCGCCGTCCTGAGCAGTGCTGGGAGTGTGTTGAGAAGGGCCCCTCCCACCCTGGATTGCACGGCAGGGGGTGAAGCTGCAAGGAGGCAGTGGGACAGAGACTGCTCTAGGAGACGCGGGTCCCCACATGCGAGCGTCACCGTCACCCTTTTCCGCCGTCTGGGTGCTCGGGTACTCCGGGGCGCCGACAGCCCAGCGGGTGGACAAGGGGAGAGACGGGGTTATTTTAGGGCTCGCCTTCCCCATTCGAGTGCCGACACCGACGGGCGCAGGAGTTCGCTGGCCCAGCGCAGAAGACGCGCCGCGGATGCTCAGGTGACGGGGGTGACGCTGCGACAGGTTGCTCGCTGGGGTTCCGGTCTGTGACAGAGAGGCGCTAGGTGTCTGTTGTTCCCAGAAGGGAACTTGTGGAATGGAGTGGTTGTGGTTGGCATGCTTCCTGGGACGTGTGACCTGACCCGTGTGTTACTTAGAGAGGGTTGTTTGCTTGGGAAATACTGGGGCCTTTGCTAGACGTCATGTCTTTTAAATGGCTACTGTCCGTGCCCACTCATTGTTTCGAACAGAAAGTACCCACGGCACAAAACCCACGTGCGTGCACAGCGAGTGAAACCCGCTCCGACCCGCTCGCTTCCCACCGCATGGCCGCTCCGGCGGCCTGGGAACCCCCTGGGGGCTCTCCCTCTGCGGGCGAACACGGCCTGTCTGCTCTGTGTGGTCTCCGGGCCTTTCTTGTCACTGAAGACCCGCGTCTTGAAGAAGATGCTCGCGTTGTAGGACAGGGTTGCCCTCCTTTTTAAATGTCCTGTGTCACCTTCTCACTAACGAGTGTTTCCCAGTGCCACTGAGAACTTCCCATCAAACACATTTTTAGTGCGTGGGTGAGTGCTGTGGCCGCTCCTTCGGATACTGCAGACCGCGCTCACCAGCGCCCTCCTGTTGAGCTTGCAAGCGGTGCCCTGTTTTCCGGTGCTGCGGGTCAGCGCGCGTCGGCTGAGCCTCAGGCTGCCTTCGCCCCCACAGGTGTGCCGCAGGGCTCCCAGACCCCCCGCGGCCGGCACTGCGGGTGCCGGCACTGCCTGCGTGTCTTCTCCCGGGCTCTGCGGCCCTCAGGGCTGGGGCTCTGCCTCCGGGGCTCGGGGATTTCAGCGCTAATCCATGCTGGTGCACGAGGTGGAGGCACGGAGTAACGTGCTGCCAGCCGCACCAGAGCCTGTGTTGTGAGCCGGGTGCTTGCAGAGGCCCTCTGTCTGTGAGGTTTAATTCTCGTGACTGCGGCGAAGGCAGATGCTGCTGTTTTAAAGACTTTATTTATTTTTCACAGAGGAGAAGGGAGGGAGAGAAATACCAATGTGTGGTTGCCTCTCGCATGCCCCCTACTGGGGACCCAGCCTGTGACCCAGGCCTGTGCCCTGACTGGGAGTCCAACCGATGACTTTTTGGTTCATAGGCCGACGCTCATTCCACTGAATTCACCAGCCAGGGCGCAAATGCTGCTTTTAACTTTATTTAACTGAGGAGAAAACCAGGTTAAGGTGTGAGGTTAAAAAAAGTGTCCATGCCCTGGCCGGTGTGGCTCAGTGCACCGAGCACAGGCCTGCGAACCGAAAGGCTGCTGGTTTGATTCCCAGCCGGGGCACACGGCTGGGTTGTGGGCTGGGGCTCCGGTCAGGGCGTGCGCCAGGCAGCCGCTCCCTGGATCTCACTCACACTGATGTTTCCCTCCCTCTTTTCCTCTCTCTCTTCTCCTCTCTCTGAAAGTAAATCAATAAAGTCTTTCTTTAAGAGAAGTGCCCACGGTGGCCCAGGCGGGAGTCAGGGACTGTGGGGACGAAGCTGATGGGTGGCCCTGGGCTCTCAGGGTGATGGTGGCGGAGGAGGAGGCCGCAGGCCCTGGGCGCTTCGGCACCACAGGCGGCTTTGACGCGATTGGAGTCTGACTGTGCCCCAAGGCCCCCCGCCGTCCGAGCCTCGTGCCCTCCCGCCTGGGAACGGCGGTGGTGCCATTGCCCCGGAGTGCAGCGGGGGGCGGGTTGTGTGCGAAAAGCCGTGGAGAGGCCCCTGTGCAGTCAGCTGGTACGCGTCCAGGGCGGGTCCTCGGCGGTCTCCTCCCCCTGCCTGCACTGCGGCACGTTCCGCCCATCTCGGGGCGTTTTCCCTGAACCGCACACACAGACGTGATCGTGATCACGTCGTAATTGCAGGTTTGTTGTGCAGAATGTGAGACTCAGTCTTTTAAAACTGGCTTTAGCGTTTTTAAGTTTTTATTCTGATAAAAAGCGCATACCACCAAACTTACAACCTTAACTGTTCTACGTTGGAGGTGGCGAAGGACAGTTCAGGCGGTAACTGCGCCCCCACCCAGAGTGTCGTCTCGGGCGCGTCTGCAGCTCCGCACCCGTTACACCGCCGCCTCCCTGCCGCCGGGGGCGCCTGCTCGCCCGGTCCTCTCCGCTGTCGGGAGCCATGTGGCCGAGACCACAGGCGAGACCACAGGCGTGCCCACGGCTCCTCCAGACCCTGCCCTCCGCTCCGCGGGCCTCTCCCCAGACGTGGCCTTGCTGGGCCAGGTGGTGGTTCTCTTGTGGCTTTTGGGCACCTGCAGGCTGTTTTCCACCGTAGTGCGTTCCCGCCAGCCGTGCACAAGGCCACAGTGTGTGCGTGTCCTTGCCAACATTGTTACGTTCTGTTTTGTTTTGAAAGAGCGATCACCCAAACGGGTGTGAGGTTGGTTGGTTTCAGCATGGTGAAGCATTTGGGGTGGAATTGGAGCCGCGTGTGCGTCTCTTGCTGAGTTGGATGGTGTCTGTCAGTACCAGGGGACAAAACCACAGCGTCGGGAGGGACTGGACAAAGAAAGCCAGCTGCCACGTGGCTGTGTTTGCAGCGTGAAGCTGTCCACGTCCCCCACTCAGAGTGTGAATAGCGCAGGAGCGGGTCCACGCCGGGGGCCACTGCCGTTTCTCAAGAGTGAGATACAGAGCCGGACCGTAGAGGCAGTCTGCTTTCTTAAGGCGCGACGCGGGGTGGTTCGCGGTGTCCAGCGTTGAAGTTTCACTCTCCACAGCCGAGACCCGAGAGGTGCAGGTGTGGAAGGCCCTCAGTGCGCCAGCAGGGGTCCTCCTCACGCCAGCAGGCCTTCCTGCTGCAGCTGGCCGGCAGACCCCGCTTGCTCCCGCGGGGTCCTTCGCTGAGGCCTTCCAGGGCTGTGGCCGTGTGTCCACGGCGGCCAGCACGGCCACCTGCGCTCATAGGGTTAAAAGGAAATGAACGTGGACGCAAGTCGGGCACGTAGATGCACGTTCAGTAAAATAGAGTTCCAGAGACGATGACGTTAGCGGTGTCGGCATGAAAATAGCTAACTGCTTGACTGTCTTCTGATGGTTGTGGCGCTCTGCTTCGTGCGAACAGGAGCCCTGTATTTTGTGACATACAGGGCGTCCGACTGAGCCTTCTGTGGCGTCCCTTGGCCTGTCCGGCGCTACCAGGCCTCTGCCAGTGTGTTTGAAGAGGAACGTGGCATCTCCTTACACACTTCACGAGCTTTTTTTTTTTCTTCATTGTAAGCTGGATGAAGAGGAACCTCCTGACAGTTTCCAAACTTGGACTTGGGCTCCCACCCCCTGTAGGCGAAGCTGTGGCAAACGGCCCTTCGTGCCCGTGGGAGGGCCCCGGGCAGCGGTTTTCGCCCGCCCTCCCCTGGCACACAGGAGCCGAGTGCCCGACTCCGCGGAGCACCACACACACACACTGTCTGGTGACCCGCCCAAAAATACAGGTGTGACTCTGGTTCACACTGCATAGCCTCCCTTCAGTCTGGCTCGTGTCCCTGGTGGGGGGGCAGGGTGGGGGTAGAGACCCCCGGCTGCTGGGTGCCGAGGGGCTCAGTGACCTCCTCCGGGTTGGATGGCCCTGCCGGCACGTGTCTCGGAGACGTGCCAGCCCTGCGACTGCCCGGAGGGGTGGAAGCTGGGCGCCGTCCAAGTTCGGTGTGTGGAGTGCAGAGCGGGCTGGTGGAGGCAGCTTTTCCTTTCATCCTGTGAGAGCCCCGCGTTCCGAGGACCCTCCCCTTGGCTGGGGTGGCCTGGGGTGACGACAGTCGTTGTCCTCGGTGGTTCAGATGCAGCCCCGAGCGCCCCTCAGGCTCCGAGTCCGGCGTCGGACTCGCGTGGGCGTTTGGCCAGCGGCGGTAGGCCTTGCTGTCCTGGCTGTCCTCGGCAGCGGCGGAGTGGGCGGTGTCCATGTATCCAGATGGGTCTGTGCGCTTGTTTCCTCTGCGCTTTTTCTGGCTTGCTTGGCTGTGTGTTTCTGGAGCCCCTGTTCTTCTGGAGCCCCCGTTCTTCCCGGCCGGAGTTCACTCCGGTGAGGGGGGTGTGCTTGGTGGGGTGTGTACAAGGTCGCTGGAGCCTGGTCGCTGGAGCCTGGAGACACGCCCTCGTCAAGAGTGGCCTGTTGGGGACGAAGCAGAGGGCCCCGGCACCGCGGGACGCAGACGGGCCCCTGGTTCCCAGCGGCTCGTGAGCCTGTCGGGGCTCGGCCGTGCCACAGTGAGGGAGCGCACTTGCAGGCTGTTAGTGTGTGGCGCTGGCTGCCCGTGTGTGTGGTGGCCGACGCTCAGATGGCGCGGGCTCCAGGGGCTCCAGGAGCCTCCTCACTAAGGATCAGGGTCCTGCTGCCGCAGTGGCTGTGCGGCGACCTTGACCGTCTCTCGGTTTGAAAGGAAGTTTTGCCTTTCAGAAATGTTGCTGGTACAGAGTGTTTTTGCTCCTGCTCCTTCAATATGAGTTTCTTGTACTTTGACCCCAAGGAAGCAGGCCGTGCGCTTGGGCCCCCAGCGTCCCTCAGGGCGGATTGTGGAACAGCGGGCGGCCTCAGCCTCTCACTGTGCGCCGTGCGCGCTCTCTGGGCACCCTTACTGTGCGCCACACGTGCACTGTGGGAGTGCGGGTCTGGGAACACGCGGTCAGAGATACTCGAGTTCCTGTGGGCGCGTCTCTTACAGACTTGGTTTTACCGTTGGTGAGCGTTTTTTGTTTTTTTTTCCCTTCAAAATGATTCTTATTTCCTCAGGGTCATCGTTTTAACCATAAGGGCAGATGTGGCTGGAAAAAGGGCCGAAGGCACGCCTTTGAGACAGGAGGGTCCCTCCCTGGTGGCGCGGGCAGACAGGCGCCCCGGGTCCGGGTCCGGTGGGCCTGCAGCCCTGGTGCTGGACCCCGTGCCGGAGTCCCGCGGCTCTGTAAACAGGTCGCTGGGCGCCCGGAACGGGAGGCTGAGATTAGCATACTAACAAGGGGCTGGCCGCCTGCCCTCCTTCTCTCCTCCCCCTCCCCCTCCCCCCTCCCCGCAGTGAATCTAGGAACACAGAGCCGCGGGGTCACATTACCAGCCGGCTCCAGCTCCATTCTGTTCAGTGGCGTAATCTGGCCAGGACGGTCTGTGTTTCAGATTGCGGAAGCGGGGAAGATTCGGTGACTGAGAGGCGTTCTTCAGGCTGCGCGGACACTCAGAGGAGCACCTCCCAGAGTGCGCCGCCGGCTCCGACGGAAGGAGTGCAGGGGCGGCTCGGGCTTGCGCGCGGATGGAAGGAGGCCGCCCCCGTGGGAGCGAGGCCTGGGGCGCGGTGCGCGGACTCCCGGCTGGGTCCCGGTAGCACCGTGTGTGGATGTTGCTGGACCGGGCGGGCCGCGGGGCCCGGAGACCGGCAGCCGTCTGCATGGAGAGGAGCGGCTGCAGCCCCTTCCCGGTGTGCTGGGCCGAAGGTACCGATGCCCTGGGGGTCGGTGGGGCTGGTGTCCACTTGCAGCCACACTCTGCCCTGGGGAGGCGGAGAAGAGCTTTCAGGGTGCCTTTCAGGTAGGGTCACAGTTGCACTTGAGGGAGAGGGGCCGCTGGCGTGGGGCCGGTTTGCAGCTGCTGCGCAGAGCCCATCGGACGGCTTTCCAAGTAGCAGAATGGTCTTTATGGACGCGCATTTCAAGTGCACAAGGCATCTTTTTCATGTGCCCGGGCCTGTGTCTCTCGAAGTTTTATAATTTGTGTTTTAAGCAAGATGGCCATGTCTGTTCTGTGATGTGGAAGTTTCCAAAGAATAAAGAACTAATTTTAACTTCAGCATTGTAGGAGAAAAGAGTAATGGATTTCCTTATTTCAAAAGCTGGTGTCCTTTATTCCCTGCGAAGACTGTCCGTTTATGTAACATGCGGCTCCTCACTGCTGTGAGCTAGGCTCATCACCGAGGGTCGGCAGTGCTCTGAGAACACAACTTGGCACTGCAGCGTCGCTAGGGTCTGTGTTTGTACAAAAACACACATAGAAAATGTAGTGCTTTCATTACAGTATTTAAGATAGATTGGGGAGCACGATTAGCAGTTAAAAATGCCATAAAATTTGTGCAGGTATACCAGCAAACCTTTAGCTGCTTTGCCTACAGTAGCAGTGAACGTGTAACCTGCAAGGTGAGTCCTCAGTGAAGAACCTAGTGAAAGTATTATTGTTTTTAAAATACGCTATTTAAGCTTCGTGTCCCTCCGCTCAGGAAATTTTTAAAAAATTTTATTATTATTCAGGTACAGCTTTCTGCCTTCCCCCTGCCCCTCCCCCGACCCCAGCCATCCCCACCTCCCGCCCCTGGTTCCACCCTCTTGGTGTTGTCCTTGTGCCCTTTATAGAAGTTCCTGAAAACCCTCCCCCCTCCCCCCATTGTCCCCTCCCATCCCCCCTCTAGTTACTGTCCGCTTGTTCTTAATTTCAGTGTTTCTGTTATATTTCGCTCGCCTGTTTGTCTTTAAAGGAGGGTGCTGTGCGGGCGGAGCGCCAGGCGGCAGAGGCAGCGCCCCCAGGGGACCTGCGGCTCGGCGCCGACCCCCAGCGGCAGCGTTAGCTCCGTTGTCGTTTACTGTGTTGTCCTTTAATTTATTCATTTCTGGGCTTTTAAGCATTTCTGTAACATATGATGCAGAACTGTGTCAGTGTGATGCTGTCTGGACAAAGCACCTGTCCCTGTGTGGGATAAGTAGGTGCTCAGAGTGGATACTTTGCGGAGTTAGTCCAGACTCTTGAATTTTGCAGAGCCTGGGCCTGGGAGCCTCAGGGCCGCCTGGTGTGTGTGACCGAGTGTGGCCCGCAGTGAGTGCTCGGCGCGGAGCGCTGTACCTGTGGGGCCTCTCGGTCTCTCCCTGGGCTCGCGGGGACGCAGGTGCGTCCAACCTCCTCCATGGCGTGCTGGTGCCTGTCAGCACTGGCCCCTGCCTGGGAGGCCCAGGCCCTCGGCTCACTCCTCGAGTCCGGCAGCAGTGGCACGTGGGTGGTCGGCTGCGGGGCTCCGTGCACACGCGAAGGTGCCTGCAGAAGGAGGAACTTCGGAAGAGAGATTGTAGTGTGGTGGGCATCTCAAAGCAGCTGATTGGAGCAACTCATTTTTTCATTATGCTTGTTAATGTAATGAAACATTGATATTTTTTACATTGTATTTGTTAAAGAGTGGATGAGTAGAGGCGTTTTTACCAGAGTAATTTTTTAAAAGGTTTATGTAGCCCCACCCGGTGTGGGTCCGTGGGCTGAGCGTCGTCTCGTGAACTGAAAGGTGGCGCGATGGGGTCCCGGTCCGGGCCCCTGCCTGGGTTGCCGGCCAGGGCCCTGGTTGGGGTGTGTGGGAGGCAACCAGTTGATGTTTCTGCCCCTCTCTTTCTCCCTCCCCCCCTTGCTCTAGAAATAAATACATAAATAAGATATTTAAAGTGAAAAGGTTTGGCCCTTACCTAGCCCTTGGGGAGTCACCTCTCAGCCCTGGCGTCTCTGGCTGCTCAGGCTGCTTCCTTAGCCGGGGCCACGGGGCCCCCCGGACGGCCTCCACCACACTGTGGCTCTGGGAGGAGCCTCGGGGCACACCAAACCAGCTGGATCGCTGAAGGGACAGAGAATGAGGTCAGCCATGCCGGTGGCGCCTATGTGACCGACCCCCAGGAAATACCGTGGGCTCTCAGGCTCAGGGGCACCTCCTGGCTGGCAGGACCCTGTGTGTGTCCCCCACACCGTGGCTGAGAGCAAGGAGCACGACGCCTCGGGAGAGGACACCTGGGGGCTTGCACCAGGCCCCCCCACCCCCCCCGACGCTGCTCCACACCGCCCATTCCTTGGCCAGTTTTCATTCGTGCCCGTCCCTGTCATAGACCACGACCTCGAGAGCAAAGGCCTTCCTGAGTCCTGTGAGTCCTCCCAGGGGGCTCACGCACCTTCAGGTCCCTGGGGGTCCTCCAGAGCTGCTGGTCTTTGTGGAAAAAAAAAGATTTTATTTATCTTTAGGGAGAGGAGAAAGGAGGGAGGAGGAGCGGGGAGTAACACTGGTGTGCACGGAAGATGTCCCCTCGCACACACCTCACCTGTGGGCGGGGCCTGCAGCCCAGTGGCCCTGACTGGGAGTCAAACCCCTGACCTTTCAGCTTGCGGGACGACGCCCAGTCCACTGACCCACACCGGTCAGGGCTGAGTGTCATTTTGACAGAGGCTGGGGCTGAGCAAGAGAGGCAGAGCTTGCACGTGCAGCTCGGGACGAGGAAGGCCAGCTGCAGGTCGGGGTTGGCCCCGTGGCAGGGCTGGAGCCCGCCGGCCCAGGGAAGTGGTCGTGGGCTTGGGTGGCGCGGGAGGAGGTTCTGACGTGGCTGGGGGTCTGTCCTGTGTCCCCTGCCGGGGGCTGAGCACGCGGCTCCCCTGGGGAGCTTGAGCAGGCCTGGGGCGCCCTTCCTTTCAGCCTTCTCTCTGCTCCCCCGCGCCCGCCGGGGAGGCTGGGGCCCTTAGCCTCTGTCCCGGTTAATTTTTGCGGCATGATAAAGGCGAGGGTGTTGGGGTGTAGGGATCGGCTGAATTATTTTCCAGCAGAGAGGTTCCTGCTCTGAGATAAAGACAAAATGAAAAAGCTCAGATCCAAAGGAAATACTAATCTCTGTTTGCAGTTGGACATTCTAAACCTCACCTTTGATTTTATCGGCCACATTAACCTCAAAACCCGGCGGTGTCCCAGTTCAGGAGGACGCACGAAGTGCTCGTTGGAACAGCTAAAAATACTGGCGCAGACCTACATTCGTGTGCTCGCAGCCGGAGCCCCGGGGGCCCCCGGCCACGGCGTCTGCTGTGTGTGCACGTGGTGTGGGGGTCCGCCTGGGGTCCCACCCACGGAAGGTCGGGTTTTCACGCGTGACAGGGACCTGGTTACCACGTGTTGAACCACGTGACAGCTTCCCGGGCTTACAGACCCTCTCGCTCCGGGGGTGAAGCAGAGACAATGGCCGCTGTGGTGTTGGGTCGCCGGCACTGAGTGCAGAGAGCCCCGTGTGACGGTTTCCCTGGTCGTGTCCTGCCACATCGCATCAGTGTCTGCACTACTTGTTTCAGCTTTTTGACACTCGAGGGGAGATTGCAGAGGTGCTTGAAGATGCAGACAGATGCTCACGCACAAAGGAGGGCGGTTTCCCGTCCCCGTCCGGGGAAGTAGAGGCGTGGTGGAAGCAGTCGAGCAGGCGGGGGGGGGGGGGCAGTGGGAGGAGGGGGTTTGGGGAAGGAGCTCCAGAGATGCTGCCATCCCGGGGGGCTCCGCAGCAGGAGGTGTGGGGGCAGCAGAGCGGCGTCTCTGCCCGTGGTCTGTGCTCTCCCGGGGGGCTGCAGGGGGGACTCTCCGGGGCGGCCCCTTGCAGGGCAGTGCCCCCGCTCTCTGACACTCAGCCTTTCCAAGTCTGTGGGTGACTTTGAGGCCCTAAACATTTTATTTAGATTTTAACTTGACACTTTTTACACCTGCTTTGGTTTAAGATTATCTGTGTAAATACGCATCTCCTTGTATTTACACTGGCCAGAAAACGTTGCATGGAAAGGTGTGTGTCGCCTCATTAGGTAGGAGCCCCAAGGACAAGGCCGGGACCTTGCTGGCCGGAGCGGGCTGGCTGGCGGGTGTGTCTCCGGGTCTGTTTCGTTCGTGTCTTTCCCGGGAGGAAACTGTGCTGCTGGAGCGTCACGTGCCGACGTTTCTACTGCAGAGTCTCGCCGTCCTGTAACGTGGGGGGGCCCGCTGAGAAGAGCCCCGGACAACCGAGCGTTCTCGTGGTAACACCCACGTGCGCTGGTGGGGGGTGATGGTATGCAGGGGGCACACTTCCGGTTTTGGAAAACCCATGTTTTTTAAATAGGGCAAGGTTCAGGAGGAAGTTCAAGGTAAAGGAGCACTTGTGCCGGACTTGGCTTTCGCGTGCGGTGACACACGTCAGACACACAAGCTGAGCGAGTCAGAGTCAGAGCCTACTCTGGCTCCTACAGAGTCAGGACTACTCTGTCCCCTCGGGTGGGACGCGCTTCTGACGCATCCGTGGGACGGGTGGCCAGCAGGTCTGCGTGCGGGGAGCACTCCTACCCTGTGTGCCCTTTTGCTCGGCCGGGAGAGGTCAGGTCGCCCTTCTTCAGCCTCCGTCGCCCTCTGTTGAATGCTCCCTTTGTCTCCTGAGTCTTGCTGAGCACTGCACTCGCCGTCTCAGCTCACGGGGTAGCTCCCGCTGCTCCCACGCACAGGTGCGGAGCCTGCAGGGACCTCAGGGTCCCGTTGCGTGAGCAGGAGCCAGACACAGCTCCCAGCCTGGGTAGCAACGTGACCCCCCTTCACACTGAGAGGTCTTGCTCAGGTGCGGCTGCCGTCGGGCCTCTCCGAGATGGGCCTCTGCCGTGGGGTGTCCAGCCTGGCTCCTCTGCAGTCCCAGGGGTCGGGCTGGACTCATTCTTGCCAGCGCCGATTTTGTGACTTCCGTGAAGTTTTAGCTGTTCTTTGACCCTAGGGTGTCTTGCCCATAGAAAGTAACTAAATGGCTCAAGACAGATATGATTTAGTCTTGATACTGCGAGGGATGCACCTAGCTAGTGAAAGCCTTCAAAGGCCTAACAGTCGAAATGCTGTTGTAATAACTTATATTCCCCATTGTGCACTTTCTGCATATGTTGTTTTAAAAACTTCCCTGTGGGGAGTTTCTGGGAAAACACAGTGCTCACGCACTGGAAGGGCGAATCCTGGTCCTCATCCCTGGGGGCTGAGTGGAGCGAGGGTCCGCCGCTCTCCCTGGCTGTTGGGGGGCTGCGAGCAGCCTGGGGCCTGGGGCCCGGCCCTGGCGGGAGGCTGGTCCAGGAGGAAGAGCGGCTCTCCTGCCCGGGGGCTCCAGCCTCGAGGCCGCCTCTGTGGTCAGCACACCGGTTGTTAGGTCACCCTCACCTGTGGGGCTGCTGGACAGACCACCTCTGCTTTCGAAACATGACCCGGAACGGAGAGACAAACGGAGAAGCCAGCGCACAGGCAGCTACGGCGGCACAGCAAGCAGAAGCCGCCGAGAGAACAAGGCAGAGCACTCACACTCAGTGCGAGGTCTCCGGGGAGCGAGTTGGTGGCGGGCCGACAGAGTTCTTCAAAAGTGGATCAAGGCTTGGTCCCGGACGTGTGGCTCAGTTGTTCAGAGCGTCGTCTGGAAACACCAAGGTTGCCAGTTCGATTCCTGGTCAGGGCACAAACAAGAAACAACCCCTGAGCACATCAATAAGCAGAACAACAAAATTAGATCTCTCTCCCCCTTCCTTTCTCTCTCTAAAATCAATTTTTGAAAAAGTACATTCAAGACAGGAAAGTTGAAAGAAAGTAGCAGAACAGGAATCAAGTCAGTTTTAACAAGGCCACAGAGAGAGCAGGGAAGGTACTGGGCCATGGCGCTAGGGCGCTTCCTGGAAGCGGAGGGTGGGGGTCTCCCGGTGGAGAGTTCCCTGCCGCCAGGCCGGGCCATCTTCTGCCCCTCCGGCCAGTGCCGGAGCGGCCTGCCCTTGGCTCTTAGGCGGCGCAGTGCAGCCGGGACGCAGGACTTCTTCCCAGTTCTCACCACTGCTGCCGTTCCCTGGTGCTACCTGGTGCTACCAGGAAACGCCCCAAAATAATCACGTGCCAGAGAGCGTGTGGGTCTCCTAAGCAGGCTGCAGGCTCTCTGGGGTAGGACTTCACACGCATGTACAGTTTTCCACCCGCGCCCACACGTCTGGTGCAGTGCCCAGCCTCGGGTGGGCTCCGTGAGCATCTTCAGGATGAACGAGCGTGGGGGTGCGGGGGCACAGCCCCGGCCTGCGGAGGACAGGCGTGGACACGTTCCTGGAAGGTGACCCCACCTCTGCTTCGGAGCGCAAAGACTTGGTTTACCGATGAGATCCTAGTTTTCCTTGTTCAGAGGTCTCACGGAGCCGAGATCCAAATGTCAGTCATGTGTCCCCCGGCCGAGAACGCATGGGGGCGGACAGAGGTTTGCTTGTTTCCACAGTGAACTTCCGGGCACCAAGGCTCCCAGCGTCCCGCCCTCCGTAACTCCCCGCCCTCCGTAACTTGGGGCGCGCAGTGCCTGCTGCATTCTGGTGGGAGCTGCGGCTTCCAGGCTTCGGTGTTCCCCAGACGGAACCGGTCCTCCTGCTCCCTGCCCTCCCGGCCCCGCACACAGCGTGTGCCCTCTGTGTGCCCTGGCTCAGCCAGTGGGACCCTCTCCACCCAGCTGCCCAAGCTGGAGAAGTGGCTGCCGACTTGCTCCTCCCCGCTCCCGCTCCCCGCAGTTTTCTGGTTATTTCTGGAGGCGGGGGCGGTGCAGACTCTGTTACTCCTCGTTTTCTCGCCGGCTGGCGTATCGGGGCCAGTGTTTACTCCTTAGGGTTTGCGTCGGCTCAGATTAAATGAGACAGCGAGGATGACCAGCCTGCCTGGTCCCTGACCACCGCCAGCACCCATTCAGAGGTTTCTGTCCGTGCTCTGCGTGTGCTCTCATGGTGCTCGACTCGGCTCTCTCTTTTTAAATGGGGGTTAGACGTTCGCTGTCTCTAATGACACGGGATTGTAGTCACGCATCCCGTGGGCGTCGGCGGAGGCCCCTGGCCTGGTTTCCCATCAGCCTGTTCGCCGTGTGGGCCCTGTGCTGGACGGCATGGCCCGCAGGGAGACCCTCCATCGCCCTCAGGTGGCCCGGTCTCACTCCCAGTGCCAGGCTTTCCTTCCGTGCCCTGTCTCTCCCTCACCCGTGGGAACCTGTGCTCGGCAGCCCCCGCCCCTCCCCCCAGGCTCGCCACTGCAGCCGCGGGCCCAGGGACGCCAGGGTCTCCTAGTGGCTGTGTGCGAGGTGCTTCTGGTGGCCGGGGTGGGCTCCACGCCTCTTTCTCCCGGAGGCAGGTTCTTGGCTTTGTTCCTAGCCACCACTCTTGGTTGCCCGCCACCTGCTGGCGTGGCATCGGAACTTCCTCTGCTGGTCCTCCTGGTCTCTCCGGACGGGGCACAGGGAGTGCCGCCGGGCCAACGCTGTGAGTGGCCCGCTGCCGGAAGGAGCCTTCCTGGGCCGTTTCTTCTTCTGGAAGGCCTTGTGATGGGGCATTGGGTGTGCACTGCGAAGCGTGTAAGTGCTGAAGAAATCATTTAATGTAGGTTTTCTGTATTGATTTTGAACATCTGCTTTTAAATTCTGTTGTGCTTCACATCTTTCAGTGGTCAATGCAATTATCAAATACTATTCAGGAAAACTACTGTAACCATGATCCTTTCCTCTGGGAGGTGTGCAGGCAGTCACGCGTGTTTGGGAAAGCATGTTATGGTCCCTGTGTTTAGCAGGGCCTAGGAGTCAGGCGCAGACTTCCTGCCTGGCTCCAGGGAGCAGTTCTTAGTGTTGAGTTTTCCAGGAAAATGGGGGGGGGGGGTTGAGTCACGTGACACAGATTCACCCACCCAGCTGTCCGAGCACCCGGTCAATCCAGCCATGTCTGTGGACTCTCGCCTGCCATGTCAGCTGCCGTGTCCGAGTGACGCCAGGATGGTGAGGGCGCAGGCTTCCTGGCACCTTCTCCCTGCTTTCTTGGCAGTCAGCCCCTGTCCGTCCCAGGGACACTGCAGCCTTTGGCCTCCCCGTGGGAGCTCGTGGGCCGGTGGCGCTGGTCTGCCGCCTGCTCTTGGCCAGCGCCGTCCTGGAGGCCCCTCCCCTCCAGTGAGGCCGCCGCTGGGCCCCTGCTCGTCTGCCAGTCCCAGCAGCCCCTCTTCGTCAGTTCCAGCTTTTCGCTGCTTTATTTGTGATTGGGTCGTGGGTCGGCGATGTGGCTGAGTTGTAATATTGCAAGTACGATGTTGTGTTTTTCAGGTCTAAAACATGAGAAGGATCTAGCAGTGTTGGAAATACCCAAAGTAGAAAGTTACTGTAATATTTTACTAAGAAGTAGAAGGAACGGTTCTCTCTCGGATCCCAAGAGAGGGTTTCCTTAGCATTTGTTTTAGGTCCCTCCTGCGCGTCGTCCAGCGCACTGCTGGAGCTGGCCAGGCACGGCAGCTCGTGGGAGCGGTTTTCTCCGATAACCTCTTCTTTTTCCCTTTTTATCGGTAATTTTAGTGCACCTCTGTGTGTCTGTGTTTACATATACATGAGTAGGTTACGATACACTGAACATCTGTAACTCTTGATTTAAAATATACTTCTTATTGGCCCCTTATGAATTTGGTTTTATAAAGAATAAATATGTTTAAGTAGGCAAGAATGTAAGTAAGACTATAACGTTGTACATTTGTGTTCTTTCTATTTTGCCATTCCTGATTTCATTAGGAGTTTTTTAAGTCTCCAAAAATTGTTCACCAGTTACTTTTAAGGTCTCTATTAATTAGGTCTTAGAAATTAAAGTTGACAATAAAGACATGTTGGGTATAATCAGAAATGTTAAAATTTTTACAGTGATCCTTCAAATCAATGTAGGCTTACATATTTGTCACATGACCTGAAATTTAAAATGCGGTATTTTATAAAGACATTAGTTGAATGGGGATGGGGTGCGTGGCTCCAATATGCAGAACTTCAGTTTCCACGGTTCAGTTAAACAGTCCGAGTCCCTCAGCGCCATGGTCGCGCCTCAGTCACCACACGTGGTGCCTGAGTGCGCGCACAGAGCGCAGGCCACACGCAGCCGCGTCAGCCACCGGTGTGAGCTGTGACCGGTGACGGGCATGGCACTTCTCGCAGAGTCCGCTCCTCGGTTCACATGGACGGCAGCGTGTGCAGCTGCGCTGTCGCCTTGTTGGCCAGTGACAGACAGGCCCACTGGCACGTCACAGAAACAGGCACCCAGAGGAGGGGCTGGCCGACGCCGAGGAGACGGGGACTGGGAACAGAAGCGCTAACCCTGGGAGTGAGAGTGGCTGCGGTTCGGAGGTCTGAACGGGGTGACTGCGAGACGAGACTGGGGCGGGACCTGGGTTTGCCCGGAGACGCGGCATAAAGCAGCAGACGCGGTTTCGCTCCCTCAGCCGGCAGGCCGCCTCGGAAAGCCTGCAGACGGACTCCGGTCCGACTGTCGCTGCCGCTGCCGCTGCCGCTGCCAAGACCGTGCCGATGAAGAGCTCCGGCATCAGGCGAGAAGGAACGAGACACAACAGGTGCGCAGTAAGGCAGAAACTCGAAGGGAGCCGCGCACGTGGCTGCAGGACCCTGGGTGCGAACAGAGGGGCCGAGAACAAGAGCTGGCTGGAGGTCGGGATGGCCCTGCTGCCGACCCAGACATTCTGCACGTGTGGCCGACGGAGCTTGTGAAGGTGGATTTATTGATGTAAACGAAGAAAACAGTTGTGACAAAAAGATGATGTCTCTGAGGAAGTGGCCTAGCCAACAGGTTCACACTAGAGGACCTCTCAGAGGTATTTCACAACCTTAAAAGCACAAAGGGTAAGGTGTGGGAAGCCGACCCAGACCTGGGAGGGGGCCTGACAGTTTGCCGAGGCCTTGGGGCGGTGCTCACCCGTACCTCTGGTTGCCAGGGGGGCCAGGGAGACAGCAAGTGCTGCCCAAGCTCCTCCAGGCAGGTCACTTCAAGGTCCCGCACTGCTGGGCAGCGGGAGAGCCGCCTGGACATGCTTCATAGCTGGTAACAGCATCCCAGCCCTCGGTGGCTGGAACCCACAAGATTAGGTGTTTTGTTAGGGTGTGTGATTGGGACAGCCCCTCCCTCTCCAGGTGGTGGGAGCTGGGTAGCACAGGTGGCAGCTAGAGGGTCCACTGTCAGGCTGGCTGTCCCGTTGTGCAGAAGTGGCTGCTGGCTGTCGGTGGAGGTGCCGGGAGAGCAGTGCTCCGACGGCTCGGGCTTTAGTTCAGCGTGGCGGCAGGGTTCCACGGGCGAGCCCACCCGGAGCACCGCGGGGCCGGGCGCCTCTCCCTCCCTTTCTTCTCGGACCACCTTCAACATCTGGCTGAGAACGCGGGAAGCCCCACCGGGACGCGCGGGCCTCGGAAAGGGGGTGTGTCCAGTCTCGGCGGAGGCAGAGCGCGGGCCGCGGACGGGCTGCTGTGGGAAGTGGGCTGTCGCACGTGTCCTGACGTCGTGACGTCGCAGTGGCAAGCCGCAGGGTGGTGGCGCCTTAGCTGCCCCGCCCAGTGAGGTCGATGGGGAGGTTTAGGGTGTTCGAGCGAGAGCTTCAGGGAGAAGGCAAACCCGGACCTCGCGGAAAGAACAATTAGGGGCAAGAAGACTTCTGCGGCCGTCGCTGTGTTGAAGGGTTTACTCGAACTGGGATTAGTACCAAGGTATCGTCTGAGTGTCCGAGGGGCTGTGTTAGTGCGCGTTCTCGGCGCCTTCGCCCGCGTCCGTGGAGCGCCTCGGGTTTTGTTAAAGGGCCCGCTCGTGGCCGCGACGCGCCGCCCTCGCGGAGGCCGCTCCCTGCGTCCAGCGGCCGGGACCGGAGCCCCGCGGCCGGAGGTCCGTGTGGCCCTGGCGCGCTCGCCCTCGGCCGTGTGGGCCGTTTCAGGGGATTCCCGGCTCGCCAGCGGCCCGCCCACGCCTTGTCCCCTCGCACCCTGACTCGGGGCTGCCCGGCTTCTGCCAGGAGACGAAAAGCCTGGCACCAAGAAGCTTTGAGATGCGTCCTCTGCGCGCCGGAGGGAGCCCCGAGGCTCTGGACGGCCCGGCAGCCGTCACCGCCGCGGCGCGGCGCTCTGTGTCCGGGACCCTGCCGGCGTGGTGGCCGGGGTGCGGGAGCCGGGCCACCGGGCGTGCCTAGCAGACCGGGAGCTGGCGCCGGGGAGCTGGCGCCGTGGCCACCCAGGACAGGCCGCCCCCGTAGCGATTTGACAGGAATTCCCTGTTTGTTGACTGGCCATAGAAGTCTCGTGCTTGACTTTTGTATGCCTTTTATTTTTAAATTTTGTTGTCCTCGCACCTCCTTTGCATTGTACTTTACGGAAGAATGTGTTGGTGCGGGACAGGCTGGACAGGGAACAAGCGGGCCCCTGGGCGCGGACGTTTGAGGAGCGGGGTCTGGGCCGGGAGAGACCAGCTGTCTGCGCCCTTCAGGTACTTCAGCTTCCTTTCCCGGGCTCGGGGCTGAGGAAGGCACCTGTCCGGTTCCTGCGGAGAAGCTGCGAAGGACGCGGCTGGCCACGGGTTGTGTGCAGGAGGGCGACAGGGGCAGAGCCCTGGGGAAGCCGCCCCTGGGGGCGGGGCTTTTCCGCAGGGGGCGGGGCCACCCAGTTGGCTCCGCCCTGGCCACGCCCTAAAGGCACCCGGAAGCGTCGGAGGCCGAGCAGCCGCCCGCGGGGCGCGTGGAGACCACCCTCCCGCGGGCTGGCCGAGGCCTTGCGAAGGGCGGAGGTGGCGGGTGCTAACACAGTCACACACAGAGCCACTGAGAAGGGTCAAGGGAGGCCCGCCGGTGGACGCGCGGCCAGTCTGGGGTGTGGAGAGCAGATAGGGTTTTGACCGGCAGGTGGGAGCGCCGAACTGCCGTCGCACCTGTCGGGGAAGCGGCCCCCTCCGCGGCGCCGGACGGCGGTTCGTCTTCAGCAGCCGCTCTGTGGGCCGCGCGCGCTGATGGACCTCTGCAGGCCGCGGCCTGCTTCTGAGGGCGCAGGGGGTTTCGCCATTGGTCTGGGGCCTCGGAGGCTCGTCCAGACGGTGTGGCGTTTTGGTCTCCCGTCTCCGTGGCCATGCGCAGTGTCTGGAGTGATGAACTTCACGGCCAGTGAGTGTGTCGGCTCCGGCCGTCCTGGAGACGCAGGCTCCTCCCAGCAGGTGCCGAGACCGCACTTGGTTTCACCATCCCGGGGCGGGGGGTGGGGGGCGGTTCGGGAAGCAGAGGCGCCGGTGGAAGCCGCCCCAGGTGTGCTTGGTTCTGCTGGGCGGCCCGGGAGCCGCGCTCAGCTCGTTGAGTAGTTCTCAGAGTCTGCCCGTGGCCCGCACTGGGGGGCCTGGGAAGAGTGGCAGCCTGGGCGCTTCCTTCGCAACCCTGTGTGACTTCCCTTTCTGCTCGTGGCCTCTGCCCGGACTTCCCGAACTTGCCGTTAGGGGCGGGGGCGGTGGCGGTGGTTAACCATGACTTCTCCCCAGGCTTAGGGTGGGGGTGTGTGGCGGTGGGCTTCCCACCGTGTGTGTTTAACTTCAGTGTCGATAAAACGGAATTTATTCCTGTTTCTACTTGGCTAAGAATTTTTTCTTTATCACTAGTGGTTGATAAACTTTATCAGATTCTTTTTCTGCATATACTGAGATAACTGTGGTTTTTGTCCTTTCTAAAAATGTGGTGAATTACATTGATTGCTTTTTCAATTTTTTAAAAAAGTCTTCACTTAAGGATGTTTACTGATTTTAGAGCAAAAAGGAGAGAGAAACATGAATTGGTTGCTGCCTATGTGTGGGGCAGGGGGTGGGGAGGGAAGGGAAGAGAGCAGGAGGGAGACATGGAGAAACACCAGTGGAGAGAGAAGCATTGACAGGTTGCCTCCGTGCGTGCGCTGACCTGGGGTTGAGCCCACAACCTTTTGGTGTGCTGGATGCTGCTCCAGCCAACTGAGCCACCTGGCTGGGCTACACGGGTTGCTTTAAAAAAAAAAAAAAATTGAGCCCTGGCTGGCGTAGCTCAGTGGACTGAGCTCGGGCTGCGAACCAAAGCATCGCAGGTTCGATTCCCAGTCAGGGCACATGCCTGGGTTGCAGGCCACGACCCCCAGCAACCGCACATTGATGTCTCTCTCTCTCTCTTTCTCCCTCCCTTCCCTCTCTAGAAATAAATAAATAAAATCTTAAAAAATTGAAACTAGCTTTTAAAAGCAGTTTCAGGTTCACAGAAAGGTTTGTGGAGAAGGTACAGACAGAGGTTTCCCACGCACCCAGTGCCCCCACCCTCATGCACATCCACCCTCTGTCCCCCGCCAGAGCGGGACCTTGGTGGGAACTGGTGGACCTACACGGACACGGCGTGGCTGCCCAGAGTCCGTAGTTATATTAGGTTCGCCCACTCAGCGAGTTTGCACAACTGTGCAATGCAGTGGCATGCAGCCATCATTATAGTGCCGTACAGAGCATTTTCACCGCCCCAAAAATCCCCGCGCTCCGCCCGTTCACCCCTCTCCACCCCTGCCACTGATCTCTGCGTCCACTGAAATTGTCACGGTCTCTCTGGTTCTGCCTTTTCTGGAATGCCGTGCAGTAGCTCTCACACGGTGTGTGGTGTTTTCAGGTTGGTTTCTTTTATGTAGTGACATGCAGTTCAGGTTCCTCCGTGTCTGTGCGTGGCTGGGGAGCTCATTCCTTCGTAGCGCTGAGTGACAGCCCGCGGTCCGGCGGGACCTCGGTCTGTTTGCCCGTCACCTGCAGGAGGGCGCCTTGGCCGCTTCCGCGTGTTGGAGATTCTGACCACAGCTGATGTGAACGTTGATTGCTTTTCACATGTTTAACCACTTCTGCATTTCTTGAATAAGCTTCTTGATCATAATATGTTTTCTTTTAAATGTCGCTAATCAGATTGCTAGTGTTTCGCATAGCCCTTTGCACTTGCACATATAAGAAGGACCAGCTGGCACGCTTCTCCCCTGTCCTCGCTGGGTTCGTGCCGTTTTGCTGGCCTCATAAAACAACTTGGGAAGCGTTCCCTATTCTCTGGAGGAATCTCTGTGAGGTTAATACTATTTCTTCCTTAAAGTGTTTTTTGAAACTATTCAAATACTTCTTTGTGGGAGGAATTTTAATTCTAAATTGTTTTTAGTAGAATAGGTCTGTTTAGAGTTTATATTTCTTGTTTCCGTTTTGGCAAGGTGCACTTTGCCAGGAATTGTGTGTGCATCTAAATTTTCAAATTTATTGGCATAAAGTTCATAATCTTACTACTACTTTAATGCCCTGTTATTACCTCGTACTAATTGTTGATATTTCCTTACCTGTTCTCTTTCACCCTTGATGTTGCTGGCTCTGCCCCTTTTCACCCGGTCAGCCCTGCCAGAGGTCCGCCATGTAGTGTCAGTCGCATTACTCTTTTCAAAGAAATAACTTCATTTTGTTCAGCTTCTAAATCATACTGTTAGGTATTAATTACTTAAGATAATTGCTTTCCAATCTCCATTCCTGAAATATGCATTTAATAGTATATGTTTTAATCTAAGAACAATTCTATCCACATCATTTTTTTAAAAGATTTTATATTTTTATTTTGAGAGAGAGGAGAAGGGAGGAAGAGGGAGAGAAACCTCAACGTGTGGTTGCCCCATATACGCCCCCCACTGGGGACCTGGCCCACAGCCCAGGCCTGTGCCCTGACCGGGAATCGAACCGGAGACCTTGTGGTCCACAGGTGCTCTATCCACTGATCCATGCCAGTCAGGGCAGCATCCAGTTTCGATATTTCTTTTCATTGTATCATTCAGTTCAGAATACTTTGAGCTCCTTTTTGGGTAGTGGGTTACTTGAGGTACGTTGCTTAATTCCCAGACATTTAGGGGCTTTCCGGTTATCTTTTTGTTGTTTTCCAGCGCAATTCCAGACATGGAACATACTCTGAGGAATTTTAGTCTTTCATTTGTATTGAATCTTTCTCTTTCACCCAGCACGTGGTCAGTTTTGGCAAATGTTTCACGTGCTTATTGAGTAAAGATTTCCCTTGCAAAGGTGACTTGCTACCGGGTGTGGCGCTTTCTGGGTGGATCAGATCAGGGCTGTTGCTCCGCGGTGCGGACCCTCCTGGAGTTGCCAGGGGCGGCGCGTGCGCGGTCTGCTGGGCGCCTCCTCCCCTCCCTGCCCGCTTCCGCGCTGGGCTGCCTCGGGGCGGGGCCGGGGGCGGGGCTTCGGGCCCGCCCCGCCTTCTCACCGGGGTCCTGCGCCCCGCAGCGCGCTCGCTGTTCGGACTTGTCTGCCGGAACTCGGAACTCGGCTGGTTTCTCTCTCATGAGAGGCTTTTTTTTTCTTTCTGGATCTTCAGGACCTTGAAGACATAGAATTGGCAAATGCCCTTTGGTTGGGACCAGGCAGCCCCGCTGCCACCTGTTGTCGCGAGGGCCTCACAGTGGCCGGGACTCCAGAGGGACTGTTCCCCCTGGCTTGGCGGGGTCTCCCCGGGGGAGTCTGTGCCTTGCCCCGGCGTTTCCCTCACCCTCACGTGGAAGTCCTGTCGCGCGATAAAGAAATTCCGGTGTTTCTGTGCGTGGGTTCGGTTTTGCTCTGTCGCGACGTCTCTGACCCCCTTCGGGGGGCTGACTGAGCGGGAGGGCTGTGTTTCGTCTTCGGCTTTTGGTCCCCGAAGCCCGGTGGGTGTATGACTGCCCACGGGCTGTCACTGTGGGGAGGCGGAGCTCGGGCCTCACGGACGCGTTCTGGAAAGCAGGTGACAAAATTAACGTTTGGTTTTCCTGTGAGACGTTCCCGCAGATTTAAAGGCTGTGTTTAAAAGGGGGTTAGCCACATTGTTTATAGGTAATACAGTGGGTTTTTAAAAGATTTATTTATTTACGTTGTAGAGAGAAGGAAGGGAGGGAGAAAGAGGGAGAGAACATCAGTGTGTGGTTGCTTCTCTCGTGCGCCCCCTGCTGGGGACCTGGCCCGCAACCCAGGCAGGTGCCCTGGCCGGGAATGGAACCAACAAGCTTTTGGTTCGCAGGCTGGTGCTCAGTCCGCTGAGCCACACCAGCCAGGGTGGTGGAGTGGATTTTTGACAGCTGAAATAGGGCTCCTGGCCTTTTCGTAGTTTGTGTAATACATACTGTGCTGCTGTGATTCCGGTTCCACCCCGTGTGCAGGAGTGGGGGTACAGTGATTGTTATCTTGTTGGGTCAGGTCCCCGTTCTCCTCCAGCACAGAGAGAGAACACGAAACAGTGCTGTTAATGGGTAAAGGTAATGATTAACGTGTCACATTTCAGTCAGTAGATTTCAAATATTGTACAGTGAAAATTATTTTCTTTCTTACAGAATATGACAGGTACCTAGCATCTAGCAGGATAATGGCGGCTGCTTACCTGGACCCAAACTTGAATCACACACCAAATTCCAGTACCAAGACGCACCTGGGGACCGGTGCGGAGCGCTCCCCGGGAGCCATGGAGCGAGTGCTGAAAGTCTTTCACTATTTTGAAAGCAACAGTGAGCCGACTACGTGGGCCAGCATCATCAGGCACGGAGACGCCACCGACGTCAGGGTGAGTGCAGCGTCCTGGGGGCACAGCCGGGGTGGGGGGAGGGGCACAGGCGGCGCTTACGAGGAGCAGCGTTCCCGCTCCCGAGCCGCAGAGACGCTGGCTTCTCCTTCACAGCGCTCCTCTCGCTCACGCGGGGCCGGCCAGGGTCCAGGCTGTTGTGAGGCTTCCTCGGAGAGTAGTGACCGCATCAGACGTTGTTTCTGTAGCACCAGTGACTTGTTTTTCTCTCCTGCTTTTTTGTTTTCTTAAATTTATTTTTTACTTTGTTTTTTTTTGCTTTTTTTATGTAACTATGTATTTATTTTTATTGTAGTTTTTGTATTTATTGTAGTTTTTCTAGTCCCCTGGTTTTCTTTTCAGTTCTTCAAAGGATACAAAGAAACAAAGCAATTAAGACAGTCTCTAATACTTGTGAAATAAGAAAGTTGTTTTCTGGAAAGTGTGATTTTGAAGGTATTTTCATAACTCCAAATAGGGTAGTTTCTTCAAAGTTGTTGAATGTCCCGCCCACCTCAGACCCTTGGCGACGTTCTGGGGGTCCAGGAGGTCCCCGCTGGCACAGGGGACATCTGCGGGGAGAGGCCGCCGTGGCCTTCACAGCCCGGCAGTGCAGAAGGTGCTTTCTGAGGGGTCCTGGCGACCCGGGAGCCCAAGGAGCCCCGGCTGTGGGAGTTGACTGGGAAAGGAGGCTTTCCTGTGGGGGTGAGTGAGAGTTGGACAGAGAATTCTAGGAGCTGCACACCCCCGGACAGGCTCCCGAGACCGAGGAGTGGGAGGTAACCCCGGGGCTTTGGAAGACAGAGTTTGGTGTGTAAAATTCTGGGAAGCATTTACTGTGATCAGTGTTAAAGGAGACCTTCCTCCTTCCTGCTTCCCACTTAGTCCATGCTCGTCTTTAAGGGGACAAGTGTCTGCCTCCATACGAACCACTGTCACCCTCCTTTTGCCCACCCCATCTGTCAGACACTGTCAGCTGTTGGTGCTGCCTGAACCACTAGAGGAAGGTGGGTGTTATTATCCGAACTTGTGGGAGCAAAGGACACAGTACACTCAGTCCCCGTAGTTTGCTGGAGGGGAGCACGCTTGGTTGGATCGGTATTAAATTATCGCTGCCAAGCTGGGCGTGGGTAGGAACCGCAGTGGAAAGTGACTTTGCAATCTGTTTACAATCACCTTTCTGATTGGAGCGGGAAAATGCACAGACACTGGGGTTTCTGTGCGTTTGCGGAAGTGATGAATGTTGTGAGCGGAGCTGTCCTGTGTCCAGAACGAACTCCCGGCAGTTTCCGTGTCCGGCCCCGACAGTGCCCGTGTCTGCGTCTGTTCTCGGTCCCTCTCCGTTGCTGGCTGTTCGGAACGCCTCTGCTGCTGCTGTGTGTGTTACTGTGTGCGCTGTTCTCTCTGAGAGAGGGCTGATTATTCTGGATCCAAAGGGTTTTGGTGCCACAAATGATGCAGAAGTCCTAGGAAGTTCAACTTCTAAATTTAATTCAGCTCCTGCCCTGCCCTGGCAGCTTGGTTGCTTGGAGCGTTGTCCTGTGCACCAGAAGGTTGCAGGGTTCGATTCCCAGTCAGAGCACATGCCTAGGTTGTGGGTTTGAGTTTTGGTTGGGGTACGTGTGGGAGGCAACTGATGGATGTTTCTTTCTCATCAATGTCTGTCTGTCCCCTTCCCCCTGTCTCTCTCTCTCTAAAATCAATAAACATATCCTCCCGTGAGGATTAAAAAACAAGGTGTGTCTCTGTGTTACCTACCGCTTTCAGTTTTTAGTGGAGAGTCAAAGTTGCAACCTCATTTAGTACAAGATGCTACGGTGTGGTGATGTTTTGTCACACAGACCCATTCTTGAAGTCCTTCTGGGCGTCTCCAGACAGTATGATCCAGCGAGACGGCTCAAGTTCTGTGCATTCCGTACAGCTCTGAATCCCAGAACCTGCTTTTCCCTAGTAAGCGCCACAGTTGCAGCTGAGCCTCCCTGATCTCTGGGGGCTCCAGTGTGGGCCCCATGAGCTCAGGGCACTCAGGGGGGTAGGGCGGCCTCTCGGGGGTCATCAGGGAGGGCAGCCAGGGAAGGTGGGATTGCTGCTGGGGTGCTGATGGCACATACAAGTCCGAGGAGTGGTCTGTGCCCTGCACCTGCTCTGTGTCCGGTGTGGAAGGGTAGACAGGTGCACGGCGACAGACGACTGGCACACAGGCTTGAATGGCAGCCTTGACCAGGAGGAAGGCAGGCCCCAGTGGCGGGCGCCGTGGAGCAGAGGGCCGTGCTGGAGCAGGGCGCTGCACTGGGACACACTTGGCAGTGCGTGGGCAGAGCCGAGGCGGCGGACAGAGGCGCCTTTGTGGGAGTTTGGACGAGGCGCCAGCTCTCGTCCTGTGCAGCTCAGGGATCTGTGTGTCGGTGGGGAGAAGCTGCAGGAGTCGCCTTTGAGAGGGTTACCAGAAAAGATGTCCCTTCCTCTGGGCAGATCCCCCACCCCGGAGCCCGGGCTGGATTTCAGCCCTCCCCAGCCCCGCTCCCTTGGCTGGGAGCCCTCCGGTAGGGCACAGCCTGCCCCACCATTCATGGTGGCCCTGTCACAAGTTCCTGGCCTGGAATACAAAGCTAGAAGGACATTTTGTGCTTCGCTCAGTGCTTCCCATCCTTCCTGTCCCTGTGAGCATTCTTCCTCGTAAAGCTCTCTCTGCCTCTTCCAGCCTGGCCCTTCGTTTGTGCCTCTGTCCTCTGCCCTTCCTCCCGCCCTCTCCTGTGTTTGACACGAAGCTCGTCCCGGGACTGAGCCGTCTGCGTGGGCGGTGGGCCCCGTGCGGGCACCGGGAGCACCACGCGGGAGTGGCCCTGGGTGTGGACACCCGGGGTCCCCACCGGTTTCTGTGTGTGGCATGGGTGTCTGTCCTTCCTGAGGGGCAGGCCGGGGGCACCCCCAGTTGTATCGTTGACACACGACTTTGTGATGAAGAAACACCAGTGTGCTCAGGTGTGTCTTACATGTTAAGTTACACGTTAGAGTCAGTTAACTATGAATTTTTATAAACCAGTGATGATTTTCTTTAGTAGACATTTTCATGTTAGTGTCAGTATCATCTAAAAACCCCTATTAATGGCCTAAAAGACTGAGAAGATTTCGGGGACTGTGGTTAACACAGCCTCACGCAAGGGCAGCAGGTGGCTTCGTCATGCGCCTGAGCGAGCCGTCCTGCGGGCCTCTTCTCTCTCTCTCTCTCTCTCTCTCTCACACACACACACACACACACACACACACACACACACACACGCTCGTGAGCGCCCCGCCCCTGCCGCGAGGGTGGGGCCGGGCCTCCTGCTCTCCTTCCCTGAGCCCCAGTAGAGGCTTTGCTTTCTCTGGGAAGCCCCCCAGCGGCTCCCTTCAAAGGTCACCTCCCCTCCTCTGTGGAGCTGTGGGCCGCAGGACCATTTGTCAAGTGTGGGGGCTGGTGTAGATTGCTGCCCGTCAGCCTTTGGAGTGCAGACAGAGTGGTCGGGCCCAGCTTCAGGTGACTTTTCCTACAGCGTCGATTTTGTCAGGCATCTGGTCTTAATTGTATGTTCCTAAATGCATGCTTTTAAACAGTGGCCTTAGTTGCATCCTGGTCTCCAAGAGTAGGCTGTCCTCAGTTCAGAAAGTGTGACCGCTCCTTGGGTCTGGCCCTCACTCAGCACAGTGGTCCCCAAGGGTGGCCAGTGGGCTCTGGCAGGCGTGGGGGTGGTGCTCAGGGCGGGCCGCAGACCTGCTTTGCGTTTCCATGCCTTGCTTATCTGCACAGGAGAGGAGAGGGCCTCTGTTTGTTTTGACTTTTCCTTGTTCATAACAGCACTGTCTGAGAAAAAAGATTCCCAGGTAGAATTAAGTAGTTTATTAACTTGAAACTCCTTACCCGAGGTTTCTGGTCATTAACGAAAAGAAGTGCCCATCGCGTCAAGTTCGAGTGTGCAGTGTTTTGTCTCTAACGGTCGTTTCTGTCGGGGGGTGTTTCTAGGGCATCATTCAGAAGATAGTGGACAGTCACAAGGTAAAGCACGTGGCCTGCTATGGATTCCGGCTCAGCCACCTGCGGTCAGAGGAGGTCCACTGGCTGCACTTGGACATGGGCGTCTCCAGCGTGCGGGAGAAGTATGAGCTCGCGCACCCACCGGAGGAGTGGAAGTAAGATCCCACACCTGCTTCCTGTCATTCGCACGTGCTCTGTTGTCTGTGCTGCGTCCCACACCAGAGGGCGAGCGCCTGTGCTGACCTGTCACGCTGCTGTCCTCGTGACTGCCGCGTGAGGTTGGCTGGTGACCGTCCACCTGGGATTGTCCTCCACTTCTGTGGAACCTGTCTTTGGGGCACTGCTGACTTCTGGCTGCTGGCCTGCTCGTCGCCTCCCGCTGGGATGGCCGATTGCTGGCCATGCCTCCCTGGCCTCTGCTGCTTTGTTGCCACTCCGCTCTCCCAGCTCCGGCCTGCCTGCCCGCCCGTCCCACCACATCCCTCTGTGCAGCGGGCTGATGCCCCTGAGGCGGCCAGGCCGCTGGCCTCGTTCCTGGGCGGCATCGCCCGTGTTGTGGTGCCGGGCTGGGTGTCCGATGCTCACGGAGGACATCGCAGCAGCAGGAAGGGTCTCCCGGGGACTCGGGCTGTTGTGATGCAACCAGGGACTCCAGGGGCATTGAAGGACGCCCTACCTTGTCCTCGCCCTGTTCTCTCCCAGGGGTTCTCATCGCTGGGAAGTGACCCCACCCGCTGGTGGGGAATCGCAAGTCTAAGGTCGTCCCGGCGGCGGGGAAGCCCGACTGGTGACCTCGGGGTCTCGTGCTGGTGGGCGACGCCCCAGGGGCGGAGGGTGGGGCTGGAGAGGGCGTCAGGTGTTGTCAGCCGGTTCCCCGAAGCGGCCGGGCCCAGCAGGCACTCCCAGAGAAAAAGTCACATTTTAGGTTCATAAAGCTCCAGTTAGAGTTTACTGAAGAAACAGACTTGTGTTTCCAGATACACCTGATAGCAGGAACTGCGTGAACAAAATGTTCTGTGACGACACACCTCGGTTGGTTCACATCAATGGCTGGTGAGGGTTTCACCTCCAGCTGTTTAGTCAGTTAATCAAGTAAGTGTTAAAAAACGAAGCCTATCTAAAAGCCAGTTACCAAGACCTGCGGGTGTTTTTCTGTGGCACACTTCCGGTGCCCTCTTCGTTCATGCAGACGCATCCCGGGCACACTTACGTAATGGCGTTCTCAGTGCTCCATACAGTGTTCGGGGAGGGAGTTTTTTCTGTTCTTCGAAGCCAGTTCCTCTGACCTCAGTGCAGGCCAGGTTCAGCAGGCGCCGCTGGACTCCACGGAGCCTGAGTCCTCAGAAGGAAGAACCGCCCGCTGGGTGAGGTGGGACGTCACGTCGGCCGGCTCTGCGCGGCGAAGGGCGAGGAGGCTGCTGCTGGCAGCGGCCCTGAGGAAGGTGGGGGGACATCCCCCCGAGTGGCTGTGAAGGGCCCGGGGCTGTGCCGCCCCATGCTGTTTACATCTGCGTGTTTGTGGTCCGTGGGACGTGCGTGTCACTCAGCTCTCCCCGAACCTTCCGGGGTGGAGACTTTTCCACGTGGGAACGGGGGTGCGCATCGATGCGCGTGCGCTCGCAGGCGGTCTGCGGCACGGCCCTGGCCGGCACCCCGCCATCTGACTGCTCGCGCCCGTCTCCGAAGCCCGCGCGCCCACCCGGCAGCGGTGAGGTCGCCTTAGGCTGCTGAGAATGCCGCCAGGCGTGGCCGGCCCGCGAGGGCGGTGTGGGGTCTGGCGGGAAGTCGTGAAAGACACTGAGGTCATAGACGGAGCTGATTCCCGTGTGGGTTGTCAGGAGTGGGCGCCTGATACGGGTGCTTGTGCGTATCTGAAAGGAGAGGGAGTGTAGAGAAGGGATCCCTGATGAAGAGGGGACTCCTGACCAGTGGCCCAGCAGCAGTTCTAGAAGTCGTCGGGTGAGGGACAGCAGGGGAGATACAGCTGAAAAACCAGGGACCGGGGCCTCGGGTCGGGGGAAACGAGCCCCACGCACAGCCCAGAGGGGTGGGCAGGTGGGAAGTGGGAAAGCGAGTTTACGTGACGGGAAGAACGAGAAGGTCAGTCCGTTCCTGATAGGAGCTCTAGAAGAAGAGGAGGAAGAGGAGGAGGAGGAGGAAGTAAACCAGAGATAATGGCCGAGAGTTTCCTAGAGTCCATGAACGGCAGGGGTCCTCAAGTACAGGGTTAGCACAGAACCCCAAACAGGATCGGTGAGACTACATGGACGCTTGGGCACATTGCGGTACAGCAGTGTTGCCTAAAAGAGACAGAGATGAGGAGGGAAGGAACCAGAGGAGGGAGGGGTCAGAGTTCTCCACAGTGGTAGTCGGTGCCAAGGAGAGAGCGAGTGAGCCTTCGGAACGGTGAGGAAGAGGAGCCGGCGGCGGGCTGCCGTCCAGCCGCGCCCACTGGAGCCCGGTGACCCCGGTGCTCTGCTCAGACAGGCCACTGCTGGCAGACCCTCCTTCAGGCACCTTTCAGGGACGGGGGGGTGGTTTCTGATGCGGGTCTCACACGCGGGAAGGAATGCCAGCCCTGAAGCTGGGCAGGTCTAAATAGTCATCGTCTATAAAAGCAAAAATAGGGACAAGCACCGATTTGTTTCTAATGGAAATGTAGAAGAATGCCGGATGCATGGCGGAGCAGAGGAGGTCCGAATTAAAGCTGTCAGTGCGGCGTTAGACAGAAATGCACGGTCCCTGACAGCGCGTGGTCAGGCCGTCAGCGGGCGACTGAGAAGGGCCTCGTGCTGTCTGCTCTTCGGAAGAGCTGAAGCTGCGCAGCCCAGACCTCCTCCCGTGGCTTGCAGGAAGAGCTGGGCTCCGCCTTGAGACCCGGTGCCCCGCACGCGTGTGTCTCGAAGTCAGTTCTGCGGAGCGGCTCTGCATGCGTCACCCGGGAGCGCCGGCACCGAAGTGTGGGCTCTTCCCCGGGGGCCGTCGTGGGCGCTCTCCCTCTGCGGAGTAGGCGGGGACCAAACGGTTTCACTGCCTGCCAGCCAGGGAGGCCAGCGGGCTACCGTTGCTCTGTTAATAGCCTGTGGAGGAAGTTTTAAGTCAGAAAAGCATTATTAGGGATGTAGGAGCTACCCTCACCATAACAAGACACTGATTTCTCCAAGACTTTAGTGAGTATAGAACTAGATATAGCCTTAAACCTGTAAATTCCTGAAGACATTTCTTAAAGTGTATAAACAACGTTAATAAAAGAATAAAACTTACCTTCTAATAATAAAAGCAGAAGGGACACAAACAGTAGTGATCAGTTTTTAAATTATGTATTTATTTTTGATGTAGAAATATAGAATTTGGCACATAACAGTATATTAACCAGTTTAAAGACACATCCCCAAATAATTCTTGGTTCAGAATAAACACCCAGCTTGCTGGGGGTCTCCGGCGGAGCCCTCTCGGCCCCCCTGTCCGCTGGTGTGCAGGAGCGGGCCCAGTGCCTCCCTGCTTTCTCAGTGCTGTCCTCACGCGGCCTCCCGGGCACCGGGCCGCCTGGCCGTGGGGACCGCCCCCGCTCCTCTGCTTAGCCCTCATGCCTGGGGGCTGCTCCGGGAAACTCTTCCCCTCTCTCTGTGCCCGTGGCGTGGCATGCGCAGTCGATCAGACAGACGCAGGAAGCCATAGCCCAGCCACAGCAGCAGCCCAGGCAGAGGTCCCGAAGGAGGGTGGCCTGGGGAGGTCCTGACAGGAGGGGCGGGAAGCAGTCGTGCAGGGATAGGGTTTGAAGGTAGAGCTCACCGAATGTGCTCGCGGATCTTTCAAAATGCAAAGAACCAATGAAATGTGCGAGTCAGTGCTGCTTGCCAGCGCCTAGGAGCTCCTCACCCCAGCCAGAGCCCGGGCCCGAGTCTCTGGGGGCCCCTGGTGCTCGCCCCTGCTCTCTGCTCCGTGATCGCTGGCCGGCACACCCACCTCCGTGTCTCCTTCAGCCTCCGTGGGAGCTTTTCACGCGCCCCACTGGCCGCGCTGGCCTGCGGCCTGGCAAGCCGAGCACATTGCTCCTCGAAGCCTTGGCCCTTGGGCCCTCTCCAGCGTGGCTGGGCTCTCCCTTCGGTTGGGGCGAGGGCTCCCTGTCCCCTCTGCCCTGTGGCAGTCCCGGACCTTTCCGCCTGCTGATAGCTTCCTTCTCCCTCAGTGCCTCTGCGTCTGAGTCCCTGCGTCACTGTTCCTGGTTTCTGGTCCTCCCGGTACGCAGCAGGTACCCCGTAAAGAATTTCCAGTGAAAATGGAATCAGCAGTAACGCAATAGGAAGACAAGCCAGGAGACAGAATTGCGGCAGGGTGTGGTGGCTCGTATTCAGCAGGAACCACACAGGACCCCTTGGGGACACTTGTCTATGAGGTGGCAGGCGTGGGCCAGCGCAGACGTCAGCCATCCGTTCTCGTAAGGATGGCCCTATCGAGGAGGGGCTCTCCGCTGGTCGTGCTACTCACGAGAAAGCCGTGGTTCAGAGAGGCTCGGCAGCACCCCCCCGCCCCCCCACGGGTCCTGCAGCTGCCGTGGTGGCCAGGAGGAAGCTGAGTCCCGTCACTCGGCTGTCTCTCCTCCCCTCCTGGGAGGGCCGTGTCCCCAGCAGAGCAGAGCCGGGGGCTGTCGTTTTCTCTGCCTGGCCGACAGTCGGTTTCAGTCACAGCGGGCGTGTGAGGACTGCCAGCTCTGTCTTGACTTCTGAGAAGCAAGGGCTTAGCATTCAAACGGCAGTGCTGGGCTCGCAGAGTGGCTGATGGCAGGCCCACAGCTCTGCCGTGCTGCCTGCGGTAGGGTCTCCCCGGGTTAAGTAAGCCCAAGCAGGGGGCTTCCTCACTCAGCCTCCCTTCCTTCAGGCGCCTCAGCGAGCTGGCCTGCAGCACCTGGACCTGGCGGGAACTGGCTTCGGCAGGACTGCCTGCCCCAGCCGCCAGGACCAGTCGGTGGGGAAGGCAGGGCTGGTGTGTGATGGACAGCTCTCCTGTTAGAAGAGGAACGGCAAGGGTAGAGCCCACCTTAAAAGCACGCAGCCGTCCCTGCAGCCTGGGCCGAGTATGGGCAAAGAGGGAGCGCAGCGGGAAGTGCAGTTGAGTGACACGTGCTGGCTCTGGAGTGGGAGGATCTTCTCAACGCCCCCGAAGTGTTCTCCGTGAAAGGAGAGAGCAGCAAATGTGCCTTTTCAGAGGCTAAGACATTCTGTTTATCAAAAGATACGTTTTTAAAAGTGCAAAAACAAGTAAGGTCTTAATATTTAAATGAAAGTGCCCAGACTCGTGGAATGGGTGGTGCCAGTTTCCAGTCCTGTGAGGTTTCAGCGTAGACCTTTTTATGCCGTCTGCATGGAGTTGCAGCTGGGAGAAGGCATCTGCGACACGTGTGGCCGACGAGAGGTGGGGTCAGAGCAGAAGCACCAGTCGATGTGGAGTTTGCGGACAGCTCCAGGCGCGAGCAAGAGACATGAAGGCATCTCATGAAAGAACAGAGCGGGGGCCAGTACCCACAGCAAGACCCTGTCGCCTCCTGACTGCACTACTGATTGAGTTCGGGGCATGCGGGTAGCGGTTAGGGAGACGCCGGTTGGGGCCACAGGGGGATTCTGGCTCACGTTGTGGGGTTGGCAGGAAGTGAGTTGTCTGGCAGGGTCCGTAGCTGGAGAGGCTGTGGACCCAACATCTTGTCCGCACTACTGGGGAGAAGGTAAAAATAGGTAAAAGCCGTTGGGGAAAACAGCGTAGCATCCCTTTGAAAACTAAGGTTTTAAAGGCCCCACGGTCCTGCAGCCTCACTCCGCGCCCTGTCCTGGAGAGACTTGCATCTCTGTGTGGCGCCGAGGTGCAGAACGTTCATAGACGGAGCGGTGAGCTCCAGGGACATGCATCAGTGTGGGTGCGTCTTGGCTTCACAACACCGAGTGACAAGCACAAATCCCAGGACCATGTGCCTCCAAATGGGACACTTCAAAATGGGTTGTGTTTTGTTAGGTGAATTTTACCTCCATCTTACACATCTGTAAGCTCCAGAGCATGACATACAGTGTGGTGCGCTTTTATAAAGTAAAAAGCAAAGTAAACCTGGAACAGTGGTGGGGAGGCGTCACTGGGGCAGGACGGCACGGCACGTAAAACTGAAGCGGCAGAGGGAGGTGGGCAGCCCAGAGCCCTGCGGGGCAGCCTGCCCTGCCCTAGAGGCCCCTGCTGCCTTCCCAGTCCGTCCGGAGGGAGCCCGCCCGCCACGGAGCCCCTGGGAGACAGGTAGGTAGGTAGGTGGTATTCGGTAGGACCCAGTCAGCCAGAGAAAGGTTCAGCTGCAGTACTACCATACCGCGTTGATAGTGCAGCAAAAAGTGTTTTGCAGTGTTGAGAGATTTCTATCAAGTAGATTTAAACTTAAAAGGTTTGTACTTTGATAATTCTAGTTAAGTGGGTTTCGATAACCATTTCAGTTATTTGGAGTCACCTACCTGGAGTGGCGGCCAGTGTGGCTTCTGAGGGAGTCGGTCAGTTACACAAAGACGGAGGCGCGTTGGGGAAGTGCTGGTCCTTGCAGGTGGTACAGCAGGGCTCGGGGGCCGGTCCCGGGGAAGCCTCCCTGGGCGTTTGAGAGGGTCCGGGCTCCGCAGAGCAGTCGGAAAAGGCAGCCCTCCTCACTGCTACCGAGACGTGGGCCACGTCCTCCCGCTCGGTGTGCCTCTGCTCGCTGCTGGTCCACAGCTTCTCGCTCCGCAAGGGAGGACTTTTTCCTCAGGTCTTCACAGGAGAAGAATCTTTCATGTAGAGGAAAGGTGTCCTCTCTCAAAGATGACAAAAGAAAACAAAAATGATAGTTTAGGAAGGTCTAGATTGGATTTTGATACAGCTTTTTATGTTATCTTGAAATGATATTCCATATGTGTATGCCTTAATTTGGAAGGCTAGCACGCTGGTGTAACACTGACTTCAACAAGAGATTTCAGAAGGATTCACAGCTGTAGGACAGCAAATAGTGGGACGCCCTGACATGTTTGGGAGTGGCATCTCCAAAAAACAGGACAGGCTTCCAAACCTGCCGGCCCTGGAGCACGTGCTGCATGCTTCTGCACCGGACACGGACAGGGCGGAGAGGGGTCAGTTTCCGGTCGTCTGTGGCTAGACGACCAGCAGTTACGAACTGAGCTTATTGGCCCAGTTTCATCACTCATCAGGGAAGTGCCGGTTGAAACCACTGTGTACTGTTGCACTAGACCAGTGTCGGCGTGACTACAATGGGGAGGAGCACTGTGCACGCAGAGGCCAGGGTGCAGAGGCACGAGAACCCCATCCGTGCTGCTGCCGGGAGCGTGTGCTCGTCCTCACCCAGCGCGTCAGTGTCCTGGGGGTGCCCCTCAGAGGTGCGGGTGTGCCCGCCAGGGACACGCGTCGGAGTCTGCGTCATAGGTAGACAGAGCATTCTGGGGAACTTTGTTGTTTCAGCCATTCTTGAGGCCGGGCTTCCTGAGCAGACAACTACTGTTTGTGCGTAGAGGACGGAGGAAAGGGTGCTCATAGCAGCGTTCCTCCTCCTAGTCAGAAAGCGCAGACCAGTCGAACGGCCGCCCGCGGCCCGCGGCTGCCATCCTTCCCAGCCCCGAGCAGACCACAGCTGCTCGCGGGGCGGAGCTCGCAGCGCGCTGGTGCGTGGCGCTGGTGGGTGGCGCTGGTGCGTGACGCTGGTGGGTGACGGGCCCGCGCTGCGGCTCTGCGCGGCAGTGCCAGCCGTCGGGGGATGCGTGCGGGCCCTGGCCGGCGGGGCGGCCGAAAGGCCGGGGGCGTCTGGGGTGTGCATCACGCTCTCTCCTTGCAGAGTCGCGCTTAGAAGTGAAGCGTTGCCAGATCGATTATCTTCACCTTATTTTTAGACACTGTTTCAGAGAATTGTCAGTGCCGCACTCACCATCATACTGTAATTGTAGACGACGAGCTGAGGAGTTGACTGATTTCTCATTGTTCTGTTTTGTGAATTATTTTTTAGATACGAATTGAGAATTCGTTATTTGCCGAAAGGATTTCTCAACCAGTTTACTGAAGACAAGCCAACTTTGAACTTCTTCTATCAGCAGGTATGGGAGGGTGATTTAATATACTTCTTCGTCTCTTTGAATCCCGTTTGTTACGTAGCTGCACTTGAGAATTCGGCTGAACCTAACATTTGGGAGAATACAACTCTGTCACTGTGTGGCCCTGGTGAGACTGGCGAGAGGTTAAGAACTTCTGACATCTGGGGGAGGTTTCTGTGCTCGGGCAGCCCTCACGAGACACTGCGTGTGACAGGGAGTCCTCTGTGACACGTCCGTTGTGCATGCTGTCATTCAGTGTGGTTACGCTGGCTGCGCATCAGCAGACGTGTCCCCTGTAGAATTCACCGTCAGAGCCAGCTGCACCCGTACAATTTCAATAGCAATTTGCATAAAAAAGCCAAAATGGACCTTTTTACAGTAAGAATAGCTTGCTTTTTGCCCCCTAAGATACTAGTTAGGCAGTAAATATTTGTGACATAAACGAACCAACACAGTTTTCCGACCCGATACACGTTACTCATTAGTATTTGTGAGCAGTGCCCCTCAGGACCGTCTGGTGAAGCCAGAGATGTCGGCATGCACGCCTCTGCTGCCAGACGCACTTGGTGGTTTCCGAGTGAGTGAAAGTGTCGGTTAAACGTCTGCTGTGGGTCTGAGTGCAGATGAGTGGGTCGGCACCGTCCGGGCCTCGGTCTGGCAGAAAGATTAGTCCACTGCTGGGGCAGGGTGTGACAGGGCCTCGGGGGGCCTGCCGCCCAGTGCAGGGTGGGCCTCGAGGGACCTCCGAGAGCTGTCATCTGAGGAGTCCCCCACTTTGCAGATGAGGAGGAGAGTACTGCAGAGGACACAGTGCGTGTGGGTCTGAGCCAGCGTGGCTTGGGGTGAGGCGGGTGAGAGAGGGACCGCAGTGTGTAAAGGGGTGTCAGGTTTCTCCTGCAGCTTCCTGGGGGCCAGTGAGAAGAAGTTCTTTGGGGAATGCCTGGGTCAGAATTTCTTTTTAAAGACGACCACCCCATGTGATGACCGTGCCAGGGGAAGATTGGGTCCTGAAGGGGCTTCCGGCAAGTGAGGAGGCACGCCGGCCACTTGGGCATGAAATGAGGAAGACGGGAGGTCAGACTGCGAGGCAGCAGACACAGTGAGCGGGTCTGGTCGGACCGAGGAGGGCCCAGATGGAGCAGGAAGATGAGGACGCGCAGGGCAGGTGGTGTCACTGGGTGCCTGGTGTCAGGGCAGGGAAAGGCGGCCTTGCTCCCTGGGTGAGATACCGGGTGCTCCCACCGGGACCGGCTCACTGGTCCCTGAGGAGGGGGCCCCGCGGCAGGGAGGGCTGGGGGAGGCATGCTGCCCAGGTGGGGCGTGTGTCCGTGTCCCCCAGAACATGGACGGTGTTTTCTCTGCCTGATTTTCATCGGTGCTCTTGAGAGGTCGGCTCTCATTCTCTTTGTCTTTGTGCGTGATGTCTTCTCTCTCTTTCCACATAGCTGTTCCTGCCTTATCCGTCGGTGCAGCTTGTGCCCCCGGGTGCGCGTCCTGCTCCTCAGCTCTGGAAACGTCTTAGACGTCGTTGACTCAGATGCTGCCTTTTCTTCGTTGTCTGTCACTCCCTCCGGTTTCAGGGCAGGTCCCCATTCGAGCTTCCCAGTCCGTGGGAACTCCTTGCGCCTGGTCCCCACTCCTTGTCTGTCTGGGATCTGGGATCTCTGACTGCCCGGCCGCCAGGCCCCTCGGCCGTGACCACGGTGGTGTGTAGTACATTTGTTGAGTTTTTACATTTTTTTATTTTACATTTTTTATTCCCCCCACCCCACATACTTTTAAAAATCCTCCAGGCCATCCTTTATGGCCCTTATTAGTTACAGGTTTTCTGCCTTTTATTTCTTTATCGTTTTGTTAAGGGTGAACGTCTCTGTTCTGAATCTGCGTTGCAGCATCTGAAGTCCGTGGGCTCCGACTCATGCTCAGTTGCGCGTTTCCGTGTGTGTCTCTTACGGTCTGGGATTTCACCGGCTGTCACCTGGGGGAATCTTGAGGGTCTAGACTGGGGCTAGTGAGTGTCCCTGAGTGTCCTCTCTGTCACTCTTTCTGTTTTAGAAGAGTCGGCGTATTTGTTGCTTTGACTCTTGGATCAGGGAGAAAGAGGAGTTATGTTTAGATTCTCTCTACCACCATTCCCAGGGAGAGAGAGGGAGAACACGTACTGACCTGTCTTCACGCTGTCGTCTATTGTGAAGGCTCATCCCCGTGCTTCGGGGTGGTGGTGCAAGGAAAAGCAGGAGTTCGTGGATGTGCTGGGTGCTGGGTGCTGGGTGGCCGGCGGGCGGGCTGTTGTTCTGGGTCAGCAGTCTCATGTAAAGCCGTCCCGAGTGGGAGGCAGTGCAAATGATTCATGCGGTGTTTTTGACCCATTTTAGAATATTATGAAAGATAATAATCAGCACACTCTGAAAATAAACAAGACTCTTGTTAAAACCCTGTTCACTGCAGAGCAGGAGCCTGTGAAAGTAAGCTTTGATGCTAGAACTAATGGCTCAGTAAAGAAGACCCTACTGTACTCTGAAATTGAACTGCTCCTTCGCCACATAGCGTTTTACTCCTCCTTATCTCTCGGAACTTGCATTTGTGGGAAGTGTGAGTATTTGACAACCTTTTGCAAATAGTGGTGGCCTTTGTTTGAAGGGCTGTGTCAATGTTTGGTCAAGAAGTTGTCATAGTAACTGATCTTGTGCACAAACCACTTGACACTTGAGACTGCTCTTAGGATGCTTGGGTCTTCTTACATGAAGTTGTCGTTTTCTCCTATGAATAGTGTAAGATTTAAATGAGTGTGTTCGCTCAGTGGCTCCCGACACTGAGTGTCACGCCATCAGGGCACTCTGTGGCACAGGCTGTAAACGTGCCTGTGGAAACCTGCGAGGTGCTGGGCAGGCTGACTGCTCGTTGGCTTGTCTCATGTGTGCCTCGCGGGTCCAGCTGGCACATTTGTTAGCTGGCAATGCGTTCAGATGAGAGCAAAACAGGACAGAATCTCGTGTGGTCACCAGAGTTTTTGAGGTGACATGCGCAATAAGTTGTGGAGTGCTTGGGGATTCATACTTTTTACTGGACGTGAGCGGTTTCCCGTGTTTAATTTTGTTGCAGACTGGGGTAAAACTCATCAACACAACACCTGCCCTCAGCAGTGAGTGCAAGTGCAGCCTGTGTTTTTAAGTAGGAAAGTGACGTCGACACCAGAACAGATTACCGTATTGTGCTGTGTATAATGTGAATATTTTTGTCCACATTTTTGAGGGAACAATAAGGATGTGCATTATGCACGGGTAGTGCCAATTCTGTGTCTATAAATGGTTTTAATTCTTTGTGCTTACACAGTAAGAGTGTAACTCTAGAAAGCAATAACGATGTCCATATGCAAAATAATGCCCTTAGAATACAAATTGGCTTTGCTTCTAAATAAAAATAAAATAAAAATTGAATTAAATCAAAACAAGAGCCTTTGTTTCCTGAAAGCCTGGGCCGAAACGTGGGCGCACGTCACGTGCAGTGGTGTGAGAGACGTGGCGGACAGCACGACCCACCACGGCAGGACAGCTTCCCGAGGCCTTCCCTGGAAAGACTGCTGCCGGTTTGCCCGACCCGCAGCTCACCCACAGTAGGGACCGCAGCCTCGGGGGCGGGGGCACACGGCACGGTGGCCGTGGTGGTGCCGGGACCCCGGGGACGCCTGTGCAGCCGCCTCAGACCTGGGGCCCCCGCTCGGTGTCCGTCTTCCTTCTGCAGGGGCGTGGGTCCACGCTGAGGCCCGAGGTGTGCGGGGCTGGGCACCGGCCCTGTGGCCCTGGGCGCACGCAGGGCCGACCTTGCCACGCACGGTGGGAGGGGTCGGGGGTGCAGGTGGCACGTGCGAGGGCGCAGCCCAGCGCCTGGCCCCAGGAAACCCCCCGCAGTCCCAGGCCGCTCCTCGGCGGTCGGCCCCCTTCCCTGCAGGCTCGTGCTCGCGCCCTGGGAGCGGCGGCGGTGCCCGGCTGCCAGCCGTGCTGGGAAGAGTGCGCGTCACCACGCAGGCCCGCCTGAACGGTGCCCAGGGAGCGTTCCCGAAGCAAGTGTACGCACACACAGGCACACTTCAACGCTCCGTGCGTCGCATCCCCCTCACAAACGGAAGCAGCACCGTCTGCTGAGAGTCAGTCGGAGGGAAAGGCAGTCGTGACACGTTGTATGGAAGCAGCAGACACTGGGTCCACGGGACGCTGAGCCCTGAGCCACACCAGGGCGCCTGTGCACAGAGCACTCGGCCTTGGGGCCTTGGCCCCCCGGGAGGCGCTGGACCACAGGGCGCGGCGGGGGCGGGGAGGGCCCGTGCGAGGCCCTGTTCCGTCCTGGGCCGGAGCACATCAGCCGCCTCGGGCCGCGGGGGGGCCTCAGGCTGTGGCCGCGCTGCACGGGGTCCAGGAGTGGTAGGTGCTGCTGGGGGGCGGCGGCGCTTAGGCCCTGGCCGGGGCGGCGCAGCGGCTCGAGGTTTTTCCACAGAGTGAGGGGTCCCCAGCTCGGTTCCCAGTCGAGGCGCATGCATGCCTGGGTGGTGGGTTCGGTCCCCGCTCAAGCACGTGCGAGGCGCAGTGGATCGATGTGTCTCTCTCACATTGGTGTGTCTCTCTCCCTCTCTTTTTCCCTCCTTTCCCCTATGAATAAAATCTTTATTAAAAAGGGAAAAACAACTCTCAGAACTTTTTCTTTTACAGATTTTATTTATTTTTAGAGAGAGGAGAAGGGAGAAAGAGAGGGAGGGAAACATCAGTGTGTGGTTGCCTCTCATGCGCCCCCAAGCAGGGACCTGGCCCGCAACCCAGGCACGTGCCCCGACTGGCAGTGGGACCAGTGACCCTTGGGTTTACAGGCCGGTGCTCAGTCCACTGAGGCGCACCAGCCGGGGCTCAGAGCCTTTAAGTCACATTTGTAAAAATGGGATTTCCCATTACAATTGTTAAATTATAATTTCCCCTTTTTCAGTTTTGCAGCTAATAGGAATTTGGTATTAATGAATGAAATAAAGCAAGTGACTACATTTTCCCACCTGTGAATAGTGTTTAAAAGTTACATAATCAGTCTCTGAGATAGTTTCGTGGTGGCGCATTTTCCTCAGCGCGGAGCTGCCGCTGTGCCGAGGACCCTCCGGTTGCTGAGGGGCTCGGTCGGAACGGCGGTGCCTCACTGACGCACGCACGTTCACACGGGCCTTGGTGTGTCTCTTGTGGCTTTGCTTTAGCTCAACAGTAAACCTGCCAACGACATGGGAACTTAGTTCTTAAATTTGGATGTGCTTCTCGCTATGCAGGAACAAGAGACAGATAAATGTAAACAAGATGATTTTAGAATTAAAGCTTTGTACTTAATGTAGTGGGTTGAGTAATTCAGTTCCATCGAACCAGCCCGAAATGCCTGCTCTGTGTAAGGAATAGAAATCACTGATGCTTGTGTGTCTCACGTGGGAAGCAACGTTCGCACCCAGTGGCGCCAGAGCCCCCGTTCGACCACCGTTTGTTCATTCGTTCATCTGCTCCCTCGTTCAGCCAGGAGTGCTGACTGACCACCAGGGTCCAGGGGCTGATGCACGAGAGGAGGGGCGCTCGGGCCGGCGCCAGCAGGTGGCTGTGCCCGGCCAGACGCGCGTGCCGGGGTGCGCGCTCACTGGTGGTCGGCAGGGGCGGTCGTTCCCGCCGGGAGACTTTGTCTCCTCCGTGAGAAACAGCTGCGGCGGCGGGTCGGCTGGAGCACGTCCGAGGCGGGGCGCGCGCCCACCGCCCGGGCAAGCGTGGCCGAGTTTCCCGACGGTCCCGGCTGTCCGTCTGCGTTTACCTCGGGGACTTCAAGCGGCTCTCGTCCTGCGGCTTCTCCAGCGGCCCGCAGTCACCCCGGAGAGCGGGGGAGGGTTGTCCCCCTGTGTTTTCGCCAGGCAGTGAGAGCACTGGGGCAGGGTGGGCTGTGGGGCTGGTAGGTCGTGGGGGTCCCTGCAGGGCCGATCTCGAGAAGGGAGGCAGGCTGACTCACAGGGGAGTCAACGCCTCTCGAACTGGCCGGCGAAGAGGTGATGGTTTGGGGTGTTCTATGGCTGGGTCAACGCACTTTTTTCTGTGAAGGGCCGAGAGTTAAGTATCGTCGGGCTGAGGACCGCGAGGCAGAGCAGGGCGTTCTGGAACACTGCACAGCCGGAGCCCGAGCGCCGGGCCGAGGGGCCACCGTTGTGCTCGGCACAGCTCGTCACCCGGCGGTCGAGTGCAGTGCGTTGTGGGGCAGGTCTGCTCACGGGGGGGCGGGAGCTCCGCTGCGAGTGGCAAACACGTCCCTCGGCTGAGGCGCCCATGGGTCTCCGCGGCATCGGCGGCGGCGGCTGCCGCCCCCTTACCACTCACCTGTGCACGGGCTCAGCTCCCTCATCCGGGAAGGTGGCCTCGAGCCGGGAGGTCCTCTAGGGCCGCCCGGTCCACCGGCCGTGTCAGCTGAGTGTAGCCAGTGCTGGACAGCATGCGTGTGGTTCTGTTGGATTCTTCTCTTCATGTGAGACTTGAAGCACGCTTCATGACTGTGCAGATCAGCCACAGTGGGTGGATAGGTGGGAGCACCCCGGTTGTGGAGGTAGGTGGGTTGGGAATATGTAAATTTTCCTGGTCTTGCACTGAGGTCCAGAAATGCTGCTGGGACTGAGGGTCGGGGTAAGGAGACGGTCTCCAGGGGGGCTGGGCGGGAGCGGAGGTTCTCGGTCCCCTCCCGACCGCATGGAGGGGAGCAGTAGAGGGCAGACGACCGGCGCGGCTGCGGTTCGGGCGCTGCCCATTGTCCCCAACCTTTCCGGCACCAGGGACCGGTTTCCTGAAAGACAGGTAGGGGTGGGGGGACACACAGGAGGCAGGAAGGAGCTCAGGTGAGCTTTGTTCGCTCGCCTGCCCCTCGCCCCGGGGTTGGGCCCTGCCTCACGGAGCTCACGGGCCGTGCAGGCTCCTGAGCGGGAGGGGGCCCGTGTGTTTCCTTCGCTGGTCTCTGGTGTAACTCATCCCCACATCCCGCATCGAGCGTCATCACCGACACGGGACGCGTGAAATACGTGAAGCAAACATTTAGTGAGCAAATACATCTGAAGTGTGTTCTTTTAAAGCAGCATCGTTTCCCCCTTTTTATCGCAGGTGAAGAGCGATTATATGTCCGAAATAGCTGACCAAGTGGACCAGGACATTGCTTTGAAGTTGGGTTGTCTGGAAATACGGTAAGGTGGTAACTGTTCATTGACGTCTTTGTTCGTGAACGGTTTTCATTGTGCTTGGAAGCTGACTGGGTGTTTTCACTTCCTCGTGGAGATTATCAGTAAAACAGTGAATGAAATGTGATTGCGCGTACTGAGTGGGGTTGGCCATTCTGTGACGTGTCTGATACGGTC
The DNA here is from genome assembly GCF_019186645.2 of Phyllostomus hastatus. Classification (NCBI taxonomy): domain Eukaryota; kingdom Metazoa; phylum Chordata; class Mammalia; order Chiroptera; family Phyllostomidae; genus Phyllostomus; species Phyllostomus hastatus. The sequence goes on along the minus strand of NW_025334017.1, from coordinate 47,605,630 downwards.
ACGCTTGTGGCGCGGCCCCTACAGGTGGTACGATGCACACCGGCCACAGCCGCCCTCCGGTATCCCTGTGGCTGTTCAGCCAGCAGGCGCTGTTCCTGGACGAAAGGCCAAGTGCAGGAGCGGCAAACGGAGCTGGTCTCGCACTGCCGCCGTCCACGTCTCATCTCTCCAGAGCCCGGGGCTGCCCCTCCCGAAGGCGGGAGGGCCCGTCTGTGGACGCAGGCCTGGGTTAGCCAGCTGCCCCCTAGGGTGTGCGGACGTGCTGCGGCTCAGATGCACTCTGCTCAGACTGATGCGATCGGGCGCCCGGGGCTGAGCCCCGGCAGCTCAGCGCCCTCCCCGGAGTGTTTTACCATCGCACAGCACAGACGTTCTTTACACACGTGTGAAGCCCGTATCTTTCCTGATTTTAGGCGGTCATACTGGGAGATGCGGGGCAACGCTCTGGAAAAGAAGTCGAACTATGAAGTACTGGAGTAAGTATTACACTTCGGAAAGTGAGCCTTCTAAAAGCAGATATTCACAACCAAGTCATTCTGCAGACTGTACTTTTCCCTGGTTTATCTTCACTTAACAGTCTCGTAAAATGCCATCGGGAGCGAATACAGAGGTGCGGGGGGGGGGGTGGTGTGCTGCGGGGGGCGGTGCCGGACGTCCGAGGCGGCGGCCCCTCGGGGCTCGGGAGGTGGGCCCCGGAGCGGGTGTTGGGCAGGCCCCGAGCCGGCCCGGAGGAGAGAACGGCTTCTGCGAAGGCACAGAAGTGTGCTCGGTGGGGTGACGGCTGGAACGCCGCCCCCATGTTTCCGGTAGGGCACCTTGCTCAGGAGGGTATGGTTTGGTTACCGTCACATTTTCCTCGAAGTCGTCGGGCCAGCTTTAGACAGTGGGAAAAACACTTCCCAGAAGTTTACATATGTGAGCGGGTGCATTTTTCAAAGCCAGCGAGCGAGGTCATCAGTCCTTCCTCGTGTTTTTAGCCTTGGTAGCCCCACGGGGCCTTTCCTGCAGACAAGGGGAGGCGCGCGGCAGAGGCTTCCTCCAGCCCCTGCCCTGCGTCTTCACGTCCCCGGGGCTCCCGCTCCCGGGGAACACACTGGGGTGCAGACACAGAGACTTCCCCTGCATCGTCTGAGTTTGAGGCGATGGGTAGAAAAGGAGGCACCGGCCACAGGTCAGATTGGGTGTTTCCTTACCAAGCTTAAAAAGTGCGCACCCGCCGGTGTCAGATTAAGCCAAGTGAGCCGCCCGTGCGGTGTGGAAGTGCTGGTTCCGGATGGGGCACTGTCCGCTGGCGCCCGGTGCCTCCTCCCGGTGCCTCTGTGCACACAGAGGAAGGGGCCGGCGGGTTTGGGCACACGACAGGGCTCCGCTAAGGTTGCTCAGGGCGTTTGCCTGGAGGCCCGCCGTGTTTCTGTGGGATGCCGGCTCGCCGAGAGTGGCAGACGAAGGAGCCCTCGCCACGTCCCTGTTTTCGTGGTTTGCTGTTTCCATACGGGACTCCGAGCAGGCACCTGTCTCTCCCTCTCTCCCTGATCCTTTGCACGCCCACCCAAGTGTCCCCTGAGGCTCCTGGCTGTCCAGGCTCCGTTCGTCGCCAGCTCAGGACTGCCATCTAGGGGCCGGGAACCTAGGCCCGAGGCACCCGCAGGGAGGCTGTCCGGGCCGATTGCTTGGCCAGAGCGCTTTGAGGCTCTTGGTAGGAACGACCGATTTTGTAGCCTCATTTAGAGAAAGTCACCGGGGTTTCCAGCATTCTTGACCTTGGGCGACTCCCTGAATGTCTTCTCTCGTCTCCTGTGTGAAGCTGAGATGGTGGGTCTTGACGAGGGATTGTGTCCCCTACTCAGAAAGTTGATTTGGGAAAAGCATCAGCCTTTCCATTTAGTCCAGGGTTTGTGTTTTAAACTCCCCTAGCACGCCCCACACGTCTCCCTGATAGGGCCCATCGGCCGAGACGGCACTGCCCACCACAAACCCATGTTGTGAGGCCTGCCTTCAGGGGGCGTTGGGGGGTGCGTCTCTCTATGGTGCAGTCTGCAGGGAGGCGGCGTGCCACGTGGGTCCCGAGGCGCGCTGACAGGGCAGAGGGCCCTCCGAGGTCCGGCGGCGGTGCTGCTCTCTGCACGCGCCCAGAACTCCCTTGGCTGCCCCCCACCCCCGACTGCAGTGACATGGGACTTCGTTGTGCTTCCTCCCTGAACCACACGTGCGAGGATGAATGGTTCAGGTGACCTCTGTGTTCTCATAGCCGTGTCCTCGTGTGATTGACGTGGCGTGGTTATTATCCTCACACTTCTTTTTATATTCCAGGAAAGATGTCGGCTTGAAGCGGTTCTTCCCTAGGAGTTTACTGGACTCCGTCAAGGTAATGAGAGCTCACTGCGTCACCGTCAGAGGGCCGTGCCTTGCAGAAACGTCCCTTGTGGTGTGGGGTTCTCTCCCCTCTGTGTAAGCGCGAAGCTGCAAAAAGGCGACAGTACTCTAGTTATGTTAAGGACAAGCAGAGTGGTAGAGGTACAGCTTCCCGGTCGTTACTGTTAGCAGTGTGAGGAGACAAGCAAGTGCAGTGAGAACCCGGACCGTCGCAGGTTAATAGTGGCCAGTGCCCCTGGTGGACAGAGAGTGAAGTGCAGGTAAGGGGTGTGGTGAGGGGACAGGGGGACGGTGGTACCGAGCCTGGGCTGGGGTTGTGAAGGCGCCCCCCCGCGTGGGGCTCTCCGTGCTGCCTCTGCGGCTCTTCTGTCAGTCTGGACTGGGCAGCAGACCCCAGAGAGCTCCACTGCAGTTTGTTTGAGCGTCAGTCGCAACGGAAATCTGGTTTCAGAACTAGAGACGTTAAGCGCTCAGGAGTCACTAGTTTTAGGAAGTACCCCTACGGTTCCCAAGAAATGGACGAAAGTGCTTCCCAGGGGACCACGAGGCATGCGTAGTTTCCTCCTCAGAGGAAGTGGTCGTCGTCCCCGTGTCTGTGATCAGCAGGTGACAAGCAGTCAGGCACAGGAGTGCGTGGCTCAGCGGTCACTCAGCCCGCCATTCCTGGCGGCTGCCGTCCGCCCGCGTGTGAGTGGGGCGCCGAGGGGGAGAAACTGGGTGTCTGCGTGGGCGGCGCCCATCCGACACAGGCCCGAGAGCGGGATGAAGAAGCCCCCGTCTCGTGGGAGCATCAGTACGGCAGCCGAGGCGGGGGCGGCCACGGTGTCCGTCGGTGGTGCGTGTGTGAGGATGTGCACACGCACCACGGTGCATCGCCTGGCCACAAGAAAGAAGCACACCTTGCTGTGTGTGACAGCGTGGACGGACCCAGAGGGCACTATGCTACGTGAAATAAGTCGGAGACAAGTACTGCATGATTTTACTTGTGTGTGGAACTCGGAAACAAAAGAGACCCAAGCTCGTAGAGTGGCGGTTGCCATAGTTGGGGGTTTGGGGACAGGCATAATGGGCGAGGGGAGTCAAAAGACACAAAGTTCCAGGCACCAAATAAGTCTCGCAGGGGTGTTGATGCTGCATTGCATATTTGAAAGTTGTAAAGAGAGTGGGTCTTAAAAGTTTGCATCGCAAGAAAGAGTTACAGCTCTGCGAGGTGAGGGGTGTGGACTGGACGGCGAGGTGACCGTTCTGCAGTGTGTAGGAGCACTGGGTCACTACACTGTGTACCCAAATCTACATGATGTCATGTCAGCTGTGTCTCATTGTGTAAAAACACGCTTTGCATGTACTGTGAACATGTCCACATTTAGCATTTGGTGAGTGGGTAGGTATGATAATTCCTCAGCTTATTATTCTTTTATTGGAAGTTTTCTTTAGCGTTACATCATAACATTTTCATTTGAGAAGCTCTAGAGGTCCACTTTGCTAGCAGCATCTGATAAGTATTCGGTCGACTGTTGTGAAATGCTTTTTGTGTTCAGAGTGGCTGGATAGCCATAGTTTCGAATGACCTGACCTACTTCGGGGTGGTTTTCTGTGTGTGAGCTGGTGTAAGAGTGAGGGGCGCGTGTGGGCAGAGCCTTGGTTTCCCCACTGCCTCGGGCAGTGGGGCCTGTGCTCAGTGGGTGCCCTGGGTGTGCGTGGCACCCACCCTGGGGTGCCCTCCCACAGCCCTGGCGCACACAGGTGGTTCGCTTGTATTTTTTCACGGAACTCCGCGGTGCGGGCTTGAATGTCCGTCAGTGAGCTCCACACAGCGGTGCCGGGGCTGCGCAGAGCGGCGGGTGGGTGGACGCGCCACTGTGTAGGTGGCCCGGCCGGGTGTTACCGGAGACAGTTCTGCAGAACCCCCTCGCTGCCGAATCCTCGAGTGGTTCTGTGGTCGTAGCCGCTGGAGCGTGATGCCCTGGCCTTTGCGTTGCTGGGTCAGGAGTTGCGGCTTTCTAAGGTTTGCGACCCACGTCCAAGTCGCTCTTCAGAAGGCCTGCACGGACCACCCTCGCAGCAATGGGCGTGGGGGTGCCCCGACCTGCCCGCTGTGGGCCAGGCCCCTGTCTTGGGCAAGGGGCTGCTCTTAATGCCTCGCTCCTTCCGTGTTCTAAGGGGCCCGCTGCTGCCTCACCGTCGTCTACTTAAGAGGCAGAGCTCACGACCTCTGAGCCGCACACTGACCACGATTAAGATGGTGTATTTCATGTTCTGTGTATCTTATGAGCTATTTGAAGGAAGGCACATGGGCCCGGTGAGCGTGACGTCGTGTAATGGTGTGAACCTGCGTGGTGTTCGGTGGGCAGGGGAGAGCCCTGCCGAGGTGAGCCGGCGAGGCTGTGGTCTTTGTTCCTTCTCGACTCTGAGAAGACTTTTGCAATTTTTTCACGCAGGCCAAGACACTAAGGAAACTGATTCAACAGACGTTTAGACAGTTTGCCAACCTTAACAGAGAAGAAAGCATTCTGAAGTTCTTCGAGATCCTCTCCCCAGTGTACAGATTTGATAAGGAGTGCTTCAAGTGCGCTCTTGGTGTGAGTGTGAGGCCGGGGGTGGGTGGGCGACGCTGGGTTTCTTCCACTCTGGGTGTATCTAAATTTCTGGTTGGGATCGAATTTGCCATGTTTTCAACAACATGAGCATGTGGGGAAAATGCAGAAAATGTGTCAGTGTGAGAATGACTTCATCTTCTTAAGTGGCATGTCTGTGTCCGTAATGAGGAGGCCGAGCGGTTTGGTGGCCTACTCGGGAAGAGCTGGCTTATCCTGCTCAGATAACGTCCCGGAGAGACCGCTGGTGTCAGAGCCCTGGGATGAGCGCGGCGTCTCTGGATCCGTTTAGCACGTGCAGGGTTAATGGAGGGCTAAATGTTTTGTTTTATTTGGCTAGAGAGATTAATGGTTAGCTCACCCAGTCCCCCACTGGTCCTTTAATGTGTCCTGGGCTCTTCACCTAAAATAGTTCTTTTTCCTTTTGGTGCCTCTGTCTTCGCCTGTTGCACCTTCAAAAGTCAAGCTGGGTGATTTCGGTTGAACTGGCGATCGGCCCCGAGGAAGGCATCAGCTACCTCACCGACAAGGGCTGCAGCGTAAGTCTGCTCTGGGGAGTCCCGGGGCTGCTGAGCGTGGCCCACCGCCCCTCCCCCCCCTTCCCGGTGGGCTGGCTGGGGACAGAGGGTCAGGCCAAGGGAATGGGGATTCGCAGGATCCGTGGCACTTGAACACTTGTAGTCTGAGCCGGGGACAAGCCAGGAGATGGGAAAGAGCTGGGGTGGTGGCCGGAAACCCCAGGGCAGCTGTCCTTGAGGCCGAGAGAGTGAGCCTGGGGCCTGCTATGGCGGGGCTTGGGGCAGGGGGCGTGGAGGGCTGCCCTGGGCGTCGCTGCAGCTTTCCTGCCTGAAAGCAAGCGGGAAGGTTGTTTTGTTGGTGAGGGGAGCTGGGAGTGCGTCCACGGAGCTCAGTCCCAGCAGTGGGGCCTGTGCCGAGTGGGCTGCTCGGCCGGGGGGCTGGTGCCACTGGAGAGTCTAAGAGCAAGAGGCCTTGCCCAGACTCGTTCCGCGTAAATGTGCAGAACTCCGCTGCTTGCGAAGTGAGGGCTGTCACACAGCTCTAGGGGCTGACAGGCAGGTGGGCAGTCCTGTCTCCCTGAGAAGAGTTTGTTCTGCCTGGGGAGCTGAACGTAGTCGCTCCTGGCCTGTCTGCGCGGGAGCGCCCTGGGGCATCGCGGCCTCCGGAGCTCCACTCTGCTCTGGGGCTTCCGGGGGCCTCGGCGGGCGCTTGCTCAGGCACACGGAGCGCTGGGAGGGCCCGTCCCTGTGGGAAGGAGAGCGGCATACTCGTCCCCACCAGGAATTTCACAAAGCACCCCGCGCCCTGCTGGTGAGGAGCTGAGCGAGTCAGGGCTGCCTTCCGCTTCCCTCTCGTCTGTCTCGTGTTTCCTCTCTCCGGTACCTACCGGGACCCCCAGCCAGCTCCCCAGATGGAGTCCCCCCCGCCCCCCGCCGGCCGTCAGGAGCACATAGAGCAGGCACCCCCCCAGCCCTGCAGTGAGCGGACGTGCCCCTCAGAAGGAGAACCTCCGTGGGTGCTCAGGGAGGGCGTCTTCAGGAGAACAGGGTGGGAGTGGGACTGTGGGCGTCTCGCAGAGGAAGTGAAGTCAGTTTTTTATCTGTGGTCCAGTTTGTGCCTTTTCTTTCCAAAGCCCACGCATCTGGCCGACTTCAACCAAGTGCAGACCATCCAGTACTCGAACAGCGAAGACAAGGACAGGAAAGGCGTGCTGCAGCTGAGGGTAGCGGGCGCGCCCGAGGTAGGAGCACCCGCCTCCTGCGGTGGGGCTGGAGCAGAGGGCACTCAGGGCCAGGCCGCGTTCTGGATGAGGGTGGTTTTCCCGGTCGCCCGCAGCCCAACCTTCCCTTTTGCAGGAAGTGTTACATTACGAATACTGACAATCACATGCCCTCGAGAATGGAACGGGAAACATTTAAAAACTGATCGAAGGCATTATTGTGAAGGTGATTGAAGGTCATTGTGAATTACCAAGGAAAACACTGCTTAAAAGTGTCCGAGGGTAAAACTACATACGTGCTACACACCGTGTTGTTTCCCAGACCGCGTCAGGCCCCAGACCTGGTCCTCTGTACTCGTGTGCTGCCCGAGAGGCTGGTGTGGCACAGGAAGCAAGCCCCTGGCCAGCACGGCCCAAGCCGACCCTTGCTCGGGGCGGACGGAGAGCACGCGTGGGCAAAGGGACCTGACCCTCGCGGCCAGCACCACCGTGCTGATTCGCAGGCGTGGTTTCGGCGCTCCTCCCCAGGTGGCAGGGAGGGGCGGCCCCCTGCAGGGCTCCAGCCCTGCCCTCAGCCCGGTCTGCCCTGGGGTCTGCCCTGGGGTCTGCCCCGGGGTCTGCCCTGGGGTCTGCCCTGGGGCCGGGGCACTTCTGAGGCTCTGGGAAGCACGCCTGGTTCCTTCTTGGTGTTGAGTGGCACCATAAACCGTTGAAACCTACGGATCGTCCTGGATGAGCCCAGATGATAGTTTGGTACAAGGGGCCTCAGAAGTTCCTGTTTCATGTCGGAAAGAATCATTTCAGAGCGTGCTATCCATGCTAAAAATAATGAAACTTTCCTAGTTTTCTTTCATGGTCGAAAAGTTATGATGGGCGGTGGATGAAAATTTACTCCACATTCGTCTTGTTTCTAAAATAGCCCACACTCCAAAGGGCTGGTTATCCAAATTCTTCGTTTAGTTAGCCCGCACCAGAGGGGCCGGGCACTCCAGAGGAGAACAGCGTTTCCCCCTCCCTTTGTTCTGGAAAGTGAGTGTCAGTTTCAGTGGTTGTCCCGGTTGTGTCTGGGTCGCCTTCTGTCACGTACTCCAGGAATAGCATCCTTAAATACCAAACTTCCTTTTCTGCCCAAACCTTATGACAAATCTCGTTTCACTGCCTCCCTCCTCCGTTTCCACGGGTGTCTGGAGGTCTGATGTCATGCGCAGCTGTCCCTTTGATTGTTGGGAGAACAATGACGGCTCTTTCTCGGCCCGCTCCCCTTCCAGCCTCTGACCGTGACAGCCCCGTCCCTGACCATCGCCGAGAACATGGCCGACCTGATCGACGGCTACTGCCGGCTGGTGAACGGAGCCTCGCAGTCCTTCATCATCCGGCCCCAGAAAGGTGAGCGTGCGTGCGCGTGCCTGCCCACCGTGCGCCGACGCCCTGCCCCCGCAGCCCGCGGTCCTTGTCTCTGGTGACCGCAGAGCGGAGGCCGGATGGGTGACTCGGCCCCAGAGGCCGTGTCCTGTGTCCTAGGGCGGGGGTCCGGCTCGCGGCCCCAGAGCTGCGTGTCAGTGGGGCTCACGGGGAGCTGGCGTGTCCGCGGCTGTGCCGTCGGAGGTGTCTGAGGTGGCCCTTAGTGTCTTCCAGTGAACTTCCAGGGTTATGTTCTTGCGCATTTTCTTTTTTAGGTGTCTCTTCTAGCTCACAAAAATAAAGCCTTTTCCCACTTTTTTCTTTTTACTTTTTTTTTAATCCTCACCCAAGAATGAGTTTATTGATTTTAGAGAGAGAGGAAGTGGGGAGAGAGAGATGGGGGTGGAGAGAGAGAGACATGAGAGAGAAACACCCATCGACTGCTTCCTGTGTGTGCCCTGATCGGGGGTCAGACCCACACCTAGGCACCTGCCCCAGCCAGGAATCAAACCTGCACCCTTTTGGTGTGCGGGGTAATACTCTAACCTGCTGAACCATCCGACTAGGGCCCTGTTTTTTCTTAACATATCTCAAAAGGAGTGCGGAGTCACGAGGTAAAATCCGTGGTTGGAGCGAGCACCTCTGCCCTTGGAGGAAGGCCGTGCCGCGTCGGAAGTAGCGTGTAGGCCTGCAGGGCCGAGGGAAGGGGCGCTGCAGAGGGCGTGGACTTTGAAGTAATCAGACAAAATCATTCCCAGCAGCATGACCGCGTAGTGAGTGGCAGCAGGAAGCCTGGGCTTTGGAGATGTGTTGGCTGTGGGTTCCAGCCCGAGTCCTCTGTGCTGTCTGCTGGGAACCTTCCCCACTCTGTGCCCTGGTTTCCTTGTCAATGGAACCTAAAGGCCCTGCCCATCTTCTGTGGGGCTTGGGGGCGCGGACGCCCTCACTCGGGCAAGGGCCCGAGATGGAGCCTGGAGCACTTGGGGTTCCCAGATCTAGTGCACTTGCCTCCACTGCCGCCCCCAGTGCTGCGTCATCTGACGCCCTCCGAGAGCCTGACTCGGGGGCTCCTCATCTGTGGCAGGAGGAGGGTGCCGACTCTCGAGCCTAGTGGGCGGGGCCACAAGGGCCCCCCCCAGAGCAGTGGGGGGACCCAGCATTCCTCCTGCATTGACCTGCGTGGTGATGGTGATTCGAGAGGAGGGAGTCTGGAAGGGCTGAGTGGTGTGTGTCCACATGAGCTGAGCGGGTTTCATCGTGAACAGGAGATAGGAAAGCACAAGGAGGGTGGACGGCCAAGTGCCGAGCTCCTGCCGTCCCCAGCAGGACGCCCAGCCTGCCCCGCGGCCTGGGCGCTGTGTTGTCAGAACAGGTGGGGAGGAGTGAGCGTGTGTGTGTGTGTGTGTGTGTGTGTGTGTGTGCATGCATGCGCACACGTGAAGTTAAGGAGTCACTGGAACCTTATTTTTTGAACATATTTTGTTTATTTTTAGAGAGGGGAAGGGAGGAAGAGAGAGAGGGAGAGAAACATCAATCGGTTGCTTCTCGCAGGCGCCCCAAGTAGGGATCGAACCTGTAACCCAGGCGTGTGCCCTGACCAGGAATCAAACCAGTGACCTTTCACTTTTTGGGACACGCCCAGCCCACTGAGCCGCGCTGGTCGGGCCTGGAACCTTTGTTTACAAGTGAGTGTCGGGATGTGCTCTGGAAACAGTAGGTAGAGCCATAGCTGCAGGCCGGTACGTGACTGTGTGGGTCCTAAGGCAGCCACCCCCCCGCCCCCACATCAGAGGCCTGGGGCCCAGTCGTGCACTCTTCCCAGAAATTCGGCGTGTCTTTCCTGGCAGTAGCCTTCCCTGCAGGAAACACAGCGAGGGAGCTGCTCGTAGACTGTCCAGGCTTCTGGCTCTGAGTTGCAGCGTTTGCAAGCGTGAGCTCTTGGTTTTTCACTTTGCACTTCAAGTGGGTGGGTGCCTTGCAAATACTTAAATGTTTGGGCAGAGTTCCTTCATATAAAAGTAGTATTTTGTGAAAAAATGTTTAATGTGACATATTGTCTATCTTTTTAGTAAATAATTTTTTTTAATGATTGTATTTATTTACTTTTAAGGAGAGGGGAAGGGAAAGAGAAAGTGAGGGAGAGAAACATCAATATGTGGTTGCCTCTCACACTGGGGACCTGGCCCACAACCCAGGCCTGTGCCCTGACTGGGAATCAAACCAGTGACCCTTTGGTTTGCAGCCCGAGCTCAATCCAGTAAGCCACACCAGCCGGGGCTTTAGTAAAAGAGTTTTTAAATTTCGTCCTCATTCAGCAAGTGTTCGTTACTGACTTGCTGGCACACAGTTAGAAACGGAACAGTTCGGACGGTGAGCACGCATAGAGCTGGGGACGGTGGAGAATGGGCCTGTGGTCTGGAGGGTGGGGAACTGATGGCCCCAAGTTCAAGGGCAAATGCCAAGAGAGGAGCTGTAAGCAGATGGCATGAATGACAGTCACCCAGGGTGCTGCCCAGGAGCTGCCTGGGGAGGGATCAGAGAAAGGGGTAGTAGATGGGCACCTGCCCGCCTGCACCCCTCACCCCCCACACACCCTAAAAACGGTGGACAGAGCATTGTTTTGGGCTGAGAGGAACAGCAGTGCTTTGGGGGTGAACCGAGGTGCTCATTTTATCCAGCGCACCGCTGAAAGACAGTGCAATCGTGAGCAGAGGAATGACGTGGTGAATTGGTTCTGGGGGGATTGTTCTGGTAGCGATGAGGCGCAAGGATGGCGTTGGGGACGAGGTCGGTTAGGGTCTGCACGCACTGCCCGGGACAAAGGAGATGGAGCCAGGGCCCCAGGCTTCCTGCTGCACAGAGTGGGGGAGAGTCTTCCCGGCCAGAGACAAGGCCCCGAGCTCCGCTGTCGGTGGTGGGAGGCGGCCGTGGGGAGAGGCACTCGGCAAGGTCCCCTTCCGGTCTCCGCCCTGCAGCCCCGCTGGCCCCGGGCGCCAAGGGGCTTCGTCCTTCGGCCAGGAGGGCTGTCTCTGAGCGAAAGGCAGCCTCCTCCTTGCCAGCCTCCTGGGGAGTCACCTTGCGTCCTTATGCCACCTCCGCACTTGGCTTTGATTGGGCAGCACCTTTCACACCGTGCTCACTTGCAGCCGGGGTCTGTCTGTCACGGATCCTGGAAGTAAGCCGGCGCTAGGACGGACGGCACGCTGACTTCCTTGGCAGGGCTGGTGCTGAGCTGCTGGGTGGGACCCACCCTTCCCCCGATTCCTGCACGGAGTCCTCCACCGGGAACGGAGGAACCTCACCATTGTCTTTCCTTTTTTTCCCCAGAAGGTGAACGGGCTTTGCCGTCCATACCGAAGTAAGTGCTGCTTCGTGCCTGTTGTTACTCCCTCGTGCCGGAAGCTGCGGAAGCCACGGCTGTGCGTGTGGCCCTTTGCCCGAGCAGTCAGGTGCCACACGCCCGGTAGGGAGCGAGGAAACGCACTTCCAGGGAGAAATCATGTCACAGGGCTGGGTTCAGCCAAAAACTCAAACTGGATTTTCCCTTTCTCTTACGTTCAGTGGGAGACTGGAGAGCAGGCGTAGGGAGGGTGCTGGGAGGCGGTTACACTCTCACTTCTCAGCCGTCGCTGACTGTGTGCGAGCCTGAACGTGAGTGCCCTTCTGGGCTTCACAAGTGAGAAAGTTAGGAACTGTGGAAGTAATTTATGTTAACCGTTTTACTTGTTTGTGTCGTTAATTTCATAGCCTATGGGTTGTTCTACAAAATTGTAAGTGGTAGTAATGGCTAAAGCACTTACGTAACAGCGTCCCTCCCAGCCAGCGTGCTGGGAGCTGGGGAGCAGATGGCAGATCCAGCGCGCGGGTCAGCAGGCGGGTCCCCGCGGGCTGAGGGCTCCGGGGGAGGCTGGAGCGGAGTCGCGGGCAGCTGTGGTGGCGCCCCTCACCTGGGAGGTGCTGGGATAAAGAGGGGAGACCCAGCCATCGTCCCCCTCCGCCCCCACATCGGCATGCCAGTCCCTCACCAGTTCCTCCAGCTGGCTCCCTGAGTCCATCAGATCCGTCCACTGCTCCCCCTTCCTGTGGTCCCCGCCTGGTTTCAGCTGCTCTCATCTTCTGTCTGGGGCTCTCATCTTCTGTCTGGGGCTACGCCAGTGGGCTCCTGTGTCGGGGTCCCTGAGACCTCCCTAGGTTTCACGACTCTCTGAGAAAGAACTCGTGACGTGGTCGTGCTCACGGCTGTGCTGTGCAGCCAGCGCAGGGGGGACGGCGCGGGGGTCGGGGGGTGTCCAGAGGAGGGTAGGGAGGCCCCGAGAGCCCCCCGGCCGACTCGGGCAGGACTGCCCCACTTCTCTGGTGCGGGCCGTGAGAACGAGTGCGGGGCGGCCCACCCAGGAAGCTTGTTCGCATGGGGCCCCGACACAGGCACGCTCTCTGCCTGTCCTGGGTCAGGCTCCCAGAGGGGAGGCAGGGGATGGGCCCCAACCGCGTCGTCTGTGCAGCCGGCTGGGGCGCAGCGGTTGTGCCCTCTCCTCACCCGGTGGGGGTGCTGCAAGCCCTCCTCAAACACTGGCCCCGGCCCCGGGCCGCCTCCGGGGACTGCAGGCTGGGGCCTGCTGGGTTACCTGTTCTCCGCCCCTCTTGCCCATTGCTGCCCAGCCCTGCCCTCGCCCTGCCCATTCTGGGTGCTGCAGCAGGCGTGGTGCCCCTCACCGAAGCCGCCGCACGACTGCTGCGCAGGGGTCAGTGCCGGCGTCCTGATGCCAGCTGGAGGGCCTGTGCGGTCCTTCCCCTGCTGGCGCCTCTGGCCTCGTGTCGCCACTGCCCGCGCTCTGTTCTTCAGCCGTGCTGGCCTTTCAGTGCCTGGAGTCCACCGTCCTCTCGCTCCCTCCAGCCCCCGTCCTCAGCCAGGCCCATTCCCCCGCGGGTCTCTTCCTCTGGAAACCTCCCGTGGCCACCACCACGTCCCTGTGTGTTTTCCCGTGACACGCTCCACTTCACCAGAGTGCTTCTCACACTTCACGAATGACTTCCTCGCTTGTCCGTGGTCTCCCGGCCTTGGGGAAGGCCAGGCCCATGGGTGTTCTCGACCCAGGCGGCACCCGGTGCGCAGCAGGTGCACGGTAGGCGTGGGGGTGAGTGCAGGGCTGGGGGACCGCCTCCCTTGTAGCTCTCGGCAGCGTGCTTCACGGACTCCACGGTCCTGCTCATAGGTACCTACTAAAGCCCCCGCCCAGCCCGGGACGGACGTGCGGGCTGTCGCAATGTGGGAAGTCTCTGCGGGGCGACTCTGGGGAGTAAGGCATGCGGGCGTCTCGAGTAGAGGCGGGGCTGAAGGAGGCGGTAGGTTGGGAGCGTCGCGGGCACTAGGAGAGCAGCAGCCCGTCGTCACCCCTGCCGACCCAGAGCCCGGGGAGGCCCGGGCAGGGGTGGGGGAGCTGACGCCGCCCAGCGGACAGATGCTGGTGGTGGGGGCTCTGGGTCTGGGTGACGGGACGTGGGGGAGAGCAGCGAGGCCTTGGGGCCGGGCGCCCCGTGGCTCCGCCGTGAGTGTGGTTCCCGTTCAGAGTGGCCTCGGGGCGAGGCAGACTGGCGGTTGGTCGGGGACGGCCGGGTCAGACTCCTGCGGAGAGGGAGCGCGGAGAGCCAGTTCCACAGGGGACCCGGTTCTGTGGCTGTGTGTGCTCTGACCGCTGTCAAGGTTCTGCCGTTGCACACGGACTGTCCCTGCTTCTCAAAAGCGATACACTGTCTTAACTTTCAGTATTTCCTGGTTTCAGTTCTATGTCCTAGGAAGGATTTTACTTAGTACTTTGATAGTAAGTGCCTATGTGTCTGGGAAAAGTTTTCTTTTATAAAAAGATCAACATAACTTTGGTATCTGAAGACTATAGGGTTCCTTTATTCTGTGCTCTCCAAAATTTTTAAATCGAACTATCCTTTTATAAATGTTGCTAAACCTTTGGCCAAAATTTTATCTTATGTGGATAAAAGTAAAACACTAATGTTGCCGAGCCATTTCATATGACGAGCGGCCCAACGCACCCGGCCGGCCTGTCGGCAGTGCCGTCCGGACGGGCGGCTCTGTCCCAGGGGCCCTGAGTCTGAGCGGCTGTCCTGCGGCAGCACCCTGGCTGGTGTCTCGGGCACGTTCCCCCTGCAGGGTGACTCCGGGCCAGCCCCTTTCCGAGCACTGTCGCTCCGAGAGTCTGGTGTGACCCGTGCCCGGCCCGTGAGCGGCACCGCAGTGTGGGAGGTTGCTGCCACGAGTCGCTTTCCCGGGGCAGTTCGGTGCGCCTTCAGTCGCCTGTCCTGATTTCCGCTCTTCACAGCGTGAGAGCGTGGCGATGCTGAGGGTTCGGGTAGTAGAACCCAGTTTTTAAAAAGCTCTGCCCCGTGAAACTCGAGCCTCCACCGGAACGGCGGTGGTTCTGCCCTGAGCGTGGCGTTCACACGGTGCCCTCTCTGTTGCAGGCTGGCCAACAGCGAGAAGCAGGGCGTGCGGACACACGCGGTCTCTGTGTCAGGTAAGGGCGCGGGGAGGCCGCCTGGCAGTGCGGCGGGAGGGTCCGAGGGGCAGCCATCTGCCGTCTCCTCCCGGCGGCTCTTTCCCAACATCTGAGCAGAGGGGGTGTTCTGAGTGCGCAGCCGCAGACGGTCACCGCAGTCACGGGGTCGGTGCAGCTCAGAGACTGGCTGAGACGCACGTGCGGTTCCAGGTCGCTCCCACGGTTACGTGGGGTTCCAGGCTGTCTTTTGGTCTCACTGTCACGTTAGTGATCCTTCATGCGAGAATTTTCACTTCTGGAATTCCCATTATAACTTATCTTTGCAACTCAGCAGAATTTAACAGAATATACTTTGTACATTGTTTTGTGAAGTTCAGGATATGTGGAACATTTTAAATGGTTTTTGTCTTTCACAATTAACATAAAATGGTGTTTGAGTATTGCTTTTTAAAATATAGTTAAGATTCTGGCATAAGCATTATCTTAACTACTTGTTGGCGTGATGAGTGTGGTGTACTTTTCTTGGTATGTTTTCGAAATATGTGTCTTTTTCCATGAAAAATGTGGGAGACAGAGAAAGGAGGATGAAAAGGAAAGCATCTTCTATGGGCCCAAGTTTGATGTCTTAAAGTACATGTAACACACACACACACACAGACACACACATGCATCTATGTGCGCACCCGTGTGACCTGTTCCCAGGTATGTGTCACATCTCTGAGGTAAGGGGTAGCTCCCTCACAGCTCTGGCGTCTGGCGGTCTGACTGGGAAGGGGCCGCGTTCCCCCTGGTCTGGCTCTGGAGCTGATTTTTCCTGGAGTTCAGGTCTGCGCCTTGCCTGCGTGCTGACGGGCCCTCCTTGTTTTCCAGCGTGCAGACAGGGCGGCTTGCTCTTACTGTATCCTGCACAGGCCCCCGCACCCCTCTCAGAAATACCTGTGCTCCTGCCCCCACGCCTGGCGAGGACACTCTGGGCATCAGCTGTGTGTGGCACACATGTCGGGTCCCGTGGCTCAGGAGTCTCTGAGCTCCGCCCGCCGGGGTGGAGCTGGTGCTGGCGGACGGTGCCACGGGCAGGCGGGCTGCAGGGCCGCCAGCGCACCCCTGCTGTTTTTGCATGGGTCTCCGTGCCTGCCGTGGAGACTGAGAGGGAAGCCTGCACGGCAGAAAGGCTGGGACTCGCAGAGCCGGCAGTGGCACCGAGAGTGGCTGGTCTCCCAGACCAGTCCCTGCGGGCTGGTCACTGTGCGTCGCTCGGGACGTTTTCCGGGCGCTTGCAGGCCAGGGGCGTGGAGGCGCTCGGCGGAGCCCGCTGTTGGCGGGCCCTGGCGGGGATGTCGAGCACTGCCCTTGCATTTGGGAGGCGAGGCGGCAGGCCCGCTCGCATCTCACTGCAGGGGAAGGTGCCTTTCGCTCTTCCTCCGGGAGACGAGCACAGCCGATGCTGGACACGTGGGGTCACCTTGGAGCCCGAGGCAGGCTTCTCGGTAGAGAAGTGAGGAGCAAGGCGGACAGCTTTGTGAAGACAGGTAACAGAGCAGTGTGCTTCCTTGGGCACGTTACTCTAAGGCCTAGACTAGGGTGTTTCAGCCTAACTGTTGAGTGTTGCTTCGGGAAACCGGTGCTTGCTGTAGAGCTCGGGGAGAGCTTGGCACTGAGAGGCCAGCGTGTGTGACGCGGGCGTGTTGGCGTGGTCACCGGAGGGCTGTGGCTCGAGTCGGACACTGCTGGAGGCAGCTTTAATAACCCTTTAAAACTTCACTACTAGGCTGTGAGGAGCTTAAGTGTCATCTTGTAAGTATAAAAACAAGTACCGCTAACATCACAAGGCCCCATTATTTATTTTCTTTACAGAGACAAATTTTAAAGGAAGGCTTGAAACTTTTAAAACACAGATTCTGGACTTCGAACTCAGGCCCCTCCCTGGTTTGCAGCGCGCTGTGGCCACATGACAGCTGTGAGGCTTATGGAGGTCAGCCTGCAGGAGCTAAGACAGAACTACAGATGATATTTTTAAATGCAGAAAACCGTGTGAATATGTGGCTATTGTTATGCTTTTGAATGTTTAATTTTTTAAGCTTTTTTTCAGGGAAAATTTCAAACATACTCAGAGGCAGAGAGAATAGAATTGTAGAATGATCACCCCAGTGCTCCTTGCCCAGATTCAGCTGCCAAAAACTGTGGCCAGTGTATCTCTTCTCTGCCTGCACCCACTTATGGAGTCCCCAGTGGGTGCTTAAAGCATCTGAGGCATGCTTCACCTACAGAGATTTCTGGGACATAGACTCTTTCAAGGTGCTGTGCAGCTAGGAGACTGGCGGTAACCGTTGCGCCAGCCGTGCAGTCCGCCCAGGGGTCTCCCTGTGGCCACCACGCGCTCACGCGGGCTCTGGCCCACCGGCAGTCGGACCAGCGGCACTGCTGGAGCCTGGCTGGTGGCGCTCCTGTCCTCCTGGCTCTGCCCACTAGGGCCCCTATTTTTTCCCCCCGATTGCACATTTTCTGTTGAAGAAATTGTGTCCCACTGATTTGCCCCAACTTGGTCTGGCGGATGGTGTCCCTGTGATGCCGTGCGGGATGTGTGCCTCTCGGGCCTCTTACTCCTGCGTTTCCTCTAAGCGGGCGTCAGGCTCACAAGAAAGAAGGGCAGGCATGCGGGCCCAGTGGCTGTTTTTACAAGATTGCACCCGAGGTGCTGACGGGCCTGGCCCCTGCTTATCTCTCTCTGTGACCCTCCGGCCAAGCAGCAGGTCCCGTCTGTGGCGCGTCCCCTATGAGCAGTTGCCCAGCGGTGTGAGCCACTGCTGGGCTCCGGCCTCCATCTCCCTGGGGCCGCAGCCTGGGCCAGGCGAGGGCCCTTGTGGGTTGTTGGGCTGTGGCCCTGCTGAAGAAGACGTCCCTCCCCCGCTGCCCACTGCGCCGAAGGGCGGGCCCTGCGGGGAAGACGGCCTCGTTCTCCCCGCCCTCACTGGTCTCTGACACCGGGGGTCGCCTTCCTCCTCCCCGGATGATGTCATTCTGTGGGGCTTTCTCTTTGAGCCTCTGTAGGAATTCGTGGGTTTTTAGCACTGTTGAGGGCGGGGGTTCCCAAGACCACCCCAGGCTGGACGATTTGCCAGAAGGACTGCTGACGGAGAACTCGGAGCTTAGACCAAGTTGACTGTCGGCGGCACTAAGCCCTAATGTCTGAGGGGGAGGGACAGGGCCGAGGCGCCTGGTCCTAGGGACCGGGCTTCCTGGCGTGAGTGACTGAGATCAGAGGACGAGGGCCCACCCTCTCGGGCCCACCCCTCGCGCCCTGCTGCCATTGCAGGTGGCTTCCCTGCTCCTTTCTGCTGGCGTGCTGACGGTGTCCCTGGGCTGTTCCCTCGGGCGCGGACCTGTGCTGTCCCTGGGCCTGCACCCACATCCCTGTCGTTCTCCATGGGCCCCCGTGGGTCTGCGGTTAAATCTGCACACCCCCAGGTCCCCCGGGTCACGCATCTCACTTCGCTGCGCCGCGTCCACCGGTGCTGCCACGTTTAGTTGTTTCCCGTCTGCGGTTCTCGCTGCGCTCCGAGCCCCCGGAGGGCTGGGGCGTGTCTCATTGGCCCGGCGGGCGGGCTCACCGCCGTGGAGACGGCTGACGGGCAGGTGAGCTCCGAGGGTGCGAATGAGGGAGCAGGACGGGGCGACACCCACGGGCACCGGCCTTCTCGGCCTGGGCATGCAGACGTCCGCGTCGGCAGTCCGCTGTGTGGAGTGACCTGCGCACAGTGTGCACACATGTGCACGCATGGTCTGCAGGTCTGCGTCTTCGCCGGCGGCTCGGGGAAGTGGCTCCCGATGCTCCTCACAAAGCAGCCGGTGCTGTGCCAGGGCCGGTCCCCTCGGTTGTTGCCTCGCGGCTGAAGGTTAGATGGTCACAAGAATCTGGAATTATTTGTCGGTGGTTGTTGTGTTTTGTCTTGTTCCATTTGTTTGTTTTGTTGTTTGTGAAGCTCTCTGCACCGTCACTTGGCCGACTCCGCAGAGCGGTAAGACTCTGCTTAGGCCTTGCTCAAGTGTCTGTATCTAATGCTGCTCTTCGCTGAAAGAAGAAATCGCACTTTAAAATATTAATGGTTTTTAAAACCCAAGGCCATCATAGTAAGGAATTATTTGTTAAGAGTCAAAGTATTGCAATTTTGTGTTTTAACAGCTATGCCTTAAAATGCAATGTATGTTTCTTTTGTATTGAAATAATGTTTCTGTTTTTCTCTTTCCTCCCGCCTCTTTATAAAGGAGTTGGTCACTGCCAGCATAAGGTTAAGAAAGCTAGACGCTTTCTCCCTTTGGTCTTCTGTTCCCAAGAACCTGCTACGGGTACTGCACTCACACTGGCGCAGGGTCTGACTAACGCAGCGCCCAGGCCCCGGGTCTGACCCGATGCTTGCCCTGGGCAGGGCACCCCCGTGCGGGGCACCTGTGTCTGTGCCGCCCACACGGGCGGCGCCCTGAGGGCGAGGGTCTGCGCGAAGGTCTTTTGGCTGCTCTGTTGACAGAAGGCTCTTCGTTTGCCTGCTGGCTGATGTGTGCTTGCATGGCAGGGCGAGGAGGGGCTTCCCGGGTCCACCCGTGGGGTCAGTGGTGTGGTGCAGGGCTGGTGGGCGCCCGCGCCCAAGCTGCAGGTTTCCTGGTGGAGCATGCGGCCAGAGGAGGAAAGGGAGTAGCCCGGGAGCCGCCGTCTGCTTGCCGAGTCCGGGGCAGCCACACAGGGGGCTGCAGAGCAGGGCAGCCAGACCCCCTTGGAGCGTTTTCTAGGAAAGTGGATTTGTAATAACAGACCTGGAACTTCTCCAAACCCCGCATAAATGTAAATGGAAACTTGTGAGCGCAGCTTCAGGTGCCGGCCTCCTCGCCGAAGAGCCCGCTGGGCTGGTCCCCGCTCAGCATTTGGCGTCCACACGGGGCCTGCATGTTCTCATTCATGTCTGAGAGGGTCCAGGTGCCCTCTGAGGGGGGTAGAATCCATTCTAACACTGAACTGTGAGAGGCAGTGCCGTTCACTGTGTCGAGTGTGGCGGAAACCGACAGACTCTCTGGCACTGCTGTGTGACGTCGTGTGGTGTGCCGGCAGCTTAAAACAGTGCTGTGTGTGCCGTCAGCCGAGGGGACACACTTCTGCCAGTCTCTCTCTCGTCTCCGGGAGCAGACTTGGGGGGCGATTTTTTTGTTTTCCTTACACTTTGATTTACTTGTCATTTTAATAGTGTTTTCCCTCTCTCCCCGCCTTCCCTCCCCCCTCCCCCTCCTCCCCCTTTCTTTGCATGCCTCCCGGATCTGCAGATGAAATTAGTGGGGACGGTAATACTCATTTTCACATTCCTGTTCTAATGTGCGATGGTTACTGATTGATGTAAATGCTGGTCAGCCCGGGGTGAGAGGCAGAACGTGGTCCTGATGCCACGAACCGTGTGGGAAACGACGGCGTGGACACGTGGTTTCATGGAAGCCGGGGCTTTGACACGGAAAGGGTGACTCGGTTTCTTCCTCACGTCCCCATGGTGTGTGGGAGGTGTTACACGGCTGTAGTGAACCTTCTGGGTTCCGCTACTCACACCAGAGCCGTAGGAAGGCGGCGGCGTGGTCCCGGGGAGTGGGAGCAGTGACTGACAGCGACCAGGTCCCCAGCCCCCAGCCCGTGTCTGGGAGAGGTCTGGTGTGCGGGGGAGGCCCCGGGGACGAGGCTCTGGAGAGTCACTCGGACGCAAGGAACCGAGGGTGTCCAGCCGTGGAGGGAGTGGCGGTCTTCAGCTGTGGAGGACAGCGCTTAGCCACCCGGAAGTTTAGAAGCCGCAGTGAGCGCCTCGTGTCCCTCGTCGGCTTCGGGCACGGCCTGCGTGCAGCCTGGCCCCCTTTTCTGCCGACGGAGCCGGAGTTCACGGCTGCGGCCACGGGGGGCGCGTTCTCCCTCCTGCTGCAGCGGGGCGCTGCTCATGGGGCGGTGGGGCGGGGCTGGGGCGTGACAAGCCCGGCGTCTGCTGTGAAAGCCCTTCGCTCTGCGACTTCGGAAGAGTGCGTCGTCTTCACAGGACATACGGCCCAAGAGCTGGGCTCACTGCCGAGGCACTGACTCCTTGCGAGGAGCAAACCAGCCGCTCCTGTTCGTGGCCAGTTCCTCGTGCACAGCGGTTCACAGTGTTGCCGCGTAGCGTCCTCACGGGTGTGCAGGTGAGGACACGCTGGTCCTCCGCCGTCAGGGGGCGGGCGGCCAGCCGGGCCTCAGGCTGCCGCCTCTCCCCCGGCCTGTCCTGTCATCAGCAGACACAGGGTGGCCTGGAGCAAGTGCTTGTCCCCTGTGGCCTCCCCTGTGGCAGGCCTCCCTGGTCGCTGGGGGCTCCTGTGAAAGTGCCGCGCACCAAGTGGAGGGACGCCCCCCTGCACTCGCCCCATGCCTGGTCCCCACCCTGCCCGTGCCGCACTGCACGGACAGCCGTGCCGGGCCCCCAGCCTTCGCCCCCTTAGTCTCAGTCAGGGACTTGCGGGCCAGCCACGGCCCACACCTCTTTTTACGTTGCCCCTTGAGCGAGGAGTGGTTCTTAGGTTTCCTTAACAAGTACAGGGGGAAGCAGAAGTAGGATAGGGTTTGTGTCGTCAAAACTATATGAGCGTCAAACGTCAACGGCCCCAAGTCCAGTTTTATTGCAGCACAGCCACTCCTCTGTCCACTCCCTGGCCGTCGCTCTTCCCCACCGTGTGTGGGCCGCAGAGGTGAGCATGCGGGCGGAGACTGAGGGAGCAGCACGGGCTCAAGCACCCTCTGCCAGCCTCTGCCGGCAGCTCGCCAGCCCGGGCCTGGGTCTCGGAGCCAGCAGACAGGAGCGAGTGGGGCAGTTCTGGGCCCCGAGGCCGCCTGGACGCCATGGAGCCGGTCAGTGCCCCTGGACGACCGGAGTGATCCAGTCACTGCAGATGTCACCAGGTGGCACTGAGGACGCAGCCACACTTCCTGAGGGTGGCAGGGAGGCACGGTGCAGGAGCAGGTCGTCAGAATTGCGGGTGTCCAAGCCCACACCAGTGCCACTGGGGTAAAGACCACCTTTCCTGCCAGGTAGGCAGAGGGGGCGTGGTGACAGAATCACCTTGTCTGCAGCCCCTCCATGGGAGGTGCAGCAGGGGGCTGCACCGGAGAGGGGCCCGAGGGCTCCGGGCAGCTCCTGCTTTGGCCGCAGCGAGGGCACTCGCTGTCCGTAGCCCCGCCCCGCCCCCCCCCAACTCCAGACCGAGCCCTTCTGCAGCTCCAGGGCACTGGGCTCTCTCCTCGCAGTCGCCGTGGTTAGTGCTGGCCCCCCGAGTCTCGCCCGCCGTGCTTCAGAAGGAGCCCTGGGCGCTGTCTCTGAGGGTTTCTCAGCCCTCGGTTGCTGTCCTCTCCACACGTCTTTGTGTCACTTGTCTTTGGCCACATACTGTGACACCAGGCCTTCCACATCCTGAGGCTGTCCCGGGCTGTGGAAGTCTCCATGTCCGGTCTTCCACTTTGGAAGTCCCCCGGCTAAGTCACGGGCACCCGGGCCCCGACGTGCCTCCTGTGAGCCACCTGGAGTGGAGCCGTGCCCACGAGCTCGGGGGGGTCACAGCGCCCCTCACAGGGAAGTGTCGTGGTGGCTGTGCGTCGGAGTGCCACTCTGTCACCAGCCTGCCGCTGACCGTCCTGGGGACCCCGAGAGAGAGACACTCACGTGTCCTCAGGTGCCTCGGTTGCCTGCCTGTGATGGGGTGGTGGGAACAGCCCTTCTGAGGATCAGAGGACCATGTTTGTCACTGTGTGCCGCTGTGGCGGCGTCTGCAAGCGCTCGGGCACCTTGTGGCCGTCACCAGTGGGTCATGCACACCTGCCTCCTCGTTTGGGCCATCCATCTGGCCACTGCTTTGGTGGCCGGGCGGCCTCTGGCAGAGCCGCCGCGTCTCGGGGCCCCGAGCCTGTGAACTCAGCTCTCCCGTCAGAGCCGCGCTGGCCCGACCCCTGTGAACCAGGAGGGACACCAGCTGTGGGGGCAGGTCAGTGTCACGAAGGCCACGCGAAGATGCCTGTGGAGAAGGTGACGGTCAGGTCCGAGTTGCCGTGTTCCTGCAGCAGCGTGGACGCCCACGGGGGACCCTGGCACGGCGCACACAGTGCAGACGTCACGGGGCAGTTCCCGGAGAGCCCGGCCCGCGTCCAGGTCACGGAGCTCACATGCAGGCAGCCTGGAGGCCGGGCCGGCTCTCCTGGGCGCTGCGGTTGGGTCCGGTGGTGCGCCGCTCAGCGGTGCCCAGGCCTGCGTGCGGCCTGATGGCAAGCAGCTGTTGAGAGTCCCACTCCTTCGGTGCTGGCGTCTCCACTGAAGGTTTTATAGAAAGAGGCAGCCCAGAAGCCCTCCAGGTCGAGCCAGGTGGCTGCGCCCCGGCTGAGGTGCCCTCCAGGAGCTGAGGCAGCCGAGCCCGACACGTTCAGCAGGGCTGCTCTCACTGCAGCCTCAGTGGCCGTCCTGGAGCAGCCCTCGGGGTGGCTTCTCCTGGGGGGTACCCCGAGGGTGCAGTTGAGGCAGAGACAGGTGCAGGCCAGGCTGGTGACCCCAGACGCACGGTGCGTGCCTTGTCCCCGGTGGTGCCGTGCTGCCCTGCACCCTCCGCGGCCTTGCACAGGCTGCCTGGCTCTCCCGTCCCAGGCTCACGGGCACGTGTCGCAGTGTGTCGGTTCTGGGTGTTGCACCGGTGCTTCCCGAGCATCTTCTCTGTGCCAGGCACCGTTTGGGGCTGGGAACTTAGGGTCGGCAAGTCACGAGGCTCCACTCCCTGGGGACTCCATTCTGGAGCGGGGCAGCCGTTGACAAGGGGCAAAGGACAGTGAGGTCGTTGGTAGTCACGGGTACTGAGGAAATGAAACAGGCAGCGTGGGGAAGGGTGGTGGGGTGGGTAGAGGAGGGGTCCAGCCCAGGGCAGGATCTGCTCCAAGCCAGCATGAGTGGTGGCATGCAGAGAGTTCTCAGGTGGGGGAGCGCACTGCTCCTGTCGGACTTGGGGACGTCAGCGCCCCTGTGGCTGTGGGAGGGGGGTGCCTGAGCATGGGATTGAGCCGTAACCTCGTCATGTAGCTCGGGGCCAAGCACAGAGGCTGTCGAAGAGTCTCGGGCAGTGGTGGCTAGGTGTGGGCAGCAGAAGTGGGCGTCTGAGCAGCTCTCAGGCCAGTGAGTTGCCCCTCGGGTTAGCCGGGGCCTTTTCCTTGGAGAAGGCCCGTACTCTGGGGCAGAGCAGGCGGGAAGGGCAGCTGGGCTGCGGCAACCTTCTGCCAGGAGCAGCCCGGAGCTGGGCCTGCCGAGTGCCAAGATCAGAGGAGGGGAGGGAATGCGGGCGAGCGTCTGGTCTCCGGGGGGCCTCGTGCCCCTCTCCCGTCTCAGCCCTGCGAGTAGGTTTCCCACGCTGGGTCCCGAGTGGCTGGCCCCCTTCCGTCCCACGTCCATCTCACGGTGTCTTGCGTTCGGCCTGCTCGTGCACAGGCAGGCCTGCAGGCCCGGCCCACGGCAGTTTGTGGTCCTGAGTGCTCATGAGCGCAGGCGCGGGGGGAGCAGAGGGGTGGGAGGTTCGGGTAGATTAACTTCTTTTCAGTCCCGCTTGTAGTGTCAGGGTCGGGGTTGGACGTGTAAGAATAACGCGGGTTATTCTACCCGTATACGGGACTTAACGAACAGCTTGTATTTGGTAACGGTCTTAAAGAGAGTTGGTCTGTCAGCTTTGCATTCTGCCGGTTGCATTATTCTTGTTTTACTTTAATAACTTGTAACGATGGGTGCAAAGCAAGACACGACGCACTCTCCCGGGACTCTAGGGTTTGTGCGAAGTCATCACTGCAGCCACGTGTGGGGTGGCTGACACCCTGCGGGGGGGCGGGCGTCCGGCCTCACGGTGGCGCTGGGCCACACTGAAGACAATGGCTTGCCTTGGGCCACCCGTTAAATGCACCGAGACATGTAATCACCCAAAACTCTCACACTTCAAGTCAATGTACAGTTTCGTGTAACTGTTGGGCCCAGGCTGGACATCCCTGCCCTAGAGAGTGTAAACGGTATAGAGTCTCGATTTTCTTTGGTTTCTGTAACTTTAATATCTGAACGAAGGAATAACGGCATCACAAAGAAAGAACTTCGAGCTGCTTGTGTCTGCGGGGTTTCCGGCAGCTGCCAGGTCGAATCTGCGAACTGGAGCTCCTTCAGACGGTCCTTCTGGAAGGACCGCCCCTCCTTTCGCTGCCTGGGGCAGCTGATGTCCAGAGGCTCTTCGCTCTCCGGAGCGCCAGTGTGGCTGCTGCCGAGCGAGCGCTGGTTTTCTTCACATGGCCCCCCCCCCCGGAACCGGGGGGTGGGGGGCCTTTGAGTCGCGGGGTGCTGGGAAGGAGTCTGGGAAGGAGTCGGCGGGCCCAGGGCCCCCGGCCCACGTCTCAGAGAAGAGCTGGTCTCCGGGCGAGCGCTGTCTGCTGTCATTGCGTCCTTCCCGGCGGGGCCCTGCGGACGCCGGTGTGTGCTCTTCAGGCGGCTGAGAGGGCAGTCACTGGAGGTGGAGCCTGGTGGCTTCACCCTGAGCAGGCGCCGGCAGTGAGCCCGATCGAGTGAGCCCGGTCGATCCCCCGGAAGGAAGTCGGCTGCCGCTTCTGTCTCCCCAAGGAGGACGTTCGGACTGCGCCCTGGGGTCCCTGAGTAGCGCCAGGTGCTGCGTGCGCCTGCAGTGCGGGAGACAGCGGTGTGGTTTTCACTGTGTTCGCCGCGGCCGCGGGGGCCGCTGGCAGGACAGAGGGCGGGTGGGGGCCGTGCGCACTGTCGCGTCACGCCTTTCTGCCTTCCACAAGGGCTCCCTGTCTCAGCTCTGTCTGCGCCTGAGGAGCAAGGCTGTGTCTTTCACACAGGGGCCGTGATGTCACTTGTAGTTCCGCGAGTGACTCGTGCGAGCAGAGACCGAGGGATGTGGCAGCGTGTTAGGGGAAGAGGCCGCTTTGCCTCTTTGAGCTACGCTGCGGGCTGGGAGGCCAAATGTTTAACCTCTTCCAACACCCCTGCTCCCTCTCCCGCAGAGACGGACGACTACGCGGAGATCGTGGACGAGGACGAGGCGTACACCATGCCCTCCAGTGAGTACTCGCGGGCTGCTCCGGCGCGCGCCTGGCCGCGGGGCCCGTGAGCAGCTCGCGTTTGGAGCTCTGGGTGCTTGTCCTTGTGGGCCTGTCTCTAGTGCCTCACGGAGTGCTCACCCTCACCCGTTGTGGCCCGCGGGGTTCTGCGCTGTGTGTGCCCCAGACTCACACGTCTGCCGGTCAGCGTGGTTGCGGGCCCGCTCTCCTCGTGCCTCCTGGCCCTGTGAGGGTGTAACCTTGATGGACCAGAGTATTTCCTCTTTGTGAAAAACGAGAGTTATGCAAAGTTACACACATGCACATCTTTATTTATTCTTTGCATGTGTATGCTGGTAAATTGCATTTCCTTTTTGAAATGTTCTTCTCTATTGCCTTTGACGCACCAGTTACAAAGAGCTTCCCTAATCCAGCAGAGCAGCCGGCGGGTGGGAGGCGTGGGGCGCTGGCCTTCCTGTCGACCTTCCTGCGCCTGGAGATGTCAGCGCCCTGCATCTCTCTGCTTTGCTGCTTGTTGACAGAGGAGACGCGGGAGGAGTGTGGGGTCCCAGATCTTGAATTGGAGACGCCCTTGAAATGTCATTCACTTTTAAAAAACTGCAAAGCTACCCCTTAAAAGAGGCCCTATTATGACCCACCCCGCACCTCAGCAGCCCTAGTAACCTGGCAGTTGAAGTCCTGACTTCCGCAGAGGGGCGCATGTGTGCGATGCAAGTGGTGTCTGGGGCACGCTCCTCGGCTGTGGGAAGATTTTGAAAGGGGCTCGCACTTAGACGTGCTGTGTACCTTGAGCTGTTACCAAAGTGAAGAGAAACTGCCCGCCTGTGGAGGCAGGGCACTCTGCGGCCCCGCCCCTTTCCAGAGCTCCTGTGTTATCAGAGGGGACTCCAGACGGAGGCCTGAGCCCCAGCCTTGGTGTGCACGTCTGACTTGCAGTGCAGTTTGGGAAAAGGCTGTGTTCTGGCTCGCCTTTTAGTCCTTTGTGCATGCTGCAGAAAACCCCGCTTGTTGCTGGTGTATTTACCGTTCGGAGCCGAGGAGCGGAGGTCCAGCACGGCCCACGTTTACCCGGACCCCAGCGAGGAGTCGCTGGGGAGGCCTGTGGGGCGACGTGAGGGCATTGTTCCCGTCGCGGGGCTGGCTACCTGGAAGCAGTGTAGCTCGTGCTCGTGGCTTGTCCTCTTCTTACTGCTCGTGTTCATGGTTAGAACGTCTGACGCGACGCGAATGTTATCGAAATGTACTTTTCGAGTTTACTGTTGTTAACCTAACTGCTATTAGTCATTCTAAGCAAGGTCTTCAATTTTTTCTCTTTTAATTGCAACACAGAAAGCTATGGAATAGACGAAGGTAACAGGATTCCTTTGAAATAACTACATTTGCTTGCAATTGCAACCTATGGAATGATACGGGGTGTTTCTGTTTTCAGTTAACTTTTATTTTTAAACTATTTTTCATTGGTTTACTCATGCTGTTAAATCAATGGAACTACTAGCTAAAGTGATTTTAAAGAGGGAAACAGCTATCTAAAATTTGGGTTGAATCGTCTGCATGATTTATAATTTGATAAACCAGGGGGAGTGTTTGCAATTACTTGGCTGCTGCCGTAGTCCATCGGTGATGACCCCGTCGGGCCTGCGCAGTGAGGGCTGTGGGGACCCAAACCCAGGAGCGCAGCGACTGGGATTGACCCCCCTGGGTTCCTAGGGGGCGTTTTCTCTCCATGCGCCCTACCAGCCTATAAATGATTGGTTTGTGGACGCCAACAATCTAGTACACTAATTCCAGGTACATGCTCTAAAATACACAGTGCTCATAATTCATATGATGTGTACAACCTGGTTCCAGATTGTCTGATTTTGAAATTAATTTCTAGAAGCTACCTCTTTAAACTCTTTTAGCTCAGTGAATAATGTCTACAGGGGGTTATAATAGAGCGGAACACCCCTAAACTTGTAAAACATGCGGTTACTCATGACCCAACTTTTTGTTGCCTCCGTATTTGTAAACTTGAGTTATTTCTAAAATAACTGCTTTAAATAACTTTTTAGCCTTTATATATTAATATATCAACTAATGTCACTTATTAATTAAGCATAAAGTTTAGCACTTAGAGAAATTATTTGGACGACTATCGCATGTAGATAGATGTAAGCCAAATCAGACTGTGAAGCGTGTAAGAAGGACAGACCCGTAATGGACTCGGGTCGGGCAGCCCCCACGGGGGAAGCGCCCTGTGGAGCGCTGTCCGCGAGGATTCCACGGCGCTTAAGGCGCCCGTAGGCGGGTGTGCCGCTGATGGAGTGTCCACTCGCGGGGGTTCGTTGCCGCGGTGAAACGCGCCGCGTGCCCTGCCGGCACCCGGAGTGCCGTCCGGGGTCTCCTGACGTGCGGACCCTGTCTTGCAGCCAGGGACTACGAGATCCAGAGGGAGCGCATCGAGCTCGGGCGCTGTATCGGGGAAGGCCAGTTTGGAGACGTGCACCAAGGCGTGTACGTGGGCCCGGTAAGTCCCGGGTCGGCGCCGGCTGGCTGTTGACGGCCGGGTTGCCTCTTGCTTCTCTCCGTCGAGTCCTTCACCCTTCCAGGGATTTGCAGGTGGCTCTTTTAAGCTCATCTCGTATGATAACTTACCTAATACATTCCACAGTGAAGAAATGGCAGAGTAGCTCCTGGAGGGCAGGGTCTGTCTTTTACTTGCTTTGACCAGCCGGCCTCTGTCGTCGGGAGCAGACCCCGCTGGGGATTGTCCCGTTGGGCGGCGCTGCCTGACGGACGGCCAGAGGGGGCAGCAGGCAGCCAGTGTTCGCACCGGCCTGCGTCTCCGAGAAAAGAGCGCTAGTTCCCTCAGTCGCCCTCCAGAAGAGATGAGTGCACTTCTCCCGGTCGGGACTCGCCGACCGATGGCTGTGCTGAGACGCGCCTGGCACAGCACCATGCGACCGCCGCGTGTGCGGCTGCAGCGTGCTCTCGGGCTTGTGCGGCGGTCACCGCAGCCCGTCCCAGAGCAGCACGCGCCCCATGGGGACCCCGGCCCTTGGCAACCGCTCCTCGACTTCCTGCTCCTGTGGACTGGCCCGCTCTGGACAGCCCCCACAAGTGGGATCACAGCAGGCGTGGCCTGCGGCGGCCGTCGCTTTCAGGGAGCGTGAGGCTCCGCCCATGTGGGGTCAGGCAGTGGAGCTTCGCTGCTCCTTGCTAGCCAGTGACGGCCCATGTACGGGCGCACCCGTCAGCGGTCCCACCCGTCAGCGGTCCCGCCCGTCAGCGGTCCCGCGGTCACCGCCACTTGGGCACTGCCACCGACCGTGCTGCTGTGGACGTCCGTGCGCAGGTTCGGCTTCCCAGCCTGCAGCTCTCTGGGGCTCGGGTCCAGGGCTGGGGTGGCCAGGCCTGTATCGGTGGAGCCCTCGCAACGCCTGCCGGCCGCTGCTAGTGCGGAGCCCAAGCGTGGTCTTCACCTGGGCGGGGCAGATGCCAGAGCTGCGTTGTCTTTCCCTTTTAACCGCTTTTATTCATCTTCGGGGAGGGGGAGGGAGGGGGAGAGAAACAGTGATCGGCCGTCTCGCGTCCACGCCCTCACCGGGAGTCAGACCAGCGGCACTCGCCTCTGTGGACGACACGCAGCCCCCCAGGTCACGCTGGGCAGAGCCAGGGTGGCGTTGAAACCTCTGTCTCCTGCTAAATGTCGCCTACCTTTTAAAGAGGTTTTTCTAAAAACCCTATCTTGAGAAGCCACACAGACTCGTTTGCCTTTCCGGGGGTTTTTAGGGATAGCCCCTTGGAGCTGACTTCTGTGTGCGGGCCCCTCCGGGGCCCCTGGTGGCGGGCGGGCTCTCGTTCTGCGTGTGATGGGAACGAAGCCATCGGAAGGCTGAAGCAGTCCCAAGAGCCCTGTGGAGGCTGGGTGGCGGGTGGCACTGGGGACGGTGCCAGCGGGGAAGGGGCATTACAGTGAGGTGGGCAGGGCCAATTCCGGGTGCCTGCTGTGGGGAGGTACCTGGGGTCTGGCCCAGAGGGCGGGTGCGCAGGGGATGCCAGGAGGGGACAGGCAGGGAGGTTTCCAGCCCGTCCCCCTGGAGCGGCTGCCGTCGTGCTGTGTGCTTACTGCGGGGGAGGACACAGGGAAGAAACAGGTGTGGCGGTGGGGGTATGGGTCGGCGCTCCCCAGAGAAAGGGTGCCCCTGGGGCGCGTGCCTGTGGGAGTGTACCAAGGGTGTCGCTGGGGACCAGCTCGCAGGGTTGCGGGGGCTGGCATTCCTGAGACCCCGGAGGGCTGGCGCTGTCATCATTTCCAGTCTGAGTGCGAGGGTCCGAGGACGGGTGTAGCCATTGGTGTCACTGGAATCCACAGGCTGGGACAAAGCTGCGTCCTGGCCCACAGGCAGGCAGACCGGAGGAGTGCCCTCTTACTTTAGGAGGTCAGGGCTTCCGCTGGTTGGACGAGGCCCAGCGTGCTGGGAGGGGCCTCCGCTTCACTCGGTCAGCCCATGGACATGCTGCCTTCATCTGGAAGAACGCTGGCCGCCACTGGGGCGGCCTGTGACCCGGGCAAGCTCACACACCGCGTTAGTTCTCACGGTGGGCCATCAGGGGCTTGTCGTGATCACGTCAAGTTTAAAATGCCTCTGCTACGTCCTGGTCAAGACAGGGCATAGGCAGGCTGGGCGTGTGAATGCAGACTGAGAGGAGAAGTGGGGGCCAGAGGGGGAGTCTGGAAGTCAGAATGGAGATGGGACTTGAGGCTGTTGGCACGCCAGGAGGTGACGTGAGCAGAGGTGACCCTGGGATGGAGCCCTGGGGCGTGTGACACAGAGGGACAGAGGGAGAGCTTGTCCTTCCATGTCCCCCCTGCCACCTAAGGTGGGAGTTTAGGTGCACAGCTGTCCGTAGTCCATAGCAGGACTTGCCCGGGAAAGCTCGGCATGTTCAGACGTCACTCGAGAGACTCACCTGGGCCCCATTTCAGAGCCCCGCGCCCGCTGGGGGCTGAGGTTGTGGCGGAACCCAGCTGCAGCCCCTCCCAGCCGCCTGGCCCCACGGCACCCTGCCTACAGGCGCTCTGGCGGTGTGTGCCTGTCACAGGGGCCTGCCGCTCACCAGCAGGTGATGCTGGGCGAGTCACTTCATCGTCCAGCCTCTGCTGACTCACCTGCAAAGTAGAGCAACAAATCTGAATCAAATTTTGCGTTAAGCTTGAACATTCCTCCCCTGAAACTATTCTGGTGATTCAGAAGGCTTTCAGGGACAGAAGACAATTCAGTGAGTGCAGCGCAAATACAAGTGCGGCACGGATGCTTCAAAGACGGTCGAGAATCTGTGGAAAGTGGCCCACGCTCTGGAAGGCCTGCAGCAAGCAGAGCACCTGAGAGTGTTGAACGCGTACGGGCTGCAGTGGACAAAGATCGGAGACTGACAGCGTGAGGACTGGAAGCTGGTCTGGGGACTGCAGACACGACTGTGCCCGAGACTTTGACAAGGACCTTGTCATGAAACACGGGGCGGCACAACTCGTCCCGCGGCTTCTGCACCCAGAGCAGAGGGAACATGGAGCTGCAGTCGCTAGTGACCTGATCCACACCGCTACCCGTGAGCCGGACGTGGCGCCCTGCCACTTCCGGCTTTCCCAAAACTGAAATCACCTTTGAAAGGGGAGAGATTTCAGACTGTCGATGAGATTCAGGAGAATACAGTGGGGCAGCTGATGGCGATTAGGAGAACTGTGCAAGGTCCCAAGGTGCCTACTTTGGAGGGGACCGAGGTGTCATTGTCTGTGCACAGTGTTTCTTGTATCTTGTACCTTCTTTGATAGGTGTCTCTCTTTTTTCCATAGTGTGTGGCTGGATACCTTCCGGACAGACCTCGTGTTTAAGTGTCCCCCCCACTCTGAGGTTTCACAGTCCTGGTGCCGTCTGGCCCGGCACCCACAGAGCTGCAGAGCAGACGGCCCGGCCTGAGTGTGCCCCGGGGCTCGCCAGGAGCCTCGGGGACACGTGTGTGACTCCGTGCTCTCCCGACAGGAGAACCCGGCTTTGGCGGTTGCCATTAAAACATGTAAAAACTGCACTTCCGACAGCGTGAGAGAGAAGTTCCTTCAAGAAGCCTGTAAGTTTCTAGACATTTCTGTGGAAGTCTATTTGACTTTGTAAAATCCACACTCTCCGAAGATGAAAAATATTGTTTTGATTTTTACGCGACCACTCCATTTATGTGTTTACTGTCTTGCTTTTCAAATTGACACCGATACTGAAGGGGCCCTCTCTGCAGATCTTCCCGAGTGAGACTTGATGTCCGGGGTGGAAGACAGGTTGACCTCCTGTCCCTGTGTCCTATGGTGCCTTGTGCCGTTAACACGTTGGCCCTGGAGTTGGGCGGCCACAGAAGTGGCCCTCCCTCACATGCTGGGAGCCCTGGGGTGGGGAGGTAAGCGGGACAGACCATCCCCGGTCCTGCCGTGGCCTCCCCGCCCCCCGTGACGCAGCTGCCTGGGAGAGCCACTCTGTAGAACAGACTCTGGGAGAGGCAGCGTCCCGGCTTGTCCGTCAGTGCCCATCCAGCTCCTTCCCACCCACCCCCAAGCTGGGGTCCTTCCTCCTTCCTCCTGGCTTGTCCCTTCACACCTGGACACGTCATCTCAGGGCCGTGTTCTCTCCTTCCTAAGTGTCTGTGACGAAACAGGCCTTGCCTCACAGTGGGTGCTTCCCGGCCCGCCCGCCCCACCCCCCCCCCCCCCGCCTCGACTGCACACCTCGAGGGGGACAGGCGCCCTGTCTGTTTTGCTCACATGCTCACAGAGGGCCCTCGGTAGACGTCGGTGTGCAGAGGGTCTTCCGTGCCCCTCGTTCCACGCACACCACCCGCCCACCCGCCTCCTGCTCTCCGTTTCTGGGAGTGCTGACCCCGGACAGCCCAGTGCATCACTGAGTACCTTCGTCAGTTATGTCTGAGTGTCCTTCGTCCTGCTCCTGCGTCTCTGACTCGAGCACAACGCAAATGCAGTCGGGTGTCTGGGCCCAGAAAACGCGGGGTGCGCCCGCCAGTGTTGCGGAAGGCCCCGCCGAGAGAGTAAGCGCGGACGCTCCTCTCCCCTAGTGACGATGCGGCAGTTCGACCACCCTCACATTGTGAAGCTGATCGGCGTCATCACGGAGAATCCCGTCTGGATCATCATGGAGCTGTGCACGCTCGGAGAGGTACCGCATGCCCGGGCCCGCCCTGTGCCGGCTCAGCTCAGTGCTCCCTCAGTCCACGCTGGCCGTGTGACGCCCTTGGTTTAAGAAAAGGAAGTGTGTGGCGTGTCCCTGTGGCCAGGGTTCAGAGAGCACGGAGCAGTATCTTCGCTGTCAAATCCCCCGGGCGCCCCCTAGTGCCGTTGCGGCGGTAGCGTCCTCCCTGACCCACAGTTTTGTCAGGACTGGGGGCAGCAGGTGCCCTAGTGGGTGTCCCTGCCTCTGGTGCTGTTGGCCAGGGAAGCAGCCCGGTGACTTGAGGAGGAAAGACGCAGTGGCACGTTAGTGCTGAGCTTTGGTCGTTGTAGACGGTTCCTTACTCTTTGTGAGAATTTGCTTTGCAGAGTCTGTTAGACCAAATGGCACTAGTCAGTTTCTTTTTAAAGTGTGAGCAGCAGAGTGCGGGCAGCTCTCCCCACTTGACTTTCTCCAGGTAAGGGGACTCTGTAATCACGGTGTCACCATCAGCTGGAAACTGGCGCAAAATGCCCGTTCCTGCGCCCCGCCCCCCCCCCACCCCGGGCCCGCTGACTCGGACCCCCAGGCAGCGCCCTGCCCCTCACCCGCAGACCAGGCGGGTTTCTCAGGTGCCCGCACTGAACTGTCCGGTGCTGGAACTTGTGATGCGCCTGCAAACACGTTACACACGCCCCTCAGTTTTAAAGGAGGCCGAGCACGGTTTTGCTTCTGATGGGTGTTGTTGGATGCAGCCGGCGAGCAGGCTCCAAAGCGTGGTCCGCTCTCCTCTCCTCTCCGTGGCAGCACCCCCGCCCCTCCCCCCGGGAGAGGCCAGCCGCTCTCCCGCGGTGTAACACGGTGTGCTGGTGGGGCCTTCACGGCCTCTGCACTGTCTCGCCGCCTCTGCTCTGCCTTTCCAGATAAAGGGGGCCCTCTCCTGTTTGGGTACAGTATTTTTCTGCTTTTGCTTTTGAAGACTTTGCTAATTCTTTGGGATTAAAAAACTATTGCTAAAGGTTTCTTCTTTACATATTGCACTTGTAGAGTTGGAGTGCCCCATTTCTCTGCCTGTCTGCTGTGTTCACGCTTATCTGAGTTAACCATGGCAGGGGTAGGGGGTCCTGGGAAGCCCAGAGGGAGAAATGCCCAACATGTGACCTGCTTACCTTTCTGCACCCAGAACTCCAACGGGGCCCCTCCTTGCTTCCCCTCCCTCCTTATCACCTTATCCTCAGATCTGCCCGGGATACGGTGAGGTTTGGAGTGGGTTGAGCATGTCATGTTTGTGTATTGGGCTTCTTTGAGTGGTAACTAGATTTTTTTGTTTTCCAACTATTATTATTTAGCAATATTTTATACTTGCTTTTATTCATTCCCTGCAAGCATCTTTCTGGTTTTTTGGGGGGTTTTTTTTGTTTGTTTGTTTGTTTTTCCAGAAATTTGTGTAGTCATGAAGATTCCAGTTTGACAACAGCATTTCAAAGACAGAGTGGTTCGCCATGATTTCTGAGCTAGTGTGTTTCATTTGTTACCCTCTCTCACTTGGGGAGAAGGGAAGCCACCCTCATAAAAATGCACTTGGGGTGGGCATTTGTTGTTGGCTGCAGCTCTTTGCTGTGGATTGCTATTCTGTCACTAATCTTGTGTCCTGGTCACTGTTCCAAAGCTGAGGTCTTTTCTGCAAGTCCGGAAGTACAGCTTGGATCTAGCGTCTTTGATCCTGTACGCCTACCAGCTTAGCACAGCTCTCGCGTACCTGGAGAGCAAGAGATTTGTGCACAGGTGAGGTCTGGGCGGCACCTGGGAAGGGAAGGGGTGGGAGAGACGGGTGGGAGAAGCAGGGGGGCAGAGGCCCTTTGTGCCTTGTGACTTAGGCGTGTGGGCGCCGTGTCTGTCGTAGCTGAGTGAGGTGCCATGGCTCATCCCCCCGGGGGTAAAGGGCTCGTCCCCAGCTCAGAGGCGGAGACACCTCCTGCCACGTTCAGATCAGCCATCCGTCCTGTAAACACTGCGCAGGGCCTGCATGGGGCGCTCGAGCCGTGAGCGCATGGTCCCGGGCCCTGCTGGGACGCCAGTGTCCTGAGTGACGGCTCGGGTGTCCTCTGGGACTTCTGACCGTAGCCTGGGTCCAGGCCGAGTGCGAGTGAAAGCGCAGTGCAGTGCTGAAGCTTCGTCACCGGCGTTGAAACAAACGCTTCAGCAGCAGCGTCCACAGGTGTCGAGATAATGGCTTACCACGTCCCTTGGGTGGCAGGGACAGACCGTGGCTGTGTGTCATGGTCATTCAGCAGTGCAGCTGGAAGTAGGATTGTTTGAAAGGTAATGAGCAGTTTTCATTGTTGAGAATATACAGGGTCTGGCACAAATAAAGCCCCTATTTTATTACAAAATCATTAGCATGGCATTCTGTAACACAACAGTATCACACTTGAGCACACCATATGACATTTTAGGTGAAATGTTCAAGTTAAAACTGTAAGTCATTACAGCCGTATTATTACCCTACCAAGCACCCTCAAGCAGCCGTACCCTGCCAGACCTGGACTTTGTTGTCGTTCAGAATACCGGTCAACGTGTTAACAAGTCAGGATCTGCCAGAAGGAATCTACTTGAAGTACAATAACAAAGTGTCCCTTTTTTCAGTGTATGATTAATCTCCTGTGTGCATGGACAATACCTAAGATCTCTTTGAAAGCGCTGATATGTCTTTACACAATATAGCTGGCCTTGTGGTTTGTCTTCCTCGTGTTAAAACTCGTTGTCCTGAACATTTCCTCATCAGAGACATCGCTGCTCGGAATGTCCTGGTGTCCTCCAGTGACTGCGTGAAGTTGGGGGACTTTGGGTTGTCCCGATACATGGAAGACAGCACTTACTACAAAGGTGAGGTCGGAGCAATAAACAAGAACGAGGCTCAGGAGCTTTAATGATCTTTACTTCTTCAAAAGCTGTGTTTTTAAGAAACATGCTCGGCTAATTGTTGATAGGTGTGGCGTCAGTTCACAGGGAAGGACCGCCTGTCGTCATGGCGTGGTGCGGAGCGCCGGCTGTCTGCCGGTGCCCTCGGGCCTCAGCCAGACCCTCACCCCACAAACCTGGGGTGAGTCAGAGGCAGTTGCAGAATGTACAACTTCTGGGGAAAAACACAGGGGCTGAGGGCTAGGCCAAGAGTCCTGAGACTTGAAACCAAAACATACGAAGAAGGGAAAAATGGACAGGTTGGACCCCTTATCAGAATTAAAGGTCTTTCTGCTGCAAAAGACCTGTTAATAAACTGAGAAGACAAGCTACAAAGTGGAAGGAAATATTTGCCAACCACACATGTATCCAGCAAGAACTCTATGTATCTAGAATATAGAAAGAGCTCTCAAAACTCGAGAAAAAAAAAAAGAAACGAAGAAGCAAACGGGCAAAAGCTGTGGAGAGAGACTTGAGTGCAGGGGACGTGCCGGTGACGAGTGAGTGCACTGTTTGGCAGGGAATGAAATGCACAGTGAGAGCACCGAGAGGAGTCAGTGCGCACCTGTCGGAACAGTGCGCTCACAAGGCACAGCCGCAGCGAATGCTAGCTGAGATGCACAGGCCAGATTACTCAAGAGTTGCCCGTGAGAGAGGGAAATGGGACAGCCACTCCGGGAAAGGGTTTGCGGGTTCCTAAAAACCATGCCTGCTGCTGCATGGAAGCCCATCAGCCACACCCCTGGGCAGCTCTCTGGGAGACACGCACTTGTGGTCACACAAGACCTGCACTGGAATGCTCGCTGCAGCTTGTTTCCGGTAGCGGACAGTAGACTCCGACGGGGTTTTTGTTGGCCTTGGCCGGTGGGTGTCGGTGCAGCCCGACAGCGGTGGGGCAGGCGCCTCCGCTCAGTGCGGGGTCTGACTGCCCTGGGCTAGTCGGCTCACTGTAGGACAGGGCCGTCCGACTCATGTTCACCGGGGGCCGCCTCAGCCTCGCGGTGGCCTTCAAAGGGCCGAGTGTAATCTCAGGACTGTGTGAGTGTGACTCCTCCTTAGCCAGGGGCAAGGAGCGCGGTGCTGCCGCCGGGTAGAAACCAGGTGCCGGGCCGGATGGAACCAGGGGGTGGGCCGAGTTCGGCCTCGTGTTTGCCGCCTGTGCTCCAGGACTTCGCTCCCTCGTTTGGGGACTGCAGCCCAGCTCCTGTGACTTGTCTTTAATTTAGCAACCTAGAATCAGATTGAACTGGTTCTTCAAGTTATTATTGAACAACTTTTTTGAAAGGTTTTATTTATTCATTGTAAGAGAGAAAGGAAGGGAGGGAAACACCAGTGTGTGGTTGCCTCCTGCATGCCCCCAGCTCGGGGGGGACCTGGCGCACACCCCAGGCCTGTGCCCTGGCTGGGACTGAAACCGGCGGCCCTTTGGTTCTCAGGCCGGTGCTCAGCCCACTGAGCCACACCAGCCAGGGCTGAACACAATTCCTTCTTAATAAATGTTCACGTTCCTGGCATTTCAGCCAAGGTTTGAATCATAAATCCACGTTACGCTATTGGCGTGTGCTCTGATGATTACGGCCATTTTGCAAAGGCTGGTCTCCTGCCCAGTCGTCTGGCTTTCTCATTTCATACTGCAGCTCCTGGCTGTGCTCTCTCCATGTGCTTTCTGTGTGCTGTGGCCGGAGACATTTTAACAGCGGTTTTTTACTGTGTGGAAAGAAAGTTCTTTGGTTGTGTATTCATCTCGGTTATATAGTCATCTCACTGTGAAACAGCCAGGCCAGCTTCCTACTGCTTTAAAATACATTTCCCTGCAGCGCGGTCCCTAACCAGCCCGAGCCCGGAGTCCGGGTGAAGCGCTGAGCTGCGAGCAGTCGGGGGCCGAGGCGGCGCGCCCCTTAGCGTTCCTCGGGCAGCTGCCTGCCAGCACGGTCAGGGCAGCAGAGTTGCCGAAGGTTAGGGCTTCATCGGCCCGAGCACAGGTGTGGGCGGTTCGCTTCGAAGGTGTCAGCCGGCCTTGAGCTCACCTGTCTGAGGGTGCTGGAAGCGCGGTGGGCAGGTCCGAGTGCGCCCAGCGTAGCGGGCGCCCGAGACCGGGTCATCGGGGCAGGCCGTCCAGGGGGCAGCGCGGGCGGGGGCTGTGCACGCAGAGCCTGGCCGTCCCGGGCTGAAGGCAGACCCTGCCCTGCCGGGCTTTGTCGTCTGCAGGGTTTAGGCCACGCTTGGTGTGGGGCGGGCGCCACGGGCGCTGTTTCCCTGGGTGCCGGGGCTGAGAGCCAGAGGCGACCTCACGAGTGGGGATCGGCCAGTGATCCTGAGCGGGGTGCCCTGGCGCGTGGGCTCCCTTGGGGGCGGCGGGGGGCCTGCGTGCCCAGCAGCGGGTCCAGTCAACAGGCTCCCTCTCGCTCCCCAGAGAGCACACGGGGGTTTGCGTCCCTGCCCAGTGTGACCTCTCACCCTTCTGGTGACCTTGGAACATCAGTGAAAGGAAAAGTAGCTCTCCCAAAGAAACGGAAGTCCAAGGGTCACATATTTAAGGCTTTTATTTTGGTACTGAAAATCTCAGCTAGCTGTAACTGTTGGATTCTTCAGTAGATAACAAGGAACATTCACTTTGTAACATTAATCTTCTAGCTTCCAAAGGAAAATTGCCTATTAAATGGATGGCTCCAGAGTCGATCAATTTTCGACGTTTTACCTCAGCTAGTGACGTGTGGATGTTCGGTGAGTATTTTGAAAAGTTTCGCGCTTTCCCAGTCGCCTTTCCCGCAGTCGGCAGGGTGAGCTGAGCCCCGTCTCCCGAGAGCACCGGGTCGGGTCGGGTCGGGCCCCCCGCCTCGTCCCCAGACCTCCGGCCAGGTCGGAGGTCTGGCCTCTGGCACTGTCTTGGGGCCGCACGCATGCACGCACGCCCGGGCTCCCGGTGCAGTTTCTGCAGCGTCCCGCCGCTGCGTCCCTCCTGCCGCCCTTCTCTCGCTTCCCTTCGCCAGAGCTGGAGCGCGCTTCCCTGTGCCCTTCTCTCCCCATCGCCACCCCGCCCCTTCCTGTCCCTGGCGGCCTTTGAACAGGTGGCCGCCCGTCCGGCTCCGCAGGGGCCCTCTCGTCCGTCCGAGGGTCTGAGGCTGGGCTTCGCTCTGCCTTCTGGAATCTGACCTCCTTCCCGGCTTGTCTCAAGGCTCCAAAGCTTGGCCGTTCATCCTCTGTGACTGTTCTTCTTTGATGGCACCATCCCCCTCCCCCCGCTCTGGTCTTTGCGACCCCTCCCAGGTAGTGTGGGGTGGGGGGGGCTCTGTGCCCACACCGCCTGCTGCAGCCCAGGGCCCAGGCGTTAAAGTCCCCACCCTTCTCCACGTGGGTGACGGGGAGCGCTTCTTCCTCCAAGCCCCCCCCCCGCTCCAGTGGGAGTTGTGTCTGACCCAGGTCGCCCTGAAACGCCCCTCCCCCCGGAGGCCTTGCGCGGCAGGGCCGGGGCCCGCGGGGAGAACCCCGTCTCTGCGTCTCCTGCGCCCGCCCACGCAGGTCTCGTGAGTGGTGCTGCGTGTGTGTCTCCTCCGCTGGCTCCCGAGCTGCCTCCGAGGGGCAGTGCGCGCTGCACCCTTCCTTGGGCCGGAGCGGGGCCTCCTCTGCGTCCGCGTGCCCACTTCTCTCTGGCTACCTGCTGCGTGGCCGCCGGGGGCCCCGACTGGGGCGAGGGACCCGCAGCGGACCCGGTCAGGATGCTCCAGAGCCCGCCCGAGGCGGCTCCCTCGCAAGGCCTCCCTGTCGGCTGTGCAGCCCCAGGTGCACGTCGCTCAGCCTCTCAAGGACGCGCCCGCGTCAGAGAGTGCGAGGGCCTGTGCCCACAGCTCGGGGCCCCGGGGACGGGCCGGGCGGCGGGTGGGCGGCAGGGCGCACCTGGGCGGGCCGAGGGCGTGTTTGCCGAGGGCCTTGTTTCGTTCCCAGTTCTGTCCTTTCTCGTGCGGATGAGCTGGAAGAACTTTTCAGTAAGAGGGACTCCCAGCAGATGTGGTCGAAGCGGCGCCCCCTCTGTCAGTCGCAGGAAGTGGTGGTGGGGGTCACAGTCGGTGGCGTCCGAGGTGGGACAGGACGCGGTAAAGGGACGTGGGGTGTGCGGACTGCAGAGGCCGTGCACGCACAAAGCAGGGCGCCCGCAGTGTGTCCCCGCCTCACTGGGCAGTTTCTGGCCTCGGGGCTCCTGGCGACGCTGCCGTTTCCGGTGCGGGGAGCAGAACTGGGGCGTTGTTTTTGTCGTGCGCTTTTCCCGGGGAAATTACTGGGCTGTGGTGGCTTCCGGACCTCGTTCGCACCGCTGTGAGGACAGGCTGGCGGACACGGCGTGTTAGGAACGGAAGATGCAGAAGGAAAGGCCCAGCCGTCGCGTGAGGGCGGCAGACTTGCCCCGCGCAGTTTCGGGGGAGCAGAGGCGGGATTCGAGGGGGAACCGGGGAAAGCGTTTCGGAGGAACCCGTGCAGGGACCTCTGAGGAGGAGAGTCTGTGAAGGAGGAATGGACGGGCATGGGATCGGAGGGGTTGGCACGAGCAAAGGCCCGTGTTGTTTTTGTGGTGTGGTCGGGGGTCTCAGGGGGCCAGGGCGGCAGTGCGGCCAGGAGAGAAACCCCCCGCCCCCTTGCTGGGGCTCCCTGGCCACCCCGTAGGGGTCGGCAGGCTCAGAGCTGGGCCCGGCTGGATGGCCGGTGGTGCGGGGAGTGTCCAAGCACTTTTGGGCAGACGACACTGACTGTGTGTGGCCTGCAAGGGCAGCGTGGAGGAGACTTCCTGAGGTTGCTCGTGGGGCTTGTGGAC
Organism: Phyllostomus hastatus; assembly: GCF_019186645.2. Classification (NCBI taxonomy): domain Eukaryota; kingdom Metazoa; phylum Chordata; class Mammalia; order Chiroptera; family Phyllostomidae; genus Phyllostomus; species Phyllostomus hastatus. The sequence goes on along the minus strand of NW_025334017.1, from coordinate 47,564,947 downwards.
GAGAAGTCCCCGACACGGGGACGGGGGGGTGTGGGTGAGCCAGGGGCCGGCGCCTTTGTGCCCCTCGGCCAGGACGGGCAGGCCAGCGTGAGAGGGACAGCTTTCCAGGGACCCGCATGTCCTGAGGGCGCAGGGCTTCCGCTCAGGGCTTTTGTCCGGGGCCCCAGGCCAGCTGCCGCGCCCGGACTGACGTGGGGGGTTTGGGCTGGCGTGGGGGCAGGGCTGAGACTCACCCCCCTGCTTCCGGACTGTTCTCATCGCCAGGAAGTGTCGCTGCAGCTGGCGGGCCACTTTCTAATGCAGGACTTTCAGAGAGGAAAAGCCCTTAGAAAAGAGCGGTTTCTCCTCTGTGTTGCTGTGCCGTCGCTCACACGACACTGTGCCCGCACGGCGGTCCTCGCCGGAGCTCCCCAAGCCGCGCTGCTCGGCTGACCGCCCAGACCCCGCTGGCGGACCCCGCGCCGACGCGCAAGCGCTGCCCGCTGAGTTCACTGTTTGTTTTCGTCCCGTTCCGCAGGTGTATGTATGTGGGAGATACTGATGCATGGTGTGAAGCCTTTTCAAGGAGTGAAGAACAATGATGTGATCGGGCGGATTGAGAATGGGGAAAGATTGCCAATGCCTCCAAATTGCCCTCCCACCCTCTACAGCCTTATGACGAAATGCTGGGCCTATGACCCCAGCAGGCGGCCCCGGTTCACTGAGCTCAAAGCTCAGCTCAGGTAGGAGTGGGGGGAGAGAGGGCCGGGCTGGGGCAGGCTTCTGCTGCTTCTCCCCGCAGGCACAGCCTCCACGGTCCTTCTGCCAGTGCGCCTGGGGCTGACCTGTTTCTGGGCAAACGTAGTTTTTAACTTGATCTGCACTTATTACCTCGCAGGAGTCTTAAGTAGATTATATCTTCAAATCTTAGCAAATTCCAAATTACGGTGCAGTCTCTCTCCCCTAACTTCTAACTGACTCAGCACGGAGCGCAGGACCCGCCACGTGCAGCCCCCACGCACCTGTCCCCTCTCGTCTCACACAGCCCCTCCGTCCCTGGCGCGTGGCCGCCCCGCCCCACGGCCTGTGACCCTCCGAGTGCAGCACCCCCTCCCCTCGTGCCGTCTGCTCTCCCAGACAGGCTCCCACCCCCCCCGCGGCTGCTGCTGAACCCTGCTCCGCCTTTAGAATCCAGGTCGGGTGTCACCTCCTGCAGGAAGCATCCCTACTGTACCTGTCTCCACAGAGACAGCCACTCCCTCAGGGCCATTCCAGAACTTCCGTCGTTCTGGCACACCCTCCACACTGCTGCTCAGCGGCCACCGAGAGGCCCCTGTGCCGGGCCGGGCAGCCCCGTGCCCTGGAGGACACACTCAGGGACTTCTCCGTGCTCTGCGTCCCTCCCTCGTGCTCACGAGAGCCGGCCCTGTCCCCGGCCCGGACAGTTGCCGTGTGCTTGTCTGTGGCCCCAGCCAGACCTGAGCTTGCGACGGCCCCCACCCTGGCTTCCTCGCCTTGGTAGCCCTGGCTCGTAGGGCCAGGCACCCAGCAAGTGCTCCGTAAACAGTCGCTGCGTTGCGCTGAGTGCGAGTCGAGGTTCCAGCAAGGTGTTTTAACACGGGGCACGCGCGGAGGGAGCTCTGCCAGGAACCCAGCCAGCGGCAGGGCTGCGGGCGCCCGTCGCCCGCTCTCGCGCGGGAGGCCCCCCGGTGCTCCGGGGGGCTGGCTTCTGCCCCGGCACAGCCTCTTTCATGCAGTGGGCCGCCTCGCAGGGCCCAGGGGACCCGAGCTCGCGCAGCCCCGCCCGTGCCCGGGGCGCGAGCCCGCCCTCCGCCCCCGCCCTCCACCTCTCCCCTCCCCCCGGGTAGCCCAGCCCGCCGGACAGGCCCCCTCAGAGGGGACTGTGTGAAGGAGGGGTCACGGCCGGTGGTGGAGATGGGGACTCATCCCGTCTGTCCGCTTGGGAGATTGGTCCGTTGGCTGGGCGCCTCCGTCTCTAAGCCCGGTTCCGTGGCCTCGACAGAGCACGAAGCGCAGGCCTGCCTCCGGTGTGAGGCGGGCCGTCCCGCCGCGCGGCCCTCGAGGCCTGCGGTCCGCGCTGCTGGCCGGCCCTCCTGCGCAGGCGGCCCCTGCAGGGCGCAGAGCACGCCTCCGCCCTGGCTGTCGCGTCGGGGCCCTCGGTGTCCCCAGGCAGCCTCTCCGAGCTCCAGGTTCACTTCCTCCTGCCCTGGCCCTCGGCCCCACGCGCTCACGGTCAGCACTGGGCCTGAGCACGCTCCCTTTCTCCCAGCGCTCAAACACCCTTCGGTTCCTCCTGATGCTCCTCACCGTCCCGCGGCTCGCTCCTGGCAGTGACCTCACCTCCTCTCAGGGGGGCCCCCTTCCTCTCCGTCCCCTCCCGGGTTCCCGGAAGTGCCCCTGGGCTTTGCTTCCCCTTCCCGCTGCCTTCGGCTGCCGTGCTGCGCTGCCTTTCTCACCGCTGCTCTGGCCGCCGTTGAAGCTGCCGCTGGCCATCGCGTCTGTCCTGGAGCAAAGCCGTCCCCTTCTCCTCTTGGGCCCGCTCTGCAGGGGACGGGCTGCCTTGTGTTCGCGTCCATCCTGGGGTCACGGGTGCTTCCTCACCCACCCCGCCAGCTCCCCGCCGGAGCCCCCTCGCCACAGAGTGTCCAGCCCTGTCCCGCCCGCCCGCCTGCTCGGGACACCCGGCTGCCAGACAGAGCGTGGTCGTCCGTCTTCTGAAACCCCTTCTGTGGGGCACGACCCCTGCGCAGAGCAGCCTCCGGGGTGCCTTCAGGGCTTCTTCCGGCCGGTGAGACCCTGCCCGTCCTCCTGGACCCTCCCCCCCCGCCATGCTGGCACCTGTGACTCCCCACGCACTCACCTCTACCCTCGGGGTCTGCGGAGCACTCGTCCTTCTTGTCCCGTCCCCCCACGCGGCCACACTGGCTGCGCCCGTGCTCAGCCCCACGGAGGCTGGGCGCCGAGACGGCTGAGCCGGTGCTGGCCACGGGGCAGGACGGCGAGAACACCTTTCCTGCCCTCGAGGAGCTCACAGTCTAGTACGTCTCAGCCCCTACTAGACTGAAGCTCCTTGAGGACAGGGATCGTCCTACTCTCCTCGGTGCCGCCCGCGCCCGGCCGGAGCCCGGGCGGGGAGGGCTGGGGGCCCCGGGCGCACCGCACGGCGCGTGCGGGCTGACGCCGGCGTGCACTCAAGGACCGGTCCGTCCCAGGGCACGGGCCCCAGAAACTCACTCTCCAAGACGGGCATGCAGGACTAGACATGGTTCTTCTCACGCATGCACACGTAAATGTAAGTGTGATGTGCCTGCACTGTGGTTTACGGACATCTTCCTGTGCAAAGTCAGCACGGGCCGTGGAGCATTCGCGTGTTCTGTGTCGTGTGAGTCAGAAGTGAAGTGTAACTGCGTTTGAACACGCATGGTACGGCTAACCGAATAGGCCAATAAAGTTTATAACATAGTAGCTTGCTTGGTCACTCATACGTAACAGTGTATCACAGTATTGGATAGGTTCTTTCACTGAGTTTTTCGTATCTTTTATTATATCCAAGATATTAATAAAGTAGCAAATGTTGGAGAGTCCGTACTCAGGGCAGTTAGAAGCATTTCCCAAACGCCATCCTCCCTGCCACCTGAACTGGGAACACTGCACGTGGGCGTGGGTTTCTGTGGGGCCGGCCCCACCTGCCTTTGGGTCATGCGTGTGCGTTTGACTGTCAGCTGAGGACGTGGCTCAGGGTGGGTCTTGTTGGGCAGGCTCCCCGGGTCCTCGGTCACACTCTCGAGGGCGCGGCCCTGTGACTCAGCGTCTGCCCTCCTTCCGCCTGCCTTCTCGCTCGTGGGCGTGAGCGCGTGGGGACGCAGGATGAGACGGGCCTGCGGGCGGCCTGGGTTCGAGGGTGCGGCCTTCCTCGGCAGGAGGCCGCGCGGTGACGGGCGGCGGGCCGCTCTCTGCGCGTGCACGCTGGCGTTCCCGGGCTGCCGTGTGACCGGCTGCCGCCGAGGGCCCCAGCCAGCTTTGGAACGGAAAGGCTGTGTAGTCACCGGCAGACCCAGGGAGGTTTTGCTAGCTGCCCGCTGAGGGAGCCGCGGCACACAGCTGTAGCCCGAGCCCAGGGGGCGCTCACGCTTGGCAGCGCCGTGGCCGGGGTGCGGGTGGCCAAGGGGTCCGCACCTCTGTGGAAACGCGGTGGGCTGTGCGTCCGTTCAGGGGGACACGCTGAGTTCGTGTGTCGCCCCTTAAATCCCTTTCAGACAAATGAGGACAGTCAGCAAATGCTCAGTGTGAAGGTTTTATGCCAGGATTTTGGTATTTTTTAACTTTTTATTAGTGGAGATGTGAACACACAAGCATATGAAGGGTTAAACAGACCAGTGGATCGTCACAGCCTGGGCACACCACGCCCCGCTCACTGGAGAACGAGCAAACGGTGCTGCCAGGGCCCAGGTGCCCCCCATCGCCCCCAGGGTCCAGGCTCAGCCCGAGCATGGCGTCTCCGCCGTCTCCACTGCCTCCCTGTCAGTGGGGTCCTTCAGCGCCAACGTCCTGCCGGGTGACGCTGCTCAGCAGGTGGTCGGGGACAGGCCCTGCCCACTGGTGGCTGGCTGTGTTCTCCTTGCTGTGCAGTGTCCATCTCAGTGGAGCGCAGTTTGCGCCTTCCACGGCTGGCGGGGCCTGGGATCCTCTCTGGTCTGGGGCTGTCGGGACTCGCCTGTGGCCCCCTCGGCTCCTCCTGTGGCCGGGTCTGCTGCGGTGAGTCCGCCCGGTGTCTTCGGTCAGAAAGGAACTGCAGCCGGCCTCGCTGGATCTGGAATTCCAAGGTGACGGCTGGGGGGTTCCTTTCCATACTTAAATGCTGCCCTTGCACTCTCTTCTGACCTCTGTTACTTCCTACGAGAAGTCACTGGCCTTTCATATAGTTGTTCCTCTGTATGCAGTCTGCATTTTTATCTGGCTGCCACAATTTCCTCGTCCTCTTTGGATTTCTGCAATTTAAGATGTGCTTAGGTGTGGTTTTATTTGTATTGATCATACATGAGGTTCACGAAACCTCTTTTTTCAGTATTTTTTTATTCTTTTAAAGAAATATTTATTCTTGGGGGTGGGGGAGGAAGAAAGAGAGGGAGAGAAACATCAGTGTGTGGTTGCCTCATGCACGTACCCTACTGGGGACCTGACCTGCAACCCAGACATGTGCCCTGACTGGGAATCGAACCTGTGACCCTTTGGTTCATAGGCCAGCACTCAGTCCACTGAGCCACACCAGCCAGGGCAGGTTTACTGAACCTCTTGAATCTGTAGATATGTTTTTGACCACTATATATATGTTTAGGTATTTTTTCTTGCTCGATTTTCTCTTTTCTAAAATTTCAGGTCCTTGTATGTTAAACCTTTTGATCAAGCCCTTAAGGATCATCTTCAAGTCTCCTGGGTTTTCCGTCATCTCCACTTTGCCAGCCATTCAGCCCTGCAGAGCAGGGATGTCCAACCCATTTTCACCCGGGGCCGCGGCAGCCTCGCGGTTGCCTTCAGAGGGCCGAGTGCCCTTTCAGGGCTGTGTAAACGTAACTGCTGCTTAACAGTTACCTGAGAGCTCAGCGCTGCCGCCGGGGAGAAACAGGGTGCCGGGCAGGTGACACAGGTGGGGGCCGGATTGAGCCTGCCGGCCTTGTGTGTGCCGCCCGTGCTGTAGGGGTTCGATGTCAGACGTTGTGGTTGTTACTTGGTTCCTTTTTAGAGTTTCTATTTTGCTGCTGATACTTTCTGTCTTTTCATTAATTACGAACAATTTTTTTCTTTATGTTCTTAAATACAACAACTCTTTAAAATCCTTGCCTGCTGATGCCAACTTCTGAGTCACCTTTGGAGTCAGCCTCCTTTAGACTTTTTTCCCTCTTGAGAGTGGGTCCCACGGCTGTGTCTTTTTTTTTTTTTTTAATTTTTTTTTATTGAGTAATTTTAAATCGTCCTGGACATTGTGAGCCTGGATTCACTTATATTCCACTAAAGAGTGGTTGGCTGGCTGGGTGGCTGGCTGGTTGATATTAGCAGGTAGTTAGTTCACTTGGCTGGTCTCCTGTGGAAGACTCTCTCTCTGTGCGGTGGGCAACGTCACGATTCAGATCAGCTCTGTTAGCCTGAGCTGGGCTTCTGGGAGCCTGCCTTCCATGTGCCTGCCTCTGGGCCAGCCGGTGATTTGGGCAGCATTTGTGCTTGGGTTGGGGGAGCCCGGCCCTTGGCTCTCTTGTTCCTGAGTGTCCCCCCTCACTTCCCACTACATGTGGTGACTCAAACACAGGTGCTGGTTCTTCAAACCAGCGAGGCTGGGGCCTGGTGGCCGTCAGCATGTCCTCCCCCCCCCATGCCATTGCCTTCATCTAGTCTCGGCACCCCCAGCTTCGGGCTGCTGTGGGTGGCTCTCTGGCTCCCGCAGAGCCGTTTCGCAGGCCCACAGTTGCTGCCTGCAGGAGGTGGTCATGTCAGAGCTACTTGAGGTTCTCAGAAATACAAAGTGATCACCATCTGAAAGTGAGATTTTAATAGAAATCGCCTTGTGCATTATTTTCTGCAGTCTTAGACAAGTAGAAAACAAAGGGGAAAGCAGTTTCGGCGTGTTTGTGACACTAAGTGCTCAGCCCGCGGTGCCAGGTGGTCGCAGGAGGTGGCGGGGTGCACCCTGTCACACGGCTGTGGCCCCTGTGCCTCTCCAGGCAGCCAGTTCCAAACACCCCGTCCCCACCTCCCTCAAGTCCCCCCCTTGTTCTCCACAGAGACCCCGGGCTCTGCGCTGCTGCTGAAAGGTCACTTGCATTCCTTTGTGGTGAGGCAGCGCGGGGGCGACTGGGAGAGATCGAGTTTCAAAACCGAGATTCCCAGGCACTGGCCAGAACAAGCCCTCCCCCTCTTGGCATCTCTCCCCTCCAGTCCCTGCCGCGTTTCTCTGGGTGTTTTCCAGGTGAGCCGAGTAGCTGCAGACCAGACCGAGTTTTAGGGCCAAAGCAAATGTTGTGATGTCACTGTGAAATTATGGCGAAGGCATCAAAGTCCAATCTTTTCAAGAAACTTTTTCAAGCAAGTTACATTTAAAAGAAGAAGTGTGTTTTAGTTCCAAAGAAAAGAGTAGTAGTGTAGTTACTCCCAGGAAAAGCACCGCAGAAATGCAACAGGAGGAAACCTCGTTCTTTCTAGCGGTCTGGAAGGCAGTCGAGAGCACAGACCTTTCTCTCGTTTGCGTGGGTGTTCCGTCCCCCACACGCGCTCTGTTCCTCCGTCCGAACCGGGGTCGGGCGGCGGCATCCTCGGTGACCAGTGGGGGCCCAAGGGGAGCCCGGCCGGACGCTGCGGCCACGCCCTCACCGAGCCCTGCCCCTGGGACCACGCCGCTGCCGCCCTCAGCCTCCTGGCTCTTCTCCCCTCTGGCCTCCGCCTGTGCTGGAGGCTCGTGCTCCTGTCTGAGCTTGGTCCTGGGGACGAGGGGCCTGTGAGACCACTGTTTGCTCTCCATGAAGACCCCTCACCAGTGGGACTGCGCTGCATTGCTCTGGGATGGAAAGGCAGCACGGCCGCCCTGGACCCGCTCGCCAAGGCCGAGAGTCGGGCTCTCCCAGGGGTGCTGCACGCAGCCTGAGAGGGGACGTCCGAGCGGCCTGAGTTGGGGCTTCGTGTGTCCTCGTGCTCTGGGGTGACTTCCGGGGAACTCCTCCTGTCGCAGCCGGGGAGGCGGGACGTAAAGCCAACAGTGAATGCAGTGCTCCCTTCTCTCCATGGTTCCCTCCCGGGTGGGCCCCGCGCACCCGCGAGGACGTGGCTGCCGTGTCCCGGTGTCTGCCAGCGCGGACTCTTGCTGTGTGCCGTTCCCTCGGCTTGCGAGTCTGGGACCGGGAAACGCCATCCCGGGAAGAGCGGGAGGGCTCCTTGCCAGGTCACGCCAGGCAGCCCGGCGCTCTGAGTGGGATGCACTGCTGCTAAAAATACTGTAGTTTGGGAAAACATGTTCAAATTTGACCTCCTTGACACTCTGCACATTCCAGTTTATTGCCCTGAGTTCTTCAGCAGCTGGAGAGAGAGCAGTTCAGAAATGTCTCCGTGTGCACCCTCACGCCATCGACGGAGTAGGCCTCCCGTGGCGAGGACAGGCAGGCTCTGGGTTCGTTGTATTCCCGGTCACTCCGAGCAACGGACTGCGGTTCCTTGGGAGCACCTTGCCCTGTCACTTTTGGTGTGAGAGTGGTGTGCTGAGATGGAAGGGGCTCGCTCCCTGGTCATCACTGCGTTCTTTGGGGTCACAACTGGCCTGTTCCGCAGAGGACATGTCGAGGTGACTGTCATGCAGATGCCACACGGCTGACGAGAGCAGTGGGGCTGAGGGGAAGCTGAGGGTCTGTGCAGGTGGGGGTGGGCGAGGAGGGTGGCCACACAGGAGTGGACAGCAGTGCAGGACCGGGGCCCTGGGGAGAGCCTGGTGGCGGCCCGGCCCCTCACGTGCCCTCTGTAGAGGGTTTTGTGGGGCGCGGTGACCTCGAGGCCGGGGTGGCCCCCTTCGCAGGACAACCCGGGAGCGCCCCATCGGCCCCGGGGGGCCTGTGCACAGAGGAGGCCCTGCCGCCTGAGAGCGTGCTGCGTGGGGCTCACTCACTGTTTGCAGCGGGACAAGACGGCTTTTTCACTTGATTTCTCCCCTTGATTTTTGTGGGCTTTTCAGTTGTTTTAAACTGCAGTGTTTGGGAATTCCGATTCAGGGCCCGTTACTTATTTTGGGGGTCAGGTGTTAGGAGAGGGCCCGGGAAAGTCCTGGCTGGGGCCGGCTCCTGTGGGAGGGGACAGGCCGGCTCCGGGGGCGGGGGACCTCCTCGCTGATGGGGGTGTGCTCCTCAACTCGCCGTCAGGAGTGTTGCGGACTCGGGCGGGGGCTGTGCCATCCCATCCCCGCCTGTGAGGGCAGCTGCAAGTCCCTGCCTCAGCCTAGCGCCCAGCCAGCAGACGCTGCCGAGCACCCACAACAGCCGCAGCTGGCCCCGGCTCAGGGGCCCCCAGCGCTGGCAGTGCGTGCGCCTTGCCCTCCGGGGGTGGGGGGCACACCGCATTCTTGGATGTCCTTGAGAGTCCCGTGCGGCTTCTCACCACGCTTGCCTCGCTGGAGCGGGGGAAAACCAGACCCCTGCTTTGCGGAGGGGTGGAGTCTTTCGCCGAGACAGGGAGCGTTCCCTTTCCTTTGAAAAAGGAAGAGGCTGCGTCTGCTGCGCGTCTCCTGTGCGGGTTTGCGGCTCCGGGCGGCTGTGAAGTGAGTGCGCCGGTGTTCTCCCGGCCTGGCCGGCCGCGGGCTGCAGGGGCTGGGCTGTGGGGGCGCTCGTGCTGGCCCCAGTCAGGCAGGCGCGCCTGCTGGAAACAGCCGAGCACATTCCCAGATCAGAGCGGGTGCGCTGCCGCTGACCTCACCCCCATGAGTAATTCTGGGTGGTTATTCGCTGCGCCCCGCCAGGAGGCTCGGCCCTGGACGCGCTTCCTCCTCAGAGCTCAGGCTGCAGGCGTGCGGGGAGGAGCCGGCTGCCCCAGTGGGACGCGTGTCCGGGCCCTGCCGCTGCTGAGCCCGGGGGTCCGAGCGCCGGGGGCAGTGAGCAAAGGCTGGCTGGGCGGCCTTCGGGGTAGTTTCTGGGTGGCCGACAGCCAGGCCCAGGACGCCGCCCAGCTGGCGCGGAGGAGTGTGGGGTGCAGCAGCCCCCGAGTAGTCGACGGTGGTAAGTAGGACGCTGCTGCCCACGAGCTGCTGCTGAAAGCAGCCGGGGGCTCCAGAAACAGAGCGGATACTGCCACACATCTCCTTACGTCCTGAGTGGAGGGAGTGCCGGGGAGGGTGGAAGCAGGAAGACGTGATTTAGGGAGGTTGTTAGCCAGAGGCTGGTGGTTGCCCCACGCAGCTGCCAGGAGTCTGTCCTGGGAAGCGTCTGGGCCGGGCGGGGCACCCCGGGGGCGGCTCCGCTCCGCTCCACGCGCATGTGGGCGCACACCTGCCCGGGCACGCCTGGGATCTCCCAGGACTTCCGCTGGCCTTACAGCGGGCCTGTGACCTGCGGCTGAGCTGCGGCCACGCCTGCTGCCTGCACCCGGCTCCTCTCCTGCCCTGTTGTGAAGAGCCCCTCTGTCGCCCTCTGGGGTCGGGGGTCTGGCGTGGGCCGCTGCTCCGGCGGCGGCCCCTGAAACCATGTGTTGTCTCTCTAGCACCGTCCTGGAGGAGGAGAAGCTGCAGCACGAAGAGCGCATGCGAATGGAGTCCAGACGGCAGGTCGCGGTGTCCTGGGACTCCGGCGGGTCCGACGAAGCGCCACCCAAGGTAGCAGAGGCCCCCCCGCCCTGGGGCTTCTGGTGCAGGCAGCTGCGGTCTGACGGGGTGGTTCTGGGTGTGATCGGCTAACTCCGACTCTGGGTTCCTGTTTGCTCCCCTGCTGGGACGCTCTGTGCACTGTTTTCCTGATCTGCATTTCAGCAGCAGGCTGCTGTAAACCCAGAGCAAATGGCTCTTGTGATGTGATCCTAAAATGCTCTTCCTGGTCTCCTGTCTCCTTCCCTCCCCTGCCCCACAGGGACAGGCTGTGTCCGGGAGGCTGAGCCTCTGGCCTGCCCCAGGGGCAGCTTTTTCTTTGTCGGTTATCAGGGATCTCTCTAAGGTTAAGTCAAGGCTAAAACACGGGAGGGACTAAAACTAGGTCATGAGTGCTTTCCATTTGGCTTTGTGTCAAAATGAGCCCATTCTACCTGACCCTGTTGTTGTGGGTTTGCTTTGGTTTTGTTAGAGCCTCTTCCTTGCCTGCAGTTGCCGGCTGGGGTGTTGGTGTGGGACCCGGGCAGCATCTCAGGCCTGGCCTGCCCGCTCCCTTCACACCTGCCGCCATTCCCCTGCCCTCGCCCGCTGCCCGCTGCCCGCCACGCTGTGCCGGGGTTTGCGCAGAGCTGGCCCTCGGCCCTCTCCCCACAAAGAACTCTGTATGCACCGTTCACTTCTGACAGGCTGGTGTTTTCTTCCCCGGGCTTAGTTGCTGCGAGTGATGCAGTTCAGATCGTTGTCTGGGAAGTGAATAGACAGTAGGCTTTTTTGCAGTTAATAATTTCTTGCTATTTTTGACGTATGCTTGCCTAAAATACATTAAGACTGTTTGACAGTTCTTTATTTCCCTTTCCTTTTGAAAATGTTCCAAAATCTGTCAGTGCAAAGTGCCCTGTGGATGTTACACCTGTTTTCCTTTGTGGTGCCTGAGAGCTTCTCCTTTCTCGGTCAGTGTTCTAAACTGTGTGACAGTGGGATTGTCCCACTGGTGACGGGAGGACAGGGGGCTGGCACTGTTCTTCAGACTTTCAGGGGGAGGGGTTCCATAGTCCAGCCTCCTCAGCAAAGGGGAGAAGCCCAGGCCGGGAAGGGCCCCCAGGCCGCGTCACCTGTCTGGTGGATGTCACTTGGAGTGATGGAGCCGGTGTCACAAAAAGCGCCTCTAACCCGGAGAAAGGCTGTGAGCCCCGCCCCAGGGCCTGAGGCCCAGCCCGAGTGTGCACACGTGGGCCGGTTTCAGCAGCTGCCTGGGGGCCGGGCGGGGCCTCCCAGTTCCTCTCAGGCTCTTCCCGACCCGTGTGGCTCTCCTCCTCTGTGAAATGGGGTACCCTCGGCCCTTTGTTCAGTCACAGCAGGTGGGCGCCTCTTCCTGCAGACCCCCAAACTCACGGCACTGCGGACCGTTTCCACCTCCATGCTCCTTTGTGTGTCAAGCTGTGGGGCTTTTGATGACTTCCGATTGGTCGAATTCTGAAAGCTACAGCATTAGGTTCGTGGGGGGAGGTGGTTAGGCTGTTCTTATTTCATTTCAGAGTGGAGAGAGGAGTTCTGCTTACATTTGTAAATATCCCACTTTGTTTTGAGATGTTTCAAAGCATGTGTTTTAGCTTCTTTATAGTCAGAGATTGTCCTGCCATTTAAATCGGTGTCAGCCAGCCTAGCCCCCTGCCGTTCCGGTCATTGAAGTTCAAAGGGAACGATGCCCCTGCGTTTGTGAGGGCCGTGGTGGTGCCGCCTGCGCAGGCGGTTGAAAAGTCCAGTGACTGTGAGCCCCGGAGGAGGAAAATGTTCTTTGTCCCCGACCCTTCGAGACAGAGCCCGGCAGAACGGGATGGAGTTCAGCAGCTGGGGAGTCGAGTCGTCCCGCGGGGTCTGTGTGCAGACGCGGGGGACGACAGGCGGGCGGCTTCCAGCTCCTCGCGCTCGGGCCCCAGCCTGTGGTCGCTGCCCCCGACTCTGGTCAGGCTCCGTCCGGCCTTCCCGGCCACAGCGCCGAGGTAGAAGTGCACCCGTGCGGCATCCGGCCAGCGTCTCCTCTGCGGCGGGCAGGCCTTCTCGCCGGCCGCCTCTGCCGTCCAGGACCGGCCAGGACCTCGCGGTTCCGCTGCGACGCCTCCAGTCCACGTAGGGTCTCCGCCTTCAGTGGGTGTGCTTCGTGCACTAATGAGGGCCAGTGTCTCTGGAGGGCGTGGCGGTCCCCAGCTGCCTCCTGGGTGGGCGTTTTCTCGAACGAGAGAGAGGCAAGGAAGGCCATCTCATCAAGGAGAGAGGACAGCGGGTAGTGTTTGTTGCCAGTGACCAAACAGCATTTTCAACTAATAACTTGAATTTTGAAAAGCTTGTATCCATCACCGTGATAGTGTTCCGATTCTTGGACTTTTCTGTTGAGCTCAGGGCGATAGTCCCAAGCGTGGTTGTTTTTCACACCACACACTGAAATGTGTCGACACTGGAAAGATCCATCATTTCCAAATGAAGAATGCAAGATGTCAGCCCGTCACATGGGGACATGGGAGACAGGTCCGTTCACAGTCCAGGAGAGCGTGGGGCGTCGTCGGTAGCACGGGTAACCGTGCGGCTTCTGATTCCACGTGGCAAGTCACCTTCGGGAACTGCCGCTCCCGAGCTTGGCTGTGTTACCGAAAAGCAGCGTCCATAGTTGTGCCAAGAAACCGTTAAAGTGCCCTCCCCTTTCCGCCGCGCAGCTGTGAGGGGCCACGCTGGGGTCCCCCCCTGCAACAGCCCAGCTCCGCGGAGAGTGCGCCGGGGGGCAACAGCCGGCCCTCGCCAGCTTCTCTTCTCTTTTCTTCTTTCTTTTTGAAAACAATAGTGCTTTTTAAAACAAGTGACTGGTTTGCTATTTTTCAGTGTCTGTTTTAATTTCTAATGTGAGTGTTGGTAGATATATTCCAGATAAAAGCTCTTGGGATCCTCGGTGATGTCTGAGAGTGTCATGCGATCCTGAAAATAAACACTTGAGGGTAGCTGCCTCGGACCCAGCACTCCATTTATGTATAAAAAAGTGATAATGTCCACTTCCTAACCCGGACTACAGAGGTGATTCGGCGACACGGGGCTTTCCCAGCGCGGCTCCGCCAGGGGCCTGCTGACGCTCCAGCGGAGGTCGCGGTCCCCGGAACAACGCCGCGCACACACCTGCGTGACACGCCCGGGCGAGGGCGTCCTGAGGGGCGTGCGCGTAGCCCCACGGCCACAACGGGCGTCGTCTCGTTGGTCTCGGTGGTGTGGCTTCCCAGAATGACGAAGAGTGTTGGTCAAGTTCCGGCGAAGCACCGTAAAGTTGTCCGTCGTCTGCACGGCGGCGGCTGCGCTGGCACGCTCGGAGCTGCCACACTGTGGAACGTGCTGTGTTCACGCCTCGGAAGGGGTGGGCCCTGGGTTCCGGCTCCAGGCCTTGGGGGCTCTGGTCCCCACGCGCGGCCTAGAGGCACGTGGCAGTGCCAGGCCCTGCTGTCCCCGCCTGCCCGCCACCCTGCGGCTGCCTTCCTGGCTGGAAGCCCCCTCTCGGGTGCCCATGGGCCCCCAGGAGCACCGCCGACCACGGAGGACCGCTGGCCTGGGGTGCCCCCATTTTCCCTTCCCCCTGCTCCGGCAGGAGGGCACCAGCAGGCCCCATCCGCTGCCCGGCGTGCTCGGCCTGCTCACGCCCGCCTCCGTCTGGGAGGGGAGGTGCAGTGGGCCTGCGACGGGACCGCAGCCCTCGGGAGCAGGGGACGCTTCAGTGCCTCCGTGGAAGCCGTTCTCAGGAAGCCTTGACCTGTGTTACTCCTTTCACACTCACAACAGCCCTGCGCCCACTCTGTCCCTGAGAGTGTGGTGGCAGGGAGCGGAGGGCTGGCCTCTGCACCGCCTCGCCGAGCTCCTGCCTGCGGAGAGCAGAGCGGAGCTGTTGGAGCAACGCGTTTGTGCCCTCCACGGCTGCGGCTTGTGTCTTGGAACGCACCGGCCCTCCTGTTAAGAATGGGCGTCTGCAGGGCGTTGTGTGCTGACCTGGCCACTCCCTGGTCCCTTCTGTCGCGGGCTCCCCACACGGGGAGGGTAGGGGAGCACCCCGGCCCACGGACTCGGGAGCCATTTCCAGCTCGCAGACTTGGGACCCAACTCGAGCGACGCCCGGGCTCGTCCGGGACTGATGTGGTCGCTGGGGCCTCAGTGCGGCTCCCGTCACTCCGGCTGCAGTTGGGAGAATCAAGGGTTTCCACTTCGTTCCGCCTCTCAGACGCAGGGCACTTCGTTGGCTCGCCTGCCATTCCAGGCCAAGTGTTCCTTTGCCGTGGGCTTCAGATTCAGGTGTCTCACGGACAGACGGTTCCGGTGACTCCCAGTTCCCGTAGCGCCACTCCCGTGTTGCAGATGAGGCAGCGGAGGCCAGTCGGGGCGCATGCTTGTCCTCGGTCACCCAGCCCGGGTGTGGCTGCGCGAGTGTCCAGGTTCGAGCCCCTCGACACTGAGTGGTGTGGAGTGTCTCTTCGTGTCTGAGCTCCCTGGCCAGTGGCATAGCTTCTTTGGGGCTACTCAAGGCCTTTGCCCACTGTTGCTCGAGAATAGTCATTGTATTGTTGAGTTTAAAAAGTTCTTAAATATCCTGTTAGAAATGATTTGCAAATATTTTCTTCTCTTCTGCAGGTTGTCTTTTCACTTGCCTGGTGGTGTCATTTGCAACACTAAAGCTTTTAATTTTGATCAAGTGCAGTTTATCTTTTTTTTTTTTTTAAGATTTTATTTATTTTTAGAGCTAGCGGGAGGGAAGGACAAAAAGAAGGAGAGAACCATGAGTGTGTGGTTGCCTCTTGTGCACTCTCCACTGAGGCCCTGGCCCGCAGCCCAGGCGTGCGCCCTGACTGGGAGTGGAACCGGCACTCAGTGCACTGAGCCACGCCGACAGAGCAGAGTGCAGTTCATCTTTCTCTTTTCCCTTCTGTTGCCTGAGCTCCTGGTGTTGTAGCGGAAAACCACTGCCTAACCCAAAGGTCTGCCCTCCGACTTTCTCCAAGAGCTCTACAGCTCCAACTCTCAGCTTAGCTCTGTGGTGCGCTCCGGGCTGACTTCTGTGCATGCTGGGAGGAAGGCGTCCAACTTCATTTTTTCCCCTGTGGGTATTTGATCGTCCCAGCATCACTGGCTGAAAAGATGATTTCTAACCCCACTGAAATGTCTTGGTACCCTTCAGCATCCTTTCCAGCTAAGCTCTTTTAGAGAGAGCTCTTTTCCTGTTATTTTCCATAAGGCATAGATTTACCACAGTAATCAGAATGCTCCTTCAGGTGACGCCCTGTCCATCTGTCCGCAGCCCAGCAGGCCTGGCTACCCGAGCCCGAGGTCCAGTGAAGGCTTCTACCCGAGCCCGCAGCACGCGGTGCAGGCCAACCACTACCAGGTACGCCGGTCCTGCCGCACGGCCGGGGGTGGCGGGGCACGCTGTGCGTGTGCCGGTGTGCTTGTGAGCAGGGCTGGGCAGGCTGGGGAGTAGCCGGCCTTGTCAGGTCTAGGGGAGCGCATGGAGGGAAGCAGCCGGGAGAGTGGCCCTCGGCCCCCGGCGCTCAGGCCTGCCCTCGTCCTCCTGCTCCGGTCCAGTGCAGGACCCAGTGGGCACCTGCGGGGCAGTGGGGACGCGCAGCTGGGCAGCGCTCCTGGAAGCCGAGGAGAAGGTGCAGAAGTGCCTCGGAGCCAGACGAGCTGCTGCAGGGACAGGCGCAGGTGCCAGCCTGACCGACGGCCCTGCAGCGTGGAAACGACAGTCCCTGAGAGAGCAGGGCCGGAGCCCGGCCAGTAACTGTCCGCCCTTGTTCCTGAGGGCGGGCGTCGGCTCCCCCCGGGGCACAGGACGTCAGAGCCCAGCGGGTGCTGAGCAGGAGCCGCGCGCCAGCCTCGCTGAGAGCGAGCATGGCAGCACAGAAAGCCCCGGGGCCTGGCCCGTTCTTGCCCCGGGCCTCCGGGGCTGGTTGGTCCGTGGTGTCTGCAGGGCCTAGAACCGGGAGGAGGGTGGAGCTCAGTGGGCGGGCGCAGCGCTCCCTCCGACTGTCCTGGCAACGGGCCCGGCTGCAGGACGCTCCCGGGGGGACGCCATGTTCCTTCTCAGCCCGAACTGCACTTGGGGTCCTGTCCTGGGCGGGGGCTCGGCAGGAAGCTGCCTTAGGTCACTTGAAATCTCTTTGTGGTGGAAATTCCTGAAAGTTCTTTGGCAGTAATAGGTCTTTTCTGACCAAATATAGTAGTGGTGTAGCATTTTGTGTTTAGCAGAATCCTTTGTCATTAAACATTTCCGTCCCAGTCAACTGTGAGAACTCCCTCCGTATCTCCCTTGGCAGTGCGTTGGTTCCGTGCTGTCAGGGCGGCACGCTGGCGCAGATCCGTGCCCGGCGGCCTCGCAGCCACACGGCCTCTGCCGAAGGGCTTGCAGCTGCCCGGCTGCTCTGCGTCTCGTTAGAGACGGGCAGCCAGCCGGGCCCTCCCTGTCTGCCCAGAGGGCCCTGGGGACGGGCACCTGGGGGTCTGGCTCCGTCTCCCCCTCCCCGGGGGAGGGGCTTCATGGAGAAAGGCCTCTCGGGCGCCTGTGCTGGGCGCTTCCCTCCACTCCAGCCGCCTGGCTCCTGTCCGGCTTTGCTGTCACTGTCAGCACTTGGGGATAGACCCCCCCCCAGCCCTTGCTCCTTGGGGGACAGACGTTTGGGGGCTGTCTGGTGGGCTGCACAGGGCGGGGTTCCAGAGCAGCATAGGGTGCCGCGTGTGTGTGGCCTTCTGCTGCTTTCACCCCCGGCGTGCGATGAGTGTGAGGTTCCGAAGTGGGTGACCTCTCTCCAGGGCGTCTTACGTGTTCGCTGTCTAACGCAGCTCCCTCAGAGAGGGTCCCCCTCTGTGCAGAGTCCCCCAGGGGCCACCCGCATGTCTAGGCTCGTGACCGGCCTCCTCTGTCTTCACGCCGGCGCTCAGTGCGGGGCCTCCCTGGTGGGCCCGCAGCGGTCAGGTCTGCCCCTCGCCCCTCACTCCCCTCTCGCACTTCACGAGCGACCTTGTGACGATCAGGCTGTCCAGGGTTGTCTCCCGTCTCAGGGCTCCTCATCTAGACTCCGTCTGCGAGGTCCCTTCGCCGTGTCAGGTGCGGTCATCACAAGTGCTGGGGCATGTGACCATCGTTGGGGCCTCCACGGGAAAGCAGAGCCGTGCAGAGCCCGTCACGGCAGATCGTGACCCGGCGCTCACCCGCCCACAGGTCTCCGGCTACCCTGGCTCGCACGGCGTCCCACCCATGGCTGGCAGCATGTACCCGGGGCAGGCGCCTCTGCTGGACCAGACAGACTCGTGGAACCACAGGCCGCCGGAGATGCCGGTGTGGCAGCCCGGCGTGGAGGTGAGCTGGGTGCCCCTGGGCTCCGGTGTGCTGACCGACTGGGCATTGCCCAAGGCGCCGGTCTTTCTGGTCTCACATCCGGACACTCCGTTCACTCGGACGCTTCCTGGCTCTGGGAGTCTCTTTTGCTGAGTTGGTCAAGAAGTTTGCTTATTTCTTTTTGTAAGATGGCTCTAGTAGCAGTTACAGCATCTTTAACTGTATTTGGAACAATTTTATTAGATTGCGTTGTGACAGCCGCCATGTCAGAGAGCACTTAAAAAAATGTAAAGATTAGTGAATTTTTTGTGTAGCCACTTTAATATTGAAGGTGGAAGGGAATACACAACATTTTCAGCACGTCATGCTTTATTATTTCAAGGAAGGTAAGAACGCAAGTGAAACCCGAAAGAGGTGTGTGCAGCGTAGGGAGCAGGCGCTGGGACCGACCGCACGCGTCAGAAGCGGCTGCGCAGTCTCGTGCTGGAGGCTTCTCGCCGACGGTGCCCCGCTGGCGGGGGTCCAGTTGACGCTGACAGGGATCGAATCGAGACGGTAGTTGAGAACGACCCACGTTAAACCACGTGGGAGGCAGCCGACACACTCACAACATCGTTCTTGGTGAAAGGGGAAAGGTGTCTTATTCTTACGGAAAAAACCATACAGACTTTTTGGCCAACGCAGCCCTGAAGGAAGCGGAGACGCGGCCATCGCCGGCCCCTCCGCTGGGAAGGGGCCCTGGCCTCGCGAGAACTGGCGCACCCCTGAGGTGGCGACAGAGACAGGACACGGAGCCTCCTGTCAGCACCGCCGCGTCCCTCTCTCGCGGGGGTCCCCCTGTGGTCTCTGTCACCCCCGCCTTGTGCCCACTGTCCACGAGGACCAGCGACACCTCTGCACGTGGGCCAGACCTGCCCGTGGGGGTGCGCGGAGGGATCGCACACTTTGTAAAGGTGCCTGGCGCGTGCTGCCTCGCAGCCTCCGGCGGAGTGCTCCCAGGGGCAGTGTGGGTGGCCCCGTCTCTGTGCCCGACGGCTGCATCTCTGGCGAAGGCAGAGGAGAGGGAGAGCACCGCAGCAGGCCCAAGAGCAGCCGTGCCGTTTCTCCCGCAGGACTCGGCCGCGCGGGACCTGCGCGGGATCGGGCAGGCGTTGCCGGCACACCTGATGGAGGAACGGCTGATCCGGCAGCAGCAGGAGATGGAGGAGGACCAGCGCTGGCTGGAGAAGGAGGAGAGGTTCCTGGTAATGGCGCTGGGACACGTGCTTCCACCTCGGGCCCTGCTGCAGTCTGTCACCAGGGTCGCCCCTCCGAAGCAGCGGAGCCAGTCGCACGCCTGGTTCCGATGTGGCGCACTTGTGGGGCGCGTGCTGCTCTTCAACTCCCTTTTCAGGATGCGCCTGACCTGCCACGGTGGCTCTGGGCTCGGAGGTGTGAGCGTTTCTGTGCTTTCCGTGTCATCGCCATCCCCCCCCATGCCCAGGGCGGAGCCCGTGGCCGTGTCCCAGGGCTGGCCTTCCGGTGGGCCTCTCGCCCTGCGCTGAGGGGCAGGCCCCGCCTGCATGGGGGGGGGGGGGCGGCTGGGATGTGCCTTCTCGGCAGCTCGTGTTGGCGCCCCTCAGAAGTCCTCTGGGGACAGAGAGGAAGTGGTGAGACAGAGCAGTCTTTGTTGTCACTTGACCCAAGCCCTTTGGAGTCGTGGCTCCACTGCCACGCACTTCCACGCCCTGCGCCCCCTTCTGCTTCCGGGCCGTGTCGCCTGTGTTTCTTCCTTGCGCAGCGTGAGAGGAGAGGCCGGGGTGGACCTGCCGGTCGCTGTGTCCCAGCTCCTCAAACAGCGCCGTGCGCAGAGCGGGCAGAGCAGCGTGGTCGCGCCCACTCGTGGGAGCTTGTCCACAGCAGCTTCCTCGCCGCCCCAGGAGCTGGACACAGCCAAGCCCACTTGCCCCTGG
Source organism: Phyllostomus hastatus (assembly GCF_019186645.2). NCBI lineage: Eukaryota > Metazoa > Chordata > Mammalia > Chiroptera > Phyllostomidae > Phyllostomus > Phyllostomus hastatus. The sequence continues at coordinate 47,545,326 of NW_025334017.1, read as the reverse complement.
CAGCAGAGTGGCACCGTTCCTGCAGCGGGCGCTGCCCAGCCCCCACGTGAGCAGAGGGCGGCGACCCAGCACAGGGACAAGGGCCGCACTCGAGGGCGCCTGTCTTACAGTCCGTTTGCGCGGAGTTCACACGGTCATCACGGGGCCCGGCTCAGGGCAGGGCCCCGGCGTTTTGACCTGGGTCGTGTGCTAGGCGGGTTCACACATGTCTGAAAGCAGGTTGAGCTTCCCACTGGCCTGTGCACACTCTGCTGTGCACGTCACAACTAAATAAAGAGTAGAGGCCGTGGGGGGAGCGGCAGAGAGCCCCGGGTACGCCCGTGACACACCCGTGGGAGTCTGCAGCTCCAGACGGCCGTGCTCCGGTGCGGCTGCCCTGTGTCTGCGGCCAGAGCGCCCTGCACGGGCGGTCAGGGCCGTGGAACCTCCCCCGGAAGCGCCGGTCCCGGCGGCGCTGTCTCTTTCCGAAGGGCTGTCTGACTCTCGTCCCCCCTTCAGGCAGCTGTCGCTCTGCGAGGGCAGGGCTCAGACGCCCCCACCCCTACTCCGGGACGCGGGACGTCCTGTGACAGGCCTTTCCCATTCACAGCTGACACCCTGCCTTCGGAACTGTGTAACCCAGGGGTCGCTGTGCTGGGGAAATGAAAGTAAATCACTCCATGTGGTGCGGGGGGGGGGGGGAGAGGTAGTTCGTGGGAGTCGTTCCCAAGCTAGCAGTGAGCCCGAGTTGCTTTCACTGGAGTAGAAAGTGAACGAGACGCCCCCGCCAGGGAGCGGTGCTCGCTCAGTGTCGGAGAGCTGGGCGCACGCACCGTGCCGCCTCCGGAGGCCGGTTCTGCCTTTCCGCCCGCACTTGGACGGACGTGCTCCTTCCTGGCTGCGCCGTACCGGGCCCCGGGGAGGCCCTTTCCCAGGCACGGAAGTGGGGGAGGTGGGTGTGGGGCGAGGACAGTCAGTGCACAGGAAGTCCTGTGGGGTGTCTTTCCCCACCTGTCTGTCCATCCCTGCTGCTGCAGTCACGGAGATCCGGTGGGAAGCAGGCCGCCTTGGCCTCTGTCCTCAGGGGCTGAGCGCCCCACGAGAAGAAGCAGAAGCATTCTGCGTGGGGTGGTGGCAGGGGTGGGGGGCACTCAGCACAGCCTGCGGCGGTCTGGGCACTGAACCGGCCGGGCCCCCACGAGAGCCCGGGGGCGCTGGGAGAGGAGATGCATGCCCTTCTGACGGGTCCTGGTGCGGCCGCGGGCCCTGGGGGCTTTTCCCCAGAGCTTCCCAGACATCGGAGCCTCTGGCTCGGTCCGGCACCCTGGACACCCGTCCTGGGGAGCTGGCCGGGGGCTTAGTGAGACGGGCACACAGAGGCACCACCCACGGCCCAGACGCTCAACAGTGGACGTGTTTACTTTACGTGACCTGAACGTGGCAGTGACTTAGTAACGCTCGCTCACTCGCTCCGCACGAGCTGGCCGGGGCAGCGGGCCCTGTCCCTGCCCTGCTCAGAGCCGGTGAGGCCGGGGCCCGGCTCCGGTCAGGACTCCTCGTGCTGCGGCCAGCTGAGCGGCCTCTCGGCTCCGTGCCCCCAGCTCCACTGCGTGACGTCCCAGGGAGGCTGGACGCTCCGCAACGCGGTTTCCCTCCTGCTCACTCGGGCGTCCAAGGAGGAGCGAGGCGCGGCTCCGAGGCTCGTTCTCTGTCTCCCGACCAGTGCGTGGCCGGGGGGCCCGCCCCGGGGGGTGCGCAGACGCATCAGGCGGCAGGACGCTCTTGCCCAGGCAGGGAGCTGTCAGGGCGTGATCGTAGGGCTTCTGGGGGCCGGGGGCCCTGAGGAGGGGTGGCCGCTGTGCGTGGACAGTGGGGGCCCTGTGACGGCGGCCCGGGGGCCCCTGGACGGCACGGACCTGCCTCCTTTGTTCCGGAGCTAGTGACATTCACCCACCCTTACCTATGTTCCATCCAGACTTCTCTGTCAGGCTTCTGTGTTCTGGATGCTTGGGGGGCGGGTCTGGTGACTGGACTGTGGCTGCTTCGGCCGGGCGGCCGGGCACGGGCAGCCTTCCGCTGTGGGGGGCAGGGCTGCGGCCGCGCCAATCCATCCCGGGTGGAGGTCCCCTCTGTGAGGAGGGGCCTCGCCCGCGGCCCCCCGGGGAGGTGCAGTGGGGGCCCCCGAGTCTGCCCACTGGGCGCGTGGGCTGTGCTGGGGTTGTCCCCTCTGGGGTCTGAGAGTTTTTCTGAAACTGGGACCTTTCAGCTCTTCTCAGTCAGAGGGCAGCCGTGCCACCGAGTGCGGAGGGGAAGGGCTTCGGAGCCGAGACTGACGCCGTCTGGTTCTGTCTCCTCTCCAGAAACCCGACGTGCGGCTCTCCCGAGGCAGCGTGGACCGGGAGGACGGCGGTCTCCAGGGCCCGGTGAGCAGCAGCGCCGCGCTCTCGTTCTCGCTGCGCGGGACCGTGGTGTTTCCTGGGCTCGGCGCTGGCCCCCCGCCGAGGTCTGGCCGGACACAGAGGGCCCCCACCCCAGCACCAGGGCCGTCTCCTCCCTGTGAGCCGAGCTCCGCCCTGGAGAAGTGTGCGCACAAATCAGGCCTCTGTGCACTTGAGTGATCTGTGCATTCTCACACTCACTGTGTGAATAAGTGTGCACCTTACTTGTCCTTTAAGGTCTCACAGGGGGATTTCTGTAGCCTACTCATTGCATGGTTATACACGTTTCCTCGGGAAGACTTGTTTCTTTCTGCGTGTTGTCAGGGGAAATGCCTAACATCCTCTTTAAAGAGCTGGTTCCGGTTGATCCAAACGCTCGTAAAACCTGTGAGAACCCCAGCACTTACAGAGGCCCCGGCAAGAAGGCCCCCCTCCCTCCTGCCGGGGCGCAGGCGTGTGGAGACGCGTGGTCACCCTTGGAAGGCTCGGTGGGCGGCGGGCTGCCGGTTTACGTGCAGACGCACACACGTGCGTACGTGAGCTTGTTGTCACTCAGCCCCACGAGGCGTGGGAGGGGGCGCAGCAGCTGTTCCTGTCTGAGTGGGGATGCCCTGTGGTCCCTGGGACACGTGCTCAGGGCCGGCGTGCCCGTGCGCCCCGCAGGCGGCAGGGGCCTGAGCCCATGAGCACCAGGCTTCTGCCATCAGTGCCGCCACACACACCTCCCCCTCCTGTGTGACGGGCAGGCTGCCCCAGGTGGTGGGTTTTGGGGGGGTGAGCCTCAGCCTTCCCAGCGGGAAGCCCTCGTCCCGGGACCGCTGCTAAGAGTGAGGCCGACGGGGCGTGTGCTGAAAGGAGCACGCGGTGTGTCCAGGGGCCGGGGGGCACCTGGCGGCACGCGGAAGGGGCGAGTAGCCGTGGGGAAAGCACCAGTTGAAAGGGTGACTCAGAACCGCTGGGTGAAACCGAAACCGACAACACGGGAAGGGTCCGCTCTGTGACCTCTGGCATCTGCTATGCGCCAGGCCCGGGAGCAGTAAGGTGCTCGGTGCTCCTGGAGGAGGGGCCCCACTGCAGGCACCCCCTGAGCCCTGCAGGGCTGTCAGCAGCCCGGCCGAGGCAGCTCTGGGGCCACCCACGCCCACAAGTGAGTCACCTGAGGCCCCAGCCTGCGCGCCGGGAGCGCCGGCCCGCCTCAGTGTCTGGAGCCGGGCTGCATCTTCCTCCCTCGAGGCGTGCGGGTTAGGTGGTGGTGGCTCCTCGCCAGGGGCGGAGCCACGCCCTGAGTCTGCTGTTTTCTCTTCTGACCTTTGCCAAAGATACATAGCTCCCTGCTCCCGCCCGTTTCTGGAGCTCTCCCATGTCCTGCTTTTGAAAGTGAAAATGTGCCTCGGTTTCCGGGAGAGGCCGTGGGCTGCACACCGGCCTGAGCTAGTTAACGGGCACCGACACCTGACTGGTGGATGCTGGCCCCAGCCGTCTGCACGAAGAGTGGGAACTATTCAGGTTTTCAGGGTGACGCACAGGCTGACAGCACGTTTACGCCGTCACCACCACCACCTGGTGTTAACTAGGTAGGCGCCGTCAGCCTCAGTCTGCACACGGGGAAGCCGAAGCCCAGGCAGCCGGGTGCGTCCCCCAAGGCGGCTGCAGCCCGCAGAGCTGCCCGCCCAGCACGGCGCCCCGCACAGACACGGCGGAGTGAGTCCAGGTGCTCCGGCCGTGGAGCCTTCTTGTGGCCCGAGTTGTCGGCCAGACCGCCCGCCTGCGTGCTCCCAGCCGTGGGGCTCGTGCGCCGCAGGGCCTGGGCAGTTGGCTCAGCACAGCCACGTCCGCTGCCGCGGTCTGGGCCGGGCTCCCCGCTCCCTGCCCCGTGGCCTGCGGTTCGCCACCCTCGGCGTGGCCCTCCCGGGCCTTCCCTCCCGGGCTCCTTTTCAGCTGCCTCCCCTCGGGCCTGCTCAGAGGTCACCTTCCCGAAAGGCCTGACCTTTCTCCTTGAAACCGCACTTTCGGGTCACCCCCTCCGTCTTCACTGGGCGCAGCCCGCTCACAGCCACGCGACGCACCATTGTTCCCTGCTTGTGGCGCCCCTCTGTTGCCGTGTGCCAGCGGCGCGGGCCCACTGTGTGCCGGGGCAGGGCCGGGACTAGTGACTGGGCCAGGGGGCCGCAGGCGAGCTGAGTGCTGCACCACAGCCTGCAGTGAGCGCACTGCGCTCCGCACACCTGCCCGCGTGGGGGGCTCCGCGCCTCTGAGGTCAGGGCTGCTGACCGGCAGTGGGGCCACGCCGGGCGGGGGCAGTTTGAGCTGTGGGCCACCTCACAGAAAGGGCCTTGAGAATGGGCGTTTCCTTGAAACATGTGTGTGCACAGGTACACGTAAACCAGCTTAGTATTTAAAAATGAGAAGGAAAGTCTCCTTTTTCCCCAAGTGGAATGAGCTCCAAATACACTTGTCACCGGACCAGTCCAGGGAAGGCGTGCACATGTGACTGCGGGCAGCGGGCCTGTGCTGGTCCGGCCCGGGTGGACCTGGCTTCCCCTCCCGTCTTCGGGGGGAGTGCAGGCCTACCGTCCGCTTCTCGGACGTGTACAGGGTGGGTGGGAGGCAGGCGGGGCCCTGCGGGCTAGCCGGGTGCTGACCGAGCTTCTGTTCCACAGGCTGGAAACCAGCACATCTATCAGCCTGTGGGAAAACCAGGTAAACAAAGACAGAAACTGCATCAAGAAGTTTGTGTCACTTGGAGGGAGCAGGTTTTATTTTACTTTTCAAAGATTGTATTTACTTATTTTTAGAGAGGAAGGGAGGGAGAAAGAGGGAGAGAAACATCCGTGTGTGGTTGCCTCTCGAGTGCCCCCTCCTGGCGACCTGGCCCACAGGCATGTGCCCTGACTGGGACTCAAACTGACGACCCTTTGGTTGGCAGGCCGATGCTCAGTCCACTGAGCCACACTGGCCAGGGCAGGAGCAGGTTTTAAATGTATAAGTTTCCTAGCTTTGGAGCACCACCTGGGTTTTTAACACGGCACCCTCCACAAGCCCAGCAAGTGTGGTGCTTCCCGAGTCCAGCTGCTGCCGTGGAGGCTGGCAGGTGGGCTCACTGTGCAAGACACCGGGGAGCCTCGGCAGTGGCTGCCCTCCCCGCCACGAGCGTCTGCTGGGCCGGCGGGGCCTGTGCTTGTGTTTGTGGGGGTGGGTTGGCTCGCTTGCTCTGTGGGAAGGTGCGTCACTTAATGAGACTCGTTCCCTTTTCCAGATCCTGCAGCTCCTCCAAAAAAGCCACCACGCCCCGGAGCCCCCGGCCACCTGGGCAGCCTCGCCAGCCTCAGCAGCCCCGGGGACAGCTACAACGAGGGCGTCAAGGTGGGCCGGGGGCCTGTCCCAGATGCACGGGTGGGGCTGCGGGCGGGGCCCCAGGGACAGGGTTGTGGGCTGCAGGCTCTGCTCGGCCTGGCTCCCCACCCCCCCAAGAGCCAGGGCAAGCTTTCCCGAAGCCTTTCCCGTTTCCCCCCATGTGACGGATTCCCGGCCTCAGGCAGCTCCTCACGGCCTGGGGGCGGCGTCACCTTACCGGGCAGAACGCTCCTCTGGAGTGAGGTGCTGGGCGGCTGCTGGCCGCGGGAGGTGACGAGGCCAGCACTCGGGGGAAGTGGGGCCCTCCGCAGGCTCGGTCCCCCGGTCTGTCTGTCGGGGCGGCCGTCGGGGAAACTTCCCTCGCTCTTCATGTAGGGCCGGCACTGCCGCCGCGAAAGCAGCCTGCTTGCTCGGCCCCCTCCCCGCAGGCAGACAAGGGCCGTGAGGCGTGGCTGCAGAAGGCCATGAGCGGGGTTGGGGGGTGGCTTATCTGGGCTCCAGCCTCTGCCTGCCACCTGGGGTCCTGACCCTCAGTCCCCGAGACCCCCCCCCCCGCCCCCGAGTGCTGGGCTCGCAGGGACGTGGAGAGGGCGCCGGCCGCGCCTGTTCGAGGGCCGCGGGCTCCGCGTCCACTCTGCCACTTGGGCCTAGCGAGAGCTTCGCACCCCGTCACCTCTGAGGCCGGGGCGGGCTGTCGGCTTGGTGGCAGCGTTTTTCTCAGCGGCCGGCCCCCACATGCTCGTCTGACACCCACCGTGTCCTCACAGACTCGGGCTCCCCGGGGGGGGCCGCCGCCGCCTGAGCGCCGGGCCTGCGCTGTGCTCCGAGCCCTCACTCAAACTCACGGTGCTGGCAGCATCGCTCTTTCCTCCACTTGTCCCTCGAGGTGGCCGGGGTTGCCGAGGTTGAAGGGCATGTCCACGGTCCTGCCTGCCAGGAGCCGTGGCCCTGCGGAGTGTGTGCACACGTGTGTGCCCGGGCCCTCCCCCGCTCACGGGGCGGCAGCAGGCTCCCTGCCATCCCAGGGAGGGACAGTGCCGGGGAGAGAAAACGCCACCTCTCCGGCCAAAGTGCGGCTGGCCCCCAGCCCGGGCTGCCACCCCAGGGCCCTGCGGGCCCCACGCCAGGTGGTCTCAAGGGAACAAAGCAGGACACGGCTCTCCCCGATGGGGGTTCTTGACATGAAGGAAGCAGGGCGAAGTTCGGTTGGTGGTCTCCTGCAGTTCCGTGAGCCTCGGGAGCACACTTCCAGAAGGGCTCGCGCTGCAGCGGGAAGCCAAGGTCAGGCGTAGGTCCAGTACCAGCCTAGAGCTGTGGCCAGTGCTCACGCTCCCAGGGGGACGGGTGGGGGTACATGGGACGGCAAGGCCCCTGAGCACAGGCGTGGAGCAGTAGGCGTCTCCGGGGAGTCGGACGCTGCCTGAGTGTGCGCAGTGAAGGTTTTTTAATCGTCAGTAGGGGTGAAGTGCGTGTCTCCGTTCCTCACCCATCTGTCTGGTTCGGATCGGCCTAGAAGGGCCCTGCCCCACCCCCTAGGTGTGGAGGAACCCGTTCAGATAGCCTTTGGCCAGAAGCCAGCCTCAGTTTCTCCTTGGCGACTTCCCATCCTGGCTGCAAGTCGTCTGAGGCTGGGGGTGCCGCCCGCCTCCCCGGGCGGGACTGGCTGCATCTCTGTGGGCTTGTCCTCCGTGCCGGCGGGGTCTCCACGGGTCAAGAAATAGGTAGATCCCAGGAAACAGGAAGCGGACCACAGACGTCTGTCCAAACCACGTTTCTGCACGGGGAGTGTCCCTGCGAAGAGGCCCTGACGGCCCCGTGCCCGTGCCAGGGCAGGAGGGGCCGAGGGGAGGGGCAGGGGCACAGCCCCGAGTGCGCCCCCTGGCCTCGCGCCTCTGCACAGCGCGGGGTGGGGTGGGCCACAGCCTTGGGGGTCCTGCTGACCCCACACCCAAGTGCTCCTGCTCTCAGACGGTTCTAGGGAAAAGACGGGACACCCGTCTCCTCCAGCTCCCTCTCCTTTTACGCCCCAGTGCACAGTCTTGCTTCCAGCTGTCGAGGAAAAGGCAGTAAATCTGACTCATAAGTTTAAAGTGAAGGAACTGAACCTTAAGAATTGCTTCTGAAGAAGAGCTTCTGTTCCTGTTTTTAAGACGAGGTCCTAGCGTCTTTAAGCCCAGCCCAGTCTCAGAGCGGACCGCCGCGGTGCCGCCTGTCTCCGAGGGCTCGGGGCCGGGCTCGGGCCGGGGCTGCGCGCCTCCTCAGGGGGCACAGGCGTGTCTCCTCCCTTCCTGGGGGAGGACCCCTGCTTCCCTGATGCTCGCACGGCTGCCAGGTTGTCGTCCTCGGGCTTTGCATGCTGTCTCCGCATTTACTCCACCAGCGCAGGCGTGGTGCTCCTGGCGCGCCGGCAGCCCGTCCCGCTCCGACGCCGCGTGCCGGGAGCCAGGCACAGTCGTGCCTGTGTGTTCTGCTTGTTTTTTTTTTACGGAGGTTTTGTCTGCTGCCTTTATTAATACGGTTTTTCTTCTCTTTCTCTCTCTGATAATTTCTTTAACTTTTCCTCACCTTCCGTTCGACAATAGCCGTGGAGGGTAAGCACTTCGTGTCTGTGTGTCTGTCCAGCTCTGTCTCACACCCAGCGCTCTGCATGTGGCTGGTCCGGAAAGTCGGGGGGGCCTGGGAGGGCGCAGGTACTCAGTTCTTCACCGGAAACCGTGTCGGGAGCTGTCGGAGAGGGAGACGGGACCACCTCTGCAGGATGGAGCTGTTCTCGTCCTCCTCTGTCTCCTGCCCAGGCGGGGACTCCCGGGTTCCAGGTTCCTTGGGCAGAGACGGCCCGCGGGCTCTGGAGCGGGCGCCCAGCGCTCCAGCCGAGCCCAGGCTGCCCCAGGCAGCAGACTCCCGCAGGCACACGGCTGTGCACCGAGTTAGCTTTCTGGGAAGACTCGGGCTGAGGCCTGGGGGGCCAGCATCATGCTTGAACACTGCTGAGACTTCCCGGGGGCCCTTGTGCAGCTCGGCACCCAGCTTACCTTGGGTCACATCTGGCGACGTCTCTGTGCCTGGCGCTGGGTGGCCATGTCACCTCTGTCCCTCCCTGTGCGGGAGCTGAGGCCACCTCCCGGGAAACACGGCGCCAGGCTCAGCGGGCGGCCGACACTGCAGGGTCCAACCCAGTGGGCACGGCGAGTCCTCATGCAGAGCGCTCGGCCTGCGGCCGGCGTCCCGGGGACGCTCCGCGGGTGTGACACAGTCCCGGTCTGTGGCGAAGGGCCCCGGGTGCATCGAATCAGCTCTCCGAGAGGGTCTGGGCTGCGTAGTGTGTGTGTGATTCCATCTCGTTCCCTTTAACTGAGCTCAAAGTTGGAAAAATGATGGCCTCATGTGCGTGTCATCCTCAAAGTGAACTCGACCCCTCACGAATGAGAAAATCAGCTCTGTGATCTGCTTTGATCTCTTTTAAAGACCCTCCCTACTGCGTCGTGGTGATAGGCCGCCACCTGCTGGACAGTATTAAGATAACAGCTTCTGTGTTGGCAGCTTCAGCCCCAGGAAATCAGCCCCCCGCCCACTGCCAACCTGGACCGCTCCAATGACAGGGTGTACGAGAACGTGACGGGCCTGGTGAAGGCCGTGATCGAGATGTCCAGCAAGATCCAGCCCGCCCCGCCCGAGGAGTACGTCCCCATGGTGAAGGTACGGCGGCCCCCGTCCCCGCAGAACGACGCCCCTGCTGAGCAGAGGCCGCGGCCCCTGGGCGGGACCGTGCGGGGTCCCAGCCGCCGTCACACGCAGGGCTGCTCCTGCCCAAGGTCTGGGGCGCGTCTCGGAGTGGCGGTCAGGGCGGGCGGCTGCACAGTGGGGCTGCATCGGCGTGCACTCGAGGCGTGCAGACTGGCCCCGCGCGGGCTTGTGCTGTGGCAGCCGCGACACCGCTCTGCCAGCCTGCCGGGCCGCAGGGGCTGCCCGGGGAAGCACCGATTCAGGGAGCACCGTGAGGACGCGGGTGCCGGGCCCAGGGCATGTCGTCCGCCCTCTGCCGCGTTGGCAGGCCCAGCCGGGGGGGCAGGCGGGCGGTCGGCGTGGTGTGGGTGGTGCCGCGCGGCGAGGAGAGCGGGGCTCCTGCAGCCTCTGCTCCCGTGCGTGCTCCCCACCTGCTCCCCTGGGCGGGCGGGCGGGCCCTGGCCCAGGGAGCGGGATTTTTGGGGGAAGGGGCCCCGTGACTTGGGAAAGGTCGGGATCGGCACTGAGCAGGAGAAACAGAGGTGCTCCGTGGAGCGGTAGGGAGAAAGGAAAAGTCACACCCGGGAGGGAAAGCTGGGCGCCGCGCGCGACTCCCGTGCCACCTGACGCGTGCGGTCCTGTCCCCTCAGGACGTCGGCCTGGCCCTGCGCACACTGCTGGCCACCGTGGACGAGACCATTCCCAGCCTGCCGGCCAGCACTCACCGAGAGGTAGGGCGCGGCCCCCTGCTCGGGGACCCCGGGCGGGTCTGCTCCGACGCGGGGTGCACCAGGCCCGCGGTGGCTCCTCCCCGTGTGGTGAGCTGCCGAGGGGGCGCAGCAGGCTGGTGGGAAGGTGGCTGGAAGTGGCCCCCCTGACCCCCCTCGTCCCTGCAGATCGAGATGGCGCAGAAGCTGCTGAACTCGGACCTGGGCGAGCTCATCGGCAAGATGAAGCTGGCCCAGCAGTACGTGCTGACCAGCCTGCAGCAGGAGTACAAGAAGCAGATGCTCACCGCCGCCCACGCCCTGGCCGTGGACGCCAAGAACTTGCTGGACGTCATCGACCAGGCGCGGCTGAAGATGCTGAGCCAGACGAGACCCCACTGAGCCCGCCCGAGCCCGGCGCGCCGCCCTGCCTTCCCCCCGAGCCCACCAGCAGCCCGCGATGCCTGCCCGTCGCCAGCACGACCGCGCCGACTCTCCCACTGACAGCCGGTTGAAACCCTCTCGTACAAGTCGGACCACGTTCTGATTTGGGTTCATTTTTCCTTTTGTTTTTGCATCGGTGTTCAGAAAAGTCCAGGACCCGAAATGGGGTGTTTTTCTGAGAATGCAGACCGTACGTGAGAGGCTCGCGGGGTCACGGAGGGGTCTGCGCGCCCGGTGTTGGCGGACGCCGCCGGGGCTCGCGGGTGGCAGGCAGGACGATGGGAGAAGCCGGGGGCTCCCGCCCCCCCACGGTGCCACGTGCCGACTGGAGTCCGTGCCCGCGGGGACCTGCTCGGCTCGTGATGTGCCGACCCCGCCTGACAAAGAAGGAACACGGACGCCCTGCTCGGAAGCCCCGAGTCGTCTCAGAAGGAGAAGGGCGGCCCTCTCGCCCTCCCCGCCTCCCCTTCCCGCGGGTCTGCGGGGCTTTGCTGGGGACTCCGCCCCCTCCGCCCGGGCAGCGTGCCGGCTCCCTAGCGCGGAGCTCTCCGGGGCAGGGCTGCCCTCTGCCCGCGCGCTCCAGACTGCACTGAGAAGGGGCTCTGGACCCACCCCATCTCTGTTTTTATATAATTTATACAGAAAGATTAAAGCCATGCTGACTATTTTATAGCCACTGGAGTTCACTAACCTTCATCGTGTCTGTCTTCCCAGGAGAGGGTCCGCACACCGGAGTGGCGGGCTTTCTCTGCCGCCAGCCACCCGCCCGTTCCGGTGGACACTTTTGAGAACAGCACCCTCCCTTTGGTCTGTTGGGGGATATAAGTTATTCTCAGGAAGAATATAATGAACTGTACAGTTACTTTGACCTATTAAAAAGGTGTTACCAGCAATGGTCTCAATGTCATGTCCTTTCTTGTGCTTCTTTTCCTTCAAACCATGTAAACTTTTCCAGGTGACTTGGCAGATAAAACAACGCCCAGGAAGGCTCTCGGTGACGATCCGCTTTGTTTCCTTGCCTTCCAGACAGGCCGAGGTGGTCGCCACAGAAAGATGGCCCCACCTTCTCGCTAAGGGCAGACGTCAAGGTAGGCGCCTTGTCACCCTGCGGGGTTCCCTCGGCAGGCCTGGAGTCACCGTGCCATCCCAGCCTCGGGACCCCGCTCCTCGGGGATCCGCTCGGGGAGGGAGTGGTCCGCAGGGGTCCCCAGGGCTGCCGGAACCGGAACCGGGGGCCCGGCGGGGGTCTCCTGCGCACGCCCCTTCCTGCTGGGCTTCCACAGCACCGACGTCCTCCGGCAGAGGTCAGGGGGTGGTCACCCTCGTGAGTGTCTCTTCTCTGGCTTCTCTCAGGGTCCGGGTCGGTCCCCTCCTCCTCGGGGTGGGGGAAGCGTTTGTCCGACCGGCTGAGGGCGTGGCTGTGGGCCGCCCTGCGCACGCGGGGTGTCTAGCAGTGTCCCCTGCCGCTGCCCGCTAGAAGCTGGGTGTCCTCTCCCCTCCCCGCTGTCGAGACCAAACCCGTCCCCAATGTGGCCCGAGCTTGACCTGCGGCCGCAGGGACAGCCGCTCGACGCCAGTGCCCTGCCCCCGGTCTCCCCCTCGGCACGGAGCGCTGTGGCCGAGGTGCACGCGTGCCCTGCGGGTCCGAGAGGAAGGGGCTCCTTCGTCGTGAGGACGTGGAGGCGGGGCCAGCGGTGCTGCATGGGCATGGGAGCCGGAGGACGGGACACTGGCCGCCAAGGGCCGCTGCCCACGGGGTGCGGGCTGGTGGCCTGGGGTCTCGGTGCTGCTGGGAGACTGCACCCCATCCTGCCACCGAGAGCTGCCGAGTGAGGCCGCTCTGGCCTCACCTGCCAGCACCCTGGGCCCTGGCCGCCCCACGCCCCCTCGCGGCCGGCGTGCCGCTGGGTGGGAGGGGAGCATCTCTGGGAGTCTGGCCCGGTGCTCAGCATGGCGACGATTCGGGGAGCCCGCGTGTCAGGAGAACGCCGGCTGAAAGCGGCTGGGCCTTCCGCGTCTCTCGGTCTCTCGCAGGGTGAACGGGCACCAGAGAGACGGGCACTCCTGGTGTATCAGACCAGTCCCAGACACGCCCGGTGCTCGTCAGTCTCCCTCACCTCCCCTCACCAAACACCGGTGCCGGCCGCCCCAGCAGCAGGAGGCAGGTGGGACGGGCGAGCCGCCGGAGCGGCAGGCGCCTTCCTCTCGTCCCCGAGAGCAGCTGGGCGTCCTGCGGATCAAAGCGAGTGGAATTGTTTGATTTCACACCGATTGATTGTTTGATCCTCATTTAATTAACCTCAAAGCCAAAAGCGTGCATCCGTCCTGACAGCACCGGAAACCGTGCCGCCGCCACGCTCCCTGCCCCGGGCATGCCTGGCAGCGCCAGTGCGGGCCGCCGGGCCCGGGTCCTGCGGCAGGGCACCTCCATCTGGCTTCTCGCCCCCGCAGCACGCCGCGTCACAGATACATTCGCTCCGGACTGCTCTCCGCAGTCTCGCCCGTGGAACACGGGCGTGCCTGGATCTCGAGCTCGGTGGGCTCCCCGGTCGCCCTGGAAGGGCGCGCCAGCATTCGAGCACCAGATGCAGCCGCCTTCCGACACGGAGCGTGTCCGCCCTGCCCAGGGCTTCCACCTGGGGTTCGGCCGAGCGAGCGAGCGAGCGAGCACCTCAGCTCTCCGTAACTGCGTGTGCGCTGAGCGTGCCGCGCTAAGGGCTTGGCGAGGACTGAGGCGGGGAGGTGACAGAAGCCTTCAGAGCGATTCCTTGGCGAAGCTGTAGATGAGCGGACGTTTCTGTGCCCCCCAACCCGCTCTGGCTCTAAACCTGGCGGCTCTGAAGCAGGGGCGTCCCACGTCAGGCCCAGGAGAGGGCCTTCGCGCCGAGCCCCGCTGCCCCGGTGGCCGCCGCCCCGCGCCGACCCTCCGTGCTTTCCTCTTGGCCTTTCCAACTCGTTTGCAATGTTAACCTACGAGTAGACAGGTGTCGCCAATAAAGTTAAGTAAAAAGGCAACTAGCATTTATGTGAGTTTCGTTTTTTTAAAAAGAGCTATTAGGAACCAGCCAATGCAGGCAGAAGCCCAAACAGTGTTCTGAGGAGGAGACGGAGCGAGGGGTGTGGATGGGACGGGGAGGGGCGGCGTCGCCCTCGGTGCAGACGGGGCGGCACGGGGAGGGGAGTCCGCACGGCGTGATTAACCCTCGGGCCCGCGGCCCCGGCACCCGCGCTCTCGTCCTCACAGACGGCTCTTCGGGGCAGGGTGCTGCCCCCGGTCGTTCGACGCCTGTTCTGACGCCCAGAGGTTGGGGCGCGAGTGGTCAGGGGGTCCCCCCGGTGTCCTCCTGCGGCTCCGGCTCCGTGTCCGAGGGGCTCTGTGTCTGATCGCAGTTACGTGTGCACTGTAGGGTCCCCCTGTCGGCTCCCACTGTCTGAGAAGCCCCTGGCGTCCGGGCCCAGGCAGCTCCTGCTGCGTGGTGGCGCTCCTGGTCTTACCGCACACCTGCGGGCCAGCGGCCGGGCGGCCCCAGCGCCACCCCCGCAGCAGCAGGAGGGGGCTCCTCCCAGCGACCTGGGGGGCTGCGGGCAGGTGGCCAAGCCGGAGCCGCACCACGTGCTGGTGGCCTGAGCGAGTCCCACTCTGGAGCCCACTTGGCTCTGCCTTTTCAGGCCATGCCTGACAACCCTCTTCTCAGAAGGAGGGTTGGAGGCCACACCCTCCCCCCTGCCCCCATCGAGGCCGGTGGCGACCGCACAGCCCTGGTGTGTGTCCATCCCGCCGTCCACATCCACCCCCGAGACCTCTGGGGGTCGTGCACTGGAGCTTGTGACGCAACATAAGGCAGTCTTCCGGCGTCTGGCACTCACCGCCCCTGACCACCTGGGCCCTTCCGGCAGGTGTGCGGCTGTCTGCGTGGGGTCTGAGTTTCCCTGACGGTCGGGGGGTCTCCAGGGGCCCCTTAGTCCTGGGTCTCCCCTCCGGTGACGGGTGTGTCCAGGTCTTTTCCCCGGGTTCTAGGAGGAGTGTGCCTTCTCACTGTTGGACTCCGAGGGTCCTTTCAGTGCCCCAGACGCGGGTCCTCTGTCCGACACGTGGCGTGCAAATGCGTCCTCCCGCCCTGGGCTGCCCTTTGACCCTCTCGCGGGCCTTGGCCAGAGCTCCAGCGCTCCTGCTGGTGCGGCCCGGCACACCCCCTTCCCTCTCCGGACTGGCCTCTGCTGGCAAGCCCGAGGGCTGCCTGCCCGGCCCGGGGTCCCGACGACGTCCTCCTGCTGCTGTGTGGAGTTCGCCGCTCGGTCTGCGGCCCCTGCGCAGCAGAGTGTCCAGCGTCTCCGTGGAGGGACACCTCGGCCGTCCGCTCCTCACTCGGGGGCCACCGTGTCCCCGGATGCGTCTCTGACGAGCCCCGTGCACTCCGGTGTCCCAGGGGCGACACCTTCCGCAGCACCAAGGTGCCCGTGGCCCCCAGGCTGACCAGGGACGGGTCACTGGTTGCTGGGACCCTCGGCGGAGCCCCTGCCGGGCGCACGGAACAGCACAGTGACGTGTGCACCCAGGCAGAGTGGCCTCCGCGTCACATGGGGTCCGCAGGTCGGAATGATGCAGGCGTGCGTTGGAAGTCTTCCTCAGTCCTCCACGCCCTCCCATCTTTAGCTGAGACAGGCAGCCGCTGTCTTTATCCAGAGGGTCTTTGAACGTTAGCGTTGGATGGGGCCACGGAAGAGGTCCACCACTCGGAGTCTCCCAAAGCGTGCTCCTGGGACCCGAGGGGGGCCCGTGGTCAAAGGGTTCTGTTGTCAGGTGGGCTTGGGACAGCTCCCGGATGCTCCCCTCCCTCCCTCCTCTTTGTAGAAGCCCCGTGCTTAACACTTGCTCCAGGCCCTGAGAGGGCGCGGAGTCAGTCGGTCTCTTTGGTGGCCTGTAACTCCATGCTTCCCAGTGTATTTGACCTCGGGACCCTCTTTGCTGCGTGCAGACACGGCGTTAGAACAAGTTATTCCAGTGTCTGCCTTGCGGTCCGGGAAGAGCCAGGGGCCTAGGAGTGGAGAGTGTGTGGGCGTGGTGGCCACAGGAGGGCGCTGTGGCTCCCCGCCCCTGCCTTCCAGGGGTCGTTGCTGCTCTGCACCGCTGGCGCTGCCCAGCCCGGAGGACCCTGCAGTTTCAGCACAGAGACCCCCAAGTACGGAGCAGTGAATGGTGCCTGCGGGGAGCCGCCCGGCCCCAGAGGACCCCTGAGTACGCCCTGCGTGGTCAGCACGGAGCACTGGGTGCAGGCCTGGAGGAGCTGGCGGCCGCTGGATCGCGTGGACCACTGGGGGTGGAAGAGGAGCACGCAGGGCGTCTGGGCTTGTCTTGGGGGTGCGGGCGGGGAGCAAGTGTTGGCCCCGCCGCTGGGGGCCTGGGAGGAAGAGCAGGTCCGGAGGAGGAAGTTGGTTTGCATTCCGGCACGTGAGGAAGGGGGCGGGTCCTCAACCCCGGCTTGGAGGGCGCGGCCCGCGGAGGTGGGCGCAGGGGCCACGCCCAGGCAGAGGGAGGATCCCACCCAGAGCCTGGACCAGCGCCCCTCCGCCAGCAGGGGTCGCGCTTGCCTGCCGTCCTCCGCGGGGAAGCGACACAAAGAAATGCCAGGGCGACACTATGTTGCCTGGCCTGCGAAGGAACCCTGGCCACAAACTTAACCGGCGTGCGCGCTCTGAAGTGGGGCCCTCCGCGGAAAGACCGGGTCGGGGCGTGGGAGGTGGAGGTGCCAGCAGCCGCAGGTTTCGAAGCTGAGTCATTGGGGGGTTTCGGGCGTCAGCTCCGTGCCCGGCGGAGAGCAGCGAGTCTCGCCCTCCTCACGTCACTGCCCATAAACGGATCCCTCAGAGTCTGCAGACCACCCAGAACAGAGCTTTTCCTGATATGAAAAAAAGGGCATGGTTTTGACTCATTCATGTCACACGGCTATTGTGTTGGGTGTTGTCATTTTTTCACTTGACAGCCTAAGGGAAAAGAGGTCGCCGAACAGTGAGGTGCTGCCCATTTTCGGAACTCTTGTGGTGCCGTGGTTGGGAATCGCCAGTGGGGACCGCGGTGACAACAGGCACGACCGGGACAGGAAAGTGTCTCGGTGGTGAACTACGGCGGGGGCACAGAGAAGGACACGAAGAACGAACGCAGCTCACGAGAAGTGACATCTGAGGAGGGACCTCCCCGCCCACCCCAGCCCCAGGGCCCCCTGGTCTCAGCAGAACCCGCCCCCTCCCCCAGCAGTACCCACGGCTCCGCCGCTGGTGGTGACCACCTTACACGTTGTCTTTGTTTAGCTTTCGGCTGCTAATGCTGCAGCCCTGAGCCCGGCTCTGCAGCATCAATACGGGGAGCTACGCAGTTGGCTGGCGGCCTCTTCCACCCGATGTCCCTGCCCTGTGGGCTGTGCGGAGCTGACCGGCTGACCGGGGCTCGGCATGCAGCTGGCCCCTCTTCGGGAACAGGGGCCGCTCTCCGGAGCTATTTCTGCAGGGCAGCCCCGGTGCCCAGTCCTGTCCCAGCGAGTGTTCCCTGGAGCTGCCCTCTGTCCTGCCTGGGCCCCACCGCCCAACACTGCTTTCCAGAGTGGATGCGCCCGCCCCGCTCTCACGGCGACACTGAGAAGCAGCCCGAAGGTGGTGGAGCGGAAGACCCTGGCGGGGCGCAACGAGCCGGGCTGCCCCCGCAGGGCGCTGGGAGCTCAGTGGGGCGCCTGGACCCCACACAGAGTGAGGTGGGGCCCAAATCAGATCTCTGCTCAGAGGAGACGGCTGCCAGGCGGAGAGCCAGGGACCGGGAGAGCTGCTCCAGGGGCTCCTCGGGCCGCCTGGGCCACCTGGGCGAGGACGGGGGTGGGGTCTGAGAGGGAGGGGTGGGCCGGGGACCGGGGTCCACGGGGGTGATTTGGTGGGGTTGGGTGTCTCTTTCAGTTTCTCCCGGGAGGAACCGCTGCTTTCTTTCCCTGCACTTGCTCTGGGACGCCCTTGAGGGTTGCAAGCCCCCTGCTGAGTGGGGAGCCCCCTGCAGGCAGGACTGGAGTCCACCCTGGCGGCAGGCTTGGCCCCCGGGGAGCACGCAGCTCCGTGCAGCCCACGCGCAGATATAACATATTTGTGGGGCCGAGGCGCCAGCGGGCGAGGGGATGTTGCAGGTGGTGGGCACCTTGGCACGGTTTCCCCTTCGGCTTCTAGTCGCCCCCCATTAAGGGGCAAAGCAGGCCCGCGCTGGCGGGCGGGCGTCCCCGGAACCAGCTCCAGAAAACCGCTGGACCAAGGAGGGGAGCGTGAGGGACGGAGGGTTTGCTTCGGCGGAGGCCCTCCGGGCCCTGGCGGGGCAGGCGCAGAAAGCCGTGGAGGCGCCTGGGAGGCCCCTGAGTGCTGGCCTGGGGACTATTGGGCGTGGTGGTCGCGTGCGAGGGCCCGACGCACTCAAGTTCGCATTCTGGATCGGAAGCAAGCTTCCCGACCTTCAGGTTTCGTTAATAATAATAATAAATAAAAAAACCAGGCTGAGATGCTGGGGCGCCAACGCGGAGTCCAGCCCCAGGCCAGCTTCGTGGCTGAGTGCACCGGCCGGGGGCGGGGGTGACGCTGGGGAGGGTCACGTGCCCCCCTCACCCCGGAGCGGCCAGACCCCGCTTCCCACGCGCGCGGGAGGCGGCGGGGAGACGAGGGCCGGGCTGTCTCGTTTTCCTCCCGGGTCTCGGGCAGTGACGCTGTGCTGGTCCCGCTCCGCCCCGAGGAGGCCACGTCGCCCATCTTAGTGGCTGCGAGGAGCGCCCCCGCCCGCGTCCCCCCGGCCCGGCCCGGCCCCGCCCTGGATCCCTGCCCGCCCCGCGGGGCCCCCATCTCGGCCCCCAGACGAGCGCGCGCTCGGCCTCCCTCCGGCCTCGCAGCCCCTCCCCTCTCCCCCGCGCCCCGCCCTCCAGGCCCCGCCCCCGCGCGCTCGCCCCGCCCCGCGCGCTCGCCCCGCCCCTCCCCCCGCCCGCCGCCGCCGCTGCCGCCGCCGCCTCCGCCTCCGCCTCCGCCCGCCGCCCGGGCCGCGTCGGGTAAACCTGTTTGGCGAGGCGGCCGCGCCGGGGCGGATCGTGCGGCCGGCGGCTCCCTCGCGGCTCGCGGCGTCGGGGCCCGTGGCGCGCGCGCGGCCGCCCCTCGGCCCCGGAGCCCCTCGGCGGCGCCACCATGTACTCGGGAGCCGGCCCCGGTGAGTCCTCGCGCGGGGCGCCGGCCAGACGCTCGCGCTCCTCCCTGCGGCGCCGGGGCGGGGGGCGGTTGGCGGGCGCGGGCCGGGCCGGGCCGGGCCGGGGGGGCCGGGGGAGCGGGTCCCCGGGCGGCGGCCGCAGCCTGGCCTCTTCGGGCCGAGTCGTCGGGGCGCCCCGCGCGGCCTGGGCCTCCCGCGCCGCTGGGGCCCCGCGCGTGTAGGCCCGAGGCCGCGTCTGGGCCGCTGCGCCGCCGCCGGGCGGGCAGGCCGGGCTCGGGGCCGCGGGGCGCGGGCGCGGAGGCGCAGGCCCGGGTCCGGGAGCAGGCGGCGGGAGCGGCGGGAGCGGCGGGAGCGGCGGGAGCGGCGGCGGCCTGGGGCGCGCTCAGTTTCGTTTTGCTGGTTGCCAGCACTTCTGCGGCCCCCTCCTCCGAAGGCGAGGCTGCGGATGCCCGGTGCTGGCCGGCGCCTGTGGGGATTAGGGCTGCAGACCGGAGGGCTGGGCGGCGGCACCCCGAGCCCTCAAACGGCCTGCGGCCCATTCTCATTCCAGACACGCCGCCCCCGTATTCAAGTGCTAATTGCCTCCTACAATGGACTGGGAGAGGCGAGGAGGTCCGCCGTCCGTGCCTTAGCGCCCCTTCTTGCTAGTCAGCCTCTCTGTCTTTGGAAAAGTTCTAAAAAAACTTAAAAGTGCTAAAAGCAGTACCCCCCGCCCCCCTTTAAATGCACAGTTAGAAGGGCGGTCGACTTGGTGGGCCAAGAAAAGGGTCTAGTGTTGTGCAGCGTTTTCGCCGTCCCCCGGCAGGCACGTGGCTCCTAAATTTCCCGCTGGCCCTGCCGCTTGCACAGGGCACTGCCTGTCCCCTTTGTCCGCCTGCCGGGCGCCGCCCGGCTCCGCGCTAGGTGGTCCTGGCCCTGTGCTGGGTGCACTCCCTCTCTGGGCCCTCCGCCGCCGCCTGCCACGGGTGCGGGCCCCACCTGTCCCAGACCTCCAAATCCGGAGTCCGGAAGCCCCTCCTGACCCGCTCCGGTTCCTGACCGTGTCTCCTGCTGCTGCGTCTGCTCACAAACAGCTCTGTCTGCTCCTGGGACTTCTGAGTGTCTTATTATTTTTTTTTTTTTTGGTGTCACTTAGAGAGCTTCTTCAGGGCTGAGCCTGGCCAACTTTTACGGGAAGTCAGCAAGCTGGCTACAGAACGGCTTTATTAAACCTTACACCCGGGAGGTGACTCCTGCCTTGTGGGGAAGGGTCCTGGTCTCTGGCGTCCCAGTCTTGGGGGCAGATTTGGCTTCTGAGGCTCTGGCGGCGGCCCCTCCCCCTCGCACGAGGCTCTCCCCGCTCTTCCCGGTGAGGCGCCCAGCAAGTGCTGGCCACCGCACGTCCATTTTTTCCAGAGACTCAGTTTGAAAGTTGAAGGCCTGGAAGAAGTGAGGAACCTTGAGGAAGGTCAAGCTTCCGTGCTGTGTGTTGCATCCTGGAGTCCCCTGGACAGCCCGCCAAGCTGGTGGGGGTCGTTTGAAACATAGACCACGGTGGCCCGGAGAGGTTAAGATCTTGCCGAGGCCGTGGGGCCAGCAGGCATGGGGACCACGGTCTGCTCCCCAGCTGACTCGCTCTATGCTCTCCTTACGGAAGGAGCGGTCCGTCTTTCTGACCTTGACCCACAGTGAGGAATACCTGTTACTTGCAGACTGGGCCGTAGTGTGGGCACGCACAGGCATCCTTGAAACCGGAGCTCCGGAGGCAGCGCTTATTACCGGTGCCCTGCCCCCTGTGCCTGCCGTATCCTCTCTGTCTCCTTTTCAAAATCGCGTGGGCCCCCCTGAGCCGTGGGCTCACTCTGGTCACCGGCGGCTTTGGGGAGACCCTTGCTTGCTCTGGGGGTGTCCCCGGGTCGTGGCACAGCGGGCACAGGGCCCGGCGGTTCGCGGATGAGCCTGCCCTGGCCTCGGACAGCTGCGGCTGAGGAAATCGGCGGGTCGGGCGGGCGGTCCTCAGCTAGCGGCAGGACGGCGCGAACCCGACTTCCAGGCCGCGCGAGTGCGCCGGGGTCGCCCCGCGGCGACACGGGGCTGCCCCTGCACGCCAAGGCTCCTCATTTTGTTAAAGAGGAATTTTTGGAAGAGTCTCTTCCGTGAAACTTTGAAATGAGTTTCCCAACTCAGGGTAATGAGAAGACGGTCGATCTGCGCTGTACAGAAAGTGCAGGTAGTTTCGCCCCCCCTCGTTGTAACACGCTAATGAAGCAACTTACTAAGTAAACTAAGTTGTGAAAAGCAGAGTTCGCAGGAGGTCTGTTGTGTGATGTCTGTTGCAAGTGCTGTGGCCCGTGTGAGTTAATGTCTGGACTCCGCAGTCAGGTGTGCTACTGTTTTCAAGGTTTTTGAACTGTTCAGAAGAGGCAGTGGTTTAGGATGGGTGGCTTCTCCGGTGCGTCTGAACCGTAGTCGCAGGACAGGACGTAGTAGTTTACGTTTTAAAACCACTTAACTGTCCGAGCAGACGCCCCCGCCCCCGCCCAGGGGCGTTGTTGCTTTTTCCGAGCTTAGCTGTGGGGCGCCCTCCCCGAGTTGCTTCAGAGCAGCCCTGGGACACCCCCGAGGTTTGTCTGAGGGTAGTCTGAAGGGGCCATGGGCTCTGACACCCCCGCACCCCACTGTCACCCTGCCTGCCTTATCTCGGTGGGCGTGTGACCCGGCCCCCCCTCTCGGTGTGTGTGGGCCGCCGCCGGCAGCCCGCTGCCCCCAGCTGGGAGGTGGGGCGGTGGAACCAAGCCCCTTGGATCTGTCCCAGATCCTGAAGAAGGGCTTAGATAAGGGGTTAAGAAAAAGATGTAAAAGCTTTGGCTCTTAAACCTATATGGTTTTAAGAAGCAGAATATTTTTGTTGTTTCTAGCTTCAGTGTCAAGAGTTTCCACAATGCCCAGGGGTTTATTCTTTTTATTTTTCTTTTTTATTTTTCTTTTATTGACTTCAGAGGGGGGGAAGGGAGGGGGAAGAGAGGGAGAGAAACCTCCATGTGGGAAGGATCAGGGCTCTGCTGCGTCCCGCACGCGCCCCGCCTGGGACGGGACCTTGGACCTTTCGTCCTGGGGGCCACGCCCAGCCAGCCGGGCCCCGCCCGGCCTGTTCTTCGTAACCGGGGCGGTGCGGCCCTCCTGCGACTGCCAGCCTGACGAAACACATCTTTGTTTCTTGACTTGCTCCGGTGAAACCTTCACAAAGGTAACACTTGGTTTTTGAAAATAGTTTCCGCTGTGCGCTGACTTAAAACCCGACAGGGAGGGCACTGGTCCAGCCCCCTGGCATCATCATCCCTCAGCAGGCTGGGCGGCCGCCGGGGTTCCCCGCCCCCGCCCCCCGGGGTCCCCGAGCAGTGCTGGAAAGACGGTCCCAGGCCCGTCACCCCCGCCCCCCGGCACTTCAGCGCCGCGTCCGGAGGCTGGGACACGCTAAACCCGGGGCCACCGTCACTTCCTCTCACGTCAGAAGCACGTTTAGAGTTGGTTGTTTCAGATCGTGAATTTTAATGAAAATTCACATAAATTTGGTTTTATGTCTTTTTTTTTTTGTACATTATGAGATGGGAATAACTTCTAAAACTTTTTCTTTATTGATGTAAGAGAAACGTTGGCTTTTTGTTCCACTTACTTATGCATTCATTGGTTGAGTCCTGCATGTTCCCTGACCGGGAATTGAACCCGCAACCTTGGTGTATCGGGTCGATGCTCCAACCCAGCGGTCCCCAACCTTTTTCGCACCAGGGACTGGTTTTTGGGAGACAGTTTTTCCACCAACTGGGAATGGGGCATGGTTTCAGGATGATTCACTCGCATTACACTCAAACGGGCCTCCCGCTGCGTGGCCCGGTTCCGAGAGGCCTGGACCGGACCTCACCCCCACCGGGGGCCCCGCGTCCTCCTGGCAGCTCGCTGTCCCCAGTCCCCCGGCCCCCCGACCAGGCCGGGCGCTGGCTGTGGGCCCGCCCATGCCCCGCAGCCAGTTCAGACAGCATCACACAACAGGGTTCTCCTCTGCCCTTCTCCCTGGACGTTGGAAACCCTGAAACGGGTGCTGGTTCTCTGCGCTCCTCTCACCTGTCGTCGGGGGGGCTGTGGCCCGTCACTGCCCTTGGCCTTCCGACCCGGAGACTGGCAGGCGAACCGGGCGCTCGCGCTGGTCACCTCCCTGGGCCGCCTGGCCTGCCGGGGCTGAGGGACAGGTTGGGGGCCGGCTCCCTGCCCACGAGCGTCTCTGTGCCTCGGGCTGCGCGCGGCCCGTGGAGGCAGGGCTGGTGCGCGGTCTTGCGGCCCTTCGGCGGCTCCACACGCGCTGCGCCCTCACGGTCCGAAGGGCCCACCGCGGCCTGCGCGAGGCCGGCGTGCTGGGCGGGCGGTGGTCACGCAACCAGTCGTGCTCTGGGGGGTGGTCCCGGCTGCACTGCAGGAGGGGGCGGGCTGTGGGGAAGTTGCGGGCGGGCTGCAGGGGCCAGCACGGCGTGCGAGGTGGCTGGGCTTGGGGGGCGCGCGGGCCTTGGCGCCCCGGCTCGGGCTCCGGGGTGGCCCCCGTCCGCACCCACCGGTGGTTTGTTAGCAGCGGTGCCGCTCATGTCTGGGCCCCCACGCTGCCCCCACCAGTTCCGGGGCTTTGGTGAGTTATGCAGCTTTCCTAAGCCTCGGCTTCTGTGCCTGGGGGCGGGGGGGGGGGGCCGGTGGTCATGAGGATGAAGGGGCCGTGCCGAGCAGGCTGGGGCCTCAGGCAGGGTCCGGGGGGTCCGTGTGGGGTCTGTCCTGTCCGCCCCCAGGGCGTCTCTAAACCTGGACGGAGAGCCCGGCCCGGCCCCCCGCCCCCCCACCAAAGGAAGCGGTCCCAGGACGCGAGGGGGTGTGGGCTGCTCCTGGTCTGGGTGACCCCGGTGGTTGAATGTTTGACCTGGCACCCTGATGGGGCGCGGGGTGAGGTGGGATGACGGGTGGTCACCCTGCGTCCAGCTGGCTTCCTGGCAGCTGGTGACACGTTAACAAACAAGGAGGACGAATGTGCAGCTGCTTAGGGGGTGGAGTCACATGTAGAATGCGGGCGTGAGCTTGAGGTTCGGGGAGGCTGAGGGGGCCCCCGCCGGAGAAGAGGTGGGAGGGGCAGGGCAGGTGGAGACGGGGCTCCGTGCCCGGGGCGGGGGTGCTGGTGCCCACCTTCGGCAGCTGGCCACAGAGTCGCCTGAAGGCTTCTCCCGTCTCGGCCCCAACACCCAGGAAACTGCGCCTCGTGGAGGTCCTGGGGGCCTGTCCTGCTGTGGGGGGGGGGGGTGAGCGGGAGCGGCCCCAGACAGCACCCTCCTGAGCGCCGGGGCAGGGCGAGGCCTTCGCCCGGGAACCGCTGGGCGCACCCCCGGGAGAGCGGGGTTGCCAGCCAGCGCCGTGGGCACGCGTCTAGGAGGGGAGACCGTGGTGTCCCGGAGAAAGAGGACTCTGTGCCAGGGGACGGCGGGAGTTAAGAGCACCTGCCGTCCCTTTCCTGAGAGAGCCGGGGGCCGAGCGAAGGACTGCACTCCAGCCTGGCTCGCGTGTGGTGCCAGGTGCCTTGGGTGCGGCCCCCCCGAACCCCTCTGGACTCGCGGCAGAGGAGGCCTCTGGCGGCTGCTGCCCAGCCTGCGGGAGTCCGCAGCGAGATCCGTCCTGTGCCCGTCTTGCAGCAGACAGGACCCCAGTGAGGCCCGGCCTTACCCCGGAGAGTCCGGTCTGTGCGGTTCGGCAGGTGATCTCTGGGTGTGGTTCTAGGAGGCACCCAGAGGTGCAGAGAGGCGGAAACGCTGGGGTGCAGAGGTCAGGTTCCCTGGGAATCTATCTTGACACCATCAGGCTGGTCGGTTGGTGAAGCAACGAGAACCCCACGTGGCCAGGGCCCCATGCCGGCGTGGCCCACGGCCCTCTGGGCGTGTGGGTGGTGGGGGCCTCTGCAGTGGCCATGCTGGCCTTTCTCCGGGACGAGAGTTGATGCCGCCAGAGGAGCAAGGGAGGGTGCGGGCAGTGGGCGGGCCCGGGCGTCGTGGTGGGGGGGCATGTGCCGCGGCACGCCCTCCCTCACTGTGACGAGCCCGGCACACGCTGGAGGTCGGGCCGACCTCGCCTGGATCCTGGCGGCACGGGGGTGGGGCGGTGGGTGTCCGCCTCGCCGCTCTGCCCACATCCCCAGGGGCCCCTGCTGGCGCAGCTGCTCTGCTCGTCCGCCCAGGCCGCACGCCGTCAGGTGCGCATCCCCGATGCGTGACGCTCTCCAGGTGCTCTGTTCAGGGCGGGGGGGGGGGGGCGGCCCCGATGCCCGGCACACCTGTTCCTGGCAGAGCCGCCAGGACAGGCCCGAGTGCCGTGCTGTGCAGGGAAGCCATGGGGACGGGGCTGGGGCTGGTGGGGACCCGCTGTGCCCGGGGCATGCCAGGCTCTGCCCTGCAGAGGAGGGGCCCCTCCCCGCCCGACGGAAGTGAGTCAGCGTCCTGCCTGCAGTTTCCACGCGCTGACGGAGCTGCAGTGGCCCCGTCCCTGGCCGGGGTGGCGGGCATCGCCACGGGCGCCCCGTTAGCCATCCGGAGACGCGGCTTGCCCAGGAACATGGTGTCGGACCGGGGAGGCGTCCCTGCACACCTGAGACGGGTGCTCACAGCTGAGCCTTGAGCTCCAGCAGCAGCATCTGGCGCCCTGGGGGGCGAAGTGCCAGCACCCGGGAGGGGGAGGTGGGCGGGGAGAACAGGACGTTCTGGGGCGGGGGGAGGGGGTGACAGAGTGTCTGGCCCCGGGGCCTGGAGGCCGAGGTGAGCAGGGGTGCCGAGGGCACAGCCGGAACTCCAGAGGGGGAGGCAGGTGCGCAGTGTTGGGGGTGGGAGGTCGGATGGACTGGGGGGACTTTGGGCCCAGGAGGCTCTGAGGAGGAGAGAGGTGGATCCCTGAGGTTGCTGTTCCCAACGGGCTGAGCGGGGTGGGTGGAGGCCTGGAGTCCGCCCGGTGGGAGGGCCGGCGTGTCGCCCCCCCCCAGGCCTCCCAGCCCCTGTGTCGTCAGAGCCTGGGGCCCAGCCCTGGGCCTCGTTGATCTTAGGTGGGCCTCCCGTGGGAGCTTGAGTGGAAACATTCCGTGAGACAACTACGAAGCGGGGGCGTCTGCCTGCCTCCTCCCTCCACTCCCTGCCCGCGGAGCCTGAGTTGCCGGTTCGAGGCCCCCACACCCCCCGGTGCCCTGGCCCACACAGGCGCCGTCGGGTCTGCCCGCTCCTCACGGCGGTGGGCTGTGACACTCGACTGAGCCGGGGTCCGAGTCAGGCCCTGTTACGTATGACTGGCAGATGTCTGTCTCTTCAGCATCTTTTTAAAAAGATTTTATTTGTTTATTTTTGGAGGGGGAGGAAGAGAGGGAGAGAAACATCGATGTGCAAGAGAAGCATCAGTGTGCGGTTGCCCCCCCACCCGTGCCCGACCCAGGCACCTGCCCTGGCCGGGAATCGAACCTGCCACCTTTCGCTTTGCAGGATGATGCCCGACTCACTGAGCTATGCCAGTCAGGGCCCAGGGTCTCCTTGAAATGACAGTTTTGTTGGTAGAGTTTGTGCAGCACTCAGCTGCCATTTGAAGTGCGGACCTCAGTGTGTTCTGTCACGTTCACGGACTTGGGCCCGCCCCGCCCCCAAGGACGCCCCGTGCCCTTCAGCCGCCCCCGCCCCCGCCCCCAGCCCGGACAGCCACGGCGCCCCCTGGGTCCACAGCCCGCCCTCCGCTCCCCAGTTCTCCCGGTTTCCTGGTCGTGACGCCGGCCGCCGCCCAGCCTGGTCTCGGATGCGTCTTCTGGGGTCCCCAGTGTGTCCTCTGTCCTGGGTGGGCTTCCTGCAGGGGGCGTTGGGGGTGGGGGGCAAAGGCTCGGCTGAGGCAGCCTCTGCTGTGCTGGGCTTTTGGGGCGGGGGCAGTGTGAACACTGGCCGCTGTCGCTCGCTCGCCCACGGGGGCTCCCCCGCACCGGGGCGCCGGGGCTGCCTCCGCCATCACACTGCGCCTGGATGAGTGTCCGTGGAGGGCGTGGGGGCAGGACACCCGCCCGGGGGTGGGGGAGAGAGGCCTGTCCGGGGCGGCTGCCTCTGAGAACAGGGGCGGGTTGGGGGGGACCGAGATGAGGAAGGAGGGGGGGCCGGCGGGGGGGGGGGAGCTGCTCGCTCCTCCGTACAGTGCACGGGAGGTGGCTGAGAAACGCAGGAGCGTCCCAGGAGTTGGTGTCCGTGTCTGAGGCTCCCCGTGTTGTCTCGAGGTGCGTGCCTGTCTCCTTCCATGCCACAGCCCCCCACCCCACCCCCCCATCATCTCAGCCGCCCGTGCGTGCGCCCTGCCCCCTGCCCCGTGCCTCCTGTGTACGCACCGAACGGGTGTTACGTTGTTTCCCGTTTCAAAGCCCTGTCTCCTGACTCGATACTTGTGTAGAGTTTCCGAACTTTCCACACCCGCCCCCTCTGGGGCCTTTTCTCGTGGGACCCTGGCGCCCCCTCCCTCCCGTCCCAGGCGACGCTGCAGGCTCAGCGGACATGGTCCCCGGCTCTGTCTGCAGCAGAAGGGCCCGCATGCCGCACGGAGGGCCGGGCGTTCCGCAGCCCCGAGGGGGTGGCCCTGGGGCCCCTGACTCAACGGTTCCTCAGTGGGTGGGGCCCGCCCAGGGGAAGTGGGTGCTGGCAGAGACGGGGACAGACGGGGAGGGCTCCCCCCTGGCCCCAGATCTCCCCTCCGCCCTGCCCTCCCGGGAGCTCGCGGGTGCTGGCAGATGCACCTTGGGGGACGGCGTCCCTCCCGCCGCCGAGCGTGACTTGCTCTGGAGGCGGGTGCCTCTGGGCTTCCTCCGGGCACACAGCTCCCGGGGCCCTGTCACTCAGCGTCTGTCCGGGAGACGGGGGCGCCTGCAGCCCCTCCTGCCGCTCCTCCTGGTGGCACAGGCTGCGCTGACCCCCACGGTGCCCCCCGCAGGGGTGTGGAATGGGGCGTGGGCGGTCCCCCCTCGCAGCCCCGCCCCTCTCGGTGCCGGGATCCCTCAGGGCAGCCCCGGGGACAGACGCGTGTGGGGCGGGTTCTCTGGAAACAGGAGGGGTCGGTCGAGCAGGGGCGGGGAGGGGCCGGGGAGCTGCGGGAGCTCGGCATGGCCTTCGGGGGTTTTTGAGGGACCAGCATCTCGTTCCACCTGGGGGCCCTCTCACCTGAGCTGCCCTGTGACCACGGAGAGGCCCCGCCTCGCCGCCCACCTCCATCCTCTGCCTCGCCTTCCCGTGGTTGGGGCAGCCCGGCGGTGGCTGCGTCGGGGATGACGTGCAAGTGGTGCCTCGTGAGACCTCGACGCGGCCTGCCCAGGGGCCTGCCGTTGTCCCAGCAAACCCTCGTCCGAGGGGTGGTTTTTGTTTTACTTCTGCACCCTTTGTTGACATGAGGTGTTTTTAAGTCTGTGTTGTAGAATGGCGGTTGTCGAAGAATCTCTCACAGCCGTCTTTCAGGTTGGTGCTTCTCCCGTGGTGCTGTGAGACTCCCGTGTTCACGCCCTCCGTGCGGGTGCCACCGGCCTCCCGGGGCTGCACGCTCATCCCTGCGACTCCAGGGCTGACCCCACGGCTGACCCCGTGGCGCCCTGGCCGCTGGTCGCAGCACGCGGGGTCCACACCCACGTGCCCGCGCCGAGAACGGAAGGAGAATGACCGGTGCTTTTTTCAAAGAGAGGAGTTTCCTTCAGAACGCCACAGCCTGTTGTGTGGCTGGCGGGGAGTTCACGGGGCGTGGAAGGGGCTCCTGGGGGAGTCTCCTCGCTGGCCTGGACGACAGGGTGTGGGCGTTGTGTCGGGCTTGGCCAGGGGTGCCGGGCAAGGCCGTGGGCCGCTAGGTGCAGAGCCTGTGTACGCGGTCTCCCCGACACCCCGCCGAGTGCAGGGTGTCCGTCCCGCACCGGGGCCTGGCGCCCTGGGGCGAGAGGTCCGACTGGGGGATCGCAGATGAGCGGGTGGTCACGGGCCGAGCGCAGACCCGGGCGGGCGCGTGGGCTTCTCTAGAAGACCCTCTGTGTTCGGGTTCCTGAGGGACCGTCCATCCCGTGCCAGGGCCCGGCTGTCCACGTGGACGGTGTCAGAGCTGTTCCAGAAACAGAGGCCCAGAGGGGACAGGGCGGGCGAGGCCAGGCCGCATTGCAGCCGCACGCGCGAGTTCGGACCAGAGCTCCGTGTGGACGACGGGACGTGGTGTGTGTGCGGGGGGGAGGGGGTTGTCGGGGGTGCCGCGGGGAGCCCGAGGGCGCACGTGCAAGGGCGTGGCCGCCTTCAGCTGGGAGCGTGTTGAATCTGTTCCCCATCTTCACATCCCCCCCACCACCCCGACCCCACAGCGCGAGGAGAAAACTGCTTCTGACCCGGCCCAGCACCCTTCTCTCCGTCCCTGGAGCGGCAGCTGTTGGTCGTGTTTGGAGCGGGTCCCGGTGCAGCCTTGGCGCTCTGGCTCTGGGCGCGGCCGGCCCCTGTGCCGACGGCCGTGACCCCGGTGGGGCCGCCCGTGGGGCCGGGGCTGGGAGCAGGTGTCGCCGAGGCGGCAGCTGCTCGGGGCCGGGAGAGGGCCCTGGTGCCGTCCACCTGAGGGCATTTTCCGTGTTTTATCGAAAGCGGTTTGTTTTCCATGCCTGCAACTGGCCAGTCAGCTGCGGCCTCATCATGTGCTGCTAACCGGGCAGTGGCAGGACTGGTCACTCAGGCGGGCGTGTGGACAGCAGGGGGGTGTGAGTGGCAGTGCCTCGCAGGGTGTGGCGTGGGGCTGCCTGCTGTGGGACAGTGCCCAGAGTCTCGCGGAGCCCCAGAGGTCGGGGTGCGGGAGTCGCTTCGGCTGCAGAGTGAAGGCTGTTGGGGGGCGGTGGACGCGGCTCAGGCGGGCGGCGTGGCGAGGGCACCTGGGGGCGAGGGGGCTGAGGCGCAGAGAGGCTGCGTCGCACAGTGCGGGGAGCGCCGGACCCCACGTCCGGACCTGGGCAGCCTGCAGGGCCTGGAGCCCCGGCCCCCAGCGGTCAGCCCCTGGCGTCAGACCCGGGAGGACTCGGGCCACCGAGCGCGCAGCAAGAGGGGCCGGTGTCCCTCCGCCGGCGTCACGCAAACCTGTGGGACTGTCGAGGGGAGTTCTTGAGAGTAGCACCAACTTAATTAAGGAAGGAAAAGAAAAAATTGACTTGAAACTAAGTGGGTTTGGAGTTTTCCAGTCTTTTAATTAAAGAACAATCAGTGAAATTTGTTTAAAGGATGCTCTTTTGAATTAATGAATGCTGACTTGAGTTTTACTTTTGCTTTTTTTTTTTTTTCTGGTAACTGGATGTGAGTCACTTCTGGCTGGGACCCCACCTGATGCGCCTGGAGGGCCCACCCTGCAGAACCCTGAACACTGGGGGTTTCCGTCAGCCGCCCTCGCTGTGCATGCCGGGCGTCACCTCAGGCTGCTGCCACTTGCCAGCGCGAGGCCGTGTCACGCGCCGTTGTGGGGCACGGTGACCAGGGCTGGGTGTCCGCCGAGAGCACTCCCTGCAGCGCAGCCCTGGGGGCCCCGTGGGGCTGGGCCTTGCCTGCCGGGCCCGTGCCCTCCCCTTGCTCTGCGCCCTGACCTTCGCCCTCAGCCCAGTCGGTGCACCATGCCACCGCCACGTTGAAACCGGGTCCCTCCTGTGCCGGCGCGTCTCTGGCCTCCTGCGTGTTCCGTGAGCACACGAGGGAGCGGCCTAAGTTCAGTGGCCGGTGTTTCTTCTTTGTAAGGTTAAACTGAAAAATGGGGGAGCAGATTGTGGCATTCCTGGAAGTCTTCAGTGATTCCTTTGCTGTTCCCTGCGGGACCTCGACTGACCAGCCCCAGGGCCGGCGCGGCCAGTGGTGGCCTGCGACCCTGTTCTCGGAAACCCCGAGTGGGGTGGCCCACGTGGAGGAGAGGGTTCTAGTTGGTGCTCAGCTGCCGGCAGCCACTTCTGAGAGTTCGACGGTTGTTGGTGGCGTGTTGTGCGAACACCTCCATTGTCTGGTCACAGCTCCGGTCCAGGGACCAGCACAGGATCCTGGCCGCTGTGGCAGGACCAGTACGCACCCGCCCAGGCGCCCCCAAGCTCCCACCACCCCGCCCAGCCCTGCTGTGCTGCACCCTGTCCCCTGGGAAGGGGGCAGGGCCTGAGCAGCTCTGCTCCGGTGGCTCGCTGGGTGCCCCGGGGGATCTTCTCTCAGGCGGCCACGTGCTCCTGGGGTCGGTGGAACCGCGGGGTCTGAGGGCTCCCACACGGGGTGGGGGGTCACAGGCGGGGGCCGGCGCGGACCTCCGCTGACTCTGGTGGGGAAGAGTATCGGGCTGGCGTGGCTGCTGGGCCCAGGAGCCAGAATCCCGGATGCTGCGGCTGGACAGGAGCAGAGACGGTGTGACCCAGGAGCGGGTGCGGCGGCCTGCCTTCCGGCGCGCTCTCTCTCTGGCGTAACACCGGCGTTCCAAAACAGCACCTTCGTTTTTTCACGGTGCAGCTCACACGGCCCCAAGCGTCCCTGTGCTCTTTCGTGCTACGGTTCACGCCCAAGGGGTCCTCACGCCCAAGGGCCCGCCAGTGCTGGCGCCGCCCCTCCCGAAGGATCACCGGGGGCCGGGCGCCGGGAATACGCATCGATCCGAGGGGCTGTAGAGGCCGCGCGCGTCTGCAAACGCTCGTCGTGTGGAGGGACGCCACGAGCGCGCTCCGTGGGCCCAGCCCGCCCCCGCGCGGGCGTGTTGCGGCGTGTGTCCGCTTTCCGTGCCTTTCACGGCAGAAGAGCGTTCCGTCGTCGGGACGGGCCACACCCTGCTTGGTCGCTCCTATCGCCCGGCCTTCGGGTTGTTCCCAGCTGCTCTGCGTTCGACCCCGAAGCTCGTGATCCGCCGCGCGGGCCTCCGGGCCGGGCGCGGCTCTGTTTGGGTCCGGTGCGCGTTCAGTTCCGCCCGCGGCTCCCGGGCGCCGAGAGCGCCGCCTGCTGGCTGCGCGGGGAGGGCGCCGCAGGTGGGAGCCCCAGGCGCCTGCGCACTCCGCCGGGCGGCGGTGTGGTGGGAGTGGCCCTTGTTCTCCTGGCTGGGTGGGCCGCGCCAGGGTCGCTGCACGGCAACCTCGAGTTGCCGGGCAGAGGGCAGCCGGCCGCCAGCCAGCCCCTCGGCCGCAGCTGTGCGATCGTGAGCTCGTCGCAGGCGCGAGCTCCCGGTGGAGAGAGCGTGTGGGGTGCGCATGCGCCTCAAAAGTGCGGCGCTCCGCGGGAGGGGCCAGGCCACGTGACGTGGGCGCAGCAGGTGCAGCGGGGGGCGGGGCCGAGAGGGGGCGGTGGCGGCGGCTGCCTGATGGGCTTGTGCTTTCTGTGGGGGGTGGCGAAAATATTCCAGAACTGGGTGGTGGCGATGGTCGCACAACCCTGAGTGTAGTAAAAGCCACTAAATTGAACGCTTCTAAATGGTTACGGTGGTAAGTTTGTGTGCCATGAACTTCAAGGTGACCTTACCTGGTTCTGTATCGTTCCGCGCGCACTCATGAACCGGCTCCCGAACTCCGCGTTGAGCTTGAAGGTGCCGCAGTTTCCCTGGGAGGTGGGTCCTGACCGGCCGAAAATGCCCTCCTGGCGCCCGCCCGCCTTCTCGCCCAGCGGGACGGACGCAGGGGACCCGATCCCAGCGTCCCCCACGCTGCGGCGGGCTCTGGCCTCACCCACGTCGGGTGACCGAAAGTCCAGCCGGTGGCTGGAGCGGTACCACTGCTCCGCCACACCGGGGCTGCCATGGGCCGCCCTGCAGCGGCGCCGGCCGCAACCAGATCCAGGCACGTATCATGGGGACGCAGTCACACAGCTGTGTGCTCTGCAGGGAGCCTCTGCCTTCTGGAAGAATCGATTAGGAGGCCCGCCCACTCGGGAAGCTTATCTGCTGGGCTCCTGATGAGTAGTTCTGACTCGACAAAACTTGTCCCCCTGCGGGACACCAGCACCCAGAAGTGCGGCTGCAAAGACCAGGTTGTCCGGACTGGGGAGTTCCCGATTTCGGGCATTCCGTAAACGCAGGGCGAGCCCCGCTCCCAGCACGCGGGTTGCGTGGACTTGGCCCTGGCTGGGTCAGACTGGAGCAGACTGTGAACTTGACGTCTGAAAACAAAGCTGAGGCCTGTGTTACGAGTGCGCCTTCTCAGAAACTGTCCCTGGCACACGGGGCATCGGGGATTTGTTTGTGCTTTTTGCCCATAGTGCCACGATACCTCCTAGTCTGCGTGCACCCTGCTTTAGTAGTAGTGAAGTCGCATTTCTTTTTTTAAAAAATTTATTTATGGATTTGAGAGAGAGAGAGACATCGATTAGTTGTTCCGCTAATTGATGCATTCATTGATTGCTTCTTGCATGCGCCCTGACCGGGAATTGAACCCGCAACCTTGGTGCATCGGGATGACTGGGGGAGGACTCAGAGGCAGGCAGGCCCCCGAGAGCGCTGGAAACCACGCGGCCGGGTGCCCTCACCAGGGAGAGCTGTGGATGGTGGGTGGGTGGGTGGATGAGTGGATGGATAGAGGATGGGTGGGTGGAAAATGGATGGTGGGTGGGTGTGCGGGTGGGTGGAGAGAGGGTCCGAGGCGGAAGGAGCCGGCCCGGGAACTGGGAGCAGCAGCGCTGCAGGCAGAGGCGTGACCGGGGCCCCAGGGGCTGTGCTGGGCAGGGCGGGGCTGCGGAGAGACGGGGCAGGGTCTGCATGGCGGGGACAGAACCCCGCTGCAGGGTGACTGGGCGGCGGGAGGATTGGGGGGCGAGGAGCAGACAGGTCGTTGGAGGAAAGTGGGACTGGCTTTTTTTCTTTCTTTCCTTTTTAAAGATTTGCTTTTTAATTTATTTTTAAAGATTTTATTTTTTCAGGGAGGGAGAGAGGGAGGGAGAAAGAGGAAGAGAAACATCAGTGTTGATTGCCTCTCGCACACCCCCTGCTGGGGACCTGGCCCGCAACCCAAGGGGTGCCCTCACGGAGGATCAAACCGGCGACCTCTCGGTGCGCAGCCCGCTGCTCAGCCCTCTGCGCCCCACCCGCCGGGGCCGGAGGGCGTCCTCGCTGAGCGTGCTCTGAGGGAGCGTCTCCAGGTGCGCGTTCACACACCGGGCTGCTTCCTCCTGGCACCTCGACGGCATGTTCTCTGGGGGCGCACTGGCTGCACAGTCGGCGTGTCTCACGGCTGGTGGGGACTTTACCCTGCCGCCTCAGGTCTCATCTCTGTCTCTGTCATGTCGCGTGTGCTGAAACTGGTGTGATCGTGGTGTGTGTGTGTGCTGCTGGGAGTAATCTGGTAGAGAGGGCACAGCTGTGGTGGCAGTGGCCGGGGCACCGTCTCCGGTCTTGGGCACTGCTCTGAGTGTGATGGGGGCTGGGCCTGGCGGTGGGGACCCGGGAGGCTGGCGGCCACCTGGGTGAGGAGGGGCCGGGCGGCGGGAGGCCGTGCCTCTCAGGGCCGAGGCTCAGGCTCCAACAGGGCTGCACCAGGCAGCCCTCGGCCGCAGGGAGCCCGGCTTGCCTGACCGTTGTTCTCTGGCTGGTGGAGGGGCCCTTGCCTGGGAGCCCGGCGGCACTGGACACCTGTTGCTCCCAGGGCCGTCCGCTCTGTGGCCAGAGATTCTGCCTCGAGCAGTCGTCTCCTTGACCAGGCACAGGCTGACCAGGGCATCCCCAGGGGGCCCCCTCGGCTCTACGAGTGCTTCCTCCACAGCGCACACGCCTGGGCCTGCCTGTCGTGTTGGCCGGGCTGGGCGTCGATGCGGTCCCTGCTGGGTGGGGGCCACGTGGGAGGCCCCGTGGAAGATGGGTGTCGGCGCCCCTCCCAGCTGAGGGGCGTGGCGGCCGTCCCTGAGCTCCTGGGGGGTGTGGGCGGGCACAGGGTGGGTCCACGCCTGCCTGGCGTCACGTGGGGGTGGCTCTGGCTGGAACTGTCAGGAGACGTTTCCACCTGCACGTCAGCCACCTGGGTGGGGCCCCACCCCCCAGGGGTGTGTCACTGGAGGTGAAGACACAGAGCTGGGGAAGCTGCCTGGCCCTCCGGCCCCGCCCCCAGGCCCCAGCTCGGCACTGGGTGCCCGCCACCCCCCCCTTCCCGCGCTGGTCCGAGAGGTGCCGCCCAGTGTGCGGGACGGGGGTGTGGGCCCGGCTCTCCAGGTGGAGGGGTCGGGGCTGTGTTAAAACTGCGCCCTAATGCCCTTGGAAACCCTCATTAGCACCGGCCCCCAGTTTAGGGAGCCGGTCCCCCGTAACGGGCTGTGCTTTTCCGGACGCCCTTGAACGACAAGTTCTCTTTGGTGACGCCGTGCGGGAAAGGTGGGTCCCGTGTGCACGTCAGCCACCTGTCGCCGCCTCGGAGCAGCGGGAAGCCCGTGGTGATGACTCAGCAGTGCGCCACGGTGGGGGGAGGGGGGTCTCGGGGTAGACACGTTCCCCCGCTCCTGCCCCCCCTTCCCCCGAGGCAGGGCCCGTCCTGACCTTCCCGCCCTCTCCTGTCCCCGAAGGCGGAGGCCTCTCGGCGAGGTTGACTCCCCGCGGGGACTGAACCGTGTGCGGGATGCACCGCGTTTGCAGAGCCGCTCCGCCCGACCGGGCGCCCGCGCGCTCCGCGGTGTTGGCTGGGCGGTGGCCGCGTGGCCCACTCACTTCTGCTGGCTGGCAGCAGCTGAAGCGCGGGTTTCAGGCACCGCCGCGCCTCGCTGAGCGTGGGGTGCCGCCCTCGGGGGCTTTTGTTGGGTAGCTGGTCAGGCCGCGGGCGTCTCTCCGTCCCTGAGTGGCCGGGGGATTCTGCCTCCGTCCTCTGTGTCTTGTTTTCCCGAGTTGCCGGAGGGTCTTGATTTCCGGCCCAGTGCCAAGATGGAAGCAGGGCAGGGCGCGTGCGGTACTCACCCCCAGTGTGAAGAAGCGGCCCCACGGCGTCTGAGTGTCGGGGCTGCCCTGCGTGTGTGTGTGTGTGTGTGTGTGTGTGTGTGTGCTGACCGCCGGCCGGGGCGGCAGGCCCCGCGGGGTGGGTCGCCGCGCCTCGCCTCACCGCACGGGGAGCCGGGACGGAAAGGGCGTTTTCTTCCATGCTGGGCATCACTTTTTTCTTCTCGATTCCTTTTCTCTCGAAACTCGTCAGGCCGCACGGGATGGTGTGGAGGATCTGGCTTCGGCCAGCTTCAGGTTCGCTGGCGACGCCGAGTGCTGACTCACGCCCGGTCCTCGTGCGGCACGCGCTGGACGTCGGGCAGGGAGGAGGCTGGTGGCCCGGCCGCGGAGGGGGCGCAGGGGGCGCAGGCGCGCGTCCAGCAGTGGTCCTTGTGCACCGTCGGTGTTGCGTTTCCTTTCCCTGGGACAGAAGGAGGCCTGGCTCGCGGGCACGGCGGCCCTCCCCCCGCAAGGGTGTGCCAGGAAGGGCACCCAAATGAGGTGGTTCCCTGCCACCTCAGGGCGACTCGGCTGCGGAGCCTACGTGGGGGACGGGGAATCCCCTCTGAGTCAGACGGGACCGAGGGGCGGTCCCGGCGCCTGGGCGTCCTGGGCATCCTGGGCTTGGAGCAGAAACACCCCAGGGTGGGGGGCTTCTCTTATAGGAGCCCAGGAGGCGTCCCCTTTACTGGGGGCGCAAACCCGAGTCGGGGACTGAATCTTTCAGTTTGGGGGCATGTTTGCTGGCAGTGGTGCGGGGCAGGGCGGGGCATGAGGGGATGACCTCTGGGGCAAGGTCACCCCTGACACCCCGCCCTGGCCGGTGGGCGCCCTCGGACGGGGCCTTGTGGTGGCGCCGTGAGCCGTGCCTGCGCGGCCACTCGGGTGCTGGCTGGGGCTGGCTCCCTGCCTCCCACCCCCGCCCCCCGCCCCCCTCTGTGGCCGCAGGTCCTCCTTTGTGAGCTGAAGACACCTCGTGCCTGACAGCGTGGGTGTCACGGCAGCCGGGAAGGCGCCGGTGCCCTTCCTGTGCCTGGCGGACACCGGCGTCTTGCGTGGACCGGTGCAGGCTGCGGGCAGGAGACGGCGCGTCCTCACGCGGCGCCCTGCGTCTGTGCCTGGGTCCCAGCACGGGGCTCTGCTCCGTGGAGGCGGCTCTGCTAAGGGGAGCGACCCGAGACCCTCTCTCGTCCCCCTGTTCACTGGCTCGTTCGTTCAGGCACGCTGCGCGGCAGACCAGCGCGGGGTACACACCGACCCGGGGAGGAGCCGCGCCGCGGAGGTGGGGGCGGGGAGAGTGCCCAGGCGAGCGGGTCCTGGTGGAGCCGGTCCCCGCGGAGCTGGCCAAGGGCTGGCAGGCGGGTGTCACACGGCTGAGCTTCAGACGGGCCGGCAGCAGGGGTGCGGGCAGGGGCCCCGTGTCTGTGGCAGTGCTTCCAGCGCTCTGGAGGGAAGACGGGCCGTGCATGGAAGGGGACATTTTAATTTATGAAGGGAATTTCTCGAAAGCCATTTCCACAGTAAAAAAGTCTGTCTTTCCAGATCGCAGGGGCGGCTTTGGGGTCCTTTCTAGGAGACTGTGTGTCTCTAGAGTGACAGCTGGGGTTTCCGGCGGCCCACACAACCCCACTTGGGAACCTGCTGCAGAGAAGACGGCTCTGAGGCTGCAGCGAGGTGGAGAGGGGTCCCGGGGGCCGCCGGGGGCAGGGGCCGGGCGTGCCGCGTGACGGACTGGTGTCGCGCCTGCCCTGAGTGCGCGCTGCTGAGCGCCGCGGGGGTATTTTTAGGCTCTTACTCACTCAGCCACAAGTGTGGGGCGGGGCCTCTGAGTCACGATGGGCAGGGGCCGGGAGCACGCTGTCGCTGGGGTGACGCTGGGGTGACGGCTCCCTGGCTGGGGGTGGGTTTGCCGGGCTGAGACAGATTGGAATTTCCCAGGGAGCCTTTGCCGAGGGGAAGACGTGAGAGACTTACGGGAACCACGGCCCGTGTGGAGGTGACACATTTCCAGAGAACAGCTGTGGCCCGCAGCCGGCTGCTTCCTCGCGGGGCCCCGGCCCCCAGCGTGTGGAGACTCCCCGCCCAGGCTCTCACTCTCCTCCTCTCCCCACAGTGGAGGCCCCGACCGCACAGACCCGAGGGAGGGAAACAACTGTCCCTCCTGAGGGTGGGGGCATGGTCTTGGGCTTATTGTCACATCGGAACCCCTAGCGGCATCACTGACTCTCCTGGAGCCACCGTGCGCTGATCCCAAAATCCCCCGAAGAGGGGGTTGCGTGCCCGCTGGCGTCTGCCCCGGCCGGGGGCCTCCAAGGAGCACAACAGCGTCCCCTGTGCTGCCTGCCCTCCCACGTGTCCCTCTGCACCCCTGTGAGCCTGGGGTCTCGGCGAGGCCGGCCTCTGGGCCGCCCGGGTCAGTGGGCAGCAGCCACGAGTGCTGGTTTCAGCCGGAGGGGGCTTGTCACACAGAGTCTGCTTCTGCGCCCGAGCAGTGTGGGCGGCAGGACCTGGGGACCCTTGGCAGGTCACTCGGCCCCAGAGCCTCTGTTTCCTCCTCACAGGGACGGCCAGAGGCATAAAGGGGCCGTCGTCCAGCCCTGGGAGATGTTTGTGGTCCTCACCCAGGAAGGAACGCGGTCACTGATATTAGGGACGGGAGAAAGACATTAACTGGCCACATGGCACGCCAGCCCTGACTGGGGCTCGAACCCATAGCCTCTTGGTGTGCGGGCGACACTGCAACCGGCCGAGCCCCCCGGCCCGAGCCCGAGCCGGTCTGTCCATCCTTTGCCTTCGCAGTTTCTGGCTGGTGCCCGGTGTGACACACACCCCCCCGAAGGGGAGGCGGGCGACGTGCTGCTTTGCGTCCTGACGCCCGGGCCGAGGTTTGGAGGAGCTGAGCCCTGGGTGCTGGCGGCTCCGGCCCCAGGGGAGGGACGCGTGTCCCTCCAGAGGCACAGCCAGTCGGCGGCATGGGCCGGCCACAGCGGGACAGCCGGCAGCAGGGAGCCCCGGGCTCGGGTGCCCTCACCAGCAGCCGGAGCTGCTGCCCCTGGGAGCCGGGCTGTTTGTGGGTTTAATGACCGTGCGGTTTGGGTTTTTCTTAGGGAACACTGAAGTCATCTGGGAGTGAACAGTCACACCAGTCTTTTTGTTTCTGAAGGTCATGCCGTCATTCTGCGAGGCCCGGGGGTGGGGGCAGAGACAGGAAGTCCCAGTGCCTGCCTCTCGCCTGGACTGAGCCCCCGACCAGCCCGTGGGCGCTGTGCCCCGGTGCCCGCCCACAGCCTGGCTCACAGCTGGTGAGTCAGAGCGGGCTGCAGGGGAAGGACGCGTCACTGCCCCCCGCCCCCGGTTTCCAGGGTGGCTTCCAGCTCCCAGTTCTGCGGTTCAGTGCCGAGTACGTGCTGTCTGCTCGGGGCTGCTGTTCTCGGGCGGGTGGCACAGGCCAGCACCAAACCCGGTGTCCGTTCTTGCCGCTCGGGGGCAGGCCGCAGTGGAGGGGCAGCCAGGGGCCCGTGGGGGTGGGTGGGGCTGAGGCTGTGGGAGCCACCGCCCCCGTTAGGCCCCATGTCTGTGCCCGACCCGGTGGGAACCCAGTCCGCCCCACGGGCCTCAGCATTTGGAGAGCAGCGGGCGGGAAGAGCTGCTCTGACAGCGGGCCTGCCTGCACGGCCTTGCGGGAGAGCTCGCTGCCCGCCCGCGCGGGAGGTCTGGTCTCTGAATCCCGGCTCTGCACCCCGCGTGGGGGGCCGACTGTGTGATGAGCCTGGTGGGCCGGTTGTCATGGCAGCCGGGACTTCGTGAGCTCACGGTGCTTCGGGGACTGCGTTCCCAGGGCAGCCATGGAGACGGCCGTCCCCGGGCCTGCTGGCGCCCTGTCTGCAGGCATGTCAGAACACCCCCACCTCCCCACTGCTGCAGAAACCAGGGAGGTTTGGTGACGTTGCCCCCAGCTGGGACCCCATTTCCTCTGCTCAGAGGTGAGGCCGCCCTGGCCCCTGGGAGCTGATCCTGCCAAGGATGTGGGGTCCCCCACCCCTTTGTCAGTCCGGTGACGCCTGTGGGTGGGCCCTCTGCGCAGTGTGTTTCAGGCACAAAACAGCACATGCAGGATGACAAAGCAGCCTGGCCACATGGAAATACCGCCGTCAAAATCTCACCATTGAAATGCCACCACCAGACGAGCCCTGGCTGGTGTGGCTCCGTGGGTGGAGCACCGACCGGCCTGGGAACCAAAAGGGAACCCAAAGGTTGTTGGTTCGATTCCCAGTCAGGGCACGTGCCTGGATTTCGGGTCAGGTCCCCAGTAGGGGGCGAGTGAGAGGCGACGAACTGATGTTCCTCTGACATCGGTGTTTCTCGCCCTCTCCCCCTCCCTTCCACTCTCCCTAAAAGTAAAAAAATAAATAAAATCTGAAAAGCACCAAATGGACGAGTGACCGAGTGACGGACGAGCCCCTGATGGCACTGAAGACCCAGGGCCAGCAGAGTTCGGGCCGCTGTGATTCGGGCGTGGCAGTGAGTCCAGGACGCGCTCGGTGTCCAGCAGCCGTCCTGTGACACGAGTGTCCCGTGTTGTCCGAGAGTCACAGGTGCTGCTCCTGTTGCCATGGTTTCTCGCGTGGGTTCTTCGTGGAAGGGTTGCATTTCACTTGGAGGTTAGTCCAAGGTCACCGGCCGCCCCGCGCTCTGCGTGGGTCCTGGGCTGAGACTGGGGCGCATGGGGCACCCTCTCCCCAGCGTGGCCTCCTCCTGGGCAGGGCACCTGATGCCACAGCTGCCGTCCCAGGACTCCCAGCCGGGCAGGTGGTCTTGGGGCGCCTGGTGACAGGACTTGTGTCCCGGGACTCACCCCGGCTGCCCGGGTGACAGCCATGGTGCAGGTGGCCACACCGCACACTCCGGGCGCCCGGCATGGTGTGTGTGGTCCTCCTCCTGAGGAGAGATGGGCCTGGGAGCCCCCTGTTCTCAGGGGGGGCCCTGCTGGGGAGACTCCCTGCCTCACCCGGCTGCCGCCTTCCCCGTCGGTGCAGCAGTTTGCTCGGACCCACCCTCACCTTGCCCTTGCCCGCCTGACATCAGCTGGGTGTGGACCAAAGTCCCTGGAGGGTGTTAGGGTGGCCATTGGTGGCGTGTGTCACTGTGAAGTGTGTCCTGAGGGACTGCTGCTGCCCCTGCCCCAGCCAGGGCCCCCTCGCTTTGCTCCTGTCCCCTCGATTTCCGGTCCCGTATGCCAGCTTGTCCCTGGTCCCCATCCCACATTCAGGGGAAGCACCACTCAAGGGAATGCCCTCTTCTCAGGGGGGAGGGGGCGGCCGAGTGGAGCGCCCGCCCCCCTCTGTGACCCTCCTCTGAAGGGGTGGGGAGGGCCAGTGACAGTGACGGAGGACAAGCCTGCCTCCCGGGCGTCTGTTAACAACGCCGAAGCCTGCCGGCTACAGCTGCCCCGACCCACTTACACACACAGGAAGTCAGTTGTTCCTCACTCACCGGTTTCCCTCTCGCCGACGGAGGAGGAGGAGCGGCTCGGAAAAGGGATCTTGAGGCGCAGGTGCTGGTGTCTGTGGCGGTGCAGGCAGCGCCCCCCTCTGTCCCCGGCACCGCCTGCCTCCGGGGCCCAGGGACCCTGCCCTCGGAAGCTGCTGTAGCCTGGACATCCGGACCGACGGACCGGTCGCCAAAGAGCTCAGAGGCGGAGGGGGCTGCAGGCCTGGGCGGGTCACACGCCCCGACCCCACCCCCACCGCCACCCCCAGGGGTCCGGGTGGGCCAGCTCAGTGAGATGGCCGGCCTTCAGAGCTCGTTCCTTCTCCCCTAGAAGGAAAACGAAGTGAAAGCCAAGTCCCTCGAAGACTCCGAGTTCCCCAGGGCGGGAGCGGGACGCAGTGAGAACAGCCCGTGTTAGCGTTAGTGGAGCACGGCCGTCCCCAGTGAAGGCCGATAGCAGCTTGAGTACATGGACTTTTTTTTTAATGAGGAGGATTTTTTTTAAAGAAACTTTTGAGTGAAAATTAGAAGTATTCTGTTTCTGAGAAAATATTTTCCCCCTAAAGCCACCGTTTTAATTGTCCTGACGGAACGAGGGAGAATGGGAGTTGGGATGAAGTTTCTTTATACTGTGTGAACTGTGGGGGAGGGAGCGTGTGCTAATTGAACCCACCCCCTCGTCACCTGTGGCCTTGTCGCCCTCCCGGTCCGTGCTGGCGCTCCAGCTCCCGATCCCCTGGGGCGCAGGAGAACAGAAGCGCGCCCGCCCGGACGTGTGCCGGCCCGTTAGTAGAGTGCACTGTCAGTGAAGACCTGGCTTCCTGTGCAGACGCCACCTTTGTGGGAGTGCGGGGTTGGTCTTGAGACGGGGGTGCTGAGCTGTGGTTTCTGGGGACCCCAGAGACTGGAAGGTTGAGGGCCTGTGTGGACCCTGCACACCTGCCCAAAGCCCTGGAGGTCACCCGTGGGAGGTGGTGCTCAGGTGGGGTGGTGGCGGGCAGCGTGGGTGAGCGCTGGGGTCGGGAAGCCATGGCTTTCTCAACTCCTGATGATGAAGCCCCTTCCTTCGTGACTCGGTGGCCATTGTAGAGGACATGCTCTGAGGGACTTGGGCGACCTTCCCTCACCTGTCTGAAGGTCACGTTCCTTAAGTGGGGGGCTCAAGCAGGCACGCTCTGACCTTTGGGGGACGCTCGTGGTCCCACGGGGGAAACCGATCCCCACGCTGCGACGACAGCACGGAGTGGCTGGCTCGTGCTGGGCAGTGAGCGCTGTGAGCTGGCGGCACACGGGGTCAGCAACTCACCGATGAGTCCTTTGGGATCCACAGGGGAGGGGGCCTCGGGGCCTGTCGCATGCCACTGAATGAGGGGAGGGCGTATGGACTGGGGGGCTGGGGGCCCCCTGAGCCTGATAGCTGGGAGTCTCTGTGACGAGGTGGACACACGGAAGCAGTGGGTGGAAGGGCTGGGGGCGCTAACAGCACAGGGTCCCCAGGAGGCGGGAAAGATGGTCACTTAATTCCCGCCCTCGCCCCCCCAGCTGTTCCACTCTGCTTCCGGAGAGCCTCGCCTTGCCCCCGGGACCATTTCCCCGAGTGACACGATCTCTTTGCTGTTCCAGTGCTCACGCCTCCTGCGCCGCCGCCACCCCCCATCCAAGGATATGCCTTCAAGCCTCCGCCCAGACCCGACTTCGGGACCTCCGGGAGAACCATCAAGCTGCAGGCGAACTTCTTTGAAATGGACATTCCAAAAATCGACATCTATCACTATGAATTGGACATCAAGCCGGAGAAGTGCCCGAGGAGA
Organism: Phyllostomus hastatus; assembly: GCF_019186645.2. NCBI lineage: Eukaryota > Metazoa > Chordata > Mammalia > Chiroptera > Phyllostomidae > Phyllostomus > Phyllostomus hastatus. The sequence goes on along the minus strand of NW_025334017.1, from coordinate 47,502,233 downwards.
GTTAACAGGTACACGTCCTCCTCCACCGGCCTCGACTACCCCTGATTCATGCGGGTGGCCTCTGCCTGCAAACCCAGGGTTCTCATCAGCCCTCCGTTCTCGGCGGGCCCCTCTCACCTTCTTCCCAGCAAGTTTCCATCGCGTCTGTCTTTTGAAAAATGTTTTCTCAGCGAGCTTTGGCCAGCGCACATGTACACCCCCGCCCCCGTGTCAGTGCAGCGACCTGTCACAAGGTCCCCTTCCTGCCGGTGGGAACGGAGAGACCCACCCGCAGCGCGGCCTGTGTGGCTGATACTGTCTTGTTTCTGCGGCGGAGGGGCCTTCTGTGGGCGTCTGTGCAGCCCTCCCCTACTTCGGTGCTGGGGCTGCTGGGCCCCCTTTCCTGCGCAAGACCGCCGTGAGCCTTCTGGAGCCTTTTCTGTGCGCGGGACGGTTTCGCTCCTCGCAGACGCATGGCGAGGAGAGAGAGTGCTGGGCCACGGGCTGGGAGCTGTACCAGGGCCTCGCAGGTGCTCTCATAGGGACCCAGCTGCCTTCCCGTCCGCTCCACGCCCTTGTCGGCGCTCGGGGTGGCCAGTCTTTCTGGTTCTTGCTATTTTGGTGCGGACAGAGTTGCTTCTCAGTGTGGTTTTAATTTTCACTTCCTCATAACTGATGAATCGAACACCTTTCGTGTACCTAGGTCAGTGAATGATACAACACTCACGTGTTACAGAGTGTCACACCGCCTGTTACTCTGTCACCGCGTCTGTCACAGTCTTTCCCAGTCACGGGGGCTCTTCGTCCTTTTGTCACTGATCCGAGGGGGATTTAGAGCAGTGTGTTCCGGGGGCACGTCTGTACGGAAACTGCATTCTCAGTCTGCGTTTCGCAATTTCACTTCCTGAACTGGGTCTTTAACGGGCAGAACTCTATGATTTTGTCAAGTCCAGCTCTCTCATTTTGAAAATGGTCACCACGTGGTGGGTCCTCTCTAAGAAATATTTGCCTACCTGACGGTAACGAAGATGCGCTCCTTGTCTTACAAGAACTGCAGTTCGTTCTCGTGTGTGCAGGCCGGCGGTCTGCCGTGGGCGGTGCTGTGTGGCGGCTGCCGCGGCTCGACTCACACATGCCCCTTTTTACAGGGGTCACCCTCACACCTTGAGGGGAAAGCCAGTCAGTTTTCATTAACTGTCAGAGAGCCCCTTGGGACTTTTTTCATTGCGACTGTTTTGAATCTGTAGATAAATTTGGGGAAAAGGGATGCTGTTGAATCTACCAATATCTACCAAGACATACGTGTGCGCATTGTACGTTCTCTGCACTCCGTTCCATAGAGTGCGGTGCCCTGTCTACATTTAGTTCCTCTCCTCAGGGATTGGTAATGTTCATAGTGCTCAGTGTCGAGGTGTTTCATTTTATCCATTCTTCAGTACATTAATGTTGTTCCTGTAGATCGTGTTTCAAAGTTTCATTTTCCAGAAGGGGTGGGGAGGGACTGTGAACAAGTATGGGGTTGCTTTTGGGGTGACAGGGGTTTGAACAGGTTTCTCTGTGGCGATGATGCCCGCAAAACTGCGTGACTCCGCCTACCGCCGACTTGCGCACCTTAAGGATGGGTTTTGTGGTGTGTGATTGGTAGAGCTGAACAAAGATGCTAAGTTTTTCTTGTTCTTTTTGGATGAAGATGGATGGCATTACTTTTTTTCATTCCAGCTTTGAATGGGTTTTGTTTCTTTGACTCGTTCTGCTGGGGCAGCTCAGACATCCAGTGCACGCGACGCTGCGGGGGCGCGCTGTAAGCAGCCGCCGTCCTCATTCCGCCTCTTGGGGGGACGTGCCCCTTTCACCTCTAAAATGTGATGCTCCTTTAGGATTTTAGGAGACCCCGCATCGGGCTGGGGGAGCGCTCTTCCTAGCTGGCCGAGAGCCCACCTCGCGCTGGGGCACCCAGTTCTGTCCCTGCGATGCTGCTTCTGCATCTGCGGGGCCCATCCCGCTTTTCTGCTGACCACCCCGCAGCGGTGCGGTCGGTGGCTTCTGCGGGTGGGGGTGTCGAGTCGGCTGGAATTTCTGACAGCGGTGGTGTTGTATTTTACTCCTGTCCTCAGCAGCGGTGTGCTGCTTTGACCTGTTGTTGGGGTTAGTGCTGGGCTTTGGCCGCGGGCTTCTGCGTCTGCGCCCCTGGCTCCGCGTTCTCGGTGAGGTTCTGGGGCGCCCCCGCCCCCCACAAGAGTGGCGCGTGAGGTCGGCGTCGTGCCTGAGTGTTCGACCGGTTCGTCACCGAGACCACTCGGGCCCGGCGTCGTCTTAGCCGGACGTGCGTCACACGGTTCAATGCTTGACCGCACACACACCGTTCGGGTTTTTCCATCTCCTTCTGTGTCAGCTTTGGGTTCTTTCATGGAATCTGCCCATTTCACCCAAGTTGTTGAACTTACCGGGCGTAAAATCGGCCACAGCGTCCTTTCGGCGCCAGTGGGGCCCGCGGCGAAAGCTCCGGACTCGTCCCCGAGGCTCTGAGTTTGTGCTTGCTCCCCTGTTCTTCCCCCGTCAGGCCCGCGGGGCGCTCCGTCGGCGCCGTCTCTTCCCGGGAGCTCGTCCCTCCGCTGGGCTTGCGCTCCGGTCTGTCGGCCCGCCCCCGCGCGCTGTCTCCTGGGGCGGCCGCCGCGGCAGCGTGCCCCCTCACACTCCTCGCGCGCTCACGCCGCGGTGTCCTCCCCTTCATGCTCCCTGCGCGCTCACGCCGCCGCGTACCCCCTCACGCCCGCCGCGCGCTCACGCCGCTCACGCCGCCCGCCGCCGCATACCCCCCTCACGCTCCTCGCGCGCTCACGCCGCGGTGTCCTCCCCTTCATGCTCCCTGCGCGCTCACGCCGCCGCGTCCCCCCTCACGCTCTCGCGCCCTCACGCCGCCGCGTCCCCCCTCACGCTCCTCGCGCGCTCACGCCGCCCGCCGCCGCGTCCCCCCTCACGCTCCTCGCGCCCTCACGCCGCCGCGTCCCCCCCTCACGCTCCTCGCGCCCTCACGCCGCCGCGTCCCCCCCTCACGCTCCTCGCGCGCTCACGCCGCCCGCCTCGAACCTTCTCGTTCAGTCCGCTTACTCGAGGCCGCGCACACTCCCAAACCTGGCTTATGCAGTAGCCCACACGTTTTGATGCATTTTAGTTTTTCTTTAATTTAAAACACTTTCTCGTTTTCTCTGTGAATTGTTCTTTAATCCATGGTGTTCAGAAGTGTATTGCTCCTTTCTCCACTCTTTAAAGGTTATTTTTAAATACCCCATTTTCTTGGTCACTAATTTAATTTCCTCACGCTGACAAAACACGTCGTCGGATTTCAGTCTCTTGAAACACAGTGGGACTTACTTGATGGCCAAGCGTGTGACTATCTTGTTGAACATGGTAAGTTCGTGTGCACGCGAGGATTTTATAACGCCGTGATCCACGCGCCCCTCGGTCCCTTTTGCTGCGGTTCCCCTGTGCCTGAGCGCGCGGGGCGGGCCCACGGCCAGATGCTGCCCCGCAGGGCCTTCCGCCCACGCGGCCGCCCGTCGTGGCCTCTCTGTGTCGCTGCCGCCGGCGCCGCCCTGGGGCTGACGGTGCGCGTCCGCCGTCCTCGTGCACGCGCACGCCGGCATCGAGCACGCGCACGCTGCCAGGACGCGCCTTCCCAGCCCCCTTTAAAAACCTGTCAGTGCGCCTGCCTCCGTGTTGGTCTTGAAAGACACCCTCGGTGGACGCCGAGTTCTAAAACGGCAGTTTTTCCTCAGCCCCTTGAAGATGCTGCCACGTTGACTGCAGTCCTCGCTGCGTGCGAGGAAGCGGCGGCCCGTCCCGCACCCTGCGTCCCCGTGTGCGTGGTCCGTCCCTCCCTCCCCCCACCCCCGAACACGGCTGGCGCCCGCGTTGCTGTGCAGCAGCCTCGGCGTGGCTTCCCCTGCGTTTCCCTTCTCCGATCCCGAGCTGCTCCGTGCGTGCGTGGGGGGGGGGGAGGCATCTGTCGTGAGGTCGGGCGAGGTCCTGGCCGCCGCTCCCTTCGGACACTTCTGCCGCCCGCTTTCTTCTCCGCTTCTGGGCTGCAGTCGGTGTCTGCGAGACCCTTCGGTGTGGTCTTGGGTCGCCAAGCCTGTGGTTTGAAAACAAAAACGAACCAAAAAAAAACCTCTTTTTCCAGCTTGGATGATCTTTCTTGATCTGCCTTGACCAGGTCGCTTTACCTGTTGTGTGAGTGTTTTTTTGTTTTTTTTTTTTAATAGTATATAACCTTCCGTGGCAACTAGCCAGTAAACATTGTAAACGTAGATCCTCTTCTTTCTGCTCCGGACTCTGCGCTTGGTTCTTTTCCGTCGTTTGCGTGCTCTGCCGAGGTTCCCGTCCTTTTCCTGGCGACCTTGGACGACCCGACGGCGACGACTGGGTTAGCGCCTGTGTCTGCTGAGGACGGCGCGTGGGTCACTTCAGGGCCTGTTGCTGTTGACAGGTGTCACCCGTGGCTGCCGACTCCCCTCCTCCGCGCACTCAGTCACCCAACCTCATTAACAGGCTCGTGGGGACCGGTCCGTGGAGGGGGCGTGGCTTTCGCTGTCCTCTCCGGCCCCGCCCCCTGTCGGTGGCCCGGACGCCGCTCCCGCCCCCTGGGCCCCGCCCCCCGACGCCGCTCCCGCCCCCTGGGCCCCGCCCCCCGACGCCGCTCCCGCCCCCTGGGCCCCGCCCCCCGCCCGCGTCCTCCCGGTCTCGCGTGCGTCCGTCCCTCCGGGCGGCGAAGGAGGGTGAGCCCAGCCCGGCCACTGCGTCCTGGTCGGAAGCAGCGTCTCCGGTGCGGCCTGAGAGCCCCCGGATGGCCCAGCCGGTGCTGATGCCGGGTCAGGTGCCCTCTGCGGTGATGTTTGCGCGGGGCCTCGGGCTTCGTGAGAGGAAGAGCGTTTGGGGCTTCGGTGCCCTTGTCCGCGGAGCTCAACAGTCAGACGTTGGTCCGGACTTTCAGGAGGGGGTGGGGGGGGTGTGTTAAAATAGAGCACACACCCCTTCATCCCCCAGTTCTGCCCCTGGGCACTTGTCTGTAAGGGATTTGTCTCGGGCTGACTGTGCCCAGCAGCCGCACGGGATCGTTTCCATGTGTGCTTGCTGAGAAGTGAGTTTCCCGAAGAGAAACTCGGGCACAGCTGGTCTCGGCAGCTTTGTTTACCGAAGGCCTCGAGAGACGTCTCTCCGTGGGCCGTGCGTGCACGGCGGGTCCCCGTGGAGGGGGCGCTCGTCTGCCCCGGAGTCTCCGGGGCGGCGGGGCCTGTGGGCCCCCAGGGCCGGGGCGTCCAATGAGAGTGGGTGCGAGGGCCCTTTAAGTGTGGACACTTCCCGGGGTTTTGGTGGCGTGGTGGCAGTGGGGCTCTCACTGTGCCGTCGGCCACAGCGCGCCGGAAGCTTTCTTTGAGGGAAACGGTGTGACTCGGGCGGCGTTCTCTGGCCGCGGGGAGAGGTGGGGAGAGGGCGCCGGGCTGCAGCAGCTGCGGCTGCGCCGGCGGGTTTTCCCGTGGCTCAGGCTTCGGAATCGGCTCAGGTCGGACAGAAAGCGGCAGAGGTGGGGATGAGCTGTGTGTCCGTGGCCGCGGCCAGCCCACATCCCAATGTGTCCTGCTGCCCCCACCCCCCCGCCCCGGTCCGGAGCCGGCCTCAGCTGCTGCTCGTCAGGGCTCGCTCTTTCCCCGTCTGTTCCGACTGCGTTTGGCGCAGGCCCGGTCTCAAACTCGCATTCGGTGCGAGGAGCAGAGGGACATGGAGTCGGGGTTCGAGGCAGCAGAACCGTCCAGCCCCGGGACCAGCTGGCCGATGTGCAGGCCCCTCCACACGTGGACGGGGCAGGCCCAGTTCTGTCCCTGGTGGGGAAGGGGAGTCAGGCCGGCAGCCTGTGGGCAAGGGGGTCGCCCGTGTGCCGCCCAGCGGGGGTGGGGCAGTGACCGTGCTGTGGGCGCCGGGAGGTGTCTGCAGTGTGGCAGCAGTGTGACAAGGCAGCAGTGCGGCGTGGCAGCATGAACACTGGGTCTGGAGACGCGGGCCGCTGGCCCCGAGTGGTCTGCTGCTGCCTCATTACGGCACGTGGCACGATGACATCTCTCTTCTGCACCTGGCGACCGCTCTGTGCACAGTGACACACGGGGGAGCAGCCAGCTCCGGGGCCCCGGGTGTGACGCAGCGGGTCTCTGTCCAGGGGCCACGTGTTCCTGTCGCTGCACAGGTGACTTCCGAGGACAGGACAGAGAGGAGGAGGAGGCCCAGGCAGACTTGCGGCACTGTCCACATTTGAAATTTGCAGTGAGAACGTATTTAATGCAGAACCTGCGTGATCAGGAATCAACAAAAGGACGCCTTTTTAACAGGAGAACTTCCCACCGTTGTGGCAAAAAGGCAGACACGCTAATAGAGACTGTGTTAGCCTTTGGATCAGCAAGCCTGTTCGGTGACCACAAGGCGGTGGGTGTCTCACCTTGTTGCTGCCTGGAGCCAATGCGTGGCTGTGGGTCCCATCCGAGGGTGGGGGCGCTGTTGTGAGGATGGGGGCTGAGCTGCCCGGTGGAGGGCAGTGCCGGCCTGCCTCCTGCTGCCGTCCTCACTCCGGGCTTCCGTGCACTGGCCTCTCTGCCGGGTGCAGGAAGGTGGGGGGTTGTCGGGGGCCCAGCCGGCCAGCAAGAGCATCGCTTTCCAGTGGCCGGAGTTGACTCATGTTGAGGAAGAACGAAACACAAGAATAGCGTGTTTGCAGAACAGCCAGTCAAGGAAAATTACCGGGGCTGGGCGGAAGTGGGCAGGGAGCTGGTGTGTGATGGGTTCAGAGCTCTCGCTGGGAGGTGAGGGAAACTTCTGGAACTCTGGAGGTGGGTGGTGGTGGTGGTGGTGGCCGTGCAGCAGTGTGAAGGCACTTGATGCCGCTGAAACGCACGGGTGAAGGTGACTGCAGTGGCACGTGTTCTGCGATCCGCTCAGCGCCAGACCTAAAACAGAGAGGAGCAGAAAAGCAGGGGAGTGGGGAGGGAAGGCAGGAAGCTCAGTCTCAGAGTTGGTCAGTGTGCTCGGGGCAGGGGTGCTCTGCCTGGGTCCGCGGGGTGGCCGGGCTTGCCTCGGGGGCCTTCGGGAGCTGCCCAGCTGTGACGGCTGTGCGGCCTCCTCCTCCGAACAGTCCCTCCCTGAGCCCGGCGGCCCCTGCCCCGCACGGCTCGGCGTGTGAGTGGGCAGGGAGCGTCGGCAGAGACCAGCGTTCAGACGCGCAGGCTCCGTGGTGCCGCCGTGAATGCCGGTGCCTGGTCGCCTCGGCTCTGCTCGCGCTCCTGCTGCTTCTGCCTAGTGACACGTCCGTACGCCCGCGGCCCGAGGTCTTTCTCTGGGTGCTGTTCCCGAAGTGGGTCCCTGTGCCGGTGGGCTGTGCCGTCTGGCCCTTCGCCCCTTGGCTCCCCCACTTCCCTGCCCCTGTCCCCGGGCCCCACCCCGGGAGCACAGAAGGACCGCCTGAGCGAATGAGTGAGTGAAGACTCAGCGCAGGGAGGAAGTGGGTGCGTCTGCTCGAGAACTGTTCCCCGAGACCCCGCTGCCTGCTGGCCCCGGAGTTCCACAGCCAGAACAGCGGGGGCTGTCTCCTGGAAGCTTCCAGGGCTCTCTGTGCATTTGTCCGGGTTGTCAGCAAGTACGGGCCTGGCGGCCACGGGCGGGCCGCCCCATCCCGGTGGGCTTCTGCTCGGTGTCCCGGGGGCTTCCACCGTGGGCCACGGGCAGCACTGGCGGTGGCTGGTGGGGAGGACGGTCTCTAATGTCTGGGCGACTCGGCGAGTGGCATGAACCGCGGAGGGCTCCTGCCTGGCTCTCCACCAAAGAGCGCAGGCAGCTGTGCCGCTAGAATGCCCCCGGGGGGCGCGCGCGCCGTGACCCCGGCCTCACTGACGCCATGCTCGCGCTCCGTCTCGTTCCAGGGAGATCGTGGAGCACATGGTCCAGCACTTTAAAACACAGATCTTCGGGGACCGGAAGCCAGTGTTCGACGGAAGGAAGAACCTCTACACGGCCATGCCCCTTCCCATCGGGAGGGAGAAGGTGGGTGCTCGGGGGCGGGCTCGGGCCGTGATGTGCCTGCGGCGGGGGTGGTCCCTCCTGGCACATCGGCTGTGCCGCGCCCTGCGGGCTGGGGGGTGCTGCCCCCCGGGCACCTGGCCATCCGTGGCATCCAGAGACGGCCACTGAGAAGGACTCGACACCACGAGGCTTTTACGTGGGGGCTGGAGGCCCGCGCGGGGCCCCAGGCCGCTGGCAGGTGGGAGCGCGTGGCGGCGGGATGGTGAGCGGCCTGCGTGGGTGTGGGGGTGCGCGTGACGGTGTGGGGGTGCGCGTGACGGTGGCAGCGGCACCAGGCCGGCAGCCGGCCCTGAAGTAACTGTGGGACAGGCGCCCACCCTGGGGTGCTGCCCGTGCTGCGGGTGCCTTCCCTGTTGTCTTCCTCCCGCCGTGGCTCCGGGGGAGAGCAGCCCGGTTTCTGCCTAGAAGTGGCTGCTTGTTGGCGCAGCGCCCCGCAGGCGGGCTGCTCAGGGGGCTCGGGGGGCTTGTCGTGAGCAGGAGAGCAGAGGCGCGGCTCGGAAACCATCTCACACTTTGAAGAAAAAGAACCTGAGTGCCCCAGGGAGAAGGGAAAAGTGGCTCTTCCTGACAGCTGCCTTTTCTTTTCTTTTCTTTTTTTTTTTTTAAATGAAGTCTCAATTCTCAGGAGAGAAGACTTTTTTTTCCCCAAGATTTTATTAATTAATTAATTTTGTTTTTTAGAGAGTGGGCAAAGGGAGGGAGAAAGAGAGGAAGAGAGACATCGATGTGTGGTTGCCTGTCACACGCCCCCTACTGGGGACCTGGCCTGCAACCCAGGCACGTGCCCCGACTGGGAATCGAACCTGTGACCCTTTGGTTTGCAGGCGCGCACTCAATCCACTGAACCACAGCAGGCAGGGCCACAATTAGCTACTTAAACACTCAAGCCCCTGGGAGGAACTCGGCTTCGAGCCTCCGAGGGCCCCGGGCTGCTCTCCTGCTGTCCAGCAGCCTGCACGTTCACTCACTCAGGTGTTGCCCTGTTTGGCCTTTGCATTTTAATGATCAGCGTTAAAAGACTGAGCTGCTTCTGCCCGCCTGGGTGGCGGGCAGACTGGGTGGCTCTGCCCGGGGTTGTGGGCCCTGATAAGAGGAGGGGCCGACAGGAGAGGACGATACAGCGGGCGGGGGGGGGGGGGGCGAGGAGGAGGGCCCTGTGCCAGGGGTCCCCGGTGGCTCTCGGAGATAGCGCCGGCGCCCTCCTGGCCCGAGGCGATCAGCGTCCCAGCTAGAGGGGTGCCAGGACCCCGCACCCGCTGGGGCAGGAGAAGCACCCCTGGCGGAGCAGCGTGCTGTGCGCTTGAACTCCATGGATGGCACAGCCTTGGGTTCGACTTGCACGTTTGTTTTGTGTGAAGTTGTAGGAGAAGGAAAGCACGAGGGGTGTACTCACCGTGTCGTCTGTGTGCGTTCACGATCACCCGGGGTGGGGGCGAGGCATGGTCTCTGGGGAGTCCAGACGCTGCGGGGGCTGAGGCGCGTCCCTGCAGACGTCGGCCCCTCGGTTCTGAGGGAGAGGAGGTCTGACGCGAGTCCCCGCGTCTCCCTTCCTCGTGGTGGCACCCTGGGCGAGCCGCCGCCGCTGTCACACGGGGGGACTGTGTGGAAGCTGCCGCCCAGGTCCCCGTGCGGGGCGGAAGCGAGTGTCCCCCAAGAAGAGCTTCCTCCGGAGCGAGTCCCGAGTCGCTGGGTCTCTGGGGACCTGCGTCCCTGTCCAGCCCCCAGATCGTGCTGGTGGGCCAAGGCCCCGCGGCCCTGGGCTGATCCTAGCGGCTGCTGCCGCCGCAGGTCTGTGGGGCCCGTGTCTGTCACCCTCGCCCCCGTCACTGCCCCAGTGCCTGCAGATGCCACGCCCGCGCACCACCCAGCACCCACCTCGTGGGCGCCCAGCGCCTCCTAAGTTCAGTCCCACCGTTCTTGCCCTGTTTCAGGGCCCGTTTAGGGAAGCTGCCCAAAGCCGCCGCGTCTGCCGTGCACGGGCCCCCCGTTGCTGCTGGTTGCCCGGGTTCTGCCGGGTCACGGCGTGCAGAGGCACCTCTCTGCTGCTGCGTCCGCCTTTCGCAGCCAAGGGCCGCCTTTCTGCCCTTGTGTGCATTTCCCTCCGTGAAATGTCGTGCGGCCTCTCCGCGGAAAAGGAGAAATGCCGGCCCTGGGGCTTCAGACTGTCTGGAGTTGGGCGTGTCCTGGGTCACAGGCCAGCACCGCTGGCCAGCAGCCCGAAGGGATGGCGGACTGCCCTCAGCCCACGTCCCAGCCGCAGCGCTGCAGTGCTGCAGCCGGTGCCTCCGTGCCCCACACAGTGGGCGTTCTCCGGGAGTGTCCCTCGTCCCTAACCCGGCAGGTCCGGGTGCTCGTCTCTCGAGACACCGTGGCTGACAGAGGGTGTTGTAGGGCCCGGTGCTGCTTCTCCCCACCCTTGTGGGGCCAGGAGGAGGCTGGCTCGGAACCTGCTTGGAAACGGAGGGGCCCGGCCCTGACTGGCACGGCTCTTTTGGCTGGGGGAAGCCCGGTGTTCGCCGTCACGGTCCCGGTGGGCGCCAGGGTCGTGTGTGCGCTCGGGTGAAGGACCAACGGAGTCTCCCTGGCCCAGGAGTGTTCTGGAAGCTGGCCCACCACCTGCGACCCCCCAGTGACCTCCACAGGGGGCAGCATGTGTAACCCTGTGCTCCGGCCCCCGCAGGTGGAGCTGGAGGTCACGCTGCCGGGAGAAGGGAAGGACCGCATCTTCAAGGTGTCCATCAAGTGGGTGTCCTGCGTGAGCCTGCAGGCGTTACACGATGCACTTTCGGGGCGGCTGCCCAGCGTCCCCTTCGAGACGATCCAGGCCCTCGACGTCGTCATGAGGCACCTGCCGTCCATGAGGTGAGCGCCGCCGGAGCCCGGCGGTGCCTGGAGGGCCCGCGCTTGGCGCGAGGAAGAGCGGGTTGCCAGGTCGGGTGGCGATGGTCGCCTGGGTGACCAGGATGCAAGCAGTAGCAGAGCTAACATGGGAAACGGTTTAATTGTAAAAAAAAAAAGTTCCTTGGAATCCGCAGCCCAGCCGAGAAAGGTCGCCGCCCGGCGCTGGGAGTGTGGCCTGTCTCGCTGTCTTCACACTCGGGGCGAGTCCCAGCGGGGCAGTGTCCCAGGTCCTCAGGGGTCTGAGCTTCCCAGCCAGGGGGGGCCTTTCAGGACAGCAGGGAACCCCGCATGCTCCCGGCTTCTGCCTCCTCCCGTGGGGTTCCCTGCTCACACGAGTGGCCACACCGACCTGCTGGGGCAGAGCGTGGGCGCCGCTGTAAGGGGTGGCGACCCTCCGATGGCGAGTGTGCACTCACTCCGAGGACGCCCGTTCCTTGTACACGCACGGCACACGGCAGAGCCTTGGGGACCACGTGGGGGCCCGAGGAAAAGAACCCCCCACACTGACCCGCAGCTCCGTGCTGGCCGCGCCGGGACCAACACGGGGCAGCGGCCTGGGCCTCAGCGGCATCTCTCATCGCAGGTACACGCCCGTGGGCCGCTCCTTCTTCACCGCGTCCGAGGGCTGCTCCAACCCCCTGGGCGGGGGCCGGGAAGTGTGGTTTGGCTTCCACCAGTCCGTCCGCCCTTCCCTCTGGAAAATGATGCTGAACATCGACGGTAAGCGGAACCCGGTCTCCCCTGTGGGGGTGGGGGGCTTGCTGGGGGACAGAGATCTCTCGGGGGGGCGTTGCTGGTGAACCTCTGAGAGCCCGCACCAAGGGAGTCCAGGGATCCAGCCTTTATGGTTGTTGTGGAGTGGGGTTTGTTTAAAACCTAGTTTTGTTCTCAGAGGGCGTTTCGGCTCCCGCAGCCCCTTGGGGCCGCCTGGGGCCAGGGTGTGCATCATAGGGCAGCCCATGGCCAGGCCCGAGCCCCCCCACCCACCCCAGTGGGTGGTGAGGGCAGAGCGCAGGCGCCCCCAGATGGCCAGCTGTGGGAGCGGCAGTTGGGCTGCCCCAGTCACGCTTCCCTGCCTGTGTCTCTTCCCGCCTCCAGTCTCGGCAACCGCGTTTTATAAGGCACAGCCCGTAATCGAGTTTGTTTGTGAAGTTTTGGATTTTAAAAGTATTGAAGAACAACAAAAACCTCTGACAGATTCCCAAAGGGTCAAGTTTACCAAAGAAATCAAAGGTAGGTGCCAGCCCCGCACCTGCATGGCCCTGCCCTCCCGGCCTGGCCGGAGCTCTGACTCCTGCAGTGGGGTCTGAGGGGCGGAGCCACGTTGGGTGGGCCAGTGCAGCGATGGCGCCAGCCCGCCTTGCGGAGCGGGCACAGTAGTGTCCTTGTCCTGAGCGAATGGCTGCAGGGCACAGGGTGCAGGGCGGGGGCTGGCCCACCCACGTCCCCGTCCTCGACGTCAGGACGACCGGAGAGCAGAGAGAGCATGGGTGTCTGGGTGCCGGCAGTGTCTCCTGACCTTCAGCACACAGGGCAGCCGTGTGCCTGCCTTTCCCCCTCGAGGCCGCAGCGCGGCCACACCCGGGCTGCCTGGGGGCTGCTCAAGCAAGCAAGCAAGCAAGCGCAGGCTGGGCTCAGCGGCCTGGCCCCGGCCCTCTGCACCTGTCTCTGTCCGGGGCCCCGGGCAGCACTGGCTGCTAAAAATAGCGCCGAAGCAGGTGCCGAAAGCCCTGGTGGCCAGTGCAGCCTCCAGGCCGAGCCCGACACGGCCCCTTCTCTCCAACAGCAATGTCCTGACTGTGGCCTTGGCATTGCCAGGGCAGAGGGCATCCCCGAGGGTGAGCCTGTTCCAGCCCCGTGTCACCGTTCCCTGGCGCTCTGGAGTGCCCAGCGTGGGCCTGGGGGCGGTTCCCACGGAAACAGGGGCGGGCCCAGGAGGAGGTGCCTGGGCCGGGCGGGTCCTGACCCCGAGGCGGCTACTTGTGCCACCAGGTCTGAAGGTGGAGATCACGCACTGTGGGCAGATGAAGAGGAAGTACCGCGTCTGCAACGTGACCCGGCGGCCCGCCAGCCACCAAACGTAACCGCCTCCCCCACACACTCGGGACCCTGACCCCAGCTCTCGACCCCCGGCCCTCGCTGTCAGCCTGAGGCCCCCGCCCGGCTCACGAGCAGTGACTCTTCTGGAAAAGTGATTCCAGACCACCCCTTCAGCTCAGGGGACCCCAAGCCACCTAACAGAACACTACGGGGCCCTCCAGGGTGGGGTGGGGCGGGGCGAGGGCTCCCTAGCAGCTGACCATTGCAGCTGAGGAGGAAGTGTCTTCCTTCCTCGGAGCCCCCAGTGCACACTGCTGGGGGGAGGGGTCCCCGGGTACGGCCCCCCACCGGTCCTAGGCTGTGCCCCTGCCCTGACCTCACTAGCCAGTTTGGTCTCCAAAGCTGGGTAGTTGCCAGCCTGGCCACAAGGGCGGGGTGCCGCCCTGGGCAGTGTGCATCCGTCTGGGGAGAAATGAGCCCCCGTGAGGTCTCCGGGGCCCAGGGAGCCCTCCCCCATTCGTTCCGCGGTCATCCGTGGAACAGGCCTGGTCTGTCCCCGGGCGCAGGGCCCCCGGCCTCCCATCCCTGCGCGCCGGCCCCTCCCGCCTCCACCCACCCGCCCACAGGGGTGGCCGTGGGTGCCCGAGCAGAGCTGCCCATCCCTCTCCTTGGCCCGTCCTGGGAGGTTTGGGGCCCTGCGGGGCCGGCACTTGGAGCGCGTGGCCCTCAGGGAGGGGTCGGCGGGGAAACCCACAGCCTCCCTTTCTGGGCGTGCCCCCATTTGCCCTGAGCTCCCGTGGCCCAGGCGGCTGTCGGGCATTGCCTGGGCTCCTGCAGCACACCACAGGCACGCGGGTGGCCTTCTGTCTCCCGGCTGTAGAGGGAGAACGGGAGGCGGGGGCTCGGGAATGTTCCAGATGACCCGGAGGACGGGTTGTGTTTGTCCCCCGGGAGGGGCTGTGGCCCCGTGCCTCCCTGGCCTGAGAGCGGGCCCCCGTGCGGGGCCCCGGGTGTGCGGCGCCCCGGGTGTGCGGCGCGGGCGCCTGCCGACGGCCCGGGGCCTCTCTGCCCGCAGGTTCCCGCTGCAGCAGGAGAGCGGGCAGACGGTGGAGTGCACGGTGGCCCAGTACTTCAAGGACAGGCACAAGCTGGTGCTGCGCTACCCCCACCTCCCGTGTTTACAAGTCGGACAGGAGCAGAAACACACCTACCTTCCCCTGGAGGCAAGTCCCCGCCCGCAGAGGCGCCCGTGGCTGCTCGGGGACCCCAGACCGCCAGGCGGCCGCCGCGGGGGCTCGGCGGCCCAGGGCCTCTGGTGTGTGGATACAGGGTGTGCGCCGCGTGCCCGGCAGGTCCCGGGCACAGGGTGGGGAGTGCCGGGAAAATGAACTCTTTCTGCCCTCGCTGGAAGGGCCCTCGCCAGTTGCCCTTCAGTCCCCATCGAGGGCCGGGCGCGGCTCCCCCTGTTGTGGCCCGCGGGCTTCCTTCCCGGGCTCAGGCAGCTCTGTGTCCCCACGCTCTGAGGACGCGGCGCCCACGCGGTGGTCTCGGGAGCTGCGCTCTACCCGTGCGGCTCCCAGCCAGGGTCGCGAGTGCGTGGGGGTCCTGCTGCTGGCCACCTGGCCGCTGAGCGGCGTGTGCCGTTCACTCGAGTCCCGGGAACTGCCGGGGTCTGCCTGGACCCCGGGCAGAGCCGGCGCCCCGCCCCCAGCCCTGGCGCTGACGCCGCACTGGTGGCCTTCCCTGTAGGTCTGTAACATTGTGGCCGGACAGAGATGCATAAAGAAGCTGACCGACAATCAGACCTCAACCATGATCCGAGCGACTGCCAGGTCGGCGCCCGATCGGCAAGAAGAGATTAGCAAACTGGTGAGCGTCTCGCGGCCCAGGCCAGTCCGGGGGCGGGGCTCGCTCAAGGAGCCCATCGGAGCGGGGCGCTGGGACGGGGAGCAGAGCTCATTTCTAGAAACGCTGGCGTCTGCGAGGACACCCGGACGCCTCTGACCCGGCCCTTCCTCCCCCCGCTTTTCCAGATGAGGAGCGCGAGTTTCAACACAGACCCCTACGTCCGGGAGTTCGGGATCATGGTCAAAGACGAGATGACGGACGTGACGGGGCGGGTCCTGCAGCCGCCCTCCATCCTCTACGGGGGCCGGGTGCGTGCTGGCCGGGCGAGGCCGCCGCGGGCGTTGGGGGGTGGCGGCTGCGCGCTGACCACGGAGCAGCGCATGCGGCCCATCGGGCTGGAACCGCCCCGGGGCTGTAGACCGTGGCCCAGGCCTGATCTGCTTCTGCCCGAGCTGGAGCCCGAGCCCTGGGGGGCTCAGTGTCCTCAGGCCTTCCGGGAGGTTTCCAGAATTAACCTTTCCCTTTCCAAAGGCAACCCTTACTAGCCAGTGAGAAGGTTAAGAATGCTGTTCTCTGTGTGACGGGCACCCTGCCAGGGAGGCGTCACTCCTGGAGGCTCTCCTGGGGTGCGGCTTTGCCCCCGAGGTGTTTGGGGGCGAGCGAGCAGCCGTTCGGGGGCCTGGGTGGTTTTGCCCGCTGGCCCTCGGGCCTCCTTCGGTGTGTGGTCCGAGGTGTCCCGGCCCCTGCGAGCCCCCGCGAGAGGGCCCCCCTCCCCCCGCCCCCAGGATGCTGGGCGCAGCATCTCAGGCGGGTGGCCTCGGCGTCCAAGGCCGCCGGCTGGCGCACCCGTGAACAAACGTGGAGGAACCCCGGTTGTGCCCCTTCTCACCCCGGGGGTGTCTGCTCGCGAGCGCCAGTCCTCGGGACCCCCGGCAGGGTTCCGTCCTGTCCGTGGGCTTGTTGCCCTTTGTATTTTAAGATGTACGGTTTTAAAAAATGTCCTGAAGTTCAGAAAGTACAGAGGAATTCTAGGAATAAGTCTTACTTTTTCTCAGCTCAAAGTTGCTCCCCAGGAAGCAATTGGTGTTGTTTTTCTCCTCTGCAAATCGCCTGGGGATGAGTCACATTTTGGCCTCTCCCTGTGCAGATAGCGTATTGAGTATGCTCTGCGCCCCGCTCTGTCACGTAGTGCCTCTTCCCAGGGCCCCCAGCAGTCACGGAGACGGTCTCGTGGGTGTGGTCTGGGGCGCGCCCCTCCTCCCTGTTGCGTTCCTGGGTCTGGGCGTCTCCGGCCTCTGCGTTGGGCGGGGGCTGCCCCCACCGCACTCCCACTCTCCATCTGTCCGCCCTCCACCCGCCTGTCCATCCGCCCGTGCTCCATCTACCTCTTCTCTCCTTCCACCTACCTGCCCACCCTCCCGCCGCCGGCGGGCCCCCTGCAGAGCCGGGCAGTTAGGAGTGGGGGCCACACCGAGACTCTGTTCCCAGGCTCAGGAGCCACCGTCTGGTCGGGGGGCCAACAGCAGTGTGGGCAGAGGCCGAGGCCGAGGCCGAGGGCGGAGGCCCGGGCCCCACGTCGTCTCACTCTGCTCGCCGTGCCGTTCGCAGAACAAGGCAATCGCCACCCCGGTCCAGGGCGTCTGGGACATGAGGAACAAGCAGTTCCACACGGGCATCGAGATCAAGGTGTGGGCCATCGCCTGCTTCGCGCCCCAGCGCCAGTGCACGGAGGTGCACCTGAAGTAAGGCCGCCGCGGGCGGGCCGGCCTGCGTGGGCGGGAGGGGCGGCGTGGGCTCGGTTCGGGTGGCGGGGCTGGCCCCCTCCACGGCGCTTCTCCTTGGAGCTCTTGTCGGAGAGGAAAGAAACCAGACAGCAGATGAGGGCGAATGTAAAAATTAGAGACAAAGGGAAGATTGAGTTCACGGAACAAAGCTTATATTTAAAAATACTGGAGCTCTAGTTGGTGTGGCTCAGCGGACTGAGTGCTGGCCTGCGAACTAAAGGGCCGCCGGTTCGATTCCCAGTCAGGGCACAGGCCTGGGTTGTGGGCCAGGTCCCCAGTAGGGGGTGTGTGAGAGGCAACCACACATCGATGCTTCTTTCTCTCTTTCTCCTTTCTTCCCCTCTCTCTAAAAGTAAATAAATAAGATCCTTAAAAAAAAAAAAAAGAGCCACCGGGGCTACGCATTCCTGTGAGTCGGTGAGCGGGGAGGGGTGGTTGGAGCCAGAGTGAGGAAGAGACGCTCAGACAGATATGGGGGCGGGCGGCGTCTCCTTACTTCCGGGGCCAGGGAAGCAGTGAGAAACCGTCCAGAGAGCACAGCCTTGGCCAGCTGTCCTGGAGCCGCGTGTCCCCTCCAAGCCCAGGAGCCCACGGGAGGGGCCGGTCCGCCAGGCAGCCCTCGGGCCCAGGCGGGCGGGGGGTGGGGGGGCCTTCAAAGGCAGCGCCGCACACGCCGCAGGGCTGACGCGTGTGCGCCTGCGCCAGGCAAACTGGCAGGGAAGGAGAGCTTTGGCTCCCGCCTTCCTCGGGCGGAGCCAGGAGGGAAAGGAGAAGCCCGGGAAGCGTAGCCTCGAGCAATTCAGCAGAGGGGGTCCTGAAAACCCGCGGCTCCGGGACGTTCTCGAGAGCCCATGTCGAGGGCCAGCGGCGGCTGTCCCCGGGAGGCGCTCCTGGGTCCCTGCAGCCCCGGGGCCAGCGGGCAGCACAGGGGGGCTCGGGAAGCCATGCCCAGCTCCACATCTGGACCCTGGACCCCCCACCCCTGAGTCTGTGTCCACTCCTGCATTCGCTCTTGCCAGGAGCCGTGAGAGCGGGTGCACGCCCACACGCCGCTGTGGGGCACTGGTGCGTGGCAGGCTGCACACCACCTGGCTGGGCCGGCCCGGAGTGCCCTTACCACCGCCGTGGAAGGCGGCGTTATTTTTACTCTGGAGCCTAAAATAGAGGCCACCGGCTGTCCCCCCACTTGCCCTGGCTCCGAGGGCCTGCTGGCAGCCGCTGCTGGTGCCGCTCCAGCTCCGCTGTCCCGTGGTCTCCACGGTTACGTCACCCACATGTCCCAGCTGTACACACGAGAGTAAGGGCGTCCCTCTGCTGCTCGGCGTTGGTAGTGTGGGTGTGTCTGGACGGAGGAGTCTGGGCAGGCCCCCCGAGGAGGTGGCGTGTCGTCACCGAGCCCCGGGAGGGTCACCGCTGGGGAGGCAGTGCGGACACTGTCTGAAGTCTTCCATTGTCTGGTGGCGGAGTGGCCACAAGGGCCTGTCCAGTGGCCGCACGCAGGCTCCGCCCACACACCGGTTTTTCACGAGTTGGCGTGTCGGCGAGGCTTGGCCCGCTGAGCCTCCGACGGCCGTCGGAGCGGAGTGGGTCTGAGTCCGTGAGCGTGGTGCCCTGTCCTCGGGGCCCTGGCCGGCCTGGACCCTCGGGTCAGGGCGTGCTCTGAGCGCGGCAACCCCCTCCTGCAGGTCCTTCACGGAGCAGCTCCGGAAGATCTCGAGGGACGCCGGGATGCCGATCCAGGGCCAGCCGTGCTTCTGCAAGTACGCGCAGGGCGCGGACAGCGTGGAGCCCATGTTCCGGCACCTGAAGAACACCTACACCGGCCTGCAGCTGGTCGTGGTCATCCTGCCCGGCAAGACCCCGGTCTACGGTAGGCGCCCGCGGCCGCCCGAGCCCCCGTGTCCGTGCCGCGCGGAGGGGATGCTCCGTCCGGACGCAGCTGTGTGCGGACAGAGACCGGGGCTCTGGTCTCGGCCGAGCAGACGCTCGGGCCGCCCAGCCAGTCTTGTCCGGGGCCACGGCTCCCGGACGCCCGGGCGTCCAGGGTGGACGGGGTGTGGGCGGGCCCCGTCACGCACGGCACACAAGGGGGCCCCTGGGGTCAGTGCCGGCTCCGTGACCTGGCCCTCCGTTTGTAATCACGCTGCCCCGCTCGGACTTCTCTGGGGGTTCCTCGGAGTCCTTCGTGTCCCGGGAAGGTAGTGGTGCACTCGTCCAGCCCGAATTTACTGCCGGGGGACAGCCCAGGCCCTCCGTCTCGGCTGTCCCCGGGAGAGGCGGGGAGACAGGTGATGACAGGGAGGACGGTGGTCACTGAGGCCCACTGGGGATGTGGGCTCCCAGCTGGTGGGCGCCGTGGGGCGGAGCTGAGAGAGTGGCGGGCGGATGCTCCCCCAGCCAGCCCCGCCTCGGCGTCGCAGGGCGTGGACGCGGAGAAGCCCCGCTCCCCCGGTCACGTTCCAAACACAGCAGGAAAGGGTCCTGTCCGTGTCCCGCCCTGCAGCTCTGGGAGCCCTGGTCTCTGGGACAGCCCAGGAGCAGCAGCCCCGCTGTTCCGAGAAAGAATCCAGGGACGGAGGCCGTGGGCCGGGCCTGCTCTTTGTTGTCAGGCTGGCGCAGGCCGAGGGTGAGCGGGCTTCCAGGGCGTTTGTGTTCAACTCCGAGCGCTTGCTCGTCGCCCTGGGCGCTGTGGCGGATGGCTGCGCTCCTCCCCAGGAGTGCCAGACCCTGGGCCCCGCAGTGGGCCCCTGGCAGGGCCATCGGTCCTGCACGGGGCGGGGGGTCAGCCGCGCTGGCCTGGCCATCCTGGCTGGGGGGCGGGGCTTCCACGGACAGGGCAGACGGGCCATGCGGGGGCTAGAGCTTGAACCCGTAGGTTACAACTGCCACCCCCCCCACCTGCCAGGCCCACACTCTCCCAGGGTTGGCCACAGGAGTGGGGGTCAGAAACTCGGCGGTGGGGGTACTCCACGCAGGCCCCCGCGGTGGCCGGGCAGCCGGACGGGGCGCTAGTGTCGCCTGTGCCCCTGTGCCCGCAGCCGAGGTGAAGCGCGTGGGGGACACGGTGCTGGGCATGGCCACGCAGTGCGTGCAGATGAAGAACGTGCAGCGGACCACGCCGCAGACGCTGTCCAACCTCTGCCTGAAGATCAACGTCAAGCTGGGCGGCGTGAACAACATCCTGCTGCCCCAGGGCAGGTGAGGCCGGCCCCGCAGGGAGGCCCTGGGGCGTGTCGGGAGGCGGTGCGGTCGCCCAGAAAGGACTCGGAGTCCGGCAGCCTGGATGGACCCTGGGCGGCGGCTCCGGCACCAGGGCTTGTTGGACTCACTCAGTCCCCGGGCCTGAGGCGGTGAGCGCAGGGACCCTGGCGAGCGGCCGGCAGACGCGTCGCATGCGGCTGCGCCGGGGGTGGGGGTGGGGCCAGGGTTCCCTTGCTGTGCGGCTGGAAGGCGGCGCGGGGAGCAAGCTCGTGTGGGCGCTGGGAGCAGCGTTGCTCCAGACACGGGGCCGCACCAGGCTCTGTGAGGGGGGCCTGCCGGGGGGCTG
This sequence comes from Phyllostomus hastatus, assembly GCF_019186645.2. NCBI lineage: Eukaryota > Metazoa > Chordata > Mammalia > Chiroptera > Phyllostomidae > Phyllostomus > Phyllostomus hastatus. The sequence goes on along the minus strand of NW_025334017.1, from coordinate 47,482,016 downwards.
CGGGCTGAGGGCCACAGGGCACCCTCAGCCAGGATGCGGCCACTGGATGCGGTCACCAGTGCGGGTGTGGTCCTCCGACCTTGCTCCCCCAGGCCGCTGGCTCCGGGCCCAGCGGGGACCAGGAGTTGCCCCGGGATCGTTCCTGAACTGCCCCAGGAGAGAGAGCCGCTAGGCGTGGGCTGTGAGGAAAGGGGAGGCTCAGGGTGGGTCCTGGGCCCCCCGGGCCTGTGGAGAGAGGGAGCAGCACTCACGCGGGAGCAAGCCCAGGGGGCTGCCTGGGGGCTCCGTCAGCTTCCGAGGGGGCCAGTGGGCACGAGAGGAGCCGGTCTGGTGTCGGGGATACAGGTTCAGGCGTCCTGGCATAGAGGGCGGGGGACCCAGGAGGGTGTAGACAGGGAGGGTGGGGGGCTGGGAGCAAAGGTCACAGAGGTGAGGGGCTGGCAGTGGAGCTGAACGGCAGGGAGGGGCCTGGACCCCAACGCAGGTTTGTCCTGGGGCTGGACCACGGCCGGGCAAGGACACGCAGGTCCACTGTGACCTTGCTGAGAGGAGTCTGGTTGCCATGGTACTGTGCGCCTTAGGCGGGGGCCCCAGAGCAGGGGGACGCTGTGAGTGGCTCCGCCCACTCCGGGAGCTCTGCTGCAGGTGCTGAGTGGGTGGCCGCGGGCAGGCCTGGTTTGCCTGGCGAGGCTGTGAGTCAGGGCTGCTGTGGGTGCTGCGGGGGGTGATGCAGCGTCGGGGGAGGGAGCAGCAGGTGGGAGGCAGGGCCCTGGGCACCCGCACCCCCCTCGCTGCTGTGAGGACCCCCGTCATTGGTGGAGAGCGAGGGTGGTGTGGGCCCTCAGGGCTTAGAGAGAGAGGCTGTGGCGTGGCCTTGGAGGGCCCCTGCAGCCCCCGGCGTGTGAGGCCAGGCAGGCAGTGCGGCTGCCGGCCGTGTCCCCCACCCATCTCCCTCTGTGCGGGTGGCGGCAGCGCAGGGGATGCCCAGCAGCTGCGCATCCTGTGCTTCGGCAGGGGGCAGCCTTCAGATGTCCCCCAGGGACGCCCAGAGCCGCCGGGGTGGCTGGAACCACGCTGGGGATGGGTGGAAGCAGGAGCCTGCCCACGTTTATGGCCAGACACGGGGTGCACGCCTGAAACACGCCCCTTTCCCCCCACGCCACCCGCGCAGCCTCAGCTCGGGCAGGGGTTCCCGACGAGCGTCGTCGGGGGGGTGGGGGGGTGTGGCTCCTTGTGAGTGCTGCCGTCCCGAGTCCCGAGGAGATGAGGCTCCCGTTGGCGCGTCCCCTCCCCTCCTGGGCTGGGAGCGCCCCGTGCTTCTGGTCAGGACCAGGAGGGCGGCAACCCTGGCACTGACTGCAGCTCCCGTTCGGGGTGGGGGCGGGCAGGCCCTCGGAACACAGCTGATCTGCGCGAGCCCCCCGTGGCCTCAGGGCACCCCCGAGGGTGGGGGCAGCGGTGTGCGGGGCCCTGTGGGCACCTGGGGCGCCTGCGGCTGGCTGGAGAGCCCTGGCCTGGCCGCTGCAGGCAGGCCTCCACCGGGCCACGGCTGCTGGGGGCCCGCAGTGCTTCCCTGCTGGGGCGTTTGCTGTTTTGGGGTCAGGACTTGGGGTGTCACCGTGCCTCTGGGTAGAGAGCAGGGGGCTGCTGCCCTGGAGGGTGGGGCCGTGAGTTCGAAGGGGAGGAGCCGACGGCGGGCAGTTGCTTTCACGCAGTCGTTCCGGAAACGCACGAGCGCCTGCCGAGGGGACCCTGGGCGCCTCGGCCCGGCCCACAGCCCCCACCCCCCACCCCCACTGGGTGCCCCTGAAGCAGCTGGTTGCCCGAGGGCCCTCCGCCTGTGCCCCGACAGGGGAGGCCACCTGTGAGGGCCTGACGGCGGCCGCTGACCCCGCGCTTCCCCGCAGGCCGCCGGTGTTCCAGCAGCCCGTCATCTTTCTGGGGGCCGATGTCACCCACCCCCCCGCTGGGGACGGGAAGAAGCCTTCCATCGCCGCTGTGAGTGTCCACGCCTTCCTCTGGGCCCTGCAGGGGGGTGTCCCTCCCCGAACTGCCCGTGGGGGGAGCCCCAGGCCCACTGCAGCCGTATGGTGGTAGAACTCACTCCTGAAGAGCAGTGTGGTTTTCGAAATAGCAGCTGGTGGGAGCAGAGCTCCCTGGAAAGTAGGTGTTTCGGGGACATGGCAGGCGGGTACGTGCATCTGAGAGGAGTGAGAGACACGTGAGCTGGCGCTGTCCCCAGAACCCTGACCCAAACCACACCCGTCCCCACGCCAGGCTCCTGGGAGGGCTGGCGGCCTCGCTGCCCCTCTGCAGGCGCCTGCGTCCATCACGTGAGGCCGAGGGTGAGAGGAGCAGACGGGCGGGGGCTCTCGTCCCTCTCTCTCGTCCCAGCCCCTTCTCAGGCACCCTAAGGTGACTCGCTGTCTTTGGGACAGGTGTGTGCATGGGCTAGAACTGAAGTCCTTCCCCTCCTCCTACCTTTGTGACTTTCATGGGGGGGGGGGCAGCCTCGATTTACAGGTGACAGCCACCTGGCCATCTACCCCTGCCCTCGGGGCTGCAGGCAGCACGGTGTGGTTGTGGCCCCTGGTTCCTGAGGGCTGGGGGGTGGGGGGGCGTGTGCGCGGGGCAGCGTGGGTGCTGCTGTGGGAGGCCGAGGGCACGGCTGCCCCCTCGGAGTCCTCGCTGCGGGAGACCCCCACGCCGTGCGGCCGAGGACAAGGGCCTGGAGAGGGAACCCCAGATCTGAGGTTACGCGTCCCCAGCACCCCGGGGGACTGCCTGTGTGACGTTTGGGGAATTGCCCATTTATTCGTCATTTGTCTGAAACCAGCTGTTGGGGTTGTTTTTTAATTTTTTTAGCCCAGGGTAGCTCATGCGTCCCGCCCCTCCCTCCTTCCAGGCGTGTCAGATAGCGTCGGTGTTTTCTGAGCGCCGCCTCCGTGCCAGGCCCTGGGCTGCGTGTGTCACTGCGCCGGCCCTGACCTCGCAAGGACTCTGCTAGTTCCCTCCTCCCGCCCCTCCCCCAAGGCAGCCTGGGCGGCTGAGCGCCCTCGTGCCAGAGAGGCAGCAGAGAGCACCCCCCGCCGGAGCTCAGGCCTCTCGGGGCTCCTCACCGGCTCGCCTCCTGCCCAACAGGTCGTGGGCAGCATGGACGCCCACCCCAACCGCTACTGCGCCACGGTGCGGGTGCAGCAGCACCGCCAGGAGATCATCCAGGACCTGGCCGCCATGGTGCGCGAGCTGCTCATCCAGTTCTACAAGTCCACGCGCTTCAAGCCCACCCGCATCATCTTCTACCGCGACGGCGTGTCCGAAGGGCAGTTCCAGCAGGTGGGCGCCTCCAGCTTCTTCCTCTGTCCTCGGAGGGCCTGTGATCCGCCTCGGGGTCTCAGCGGAGTAGGGGAGGCGGGCCAGCGGCGGGGCTGGGCCCGAGCCCTGGAGAGCTGTGTGGGAGGCTGGGGACAGAAACTGGCCGCTGGAGCGACATGTTCCCGGGTGCATCCGCGTGGTGCCTCGTGGCCGCTGCGTGGGGGCCGTGGGGGACCCTCCGTGCCGCGCCAGGGGTTCTTGTGTGTCACCTGGTTTCAGCCCTTGAGCACGGAGCCTGGGCGCCGCTCACGCCCTCCTGCGGGTGCAGCGACGGGCTCGGGAGGGCCGGGCCCCGAACGTCGTGTCCAGCGCCGTGTGTCTCTGCGGGCCTCACACGGTCGAGGCGGCAGTGGCCCTGAGCGTGCCCCCTCCCGCAGGTGCTGCACCACGAGCTGCTGGCCATCCGCGAGGCGTGCATCAAGCTGGAGAAGGACTACCAGCCGGGGATCACGTTCATCGTGGTGCAGAAGAGGCACCACACGCGGCTCTTCTGCACGGACAAGAACGAGCGGGTGCGTCTGCCGCCGGGCGCCGGGGGCCCGTCCTCCAAGGGGCCGTGTGGGCACCCGGCCTCTCGGGCCTTGGGGAGGGGCCGGCCTCTGTTCGGTGAGAGTCCGGGCCTGGAAACCCACAGGCCTGGGGGCGAGACCAGGCGGGAGGTGTCACCGGTCCGACACAGAAACGGCCGGGGAGCGGCCGTGAGAAAGAACCAGGCGGTGGGCGACCCCGCGTGTGAAGAGAGCGTGGAGTGAGCCGGGGGCCTCGGAGGCCGGGCTCGGGCGGGGTCGGGGGCGCAGCCGAAAGGGGGGCTGTCCGGGAGACACGAGGCCAGCGCTGTGACCGCAGGGGACCTCCCTCCCGGGTGAGGAAGGCGGGATCCTCAAGTGGGGGAGCGCTCCTCGCTCCCAGCAGGGTGAACACGATCCAGTCCACGCTGCCCGGCGCCGCGGAGCCTCAAGCGGTCTGCCCCCGGGAGGGGTGTGGACAGACCGGAAGCGGCCCTTGAACTGGCCCCGCAGGGCCAGGTGCCAGTGGGTTCCTGTCCGTGCGGTGCCGAGGGCGGCACGTCACGACAGGCTGCGCTCCGGGGACACAGCGCAGGGCAGGCTGGCCGTCTGGACGGAAGATGCAGAGTGGACGGTGGGTCCCGGTGAAGAACAGGCCCAGCCACCGTCCCGGGCGGGGTTTGCTGGGGAGACGCCATGGCCGTGAGTGGACGCACCGGGACTGGAGGCGTGTGCGGGGCGAGCACGTGAGCAGGAGCAGCATGCTGGGGGGCTCCAGGTGGCCCCCACCCCTGGGGCGAGTTCCCACCCGCGCTCTCCCCCGGGGAAGCGGGCTCCGTGGGCAGTGGAAGAGCGGCCCGGACCAGCCAGACCGAGGAGCAGGGATCCTGCCCGGAACAGCTGAGGCCACGTGGGGCTTCGGGACGTCGGCTTCGTGCCAGGTGGCAAAAGAGCATGCGGTTTCCAAACCTCGGTGTTTTACAAAGCGCAGGTTCTGGTCAACATACACTTCCGTTTTAAATTAACAGTAGAAGAGGAGCTTAACAAGATCTTTAAGTTCATTTCTAAGTAGTGCGTGCGTTAAACATGTAAAGGGTAAAAATTACGGAATAGAATGGAACAAAAACGAGAGTTTCGGATCCCGCTTTCGGCGGTGCGGCTACAGCAGCGCTTGCAGAGCAGCGCAGAGACGCGGCGCGGGGGTGGGCCTGCGGCGCGGGCGGGATGGGAGTCAGAGGCGGCGGCCCGGGCCCGGGAGAGCCGAGGAGCTGCTGTGCACCGGGGCCCTCCCTCCGTCCCTCCTCCACCCGCAAGCCTCCCTCCCTCCCGGACAGCGAATGATAACGTGGGAACATGACGCAAGCACCTCTGAAGATAAGCCCAGCGAGGCGCAGCTGGAACGCCAGCTGTAACAATGTTAGGGTCGAAAAGGAAACTAACTGCAGCAGTTTCACGTTGTTTAAGTCATCGTGGGATGCTGCCGACTTGACGCTGACCCTCGGAGAACCTAAAAGGAAAGGATACAGTTGTTCGCAGGGTTATGACTACCGCCCGGGACGTACAGGAGGGTTAGGACCCGTCAGGCCCCGAGTCCCACAGGCAGGCTTTCCCGAACTCGAGGTCAGAGCTTCGCCCGGCGTGGTGGAGAGTGGGGGGAGGGGGGGACGACTTGGCTTATGTTAAATGTGAGCCCGGAGAGTTCCAGAGGTGGGTTTTACCGGCCACTCTGACCCCCGTAAGGATGCTGGGGGCGGGGGGCACACCCAGGCGAGCCCGCGGGGCACAGGGCATGGTGCTCGGCCACAGGGAGACGCGTCGCTGTGAGGAGGACCCTCCTGCTTTTGACGGAAGTGCAGACCGGTGACCGGTCTGGGGGTCTGGAGGTCTGTGCCGGGGGGCCCGCGCATCCTGGTGTCGGACAGCAAGGCCCTCGTCTGGCTGTCCGCCCACAGGAGCGGCCGTGGGGCGTGCCCGGTGCTGGCGTCCTGCCCGGTGGTGGGGGCGCACAGACTGTCCGCCCCACGGCTCCGTCTCAGACTGGCGATGGTGCCGGGCAAGACCGGCAGGCCGAGTGCTTCTGCTGCCAGGCGGGCCGAAGTCCGCGTGGTTTCTCCCATAGGGCGGCTCCCGGTAGCGCTTGGTTGTCTTGAACGTCATTCGAGACAGTTTCGTTGGGTTGCGTTGTGACGGCCGTCCTATCAGAGGGCGTTAAAAGACAAAAATGGTGTTTGTGTGGCCGCTTTAATATCGAAGAAGAGAGGAAATACACCACATTTTGGGCATGTTATGCTTTATTATTTCAAGAAAAGTGGAAATGCAGCTGAAAAGCGATGAAGGGTTTCTGCCGTGCGTGGAGAAGGCGCTGTGACTGACCGCACGTGTCAGCGGTGGTTGTGGAGTCTCGTGCTGGAGGCTCCTCGCCCGAGGGTGCTCCGCGGGGGGTGGGCCGGTTGAAGTGGTCGGCGATCCAGTCGAGACCCTGATCGGGAACAGTTCGCATCACGCCGTGCGGGAGGTGGCGGACGGACTCAGACACCCAAGTTTACGAAGCTGTCAGTGGAAGTGAGAACCGTGTCTTCGGGGTCACGGGAAGACCACGCGGACCGGCCGGCCCAGCCCCGGGTGCGGTGTTCACGCCTGCGGAGCCACACGGTGGGACGCCGACGGGGGCGCGGGCGCAGCGAAGACACAGGCCTGTGTGGGGGCAACGTCTGAACCGTGGCTCGAACCCAGCCGCGGGGAAGGGAAGCGTGGCCAGTGTTTGCCGATGCTTTCCTTTGAAACAGCTGAAGGGGTGGGCGGGGTGGGCGGGGTGGGCGAGGTGCGGAAGTGCATCTGGAGGCGCAGAGGGCTCCGCGGGGCCTCTGTTGTGTGCGTTTGCGGGGGCGCACAGCCCGGCCGGGGTGGCAGCGGGGTGGGGGCAGGACCGGGGTGCAGGGCCCGCCGCCGCGGTCCCACTAGCTGCGTGTCCGGCCACAGTGCACGCTCCGAGTCGGGTTGTTTTGGCGGCTGGTGGTGGTCGGGCTTTGTCTCGGTGCCGTAGCGCTGAGTGAGAGCATCGGCGGGTCGAAGGCTTCAGGCCCAGCATCGGGGGGGCCGGGGGGCCGCTCGCTCACTCTGCCCTCTGATGGCTCGTGTGTTGCTGAAGGTCGGGAAGAGCGGGAACATTCCGGCAGGCACCACCGTGGACACGAAGATCACCCATCCGACCGAGTTCGACTTCTACCTGTGCAGTCACGCCGGCATCCAGGTAAGGCTGGGGGGTCCCCTGCGGGCGTCTTGGCGTCCCTGTGATGGCGTCTACAGCAGGCCCGCGGGGGGCGTGAGCCTCGGGCCCGGTGCTCCTGGGGGCTCGGGGCTCCGTGGGAGGGGCTGCAGCCCATGGTCGGGTGGCTAACAGTGGACAGGGGCTCGGAAGGGCCCAGTGCTGGGGACAAAGGCCCCGCAGGGTTGCTGGGGGGCTGCCCTTCAGACAAGATGAGGTCTGGGCAGCGGGAGCAGCGTCCAGGCACAGGTGGGGCAAAGGTGTTCCTGTGTGGCTGGTGCTTAGCGAGCTGGATGGAAGTTGGCCTCACAGTGGGCGACAGAGGTCTCAGGAGATGTGGGGAGGGCAGTGAGTGGCAGAGGGGCCGACTCCGCATGAATTTGGCCCCCCATCCCTGGCGGGGGCCCGCCCTGCACCCCCCTTACACCGTGCCAGGCCCTGGGAAGGGCACTCGGGCTCGTCAGCTCTTCAGGGCTTTCCCAGTCTCTCTCAGCGAAGAGACACCCGTGGGCCGAGGGCCGCTCCGAGGGAGCACTGCCGCCGCGGCGGGCCGCACCCGGACCCGCGCGGCCGCACCCCTGGGACAGGGGGACTCGGAGCTGGGTGCGCGTCCTGCCCCAGAGCTTCCTCATGCGGGGGCTTGGGTCTCAGGGGCACGTGAGGACTCCCAGGTCCCTCCCCGGGTGGTGCGAGCCCAGAAAACGAGCGTTCGCTGTGAACTCGGCCCTTCCGCCCTGGGGTGACACCCCAGGGTCTTCCCTGTCATCTCTCAGTGCCGCCACCCGCCCCAGGCCCCCGTCCTCCGTGCCCAGGCCCCTCTCTGGACGGGGCCGCCCAGCGGAGGCTTGGGTTCTGCGCTTGCTGCGGCTGGTTCTTCCTCGGCCAGCCCCTGGGGTGCGGCCCCGCCGGCGGGGCCCCTCGGGCTCACCGAACGGCTGAGCCTCTGGCCCTGTGTCCTCTGCCCGGGCCCTTCCGGAGGGGCCCCTTCTCTGCTGAGATAGTTGAGTGGGGGGGCGCACACGGGCCTCAGAAGGGCTGCCCTGCCGTCAGCACGGGGGCCCCAGCAGCCCCTTGCACAGTGTCCCCCACTGCCCACGGGCCTGTGACAGCCACCCGTGAGGTGGCAAAGTAGGACGCCCCCTGGTGCCGCCGTGAAGCAAGGACAGAAGCCACTGTCCCAGCACCCAGCACGGGCATGGAGCGGGCAGCGGCGGCTGGGCGGGCGGTGTCCGGCGGGACTGGCAGGGAGGCGGGCAGGCGGGCTCGGGCCACGCAGTGCGGTGGCTGCACCACCGGTGGTCCGTGCTGGGGAGGCCGGCGAGGCCCCAGACTGCGTAAAACGGCACGCGTGTGCCTGACCCCTTAAGAAGTGTGGTTCACGTGGGACTTGCATCAAGAGGGCTTTTGTCTCCTGCGAGCACAGCCCCGTGGGGGACCCAACGCGCGCCGGCCGCACGGTCCTCCGGCGGCTCTTCCCGTGGCTCTTCTCCGCGTCGGCGGGGCTGTGGTCTGTGGTGTTTACGCGTGGGGCGGTGCGGTGCGTGGTCCAGTGCCTTCTGACAACGATGTGTGATAACGTGAATGTCTGTCTGTCGCTGGCCGCCCCCGCATCCCTGGGGTGCGGCCGAGGCACGGCCCGAGCGTCAGCGTGCCCGCCTGCAGGTGAGTTCCACACGCCTCTCTGACCCTCTCATCTGCTTTTAGGGAACAAGCAGGCCTTCCCACTATCACGTGCTTTGGGATGACAATCGTTTCTCTTCCGATGAGCTGCAGATTCTCACCTACCAGCTGTGTCACACCTACGTGCGCTGCACGCGCTCCGTGTCCATCCCCGCGCCAGCGTACTACGCGCACCTGGTGGCCTTCCGGGCCAGGTACCACCTGGTGGATAAAGAGCATGACAGGTGAGTGGCAGGCCTCTCTGGCTGGAGGTCGCGGCAGGGGCGTCTCTGAGACAGGTGCGGGCGGCCGCTTCTCCAGAGCGGGGAGCCGCGGGGTCGCGGTGGCCGGAGCCGGCGGAACTCCGCCGCCGCCCGTGAGCAGGTGCCTGGTGCGCGGCCCTGACCCGTCACCGGGGGGCTGCCTCGTGCCGCATGCGAGGCTGCACTCTCTGTGTCCCTGTCCCCGCAGCGCTGAAGGAAGCCATACCTCCGGGCAGAGTAACGGGCGAGACCACCAGGCGCTGGCCAAGGCGGTCCAGGTCCATCAGGACACACTGCGCACCATGTACTTTGCTTGACGTGCCGTGTTTACGACCGTGGGCCCCGTCGGACTCACACGAGACCAGCTACACTCAGACCAACCGACACCCAGCCCTTCTGGGACAGCCAGCATCCGACGCGAGACGGCATTGACTTTCACAGACCCTCCACCTCCCAGAATGCCTTCTGCCCCCGACCCCACACTTGGATTTGAACTGCAGACCTGTGTGAGGCCCGTGTCGTAGGAAGTGTGGTTTGCCAAAATCTGTGAGCTGCTCATTCACGCAGAACTCCACGTCCCCTACAGATCTCCCAAAATCAGTCTATGAACTCAGGGCTTTAAAACATTTTAATTTATTTGGTCATTCGATTTACTTGTTTTTAACACAATTCTCTATGAAATTGATGGTCTCAAACTAGCTGTGAATGTTCTCTGAGAGGGAAAGCAGCGCAAACGCGATTGTGGTTTTAAAGCCTTGACCGGTGCGGCGTCGTCACGAGAGTCTCTTTCTCGGGGACGCCGGTGCGCTCCCGACGCGGCTCGCGCCAGCTCCTCCTCGCCCGGGGGCAGGGGCTGCGCCGGGTGCGGCCGCACCTCGTCCCGCCCGCCCGCCTCTCACTGGGCTCGAGGGAAGGCACGGGGCGCGGCGGTCACGTGCGTTTACAACATTTCTAGGTCCAGCGAGATTGGCAGACAAGTGCCATTTTAATAAAAATTTATTTAAAAAAGAAAAAAGAAAAAAGACAATATGCCGACAGTCTAATCATAAGATTTGTCCTCGAGGACTGTGACGTTTATTTTCCAAAGTTTCTAAGGAATACGGGTCTGTGGTGATGAATACAGTACAATCCTTCTTCACTGTTGTGTCTGTGATGTCAGAGAAGAAATATATATATCTGGTTTGCAGTATTAATGTGATAGCTAGACGCCGTTTCTCATTGTGTGGACCGTGGGGTGCTTCTCGTGATCTGTGTAGCAGCGCGTCAGGAGCGTGTCGGAGCCTGGAGACTGGACGGCCCCTCCTGGGTCTCCGTGCCCAAGCGCGGGGGTGTAGACTGTCGCCAGTGGCCGGCCGCCCGCCCACCGCCCCGCCCGCCCCCCGGCCCGCGCCCGCTCGGCCGATCAAGCACAAATGGAATGTATGCGTTCTCCCCCCGGGAAGGGGGTCCGCGAGTCCGAGCGCACCCCCTGCCCCGTGTCTGCTGCTCGGCGGCGGGGCCCTCGGGGCAGAGCGCCGAGACCGAGAGAGCCCCGTCCCCCGGAGGACGGCGGGCGGAAGCCGGCGCCAGGGCCTGACCCCTGCTGGGATCTGCCTTGCGGCCCGGACGCAGGTCGCCAGCGAGAACCGGTTGCACTAAGAGTGGGGCCCGTGGGCCCGTGAAGAGGCGGCGGCAGGCAGCGCTGCCCACGCGAAGCGGGCGGTCTGTGCCCGCAGCCGCCCCGCGAAGAGTCCGTGTCGTGGAGACTCGGGGGAGGGGCCGCCCCTCCCCTGGCGCTGCTCTCGCTCTCCTGGTGTCCCGTCCCCGCCGCCAGCCCTGCCCACCGCCCGGCACCCCGCTCTGGCGCCGCGGTGGGCGAGGACCCCACGGACACGCGGCCTGGCCCGGCGGCAGTGACGGAGGGGTGACTGTTGTTTGTGACGCTCTCTGCCCGGCCTGGTGCGTGTGTGCGTCTTGTTCATGGCATTAGTCTCTTCTTGCTGTACCTTTTTTTTTTTTTTTTTTTTGTCTTTTTTAAATGACGGAAGCCTTTGCTCTGAGAAATGTCGCAGCTCCGTGGTTTCATTGGCAAGTGGCACTTTCTCCTGCGTCCAGAAGGACACACCGATCCACTCTCGGCTTAAATCACTAGGACCCCTCAGGCGAGGAGGGACTCTTCACTAACACACATGAATTAGGTCCGTTTTCAGCCCCTTCCTTGGACAAGGACCCTCTGGAGCTATCTGTCTCAAAAGTGTGTTTGTAGCACGTTTGACAGGATCACGGCGGGGGCGGAGTGGGGCCGGCAAAACGCAGATTCCCAGGCCTCGCCGCGCACCTCCTGGTCCGGGGCCGGCGGAGCCCCCTGCCCCAGGGCTTCCTGCAGAGCGCCCTGCCTGGCGCGGGGCGGGCCGGCCTGGGGGAGCTCCTCCCTCCTCGGCGGCTCCGGGGGACGTTTCCTGAGCTAAAGCCTAGAGAAGTCCGCAGGCCAGCGGAAACGAGGCCTGAATTTTTTAAGAATTGTTTTGGAGGCTGTTTTCCTTCCCATGGGCCAAAGTACTTCGAGAAGGGTACTCTCTACGGCCCTGCGCTTGTTTTGTAAAACTTTTCACAGTAGAGGCATTATTGACACAGACCAAGCGTCTCCGCAGGGTTGGCCACACGCCTCTGTGTGCGTCAGGCGACTCCGAATCCAGACGGCTGTAGGTGCGCTCTCAGGTAAATCACTGTTTCCCCAGACTCCCACCGGTCTCCTGCGGCGAGGGGGACTCTGAGTCCCGAGATGGCGTCAGCCCCCTCCACCCCACCCCTCTTCGACGGAAGCCGGGAGGCGTCCCTTGCCGTCCCCCACCCAGGGCTGCCTCAGGCCCAGGCCGAGAGGGGCCCCGGCACCTGGCTGGCTGTGCACCCCCGCCCCCACCCCCACCCCCAGGTAGTAAGGTGTGCCTTGCTTGAAGCAAACTGAATGTGAAAATGAAATAATGATGTAGAAATCGGGGTTCATGTAACAGAAAAACTGGGATTTATCTCATCTCTTAAAAAAGAGCTCTCCCCATTAGATTCTTACATTGGTACTCTTTGTGGTGGACTTTGAATTACTCGCTTTGAGAAAAATCAGTGTATCTGCATCCCTTCACCACTCTCGGTTGCATCAGACGAGCTCCCGCCCCCCCAAATCCCGGGGGTGGGGGGCGTCCAGGTGGCCATTTTGCAGAGGAGCCTCTGGGTGGCCCCGGGGCTCCGCCCGCCGTCCGGGCACTGCAGGCTCGGGCCCCCCCATCCCCGGTTCGGACGGGCCTGGCGGAGCGGGCGCACCTGCACTTTCAGACAGGGGTCGTTCCGTTCCAGTGTGGGTCCGGGTTTCTGTTACGAGAAGTCCTCACACAAACACTTGTCTTGGCACAGTAGTGGTGTCTGGGCGTCGCTCTCAACCCCCGCGAGTGAGTGTGCGCAGCGAGTGTGCGCAGTGAGTGCGTGCTCCAGGACCGCGGTGGCGACCAGCGGTCCTGGGAGGAGCCGGAGGCCGAGCGACCTGCAGACCCCTCAGGGCTGGCCGGACCCCCCGCTGTCCCCCGTGTTGGCCCCAGCCCCCCAGCACTGGCTGGGAGAGAGGGCTGGGGCCCGTCTGGGGCGGGGGTGTCGATGTTGCGTTAGAGGGTGTGGGTGCTGCCGCCGCGTGTCTCTGCCTTCCTGCTCTGGCTCGGCGCGGGCGTGCCCGCGGGGCCCGGTGGACACTCTGGACACTGTTCCCAGCTTTTGTAAACCGCCGAACGTTTGCCTTCAGGCTTGCCGGATGACTTATTTTTGAAAGCCACAAAATGTAGTTTTTCTGGGTGAATTGTTTTTCTTAATATATGCAGCAATGTAGTTTTACATTGATCTGTGAGGTGATTTAAACTTTATTTTTCCTAGGCAGTTTTTCCAGTCAGATTCTATATTTGATACACTAGGTGAAGGGTGGACCAGCCAGGCGTCAAGCAGCTGGGACACCGGGCTGTGCCCAGGAGCCCCGCGGGGCTAGGGCGGCTTCTCCGCCCCGCGGCTGGAAGCGCTGGGCTCGTTTCCGGAGCCCTCGGGGTCCGGGCAGTTCTCCGGTGGGACCCCGAGCTGCTGGGCAGTGCAGAGGATTTCCGCGGGCATTTTCCTCCCCCTGCGGCGGCTCCGTTGGCGGGGACCGTGGGAGCCGACCGAATTCAGACGGTGGACAACCCCGGTGGCCCAGACAAGCCATAGCCATTCCCCTGTGACCTCTCTCCGACTCGCCCTCGCGCTCCCGAGAAAAGGAATGTACAACAGAGAAGCTTCCTCGGTGTTCCTGCGCCCCACTTTCGGAATGCAACTGTTTCATTTCGGTTTTCAACCCTCCCCCAAGGTGACCCCCTCCGCCCGCCGTGGCCAGCGGCTGCGGCTGCTGCGGCGACGGTCAGCGCGGCCACCGCGCCCCTGGCTTTGTCCCCGGCTGTCCGCGTCACGCGCGCTGCTGACTCTCTTTGGCATGGGAATTTTCGACTCCAGATAATTGCACTGATTCCGACAGCCCCCTTTTCAAGTCACGCCCGGCCCTGCATCTGCTGCGCTCGTTCCGGTGACTGTAAACAGGGCGAGGGGCCGCGGCCGCGGGGGCGCTGCGCTTCAGCCTCGGCCTCGCCGCTCTGCGCTCCCTGGCGGCTTGGCGGCGGCCGGGTGTCTGTCGGCCGGCTCACGAAGCGCAGGTCAGCCTCTCACCCCTTTTTCCAGAAGGTGGTGTGCAGTCCGCGGAGCGGGCGTGCGCTCTCCCGGCGGGCCGCGGGTTCGCGGCTCGGGGGGCTAACTGTGAGCCCCGGAGCCCTTGCCTGGTGCGCGTGATGCCTCCTTCCTTGCTGCGGCGCCCGAGGGCATTTTCTCCTGGCTCCGTCCAGCACCTGCCCCTGCGCAGAGTGAGCGCCTGTGTGGCCCGTGTTCCGAGCTGTCATCTGGCGGCCGCGCGGTCACTGTTGTGTCAGACTGTCGCCGGCGTGGAGAGACCCACAGTCCAGGGCGGCCCCGTCACGCCTGCGACGTTCGCTGGCTCAGCAGTGTCTGCCCTGGCCCAGTGGGTGGCCCTGCCTGTGGTCAGGACGCCCAGGGCCAGGCACACGCAGGGCTCTGAGACCCGCCCCGCCCCCTGGGTGCCCGGTGGTGCCACGTGGACGCCGTGTGGGGCCCTCGGTGCTTCTCTGGACGCGCTTTGCCGTGTTACTGTCTCCGGTGAATGTATCGGCTTGGCCAAATCACTACGGAAGGTGGTTTCTAAATACCTTTTAGTTTAAAAAAAGTAGATGCAGACAAAGGCTACCTCTGAATTCTCAGTAGATTCGTGTTTGTTCTTCAGCGTAGCTGTCCACACTGAAAATAGCCAACGTGCTGCCCGAGTAGACTGAATTGTGAGCGTCTCCCTGTTCCGTGCTGGCGTGAAAATGTGTGTGCCATACTGTGACCCACGGGTGGTCCCCTCCTCGGGGCTGCCCGGCTCCAGGTTTGGGGGCTCGGCCGCCAGCAGGAACATGGTGGGCTGGCCGGAGCGCGGCCTCCGGCGCAGGGGCCGTGGGTGAGCGGGCGCCGGCCTGCTCTCTGGGCCCCCTGGGCCCTGTCCGTGGCGGGCGCACTTGGCCTCCGGCTCCCCCCTGGGGTGGGTTGGAAGTGGCTCCTCTGCCCCCTCTTGCCCTCCTCCCTTTGTGCACCCTCCGTGAACTCACCCGGGCGCTTGAACACCGACTCTCCCGCAGAGCACCCACTTGAAGCAGCCGTGGGGGTCGAAGGGCAGTGCAGGCACACCTGACCTTTGACCTCAGGCCTTGCGTTCCCATCACTCCTGCGAAACACTGACCTGGGGCCCGCCAGCGGGAGGTGCCCTCCCAGTGCCAGGCCCCGTGTGCCCCTTCCCAGTCCATCCCTTCACTGCCAGGGGCGCGCCCCGCCCACATGCCGCTGCTGCTGCTGCTGCTGCTGCTGCGGGCCCCCGCTGCTGCCCCCCATCTTTCCTCCGGTTCCGCGTGTTCTGGAGTCCTCAGAAGAGCAGATGCCCCCTTGGTTTTGTTCTCACGCTGCGGCGGGGCAGGCGGGCGGTTTCGCAGTGACAGGCATCTGGGCGAGGGGCCCTGCTGCCCTGCTGGGCGCGCGCCGCCCTGGGACCGGCAGGGTCGGGGCGCTGGGACCCGGGAGTCGCTGCCTCTCGCCTGCTGTTCTGAGCTGCCACGCTTCTGCTGCCCCACGACGCCCTTCACTCCCGACAGAGCTGGTGTCCTCGCTGGTCTTTCTCGGAGCGCTGCGACGCTGCCCTTGTGCTGCCCACCCCAGGAGGCACGGCCGCGCGGGGGCGCACCCTGTCCGCGGGGGTCCTCGGGCTCGGCCTCGCTCTCAGCCAGGATCCCGCCCAGGGCGTTTGGGGGACGCGGCACAGCGGCCCCCACTCAGCTCGGTCGCGGTCGCGGGGCTGAGGAGCTCAGATCCGCCCCCGGCCTTCTGTGCGCGAGTCTCCAGGGTCCTGAGTGGGCCTCCCCCGCCACGCTCGTGTTGGTGAGAGGCGGCGAAGGACCCGGGGAACTGAGGGTGGCCGGTGCTTCTCTGGGCATGTGTCTCGTGCTGGTCGCTGTGAACACTCTGAGCCGTGGGAGACCCTCGACCGCTCCCGGGTGGGGTGACCCAAGGGTTGAGCCCTCATCTCTCCCCACCCCCTTTCCGGGCGCCGAGGGGCTGAACCAGCTCGTTTCCAGCCCCCTTGGATTTAGGCAGCGCGGCGTCGAAGCTGAGACACCAGACACTGTCTCCCGCAGGTGACCCTGGGAGCTGGGTGTCGAGGCCGACCTCGTGCCGCACCTTCTGAGTCTTCCAGGCCCCGGCCCCACGAGTTAGCTGATCCCAAGAGCAGCCCCCGCCACCGGGCCAGGGGGTGCAGTGCTCGGCGTGTGGGCCTGGGGGGCTGCGGGACCGGCCCGAGGGGCCAGGCGGAGCGTGCTCCGGATGCCCGGCCTCAGCCTCCATGCCTTTCCAGCCCGGGCCTGGGCGCCCTCCCGGAGCCACGCCGGGGCTGCCTCTCCGCTGGCGAGTGAGCCCTCACGTCCCACAAGGCAGTCACCCGCCTCCTGCCGCTGACGCAACTTCTGCTCCTCAGCCTCCAATGCAGTGGGCTGGGATCGCGTGCTCTGTCCCGAGTCGGAAACGCGCGGTGCTGGCCACGTGGCCCTCCCATGCCCAGGAAGACCGACCCCGTAGGCAGGCACTGGCCGTGACCATAAGCAGAACCTGGTGGCTTTGTCCGGAGTCACGCAGCACAAGTGTCTTGTGTCTCGGAATTAGAGTCTTTCAAAGGGGTTGGCATCGTGTCTTTGTGGTGCGTGAGGCCCTCGGCAGTCGGGGGCTGCCCGCTCCCGCTGTCTGTCCATGCGTGGGAAAGCTCTCGGCGGTGCTGCTCTCGTGTGCCTCGTGGCAACGGCACTCTTGAGCCTGGTGGCACCTTGGGCCGAGCAGAGGACCCCGGTTGCGGTGTCTCTAAGATGCAGTTTGTACCTCTCAGTTTCCGGGCCAGGTAGTGAGCGCTGTTCTCGGCTGATGGTCTCATTGCAAAGCACGCTTCCATGTTACGGGATGATTTCATCGGCTTGAAGTTGGAGAGATGACCCCACGTTGTTTGTTTATTTACACGTGTGTAGAGAAGCCCCCTCGACGGCTCCTCTGGGCCCGCCCCTTACCCGGAGCCCCGCCCTCCCCGGGAGGCGCCCCGCCGACACCCTGGCAGTACGTAGTCTAGCACTAAGCCGAGATTCGAGTCCTGAGTTTGACAGTGGGTTCAGTGTGGTTGGTCAAGACGTGGACTCGTGTTTATAACTGTAGAGGCAAGTGAGTTTTTACTTTTTAAAGTTTTAAGAGAATAATTGTAAGTTTCTGTGTAACGAAGTGGCTAATTACTCATTAAATACAAGAAAAGAATGTAGCGTCTAAATCCAGAGTTTTCTTACCTCTGGTACACTTCATACTGCTTACCTAACATGTATTGAGGGGTTTGCCCCCTGAGTTTTATCAACTTTTCTATTTTTATTTTATTTTTATAAAATAATTGAAAAAGAACCAAAAATGAATTAAAAAGTTACCTAGGTAGATCTTGCCCCTTCTTAATTTCCCCCCACAACGAAACATTTTAGAAGACGTTTTGAATCAAAGTGTGTGACGACCATTCCCAGTTTACCCTTTTCTAAGAAGCTCAGCGCCTGCGAGGGCCGTCCCGGCGGTCCCCGCGGCCGCGGCTCGTGCTTGCAATAGAAACCGTGCAGTGCTGTTTTGTAAACCGACAGTTCCTGTATAAACTAGTATTTGTATCCGTTGGCCTCTCTGTGTAACTCATCTGCTACCTGGATTGTAAACGTAACTATAAAATTACAGTACCTGCTGAATTCGATTCCGAGGCTTCACGTCCTTGTCTTAGTTCCCTGCCGTTCCGTGTGTGTGGAGGCTGTCCGGCGCTCGCAGGACGCTCGGTGGTGACGCCACTTCCAATTAAGCCTTAATCAGATGTTCAATTTGTGCGTTTCCAAGTATGCAAAAACATTAGGCAGAGTGAGTGTAAGCTGTCCAGATCAGGATGCTGTACCCTGATTCAACAAGTCTTTTCTCTGGAGTTGCAAAGGGAAGCTTTTGGCGATACATATCTCTTTCCCTCCCTCTCTCTCTCTCCCTCTCTCTCTCTCTCTCTCTCTTTCCCGCCCCCACCCCGTCTGCCCGCACTGGCTGCCGCCGCTTGGTGATGGAGAGGACCGCTGTGCATTTCCGTGGCAGGCAGTCTGTCAGTAAGACCTGTTCTGAAAGTCTTGAGACTTTTTCAGGGTTATTTTGAGTGTTTGAGACTTTCTCCCTCCAGTCCGAGGTTGACTGTGGCTGATGGGGAGGACGACTCGGGCACGGACCCCCTCTCCAGACCTGCTCGCGCTCTGTGCTTTCTTCGGGCAGCGCCTCCCGCCGTCGCTTCTGCGCGTGGCCGAGCGAGTTTCAGTTTCTGTGAGAGCATCTTCAGTGTGGACACACGATCGATTGGAGGGGACCCAGCTTTCTTTACAATGTGGATCTACCTCAGTTCAACAGTTGGGTGCTATTTACGAAGTCTGTCAAACTAAATTGGAAAAAGTAACCAAACAGTGAGCTATAACTCCACATGAAGCTTGAATTCATCATTTCCGTTTATTTAATAATATTTTTATTTATTTTGTGCCTTTTGTGTTGAATCCTAATGCATTGGGGAAAAAAATCAGTCTCAAACATTTTAGATTGCAGGCGGGGAGAGAAGCCCAATTGGCCGTGGCATTCGCTAGAGCTCCCCCAGCCGGCCTCAGCCGCACGTGGGAATCCCAGCTGCCTTCTTGCGAAATGGGACACACTCTGTTCAAGAGAAAATTCAACATTTTACAAACAAATTCCAAACTCTTCTATGCATATATTTATAGCTATCACTTCATTTCCGGTGCCAAGGAAGGGGTGGCCAAAACCAACTCCATGTCCTCTTGCCACTGCTTTTGTTGCCATTCGGGCCCCTCTTCCTCTGGCACGTGAGATGATTTCCTAAGCGGCGCGCGGACAGTTGGCTTCACCCCTCCCGGCCTGGCGGGGGCGCTCGTGAGCACGGGCAGGGGGCGGGGCCGCGGTCAGGAGAGCTTCCGGCAGGTGAGCAGAGGGAGGAAGCTGGCCGCTGGTTTTCCAGGCCTTTGCATTTGGCAGTTTACAATTCTAGACATTTCGTACTCTGGTGGTCTTTTTTAACTCAGTTCTTTGGAGGTAACGCAATATTTTGGAGTCTTAAGAATTTGATTTTATACCAATAAGAAATAAAACTCCAGGATCTTTCCTGGAGTGTCTAGTTTTACTATTTTAACGAGATTTCTGACTATTACAAGAGAACCAACATTCCTTAGTGGCAAAACTTTGAAAGTTGCTTGGGGAGGCTTTTTGCTGCAGGATCTCAAAAACGACGGGATGGTTCCGGTTTAAGTGTTCCGTTCGGCGCTCCCACCCGGTCGGTCCCCGAGCTGAGTGTCTGTCGCGAGGAGTGCGCCACCGTGCGGCGTGCGAGGGCGAGGGCGGGCCGCGCCGCACTTTCTCGGTGATGATAAGCGCCCTGCGGTCGCTCCCCGGGAAGCATCCGGTTCCTCGCCTGACAGGAGTCCGTTGGGGCAGGTCACTAAATTGCTGTAGGTACCTCAAGAAAAAGAACCTGAATATGCTGCATTTTGTTTCGTTCGCTTCTGTATGTAGCATTTTGTTTTGCGCTCATTATTTTGTCTAGAGATATGCTTTTCGGACCCCAACAGACTGTTGGAAGAAACTTTTAAATTACCCTCCTCGGGGTACAGTCCCCGCTCCTCCCACTCCCACCCCGCTCTCTGGTTCAAAGGGCGCCTGCCAGGAGAACACTTGGCCCAGACACACCCAGGACGAGGCACCGCGTGTGCCAGCAGCCGACAGATGTTCCCGGTCCTTTCCGTTCACACTGCCTTCTCGGCTCCTCTCCCCCCGCCGCCAGGAGGTCGGGCGGCCCGTTGCTAAGGTCGCACTCAACACCGTGGCGTCGTCGTTTTCAACACACCGCACACAGTTGCCGCCGAGTCAGTCGCCTGACCCCAAAGGAAGGCTGGCGCCAGGCGGCGGAGCGGGCTGCCCTGTGCGGAGAGCAGCCGTCCCGTCTGCTCCCCGGGAGCCCGCACGGGACGGGCGGGAGGGGTCTCACCCACGGGCGGTGAGCCGGCGCAGCAAGCCGAAGGCTGAGACACTGAGCATCTATCGTGTTCGAGCTTAGCTGGGTCCTTTCGAGTTTGTTTTACAGCTTACTAGGTTAAGTAGTTTGCACTATTTTTGCAATAAATTCATGGAAACCCTAACAGTTATTTGTTTTGTTTCTTACTGTGTGTATATAAACTAATACTAAAAGTTTGGCATAGTGTTTTTTCACCTCCTTTACATAACCCTTAACATGCACAGAATGCTGTAAATCTGATAAAATATGATGTGAATGATATTTTATAAAGTTATTTTGTATGGTGTCAATTTTGTTTTGCCTCATAGTATGTCAGCAAAAAATGAAATAAAATTCCTCGTATTTACAGCTGCCTCTCCCCAGGGTCTTCAGTCACTCGCACGCGTGTTTGGGCACTTCCTCCTGCACAGGTCAAGGCTCCGGGCTTCCCAGGCGGGAGCGCCCTGCCCACGACAGGCGTCTGGGCCCCGCTCCGCAGGCACCGGGCCCGCCCCCAGCAGCACGTGCTCACCTGGCAGAGCCAGCGTCGCCCAAGCACCTGGGGTCTGGGGATGGGAACCACACAGCGGGCCGGACACAGGGGAACAGACATCTCCAGGTGCGCTGGGTGCTCCCACTTTGACCAGACGAGGCAGGGAACCATCCAGCCCAGCCCCGGGGCGGCACAAAGCCCGAGCTCCACGTGGTGTGGGAGTCAGAGCTGACCGTGCCCGGGGTTCTCGGCCTGGTGTTGGGAAGGGAAAGGCGAGTTGGATTAAGAAAAAAGCGAGAAACAGCTGGAAATACCCA
Source organism: Phyllostomus hastatus (assembly GCF_019186645.2). NCBI lineage: Eukaryota > Metazoa > Chordata > Mammalia > Chiroptera > Phyllostomidae > Phyllostomus > Phyllostomus hastatus. The sequence goes on along the minus strand of NW_025334017.1, from coordinate 47,461,427 downwards.
CGATGGACACTGTTGCTAAAGCCGGCCGAGGTCTTGTTTTCTGCAGGTGCGTGTGCACAGGGCTGTACTTGTAGCCGTCAAAGCAGAAACCACCCACACTGGGAATGATCCATTCCCCTGGGGGCCGGATGAACACTGGTACGCCCACGCGACGGACCCCGCTCAGCAGTGGAAAGGGACGGGCGGTGACACCCGCGGCAGCCCGGCGCTCAGAGGCACCGTGCAGAGTGGGAGAGCCGCCTCAGGCCGCCCGCTCCGACGCCGCTTGCGGGACACTGGGAAGACGGGTCTGCAAAGCACGGTCTGCGGGCCTCCTGTGTCTGTACGGCCCATGAGATGAGAATGGTTATTACATTCTTAAGTGGCTGAAGATTTAAAAAGTATTTTAGACCCATGGAAACACAGAATTCAAACCCTGGGGTCTGGGAGCGGCTTTCTTCCCGCACAGCCACACTCAAGCCTGTCGGCGCATGTCCGGCCGCTCCCACGCGGCGGCGGGGCCAGTGGCCGTGGACTGCACGGCCCGCAGACCTGAGGGCATTGCCGCAGGCCCCGTGTCGGGGGCCCAGGAGAAACGCTCGGTGGCTGCCAAGGTGCAGGGCAGGAACGAGCCTGACCGTTGGGAAATCTGGGGGGAGGTGATAAGGCCGTTCTGTCTTAATTGTGGTGATTACATGACTCGGCGCTTCTCAAAGCTCAGGGGTGTATACCAGAAAGTGGATTTAAAATTTTTATTTTAAAAGTTAAAAAACGAGCGACAGAAAACGTCAGTGGGTGCCTGAGAACAGGGGCAAGGACCGACTCCCAGTGGGTATGGTGGAGTATTCGGGGTGATGGAGATGACTGTGTGTTTCCACGACCAACAGACCGAAAATTCACCCGATGTGAAAAAGTTCGCCCTGGCTGCTACGGCTCAGTGGACCGAGGACAGCCTGCGAACCAAAGGGTTGTTGGTTCAATTCCCAGGGAGGACAGGCCGGGGCTGCAGGCCAGGTCCCCAGTGGGGGTGGTGTGAGAGGCACCGCGCACTGATGTCTCTTCCTCCCTTCCCCTCTCTAAAAATAACTAAGAAAATCTTAAAAGAGAAAATACCGGACTTGCGGTTCTCTCTTCTGGAGAGCACACACCATTACTACAGGTGTAAAGACAGGAACAGCAAGTGAGACAGACGTGCAAAATGCAAAATGTTCTAAAAAAGTTTTTTAAGAAAAATATGCTTGGTAGAGGTAATTTCTTTTCGGATTTATGATTTGACTTGAAATTTTTCTCTGGGTATGAAAGTGCTAGAAATGCTTATTTTTAAATTTCAAAAAGGTCTGAGGTACTAAGCAAGGCAACACAACAGACGGATTACAACAAAATTAAACCTGCAGAGCACTTTACTGTAAATATAGAGACAACTTTTAATGAAAAATGTCTTTACAGTTAAAAATGCAGTATTTGGGCAAATGTTCTAACAAATTTTCTTGAAATACAAAATTGCAAGTGTAAGATACTATGTACAAAGTAACAAAATACAACACACATTACATTTTTAGCTAAAACTGGATCTAGTGGTTTGCACGTAACTGACATTTAGAAGCTCTTCAGAATCTGCCTGTGAGTGAGAAGTTCAGCGGAGCCGTCTCTGCCGCCACAGTGTGCAGCTGCACGTGGGCTGACTGTGCGGGCAGCTCTCCTCCTTGGCGCCCTCCAGCCACAGTGTGGCCTGACCACTCTCCTCCGGCCACCGCCAGTGCGGGTGCAGCAGACGCTCTGTCCCAGCCGGGAAGCAGCACCGAGCACTCGGAGTCTGAAAGGTGAGGCTACAATCGCGCAGCGCTGTGCGTGCTTTAAAGCAGCGGTGCTGGCCCGGGCCGGGGCCCCGGGCAGGGCACAGACAAGCAGCAGCCGAGGAACGCACGGATGAGCGCGGCGACAAGCCCATGTCTCGCTCTCTTCCCCTCCCCTCCCTCCTCCCCTCTCTCTAAAAACCAGTGAGAAAACCACCACCACGGTGCTGCTCCGGGAGGGTCCTCAGCAGGCCGACTGTCTGGAGCTTCAGGGTTAGGACTCCGCTTCATCGTCGTCACTGTCATCACTGTTGTCGTTCTCCTCCTCCTCGTCTTCGTCCCTCTTCTCCTTAAGCATTTTCAGGTACTTACTAGCTAGTATCTTCTTCGGTAATATATCTTAAAAACATAAAGCTAGCATTAGCGACTGCCTGTGGCAGGCCGTGAACACAGCAGCACTTCAGAACTGTCCTGGCTCCTGCTCCGACCTCTGGAGCAGCCTCCGAAACGACACAAAGTCAGACTCAGGGTCCTCTGGGCGACCTCCTGCCGAATGCGTGAGACCTGTTTCCGCGTCACTGCAAACCATCTTCTACGTGCTGGTTGGCCTGTGGGCAGCCCACCAACCTACCTGAGACGGGCCGCTGGCCCCAGGGCAGACTGAGCTCTGTTCAGCCCCGGCCACACGGCTCGTTCCACAACAAGTACTTTCTGTTTCTGGGGCCGGGCATACCAGCCCGGAGTTCCCCTCAGTGGCAGGAGGGGTCCGAGGAGTGGGTCTGCCGGACCCACCAGCCAGGCAAACGCCCCTGGGCCGGACGTCGGCCACAACATTGTTCAGGGTGAGCCACGTTACAAACACACGCAACAGGCAAAACCGTGCCAGGTCCTGCTTAACCCTGGCACCTAGAGACAGCCGCCGAGTGTTTATTTCAGTGAGAGCAGGGGAGAATAGCTTGAAGTTCATAAGCAATTTTAAGCCAGGATGTTCCAAAAACTAAGTACCTGCAAGAAACTGGAAAGTTTCCGACTCCTCCGCAGTGTTGGATAAATCATTGTACGTGAGTGCCTTCTTCTCCTTCCCGCCGCCGTGTCTGTAGGAGCAGGTGGCCAGGTGCTGCACAAAGAGTTCCTGACACACACGAAAAGGTCACGTGAAAGGCATGCTCTGAAAACCTATCATGGAACTTAAACTAATGTAAGTCTGCATGGCTGCAGACGATCTTGGCTTCTCAAATCACAGGAAGCCCCTGGGGAAGGAGAACCGTGAGGCCAGAAAGAGGCCAAGAGTGCCACAACTGGCAGGAAGCAGGCATTTCCCCAAAGCTTATTTTTGATTTTTCACTTAAAATATCAAAAACGAATCAATCAAACATGTTTAATGACTAGTGTGTAACAGTTAAAAAAGGGGGGAGCAAAAGACCATTCAAAAATTGTTGGGCTCGGGGAGACCTGGTCTTGGGTGGTTCCCTAGAAACAGTCACCACGCGGAAGCCCGGCCTGCACCGCGTCCGCTACTTCGCCCAAACACCTTCCCTAAAGCAACAACCTGGGCTGGGCCCCTCTCCCGAACTCCATCTGGCATGGTCAGCGAGGGAGTGCAGGAGTGTCCGGGGCATAAACCTTATTTAGCTCCCGAATGCTTGCGGCCGAAACTGTGCCGGCACACGCACGGACCCCACCGTCACGTGCTGGACAGCAGTTCTTTTCCTGGACTCGGAGAAAGCACGGCCCTGGCACCAAGCAGGCAAGAAATCGGAGACTGCCCCCTCCCCGGAGCTCGAGTCCAGCTCGCTGTGGGAACATTGGGTGCTGAACGAGGGGGAGCTGGAAAGCACGTGCAGGGAAAGGTTCCAGCAGCCGAGGCGGCAGCTTCACCACGGCCGGTGTAAGAACAGGGAGGGCCCGTGGCACCACCGTCGAGCCCAAATCGGAAGAGCCACGAGTATCCCGCAGGCCGCACAGCTTGGGCGCCTGGAACTACTTCCAGCCCGGGATGTCCCGCCGGGATGTCGCGGAGAGGTGGGGCGGACCACCGGTATCACGGGCCGGACCTCCTGAGGAAACCCCCACTGGACCGCTTGGGGAGTCGGGGCCCGAAACCACGAAACAGGCCGAACGCGAGAAAAGGGGGGCAGGCTTGTCGGGGGGGGGGCCGGGGGTCCAAGGATTGGTGACGCGGCAGGAGGTACAGCAGCGCGCGGCAGTCTGCGCCGTTGCCCAGGTGACCCCCGCGCGAGGGAGGACGGGACGGCGCGCGGCGGACGCGGGAGCAGCGCGGAGTGGGCGGGGCGAGGGGGCGCGCGAGGGAGGACGGGAGCGGCGCGGGCAGGGTGGGGCCGAGTAAAGGATGAAGCTGGGGCGCGCGTGGCGTGGGAGGGAAGTGAGGCGAATTGCGCAAGTGCGCGCGGGCGTGAGCCCGTGAAAGGGAGCCGGCGGCGCGCGGGCCCAAAGGGACTGCGCAGCGCGACTAGTCCCGGTGGTCCCCACCCTCGCGCCGCGCTCCTCACTTCTCCCCGCACAGCCCCCGCCTCACTGGCCCCGCCTCACCGTAGCCTTGGCCGTGAGCATGAGCGCCTCCTGGTTGATGCTGGACACCTCGGGGGAGCTCTTCATGATGACCCGGATGCGGGACAGGGGCAGCGACACGATGCGCTGCTCCCCGCACTTGTCTCTGCCCACGACCACGTCCGCCATCTTTGCGCCCCTCCCCCGCGGCGGCAGCCGAGACCTGCTGCAGGGTGGCCGGTCGGTACGGGAGCGGCGTTCCGCTGCCTCGTGGGAGTTGTAGTGCCGGGGAGGCGCGGCGGCGGCGGCGGCGGGAATCCGTCCTTCGGGGGGCGGACTACAAGCCCCAAGATGCCGCGCGCCCCCGCGGCTGCGCGGAAGGAGTGGGGGGGGGAAACCAGAGGGAGCGCTGGCGCCAGCAGCGTCCCGAACGGAGGGGTGCGGCTCGCTGTCACCTGCGGGGGTGGTGGCAGGAACCCGAAGGCGGGCGGGTCCTGTTCAGAGGAGGTGTACGGTGCTTAAGAGTTCTTCCAGGAGGCGGGCCTTGTCGTTCAGTGAGTCAGAACGGGGTGTCGTCTCCGTGCCGGCACTGGGGACGCGGTAGTGAGCACAGAGGAACGCTTTCCTGCGGCCGCTCTCCGGAGGGAAGACAGGGAAGAAACGGCCAAGCAAATGGGTGCTGATAAAAACCACGAAGGAGCCCTGGCCGGGTGGCTCCGCGGAGTGAACGCCGGCCTGCGAACCCGAGAGTCACAGACGCTTTTCGCGGTCAGGTCACAGGCCTGGGTCGCGGGCCAGGTCCCGGGTTAGGGGCCTGCGACAGGCAGCTGACCCGTGTATCATTCTCACATCGATGTTTCTGCCCCTCTTTTTCTCCCTTCCTCTATTTCAGATAAATAGATTTTATTTAAAGATAAGTACAACCTGTTAAAAATACCACGAAGGAAAAGAAAGCAATGGAAGACCAGGGGAGCGGGGAGGAAGACGCCGTGGTGTCTGAGAAAACACTTGCTGGGAGGAGGAGCAGCAAGTGCAAAGGCCCTGGGGCAGGAGCGTTCCAGGGAGACTCGGGGTGGCTGGGGCGTGGAGCCAGGGGCCCCGCGCAGGTGTGTGAGGGCTCAGGGAAGAGGTTGAGGGGTGATAGGGTTTGTCCTAAATTTTCAGAGAAACCCTCTGACCGCTGATGGTGAAGAGTCGAGGAGGGAGTGGTAAAGGCAGAGACCAGGAGGGTGATTACGAGTGTGCCTGAGGTGAAATGCTAGGGGACGGCGGTAGGATTTATGCAGGGGCGAGGTGGGGTGGGGGGGCCTTGTGGGCTATGGGGTTCTTGCTGAAGCAGTTGGGTGGCTCTTGGGAGAGGAAGATGGAAACAAGTGAATGAATGGTGGTGTCGTTTACTGAGACGGCAACCCGCCTGGAGGTCGTCGGGCGGAGCTTTGGTTTGGAGCAAGTTCATTTCCATCTGCCTCTCAAACACAGGCAGAGGTGGTGAGTGCACAGGTGGCTCTTCCAGCCTGGGGTTCTGCTGGAGCAGTGAATGTAGAAGCTGGCATTGTCTAGATGGCAGTTAAAACCATGGACCCGGCCCCGGCTGGCGTGGCTCTGGGGATTGAGCCCCAGACTGTGAAGCGAAAGGCCGCTGGTTCGATTCCCAGTCAGGGCACATGTCAGGGTTGTGGTCCGGGTCGCCCGTAGGGGACGTGTGAGAGGCAACCACACATTGATGTTTCTCTCCCTCCCCTTCCCCTCTCTAAAAATAAATAAAAATCTAAAAAGAAACACACACACAACAAAACATGGACCTGGACGGGTGTATCCGGGAGGAGGGTGTAGAGAGAGTAGAAAGACCTGAAGGCCATGTGCTGGGGTCCTCCAGTATCTCAAGATGGAGAAGGGACGCCCAGCGACAGAGACTGGACAGAAGTGGCCACTGGGAGGAGAGTGGGTGTCCCTCAAGCCCACGGAAGACGGTTTTCCCGGAAGGTGGAGCTGACGGACGGGACGGAACGCTGCAGGGGGGCGAGGGGGGGGGCGGCAAGAAGACTGCCTGTCGCTCTTGCTTGCAGTGCGGCCGCAGACAAAGCCAGCGCCCCCTGCACCCCTGCCCTCCGGTGCACAGACGGGCAGTCGCACGCCTCCTGGGCTGCGAGACACGAGAGTGGCTGGCACCAGGAGGCCTGAGCTCCGTCCTGTCAGTGACGCTGCGCCCCGCGTGGGGAAACTAGCTGTGCTGCTGACGCACTGAGAAGCCGTGGGATGTTCGGTCTCTCCGGCTGGCTGTGGGTTTTTGTGCGGTCTGCCCTTCTCTTTCGGCGGGTCTGGGGGCAGGAGGGAGGCGTCTGGAGACAGAGCCCAAGGAGCCCAAGGGGGGGAGGAGCTGGGGTTGCGGCTCCGCGGGAGTGTTCACCAAGGCAGTCGGTTTGGGAAGTTCGGAGAGGGGCAAAGGAAATCTTCAGAAAAGAGGGACGGCCCTCACCATTAAAAAAAGAAAGAAAAAAGAAACCAGCCCTGGCCAGTGTGGCTCAGTGGGTTGAGCGCCGGCCTGTGAACCAAAGGGCCTCCTGCTTGACTCCCGGTCAGGGCACGTGCCCGGGTTGCTGTCCCGGTCCCCTGTTGGGGGCGCACCAGAGGCAGCCACACACTGATGTTTCTCTCCCTCTATCTCCCTTCCTCTCTCTAAAACTAAATGAATAAATAACCTTAAAAAAACAGCTTCAAACCTAAGACAGCAGGAGCACCGACGCTCCCTGGCAGCTTCACTGCGCCGGAAAAGCACCACGCACCCCCCTGCCGTTCTGCTAGCTTGCTCCCTGCTCCCCCACTTCTGCCCCAGGGCCCCCAGCAGGTGCGCCCGGGGTTTCTGGTCCCTCCCGGGTCGGTGTCTCAGGCGAACCACACTTCCCAGGACCCCTGCCAGCTGACTTTGGTTCAGCTCTGACCACGGGGAGCGGTGAGACGTTGCGTTGGGAAGGCAGGAAGAGTCTGGTCTGTCTGCTTCGGCGGCAGGCGGGGGAGTGCGGTGTGGGGGCAGAGACGGTGGTGGTCTGAGCGGCTGCACCTCCCCGGGTTCCTGCTCAGCAGCAGCAGCCCCTCCGGCGGTGGCCAGTGCGGGCTCCTGGGCTCCGAGCCAGGGGCCGGAGCGGCTTCCTGAGCCCAGGGTAGCGTCGCCCTCCCGGCCCAGTCAGAGCGCCTTTTCCCTCCAGCTCCTGCGGCGCTCCCAGCACCTTGAAGTCAGTCCTTGGCACTAAACGCCTTTCTGTTTGAAGTACCTAGAGCAGTTTCTGCTTTCGGGGGTTGAACCGTGACACATGCGGACATGGTCCTGGGAAACAGGTCCGAACAAAGGGGACTGTGGAGCTGGTTACCCGGCTGGGTCGTGTGGCACGAGCAGAGCCGGCCTCACTGGCCGCGCACCCTGGCAGAGCGGCCGCCTAGACCCTCCCCTGGCCTGGCCTGGATCAAGGGCTCGCCAGAGGGGGAGGGCAGGCTGCTGAGGGACCATCAAGGCGAGGATGGAGCCGGTGGGACGGGCTGGCTTCTGGTGGCACTGGAGAGGTTTCAGAGAAAAGGGAAAGCTCAGGGCTTTAGCTCTCAGATCAGACCAGGTCCTCCCTGGCCCTAAGCGAGTCTTTATCTTTGTAGCCTCTAGCCTTGGGGCGGCAGGACTAAGGGTGGACCTGCCTTGATCCTCCCTGACGCCAGATCGCAAGATAAGCTGAAGTCCTGCCTGCAGGCCTTTTCTGTGAAGTCAGGCTATTGCCAGGGGGAAGCAGGGATGGAATGAGGTAGGTGGGGAGGACACGGGCTTGTGGAGAGCCTAACCTGCCCCGCCCACCTGAGCCTCTTTGTCCCGGAAATAGCCCCCCTGCCTGCCTACGGCCCTCACTCCTCACCTGCCTGAAGTCCTGTTAAGCACTCACTTGAGGGGCTTACCTGGCAAGGAGGGGGATGCTGAGCCTTCTCCAGACAGACCCTATGAACTCCGTGGGTCCTAACTGGAGTCAGATCCCAGCATGCCCCGGGACCAACTGCAAAGCCCGGTGTGGGAGGCGCTTGCTCACTGAAAGAACCCTGGGTCCGCGTCTCTGGGCCGCAGGGTCCGGTCCTGCTGCCTGGCCACACAGAACCCTGGAACGTCCCTGCCTCTTCTCAGTGAGCAGGGACAGGGGAGCCCGTTCGGTGTCAGAGCGCACCCTCGGGCCGGGCGGACCTCACCAACACGGCTGATGGTGCAGAGAGTTGTGCTAGCTCCGGCAGCTGGGGCTCGTGGCCGAGCGAGGTGTGGAGCGTCCCGCACTGGAGGCCCTCCGACCTTTAGAGACCCCGGGAGCTGCCCCTGAGTGTGCTGCTCCGTCCTACCCAGTCACCAGACGGCCCCGCAGGCGAGGGCAGGCTCCCTGGGGGGAACCGCGCTCTGGGAAGGGGTGCCCACGGCAGGGCACAGCGCAGACACCAAGGGGTTTGGAGTGAAGCCGCGTCGTCTGCGGCAGTAACGAGTGCCCGCTGGACCGGCAGCTCCGCGTTTGCCCCTGGACGCCGGTGGGGGCCCCAGCGGAGTGCGCGACTGCGTGGGGGCGGGGGCAGTGAGATTTAGGCCGGGTGCGCGGGGTTAGGTAATAACTAGCACCCGGCAAAGCTCCCCACGTTGAAAACTGCGGAGACTCCCCCTCTAGATCTAACTGGCAGAGCGGGACAGCGGGGCACGGCGGCTCCCTCGGGGGCAGTCACGTGCTCTCCTGCTCGCCAGGGCCCCTGGGAGCTGCGTCGAGCACCTGTCTGCTCCGTCCGTCTCCCCCGCCGCCGCGCCCCTGAGAGCCTCTGACCGAGGACATCGTGTTCCGCGTGCTGTCCAGTGTCTCCCACCGGGCCGGCACGTAGCGCGGTGTGCGGCACTTACAGTGTAAACAAGAAAAAAAAACAGAAGCCAGCCCCGGCTGGCGTGGCTCCCTGGACTGAGTGCCGGCCCGCAAACCGAAAGGTCAGGGGGCGTGATTCCCAGTCAGGGCACAGGCTGGGGTCTCGGGCTGGTCTCCAGTAGGGGGCGCTGGAGAGGCACCCCCACACTGATGTTTCTCTCCTCTCTCTCCCTCCCTTGCCCTCTCTCTAAAAGTAAATGAATCGGATCTTTAAAAAAGTAAAAGAAGCCCATCGTGATGAGCCAGGCCACCCTATTGCCTGAGAGGAGTGGTAGCCTGGCCATGAGAATGGCCTGCACGTGGCTCGCACCGGCTTCCTCCTGGCTTCCCCAGGCTGCTCCCCCGCGTCTCCACCTGCACAAGGCGAGCACCTGACCCCCCGGCCTCCGAGGAGCCTGGCTGAGCGCAGCCCGGGGCAGCCGTGGAGGAGGAGTGCTTGAAGCTGAAAGGAATTTGGGATGGGATGAGGAAGGCAGACTTGCAAGAGCTGAAGCTACATCTGTGTGGCTAGAAGTGCTCGATAAACATTTGGTGATCGTTTGGCTCGGTAGGGCACGATCAGGCAAATTGTGAAAACACAGCTATGCGAGGCTGTCGTTGCCGAGGGTGGCCTGAGTTCAGGGAGAATGAGGGGCAAACCCGAGCCCACCGTCGAGACGGCTGCCAGCAGCAGGCGGCGGGTGGTGCTGCTGGGGGGTCACCAGCTGGCATCTGGGGGAGAGAGGTGGGGGGCGGCCGGGCTGTACAGAGTCTGTGGTCCGGGATAGGGCGGTGGGAAATCCTTGCAGAGATATCAGCAGGAAAGTGAGAAGAGCTGATAGATGATTTAATTTTTTTTAATATATTGATTTTAGAGAGAGGAAGGCAGAGCGCTAGAGAGAAACATCCGTTTGTTAATTCTCGCGCGTGCCCTGACCGGGGCTGGAAGCCGCTGCCTTGGTGCATCGGGACGATGTTCTGAGCAGCTGAGCTCCCTGGCCACAGCCTGACAGACGATTCCTGAACACGTTCTTATCGCGGCAGATACACACGCTGTAACATTGGCCTTTTGCACCAGTTTGAAGCGTGCAGTTTCGTGGCAGGAAGTACGCTCGCACTGTCGCGCCCCCGCTGGCCACCGTCTGCCACCAGAGTGTCTCCGTCTGCCCGGACTGGGACTCTGTCCCCGCTCCCACCGGCTCCCACTCTGCCCCGCGCACACCGGCTCCCCGCGGCTGCTGGTCTGCCCTCTGTCTCTCTGCGTGTCCGGCCGCGTAAGGCCCCTCGTGGGAGCAGCGCAGTCGTCCCGGTGCGCCCGGCTCCCTGCAGGTCGCGGGGTGCCCTCAGGCTCACCCTGAGGTGTTCTGGCATCTCTCAGAACTTACCTCCTAGGGCCGGAGAACCCCTCGGCGCACAGGCGGGCTGTGTGCGAGGCGTCCCTCCACCCTCCCACCTGTAGACCGGCGTGGACAACGCCGGTATGAACGTGGGCGTGCAAATACACCTGTTTGAGTCTCTGCTCTCACATCTTTTGAGCACACACCCAGAAGTGATGTTGTCAGGTCACATGACAATTGTGTTTAATTTTGGGGGGGAGCCGCCAGACTTTCCTACGGCGGCTGCAGCACGGAGTGTCCCCGCCCGCGGTGTGAGCGGTTCCGACTCCTCCCCGTCCCGGGCCACACGCGTTTTCCGGGCTTTGACAGCATCTGCCCTCATGGGTGTGAAGGGGCATTTCCCCGTGTCTTGGATTCGATTTCCGCAGTGATCGGCGAGGCTGAGCGTAGTTTCTCGGGCTCGTTGGCCGTCAGTAGGTCTTCCTTGGAGAAATGCCGCCTGAGTCCTCTGCCCGGGTTTGAGTCGGTCGTCTGCTCTTCTGCGGCTGACCCGTGGGAGCCCTGGTTCCAGACGCCGGCTCACCCCCCGACGCAGGGTGTGCAGGTCCCCGCTCCTGTTCTGTCCCGCCTCTCTCTCTGCCGCCCTGCCCCTCGACGCACATGCGCTTCCAAGTTTGCTGTCGCCCGGCATGCCTGTTTTCTCTCTTCTTTATCGTTGTTCAGTTACCCTTGTCCCCGTTACCCCCCATTGCTCTCCTCCACCCGACCCCCCCACCTCCCCCCCCGTCTTTGTTCATGGGTCCTTCATACACGTTCCCTGACGGCCCTTCCCCCGTGTGTCTAGGTTTTTTTTTGTCGCCTCTGCTGTAGGTGTCATGTCCCAGAAACCACTGCCACACACACTGCCGGGAGGAGCTCCCCCCGCTTCCTCCTCAGAGGCTCACAGCTGCAGCGTGGGTCCCGGAGCTCACTTCTGCAGACGGCAGACGGTGAGTCCCGCTTTACGGTTTTGCAGGGGGAGACTCAGTTTCCCAACACCATTTGGCTTTCTTTTGTTTTCTAAACGTTTTGCTGTATTTTCTCATTATCATTTACCTGCCCCATACCCTCCTCCACCTCCACCCACTCCCCTCCCCCAACACCATACAACAGAGGAGTTTTTTTTTTTTTTTTAAAAACCCGGAGAAGTGGACGGGAAGCAGCTTCGATTTGGACAGGATAACAGAATAGCGGAAGCGGACTGTGCCCCTCCTCCCACTCACCAGGGTGCACTGGGCCCGTGGGGGGCGGCACCCAGCACCGGGCGGGGGCTGGGGAGGTGACCTGGGCCAGAGGCACCGCCAGGGGTACCAGCTTTCGCACGTGCGGCTGCTGTCACTGACCGAGTCCCAGGGGGCAGACGCTCTGGAAGGCAGGCTGGCAGTTCTCAAACGGTGCGGGCTGTGTTTCCTCCGAGCAGCCCGGCAGCCGCACCCCCGGCGCGGGGCCCGACGAAACAGAGGCCGGTGTGTGCACAGAGCCCGTGCGCAGACCTGCGCACCAGCTTAGCCCCTCAGGGCCGAAGACGGAAACTGCTGGAATGCCCAGGGACCGGGGGCCTGTTTGGCAAATGGTGGCCCGTCCACACAATAAAACAAGGGGCTGCTGACGCCCACAGCGCCGGGGGCGGGGGGGGGGGGATGGCAGAGCCCCGTGCCAGGGAGAAGCCAGACAGACGCAGCAGAGCGCCGGTGGCATTTCTGCGGGATTCCGGGGCAGTGGATGGTGACGGTGTGTGTGTGTGTGTGTGTGTGTGTGTGTGTGTGTTTGCCGAAACCAATCCAACTGTGCACTCACGACGGATGCCTTGTGTTGTGTGAAATGACATGGCGAGGGCGATTAAAACGGAAGAAGAAGGGGTCCCGGGTCTCCTCGCACGGAGCCAGCAGGCGAGGGAGACGCCCTTCACGCCTGGACTGCAGTGCAGGCGGCCACAGCGTCCAGGAGGGGAGGTTCAGCTGTTGGGGCCTCCTGGAGGCCCGGCAGAGGAAGAGACCAAGATGGCCTGGGTTGGGGGGGGGGCGTTTCCCAGGGACCTAGCTTGACACCATCATCATCATCACCACCGTTTTTTCTTTTTTACAAAGCAACACGTTTTGAGTATTAAAAAAAGAGCGAGAGAAAGCAGATAGATCTGTAAAAGGCAGACGAGACTAGGAAGAACCTCGTGTGCACGTCCACAGTCCTGCCCCCCTCCCCGCACCAGAACTCTCCTGCTGATCTTGGCCTTGAGGACCAGCCCGGGCAGAGGGGAGGGCCCTCCGGGGGAAGGAACCACCCTGAGCTCCAGGCGGGGATCACACTGGGCCCCCTGCCACCCAGCACCATCGTCTGAGTCCGTGGCGGCCCAGGAGAGGCGGGCCTGTGGTGGGGCCTCGGAGGGGAGAGGCCAGGGCCCAGATGCCTGTGGGAAGGGCCTCAGGATCTGGCTTTGATGTAGGGCTGGCACCAGCACTCCCACGCACCCGCGCCCTCGGGCTCACAGAGTCTGCCTTTTCAGTCACAAACCGCAGAAGTCTTTGTTCCGCCCCTCGGTGATGAGGCGCAGAAATAAGCGGGGACTCGGTCCCCAGGCAGTCACATGCGGCCCACATGGCCGGGCTCCTCCCCTGGCAGAGCCTGCTGAACGTGCCACGCACAGCCCTCCGGTCACTCCCCGTGACGGTGGCTGTTCCGGCGAAGACCTCGTCGTTGTGTCCCTGATCAGACCCCCGCACCTCCCCGGGCCTGGGTTAGTGGCAGGCGAGATGCTCAGAGCAGCCTGGTGTGCGGGCTGGCCCGGGGGGCGGCACGCGGCAGGGACCCGGGGTCCATCCCGCTGAGAGCCCCGAGGGCTGCTGCCGCTCTCACACCCAGGCCCCCCTGCAGGAGAGGGGGTAGGAACCCCCAGTGCCCACTCACGTCAGCCTCCTCTGAGGGCCGCCCGCCCGCCCCAGCTGCCCAGCCCAGGGAACTGGGCTCAGCCCAGGGGGGAGGTGTTTGCAGAGCCCTCACCCTCGGACCCAGGGACTGGCTCGCAGGCCCCCGGGGACTCCGGCTCCTCCAGACAGACATGTCCAGGCCTGCCTTCCCTAACCCCACGGGTGACCTCCTGGAGTGCTTTGGTCTCTGTTGCTCATCTGGGGGTTGCTGGTCTGTGTGGCATCAGGCCGCTGCGCTGGCTTTCTGGGCCCCTGGCCCAGCCACAGAGGGGGCACAGCAGCCCCGGTGGGGACCCAGCCGGCCCCCGTGAAGCGGCGCCGCCCAGCCCCTGGCCCAGGCCTCACGGCGAGTGACCGTCTGTCTGTCTGTCCGTCAATGCCGCTCGCATTGTCCCTGGGGTTAGGCAGCTCAGGGTCTGCAGGAGCCCTGGTTCACACCTCCTGTGTCAGTGATTATGGCCAACCCCCCTTTCCCTTTCGTTCCATCCTCACCTGAGGGCGTGGTTTTACTCATTTGAGAGAAGTTGTCATTTTACTGTTCATATATTTGATCTTCTTCTTTTTCTTAGATAAATTCCTTTAACATTTCATATATTAAGGGCTTGTTCCTTAACATGACCTTAACTTTAACTTGACCTTATCTGGGAAGCACTTTATTAGCCCTCCCATTCTAAATGATACCCTTGCTGGATAGAGTCATCTTAGATGTAAGTCCCTTCCTTTCATGACTTTGAATACTTTTTTCCAGCCCCTTCTTGCCTGTAAGGTTTCTTTTGAGAAATCAGCTGACAGTCTTATGGGAACTCCCTTGTAGGTAATTCTCTCCTTTTCTCTTGATGCTTTTAAGATTCTCCCATTATTTTTAATCATGGCTAATGTAATTATGATGTGCCTTGGTGTGTGCTTCCTTGGGTCCAATATCTTTGGGACTCTCTGAGCTTCCTGGACTTCCTGGCAGTCTAGTTCCTTTTCCAGATTGGGGAAGTTCTCCATTATTTTTTCAGATAAGTTTTCAAGTTCTTGCTCTTCCCCTTCTCCTTCTGGCACCCCTATGATTCAGATGTTGGAACATTTAAAGTTGTATTGAAGGTTCCTAAGCCTCTCCTTATTTTTCTGAATTCTTGTTTCTTCATTCTGTTCTGGTTGAATGTATATTTCTTCCTACTGCTAGAAATCTTTGATTTGAGTCCCAGTTTCCTTCCCTTCACTGTTGGATCCCTGTACATTTTCCTTTATTTCACTTTTCATAGCCTTCACTTCTTCCTCTACTTTGCCACCATACTCAACCAGTTCTGTGAGCATCCTGATTACCGGTGTTTTGAACTCTGCGTCTGAGAGGTTGGCTATCTTTGTCACTTAATTGTATTTTTTCTAGAGCTTTGATCTGTTGTTTCATTTGAGCCATATTTCTTTGTCTTGGCGCTCCTGTTGCATAGTGAGGGGCGGAGCCTTAGGTGTTCACCAGGGCGGGGGAGCCCCGGTTGCTGCGTTGTGGTGCTGTCAGTGGGGGAGGGGTCCGAGAGGGGACAGTGCAGCTTGGTCAGCTCTGTGCCAGCTTTCAGCCACTTCCTCCACTACCTACAAGCACCTTGGGCTCCCGGGTGGGTGGGCTTGTGTACGTTCTAGGACCCTGTGGGTCCCTCCAACGAACTCACCTGTGAGGCTGGGGTTTCTCCTGCCACTGCAACCCCCACAGGTTTTTAAAGTCAGAGGCTTTGAGGTTTTATTTCCCGGTGCTGGAACCCTGGGTTGCGTGGTCTGCCTTGCTCCCCAGTTGTTCCTCCTGGTTTATCCACACGCAAACGTGAGACCGCCCGCTCCACCAGCTGCCGCCTTGCCGCGAGTCCTCTCTGCCCAGCTGCCCGTCTCTGCCCCTCCTACTGGTCTGAGTGAATGTTTCTTCTTTAACTCCTTGGTTGTCAGACTTCCATGCAGTTCGATTTTCTGGCAGTTCTGGTTGTTTTTTGTTTTTAAATTTGTTGTTGTCCTTCTTTTGGTTGTGGGAGGAGGCACGCGGTACCTACCTACACCTCCACCTTGGCTGGAAGTCAGGTTTACATTTCTTATAGGACAACAGTTTAGCCTTTAGGGGAATCTTTGCTTTTTTTAAAAGAGATATTTTGAGCAAGATTTTTTTTTTTTTTTGGTAAGAAGGCTCTTGGGAATTCTTTAATTTTTAAGCAAGCAAACATTCATATAACTATGGCTACAGAGTGGGTACTTCTAGGAAAAGCCCCCCAGGGTCAGAGGAGGCACTGTCACCCCTCGGAGTCAGGGCCGTCCGGGCCCGTGTCCTCCGGGCCTGTGGCCGCCTGCGTGGTCTGGAACAAGCTTGGAATGCCGTGGAGATGCCTCAGGCCTCCGTCCTGGCCCGGAGTCCCGTGGGCTGGGTGTGGGCACCCCCCGTGGGAGCTCCTGCTGGTCGGTCGGAAGCTGCCGCGGCGGTTCCCGGGGAGTCTGGTGCGTGAAGGTGACCAGCCGGAGCGCTGTTCCTGAGCGAGTGTGGCGTGTGGGTGCGGCAGGCGCGGCGCCCCCCGCAGGCCCGGGGGGGCCCTGCCTGCGGCCCAGCAGCCCCGCCCGAGCCACCGTCCCCAGGGAAATCCTCCGAGACTCGGGAGAGGCCGTACACGCAACAGTGTTTGAATGCGCCTTCCTGGTGCCCGCACCGGCACCGGCACCGGCGCGGCGAGGCCCTCCTGGCCGTGAGTCAGAACAGCTCGTGACCCCCTCCCCCTGCTCATGTCCTGCCCTTTCCTCGGGGACAGTCCTTCCCTGTGTTGGGCCTCGGTCGCCTCCCCTGTGAAATGGGGATAACGCGCACTTACTGGAGACACAGCTGTGGACGCCCCCTGCGCTCGCGGCCCCCCCCCGCGCATGCGTGCGCAGCCGACGCTCCACCTGCCGCCGTGCTGCTTCCCGGATGGCGCCCCGCCGCCTCCTGCAGACGGTGACACAGGTGTCGCCGCCGAGGCTCGGGCGGTCACGCGGCGGCCCGCAGTCGCAGAACGCAGACGTGGCAGAGGCAAGCTCCTGGGGTTGACAAGGAGACCGGGGTCGTGCCTGCCCTCGGGAACGGGAACGCGCTCCCAGGCCGGTGGAAGAGCGGGTTCCCCGAACCCAGCCAGGCTGCGCCCACCGGGCTGGGTGGCCAGGACAAGTGAGGGGACCCGGAGAGGGGGCAGACGGAGCAGGGCAGTGTCCCGCTGGGAGCCTGGCCTGGAGCCGGCCACGGGAGAGCAGTGGTGGGTGTTAGTTCACTGCGTGCGCCGGCCCCGCTGCGGGCTCTCGGGTGCGCCGGCCGCGGTCGGACTGCACTGTCGGCGGAGTGCCGGCTTACAGCGGCCCCTCTGGTCCTTGAGGTCCGACAGTGGCTCAGCGCACTCCAGCCGTGACCCTGGTGCCGCCCTCCTCCGGGCCCGTCTCCTGGAGCGCGGGCGGAGGCGATGTGCCCACACAGGACGGCCTGAGGGTCGGGAGTGAAGGCAGACAGCCCACGGTGGGCTCTCTGAGTGACGGCCGTAGTCTTGTCGCTGCGTCTGTCCCTCTGCACAGGGCTGGGGTCTGCTGCCTCCCCAGGGGGCCGAGCAGTGGTCCCCAAAGAGGTCCATGCCCCAATCCCAGACCCGTGGAGGTACTGCCCTCCATGGCAAAGGGGACTCTGCTGATGTCATAAACGGGGGAGTGTCCGTGTGGGCTCAGGGAAGTGCAGGACCCATCACAAGAGGAAGAGGAAGCCCTGACCCATGTGGCTCAGTGGGTTGGGCGTCATCCCACACACCCAAGAGCCGCCGGTTCGATTTCAGGTCAGAGCACGTGCCGGGACTGTGGGCCAGGTCTCTGGACGGGGGCCCGTGAGAGGCAACCGACCGGTGTTTCCTTCTTTCTCCCCTCCCTTCCCCTCTCTCTAAAAATAAATAAAATCTTTTTTTTTTTCTAAATGAGAGGAAGAGGGGGCAGAAGAGTTGGATCCGACAACAGAAGGGGCGGGAGAGGCTTGCAGCGAGACGACCGAGCCGGGCACCGTGGCTGTGGGGAGGCACGGGGCGGCCTGCGGGAGCTGGACCTGGCCGAGGACGCGGGGCCTCGGCCCTCGGGATGCAGGGCCCTGCTCTCTGCCGGCGGCCCCAGCGGGCCGGGAAAATGGTGCTTCCCTGGACCCACGGGGCTTCCGTGCTGCGGAGGTTTCAGACGAGAGATTTCTGTGGTTTGAAGCCTCTACATTTGGGTTAATTCGTTAGGGCAGCGACAGGAAACGAATACGCCCCTCCCACTCTCTTTCCCTGGGTGACGGAGGCTGGTGCCCCTCAGCCTGAGTCGCCCCCCAGGTGCCAGGCCCAGCCCCGGTGCCCCGAATCCACGGGCCAGGCCGCCTTCCCCGGCCACCGGCAGGAACGCGGGCCGCCAGCGGAGCCTGGAAAAGGCCAAGCTTACTTGGCCTCGCGCCCGAGGACAGCTCTGGGAGTGAGTGTGCTCGCTCGAAAAAAGACACAAAAACCCCGGGCTGACCCACTTTTCCTGACCGCGAGGCCTCGGACACGTCGCTGTGCAGGAGATTTATCTCCGGTACACGCCGTTCCTGGGGCTGGCGCTCCCCCACCCCCGCCCCAAGGAGGGCTTAGCGCTCTCCCAGGCCGGAGTCCAAAGCCAATCTTGGAGCCCAGGTTCTGTGTGGTCTTTCTTTTTCCCTTCCTTCCTTCCAACATTTTATGTGCTCGTTGTAGAGAGAGGGGAGGGAGGGAGAGAGAGGGGGAGAGAAACATTGATGTGCGAGAGAAACAGGGATCGGCTGCCTCCCACAAATGCCCTGACCAGGGACCAAACCCACAATCCAGGCATGTGCCCTGGCCGGGTGTTGAACCAGTGACCTTTTGCTCTGCAGGCTGATGCCCAACTAACTGAGCCACATTGGTCAGGGTGGGTTCTTTCCCTCCTCCCCTCCCTCCCTTCCAGCCTGGCAGTGGAGGGGCTGGGAGTCCGCCCTGAGTCCCCAGGCAGGAGAAACGCCACTCAGCTCTGCCCGCACTCCAGCCCTCCCGGGCAGACAGACCCTGGCAGGCCACGGAGCGGCGGCCTGGCCTGGCGGTGCGACAGCCCCTGCCACGGACATGGGGAATGTGGCCGGGACAGAGCGCCTCCCCTGGGAGGTGGCAGGAGCCACCGGGCAGGTCAGGCGTGGTCCTGGGTGGTCTGCTGGTGCCCTCGCAGGGGCCAGCACTGGCACCCAGGCCCGGACGCACACCGGGCGGGGTGGGGAGAGAAGGTGGATGTGGGAGTCGACCAGCCTCTCCCTTCACTAACTGGGGGACCTCACAGTGAGCCTCGGTCGCCCCGTCTGTAAAACGGACACTGCGTTAGTTTGCTCTCCCTGCTATGACGAATCCCCACGGACTCAATCCCTTCAGCGACACCAGGTCCTCCTCCCCCGTTCGGGACACCCAGGCTGCGCTTCCTCCGGGGGCTGCAAGGCACAGCCCGTCCCCTGCCTTTCCCAGCTCCCGGCCCGTGGCTCCGTCCCCCTCCTGCACAGCCAGGCGTGGAGCAACTCCAGCTCCGTCCCTGACCCCTTTCGGTCACCTGTCTCCTCCTCGGACCCAGACACTCCTGCCTGCTTTTTCAAGGGCCTCGGAGTTGGCGGTGGGCCCGCCCTGGATAACCCAGGGGCGTCTCCTGGCAGGGGGTCCTTCATTCAATCACGCGGGCACAGTCCCTGTGCTGTGTAAAGTCATGTGTTCACAGGTTTGGGGATTAGGGTGCCGGCACCCTTGAGGCCGTTCACTGCCTCCCACGGGGATGGTCGTGTATATTTTAAAGGTTTTTGGGAGATTTCAAAATATACGTGGTCTATTAGTTTGCTGGGCACCTGTTCTTGGTCCCCTTTCACAAGTGGGAGGGTCCCGCCATGAGGCTGGACACTGTCCCCTGGTTTTATGTCCCATCATGCCTGAAATGGGGTGCTTCTCACACGGCTCCCCTCCTGGTTTGAACTCCCCCCCTTCTCTGCCAAGTGCAGGAGGACCCCCACCGAGCTTCAGGCCCATTCCTTCTGTTTCTGGTGCAGGGGACCGTTCATCTTGGTTGTGTGTGTGCGCCCTTGCATATTTTTAAATGTCCCTCTTTTACATTTCTCCCTCGTTGCTGTGATTCCGAACAGAAGGGGCAGGTTGGAGCTTGCATGCGCCGCCCGCCGCGCCCCCGCCTGGACTGAGACCCCGTTCACCGGGAGGTCCGAGCCACACCACGGACCTGAAGACTTTTAGAGTCTCCGGTGGGTTTTAGGTTGGTACTTAAATGTTCTCAACTGAAGCACTAGCTGGAAAGGATGTAACTGCCAACACTTGTAGTTACTGACATTTTTAAGACAAAACGTTATTTTCAAATGTGTCCGAGTGGACACGTTATCCCAGCCCACTGAGGACCTACCTGTGGGAACTCCTCTTCAACCTCAAGACACCACCCATCCGCCTTCTCACGCCTCGTGTCGAACTCCAGCTCCCCTCAGTGAAAACAGCTAGAGTAGCCCTGGCTGGCGTAGCTCAGTGGATTGAGCGCGGGCTGCAAACCAAAGTGTCGCAGGTTCGATTCCCAGTCAGGGTACATGCCTGGGTTGCAGGCCACCGCCCCCAGCAACCGAACATTGATGTTTCTCTCTCTCTCTTTCTCCCTCTCTTCCCTCTCTAAAAACAAATAAATAAAATCTTAAAAAAAAAACAAACCAGCTAGAGTAAGTGATGTGCAAAAACTGGAGTCCCTAAGTCCACAGGCTTTAAACACGCGAATGTTTCTTCTTCACTGACTTGTCAACTAAGGTACGAGCGGCACACGACTGGCCAAAACATCATAAATGTATTAAATTTTGATATCCTAGAGGTGGACTTTATTGGAAATAAATCTTTGAATAAAATAAATATTTTAAGGTTATTTTTAACGGACCCGAAAACATTTACTTCTTGCTTGCGCGAGGGCGCTGGGGTACCCGTCTGAGCTGCAGGGCTGGATTCTGTGTGCGCATGCGCCTGAGTACTCGCCCCCCCCCCCCCTCGAGCAGACACGCGCACCCCTGCACCGTGGCAGCGGCGAGACGGCCACGTGGATCAGCGCCGGTGTCAGTGATTTATCAACCAACGGCTCAGCAGGTCTTCCTTCAACTTTGCAGGGAGAAAATAAGTGAAGCCAGTTACTTTGGTGGATGATTTATTACCCAGCCATCGGACTCCCTCATGTTCGAAGATTTCATGTATGTTTTAGAGAGAGGGGGCAAGGGAGGGAGGAGGGGAGAGAGGGAGAGAAACATCGATGGTTTGCCTCTCTCATGTCTCCCAGCCGGGGACCCCAGCCCGCAACCCCCGCCTGTGCCCCCACCGGGATTCAAACCCGTGGCCCTTCGGTTCACAGGCTGGCGCTCAGTCCACCGAGCCCCATCAGCCGGGGCAGCAGCTCGCTCGCGCGCTCGGCCTCCGGCAGCACCACCCCCAGCTGGCACGGCTCTGCGCTGCGCTCTCGGCGGTCTGGTTCAGGGCGCCCCTTGGGCCCAGCGGGCTCGGGAGAAGCGGGGAACCTGCGATACCGCTTGTTCCAATGACCGGCAGCCACATTAAAGTATTACTGTACCCACTAATCTTTTGGGAAATGTTAATGAAAATAGTTGTTTTCCGAGCCCGAGCAATGGTCATGAATAGTTTGGTGAGGCAGCCTATATTTAGATGCAACATCGACCTGTCAAAAGAAAAGTGAAACACTTTTTTTTTTTTTTTTTTCTGAAAGGGGAAACTTTTGGTCTCTTCCTCACCGAAATCGCGCAGAGCTGAACCGGCCGAGTTAGAGCCGAAAGTGAAAACTCTCGCAAACCCTTTCTCACCGCTGAGAACAGGAAAAGCAGACACAGGGCTTCGTGGAAGACCGGCTTTCCCCAGCATGCTCTTCGCGCGTCTGAGAAATTCTGATCGGAGTTCTGACCGGACGGGAAAAACGGCCCAGCCCTTAGAGACGAGGCGGAGGGATCTCTGTGCGTCCGGTCAGCGTCCTGCTGAGTGTCGTGCAGGGTTCCTCTGGTGATGCCACTCGGGGTTCCCCTGCAGTTGCACGGGGGCAGCGGGGGCAGGTGTTTGCATTCCAGAGACTGACCCTGGCGCCTGGTTGGTGAACCATCGCGAGGCAACTGAGTGTGGTCTTCAGAGGCGCACGTGCGTGGGAGACACGAAACTCACAGTTTCATTTTGTGTTCATTTTGCAGGCTTCTTTCTGTATGATCTCTTCTAGGAAATTTATATTTGCTTCTTTCTCTTACATCCTTTTTTTGAAACCGCATAATTAGCCTGCTGTTTCCTTCATTAAGGAGTGAAGTTTGCTACAGGTTCATTTTTTGGAAACGCTCACCCGGGGACATACTCGCTGATTTCTGAGAGTGAAACAAGGGGAGACGGAGAAAGGTCGATCTGCTGCCCCCATACGTGCCCACGGGCCGAGTGACCACAGAGCTCGCGTCCCCCGTCCCCTCTGCGAGGGACCAGCCCGAGCTGCCTGCTGCCCGGTGCCCCGAGCTGCTCCGCTGTCACCCCCAGCGTTCCAGCGCCTCCCGTGGGCAGGGGCTCTGGGGCCTGTCACTCCCCGGGTCTGGGTTTCCCTTGCTTCTGGGGAATGTCACGGCCGCCATGTAGCTCAGGCCTGGAGCTCTGCCGTGGATTTGCTGTGCGGGTGGAGGCAGTCACCCACACTCTGGATGTGACCGGCAGCGTCTCCTGGGCTCCCAGACTGTCCCTTAGGTGGGAACGGGGACACCATCCCCACGGCGGAGAGTCTCCCAGGTCGGTCAAGGTTCCGAGAGCACAGGTGCACACTGGGGTTTTCTGTGGGGAAACGAAGTCCCTTAACACACGAGACAGTGCACGCAGTCCCTAGAGTCCTGTCTGCCGCGGGGTACGCGGTGGCTGTTCTTTGTACGGCGCAATGAAGGCAGTGATGCTCGCCGGAACCATGCATGGCCTTCCATGCAGTGTGCTGCTCGATCCCTGAGGACCTGGGGTGTTTCTGTCGGCTTTGCCGGCCCAGGCTTTCCTGTCCAAGGCTGGTCCCCTGGGCTGCAGCCCATGTCCTGTGGTCATGTCTGTCCTTACTCACATAACCACCTTCCGTGGTTCTGGTCCCCGTGCTAGAGACACACTCCCAGGACCCGGAGTGGGTCAGAGAAGAGGACAGTCCAGCCGGGCACGCAGCGCAGGGTGGGAAGTCTGGCCACGGAGGCACTGGGGGACCCCGAGGATGGGTGGGGTGCAGCTCTCTGCTTGGGGAGGCAGGGGTGGCTTTGCAGGGGTGCACAGCTTGAGCTAGAATTGGAAGAATGAGTAGAAATTTGCCTAATGGGCCGGCAGGGGAGAGAATGGTCCCTGTAAGAACTCAGAGGCCCAGGGAGACCGACCTTCTGAAACCTAGGGGTTCAGCCAGGAGATCCCTCGGCGTGAGGGTGGGTCGGCTGCAGGGGAGGCTGCCCAGGAGGCAGGGAGACAGGCCACAGGGCACACAACTCACCCTTTTGAAAGATGCAATTAATTGGCTAGTATGTTCAGAGTGGCGTGCAACCAAAGGGGGCACATCTGAAGCCCGTGTCCTATTGGAGGTGGCCTTTCTGGGGCCCCCCAAATGTCTTTTGGGGTTCGCGGGTGTTCATACAGACCAACTAAGGGAAGCGGGAGCGGCGTTTGGATCCAGGCCGGAAAGAAAGAGGCAGCAGCCCCAGCGCCCGGCCCAGCTGAGCTGCGGCAGGTTTCCAGTGGATCGTGAGGGAGGGGGACAGGCCCCCGAGAGTCCCCGCCCCAGGCCACAGCTTCCAAAACCTGCAGCTGTGTCTTAATAGTCAAAGCGAACGGGCCCTAGAGCACCCAGAGCGTGGCCCTGGACCCCGTCAAGGCTCCCAGAGGTCCTCCCCTCATCACAGACCCCCAAGGAGGCCAGGTGCCCCGGAGCGGAGCTGGCATGGGGAGCGCACCAAACCGAGTACTTTCAAAACTCTGTTTTCTTGTTGAAAGTGGTACTTTTTTAAATGGGAGAGGAAGGTCCTCCCGTTTAGTGGCAGGGATGGAAAACAAAGACCTCAAAGGTCATCGGAGGCACTTTAACGGGGCAACTTGTAAGGAACGGTATTTCTTAGCTGCCCCGGTGGCAGCCAGGGAAGGATGGTTCGGGGCCATCGGCCTGCACTTGCAGGCAGCAGCCCCGCCCCCTCGCCTCAGCCAGGCATGCTCCCAGAGACCCGCCTTTCCAGGCCCATGTTCTCGGGAAGTGTGCTGGAATCAGGCGGGAAGTCAAGGCGCGGTTTTCACTACTTAGACTTGCTTTAGCGTTCTCTTTCTAATGACTTTTAAACTGCTGCAAACTTAAGTTTCAAGCACAGTACATATTAGTTCTTTTCCTGAACCATTGTGGAGTAAGTAGCTGACCCGTTGTCCCGACACCCCAAGAGCTCCGGGTGTGTTTTCCGGACTCCCCTGACAAAATGACCAAACCCAAAGTTTTGGCACAATTTGAAGCACTGAGATCCTAATTCAGGCCAGACGCCCATGTTTGTGTTTCTAGAGTAGCTACTTAGCTTGTCCTGCCATCTGGTGGTCACATCTGGAACTGCAGATCCTCACATATCCTCAGCGTTATTTTTTTTGAATTCTCTTAAACTTTATTTTAAAATGTAAAATCCGATTTTCTTAAGTTGGATATGTTATAACTTATCTTTACACGCTTTCTGGTTCTACAAGTGACTACCATGCATTAGGGAGAACTCTTAAGTATTAGCTGCTCACATTTATAATTTTTCAATCTTTTCGATACAGTATATTGGGGTGTGTGTGTGTTTTCCCTTGTTAATTAAAAAAATATTATCAATGTGTGACAGGCACTGAGGTAGATACTAAAGGAACAATTATCTGGATAGCAAATTAACCTGGTGCTTCTGATTATACTCTATGAAGCAGGAACCCTCTTTATTAATTTAT
This sequence comes from Phyllostomus hastatus, assembly GCF_019186645.2. Lineage (NCBI taxonomy): Eukaryota > Metazoa > Chordata > Mammalia > Chiroptera > Phyllostomidae > Phyllostomus > Phyllostomus hastatus. The sequence continues at coordinate 47,436,976 of NW_025334017.1, read as the reverse complement.
AAAGAAAGGAAATGACACAGTAAATAATATTTACTGATTGTTTATTACCTGTTGGGTAAACAAACATTATTTCCAAGAAGAAGTCATAGTGCATGTGCATTGTTTGAAATGTAAATAGTAAGTGGCAGTCTAGGCTGGTTGGTAATAACTCTCGAGTTACCTGTGGATGTTCAAATCATTGCTGAAAGTCTGATGGCTGTTTACGTAATCTCGAAGTAGCTTCAAAAAATCCACAAGTTACTCATCAATTACAATGGGAAAACGAGTAACTTTATGGTGGAGAAACTTGGCCGACACTACATTGGCTATATGATCAAAGTTAACATCACAAACAAATGGGTCAACCCAAAATCTTGTGCCTCCTGAGATAACGCATTACGGACTCACATCACTTCTGTGATGTTTTGCAAAAATCACATAACCCGATTCTAATCTTGAGAAAGGGCTAAACAAACTCAAATTGAGTAAAGTTCTACAAAATAGCTGGCCTGCATTCTTCCAGTGTATTAAAGTCATGAGAGACCAAAGGAAGACGGAGAAACCGTCCCAGATGAAAGAATACTCCAGAAAGATGTGACACCCGATTGCGGCGAGTGATGCTGGGCAGGGAGAAAACAGCCGCTGTGAAGTACGTAACCGGGGCATCTATCTATCGACGAGAACGGGTGGTGCAAAAATGCAAATAATTGGTGAATGTGGATAATTCCCTGAGCGGGAATTCTTTTTACCAGTGTCAGTTTTCTGTTTGAAATTATATATAAAAAAAGATAAATAAAAAACGCGTTCCCCCAAAGCTAACAAGCTCTCTGAGGACAAAGAACTTGTTTTTTTAAAAAGTGATCTACTTCTTCATTATGAAATCAATGTATGTATGCCTTTTAAATAAAAATGAGGAAATATAAAAACAAAGTAAAAAGAAGGGACCATCAACGACCCACACTTCTGTGCAGACCAACAGCCACCTGGGAAGATGGGAGGGAGTGCCCTGTACCAGTTCGGCATAACGTCAAAGAGCAGGATGCTCCCGTTGGACATTCTGAAGGAACAATGTGGAAAAGACAAGGACGCGCGCAGGAGCGTGGCTTAGAGGAAATGAGAAAAGAACCGTGCGTCTTCTTTGAGATCCGGAAGCTGGAGCTTGAAAACCCAGCAGAGAATTAGTTACGGGAAGACTCCCACTGGAGGCGGCCAGGGGGCTGGAGAAGCAATCTGCGCAGCTCCCTGCCTACCCTGGAGCGTGCCCTCGCAGAGAGCCCCCCGCGGGCGCGCGCAGCACGCCACCCAGACGCCACGGCTGCCGCTGACGCACTTGGCACGCAGTCGAGGAGGTCGGTTTCCAGGGCAACAAATGCGGGGCCTCTGTTCTTCCGCTCGTTATTTGCGTCACTTCCGGCCGCTCACGATTTGCCTTCCCTGTCTGTGCAGCGTTTCTGAATGGGCCGTCTCCCCTCGTTTTGTCGGGCGTCGTAGTGGGGATGACAGTAGCCAAACGGAGTCCTACGTTCTGCGGGGGGAGTTAGTTGGGAGGTGGGACGTGGCTTCGTCTCCCAACCAATCGCTTTCAAATCCGCGGTTGCCAGTTCTAGAGCATGCGCACTCCCACGGAGGCGCCTCGGTGATCCAGGGTTCCGGGATTTCTGCGCAGCTGGAGGGAATCCAGAAGGGCGTGCATGGGCGGGGTCCCGGGGGCGAGTGGAGCCGGTGATTGGCCAGTTGGAAGCCCAGGTTGTGGCGCCGCGGCAGACCCCGGAGTCGGGCTGCAGAATTTCATTCATTTGTTCCCTCCCTGAGCGGGCGGATCTGCTCTGCCCTCGCCGAGCGCTCGCTGTGTCGGAGCTTCTGCTGGCCCTGGGACGCGAAGACGAGTTGGACTCGAGGAGTCCACGTTGCGGCTGACACTCTGCGGTTCCATCTTTGCAACCTTATCTCCTCTTTAACACTCAGGTCTGGTGGACTAGGGTTCTTGCCCGGGGAGGTGCTACCGGCCCATCTTAGTCCAAGGACCTTCGCGAAGGCTCCCATCTCCGAAAGCAGCACTGAACACTGGGAGGCGCGAGGTGGCAGCCTGGCTAGCCGCTCCGTGACTGAGCCCCTTCCGTCACTTTACATTCATGTCTGAAAGGAGTGATTTTCGGAGCGGTTATGAGGTTTAAAGTGAGCTTTGGTGCTTATCTTGGGGTTGAATGCCAAGCTTGTCCCTCATTAGCTTGTGTGACTTCGGACCGTGGAGGGGAGGCCTGTGGTTATCCAGCTCTGGCTGACTCAGTCTGAATAACTATTCTAAAATGAAGGATTGAGTAAACCAAAACCCAACTTTTGGCTCCAGATATAAAGCACCCTCTCCAATGAAGTATTGGTCATAACACTGGCTTGTAAACATCCATGGTCTGGTTCCTGCGTCTTACTTCTCAATTATTCCACACTCAGGAAGGGGGGGAAAGGAGTGTAAGTCCCCTGCTCTTAGAACAACCTACCTTACAGGGTCATTGTGGGGTTACATGGGAAATTTGCACCCAGCACATTGCACATTGCCTGCCAGCGAGTGGCAGTTACCACGACTGTGTTACTTTGAGGGAAGAGCTGTGAAAGACCTGCACACGCAGCTGGTTCTTAGTGGCGCTAAATCAATGCGGTTAAAGACATGAATCTCTTTCGTCTTGGGAACAAGAAAGCCCAGGTGAGCCATGGCATTACGGACACATTTCCGAGTGGGCTGCGTGGCAGAAGACAGCCGCTCTCGGACGTGGAAAGGGTCAGAAATGCAGGGAGGTGATGGGTTTTGCCCCATGTGGGGTGATCATGTCACCCATCCAGACTTGGCTAGCTGGGACGACAGTCTTAAACTGGGATTGTCCCAGGCAAATCAAAACATGCGGTCACCCTATCCCAAAAGCCGCAGCAGTAGCGTGTGACAGAACTGAGGTAGAGCTTAGATCTGTCTCATCCTGTCCCAAAGGGCTCTCCCATCGATGGTTTCACTGAGCACCAGTAACAGCCCTGGGAAGGGCTCACCCCCACTGCTCGGATGAAGACAGAAGTGGGTAGTGACGAAGCGGGTGCTCCCACCTGCGCTTTGTTTGACTCATGTTTCCGTGACCGTTTTCAATTCCATGAAGCCTCCTTGGGCACTGGTCCTCGCCTTCCAGACTGCGTGATCGGCAGTTTCAGGGGGGCAGACTCGCCTTGTCCTACTGTAGAGCTTTCTAACAGGGCTCCATGCCGTCAGACTTCTTGGGACATTTGCAGAGAGGCGCTTGGTGTGAGTGCGAGGTGGGGCCTGATGGGTTCAGAGGCTCCTTCCCGACTGTAGGTGTCTATGCACTCCTTGAGAGCAGGTTTGGCGTGTTCTTTGAAGTCTCAGCATCCAGAGGAGACGCTTGGGAAACGTTAAAGCTGCAGTAGGCACACAACCCCCAGAGGTGAGGCCGTCCTGGGGCTGGTCTGGACGCCCTTGTTTGATGGCTGTGAGGGGGTGGCAAGCCCTCAAATTCCCTGAGCTTCGGTTTTCTCGCTGGTGAAAATGCAGATTAGTCCCTTCCCTCCCTCCCCACAGATTTGCTGAGACAACAAGATACATTAATATAAGTGAGTGCACTGAACAGAGACACACTGTACAAAAATAGTCATGTTTTCTTTGCCAGCTTTCAGTCTTGTTTCCAAATTGCTTGTCTTATCCATTTATAGACGGAATCGGAACAAAAAAGGACCGTGGAAAGGGCACAGGCCACGGAGTCAGACGGCCCCGGACCAGAGTCCCTAAATAGCAGCAGCGACTTGAGTGGCCCCAGCCAGGTGGTGTCCTTTCCGGACCCCGGCGCTAAGAACAGCTGCCTCGCCTGGGCTGAGCTGAGCCCCAAGCTCTGTTCCCGGCACGCGGGCCTCCATGAAGCCTGGCCTCCGTCCGCGCCCATGTTCTGTGCTCCATGACTGCCACGTGCCCGCTCACCACCACGGAGCAGCCCCGCGGGCACCCTCTCTCAGCTCCTGGGCACCGCCCTGGAAAACCCTGGCTGGCTGGCTGGTTGGCAGGCTGGCAAACCACTCCCCTTGTTTTGCCCTGAAGTTGTGTTCTGTTTATAACGAATTCCTTCTCCTTGGAAAACAATTCAGTAAAAACTCAGTTGGTTTTCCACTGGCTCTGGGCAGGGATGAGGAAGAGCATATTATTATTTTATTAAAATATGAATAATAAAATAAGTCATACGATAGCACTGGGCACATAGCAGAGGCTCAATAAGTGCTTGCTGGCTTCAAGCAAAGTGATGGCTCAGATGGTTTTTCCACGGCTGCTGCATTTGCTGAGAGAACCACTTCTGTCCTCCTCTATATTTTTTAATCGAAAAATAAATACATATGGAGCATATGGTAAAAACATTCAAACACAACACACACACACACACACACACACACACACAACAAAGGGAAGGAGGGTCTTCCTGGTCCTCTGTTCTCTCAGCCCACCCTGGAGATGCCACTGTTCACAATTCCTGTGTGTATTTCCAAATATGTGATGCATGTTCCAAAGAACGTATGTAAACTTTTTATTTCTTTAACATGGAGGGGTTTAAATCCTTAAATGGTTTCTTCCTCTACATTGCAAGCTTGGCTCCTTGGCCCTGAAACGCAGATCAGCTGTCCCATGCTCGGAGCCCTTGATGTGGCTGAACAGCTGGGGTCCCCAAAGTTGGGGTGGTTTACCCACGAGGGGTGGGGAGCAGCACCAGCACTCAGGCCATCTGCTCCTGGCCAGCCCCTGCCACTGTGCCAAGGCCCTGCGTGTGTCAGTGCCCCAACCCGTAAAAGGGGTCCTTAGACTCCCCTTCGAAAGTTGACGACAACCGGTCTGGGCTGGTCCCTGCAGTGCCAACAGCGGGGCTCCGCGCAGTGGCGGCGCGGGGATGCAGCAGGGATTCTGCAGGCGCCAGGGCCGGAGGGCTTTCCGCGGAGGAGAAAGGGGAGCTGCGCGCCTGGAGGGACGAGGAGGGGCGGGGACACAGGGCAGGTCCTTCCTTCGGTGCCCGCCCCAGGAGCCAGAGCTGTTCTCTCTGCTTCTCTGCGCCGCCGCCTCCCCTCCGGACCCTCCAGGTCCCGCTATCTGTCAGATAGGACAAGGTTTTCAAGGTCTGGGCGGTTCTTATTAAACGCGGTTTTTGATAAATACTAGAAGGTAGCCCAGCATTTTGCAGAGGGCTTGACCTGAACCACAACGGAATCAGTTTAGCCAACTACAAAAAAAAAAAAAGTAATTAACCAAATCTGTGTGCAAAAAATTGCAAAAAATACATCGACAATTAATTAATTGCATAGTGGGTAGAAGCAATGGCTGAGCCTTCCTACAGGGGGCAGAGCTTTGAAGAAAATTCCCCAGGCTCCTTTATCGTCACAGGTAAAAATAAAAACGTTTTCCCTCAACAAGACCTGGGTTCCTCCGGCTCAAACACTGCAAGCCAGGAGCCCCCGTGTTCGGTTACACACGCCGCTTTCTCCCTCCCGTCCCTCCCAGTCCTTCCTCCCCCCCGCTTCCCCGCCTTCTCTCCCGCCCTGACCCGCGGGCGTCCCTCCCCTCCCTCCCGGCGTCTTCCAAAACCCGGAACGGAGTACTGGCCCTGGCGGCTCCGCGCATGCGCAGGAGCGGTACCGGCTCGGCCCTCCCCGCTCCCGCCCCTCCCACCCGCCACTAGGAAGCTGCAGCTCCGAGCCGGAGCGGCCGCCGAATCTGCTCGGCCTCGCCGCCCGCCTGCCCGCCCGCCCGCCCGCCGGCTTCTGCTCCGGGCCCAGGGCCCCCGGCTGTGTAAGTGCAAGGTGGGGGCTCCCGGCAGGGGGCGGCCCGGCCGCCGGAGGGCGGTCCGTGTGTGCCGGCTGGCGTGGGCCCCGGGCAGCGGGTCCTGCTGAGGGGCTCGCCTCCGCCCGCACCTGCCCCGGCCATCTGCCCCAGCCGGGCCCCAGCTCGCACCTGTGCCAGGCCCCGGTCACACCTGTCCGGGGCGGTGTCCGCACCTGCCGAGCACCCGGCGCACACCTGCCGCCCCTTGGGCCCCGACCGCTGCCTCCTCCGAGCGCGGCGGTCACCCCTTCCCCTCCGGCTTCCTCGCCTCGGCCGACGTCCCCGGGCCCAGCGGGGTCTACGGGCGGGAAGGCGGGGTGCAGGGGTCCGGGGACCCGCGCGAGAGGCGGGTCCGGGCCGGCCTCGGAGCGGGGCTGCAGCTCCCGCCCGCCGCCGCCTCCCGTGCGCCTGGATGCGGGGCCGCCCCGTCGCGGTTGCTCTTCAGTGGCCTCGGGACGAAAAGTCGCACCAACCGAGCTGGGCGGCGCGGGCGCCGGGCCCCTGCGGGGATCCCCGTGCGGTCAACTCGGTGAGGTGCGGGGACAAGTGTCAACTCCGCGCCGGCCCGCGGCGCCTGTCCCGGCTCTCCCTTCGTGGACGCGTGCGGCCCAGACGCTGCGCGGTCCGGGGGGCGCCGGCCGCGGCCCCGCCGCACGGAGGGGGCGCCACGGCTGGAAGCTGCGGTTGGGCCCGGTGCGGCCGCGGGAGAGCCCGATGCCGGGATCCGGGCGGGGGGCGGGGGCGGGCCGCTGCGCGGAGACTCCTAGAGGGCTCGCTGGGGGTGGTTAGCGTTTCTGACCTGGTGGGGAACTGCGGTCGGTGGGCGGAGCGGGACGGTTGTCAAGGGAGATCGTTTTCAGGTGACAGTTGTGTCGACCCCGTGCCGGCAGCCCACCCGTTGGGGGCGAAGAACCGCTTTCAGTCCAGTCACAGCTGTGCGGCCGTTGCTCTCCCAGGACGTGCCTGGGGCCTCCCCTGGGGCGCCCACCGGCCTCCTTCTGGCCCGGCCGGGCCACGGAGTTGCGCTCTGTCTCCGCGGATGTGACAAGTCTGGGCAGCTCCCAGCAGTGGGGTCGGACCGCCTGTGGCTGTGGGTGCCTGGCTTCCTTCACGGCATTTTTGAGGTTCACAAGGTGTAGCCTTGTCTGTCCTTCCCTGGCCGTCGCTGAGTGGGCCCAGGGGTGTCCCATGTGGGGCCCACGGCCGCCTGCAGCCCAGGGTGGCTGTGAATGCCGCCCCACACAAAATCGTGAATTAAACACGACGAGTTTTTTTTTGCGATGGTGTGTTGCGGTGTATTTAATGTGCGGCCCAAGACAATTCTGCTTCTTCCGGGGTGGCGCAGAGACGCCGGAAGGCTGCACACCCCTGTTGGTGTGGACACACCCCTGTTGGTGTGGATGCACCCCGCTTTTTTTCCTCCCTCGTCCCTTCACAGACGCTCCAGCCCTTCCCCCTTCCTCCGGGTCACCTGGAATACTGCCCGGAACCTTCGGGCGCCAGTTTTCGTGCCCACGTGGGTTTCCAGGTCCCTGGTGCGTGGGTAGGAGCAGAACTGCGGCGTATGCGGTAACTCGGTTCAGCTTTTGGAGGAACCAGCGAGGAGGAGGAACACGTATGTTCGACGTGTGATGTGTGTGTCGGGTGGGTGACTGACACCGGCGCTGGTCAGTGCCCGTCTCATTCCATCCCGTGCTTCCTCGAAGAAACCGTTTAGACACACAACTCAGGGCCTTTAGTGCACTCGCAGAGCCGTGCGGCCATCACCGCCGTCGATTTTAGAACACTGACCACCCCAGAGAGAAACCCTGTACCCCTGTAGTAGTTATATCTGTTGGGACAATGCCCCTCCCCCGTGGTGGCTCTTCAATTGTTTCTTAGTTATTCTTGACCACAAATATACTTGCTGCATTCCATGAACAATCTGGTAGGGATTCTAATCAGACTGGCATTGAATCTGTGTCTCAAACTGGGGAGCAGTAGCAGCTTTATGATATTAACTGTCTCTGCCCACGACTACACCTGGGAGCCGTCTGTGGATCCATACAGAGTCTGGTGCAGGGGACGCGCTCACGGGCCGTCGAGCATGCGAATGAGGAGACTTGAAACATCAGTAGTTTCAACTGCAGGCTTTCACGAGAGAGAGAGCTGAACCTCAGTGACCCTGCGTGACTGACTCACGGCCAGTGCTGGCGACGATCTCATGGACTTGGTCCTTGCCATGCGGGTCCTCTGCCCCTCGAAGCTCATGAGACAGCAGCATCCTTTTTGCTAATAATGCAGGCTGGCCGATCACTCTAAATTTTATCAATTCAACCTCACGTGTAGGCGTCTTTTCCCTGGTTGGGCTGCGTGGGACTTGTGCACGTGTGAACAAAGGTCTGAGTTTGGGAGAGCCCCGTGCCCGGCACAGTGTCCGCCGTGCACACACTTGAACCGGGGAAGACCACGGTGAAGGTCGGAATTCCAGTAGGATTCCAAGTTCTCAGTTTCTGTAAACTGTTACACATTAGTTCTGAGAGCAAATGCATTGCATGACTCGGTGCAACATCGTGGTGCAGTGTTGCAGAGGCAGGGCCTCGTGGGTTCCTCTCTCTCTCTTTTGTAACCCTTGTCCTCCTGGGCCTTCCGGTCCGACCCTTCGCCCGCTCAGCACCTCCCAGGGCTTACTCGGGGCTGCGGCGAGGCGATACTTGTTAATAAGGCCCTTGGCTCATGAACCCTGGGCCCCCTCCCTTCTCCACACAGTGGAGGCTCAGACTAGATAAACGTTTTTCAGTTTCTTTTAAACTCACGCTTCCTTTGAGGAGCACAAGACTCTCAGATCTTACCCCAACCCCAACCCTTACGATTTTGAGACCTCCCCCAAGGAGGGCACACCTCTCTCTGGAGAGTTGATTTGATTTTGATTCTTTGCAGAAAAGACCCTTCGGAGAATCACTGCAGGGAGCAGGCAGGCGGCAGGGAGTGTGCCACCCTTTACCGGGCGGGCGGTGAGCAGGGGCTTGATTTAAACGCTGCCTCTGCGCTGGCCTCTCTGTGATCTGGCACCATTGCTTCATCTGTGAAGCGGAAGGGATATTTAAAGGTTTAAATGAAATAATATGCACACAAACCGTTTATGTCCTGGGCAGAAACAAAGTATGTTAGCAGGCCAGGGAGTCTTTTTTTAATTTTTTAATTTTATTTAATTTTTAAAAAAGATTTTACTTATTTTATTTTTGGAGAGAGGGGAAGGGAAGGAGAAAGAGATGGTGAGAAACATGACTGTGTGGTTGCCTCTCACGTGCCCCCTATTGGGGACCTGGCCCGCAACCCAGGCCTGTGCCCTGAATCGAACCTGCAACCCTTTGGTTCTCGGGCCCGTGCTCAACCCACTGAGCTATACTGGCCAGGGCAGATGCTTTTTTTTTTAAACACAAAAATCTTGTCCATGCTGCTCTGTCCGTGTGTACTTTGGGGCTGAAATGCAGAGGGTAAGGGGTGAAATACAATGTCCATCTGGGGTAGGCGGCCCTCCACCACCGACCCCACCACCCTCTTCCTCCCCGCCCAGGATGAAACTCCTGCCGTTAGAGTCAGGAACGGGTCTCGTGGAGAGGACCTTCTCATGTTCTTGCTTCACCTGGTCGCTGTGTCAGGTGTCGGAGACCCGAAGGCTCTGCAACGTGAGGTTCCTATTTAAGGAAAAGGAAACAGAACCACACACACAGATTCGGCACGGGGCCATGGCGGCGGCTCTGGCACGCGGGGCCCTGGAGCCTAAATAAAGCTCCTGGTGCGGCTGCCTCTGGCCGTCAGGGCCAGGTCCCGGCGCTCCGGAGTGGGGGCGCGTGGACGGGTTTGGTGGGAGTGTTCACGGAGTCCCCCTCACGGGCGAGGCGTTCCCCTGTCTGTGTGGTGTCTGTCTGGTTCAGTGCAGCGACCTCATTTCACCGCAGCACCTCTCATACAAATCAGGCTTCTCGCTTGGCGACGCAGTGTAGGTCTCCACGCGTCTGTGAGAGCCGACACCGAGAGCCTGGGGGCCCCGAGCCCGGTTCCCCCCCCCAACCCCTAGTGGCACTGGCATGCCGCACTAGGGCGCAGCATCGAGCAGACATCCACGCACTAAGCCTTTGTGTGATTATCCTTGTTTTCACCCACGACTAACCTGGGGCGTGGAGTGGCCACAGGCCTGCCCCGTCGCCCACACGGGCAGTGTGGGGGCAGGGTCGCACCGGTGTTCGGACCTCCTGGCGTCCCCGTCGCTCTCGTGCAGGTCTGCAGGGGTGGGTGGCGGGCGGTCCGCTGGGTCACTTGTCCACCCGCAGACGCGGACAGAGGCCCCCGGGGCCGTGCGGACACGTGGGCTGTCCAGGTCAACAACTCAGCGGCACCGACCGTCAGGCGCTCCTGCTTCCCGTTTGTGTTCGGCGATGTTGGCTCAGGGAGGCTACAGAGCTCCCTGGGCCCGCCGTCTGTACAGGAGGGACAGTGCCTGCGTGTGACCCCCTTTTGCGGCGGGCAGTGGGCTGTGCGTCTCACGCTCGCAGCCTCCCTCAATCCAGATGGACCGTTACGGGCGAGTTCCCTTCTCTCCGTTATTTTGTGGTCTAGGCGCTTAGGCAGACTGGATGGAGTTCAAGGCCAGGTCTTCTGATTCCAGGGAGGGGCTGGGGAGGTAGATTATTCCTTGGCCCCTTCGTTCATTCGGCAAACATTTCTGAGCGCCGACTCCGCGCCCGACTCCGCGCCCGGCTAGGCGTCGGAAGCGGGAAACGAGGGACAGGCCCCTGAGCAGGCGCTTGGAGCCCGGCCGAGAGCGGGGGCATTGGGGTGAGAGCTGGGGCGGCCGGAGAGGAGCAGCGTTGGGGTGAGAGCTGGGGCGGCCGGAGAGGAGCAGCGTTGGGGTGAGAGCTGGGGCGGCCGGAGAGGAGCAGCGTTGGGGTGAGAGCTGGGGTGGCAGTCTGCAGAGCTCTGGGGGCGGGCTCCATGCTTTGCGGGGGGCTCACCCTGCCTCCCAGGGAGGGGGTCAGCGCCAGGGCCCCCCACCCCGGCTCTCCACGCCCGCACGCGCCTCAACGCCTTCTCTGGTCTCCCCGGGCAGGGGCTTCGCCATGAGCGTCCCCGACTACATGCAGTGTGCCGAGGACCACCAGACGCTCCTGGTGGTGGTCCAGCCCGTGGGGATCGTCTCGGAGGAGAACTTCTTCCGCATCTACAAGAGGATCTGCTCCGTGAGCCAGGTCAGCGTGCGGGACTCCCAGCGCGTGCTGTACATCCGCTACCGGCACCACTACCCGCCCGAGAACAACGAGTGGGGCGACTTCCAGACGCACCGCAAGGTCGTGGGCCTGGTCACCGTCACCGACTGCTGCTCGGCCCGGGACTGGCCGCAGACCTTCGAGAAGTTCCACGTGCAGAAGGAGGTCTACGGCGCCACGCTCTACGACTCCAGGCTCTTCGTCTTCGGGCTGCGGGGCGAGGTGGCGGAGCAGCCGCGCACCGACGTGGCCTTCTACCCCAGCTACGAGGACTGCCCGACCGTGGAGAAGCGGATCGAGGACTTCATCGAGTCGCTCTTCATTGTGCTCGAGTCCAAGCGCCTGGACCGGGCCACCGACAAGTCTGGGGACAAGATCCCTCTGCTCTGCGTCCCGTTCGAGAAGAAGGACTTCGTGGGGCTGGACACAGACAGCAGGTGAGTGTGCCGAGAGGCCCGGGGTGCTGGCTTCGTCCTGGGGCTGCTGCCTGACGTCGGGGAGGGAGAGGAAGGCGCAGTCCGCTCACGTTCAGACTTGAAACCTGCTCCTGGCCCAGTAGTTCGGTTGGTTGGAGTGTTGTCCTTTTACGCCAAGGTTGTGGGTTCGATCCCCGGTCGGGGCACATCACAAGAATCAACCAATGAGTGCATAAATAAGTGGAACAACAAAAATGGGTGTTTCTTTCTCTAAAAAGAAAAACAACCAGGACAGCCTTTGCATAAGGGAAATCCTTTAAGGGTTGCTGTGTTCACTGACTCCCCCTTCTCAGCTGGAACCCCGGGGGGCCCCCCAGCGGGACCCTTGGAGCTGCTGCCCAGTGTGGCAGCCACGGCCCCTGCGGCTCTTGCGCGCCAGAGGGGAGGCCGGTCCGAGCCGCTGTGAGCTGTGAGGACAGTGCGCGTCGGGTGTGGAGCCTTGGCACGGGAAACATGATGGGAGATGGCTCATTAATATTTACGTTCTGATGACGTGCCCAAAGGATAGCATTTTACATAGATTAGATGAAATAAATTATTCAAATCAGTTTTAAATATTTATTTTCTGCTATTTTGTTTTATTTTTTAGAGAGGGGAAGGGAGGGAGAAAGAGGGAGAACCACTGATGTGAGAGAGGAACATGGACCGGTTTGCCCCCGGCACGTGCCCTGGCCGGGGACCGAACCCGCCACCCGGGCCTGTGCCCTGGCCGGAAAGGGAACTGCTGACCTTTTGCTTCGCTGGAGGACACTCCACCAGCTGCGGCAGACTGGCTGGGGCCTGTTTCCTACTTGTTAGAATGTGGCAACCAGAAAACTTAAATTCCCTTTTGTGGCCCCCGGGCTGTCCCTGTCGGACAGCGCCGCCCTGGAGCACAGCGAGGGGCTCACTCCAGGGCGTCCCCTGGATCCAGAGGTGGGGGCTGCATCTGGAGGGGCAGCAGAGCGAGGCGTGGACTCAGCTGGAAGTGGACCCAGGGCCCTGCCTCCCAGGCCGGGCGCCGGGCGTGGGCCGGGCCCCGTCTTCCCTCCTGGCAGCCACAGTGTCCGCCTCAGGACATGGGGGGCACCCCTGGCAGGGGGGGGACGTCCTGAGAGCTGCCGCCTCCGCGGGACAGGGAGCGCTGGGCAGAGCGGGAGGAGGTCAGTGCTCGCAGTCTCCTGCGGTTAAGCCGACGGCCTGGCCGTGCACCGGGACACCAGGACTGTGGGTGTGACCTGCGGCTCCTTGCCCCAGCCCGCCCCACCCTCTGCTCCGTCCTCAAGTTGCCGCTGGGGCGTCTGAGGACAGCATGTCAGCAGCAGGAGACGAGGGGCGAGCCCGGGGTGCAGCCGTGTGCCCAGAGCGGCCCCTTGCCAGGGAGAGCTCGGGCTCGCCGTGCCCGGGCGCCCGTGCCGCTCCCCCCCCTCCGTTGGCTCGCTGTGACGACGGTCTCGCAGTGAGGCGTGGGCGGCGCGTGTGCACGCTGGCCGCGGCCCGCTGCAGGTCAGTGCCCGGTGTTTCCAGGGTTGACCGGAGGTCAGGCACTGCCTCCTGGCCGTGGGTAAGTTGGTGGAGAAAGTGTCACAGCCTTAGGAAACAGCTGGCCCGGTCCAGCCCCGTAAGTGACGGGCACAGTGCGGCCCGAGCCAGACCCGAGCGCAGTGCCCTGCAGGGTCTGGGGTGACTTTTCTTTCTTCACCGGGACGCGTTTGGGTGGCCCGAGGGAAGGACGAGGCACTCACTCCCACAGCCTGTGCTCGACCACTGCAGCGGCCCGTGGGCACACGCCGGCGCGCCCCTCCCATCCCTGGAGCTGTGGCGGCGAGGCGGGGGAGCCTGGGCCCCTCCCAGGGCAGAGCTGCCGCGCCTCCTGGGCTGTCAGGCGGGTCACCCTCAGGGAGTGGGGCGGCCCGGCTCACACGGCCCCCTGGACGCCCCATGTCACCGCAGCCTGGGGGCCAGCGGGGACAGGCCTCTCCCCATTGCACCGACCGCTGGGTGAGCGCCTGAGCCTCGAAGCAGCCTGGGCGGGGAGTCCCGCCCTGACCCCTGGACCAGTGCCGCCTCCTCTGCTGCCCGAGGCACCGGAGACATTTTTTGCTCATCCCCTTCTTGGCTCTGAGGCCGCAGACCCACCAGAGAATACAGCTCGGTTTTGCGTTTGAAATCTGGGCTCACCGTTCGGTGGGAGCAGCGAGACTGTTCCGGGACACCGGCCTGGTGCGTGTTTGTGGGGCACCTCGGCGGGCCAGGTGCGCTCTGGGCATCGGGGCGCAGCGGCACGTCGAACCTCGCCCCGGCAGCCCCTTCTGTCCTGGCCGTACCCCAAACACTCCGCCTTCACTCGAACTTCAGTGAGGTGCCAGTGACCCCAAATCAGACCCCCTCTCCTCTCATCGCTGTGAGTCCGCTGTGGCCTTCATGGCGCCACTGCTCTCTCACCTCTGCCCCCAGGACCTGGGGCCGGGGCAGAGTCCGAGTCTCACCTGCAGCCCTCGGTGGGGGTGATATGACGTGACGTGTCTGTCCGCTGGGGAAGGGGGCTGGGCTTTGGAGCTCAGAGGGGCGTGCCAGCAGCAGGCCCCGTGCTGGCTCCCCGCACTGGCCCCACAGGCTCCCCGGCAGAAGCCCCTCGCTCCAGGCACCCCCCCACCCCGAGTCCCAGGAGCGCTGGGGTGGGGGTCTTCCTGAGCGTCCGTGTGTCCCAGCCTCAGTGGGGCTGGGTGGGTTCTCGCACGTGCAGTGTGGTAGCTGTCAGTTATTTTTGTTCTTGTGTGTTTCTAATTTTGCTTGTTCTTTCTTTTCTTTTCCTGTCTCTCTCGTACCGCCCCGTGAGTGTGTTGTTGGGCCTGAGAAGGTAGGCCGGGAACGTGTCGCGCTGGAAATAGCCGGATCGCCCTCCGTGCTGCCTTCCCACCGCCTCCCTCGCTTTAGAGACAAGCCCTGCCGCTGCCTGGACCCACGGGTCGTCCCGGTCATCCTTCCGTTTTCTAATTGTGTTTGAATTTCAGCTTTTCTAGCACGTAACCCACTGGCGTTTGAGCTCTGCGGAAGCACCTGCTTTGGGGACCCTGTTTGGTTTTCCTCGGTATCTGCGACCAGCGAGCCCTCACTAATGGTTTTGTTCGCTCGAGGAAGCGCGGTGCTCGTCGGCGTTGGCCGCTGCGGAGGGCTGGCTCATGGGCTGCTTTGGCTCGGACGGCGAAGGCTGCAGCGCCTTGCTCGACCCCGGCTTTCAGCTGTGCGCATCAGGCACGTGGTTCTCGGCTGCTGCTGGGCGACGTGCATGGCGGTGCTGCTGGACCGCGGTCGCCCGCGGAGGGACAGGGACGCTGCTGGAGGAGGCGGCCGCTGGAGTGGCGCCTGCTTTCACCCGGAGCCTGCCACGGACCTCGCCGTAGCGATGCCCCGTCCTGCGGGGGCGGAGACTCCTGGGGAACTGGCACCGGCCGTGTGTCCCCTCGACAAGGGCAGCTTTGTGAGGCACCGGGGACGTGGGACCTGCTGCTAAGTAGCCAGTGGGTTTGGGTCTTGGGGACGCGAGGACCTCGGTCACCCACCGTGGTGGCCTTCCGCCTTCGCCAGCGGGCGTGCCGAGGGAGGCGTGCCCTTCCCTGCCCGCAGCTGCCCGGGCCTGCCGCGCCTTTGCTCCGCGCCCTGCGTCGGCGAGGAGCGCCGTTTCCAAGTGTGTCGGGGCTGATGCGCGACCCCGACGGGCAGGTCGTGAGTCTGCAGTCGTGCACCCGCGGTGCCCGCGGTCGGCCCTGAGGGACGCTCTTCGGTGGCCCAGGACCCACCGCGCCTCCCCGGGGAGGTTTGCCACCGCCGTGGCCGGAAGGCCGTGGCTGTTCAAGGCCCCGGTCCCTGTGGGAACACTTGCGTCCGCGTTCACTTGGTCTCGTGGACACAGGCTGACATCCTGCAAGGCTGCCACGTCTGGGGTTGAGGGAGCAGAGCACGAGTGAGTGTGGCGAGGACCAGAAGCCGGAGCTGCCCGGCGTGGAGCACGCCTGGCGGGGGTGCTGCGGTGCCTGGGTCCCGCCCCGGGCCGCAGGGCCTTTCCCGCACCTACCAGACCCCAGGGGAGCGCTGGGAGAACAGCCCGGCCTGGGTGCCCCCCACCCCCCACCCCTGGCAGGTGTGACCATTAGCCGAGGTTTCTCCCAGACCTCGGACCCTCCCAAGTTCAGGCCACAGGAACACCGTGAATCCTCTGACTTGGGCTGAGATTTTTTCCCCATGCCTTCCCTCTTCACTCTCTTCCTCCTCTTCCGACACGGCCTCAGGGAGGCCACGGTCTTGGTGGACGGCATGGACGGACGCCCCGCTGGTGGCTGGGCTGACCGGTGGTGGAGGGCAGCCCGGCCGAGCGCTGGAGGAGGTCGTCAGGGGAGGTTTCCTGGTGGAGGGGGCCCCGTACTGCGCTGTGGAGCAGGAGGGAGCGTGAGCCGGGCGCTTGGAGGGTTCTCACCGGCGTGTCACGTGCCGCTGGGCCAGCCGGGGAGAACGGTTTGTGCAGCAACCGTTCCAGCACCTTCCTCGGAGATCCACGTGGTGCGCTGCTGTGCGGGAATTCCTGTCTTCCGCTGACGCCGCGCAACAGGAGAGAGTGACGCTCCGATGCACGCTGCCCAGAGCGCAGGCTGGAGCGGCCCGGGCAGAGACCCGGTGCCTCGTGGGGTGGGGCTTGGGGAGAGCGCCCGGTGCTGGCACGCTCGAAGGGGCCGCTGTGCCAGTAGAGTTCAGGGCGGAGGGCGCGCCTGTGGGGGCACCGGGCAGGGCTTGTTTTCGTTAGAGCTCTCCGCAGGGGACCAGCGAAGGCCGCCAGCCGGGCGTGGCCTTTGGGAGAGGTGTGTTCGGGGCTGGGTGGCAGGGGCAGCCCTGAGTGCCTGTGTGACCCGTCTACTGGTTTGGTTTGGGGCGTCCAGGGGAGCGGAGTGGGTACCCGATGCGGAGCAAAGCACACTCGCTGTTTGGGAGCCCACGAACGTTGGAAGTTGATTCAGCACAGGATGTTCTGGGAACACAGCAGGGACCCCAACCCGAAGTGCTGGGGTTGGAGGCAGGGAAGGCTTGCCTGAGAAACTGACTGTCAAACCCAGCCCTAAGGAGAGTGGGTGGAGCCTGAGGTCTCGTGGAGGGGTTGCAGTGCAGGGGTGGGGTGGGGGGAGGTTGGAGTCGGCACTGGGGTGCAAGGGAGCTGTGGGAGGGGCTAGAACTGGGGAGGGAAGCCCTTGCAGTGCTGTGGGAAGGTTCTCCTGAGATTACCCACGTGTGTGGGGGGGCCGGGACCAAGGACAGGGTGTCAGAAGATCACAGAAGGCTGTTGAGGTGACCAGTGGGGGAGACAGATGCCCATGTCCGTTTGGGGGCCACAGAGGGGTACTTCCTGGGGGCGGAACTTGTCAGCTGGGTCGCTGGAAGACTGCCTGTGGCGGGGGGAGCTCGGGTGGAGGCTGGCGAGGCCCCTTTCTCCTTCTCCGCCGTGGGTGACCATCGTGGTTCACGCACCGTCTGGGGCGGAGGAGCTGAGTTCCGGGGCAGCCAAAGGGTGGTTGAGCTCATCAGACTTGGATCTGATAGGATGTAAACTTCGTATTGAGATGCGTCTCAGTATTCACTTAGCTAGAAGCCTTACACCTTATGTTTTCATGGTCTGGGGAAATTTAATACAGCTGTGATCTTGAAAAAAACTATATCTAAGAAATTGAATAATCAAAGCATAGGAACATTTAAGAATGGTAATGGAAGATCTGGGGGCGGTTTCTCCGCTGTCCGAGCTGACGCGGCGTTGGAAGCCCTTGCGGCATCTGAGGGTGCGCTCCGCCCGGGCCCGCCCCGGCAGGCGGTTTCCCAGCTGGCTCTGAAGTAGCAAAGACGAGCCCTTGTTTGCAGAAGCCGGAGGCTTGGCTTGCGATATGCGGTGTGGCTCTCTCCATGAAATAATGATAGGGCTGGCGTTCAGAACGTGGGAGCTAATGAAGTTTTTAAAAAGCCGGAACAGACGTTCCCGTGCTAATGGGGTGACTGGAACATTCGAAGAGAAAGCCCTGGTCCGACGCTGTCTGTGCAGAGCCCACGGCGGAGGGCGTGGCGGCCGCCTCCGGCGCGGGAGCAGCGCCGTGTGAAGGCAGGACCGCTCCAGTGCGCGTCTGGCCGAGCGGGATGCCGCCTTCCCGCGCTAGAGCGCCCGGGTGCCTTCGCAGCATTTCGTTTGCCTGCCTGCCCGCAGCGAGAGGCGCACGCTTGGCCCGTGGGGGCGGGGGCCGGCCGCGGGCAGTGACGCGCCCCACGCGCCCTGTGTTTCAGGCATTACAAGAAGCGGTGCCAAGGGCGCATGCGGAAGCACGTGGGGGACCTGTGCCTGCAGGCGGGCATGCTGCAGGACTCGCTGGTGCACTACCACATGTCGGTGGAGCTGCTCCGCTCCGTGAACGACTTCCTGTGGCTCGGAGGTAAGGCGGTCCGTGCGGGGGTCAGATGCGCGATGGCGGCCACTCCCGTTCCGGAGGGGAGGAAACGGAAACCGGCCCCCCACACAAAGGGCGCGGGAGGAGGGGCAGGCGGCCTGCTGGGTGCTTAGGGCCGTCTCCATCTCCGGTGACCTCCCGGCCTTGCCCTGCACCCCCCGACCTGCCCGCACCCCAGGCCCGCTGGAACACTGCCCCTCACTGCACACTGGTTCCGTGGTCCTCCGGTTTTCAACTTCACCACGTCCCGCCCTCCGCTGGGCGCCACCCCCACCTCAGCCGGCTCCCACACCCGCCCTTCGGAGCCTCGCCCACCCCCCGGCCGGCGGGTGGAGGAGCAGGCCGATCCGAATGCTGGAACAGACGTGAACACGAGGGAAGGACTTAACACACCACCGCCACGCTCGGCCAGCCCCGCGGAAGCGCACGCACACGGGGAGTCCCAGAGGCCGCCAGCCGACTGACTGCAGGAGCCAGCGTAGGAGTCCGGCGCGGACGCCGGACGTTAGGAGCTCTGCGGAGATGTCAGACAGGGCCGCTCCCCCAGCCTGTTCGTTCTGTTGGGGACGCCAGTTGCCTCCCCTAAAAATCCCACAGGTCTCGGGCTTCTTATTGTCTCAAGGAATTAGCACATAAGTATTTAAGTCCTTTCATACTTCTATTCTGAACATGGTAAGCATCTCCAGCTGCACCCCACGCACAACACACACGCAGAGAAGCTCTCTGCGGTCCTTAGTATTCTTCCGGAGTGTCAGGGAGTTCCGAGTCCGGAAAGGGAGAGAACCGCTGGGGAGCGGATGGAGGCGCCGCTGGCGGACCGGCCGCGCTCCCAGGGCGCGTGGCTGCCTGGAGAGGGAGGCGGGCCCACGGGGGTTGCCCCGCCGGCACGGAGGCACCCAGGGTGTCCGGTGTGGGCAGGTGCGCTGGCCCTGCTTTGGGACGGCTGGTGGGCGCGCTGGCCCGCCCAACAGGTGGGTGCAGTCCCTCCTCCTGTGCAGCCTCTGGCTTTGTGAGCCGTTCCCGTGGTGCCGGCCTCGGTACCCGCCCGGCACGGGAGAGGGCTGGGGGCGTGTCCCTGCTGGGGCCACACCAGCCGTCTGCAGGCGTGGTCTTTGTTCTGGGGGAGAAGGCACACTTCCCCGTGAAGTGCTCTCACCTTCGCCGGGCGCCGCGGTCGGAGCCGGGGACGGCCGCCGCCTTCACTGACGGCCCTTCTCTGTCCTCCCGCGCAGCCGCCCTCGAGGGGCTGTGTTCGGCCTCTGTCATCCACCACTACCCCGGCGGGACCGGCGGCGGCGGGACCGGCTCTCGGAGGCTGCAGGGGGGCTCCGTTGCCGCGGAGGCGGCCAACAGACATCGCCCAGGTGAGCGCGGCCCCCTGCGCGCGTGACCTCTGCCCCCGAGCCCAGCCTGACCGACGTTTGAGTGCGGCCTTGTGGAGTCGGACGTCTTGCGCAGAAGATGCTTTCTTCTGGTTTTGGGCAACATTTGTCAGTCGCGCCGAACCTCGTAAGCAATGCTGACGGGTTGCAGAGACTGGCGGGTTTCTGGGGCACTTGCGTGAAGTGCACCAGGCTGACCTTGAGGTCCTGGGTCTGGGTTTTCTCCGCGGTTCCTGTGCGCTCGGCGGAGCCGCCCCAGAGGTCGGTGTGTACAGCTGACCGGGGGCTGGGCTGCCTCGCGCTCTCCCAGGTGATGGATTTCTCCTCACGAGCTGAGTCTGGTGTGCTCGTGTTCGTGGGCACCGATGGAGCACGAGGTGCTGCGTGCGAGTGTGGGCGGGGGAGGCCTCGGGTGCCTCTCTCCCCGCAGTGTGCCGCCCCCACAACCGCAGGGCGCAGAGACCACCTTCGTGGGCCGGGCGCGGTCGCTGCAGCCTGAACTCCGTGCCCCCCACCGCCCCGTAGAACGCATGGCGGCGGTTCTGGGCGGTGGGCCGCCGTCCCTGGAGGACTCCCCGGCGTCCTCCCCGGCGTCTGGGTATCGTGAGAGAAAAGCAAAGCGCACTGAGGGGGGTGCAGCAGGGCTGAGGCTCAGCACCCGGTCTCGGCCCCTCCCTCCCGTGCGCCCCATTCGGACCCCCAGTGCTCTCCGCCCACGTGTGTTCCTCCCTGTCCTCGCTCCTGCCCCTGGCGCCCTGTCCCTGGTGCGAGGTCACGGAGTCCAAGGCCCCCTGCGTCCCCCCGCCGGCCCAGCCACCCGGTGCCGTCGCGTCCTGCGCACTCAGGAGGGCGAGCGCGGGTCCTGCTGTCTCTCGGGAGAAGGTGGTCCGCACTCCCTCCCTCCCTCCAGGGGTGTCCGGGCGGGGGTGCTGGCGCCTCCCCTGTGGTTCGCAGAGTTCCCTCGGGACACCGTCCTACTGAGGCTCCGGGGACTTCCTGGAGCGGCGTTTCATTTGTCCCCTTGCTGAGCATAGGCAAAACAGTTTCCACCTTTCCTGAAAAACTGCTCTGTCTGCAGAAGAGAGATGTCTTTTTTTAGCTCTGCGGAAGAACCTGGGAACTTTTTAGGGCTGAAGGCAGTCTCCGGGGGAGCGCCCGTGAGGCCCGGGTGAGAGCTGGAGGGGCAGCGAGACTGCGGGGAGGGCAGGGGCCGGGCCGTCACCAGGCTGCACCCCAGGGCAGGGCGCCGCTGCACCTGGCGCGCTGGTTTCAGGATGACGGGCGCGTGGGGCCCCCTTGTCCTCCGTCGGGAGCCCGGGGCCTGCACCGCCCGAGCGAGGCCCGACACGCCGGCCGGCGCATGTCCCCCGTGTCCCCGGCCCTGTCCCAGCAGCAGACAGCAGACATGCAAACGGGGAAGGCTGCTCGGTCTCAGCGGGCCTCGGTTTCCCTGTCGGTCGGGGGGGGGGACACTGGCAGTCCGCACCTCGTAGGGTCTCGTGAAGCTCGAGGGAGACGCGCAAACCCCTGGCATCTGAGCCGTGCGAGCGGCTGCCGTCTCCAGTGCCGCCGCCGCCGGTGGTGGTGGTGTGGGCTCAGGAACGGGGTGGGGAGGCTCTCGGTCTCGTCCGCTCATGGGGCTTTCAGCGGGTTTCCTCGGGGACCAGGGAGTGTTTTCCCACTCAGAGTGGGGTTGTCTTAGTGTCAGAAGGATTCTGTGCCCTCGGCCTCTTTTGGCTTTAATTCTTCTTTTGCTTTAATTTTTTGCAGACTTTACTTTCCTAGTGGTCAGATGTTTGAGGACACTGATTTTTTTTTTTTTCCTGGAGACTTGTATGTGAATCTGCAAGTCTGGAATCAATGGACACAATTTGGTTTGTGAAGAAAATCAGTACATGTTCTGCAATCAGTCCGAAGGGGAATGCCTAGTGACTAGTAACTGTTCCTCCTGTACGGCTCTTTCTGCTGTTTCGTCTTTCTTAACTTATTAACAGTGATCTTCATTATCCTCATAATTATTAGAATAGCCAAGAATTACCCAGCCCCCCCCCCACCCCCCCCAGGCCTGTGGCTGTGTGGAACGCCCTCCCGCGTGGTCGGCCTCCCCGCAGGCGCGTGAGGGCAGGTGTCCGGTCTCCACTCGGCGGGCGGGGGTCAAGGTTTGCAGACGGGAGGTAACTTCACCCAAACCACGCCGCCTGCGGGGGCGGGGCAGGCCTGGGGCTCGAGCCCAGGCCGCCGTGAGGGCGCAGCACGCTTGCCCGGCCACCCTCCCTGCAGCCTCCTGCGCCGGCCGCCGGGACCTCTGTGTGCACCAGGGGAGCCACGGCGCCCTTCGCTGCGGGCCTTGGGGGGCGGGGGGGGGGCAGCAGGGAGCAAAGTCGTGTGTGTATTCTCGCACGTGTTTTGTTCTCAGTGAGCCGCCTAAAACAGTACGTTACATTTTTAAGTACGTAAGCGCTGAAAACAAAACATTACAGCGATTGTCGTGAAAGAGAAGTGGACCGTGAAAATCCGACCACTGCCGATGACGTGACTCTTGTTTTTCTGGTGATGCCGGTTGGGAGGAAACATAGTTCAGGCTGAACTGGGTATGTCTGGTCTGGAGCGTGGAAGACAAGATCAGGTCAGCGAATGCTGCGAGAAAGTGAAAACCTGTACTTTTTTCTCCTGGCGATGAACGTGCGTTTTATGGGACTTGGGACTTGGCCCGCCGTGCCGTTTATGACCCGAGCCTGTTTCCTCGTTTGTGAAGCGGGGACGGTGCCGTTTCCCGGGTGCGGCAGCGACCACGAGGCACCGTGGACGCCCCGCCCCGCAGAGGCGCTCAGCACCCGCCGGCCGTCGCCGGGAGTGAGGGCGTGAGCTGGGCCTCGGGCTGTGCTGCGGGGCCTCCGCCCTGCCCCCGGAGAGGCCGCCCGCGTCTGCCGCACCCTCGGCGTGTGTGCGTGTGCGCGTGTGCGGGCCGCGCCTCGGCCGTGGTCCGCCGCCGCGGTCGGCGCTCGGCTCCTCTTTACTCCGGTGCGGTGTGGAGGTGTGTGTGGACCCCTCTGGTGAGGCAGGGAGCGCCCACTCGCCGTCCGACCTGCTCTGCGGCCGGGGAGAGTTTTGATTCGTTCTTGTGCCTCTGTCAGGTTAACGACCTCGGGCAGCCACCTGTCACTTCCTTCACGGGTGGGGACAAAGGGGAGCCTCGCGCGGCTTTACCGCGTGAGCAGGCGTTTCTGTGTCTCAGCGGCACCGTGTGACTCACAGCCACGGCCCGCCCTGCGGGGTCTTGCGCGGGACCCTCAGACCCCCCACTGCTGGGGGAGCGCCCTCGGCGCTGCGTGGCTGCAGGGGCGAGTCCCGGGGCCTCAGCCTCCCCGGTCTCTGAACATCCGCTCCTTCCCGCTCCAGCGCGGTTCCCGTGAGCCCATGTCTCCTGTCTGTGTCCCCGAGCGGGCGGCACACCAGACAACGCTCCCGTCCCCGCAGCAGGGCCAGGGTCCCCGGACGTCCTGTTCTCGGAGGCCTGGCCGTCACCGCCAGCCTGCGGGCAGCTCCCGTGCTCCTGTCGCCCGGGGCGCCCCTGCTGGCCGACGGCGGCACCGCGGCACCTCCGGGGGCCCGGTTCGGGTTCGGGAAGGAGACTTACACACGTTCGGTCATCCGACCTCTGTGTGCCCTGCTTCCGAACAGTGGCCGTCTGGGTGCCCGGGAGAAGGGTTCCAGGTAGAGCTTCTTTGATTGTGTCACCGCAGTGGGAACACTGCAGATGGCTGAACACTGCAGACGGCTGGGCGAGCGAGGGCGATGCGGGCCCTTCTGCCGACGCTGGAGACCAGGCAGCCGTGCTGTTCGGGCGGGCGGGCCCGCGGAGCCCCTCGCGGAAGAAGGAAGCCCCTCGCCCTCCCGGGGGGTCGAGGCCGCGGCTCACGCCCCCTAGTGGTCAGTCAGTGGGGGGGCGCCTGAGTCGGGTTTGAGGGCCGAGGGCCCCCTCCCTCGTGTGCATAAAAAATGTCCGTTTTTCATGGTCGAGCTTTCTCTTTGCTCTTTGAACCCCATCTCCAGCCCCCGTGGCTCGCCGACCCACACCGGGTGTGCCGGGGGGGGGGGCCACGGAACACGCAGGGGCGGCGCCTCAGGCCCGCTCCCAGCAGGGGGCGTGAGGGCCGGCTGCCCGAGTGTGGCCAGCGGCGGGGGGGGCTTTCACGGAGGAATGCGGTGACTTCGAGTGGTCTGCGGTCTCCGCGCAGTGGGGTCCCCCGCCCCCCACCAGTCCACTACGGAGAGGCCAGATCACTGAGGGCTGCGCTGGTGGCTCAGCATCACAAAGGCTTCAGCTGTGGTTCCCGTGTAAAGGACGGCGCACAGAGTCGTGTGTCTGACCAGGCTTCTCACCGAGCGGAGAGGTGCAGGGTTGTCTGGGGACGCGTCCTCCTGCAGCTCCGCCAGCAGGTGTCCCGGGAGTGGTGGTGCCCTGGGGAGCGGGGTGTCCTGGCTCCTCCGAGCCTCGGTCCCCTCATCCACAGAGCGGGGCTTGTCGCCCATCCACTCGCGGCGGCGGCGGCGGTCAAGCACCGTGCTGGGCGCAAGGCCGTGCCCCGCGGAGAGCCCCTGTGTGTGCTGGGCCCGTGGCTGCCAGAGGGCGGTGCGTCTCAGTCAGCACTGAGAAATGGAGACCGCCCACTGCGGGGAGCAGCGGGAGGTGGGGAGGTCTGTGATGGTGCCGACCGTAAAGATAGGGAAACAAACAGTGCGGTGCCCCGGACGGCGCTCGAACGGGACCGTGACCGTGCCTGTCTCCGTGGAGACACCGGGAAAAACACACGGTTTCTGTCGGAGAATCGGACGGGGGCGTGTGTCTCTGACCCGTGTTAGCGGTGCTTGAATGGCCGCGGCTGACGATCGCGTGCGTGTTGGAACCGGTGCCCCCAGGCTGTGTCCTGCCATCGCGGGCACCGCGCTCCCTCCGCAGAGAAGGCTGGTCGGGGCTCCTGGCGCCGGGCGGGCGGCCAGACGATCAAGGCTTTCGAAGCTTCTGGCAACCGTGAAGTGAACTGTTTCGCATTTTTCTTCTAGTGTAGGTTTTTTAAAAAAACATCTATTTCATTTACTTATTTTTAGAGACAGGGTAAGGGAGGGAGAAAGACAGGGAGAGGAACATCAGTGTGTGGTTGCCTCTCGTGCACGCCCTACTGAGGACCTGGCCCCAAACCCAGGAATGTGTCCTCACTGGGAATCGAACCAGCGACCCTTTGGTTTGCAGGCTGGCACTTGGTCCGCCGAGCCACAGCAGCCAGGGCGTATTTAAAACTAACTACAAAGTTACATTGTAATAGTTGGAAATCCTTAGTTTGGGAAGGGTGCAGTAATTCTGTGTGTGTGTGTATGAGTGTGTAAGGTTTCAGGAAGCCTGTAGTAAGTCCCACACGGCCGTCTGGTGCCTCTGCCCCCACCGCCACACCCGCCCTGAGGTGTGGGCATGTGTTTGCGCAAACGAACTACCCCTCCTACCATCCCTGCATCCCCAGCTTATTTATGGAAGCGACAGGCTCTCACACTTGCTGAGAAGAGCTGGGGTGCGTGAGCTTAGGAAGTGTGGGGGGGGGGGAGCTGAGGAGGCAGGCGCCCACACTTTGTGCAGGGGGACGGTGGTTCCCCTCCCCCGAGGCACAAGGGCGCCCTGCGGTCACGCACGGTTGCTCAGAACGGCGCTTCTGCTCCAGCAGGAGCGTCTCGGGCTCCGGGCCGTGCGAGTTTGGGAGCACGGGTTAGTCGTCACCTTGACCCTTTAACGCACTTTTGTTTTGCCGATAAAGACCGTCCTCTGTTCTTTCTTCCAGGGGCGCAGGAGGTCCTCATTGACCCAGGTAGGCCGTCCGCGTGCTCAGCTTCTCTGGTTGTGTTCCCGAAGTGCTTGCCCCTGGCGGTGCGGGTGCGTGGCTGGAGCGCCTGCGGGGTGACCCTCGGGGCGCTCTGATTTAAGGCGCTTTAAATCAGAGCCCTTACGCCCTGACTGATCACTGCCTGGCCCTTGTGTGGTGGGGCACCGGTTGCTGTGCGCTGTCTGTCGAGGGCCGCCCTCCTCCGGCATGGCTGAGTGAGTGGTCTGCCCAGCGTGCTTCTCCCGCCCCCCCCCCCCCCCCAGTGCACTCCGCATGCGTGTCCAGTCCGCCCGAACTCGTGCGCAGTGTGACTTGGCTCGGGCCCTGTGGTTGACGCCCCTCTCAACGTCCATGTGACTCTGACTGCATTTTCTGTGTGTGTTCCAGCATGGAAAGAAAGTTTGCGTTTTTTGCAGAGGTGGGTGTGCTTTCCCCTCTTAACAGCTTCTGTGATTGATCTCTGTCATTGCAGTGCCTAATTATTTTATAATGAGCTCTATTGTCTTCTGGCTTAAGCGGCAGCAGTGACGAAGGGTGCATGATAAAGGAATGAAAACCTGCCTTCCTTTGAAGACGTTGATTCCATCTCATTGCGCATCTTGACTCTGAAATGAAACGGCGTCAGCCTCGCAGATCACTTTGTTTTAGCGCCGCGTTGAGTCCTTTCCCTTGCTGACGTTGCGTGATCGCGTCTCGGGAGGGCGCGCGGATCGTGCAGAGGAAGAGAGACAGACGCATTGTCCTCGGGGGGCCTGAGAGGCCGCTGGTGGGAGGGTGGGCTGAGGGTGAGGGGCCGCGGGGCAGCCCCGTGAAGGGACCCGATGCGTGGTCGCGTGGGTGCCGGGCGTGTCCGTGCTCAGCCCGCAGGAGGTGCCGAGCGGGCTGCCCAGCTCTGGGCTGAGTGTCCGTGTGCCGACCCCTTTCTTGGCAGGAGAACGAGACGCTTGGGTGAAGTGGAGGTCGCCCGGGGCCGTCAGGGAGACCAGTCGTTTGTCGAGATAAAAAAAGGATATGTATATTTTTATTAGTATATATTATTATATGCCTGCTCTCCCCGCAGCCCAGCTGAAGGTCCTGAGGATGAGCTGGGCGGCCCCTGGGCGCCCCACCCGCGTCCGAGGCAGAAACCTCGGAGTGTCAGGTGACCGTCCCGGCCTTTCTGGACGGCGGAGCGCCCTCAGCACCTGCTTCCCCTGGAACCGCTGTGGGGCCGGCGCCCGTCAGCTTCCCCTCGCAGCTGCTCTCCGGTTTCCACGTCGAGGGGGTTTCTGCCCCCCCGCCCATGCACAAAGTGACACTTTGCCTGTGCTGTGTGAGGGTGCTGTTCTGGGCGCCCTGCTGTTTCTTAAACGGCTCAGATGCAGGTTGCACACTTAACGTGCCCAGTCCGAGGTTTTCACTCTCCTCCGAGCCGCACACCCACCCCCGGGAGCCCTAGGACGTGTCCCCACCTCACCTGTCCTCCTGTTCCCGGTGGTCGTAGGAGCCCTTCCCACGCTCCGCGTGCCAGGTCCTCGGCAGACACGCGTCCTCCCGCCCGCGCCGTCTCGGCACTTCCCGCCGGGGTCCTCCGGGGACGGGCCCTCTCGCGTGTCCGCGACTCCGCTCTGCGTGCTCTCCGTCGCTGCTGCTTTTGGGGCCGCGGCTGAGCTCGCGCTGCTTTAGCGCGACTTCCCCCGTAGAGCAGTGCAGTGCCTGCAGCACCCTGGGGGCCGGGGCGCTGTTGTCTCCCCTCCCCCTCTCTGGGCACCGGTGCCGCCCCCCCATCTCCGGGCGCCAGTGTCGCCCCACCCGTGTGTAGGGGAGGGCCCGAGAGGCGGAGGCGGTGACTGGCTCGTTCCGGGTCACCGCAAGGAAGTGGCGACGTGGGAGTTCAGACCACGCACAAGCTTGTCTCCAGCGCCTGTCCTCTCTCCGACGCGCCCCAGTTACTTTTACGGGAGTTACTTACCAGACACTCTCGCCTGCTTGGTTTGCTCCTGGGCTTTCTCCCCGGGGCCTCGTCTCCTCATCCCCCTCCCGGAGCTCAGTGTGGGGGGCTGAGGTGGGGCGCAGGCGGAAACGTCTTGACCTGTTAGTTTCTGCGTCCCCCTCCTTGACCACGCCAGCGACCCAGCCAGGGTCACACGTGACCCTTTCCTGGTCCTCGCGCCGCAAGCAGGACCACGGCTGCGGAGTGGCCCAGGGAGCAGCGGGCCGACCCCCTTCTGCTCGCCCGCGTGTGAAGCCCCAGCGCTCACGCAGTCCGAGAGCCTTCCCGAGCGGGCAGGGCCGTTCTCATCCTGCTGCCCCTGCTGCCCCTGCTGCCCCGCTGCCCCGTAGGGGGGCCGGGGCTCGGTTTGTGAGTCTCGGCTGTGACAGTGACAGAGCCGGACAGCGCGGCCGTCTTTTGTCCCTCGGCGAGCAGATGGCGCGGAGCTGGCTCTTGGGTCTGTCCAAAGACTGGGCTTCCCAGAAGAGTCCCGCTCCCCGAGCAGAGGGGTGCCTGCCCCCTTGAGGTCTGGGACACAGGGGGCTACACGGCGGAGGGAGCTCAGTAGCTCCCTCGGCTGGAGGGGGGTGGCGTTGTTTCCCTAAGTTAAAGCATTCCGCCGTGGTTCAAGTAATCGGCACCTGTGAGCAGACAAAAGTGAGTTTGTATTCATGCGACTCGGGGCAGTCCCTCTGTCTGTCTGTCTGTCTCTCCGTCTCTCCCTGTTTCTCAGGGTGTCTCTGTGGCCCTCCAGCGATGTGCCGCCTGGAGACTTCCGTGGGGACGTCGCCCTGTGTGTGCCGGGAGCCTGCGCCCTGGGTCAGTGCGTCTCGCGCCCGAGTTCCTCTCGCGGTGTCCAGCCGGCGGGAAGGCCCCGGGGGCTGCAGCCGCCAGGTCGGCCCCCCCTACCCCCCCCCCCCCCCCGTGCATGCGAAGCGGGCCCTCAAGCAGGGTTTTCCCTTCGCTTCTCGGGTTTTTGTGATTTCAGTCGGAATTTTTGAAAATGAATTTGTTTTAGTATGTTGTATAAATTTCCCTAGAAACCTGATGTGTTTGTACTTTAAAATTTTCAATTTATGAAAAACTTCAATGGTACTTTTGTTATTTTTCACTAGGTATTCGTTTGCTTCTTTATAATTAAAACTTTTTTTCAAGTGAGTTGGTATTATGCATGTTTTTTAAAAAAAGCTTAGTTTTCTTCAAGTTACGTTCATTGGAGAGAATTTAGAAAGCAAAGAAAAACAAAGTAAATTTTAAAAGTACCTCTGATCTCCTCACCTAGAGATGTTATAATAATTTTTGAAATAGGGAAGTGCAAATCCTCCAACTTTATTTTTGTTTTTCAAGGTTATTTTGGTTGTTCTGAGTCCCTTACGTTTCCATATAAATTCCAAGATCCACTAGTCAATTTCTGCAGAGAACTCAGCGGGGGATTTTGACGGAGATCATGTTGGATCTACGGACTGGCTGGGGGAGTGTCACCACTTTAAGAAGATGAAGTCTTCTGATTCATGAACATGATGATTTTTCTATTTATTTGGCTTTAGTTTTAACCAAAGATTTTTTTTTTGATTTTTCAAAGTATCATTTTATACTTTTTTGGTTAAGTTTATTTTTAAGTATTTTATTCTTTTTGATGCTATTGTGAGGGCAATGGTTTTTTAAAAATGATTTTTATTTATTTTAGAGAGAGGGGAAGGGAGGGAGAAAGAGAGGGAGAGAAACATCAGTGTTGGTTGCCTCTCTCACGCCCCGTACTGGGGACCTGGCCTGCAACCCAGGCACGTGCCCTGACTGGGAATCGAACCAGTGACCCTTTGGTTCACAGGCTGGCACTCAGTCCACTGAGCCACACCAGCCAGGGCTGCAATGGTTTTCTTAATTTCATTTTCAGATTGTTCATTGCGAGGATATAGAAATAGTTTTTTCATATTGATCTCACATCCTGCAACCTTGCTGGACTCATTTATTAGCTGCAATAGTTTTTTAGTGGATTACTTAGGGGTTTCTGTATAGAAGATCATGTCACCTAAAAAAGAGGTGGTTTTACCCTTCCTTTACAGTTTGGATACCTTTTATTTATTGTTTTGCCTAATTGCTGTGACTGCAATGCCCACGGCCTTGCCCAGCCGCAGTGGCGGGCGAGGGCTTCCCCGTCTCCTGCCCTCGGAGGGGCGGTGTGGAGCCCCTCCCGGTCGGTCAGCGTGCTGGGGGCTGCGGATTCTGTGCAGATGGCCTTTCTCCGAGGAGAACCTTCTCGTCTGTTCCCAGTCGGCAGTGTGTTTTATCACGAAAGGGTGTTGGGCTTTGTCAGATGCTTTCCCGGTGTCTGCTGAGATGGTCATGTGGGTTCCGTCCTTCAGTTTACTGAGAAGGTGCATCGTATCGATAGGTGTTGCACCTTCACCCAGCCTTACCTTCTTGTGAGGAGTACCACGTGGTCGTGTGGTACAGCCCTCTTACATGCTGCAGGTCTACTGTGCTGGTGTTCTGTTGGGGGTTCTTCGGCCCGTGTCAGTGTGCCGACATGGTGTGCTCTGCAGTGTGGGGCGCGGCCGTGGTGGCGCCTGCGCAAACATAAATGAGCGGCTCAGGGGAAGCCCAGCCTCTGCTGCTGGGGAGGCTCGGGGGGCACGACGCTGAGTGTCTTGGGAGCCGAAAGAGGGTCTGTCTCTGTTTTTCCCGTCAGACGTGGGGGTGCCGCTGGCTACCTTCTGTGAGCGGAAGTTTCTCCCCACCTCTTCTTGGTGTGAGTTTGGGGGCTGAGGAGTTAGGTGGGTCTGCCGGTGGCAGGGTTGGCCACACGTTGACTGTGACAGCCACGGAAAGGAGACTTTTCTGTTTTTTGGTTCCGTGCAGCTCGGAGAGTGCTTTCATGCAGTTTCTGTCCGTTTGAGGGGACAGCGGCCTCCTGCTGGCGTCGAGGGTTTACAGCCGGGAGACCGTGTGGGCTGGCTGTGCTGTCTTCACGGCAGCTGAGCTAGTTATTGTGGTGTGGGCTTGGTATTTGCATATAATGCATCTCACGTTCTTTAACAACAGTTTCAACGAGGAGGAGAACTCCTCGTGAGCGAGTTAGCATTTAGTGCCGCGCTTTGATGGTGAGACTGTTACAGGAAGGATGTGAGCTGTGAGGGCCTTTCAAACGACTTCGTGACTTCACTCCAGCAGGGAGTCTTGTTGCGCCTCGTTCGTGCCCCTCTGCTAAACTAACCGGGCAGCGAGACTGAGAAAGCAAGGCCTTATTCCTGCCCTTCCGCTCGGTTCGCAGGTGCCCTAACCACCAACGGCATCAACCCCGACACCAGCGCCGAGATCGGGCGCGCCAAGAACTGCCTGAGCCCCGAGGACATCATCGACAAGTACAAGGAGGCCATCTCCTACTACAGCAAGGTGACGCCGCCGCTGCCCGCGCGTCCTGCGGACGGGATGGGCGCCCTTTCCCTCCGCGGGCCCCGCCGCTGCTCCTTGGGGGCGTATCTCCATTCGTGCACTCCCGAGATTTGATACTCGATGTGTGCGCGCACACGCACACGCACACGCACACGCACGGCAGGCTGCCCCCCACTTTCTGAGGGCGGAGCGCCCCTCCAGGTGTGCACTCACCGAGCGTGACAGGGCCGTGTCCGGGCGGACTCCTGTCTGGCTTCGGGGATGATTCCCACTGGGGGGCGAGAGGCAGTCCGCAGCGCCTTTTCTGTCCCACCCTCTCCACCCGTCCTCGGGCCCGGGGTCTGAGAGGCAGGACCAAGTCACCAGGAGAGGGCAAATCGGAAGACGGGAACGTTGAAGTGGAGGGCGATGCGGTGGTCGAGGGAGCTAGAGTTTTTGCAGCAAAGTGCCACGAACCAGTCACGGCTGCCCAGCACCGCAGGTGTGAGAGATTCTCAGCGTTTTAGCAGGAGATGTGCACAGCAGTGGCAAAGCCGCTTTGGATACTGTAACACTTTGAGGCTTTGTAACGCAGCCAGGGGTGGTGTTGGCGGGGGGGGGCGGGGGGGGGAGGAAAGGCGCTCCTGTGGCGCCCTAAGTGCCCTCCGTCCTGCCTGCCTCCTTTGCCCCCCCGAGGGACAGACTTCTGAGACTCGGATTCTGCCCCCTTGGGCCGCTGGTGTGTGCGGGCCGCTGCTGCAGGGTCTGTGAGTCCCCCCGGTGAGAGAGCCGCCTTCTCTCCCCTTTCCTGACGGAGCCCCCCCCCCCCCCCGCAGTACAAGAACGCCGGCGTGATCGAGCTGGAGGCCTGCGTCAAAGCGGTGCGCGTGCTGGCCGTGCAGAAGCGGAGCATGGAGGCCTCGGAGTTCCTGCAGAACGCCGTCTACATCAACCTCCGGCAGGTGGGTTTCTGCTCGCCCCCTCGCCTGCCTCACCCAGCCCCCGACCGAGGCCCCGATTTTTGCTCGGACAAACACCTTTGCCCCTCATCCGCTTTGCGACGCTGCACAGTCTTTATGCCGCCCACGTTACCCTCGTCACCTGCGGAGCAACCGGCGCTTGTAACCCTGTCTGGGTCGTCACACTCACAGACGTGAGCTTGTGCAGGTCCCCCGTAGAGCTCCCTCTGCACACCAGCGTTCCACAAACACTGCCCAGGTCAAACCCAGGTGTGTTTCTCGTCAAACGAAACCATTAGGACATTTTGTTGCAGATTGCTAAGGCAAAACTCCAACATTGGTGGTCTAGGCAGGTTGTGAGCATTTAGTTAACTTGGGTTCTTGTGGCTGAGGCAGTGTAGACGGAAACCTCGAGTGGTTTGCGTAAGGACTCGAGCCTAGGGTTAGAGTGCAGGTTGCGGTGGCCCCCCAGGCCCTCAGGGAACCGGGCACTGCGCTGTGAGTGGGGGTGGGGTGGGGGGGCTTTCCCAGACAGGCGGAGACTTGGGAGTTCATTCTAAGAAGGGCAGATTTTAAAAGAGAGGTCTCAAGGGCACAGGGGTGACGGGAGTGATGTGGTCCCATTCGTCTCGGGTGGGGTGAGCGTGAGGCGGGGGGCCGGTGTGGAGACCCGGAGGGGTCCCGGCGCGCAGCATGGTGGTCCCCACCGGAGTGGTCGGGTGGCAGCGGACACATAGCGGACAGATTGCAAAGACGTCCTGGTCGTGGGAAGGAAAGGGTCGGTCACGGCGTGGAGGAGGGGCGGAGGGGGCAGCTCCCAGGTTTCTGTCTGGGTCAGTCGGGTGGTCGCCGGGGACGCCGGTCACGTGTGCTTTGAGGAGGGAGAGTGTGGTGGGGGGTCCCAGAGGGAGGCTGATGTAATGAAGAGACAGATTTGTGGGCCTGGCGGGGGGAGGGCTTAGGTGAGGGAGGGTAGGGGTGGGGGAGAGAGACTTTAACATTCTTTTATCTTTTGGACACGCAAAAAAGTGTATGAATGAGAAGACCCTTGCCTCTGCCATCCAGATTCAACATGCATTCTGCCCTGTTGCCTGCAGAGGCTCTTTATGTTTTACGTAGGACTAAAGTGGCAGGTAGGAGCAGGTGAGCAGGAGCCTAGCATGGACGCGTGTCTTTCTTGTGCGTGTTCGGGTGTTTAGCATGTTTGCTCTCACAGCCTGCGGACAGAGGAAGGTGTGGGCACAGTGGTCGAGCAGGTGCGCCCTGGACCCTGACTGCTGGGCCACCCTCGGGCCTCACCCTGTTGGGTGGGCGGGGATGTGGGTGGGGGGCGGAGGGGACTGCCCCTCAGGGCCTTGGCCCCGCCCCTCAGGGCCTTGGGGCGCCTCTGCTGCATGCGTGGTCACTGGCACTCCGCCTGTACCGCAGCGGGGTTCCTGGCTTGCACCCTGGCGGGGGGAGGGCCCAGGAGTCACGTTGCACCTGTCCGCCCGAGCGAACGTGTCTGTGGCGTGGGCGCCTGTGTGTCCTCAGGAAAGGGTTACCACAGGGTCATTGGTCTTGCCCAGACGTTTCCGACACACGTGGGCGGGAGAAGCCAAAGCCCGCCCCTGACCGTGGGAGCTTCGGGTACGGGGAAACAGACCGAGGGCGGTGGGCCTCAGGCCTCTGAAAGGGACATCGGCCCGGAGGACGGGACCTGCAGCAGCCGGGACCTGCGGGCAGGCCGTGTGGCTGGGGGCTGCAAGTGGGAGGGCCTGGGGAAGAGTTGTCTCGAGGTTTGCGTGCTCTTAAGGACTGGCGTTACTTTGCCAATTAACATGGAAGGTTTGGGCTTGCCATGACGCTGTTTTCGCAGGTGGGCATATGAACACGCATGTACGAAATAAGATGATTTTTACATAAAACCTGAGGAATTTGCTGCGCTGGGAGCAGCGCTCCTGCTCTGTGGGCTCTGTGCGCACGTGGAACACCAGGGGGCAGCAGAGGCACGCCGGAGGGGCGTCCCCGGTGCTCGGCAGCGCCCCTGCCGGTGGCTGGGGTTGCCCCGCCGCTCCTGGCCTTGTTCCCTCGGCTGGACGGCTGGACGTGTGCCTGCCCGACGAGCAGACCGCGGGACAGTGAGCTCTGGTGGGACTCCGTAACACTGAAGAAGAGGGGTCTGCGCCTCTCCTGGAGTAGAAGCAGTTTTTTGTTCTTTTTTTTATTTTTAGAGAGGGAAGGGAGGGAGAAAGAGAGAGAGAAACATCAGTGTGCGGTTGCTGGGGGTCGTGGCCTGCAACCCAGGCATGTGCCCTGACTGGGAATTGAACCTGCGACACTTTGGTTCGCAGCCTGCGCTCAATCCACTGAGCTACGCCAGCCAGGGCAGCTTTTCGTTCTTGGCCGAGTGAGCGCCTTTGTGGAGTGGATGGGCCGTACCTCCCCCCGGGGGTGAGTCCGGCTACTGCGGGAAATCTGAACCAGGGACCTGCGATGTGGCTCCCGCAGGCGGAGTCTGCCTCAGGGAGCCCCGTGCAAGCGCAGGGTCGGAGGGATCACGTGTTTGGGTTTGGGGTGGTGGGGGGGTGCCCGCAGGGCGGCGGGCTTGGGGCGGGACCCCCTTCCCTGTGTGCAGGGACGGGCGCCGGCAGGGCCGCTCTCCCGATTACGGGAGGAGTTTGTGGTCCTCGCCTGGCGTGGCCGAGGGCAGCACACGGTTCGCGTGAGCTGGCCGTCTGCGGAGTCGAGCATCGGCACTCGACCTTCACAAGTGGAGGGTGAGGAGGGAGCGAGAGAGGGCACAGGGTCGGCCCCCGAGGCAGGCTCGGACCGCCGTTGCCCCGCCCCCCGCAGGGGACCGGGGACCAGCAGGTGACCTCCCCTCGCGAGTTGCGGGTGTGTAAATTGGGAACGACAGCATTCACGTTTTCAGGTCGTGACACGTTCTGAAGGTGTGGTGGGCACGCAGAGCGCTCACACACTGCTGGGGGTGCCATGTGGGAGCAGCAGGCGGCGCACCGGGCCGGGCCGTGGATCTGGGGGTGTCCTCCGGTCCTTCCGACCCCAGTGCCGAGGGCGGCCAGCCCTGTCCACAGAGGAGGGGCCAGTGCAGAGAGGGGCTGTGGGGCTGGTCCGGAGTCAGACCACCATGTCGGGGGCAAAGGGGCCCTGGAAGGCAGGCTGGCCGTGACGCCCCTCCCTCCGCGTTCCCTCCCGGCGTCCGGGCGCCAGGCGTTGTGTGGGGGTCTGTCGGCCCTAGAAGCTTCCGTGGGTGGCAAAGCAGACTTGGTTCTGCACGGCTAGAGCCTTAGGCGGTGGGGGCGGCAGGTGCTCACTGGGCGCCTGGGAAGAACCGACACCCGCTGGGTCAGTTCTGTGAAGGGAGGCACCCACCTGCCCGCAGAGCTGGGGGTTCCTAGGCCGGCTGCTCTGGTGGGATCGTGTTACCTCGAGAAGGAGACAGACACCCGAGTGGCTCCATCGTCGGGGGGAGCAGAGACACCCTGGTGATGCGTCTCGCTGGTTGGGCGGCGTTGGGGCGCCCTCCGGGGCGGCTCCGGCTGGCTGATCGGGGCTAGCGCTGGGCCTTCAGAGGCTGAACTAGCAGTGATGTCCCCGTTTCTCGAACACTCACTGGGAGTGCTGGGCCAGTGCTGACTGCACAGGTTGTCTCACTTACTCATCCTAAGCGGTCATTAGATTTCTAAACCCCCCGCTGAGAAGGACAGCGGCAGATCCAGCGACGTGCGGATTTGGGCTGGACCTGGGTCTCTGTGGTTCGCGTCCCCTCCCTGCGCCGTCCTGTCCGTGGCCAGGAGGCCTCCCGCGTCTGCGGCTTCCTGCCACCGTCGTGCCACTTCCCTCCGAGTGGGAGGGAGCGGGCCCACACTCCCTCTCGCGTGGGAAACGGATGGGCGGGGTCGCCGTTGAACTCCCCAGAGCGCACCCTGGGGCCGAGGGCAGCAGGTGCCAGGGCTCCCAAATTGTGCCCGCGGCCTCCCAGAACTGTCTGGAAAGCAGACCGATGGTCAAGGGCAGCGCGAAGCGCGTCCATAAACAGCAGCCAGAGGCGGGCGTGTGGGCTCTGGCCGTCCTCTCTGGGTGACCCGGCTCGGGCCTGGTCTCGGCGCTTCTGGCTCGTGGCTCTGCCCAGGCGGGTCATCCTCTCCGAGCTCCGGTTTCCTCCGGCCGTGCCCGGCCCCCAGGGCCGTCGTGACGGTTTGCTGGGCTGGAGCGTGTGCCCGAGAAGCAGAGGCTGCCCCTCCGCCGAGGGGTGTGGGGAGGTCTGGGTAGGTCGGGGGTCGGGAAATTGCTGGTGCGCCATGGGGGCGCTGTGGGGGCGCCGTGGGGGCGTCACGGGGGCGTGAGTCGGAGTTGGGTCCGTTACTGGCAGTTCGCTGTGGGCTACGGGGGCCGAGCTTTCTGTCTGGAGAAGTTTTGTTTCCGGTGGGAGTTCCCGCCCGAGTGCACGCAGCGTCTAGATGCACGCGTGTCCCTTTTCCTCGGAAGGGGCCGCGGGCACCGCCCGGGTGCCGTGCGGCCGACGTGTTCGCTCAGGAGAGCGCGGCCGTGTTAGCGGAGGGGAGGACGGGCTGGAGCCCCCCCCACGGAAGGGGGGCTCCCCTGCAGGCTGCCTCCCGGCGGCGTCCGCTCCCCTGCGGTCGCCGGCTTCCCCGCGCCTTCCTGCTTCATCACGCCTTTGTTTACGAGCAGGCGCTTCCATGTTTCACCTTTACGTGCCTCTCAAAGCCTTCCTCTCCCCCCGCGCCCCAGCTGTCGGAGGAGGAGAAGATTCAGCGCTACAGCATCCTCTCGGAGCTCTACGAGCTGATCGGCTTCCGGCGCAAGTCCGCCTTCTTCAAGCGCGTGGCGGCCATGCAGTGCGTGGCGCCCAGCATCGCGGAGCCCGGCTGGAGGGCCTGCTACAAGCTGCTCCTGGAGACGCTGCCGGGCTACAGCCTGTCGCTGGACCCCAAGGACTTCAACAAAGGTACCGGCCGCCCGGCCACCCGGCCACCGAAACCGAGAGGTCGCGTCACTCCGTTCTCCTGGCCTGGCGCTCGCCCCGGCTCCACCTGCCGGGCGCTGGGGTCGCAGCCGGCCG
Organism: Phyllostomus hastatus; assembly: GCF_019186645.2. NCBI lineage: Eukaryota > Metazoa > Chordata > Mammalia > Chiroptera > Phyllostomidae > Phyllostomus > Phyllostomus hastatus. The sequence continues at coordinate 47,400,337 of NW_025334017.1, read as the reverse complement.
GCGCCCTGCCCTGCCCTGCCCTGCCCTGGGTGCGTCAGGCGCCGGGATGACACCCCCCGGGCTGTGGGGCGCTGCCCGGGGCTGGCATCCGTGTCTCCCCAGCCCACTGACATCGTGTGCCATCCACAGACCCCCTGCACGCCCGAGGGGTTCCACTTCTTGCGTGAGAGTTAGCTGCGTCCGCAGAAGGCAGTCAGCCCGGAATGAGTGCGTGTGTGTGCGTCTGTGCACTCAGGTGTGTGCGCGCGGGGTTGCCCTCACCCCGCAGTGCTGACGCGGGGCTGTGCGTGTCCGACGCGGGGCTGTGGCTGCAGGGCAGCGGTGCCCAGGGTCCGCGCCCCGTGTCGGGCAGGGCGTGGTTGGCGGGGGAAGCGTTGCTTCTCCTGTTTTGGCCCCAGAGTTGGGTGGGAAGTGCCACCGCTTTTCTCTGGTTCGTACCTGGAGTCGTTAGATAGGAACAGGACTGAGGTGGCAGCTAGACTCTCGTCCCGCAGCGCCACATGCGGTCACATAGGTTACCCTGAAGACCGGTGCGGCCGGAGGAGCCGGGGGGCTGCGGGAGGCTGCGGTGGGGTGACTCGAGGTCGGGGAGCTGCCGGATGTGGGAGCCGAGGTTGGACGAGCCAGGACGGGGCGGCCTCCAGGCCGTGCTGCTCGGGGACGTTTCCCGGGACGGGCCGTGTTTGGGGCGGAGGAAGGGGAGGTACGGTGAGTGTGGGCTGGGAGTGGACCCCCCCGTCCCCGCCCCCCGAGAGACTGCAGGGCGGGCCCCGGGCCGGGGGGCAGTTACTCAGGGGCCGCTGCACAGCTCCCCTCCGACCGGGCCGCTGCGGATGGTGTCGAGGAGCCCCTCTGTTGGGGTCTCTGGTGGCCCGTCTTCTCCTGGGGACACTCTCCTGCTGGCCCCTGCGTGACTCCCAGCGTGACCGTCAGGCCTCCCCGGTGGCCAGTCCTCCAGGGCGGGCCCTCGGCGGTCCTCAGCCTCAGCGGGACCCTCTCGTCCCTTCATGGGCCCTGCTCTGCCCTGTCGCCCCCACGACCCGTAACACGTGGCAACATGAAATCGGGGCGGGTCACGGCGGCGTGTGGGGTGACGTTTGCCGAACAGAGTTTGTCTCCTGATCTGATTTTCGAACCAGGTGAGTGGGACTTGTTTCTCTTGAAAAACAACGCCCAGGAGCACAGCTCTGCGGCATTAGGTGCCTGTTACTCAGCCTCTGTCTCGGGAGGCGGCCTGCGCCCTCGTTTTGGGAAGGAGGCCGGGCAAGGCCGCCGGGGAGGGAGAGCAGGCCCAGGAGAAGCGGCGGGTGGGCGGTGGGGTGCGTGTCTGGGGGGGGAGAGGGGTCCCCTCACGCCCCATCCCCGCGGCACTGGGGCCACTTCTCGGAGGATTAAGCGGGAATCCACTAAGGCCCTGTACCTGTGAGTGAAGGTAGATTGTATGTATTCTCAGGACCCGAAATGTATTTCTGCCTATTCCTTGAAATGCATGTTTCCATCGTCCAGTTAGAAAAGTCGGCGCCGGGCGCAGACGTGTCCCGTGTGCACCCGCCCGCTCGCGGGGCGGCTGGCTGGCGGCGTGTTCGTGTCCGTGCTGCCGGAGTTGGGTCGGACTCTCCCCGGACGCTGGACTGACTTCCCCGGGCACTCTGACCCGGGGCAGGTGGGCGAGCTGAAAGGCAATGGTCGATACGCTCAACTCTCAAAGTGGTGAACTTCTGAATACGAGAGTGTTAAACATTTTACCACTGGGTCCTGTGTTGGGAATCTGTCTTAAACATAAAGTGATTTAGGTTTTATAGGAGGAGCAGTTTGAATCACGTGGAAATTATGACTTCCACACGATTTAGTGTTAAGAAAATTTATACTCAGCCTTACTCATAATTGCCGGTGGTAGGAAGAGGATCATTGTCTATTTAAAAGAAAATCAGCAAAGTGATATTTGCCTGCTTCTAAAGTGAGAAGGCCTTCTCCACCTGGCCCTGTTGAGATTAGTTAAATTGGATCATTTTAAACTCTTGGTTGGATAGTTTGGACATTGATTTCAGCATCTTAATCCTTTTAGAACTGCCTTCTCTGCTCTGGCTCCTGGCCGCAGCGTCTGTAGACAGTACAGAAACAGTCCAGGGACTTGTCTTTCTCTCCTTGTGCCGTGCTTGCTTTGTTCATGCCTTCCCCCTTTTCCTCGTTCTGTGTCGAGGGTCGTACAGCCAGTCGCAGGAGCTGGGCCGTTTCCCCGCAGGTTTAAGGAGCCTTGTCTGGAAGTGGGCGTTTGTCTCACCGGGCTTCCCGCGGGCGCTGGGTGCGTGGGACGGGCCTGGCTCCCGGGAAGCTGAGGGCTGCTGGGAAGCACACCCACGAGTTCGCAGGCGCCTCCCTGTGCCTGCTGGGCAGCTCCCCCGGTGGTGCCGCCGCACGCCTGGGGCAGTGGGCGTGCACAGAAGGCCAGGCCGGCCGAGTGGGGCGGGGTGGGGGCAGGTCAGGGAGGGCGACAGGGGAGGAACCCTCTGATGGGAACCCTAACCTGTGCCCAGCCCCCTGCCAAGCCCCTGGGCCCCCCCGGGCACCCCGCACTGTGCCGACCTGTTTGCCAGGGGTCGCTGCAACCACTGTCTTCTCCACGGAGGATTTTGAGTGGAAAATATCAGTGATTGTTGCCAAAGGGGAGTGGAATAAACACCCCTAAGGGTCTTTGATCTTAAACAGATACTTTTGATGGCTGTGTAAATGATTTCCCACCTTTAATTTCAGACATGCTAAATCGTTTGGGAGGACCAACCCAAAAGTTTGCTGGTAACCTTTGTTCTAAGTCACCTGCTTCTCTGTGCCTTGTTGTGCTTCAGAGAAACACTGTGCGTTTGGGTTTACTACCCTTGGTTGTTAGTGACAAGGCCGTCAATGCCCGTGTTGTGTGGAAAAAAAATTATATCTAAAACTCAAATACATGCCATTGGAAACTGTCTCTTTCCAACCTTGTTATAATTATTTCAAAATGGGTTATTTTAACAATCGTGTCTTTGCAGAGGAGAGAAAGTATACTATAAACTCAGTTTGTTTTACTGGGTAAGAAAGCGTGTCGCTTTGGAGACCTTTTCCGGGACGAGCTCACAAAGGGTGGCCCCGTGGGTGTGCTGGCGCAGGACCTCCGCTCCCCCCTCACCCCCGAGGGCCACACCCCCTCGTGCGTGCGCGCGCCCCCGCGCTGCGGCCCCGTGCGTGCGCGCGCCCCGCCTGCGGCCCCGCGCTGACGCTCTGTGGCTTTGGCGGCAGGCACACACCGAGGCTGGGCCGCCGTGCAGATGCGCCTGCTCCACGAGCTGGTGTACGCCTCCCGGAGGATGGGGAACCCCGCCCTGGCCGTGCGGCACCTGTCCTTCCTCCTGCAGACCATGCTGGACTTCCTGTCGGATCAAGGTGAGTGCCCGCGGCTTCGCGACCTCGTTCTGTCCTGCCGGCACGGAGGGGAGCGCTCCGGCCGCTAGCCCCCCTGCACGCCGGGCTCAGGGGTGGGGGGCCGCGCCCCCGGGGGCTGGCTGGGAAGAAGACGCCGTGTCCACCGTGCGCTTCGGGGCCTCCGCCCCCTGGGCCCTCCCTCTCCACGCCGTGCTGCTGTGCTCTCCACCGGCCGGCCTGCTGCCGGGGCCCCCTGCGTCTGCACTCGGTCCCCAGGGAGACCAGCCCCGGTTAGTTACCCCCCTTCCGCTTCCCCCTCACCTGGAAGAGCCACCCGGCCGGCGCCGGTCTCCCCTTCACGGGCAGCACGAGAGGCAGGTGCTGGCTGCCTGCGCTCCGTCCGTCAGAGATCTGAGGACTGGGGTGCCGACTCGGGTGCGGAGGGCAGGAGCCCGGGACGCTCGGCGCTGTCGGCCGGACCCTTGCAGACTCCTTGCAGGCCTGCGTGCGCGCGCGTGTGGGCACCTGGGTGCTCGGGGTCTTCTGAGACGAGCACGACAGTCGGGAGGCCTGAAGGGCCCTCGGCGTGAACCTCGACCCCTGGTCGCCACAGCCTCAGACCGAGACCGGGGCTCCTCCCGGGCCTCTGCCTCCTCATTTGGACGACCGGGGGGCCACGTGTGGCGGTGGCTTGTCGTTAGTCTAGTGATAGGTGCTCTAGTCTGTAGGGGGCGCCCTCCGGAGAGCTCGCGGCACCTCTCATGGCGCTGATGGTTCACGCTTCTCAATATCGCTGCGCGGAAGTTAACTGTGGGTTAGGTGGGGGGGCCCTTCTGTGGGCGGCAGAGCTACATGCCCTCCCAAGGGGGTCTCGCTCCCCCTTCGGAGCATTCGCTCCGTCTGGGGGACGCGAGATGCAGGAGTGCGGCGGCAGTTCTGGGGCCCGGGGTCCGGGGTCTGGGGCAGCAGAGGGGTGAGCGGCAGCTGCATGCCGTGACCCGGCAGTCCCGCTCCCAGGCGTGCAGGCAAGGGAACTGAACACGTGTCCGCGCAGAAACCCGCGCACGGAGTTCCCAGCAGCCTCGTGCGTGATGGCCCCCAACGGGAGCAGCGCGATGTGACGTGCCCGACTGCTGGACGGACGGACAGACAGACATCCGGCGTCCCGCCCCCGCTCCCCTCCTCTGCTTCCCCCCTCCGTTCCGGCCCTCCTCCACTGGGCCCACGAGTCTCCAGCCGCCACGTCTCAGCCTTCAGGCCACGCAGGCCACGTTCATTTTCCCGAGGACGCCTCTCTTGGGCGCTCCAGACTGGCTTGTGTTCTTCTGAAGTGTCCCCTGGGTACGGAGCTTGCCCGCTGTAGCGCTTTTCGCCCAGGAGGTTCTGAGCGCTCGTTCCGTCCCAGGCTCCCGCGGAGCGGCAGGCTCTCCAAGGCGCGCGCCCCGCCCGCCCGCCCCGTCCCCGCCACCCAGGGCCTGTCCCGGCGTGCGCGGGCTGTTCTCGGAGTGCGCGGGCAGCAGGTTTTCCTTCCGAGACACAGCTTGATTGAGATTCAGTTCCGCACCATGCAAAATTACCTGTTTAACACGCACACCTGTTTTTTAGGACGTTCACAGGTGGCGCACCTGGCACCACAGCCGACTCTAAAACCCTTCGATGGCCTCAGAGAGAAACCCTGCCCCTAGAGCTGCATGGCAGCTCACGTGGGCGCTCACGTCTCGCTCGATGTGTTAATAATAAATACTTATTTTTTACTTTTACTTTTCATCCTCACCCGAGAACATCTTTTCATTGCTTTCAGAGAGAGGAAGGGAGAGAGGGAAACATTGATGCGAGAGAGAGAAGCATCAATCGGTTGCCTCCCGTGCGCACCTGGACCAGGGACCTGTGCGCCTGGACCAGGGATCGAACTCCCAACCTAGGGACATGCCCTGACCGGGAATCGAACCCACAGCCTTTTGGTTATGGATGACGCTCCAACCACCTGAGCCACACTGGCCAGGGCCTAAATACTTTAAAAAATGTATTTATTTATTTATTTTTAGAGAGAGGGTAAGGGAAGGAGAAAGAGAAGACAAGAAACATCATGTGTGGTTGCTTCTCATGTGGCCCCCACTGGGGACTTGGCCTGCAACCCAGGCGTGTGCCCTGACTGGGAATCAAACCTGTGACCCTTTGGTTCAAAGCCCGCACTCAATCCACTGAGCTACACCAGCCAGGGCCCTAAATACTTTTTAAAAAATGTTCTTTCTTTCTCTTTTTGGTTTGTTTTTGCTGTTACTTGTAATGCCATGGTGAACATTCAGGTCTTCATCTCTCTGAGCGGGAGAGAGGTTTTGTCGGGGGAGGGTTTACCGGGTCAGCGCTGCGAGCATGTTTAATGCTGCCGAAACCTGTCCCCGAATTGCCTCGCGGAAGGATGGTTCTAATGACACCGCCTGCAGCAGTGCCGCTAATTCAACAGTGTGTATGCAGTGTTGCCTTGCTGTTTTAATTTGTATCTTCTCGGTAACTTGCAAGGCTGGGTATTTTTCCTCCTGTGTTTGTTTACTAATTATATCTCTTTTACGTGAAACTCTCCTATGGTCTTCCCGCCTTGTGCCTCACATGTGTGGGTCAGGAGGGCAGATGGTGCCCTGGCCACTGTGCCGGCCACGCCAGTGACGTTTTGAGTTGCTAATTGCGTAGTTTCCCCGAAGGCTCCTTAGTTACTCCGGGCAAAGCCGGGTCTAGACCGCAGTGTTCAGCCCCGTCCAAAGGCCGTGCACGCAGCTAGCGTAAACCACGCCCTGGGCCGCGGGGGGTAGGGCGCTTCAGCAGAGTGCTTCCCTTGTTCCTGGAACGAAGCTGCAGGGATCGATCGGGAACGTCTCCTTGGAACCTTGTATGGCAGGTCTCCTTAGCCGAACTTGAAATGTGAAACTGTTGCGGGAACTCTAAGCAGCCCCTTTGGCGTTGCGGAGCATTACCTTCGGAGAGCGTGCTTGGAAGGTACATTCCAACAGCGTTGCACCTGAGACGACCCTGCCACTTGTTCACGTTTAAACAATGGGGCGACGGAGAAGTTACAGCGCGGCCGGCCCTCCTGCTGCCGCGTCACGGATGGGCGCGGTTTTCCGGACTGGCAGAGGGGAGGAGACCGAGTCCTCCGGGGCGGGGGGCGGGGGGCCCACGACGGGTCTCACCCTTCGGGAGGGAAGGGAAGCTGGGACGCCACCTCCACTGCGGAGGGATTTGCTTACGCAAGGGGAGCAGGGCCACGTTGAAGAAGATGACAAGGTTGCATGAACCGCCGTATCCGTCGGGGTTCGGGACGCGTGCGTGCGTGCGTGCGTGCGTGGTGTTGACCTAGGTGCCGCCGCAGGGGAGACCCTCCCGCACCGGTCAGCGTGGCGAGGGAGCCGGCTCCTAGACCGTAGCCGCAGGGGACAGGGATGCGGCTCCGCCCCCGAGTGCCGCAGGGACTTGGAGCGCCCCGGGCAGCAGAGGGAGGGACGGAGCCGCCGCGGGTGGGAGGCGACGAGAGGAGACGGCAGGGGCAGGGGTCCCGGCCTCCAGGGCCTGAAAGGGTCCTGGCGGAGGCCGGCCAGGGGCTCCCCCTCCAGGGCGGGGCCCAGGAGCTGTGGGGGGTCGGGTGGGGGGCGGTGAGCAGCTCTGGCTAAACTGACCTGGCGAGGGCAGGGCCCTGTCACACGGAGGGCGCACAGGGGCCTGTCTGCGGTTTGGCCACGGGGAGTTCTCGGTGGGTGCCCGCACGTGCCCCTGCGCACGCGTGATCTGTGAGTCAGCCTGGGAGCGCGTTCCAGCCCGGGCCTCACAACCCCCCCCCCCCCTCCCCCGGGGCCCTCCACAGCTTCTGGCTGCGCGTTGGGCAGGGACGGCGGGAGGAAGGCAGCGAGGACAAGCTGGATGGAGCCCTCCAGCACGAGCCAGATGCCACAGGGAAGGGGTGGACCCGGCCGGCCAGCCGGCTCCTCAGCCGCTCCCGTTCCCTGACCTCGGTGACGGGGTTCCTGCAGGAGAGGCTGGTGCCCTTTGCCACCGCACCCCCTGGGCCAGGAGTGGGGCGGCTGGGCAGCACCCCGGCAGGAGCTGGGGAGGCGGGTGGGGTGCCGCCCTTCCTGCGATGTCTGAGCACCTGGGCTGCTCCTCCCTGCGTCTCCAGGGCCCACGGGCTCCGTCTCGGAGCCGAGCGGGGAAGGGGTTCTGGGGCTGGCCCTTCAGCCGGGACAGCCGGACCCGACGGGCAGGTTTGAACCATTGTCCGCTTCAGGAGCGGGAGATACCCCGTCGAGAAAAGCTTTCTCCCTTTTCTTTTATTTCCTCGTTTCCTTTTCTGTTTCCTGTCTCTCCCCCCCCCCCCCATCACATGTGATACTTCCTGCCTCACTACCAGGAACGACGTTCTGCGTTGTGTTCTGTGCGGCCTGCCCAGATGCGCGGTGGACGGGCTGGGCAGGGGCTGGGCAGGGGCTGGAGCAGCCCCCGCCGTCCTCCTCTCCCATCTCCGACCCGCAGCTCGAAAACAGTGGGTCTGAGGCTGTGGTGCAGTTCGAATGGGGATTCTTCAGCATAGTTTTATGTTCTTTTAAAAATTGGGTTATTTTAAAATTGGGTTTATTTCATAAATACAATTTTGCATCCTGATTCTCTGCAGAGCATCACAGACGTTTTCCTGTTATTGCAGACTCTTTATCAATGTCATTTCCAAGGCTGCGCCCATTTGCATTCTGTCACTGCGCCATATCTTATCTCGCCATCACTTCCTAATTGGATATGCAGATTCGTTCTAATTACGTATTAAGTTTTCCTTCTTCTGATAACTTCCCCTTCGGGGTGTGATGTTCAGATCTCTAGAGATGTCTCCACATTTCCCAGGCAGCGCTTTACCTACAGTGAGCGGAGGCCCTGAACCAGCTGCCTCTCCTCCAGGTGGGGCAGCTGCACGCCGGCGGAGGACAAGGGGCGTGTTTAATCTCGGGGTGCGCTCCAGTGACTGCTTACCAGGCCTCCGGGTGGCGCTGTGCGAGTCACTCGAGACACACAGGAGAGCGATGGTGCCGCGGGCAGCCAGGGGGCTCTCAGTGAGTGTCAGCGGGCCCGTCCTCTTAGGGACGGGCTCCGGGGTCCTGTCCCAGGGATGGCCAGGGCTCTGTCCTCGCCTGCCGGTGTGGCTGGTCGAGTGTGTGCAGAGTGAGGGCGAGCTGAGTTGGTTTTTCTTGCTGTGTCAGATGGTTACCGGGCTGAACACTGGGTCTCCAGCTGTCTGTGTTCCCTTCCGTGTTTCCACAGTTGGGGGCGCTGTGAGTGGGCAGTGCGAGCTGGTAGGTCTCCGCACGGACGCAGGTTAGCCAGTCACGGCCGGAGTGGCCCCAGGAAAGCCCATGTGACCTCTGGGAGCCTCCGGTTCCCTGTCTGTAGCATGGGCACGTTCGAGCCGGGGAAGCCAGCCCCCCACCCCCCGTGTGCGGTGGGGACAGCACGGGCCCAGAGGAGCCCGGGTGGACGGCCCAGCCCGGCTGAGGGTGGTGTGAGCTCGGAGAGGAGAGACCGTGCCCCGGGGACCGAGCGCTCTTCCCGCAGCGGGGCTGGCGGCCGTGTCCTGCCGCCCCCCCCACCCCCCGCAGGTACATATCAATGCTCTCCAAGGCGGCCCAGTGTGCGCGCACCTGCCGGCGCGTGCTGTGTATGCCTCTGGGTGCCGGCTGCCCCCGTCTCGGTTCCCACCCAGCTCTGAACTTCTTGTTGGCCGGTGCCCGTGTCCACTAGTTTCTTCCTTTTTTTTTGTTTTCCTTTTAAAGATTAAATAAACTGAATCTTTATTGTATTTTTTTTCCATTACCATTCAGTCCCCTCATACTCCCCTAAACAGTGTGGTGACGAGGCCGCAGACTTAGGGCCAAACGCAGGGGCTCCGACGCCCCGTCTGACATCACTGGGGTCTCAGTGTCATCATCTGCTGCAGGGGCGCCTGCCTGCCTGCCTGGGTTACCGCAGGGGTCAGAGCCGGGGCGTGCGCCGCCGCAGGGCTGCCTGCGGAGGTGGGGTCTGCGGGCAGGTGTCTGCAGCTCGTCGAAGGCCTGAGCCAGCGCCGCCTCTGGCCACCTGCGTCCTCTTCTCCTCCCTCCTCGAAGAAGGGACGGGGTGGGGCGGGGAACACAGTCTCCTCCCGGGGCTCTCTGTGGCACCCAGGATGTGGACTTGTAACTGTTCTCACAAATGTCTTCGTGCGGCTGGACTGCAGACGCCTTGGGTGGGGCCTGGCCGTTGGCTTTGTGCCTGGTGGTGGGCGGGGCATATTCCTGAAGGATGAAGGTGTCCTGGCCCTGCGTCCTGCCTGCCTACGGACTTACTTCCGTGGGACTTAGGGCGGATTTGTTTTCTTGGGAAATGAAATCTCCTAGAAGCTAGTAACTTAATCTCTTTCCTATCCACAGGCCCTTAAACGGAGCGGCTGCTGGTGATTATTCAAATAAATCGAGTAAAGCTTCCCCTTCCTTCTGGTCTCTGGCGGTCGCTGCCCCTTTATTGCTGCCAGAAGACCGGACGTATTGGGGTGTTGGGGATCAGCTTAGGGATTTTACTTTTTCTAAAATAAAATAAAGTAAAACATCCCCACCTCCACTCTGGTCTAACCAACCGTTATCCTGTCTTCGTTTGCAGAGAAGAAGGACGTGACTCAGAGCCTGGAGAGCTCCACCTCCAAGTGCCCAGGCACGATGGAGCTCATCACCCTGCCCGACGGCCTCGCCCTGCCGCCCGTGCCCCTCACCAAGCTGCCCATTGTCAGGTGAGACGGGCTGCCTGGGCGTGGGCAGTGCCGGTCACGCCGGGACGCCGTCCTCCCGTCTGAGTGCGGGCACGGGGGGCCCTGGAAGAGTCTCCATTTGTCGCCGGCCGCGTGTCTGCCCGCTGCCCTGTGCAGCCCCCCCGGGGGGCCTGGCGGGTGCGGGTGGGTCCTCTGTGGCTGGAGGGAGGGGCACGCTGCCGTGACTCTCCGCGCTGCCGTGGCTGCCGAGCTGTCCTGTGGCAGAGCCAGATGCCGGTCACGTCTGCCTGGGCCTGGACCACTCCCCTGCCCTCTCACGAGCCTGGGCTGTCCCTCCTGTTCGCATGCTTCCAGAAGTTTCCCGTGCTCTGAGCCTGTGTGGCCGTGCGACCGAGGAATGGGGTGCCCCTCGGACATACCACGCGTTTGGCCGCCTCTGCTCACGCACTGCCCGCGCCCCCTCCCCCCCAGAATTCATCTCTCCTCCCCGACTTGACTTGTTCTTTGAGACCCGTCCCACGTCCACCTTTAGGGGGATTTTCCTGCACTTCTGCGTCGGCCTGGCCCCCAGCCCTTGGCCGGAGAGCCCCCGGGGTTTCCGCGGCACCCGGGCGCCCCTCTTAGCCTTTGAGCTGTGCACAGCCCTGGGGCCTGACCGTCGCCCGACTGACCGTGTCCCTCCGCAGCCCGTCTGGCTGCAGCGAGCGGGCCCCGTGGCACGTACCGAATGCACGCCGGGAAATTAGTTCAGGAGCAGCCCTCGTGAAGTGATTCCGGGGTTTCTGAAAGCTCCATGTGGGGACTAACAGGAAACCGCGGGCCCTGGCCCTGTCACCGTTCCCAGAGGTGGTGTGACCTGATCAGGGCACCACCTGAGGAGGTGCAGAGCGTCCTCGAGTGCTTGGGCTCAGCCGCTGTCCCTGGGCCCCAGCAGGTGCCGCGGTGGCCCCGAGTCCCGCCGTGGGTCATCCTTCCAGAGCGGCTGCGCCGTGTACCCCCTGAGCCCTCTTGGCCACGGCCCGAGTGAGGGGCATGGTGCGGGGCGGTCCTTCCGGTGTCGGAGAGGGGCAGGGCAGGGCAGGGGCCGGGGAGTGCGGGCGGCTCTGGTTCGTGCCAGCTCCACCAGGGGTGCTCACCTCTGTGGAGCTGGGAGCACCGGGGGTTTTGGTCAGCGGTCTTGCGTCTCGATCTTGTCTGGGCAGTCAACCGAGTGATGCTGGTTGAGCTCTGTCCCTTCTCTGGGCCTGCGGTGCCTGCTCTCCCTGGGCGAGGCGAGGCCCGCCTCCACGCACGGGTCACGGGGGGAGGGGCTCCGCGAGGGCAGGCGCCCCTGCGGGTCCTGGTTTCAGTGCCGAATGGAACCAGCTGGATGGGGCCCCACCATGTCCCTGACTGCGCCAGCCACCGCTGCCGGGACCTGTGTGCTGCTGGGTCTGCCGCCTTCGAGTGCTGCTCCCCTCCCCTGGCTCCCCTGCTGTCCGGTGCCCTGTCTCCCCAGCACGGGCTGTGACGCGACGTTTCTGCCGAAGCCAAGCTAACAAGGCGGTTGATGTATTTTTGTTCCGTTTGAAACTGCAGGCGCGTGAAACTGCTGAACCTCCCTGCCAGCCTCCGGCCACAGAAAATGAAAAGCTTGCTGGGTCAGAGCGTGTCCACCAAGAGCCCGTTCATCTACTCGCCCATCATCGCCCACAGCCGCGGGGAGGAGCGGAGCAAGAAGATCGGTAGGGCCGCCCAGCCTGGCTCTCTGGCGCGCTTTCCCGCGTGCACCCCCCCCCCCCTCGTACCGGGCAGGCCCCCCGCCCAGCCGGTCCAGCTTGCTGCCGCCGTGGGGCGCTTGCTGTGGGTCTGGGTTTCACAGATCTGGTGTACAAGAGGCGGTGTTTCTGTTAAGTGACGGAAGCCGGAAGACATCTTTTAGCTGAGACTTACGCGGACGACCGGAGGCTCTAAGTGGAGAGCAGAGTGGTTGTCCAAGGCTTGACCCGACCTCTGAGAGGTCAGGGAAGGTGAAGGGCTGCCTTAGGCCCAGGGTGGGCTGGGGGATAAGGGCAAACGGGGGCCCTCGGGGCCTGGGGCCGGGTGGCTGCAGGGCCCAGGGCACATTCCGTGGGTGACGCAGGGCTTTCCTGGGATGTAACGGGAGCGTCAGCCAAAATGCGTGTTAGTCGCTGAGCACCCGGGGCAGGAAAGTGTGATTTATATTCTGTGGCTTCTGTCTTTTTATGTGCTGTCACGTTAATTTACGCTCTTCCTGGCGACATGCTCATCAGCTGGGACGTGCCAGTCGGAACCGACCACGCCCCCTCTGGGCCCGTGGGGGTCCGGGCGGCCTCTGGCTCCACGCCAGGCACGGCGCTGTCTGGGCGGGCTTTGGTTTGATGGAACCGGATCCGGCTCGGCGGCGTCCATCGGCCACCGAAGGTGGCAGGGACAGTTGTCGCCGAGCGTCCCGGCGGCGGCGGCGGCAGGGGCGGCAGGGGCTTGCTCTGTGCGCGAGAGAAGGCTGGCGGAGAGCCAGCGGGAACCATTTCTCTCTTGATGACGTGACGCCCCGCGTCACGGGAAGCATGAGGACTCACCTGAAGCAGCACGTGAACCGTGGAGCCCGACCGGCCAGCGCGCGGGCTCTCACGCTCGCGCGCACGTGTGTGTGTTTGCAGACTTCCAGTGGGTCCAAGGGGACGTGTGCGAGGTCCAGCTGATGGTGTACAACCCGATGCCGTTCGAGCTCCGCGTCGAAAACATGGTGCGTATCCCCGGGCGTCCGGCCTCCGGGGCTCCGGGCCGGCTTGCCGTCAAAGTGCGTGTTTCACTCACCGCTCGAGGCACGCGCCCTGCGGGACGTCTGTTTTTGTGTTTGTTTTGCCGAGGACTAGGAGCTTCTTGTGAGTGAGGAGCACACCTCGTCGTGCCCGGGGCTTTGGTGTCCGGGACCCCCGAGTCCCCGGACAGAGACCCCCCGAGGGCCGCGCGCGGAGCTCAGCTGGCGGGCTGAGACTCGAAACGGTCACGTCGCGCAGCTGGGGGGCGTGACGAGCCAGAGCTCACCGGGCGGCCCGGGAGGGAGGTAGGGCGTCCGGCACGCGGCACGGTTCTCTAGCACCCGGGTCTCCAGGCAGCCCGCCGCGGGTGAAGCCGGCGGCCCCAGCAGCCTGCGGGCCGCGCGCCCGGCTCTCGGCCGGGCCGTCCAGGGACGCTCCGTCTCTCGGCCTGGACGGGATGGATGGCGGTTGTTCGGAGGGTCGTCCCCACGTGCTTGAAGTGTCAGATGCCTTTTGTCTTTAAAAAGGAGCTTTCATTTTTATTTGGTTTGAAAAAAGAAGTAATATATATGCTTCTTGTCAAAAATTAGAACAAAAAATAAAACAAAAATCACCACTAAGAGCCCCAGAAATCATGGTCAGGATTTAAAATCTCATGACATTAAAGAAACAATGTCAGGCATCCGACATGATGAGCGCTCATGGATCTCCCACTCACACTTAGACAGTGTTAACCGTGGGCCGCACCTGCGCTGTTTTAACCAGAAAGAACATGCCGCCGTGTCTCGCCCAGAGACAGCAGGCCTCGGGCCGGGTTCGGTTCCCACTCCCGCGCCCGACGCCCGCCCTCACCCGCGCACAGTGAGACCGAGCGTCTCCCGCTCCTGCCCACACCCGGCCCGGGTGTGCTGGCCGCCACGGGGGCGTCGCCCGGGGTGCTTTCTGCAGACAGGGAACTTGCGCTTGTGTACACATGCAGCCGTGCACGTCCGTGTGGACCTGCACACATGCGTCTGCACACGTGTATCTAGACGCACGCCCCTGCACACAGCCCAGACACCGGTTTTACAGACCCCAGCCTCTCAGAGGTGCCCCCCGTTCTAATCCGGCCCCGCCGGCTCTCTCTCGCCTCCCTCCACGCCGCGTCTGCGTCCTTTCCTCCCGAGTGGGCATCCGCCTCATACTGTCAACGGTTCTTGCTGGAGTCTTACGGAAATACCTGCTGTTGTTTTGTAATGCTGACCCTGCCACTTTGCTAAATGCACGTGTTAATTTAAATTCCACTGTAGAGTCCATCGTGTTTTAATATTTTTATCCTCGTCTGAGGATATTTTTCTATTGCTTTTAGCGAGGAAAGGAAGGTGAGGCGGGAGAGAGAGAAACATCGATCGGTTGCCTTCTCATGTGTGTCCCAACCGGGGACTGAGTCTGCCTCCTGGGTCCGTGCCCTGAGTGGGAATCAAACCCGTGACCTTTCTGTCTGTGGGATGACGCTCCATCCAACGGAGCCACACCAGCCAGGGCTCAGGAGGGTCTTCCCTGGTCACGGTTGTGTCTTTCGTGGACAGCTGTCTCCATGCCTTTGTTTCTTTTTCCTGCCTTGCTGCCCCGGGCAGCACATTAGCGGCCTGTTACCCTGTCGGGAACTCCCGAGCCGTCCATCCTGCATCGTTTCCCGTGATGAGGCGGCCGCGTGGGGCCTGGACCCTGTCTCCTTCACGGTCCAGCACGGCACCTGCTACTTGCCAAAATGAGTCGATGGTTCACAGGTGCATCGGAGGGATATTGACAATGGCGTATTTCCACACTTCGTGTCTGTCTTTTTTGTTTTCATTCCCATTCCGGTAAAACAACGAAACCAAACAAATGCCCAAAACGCAGCCGTCAGGGCTGACGTCAAGATGGACTCGCCTGAGCACCCCGTGCGTCCCGTTTCAAGGCTGTCTCGTGAGCCGCGCGTCCAGCCCGTGTCCGCAGTTCCCTGGGCTCCACAGGCGTCACTGCGTCCCGGCGGCCCCGGCGCTGGCCTGCGAGCGGCCGTCCCGGGGAGGGCCTGGGCTGCGCTTGCTCACGCGGCCCGTTGCTCGTCCTAGGGGCTGCTCACGAGCGGAGTGGAGTTCGAGTCTCTCCCTGCGGCCCTGTCGCTGCCGGCCGAGTCTGGGCTTTACCCGGTGACGCTCGTCGGGGTCCCCCAGACAACGGGCACGATCACCGTGAACGGTAAGGGGGTTCCTCTCTGCCTCAGGACGGGTGGGGCGGCCGTCCGTCCATCCCGCCTCGCCGCTGTCCTGCCAGGTCACCGGGCCTCGCAGTCCCCGCCTCTGGGTGCCGTTCCCTCCTGGCCCGCGGCGAGGGCTGCTTGCAGAGCTGCTCTCAGAGGTTCACACGCCGTTCGCGGCTCTGCTCGAGCCGTTCCAAGTGCGCCTCTAACCCGGGGCGCTTTCTTCCTTTGTGCGTGGAAGAGTGGCTGCTCCTAAGTCACAGGCCTCGTGCACATGCGGCCGGTTTGCTACGTCACGTGGCCGTGGTAATGACGAGAACTGGCTCTCGAACTTTCACCTCAACGGAGGATTTCGAGTCGTTTTTCTGATACTTAAGTCGCATTGTGTCCTGCGAAGGAGCACTGGCCTCGTCCGCATTTAGCAATAAATACGTCTGCAAAGCATGCCAGTGGAGGGAGGCGCTGGAACTACCAGGTGGTGCGGGGACTTCCAGTCGACAGAGACTCTCATGTGCCGTTCTCCCCCTGGCGCAGGAAGCCCGTGGGGTAGGAATGCAGGTGCCGTGGTCGGCTCCACGCTCCGTGGGAGGAAACCGAGGGTCTGCAGGGCTGAGCCTGGGGCCTGCCGTGTGGCGGGCCTGACTCTCACCTCGGGTCCTCGGACGGGGACCCCAGACTCTTCTTGCTGCTGGGGCCTGTCCTCCGGCGTGGGCGTGAGGCTCCCAGCCGCCCCGCCGTGCGAAGCCTCTCCCCCTGTTTCCCAGGTTACCACACCACCGTGTTCGGCGTCTTCAGCGACTGCCTGCTGGACCACCTCCCGGGGGTGAAGACCAGCGGCTGCGCGGTCGAGGTGGTCCCCGCCCTGCCCAGGCTGCAGATCAGCACGTCTCTGCCCAGGTAGGCGCTCAGTGCGGTGCAGGTGCCACCTGCTGACGGCACCGGGTGCCGGGGAAGTATCAGGTGACCGGGGAGTAAAATGAAACGCGGAAGAAACGAACCCGGGAGGGGTTGCAGAGCCAAGTGTGCGAGCCGGAAGTGTAGTACTTTGAGAAGAGAACGTTGACATAAACAGCAGATCTGCTCTCTGAGCCTGGAACTGCGGCCCTGGCCCGGGTACGACTGGCTCCCTGAGCCTGGCGTTTACTCGTCGGCTCCTGCCCTGCACGGCAGAGGGGTGAGGCCAGCGCCGTCTGGACCTTCTTCCAGTCCCTCGGACCAGCTCGTGTGGGGGTGCGGAGCTGTCCGCGGGGCCCGTGAGCGGAGCTCCGGCCGCCCCGGTCCCCGGTGGCAGTCCACCCTCATGTTCCCGGTAGCTGGTATCGAATCCCATGTTCAAAGCCAAGGTTCCTAGCCCCCCCTTCTGAAACTTCAAAGCGTGGTGATGTAGCCGACTCGAAGATGCCATTGGTTGTCTTTTCCCCTTTCTCTGTAAAGTGTGTTGTTGCCGTTCCGTTTTCTCAGGTCGGCACATGCCCTGCAGCCCTCCTCGGGGGACGAGGTGTCTACGAACGTGTCTGTCCAGCTCTACAACGGGGAGACCCAGCAGCTGGTCATCACCCTGGAGAACATCGGGATGGAGCCGCTGGAGAAGCTGGAGGTCACCTCCAGAGTCCTCACCACCAAAGGTAGGGGCTGCGGCTGGCTTGGCCTCAGCGATGTCTGTCTGTCCTCTTTCCTCGCCGCCACTGTGAAGTTGGCGTTCTGATTACGCGAGAAGAGTGCGCACACGGGGCGGGAACGGAGCAGGAACGCGTCCTGGTGTCTCGGGCTCTTCCCACTCGTGGGCCCAAGGGAAACGCTCTCGAGTGAGTGAACGAATGAATGAATGAGGAGGACGTTCTCAGGCTCAGGGGCACGCACACCTGGGGCCCGCCCCGCAGACCGGCCGGCTGGTGCTTCCTGAGTGGGCTCAGCCCCTGGGGCCCACGCCCGAGACACAGGTGGTTGCCTCATGACACCCAGGGTTCTGGGGCTTTCTTGGTACTCTGAACTCGTCACTTGGCAGTTGTTGGTGTTTTTCTCGGCGTTTTGAGAACGCACCAAACTTCCTGGGGTGGCTGGTGATACCTCACATCACCTCCGTCACACCACCGTCACCCCCGTTGTCACTGTCCTTGCAGAGAAGCTGTACGGCGACTTCCTGAGCTGGAAACTGGAAGAAACCCTCGCCCAGTTTCCGCTGCAGCCCGGCAAGGTGGCCACGTTCACCGTCGACATCAAGGCGAAGCTGGACTTCTCCTGCCAGGAGAACCTCCTCCAAGACCTCAGCGATGGTGAGCTCTTCCCGGTCTTAGTCAGCGCGCGCGGTCCCCAGAGGCTCCGCGGCCTGTGCTGCGCCCGCCGCTCCCTCTTCGCTCGCCGCTCGTTAACCGCAGCTGCCGGGGGCTTCTCCCGGGCACTCGGGCGCCCGAGGGGGCTGCTGTGTGTGCCCGAGGGTGATAGAGTGCCTCTGAGTTAGACGGCTGCCCGTTCACTCCCTCCGCTGTTCTGTGCTCATTCGTCGGGAGGTCACCTAAATGGGCGGGATGAGGGCACGACTGCACTTCCCAGGTGCACCTGCTGCGGTCCGATTTGCGGTGACGGTGAGGTTCGCCTTCAGAGTCTGGCCATTTCCGTTAGGCATTGGAGGCTGGGGAGAGTGGGAGTTTGTGCTCAGGAGGAGCTGATTAAGGGTGAGAGTTCACGGGTGAGCACGTGCAGCTACAGAGTGCGCATTCACACGTTCGTCTGGAGGCTTCGGGGGCGCACGCGGCAGTGCGGAGCGCCATGACGACAGACCGCGGATGGCGTGGCTTCGCGGCGGGGGCTTGCTTCCCGCAGTTCCGGCGGCCGGGGCCGGCCGGGCTGAGTCGGCGGGGCCCTCCCTCCTCCACCTGCAGACGGCTGCCTGGTGCCATGGCGCCCTCCCACGGCAGAGTGGGAGCTCCGGTGGCTCTGAGGGGACACCGGCCAGTGGGGCGATGGGCCCCTCCTTACGGCCCCATTAACCTTTCTTACCTCCTCACGGGTCTCGTCTCCAAGTACAGTCTCGTGGGGGTTAGGGCCTGAGCAAATGCATTTTAGGGGCGCATGACATTGAAGGGTTCTGCTGGGGACACTCGGCAGACTCTGTTACAAGAACTCACCGTGGAGCTTCGGTGAGTGACCGGGGCGGCCCTCGGCCCCGGCCGTGGTGGGCCCCCGCCGGTGCCCTCCACGTGCTGCGGTCTCTCTGCTCTTCCGGGGCAGACGCAGGCTCCCACCCCTCCCGCCGGTCACTGGCGGAATCACTCGTGTCTCTCCGAGTGGCCGGGCCCCCTCTGCTGCCCGTGAGCACAGGCCAGTGGCTCTCAAACTTCTCCGTGCCTGGGGACCTCCTGGGGTCCTTGAGAAGTCCGTGCAGCTCCCAGCGCTGGACCTTGGGGTTCACTGCCATGGCCTGTGACCTGGGCGTCGGGGTTTGAGAGTGCCCGTGAGTGCAGCTGGGCCTGGGCACCGTCGGCGCAGGCGTCTCTGTCTCCTCACTGTCTCGAGAAACTCCCTGTCCCTCCTCTGCTCTCGCTCTGCGAGAGAGCCGTCACCGGAGGGGGAGTCTGCGCCCTGCGGGCCCGTGTGATGCCTGGGGCTCTGCATGGGGCCTGGCCGGGGTGGGCAGGGGCTTCGTGGAAGCTCCCGTGAGGACGGACGTGTGCTCTGGGTCCCAGTCCCCCTGGGTAGTCGCGGACCTGGCCGCGCTGAGCTCTCATCCTGGCACTGCTTCTGCCGAACCGCGCCGTCTGCCCGCCTCCCCGGCGTCTCAGTCTCCTCGTCCGTGTGCTCGGCTTTGAAATGACGCCTGCCTTGCGGTTGGGGGGGGGCGAGGGCCAGCTAGATGGCACGCCCCGAGGGCCGGGGGCTGCGCCACGCACGTAGTAAACACTCGGCTGTCAGCCCTCCTGGCAGAGCCGTCCTCATTGTGACTGTGTGTTCCTCCCTCGGCTCTCATGCTCCCCTAAGGCCCCCCCGCCCCCCTGTCACCATGGTCGCGCTGAATTCAAGAGAGAGGCGTTATTCCAGTATCCCAAAGTGTGTTTCCGAATTGCCCACAAAGACGCTCTTCGTAGAAGGTTGAGCGCTACAAACAGCAACCACGAAGTCCTCCCCGGAGGCTCCGTGTAGCTCCCGATGCGCTCCCGGACGCCGGCCACTCCGACACCCTGCGTCTGCCCGGCCCTCTCCCCTCCCACCGGGCGGCCGTCCTCTGTCTGTCGCTTTCTGGGCTTGTTTTCCTCCTCACTGTTGTTCCAGTCTGTTCCCCGGTCTATCTGCGAGGGGCTGTGCCGGCAGGAGAGCCGGCCGAACCATGGCGTTCCACCCCCGCCCCCGCCCGGCCGGGGAGCTGTTCCCTCCCAGGCTCTGGGCGGCCGGTTTTTACCGTTTTCCCCCGTTTTTGTCCTCCGCAGTCGCCCCCCCATGCCCCGCCGCCATCCATACGTCACCCGTCTTTCCGTCTCCAGCTGCATTGGACCGCACACCCCGTAGCCCAGCGGTTTCTAACTGGCGCGCCGCCGCCGGAGCCGAAGGACCCGTGCTGCGCGGACGGTGTGGTCGGGGCGCTGACCTCTTTCCTCTCAGCTGCCGCGTGAAACATGGCAGCAGCCGGCACAGCCGGGCAGTGTGTGCGCCGTGGCTAACGATGGGAGCGTGCCCGACGGGGACCTGCTCACACGCTCAGCCTCCGGCCGGCTCTTCGGGAGTGTGCAGGCCCCTCCGGGGGCATCTGGTGGCAGGCCGTGTCTCAGCTCGCCGTGCTGTCCAGAGCAGGGGTGACTGCGCCGTCACGGGGCACACGCCAGGCCGGGCCACAGCACAGGACGGAGCGGGAAGGAGGCGCTCCCGGTTACTCCCGTTTCGAACGGCTCTCCCGCGTTGAGAAACCCAGCCACCTCCCCTCACACCCCCTGCTCTCACCTTCCTTGCAGACGGGGTCAGCGTGAGCGGCTTCCCGCTGTGCAGTCCCTTCCGGCAGGTCGTCCGGCCGCGCGTGGACGGCAAGGCCGCGAATCCGCCCGAGGGCAGCAAGCCCGGGGACCCGAGCCACGTGAAGGTGAGTCGGTTCCCGTGTGCAGCCGGCCACACGGCCTGGCGCTCCGGGCTCCTGCCCCGCCCTCTGGGGGGTGGCGTTGGGCGCTTTTCGGAAGGGGCGGACGTGTGCCTCGGGCGGCCGAGTCGTGTTGGGGGGGGTGCCCCGAGTCTCAGCGTCTCCGTCTGTGCCGTGCTTTGGGGGGCGGCCGCCTGAGGCCTGAGTTGTCGTGTCTCGGGGTGGGGGCGTCGTGTCCCACTGTCGCCGCCTCCTTTTTCACGAGGTCCCGGGAAAGCCTGGGTTCCATCCAGGTGTGCACTGGTCGAAGTAGAAGATTTTCTGCCTCTTCCTTCGTTTGAAAAACGTACTTACTGGATTAAGATCCTTGGTTCAGATGTTTGTCCTGTAAACCTTTCTTGCTCCTGCGGCAGCTCCCTGCTGCTGGTTAGTGTATGAGCAGTCAGGAAGCTGGGAGGGTGCACGGCAGCAGGCGGGCGTCGGCACGAAGGGGAGGCACCCCGGCATTTCCGGGGAGCAGAGGCGGTTGCGTCTGTGGGGCTCCGGGGCGTCTGAGCTAGAGCTCGGGGCGTCGGTCATTGGCACAGGGAAGGCTTGGCCCGTCTGGGCTGCAGAGTGGGGGATGCTGCAGAGTTGGGGGGTGCTGCAGAGTGAGGGGACACTGCAGAGTGGGGGGCGCTGCAGAGTGGGGGGCCCGACGGTCTCAGCAGCCAGCAGCGGGGGCAGGCAGCGAGGCCGCTTGGCCCACCCCCAGTGCAGCGTGCTGTCCGGCCCAGGGGTGTGGGCTGCTGCCCCAGCCCTGATGCCAGCCCTGCAGAGGGCGATGACCGACGAGGACCACCCGCAGAGTGGGGCCAGGCCGGTCCGGAGTCAGCGGTGGGGCGAGTTTGCAGGGACTGGGGCTGCGTGGCGGAGGGACGGGGCGCTGTCCGGGGGGTGGTCCCGGCAGCAGGGAATGAGCTGATGCTGGTGGAGGAGGTCACACCGGTTACAAGGAGTTGGGCCTTTGGGGTACGCCCTCTCCGTTTGGGGCCCTGCGGTGAAGAGGCACGTGGTATAGTTGGGTGCTCTGCACCCCAGGAACGTTCACCCTCCAGCGTGGTCACTGTGGAAGGCCTTGTGTTAGCCGGGGGGGGGCAGGGGTATGGGAGACCCTCCCCCCAGAGGGGCGAGGGCGGAGGCGTGGACAAGGGCGCCAGCAGGGCTCCGGGTGGTGCTCGACGCCGGTGGAGGGCTGTCTGTGGCAGGGAGCGATGGCGGACAAGCTGGAGAGGTGGCGTCCTCGCAGCGCCCTGGGCGTCACGGCACCTGCAGCCGCACCCCCGTAGAGCCGACAGCCGCCCATCACTGAGCTTCCCTGGGGCCTCGGGCTTCACAGTGCAGGCTTCTTCGCCCCTGCCGGGTGCCGGGTGCCGGTGGCTGTGGCCGGAGTTTTCCTCGGTTGGGAGCTGCAACGCTCAACGTAAAGAAGATCACAAACGTGTGGATAAGGACGGATGTTGTAAACGTGTGTGAATGCGGTTGCCGTTTACTGACTGACCGAGTCTGTCCGGGGCGGCAGGCTCTTGCGCGTACACCGCTGTTCCAGGTGCTCACGGCCGCCTTCTCAGCGGGCGGCCTCCCCCCCCACCCAGCGATCGCACCCGGGCTCCGGGAGGGGGTGCGACGCGACCCGAGCCCCTCAGTTCCTGTCCCTTGCACGGTGACCCCTCTTCCCCTCCTCCGCCCTCTGGAATTTACCTGCAAACAGAGCCCTGAAGGCCTCTCGATCTCTCCATGCCGTGTCCAGGGCCTCTGGTTGGGCCCCGCGGGCCGTGGCCGCCCCTCAGTTCTCCCTGCCCCGGGGCCCCGCGGTGCCCGTCGTCCACACCGACACTCCTGCCACTCTCCCCGTGGCGGGACCCTCCTGACCAGCATGTCGTCAGGGAGCCTGGGAGGGGAGGGGCCGGCGTGCGCGGAGTGTGCTCCGTGGGCGGGGACGGTGCTCAGCGCCCCACCTGCACGGGCTGTCCCCGTTCCTGCAGGCTTCTGGCCAGGGCAGTGGGGACAGTGAGAGCTGGGGGAGAACCCGTGTTCCTTCTGAGCTCGCACTGGGGTGGGGTCCCACGTCCAGATGCCGGGCAGGGTGTTCCTGGGGACAGGCGCCGAGCCCCAGGCGGAGGTGGGGCAGCTCTGTCTGTCCGTGGTCTGCTGGCGGTGGAGGAGGTGGGGGCTCACGGCTGAAGTGCCGCCGCGTCTCCCGGTGCCAGGGCACGTCTGCTGCGGTCCCGGGGTCTCTGGGGGGGCGGCGTGGAGCCGTGGGAGCCAGGGGTGTGTGTGGCTGCAGTGGGGGCCCTGTGCTGCCCTTCTCCCCAAAACAGGGAGGACACGGTTGAGTTGGAAGTGAGCTCAGCCAGGAGTGCGTAGTCATGGAAACGGGTGAAGCAGTGACAGCGCCCTGGGGAGGCCCTCCGAGGGGTGGGGGGAGAGCGTGTGCTTCTGCAGGGTCCCGGGAAGGCCTCTCTCCTCCTCCCCGTGCAGCCGGCGCCGGGCCCGTCTGTCCGCGGTCAGGAGTGGTCTTCCGCGACTGCGTGGGCACTCCCCCAGGGCTGAGCACAGAGACTGGGTGAAGTGGACGCCCGTCTGTACGCCGGGGTCAGGCCGCGCTCTTCCCCGCCGCGGGGCTCCCCTCAGCGGGAGACGGACAGTCCGAGGGGCCCTGTGCCCGCTGAGGGAGCAGGAGGTTTGGCTAGACCCCCGTGGAGGAAACCCCCAGCCCGGTGCCTGCACTCGGGCCTTTTGTGAAGCATTTAAGGGGAGAACAGTGTGAATTCTGGGTGAGCTCTTCCTCCCGGAAACTCAGAGGAGGGGGCACTCGAATTATCCTACGGCGTCAGTGTCGCCTGCGGCCAGAGGCAGAGAGACCACGAAGCAGCGGCGCCCACGAGTCAGCAGACTGGAGGGAAGCCGGACAAGCACCCCGACGAGACGACTGAAGCGGAAAGAGCCCCTGGCGGCGGGCAGTGTGTTTCCACTGAAGCGCTCAGCACGTTCGGAGTAGCAGGGAGCCCCGGGAACCCTCAGCCCCCCACAGCCCCCTGCAGCCCCCCGCAGCCCCGAATGGTGCAGAGCCGACCGCCTCTCCCGAGGGGCAGCTGCGCAGGCTGCTCCCCCCGGCCACAGGCGCGCCCCGACCTGCCCTCCTCCACCTGTGCCGGCGCCCCTGTGAGCGGGGGTGGGGGGGCCTTCCCCCGTCCCTTGGACGCCTGGCACGCCCCCCCGTCCTCGGGCCAAGCCCCCTGTTCGCCAGGGCTTGGCAGCTGGCACCAGCAGCCCCGGGCACGCCTCCCTGCGTCCCCGCCCCGCTCTCTGCTCCCACCGTCATCGTCACCCCGTGTCTGTGTCCTCGGGTTCCCCGCCGTGTCCGTGTCCGCGTCCACACAGCGTGGGGCGGCTGGCCCTGCTCCGCCTGCAGGACGCCTTCCCAGGCCCCACGTTCCCGGTGGCGGGCGAAGTGGCCCCTGCGCCCGCGGTTTGCTCTGCTCTGATGAGACGGCTCATCACCAGTGTCGCCGGCGAGGCAAAGCCGGCAGTGAAACGAGACCTGGTCAGAGCGGAGCCCGACTGGAGCGTCGCTCAGATGACGCCTTCGGTGACGTCGGTGCCCGATGGTGCCTCGGCCTCCGCACGCGGGCACTGGGGGCGCTCGCACGGTTCTAGCGTGTGCGTGCACTTCTGCGGCCGTGCTCCCTGGGGCACTGGCTGGGAGACTCTGCTGAGAAAACCTAAGAGCGAGTGTGGTCCAGTTAAGAAAACCATTGTGCAAAAAGGGCGTACTTTCTTCAGCCGTGTTGCCAATGAGAAATGCCCCCTGGGCCTTTGGGGTCCGGGCAGCGGCGTCAGGGTCCGGCCAGCTGGGAGGGGGGCTGTGTGAGGCCCTCGCTCGCTGACCCCTTCCGCAGGGCCGCGAGCAGACGAGCATGCCGGGGCCGGAGGGGCCGGGGGCTGGCGCCGGGCACCTGGCGCTGCAGACGGCGGGCGTTCCCGGTGCCTGCTCTCAGGGCTGCGGCTTCCCCTTCTTCGTGCGGGAGTCACGGGGCAGCTCAGGAGGATTAAATAAGACGCTCAAGGTCAAGCAGTTGCTAAGCAGAAGTTAAAATTCAAACCCAGATATGCCCGGTTCCAGCGCTGGTGCTATTTATAAGTTTCCGAACTTCTTAGGAGATACAAAACGTTCGTGTCGAGTTAAGCTGGGCTTACGGAGCCAGGAGAGTAAGCCTTCCTCAGACCCGACCCCACCCTCAGCGTTCAGCCTGCGCAGCGCAGATAATGGGCCTTCCTCTGGGCCCTCGGGGAGGAGGAGAGCGCCTGCCATCGGCCCGGGCAGATAAGGGAAGCTTACAAAAGGGCAAAGCCACTCGCTTCCAAATGATTTCTGATCTGCCCCAGTGACGGTTACGGAGACGGAGACGCTCCTTCCGCAGAGTTGAAGCGTGAGAACTTCAGCGGAACCCTCGGATCTGCTTGACGGTTTCCCACTCAACAAGAAGTCCAGCCGCGGGAGCGGGGCCCCACTGCGTGGGGAGCTCTGGGGTGAATGTGGGGGAGTGGTCGGAGGGGCGCCCCGGGGGCTTGGGGGCCCCCTCAGGGCCTTGGCCTGTCGTGACCTTCACTGTTACCTGCGCCCCTGCGACACTTCGCCCGCGCTCTGTTCCTTCGTCCCCGCTCTGCCTGGGAAGTCAGGGGCCGGCGGATTGTCTGACGTCCATCCCCAGTGGGCCCACGCTGTCCTGGGGCCAGCAGGTCACTGCGGTGCGAACAACGGCCCCTGGGAAATGTTTGGAAGGGAGGCAGGGGAGCGAAGGGCCAGACCCATGAGGAGTTCCCAGATGCCGGGGCCGGGCTCCGCTGGCTGGAGAGCTGCACGTGGCCGGGCAGAAGGGCAGACGGGCAGACAGTCGCCTCGCCCCCCCCAGCCTCGCGCTCCTGTTCTGCCCACAGGCCCTGGAGACCGGGCGCGGGTGCCAGACCTTCTCCAGTGCTTCCCGTGGGCCATGGAGACGATCGCGTGCACTGGTTTTGGTGTGTGTCTTTAGCCTGTCGGTGCTGTGACTCGCACTGATGCGCTGCGGCGTGTGGGGCCAGCCTCGCGCTCTCGGGGTGCCCCCGGGTCTGGGGGCAGCGCCCTCTTCGGCCTCCGCGTCAGATGCTGCAGAGCCGGTCTGACAGCAGACGCGGCCGGTCTGGGTCCTGGAGTTGTCGGCGGGGGAGAGGACGCCGAAGGTCTGGAGCGGGACAGGGGTGTGGGGGTGCGGGGAGCATTCGTGCCGGCTGTGACCCCAGGGGCCCGGGGACGCCCTGGCCCGGGGGGAGGACGCAGGGGGCGCGGGGAGCAGGAGCCGGGGGCTCTGTGACGGCGGTGTCCGGACTGTCCCGAGACGCCCGCCAGGGTGGCGCCGGCCAGCGGCGATGGTGCTCCTGGGCCGGGCCGTCTCCGGCTCGCCGGCATTCCCATCCGTCTGCCCGGGGCTCCCTTGACTTTTTAAGCGACTCAAGTGCTTCACTCCTGGTCAAAACCCCTGACTGCCTCGAAGGCTGTGAAGTGGCTGTCTTCTGAGATTTCTGCTTAGGGTCAAGTCTTGAGTCTCGTGGCTGCCTCTGGGCCACCACGCTCAGACGGACGGCGCTCCTGGGGTCTCCGCCGCCTTCTGTGTGCCGGTGCTTTCAGGGACGGGTGTTTCTGGTCACTCCAACCCGCGTGGTTCTCAGTTCACCGTCGTGCAGTCTGTTCACAACTTGCTTTGTTTGATTAGTGTGATTCAATTTAACGTTTCAGTAAGTTTTTACTGCTTCTACTAGGCACACGATTTTGAAATTTCCGCCATTTGGCTCCCAAATTCTGTTACAGCTAATCAGTCCCAGCCTTTTTATCTGACTCTGTCCAGGGCCCCACGTGGGAGCACCCGACAGCGCGGCTGACCCCTGAGCTGCATCGCCGAAACACCAGTTTTTATCTCATGGGAGTTCGCTGACAAGTGACAGTGTGACTGGACTGTTCACTACGGGGACAGCAGTAGCTTGGGCACCGAGATGTGTTGGAGTTTCGGTGGCCCTGAGGGTGGGTGTGGACCAGCACCGATGTGTCCAAACGCCTCGATGAGCCGTGGAGAGAGGCGTCCCCTCTGTGAGGCTTGCATGCACTGCCCTTCCCTGGGGACCTTTGCTGCTGAGGGGGGCGGGGCGTGTGCTGCGCAGCTGTGGACGAGCCCGCCAGGCGCTGTGCTGGGTGTCTCAGGCGAAATGCGCTGTTTGCGTCTTTCCCACGACCTGTGATTTGGAACGGGGAGGCCGAGGTTTACAGCAGACACTTTGTAACAACAGTGCGTGCAGCTAGTAAATGGCGCCGTTGCAGCCCAGACCCGGGCCTACTTGCGTCTGGAGTCTTGCCCCCCAGCGCTGGAACCTCCCAGGGTTCCCTCGGCCCCCACTGCAGCTCTGGTGCTGATGTGTCGCACGCAGCACGTGCACTCCCTGCCACTGGCGCAGAGACCGCTGCCGAGGGTGCGGCCCGTCCGTGCCCCCCTGGCCGGTGTGCCCGGGTAGCACACGCCTCCGCCCCGCCCCGTCTCCTCCTCCCTGGGCCCCAGTCGCTCCCTGGCCGCTCCCTTCCCCTCCCCCGCCTTCCCCCTCGGGAGCTCTCGAGTGGGAGTCGAGTGTGCTGTGCAGCACTGTCACCGTCGCCAGCATCAAAATGACTCAGTTAGACAATGACTGTGTTTCCACATTAAATGCCGAGACCCGTCGTCTGACAGACGGTGTGAATGACAAGGAGGGTCGGCGTTCGAGATCAGGGCGGTTCCGGGGAGTCAAAGACACTCCAGCAGCGCGCACAGCGGGCGCCGAACCGGTGAACGGGCCGCCCTCCGTCCGGGGGCGCACAGTCAGGTCTGTCCAAGGCCAGCTGCGTGTCCGGAGGAGGCAGTCCACCGAGGCGCCCGCCCCTGGACGCGTCCATCTGGGCGCCGTTTGGTTTCACACGAAGCAAAGCGGCGTTTAGCTGGGAGATAGGAGGCAGGGACCTTCCCCCCAGAAAGTTAGTCTAGAGGAGACACAGGCCCTGACATGAATGTAAGCAGTTCCAGGAGGTGAAGATGCTGAGACCGAATAAACAAGTGTAAAATGTTTCCGTTGCAAAAGTTACTGTGTTACGGTCTCCCAGCTCCACGCTTCCTTCCCGGGAAGCAGACGCGCTCAGAGGGCTGGAGGCTGGGCCCGCGGGTGTCTGCGGCCCTGTCGGGGCTTTCAGAGTCCGGAGCGTGTGGGTGCTTTCGGGGGCGAGCGCTTCCGGTGGCCCGCCCGCCTCCTGCCTGCCCCGGCCCCGAAGGTCAGGCAAATGCGGTGGGTGTTGCCCTGCCAGCTCGAGGCGCTGGGGTACAAGGGTGCCCATCGTCCTGTCACCCTCTCTCAAAGCCCCTGTTCTGTTTGCGGGTAGTTTTCAACGCCCGGGAAAGCGGCAGAGGCCACAGAGCCCTCGCCCGCCACCCCGTCTGACGTCAACCTGGCGTGCTCTCGCGGGCAGAGGCTGACCTGTTGGCGGGGCGCTGCTCGGGGTCCTCCCCCGTCCCCGGTCCCTGCAGGGTGCCGGGTGGAAGGGGGTCCTCCGGTCTCCCCAGGCCCTCCTGGCCCTCCCCGCGCCCTTTCTCAGTCCTGCCTGTGTCTCCTGGCCTTGACCGCTGCTCGGAGTGCTGGTCGGAGACTGTGCAGACGGCCCTCCCCCCGGGCTGTCCTGACCTCTGCGTTGCGAGGAGACGGTCGAGCTCCCCCACCTCCCGTCTCCACACAGGGTCCCGGACGGTCACCCGGCCTGGGCGGTGTGGGCCAGGACCGCGTCCCCACCCTCAGGGCTCTGGAGGCAGGTCACCAGGCGCGGCCCAGGCCCCGCGGGGGGACGGTCGGAGGAGGGAGAGAGGACACGGAGCCCCACCTTCTGGGGGGGTGGGTGTGTGCAGGAACTACTGGGGCTGCTCCTGCTAGGAGGGCCCGCCCTGCGCGACATTGCCCCCAGCGCCCCCGGCAGGGCCGGGAGGGGCGTGTGCGGACTCGCTCCCGCGCCCTCACCCCTGTGCTCGGCCGCTGGCCCGTGCGTGTCTGCTGTCACCGGTGTGAGGTGGGCGGGACCTCTCACGACGCACCCCCGCGACCCGGGTCCCTGGGCTCGTTCTCATGCCCCCCCTCTCGCGGGCACCAGTCACTCCTGCCCAGCAGGGAGACACCCGGCCCCCCCTGCCCACCACCCACGCGCTGCTCCGTGGCACCCCTGTGGACGTGAGGGGCACCGTGCCCCTCCTCCTGGGCCTCCGGTTCCCCGTCTGCGATGTGGGGGCCAGCGCTTGCGCTGCCCTCTGCCTAGGCCTCTCGGCCCCCCCAGGGTCAGAAGGAGGCGGTCCGGCTCCGGGGCAGCCCTGGAGGCGGGACGGGGCCCAGGGGCCCTCCCGCCGAGCGAGGAGACAGAGCACCTTCCCCCGTGTTGGGAGCCGGCTCCGACTCGCGTGCTGGGGGGGGTGGGGTGGGGGGGGTGGGGGCTCTCCGGACGTTCCTTGTGATTCTCGGAGCTGCCCTGGCGGGCGAGTGTTGCGACCCTCGTCTGCAGTGATCGTTTGCCCACAGCTGCACGGGTGGGAGGTGGCGTGGCCCCTGACCTCCGCGCGCACGCCCTTCCTCCCCAGCCCAGCCTCGGACCTCTCCGCTGGACGCCCCAGCCTCGGTCCCCAGGGTCAGACAGCGTTTTCTCTGCACGCGGAGACAGACCTGCTGCCCGTGGCGCTTTGTGGGGAGGCGTATTTTCTCTTCCCTTCTGCCTCAGATCTGCACTTCTCCAGCTTGCCTGCGACCTGGAAAAAGGTCTCTCCCAGACGTTTTAAGCTCAACTTTGCAGATTTGCATCCAAGATTTCGAGTCACCTGACTCAGGTAGACTTTGCGACTCTCCGGGAGCGAAGCTGCTCCCGGTCCTGAAGGTAGGTCACCCTGTGTGGGCTCGTGGTCTGTTTGTCTAGGTTTTTCAGCTGAGATCTGCAGGAATTGACGCCTTGGCCCTGAGTGCGAAATTGGAATTGACTTCCGTAGGTGAGCAGCCGTAACCTCCGTCAGGAAGTCACCTTGGGGCACGTTGGCACGTTTCAGATGTTGAGCCAGGGATTCAAACCGTTGTTTACTTGGGGACCTTTCTCCCAGCAACGCAGGAGTGGCGGGGTGAGCGGGCGGCGTCCAAGGGCCTCGCCTCACCGCTGCTCCAGGTTTAAACGGCCGTTCCTTGGAGGTTTGGGGAAACACCCAGTAAATCTCGGCTACTGGTTGTTGTTATTAATGAAAATGGTTAACAGCGGTGACCTGTGTGGCAGGCACCCCACGGAGCACTCGGGTGGGGGTGCTGGGCTATGTCCATGGTCGCCGTGCACGCCCGTGGCAGCCCTGCTGCGCCCGTCAGCACGAGGTCCCGGGAAAGCCCTTTCCTGGGAACTCGACGCGTGCCACGCTCGCTGGCTCGCGCCCTCCACCCCACGCGCTGTCATGGCCGCACCAGCCACCTCCCCTTCGTGGGGTCCTCCCTGCCTTCGGTGAGGTGGGCGCCCCCGAAGCCAAGGCCCAGGCACTGGTGCAGGTGTCTGCTCCCTCCGCGGGAGACCCTGCGTGGGACTGCGGACCCCAGCGGGAGCAGGAGGAGAGGTGGTCCCACCTGTGGAGCAGTTGCTGTGCCGCAGGGTCTGGGCTGCAGGGAGGTTATTTCTAACCGGAAAGTGAGCCCTGTGTCCGGAGCCCTGTGTCCGGGTCACCGAGACCACGGGACCCCCGCAGCAGCTGGTGAGGCAGTTAGTAGGGGGAGGTCCAGTAGGAAAATGTGGGAGATGCCCGGCTTGGGCGCTGGGGACGTTGTGGGTGACCCTGTGACCTTATTGAGGGAGGTCTCGGTGGGGTGTGTGGGCGGGCCAGGCTATGCTGCGGGGTGCGGTGGGGCTGTTGGGGTGAAGGGGGGTCCCCGGCTGTGGAAACTGTGAGGGAAGGTCAGAAAGGGGAGCCGGCTCTTGTGTGTCGTGTCCCCGCGGCCGGAGCCCCGGGCCTGTGGGAGCGCCTGGCGGCGCCGCCTCTTCTTCCCCCCTCCCCCCGCCCCGCCTGCCCCCCTGGCCCCCCCTCCCCCGTCTGCCCCGAGCTTCCATGGACTCGGCCTGTTGTGTTTTCATCAGAGATTTCAGCTAGCAGCGCTCTGACCGTTGGAGAGAGTTGTATTAGGTGAGACTGCTTCGGTTTCGCACAACTTTCCGTTTATTAATCAACTATTTCCAACTCAGTTCCCTTTTTGTGACTGTCCCTTGGGCCCGGGGTGTATGAGGCTGTTGCGTTGACCTCTCGGTTCCTCGAAGTCTGAACTGGCAGCTCCGTTTCTCCCCTCCCTCTCCCCTTCTGCCCCTCCCCCTCTCCCACCCTCCCCCTCCTCCTCTTCCTCTTCATTTTCCCCGTTCAGACCCAATGCACTGGGACAAAGGCTGGGGTAACCAGCGGAAAGTCTGAGTGTTCCGTGAGGTTGGGCCGACGGCTGTGACTCCGGGGCTCTGACAGCAGCCGAGGGCGGGGGTGGCACCGAGGACCCGCAGTGTGGCTTCCCAGACCCCTGGCCCTGCCGCCACCTCCCTGAGGGACGCCTGTCCTTACACCCTGGACGCCTTGTGGGGCACGCCGTGAGCGTCCCCACTTGTGTTTGCGGGAGCGGTGCCAGCCCCCCCTTGCTTCTGGACACGGGCAGTCGGGCTCACGGGTCTCTGCAAACCCGCAAACAGTCTTCGCCAACTGTTCAGGGGGCAGCAGCTCCTGGAGCAGAGGCCCGGGGGCTCACCCGCCCCCTGTCCCCGGTGGCGGCTCCAGCAGGACACGGTTGAGGCTTGCGGCAGCGGCTCTCGGTGCAGTTCCCCCGGCTCACCACACGGGGCTGCCCTTTCTCAGGAGAAGAGAGCGGGGAATAGGACGGGCATTCCACTTGCTTTCTTTTTTTTTTAGCTCCCCTGTTACATGGGACCCACGCGTTTCTTTGGATTTGCAGAGTGGGAGACTTGGTTTCCTTCCTTCCCTGAGCTGAATGGTTTGGGTGAGAGTCGCAGAAATCCTGGCATTGTTTAAAATGCCGTCTCCCCTTCTCCCTTCCTGATGCTCTCACCTGCAGATGGGACCTGGAGGCAGGGAGGAGGAGGCACACCTTTGCAGGGGAGGCGCCGCCGGTCCCCACGGGGCTGGAAGCGGCGGGGTGAAGGGGCCGCGCTCACCCAGCTGTCACGCAGGGTCTGCTGTGTGCACAGTGCCACTCGCCACTCGGGGAGCAGAGGCAAAGAGCCCACTGCCAGGGGCGTGCGTCCCAGCGGAGGTGACAGCGACTGTGGTGACAAGTCGAGGCAGGCGTCGCCAGTGTGCGGTGGCCGGAGCGGGGTGGCGGGTGACAGGTGTGCGGAAAGGAGCTGCCGGGCCTGGGCCTGGGCCTGCGGGAGAGCTGTGGTGGGCGGTGCTCTGTGCCTCCCGGTGCGACCCTGGTGTCTGGTGTCGGACGCTCCAGGGAGCTTCATCCCTCCGTTTAGCAAGGGGCTGGCGGAGGCTCGGGGGTGGGGGGGGGTGTGTCCTGCCTGCCAGGCCAGCGGGACGGAGCCCTGGGCTGCCGGCTGGCTCCAGACCCCAGAGTTCTGCTCTGCTCCGCTCTGGGCGGTCCTGGCGGGGGCACTGCCTGCGGCGGTGACCAAACAAGGCCTGCCCTTGGACGCCACTTGCGGTGTGTTGGCTCTGAGCTAAGTTATTTCAGAGGTTTGCGGGTGTCTCTAAAC
Source organism: Phyllostomus hastatus (assembly GCF_019186645.2). Taxonomy (NCBI): domain Eukaryota; kingdom Metazoa; phylum Chordata; class Mammalia; order Chiroptera; family Phyllostomidae; genus Phyllostomus; species Phyllostomus hastatus. The sequence continues at coordinate 47,368,294 of NW_025334017.1, read as the reverse complement.
AAGTGAGATGAAGTCTTTCTTCGTCGTGCTTATTCAAACATAGCTCTTTCCCACTTAGGAACTGCCCGTCAATTTGGCACCTGTTGTAAGAACCAAATCATACACTCTGTTAGTTTAGCCAGCTCGCTTTTTGGGGCACTGATCGATGGTTGGGGGGTCACATGTCAATAGATAGACCCAAAGAAATTTGTTTTTTGCCCAGAGGGTTACTTGCTAAAACCAGCGGGACCGCCCTCTCGCTTTGCGGAGGAGGTAGTTCTCAGGGCCTGTGCGGGGAAGAGCCGGCGTGGTCGCCCGCAGCCCCCGAGGGTGCTGTGGCCATCTCCATCTGCCTCCCTTGCACCCCGTGTGCCGGTGATAGGTGCTCAGCACCTGGGCACTGAGTCAGAGAGGAGTGCAGTCCACTTTCCACCCAGTGCAGGGACTCCGTCCACGGCGCGGGGGCAGTGGTCGTGGGGTCTCTGCCTGGTCTGCCCACGGGTGGGGGCCCAGACCCTTCCTTGAACCTGCACCCTCGGCTTCCGCCCCCTGGCGCTGCTCACTGCCTCGGGCTCTCACTGCGTCTGTGCCGGAGTCCCTGACGCCGAGGACAGGGGCCTCTCGGAAGCCTTTCTGTCCTTGAGCGACACGGCCCTGGTTTGGAAGCCCATCTCCTGGCTCCGTGATGGCCGAGGACAACTTTGCCCTTTGAAAATGCAGCAGCCGGACCCCACCCCTGCGAGCCGTGAGCCCGTCAGCCGTGGGGCGGTCGTGGGGCGTCTGCTGAGTGCCGGGGGTCAAGATGGAAAAGCTTCCGGTCTGCGTGGAGCTCCCGGTGCGGCAGGGGGAGCTGGGCTGGCACTGAGCCCCAGTGAGGCAGCCGGGTGCCCCCCGAGTTCTGGCGCGGGGGCCCGAGGAGGGGAGCGGTCGTGTCTGCGTGGGAGGTGCCACGAGCGAAGACTTCACGCACATTCGCTCACCTGACGAACCCTCCCGAGCCCGCCCCTGTGCGGAGTGGCACGAGCGTCCCCTCACGCGGTCACAGTCTGCAGACCCTGACCCTGACCCCAAGGAGGGCCTCGTTCCAGACGTGGGCGCGAGCCCCGAAGAGGAGCGGGTGCTGTGAGAGGCCGTTCGCTGGCCCAGACGAGGGCCTCGGGCCTCGGGCCAGGGGCTCACGGGGACGCGCCGAGGCCCAAAGGGAGTGCGGGAGCTGGGTGAGGGGGTAGGGGCGAGGGTTCAGGGGTGGGGGGTAACAGAGGGCTGCGGCCGGTGGGGGGTGCTCAGGGCAACGTGCCCCCGCAGCCTGTGATCACGCAGGGTCTGGGGTCTGTCGTCAGGGTGACGGGGCCTTTGCAGGATTGCAGGTGGGGGAGGGACCAGCGGAGCCAGGTGACAGGGCCTGCCGCCTCGATCTCCAGTGTGGGAACCGGCCAACCTGGAGGCCGTGGCCCCGGACCAGCGGAAAACAGGGCTGGCTTTGAGTAGGGCGACGGCATAGGGCGGCGGAGGGGGGGGAGTGGGTGGGCTTCAGAGGTGTCCGGGGAGGGGAGAGGGCGGCGCGTGGGGGTGGCGGGTCCCGAGGGAGGAGGCGGCCCTTCTGACCTGGGTGCCCGCACTGACAATGGCGTTGTCACTGAGCTAGGAGGCGTGGGAAAGGAACGGTGTCCTTTCTTCTTGGCAGTGGCAGCGTAGGGATTGTCATGAGTTCCGTCTTAGGTTCGGGGATTTTAGGGCACCTTTGAAATATCCAAGCAGAGTGGACAGCTGTATAAACAGATTTGGAGCTCAAAGGTGATGTTTGAGCTGACTCTTGAGAAACCGATTGGGTGGCTTCCAGGTAAACAGCGGGCGAGGACGTTGGAGGTGGCCCAGCGTGGAGGGCGAGACGGAGCGCGAGCGGGGAGGTTTGGCCGGGCTCTGGCGCGGGGGCTCTGAGTGGTCTGCGGGCTCTAGAGAGTGGGTGGGGGCAGGGCTGGGGGAGGCCCTGGGGGGCCTTCGACCCTCGGTGAGAAGGTCGGGCCTTATCCCGGAGGGCACCAGCCTCCGCTGAAGGGTTTTCAGCAATCGAGTGTCGTAATCAAATCTGCATTTCGGAAAAGCCATTGTGCCCGCAGAGCAAAGGGCCGCTTTGATGAGTCATTCGTTCGTTCATTCACCAGGGCCGTGCCGTATGCTCCGGCCCCGCACTGTGCTAGCCGCCGGAGAAACCAAGGTCAAGGCGGGACCGTGCTGCAATGGGCTGATTGTCTGCTGGGGAGAGGGCCCGTAGACACGCAGTTAGGGCACAGGGCAGTGGTTGTGCGGACGCACGTGCACAGAGGGAACAGGCGGCCTGGGGCCAGGGAGGCCCCCCGGGTGGGCTGGCGGATGGTCTCTAAGACGAAGGGCAGAGCTTGGAGAGAATCACAAGGGACACGGGTGGTCCTAGAAACCACACCCCAAACCAGGGGACGGGAGGAAGAAGACCACAGGGGAAGAACGGCAGGGGATGTTCGGACGCTCCGTCGGTTGTGGCCAGAGGGCAGAGCGCAGGGCACCCGGCTTCTGTCAGGAAGGAGGAGGCGCGAGGCCGGTCTGAGCCCCCGCCTCGTCTGTCGTCCGGGAGAGGAGCCCCGCATCTGGGAAGATCGCGTGGCAGCTGTGGGGAGCGCGGATTGGCAGGCAGGAGGCCCTGAGGACCCCTTCGTGGTCGGGCCGACCCCCCAGCCCGACCTCGTCAGGAACAGGAGTGAGCGTCCCCCCTTCCTGGTGAGGGACCGAGTGCTGCCCCCAAGGGCAGGGCCGAGAAGGGGCGCCCGCTCCCGCCGTTCCCACCTCCGCCCCCCACCGCCCCGAGAGAAGTGCCCGCTGGAGGACTGGGCCGGGAAGTGAAGTCCAGAGCGTCCGCGTCGGGAAGGAAGAGGCACAAGCACCCCCTGCGTGCAGGGGCACGGCGGCCTGTGGGTCTCGCACAGACAGGAGCACCGCTGGACTGGTGAACAGGGTGGCGAGGCCGCAGGGTGCAAGACCTACATACAGAGGTCGCTTGTACTTGCAAACGTTCGCAACGAGAAACCAGGAAACCAAGAAAACGACTCTTCGCAGTAGTGTTAAAAACAACAAGATATGAGGAATACACTTAACAAAAAGGAGCGCGAGGCTTGTCCGCCAAAAACCCCCAAACAAACCAAAACACCCGACGAGCTGCACCTGAAGCTCATGGTTTCCTGTCGCGGGCCCCCGGGAGGAGGCGTCCCCTGGATGCGGCTGACTCTGTGAGCGGTTGGCACGCGGGGGACACGGGACGTCCCCTGGGCGGCTGCAGAAGAAGCCTGCAAGTCCCCACCGACGCGCGAGGGGACGGGAAGGGTCGGGCCCCAGGTTGCTGGGTGGGAGCAGGGGACCCAGGGCTGCGGTCTGGTCATTCTGGCTGCACGGGTCATGGCCGTACCCACGGGCAGCGTCTCTGCCCCGGGTGAGACGGAGTGTGCAGGGCGGCGTGGAACACCGGCGGTCGGGAGTTTGCGGACACGCGGGTGGAGGTGCCCGGTGGGCGAGTGGCTGCCCGTCTGACACCCGAGGAGGGAGGTGGGCTTCCGGTCAGAGTCCGAGCACCGCTGACACGGCGGGGGCAGCCGTCGCCAACGGGGCTGCGGGGGGCGGGTGCCGAGCGAGGAGAGCAGCGGAGGACGACGCAGACTGTGGGTCACGGGCACTGGGAGACTGCCGCTCAGCGGCTGAATTGCGTGCTCCCGGAATTCATGTGTTGAAGTCCTAACGCCAGGCCCTCCGAGGAGGGCGCCCTTGGTGGAGCTGGAGCGTTCGCAGGGCTCATGCAGGGAAAACGCGGGTGTCTCGGTGCGCCCTGACCGGCGTGACTGTGTGCCCCCCCGAAGGCACCCCTGGAGACAGTGCGCACGTGGGGGGAGCGCCATGGGCCCGCGCAGACGGCCACTCCACGCCGCCACCGAGAGGCCGCGGGGGACCAGCCCTCCCGACAGCTGGTCCCCAGGCTTCTGGGCCCCGGAGTTGAGAGACAATAGATGCTGGTGTCTCAGCCCCAGGGTGGGGGGGGGGCTGCTGCAGGGGGGAGTGGGGAGGGACTCTCAGCAGCGTTAGATCCAGCCGAGGACCGAAACCAGACCTGCCCGCGTACCTGAGGCCACCTCTTCCTCTGCACAGGGCTGCTTTGTTGCCAGCCTGACCTGAGGCTGTGTGTCCCCTGCTGGCTCCTGCCCTGGCCACCCCCCCACCCCCCCAGCAGGCCTGGGGCGTCCGGGACCCCTCCCTCCATCGTTCATCGCTGTCTCGTCATCTGCTGTCACTCTCAACCTCCCCTTGTCTGTCCCCGTGCGGTCGATGTTTTCCAACCTGAGAGTGGGAGTCAGATGGATCCTTGCTAAATGTCATCTTGCTGGTTTTGATTCCGGCGTCAGCCAGAAGTCGCTTTCCATGTCGGCTCTGCCGTCTTCCAGGCTGGCTCTCCCTGGAGGCCGGTGGTGTCCGCAGAGTGGGACTAGACGTGCTTATTTTCTCTTTATTTGAGTTACCGATGGAAGAGTAAAACCCGCAGGGGCGGCACCGGGGGGCAGACCCCCGCCACGCCCTGGGTCTGTGCTGAGAACCCCCCTCTGCGCCCCGTCTATCTGGGCCCCAGGCAGCCCGCCCTGCCCTCTGGGTCCAGCCCCTTCCACGTGGGCTTGGCTGGAGCCCGCTGACCAAGCAGACGGGCTCCACGCCCTCCAGGCGGCGTTGGCTGATCTCCTCTCCCCTCTGGTTCCGGTCCTCGCCGTGCCTGGCGGCGCTGGTCTGGGCTGGGCTACTTCCTTGGACCTAGCCACTCCCCCCCGTTAACCCCTAGGCCTCAGTGCCTTCTTCTGTAGAATGAGGGCAGCAGTGTAACACACACACGCGACGTGGGTGTGACAGTTCATCGAGGTAATGTCGAGTCCTCGCCACGTGTCCACCGGCGTGACCCCGCCCTGCCCCGTGTGCGTGGGAACGCCCTGCCCGCCTGCCCCATGTGCCCGCTGCCGGCATGGCCGGGTCGGTCCCCTGCTTTCTCCCCTCACCCGGTGTGGTGTTCTGGGGTTCATACAGCGTTGTGCACGTGTAGGTGCACACATGCACGTCTGTTTGCACGTGTGCTGGTGTGCGTGGGTGTCTCAGTCCTCTGCTGGACGCTGCTCAGGGCTCGGGCTTGCGTCCCACTGACCGACTCCGGTTGAGCGAACGCCCGGGTCGGCTGAGCAGGGAGGTGAGAGAGAGAGGCGGCAGGAGCCACGTCGTTGCGGTGGAGGCAACATCTTTAAAGGGAGTTTATAGCTCACATTAATTATAAAATGTCATAGCGTTGCCCTTTTTTAAAGACCAGCTTTAAGTGGAGTTGGTTCCTAGGAGCGTGCTTTTTAAGTGCAGTGACATCGGCGCGAACACGGGTCCAGTGCAGGCGTGTGTGTGCACAGTCACGCGGCGTGCGCGGAGCCCGTGGGCACACGTTCCTCGGGCTGCACGCAGGGTCTCGCCCTCCCCCGAACCCTGCAGGCGGGAGCGGCCGGCGGGAGCCCCTGCCTCGGCGTCCCGCACCGTGGCCTCCGGCGTGCGCAGTGCAGCGTGTGGGGCGCTGTTCCCGAGGACGCGGGAGGCGTGTAGAAAGGCCGGCGAACCAGGAGAGTTGAGAGCGTAGCATTTCCGGGCACTTGGTTCCTGAAAAAGTTGGTTTTCAAAATCCTGCCGCGGGTGACCCAGTAATGTAGTTCCGTGATGGTGTCGGTGAGCTGTAGCACTAGTCTGTGGTACAATCCGCTTAATCGTCTGTCATTTTGCTCAAAGCCGCAGAACCCGTTGATGGCGGGAAGTGAGGTCTTGCTCTGGCTGGGTGAACACCCCGCCCCTTGCTCGCTGGGTTGAGTCGGCTCTGTCGCGCGTCAGGCACTTCCCGTGGACCTGGAGTGCGCACGTCCAGGCGAGGTGGCTCTGAAAGCAGGCGGGGGCTGGAGCCCAGCGGGGACACTGGGGACGTGGAGGGTGGACTGACCGGGAGTGGGGAGGCAGGGGGTCCCGGCCGGGCCGGCCCGGCCCAGAGGGTCCCGCTGCGGCTCGTCCTTGCCGGCGGGAGGCGTGGGAATAACAGGCATTTAAATGAGTTAAGAAAATAAACATTTCAAGAGGTAAACATAAATAAAACATGAAGCCGTGAGCTAGGCCTGGGTCTAGAAGGTTTGCTGGTGGCTAGGATTTTAGCTCAGTGAAAACGTCTAAAGGAGGCGTCGGCCAGTCAAGTCCTGTCGGGCGCGGAGGGCGTGGCGTGCCACCCCGGTGGGCTCGGTCTCGGAGTTCAAGGACGGCTCGACGCCGGAGAGTCTCTCAGTGCCACACGTCACACCAGGAAATTAATTGAGGAAAAACGTAGAAAACACTACTTACTGAAAATCCAACGTATGTTCACAACAAAGCTCCTGGGAAATTAAGACTGCGGGAGAGCACCCTTAGCTTCGTAAAGTGTGCCCATCGAAAACCCGTGGGAAGCTTCGTGGCGAGAGTTCAGACACATCGCCTCCTAGAGTCAGGGTGCCCGCCGCCCCCGCCTCCAGCGGGAGCGCGCTCAGCTCCAGCTAATGCGGGACGAGGGGGTGGAGGCGGGAGGGTGTGTGGGTTGGCATGGGACAGACAGCCCTGTCCTCTGCTGAGGGCGGTGGGGCTGTCCGCACGGACGCTGGGGAGGACCTGTGGACAGACCGTGAGAGCCCGTGAGAGAGGTCGCGTCCCTCAGTTCCTGATAAAATATTGGCAGCACGTCTCTCTGCCAGTGAGAACCAGTCAGGAAGCCCGATTTGGGGTGTCCCCGTTCACAACAGCCGCCAGTATGCCGAGGTGCCCTGGAATGGCCTCACAGTGTCCGCAGGACCCTTATGCAGGTGTGACGTGACCCGGAAGCGACCACACCCTGACGGAACAGGAGCTCCGCACCACGTCCGTGGGAAGGAGACGAGGTGTTAGGGCGACGCCAGCTTACGCCCAGATTCACGTATGGATCCCCGTCACCCTAGCAGTTCTCCGGGAGGGGCCATCAAATCGGCCTGGCGAGCAGATCTGAGAGTCCACGTGGAAGGAGCCACGCATGGGCAAGGTGAACTGAGGAATGAGGCCAAGCTGCAGGGCCTGACGGCCCCCCCCCAGAGAGTCAGGCCTACAGAGCGAGAGGTACGGAAGCAGTCTGACTGATTGTTCAGGGACAGACAGACGGACAGACGGACAGACAGCTGGAAGAGGCTGGAGGGCCCCCGGCCACGCCCGGAGGGGCGGGGGAGCGGGACAGGCCGCTCCGTGCCCAGGGCGCCCCTCCGAGCCCGCTCCGGAACACGGGGCCCGCTCCCAGCCTGGCGCTCTGTGGCCGTCAGCCAGATGGCAGACCTCACGCGGCTTCACGAGAACCTTCCCCTGCGGACCTCAGATGCGGTGGAGTACGGCACGACAGGGCGGCGCTGTCATTTGGTGGGGGGAGGGGGGAGCCTTCTTGGCGCCGGCGCCGGAACGGTCGGCGGTGCAGCGTGCGGGGAAACGGGGAGCTGGAAGCCCGAGAGCGGCCCAGCGCCCGGTGGGCAGCGCGCTCGCGGCTTCAGTAGACGCCGCGCCGACAAGCCCCGGGCAGGGAAGGGCCCCCCCCCCCGCCCCCCGCCCCGAGGCCCAGCGCACTGAGGGGGGCCGTGAGCGGGGGGGGGGCGCCAGCAGGTCTGACCCCAGCAGAGCGCTGCAGGGGAGGCCGAGCAGCGGAACGTACAGCGAAGTCACGTGTCCACCACGTTCTGCGACTTTCTGCATATGTCATACTCCCAACACAAAGCAGCAGTTGGAAGGACAGAGGGAGCGGGGACGCACCGACAGAGGACTCGCCGCCGCCGCTCTGAGGGGCGCTCACTGGCACCTGATCGAGGACGGGAGACGTCAGAGGGGCGGGCGTGGCTCCGGCAGGCCTCCCCCCGCCCCAGGAGCCAGCAGGGGCCCTGCTGCTGGCGCCCCAGCTCGGCCGGGGGGACACGGGGGTGCTCCTGTCCCGCCACCCGCCACGCGATTGAACGTTCTCACTGAGGCTCCTGTGGACACTGACCGGGGCGGGGGGGGGGGGGGGTGGAAACGTGCGCACACACACCGCGAGGCAGCGGCTCCGCGGTCTTGACCCTGCTCTCCCGCTTGGTCCTCCTTCCCCCTTGCCCCGCCCCCCCGCCCCGTGCCCTCCTGGCATTCCCCTCTCCAGCGCCTGCTCCCCCTCCCCCAGGGCAGCAGTTCTGTCTGTGGCGTCGGCAGCGCGTTGCGCACGGTGCTCGGTGCCCAGCGGTTTACGTTTTTGCAGAGGAGGTGACGGATGGAGACAGGTAATTCACACGTGTGAGGTCTGTGCCTGTCAGGTTGGGAAGATTAAAAAAAAAAGGTCTGTAACACCAGAAATGGCAGGGATGAAGCAACAACACAGGACCCCCTCTGTGGAGTTGGCCGAAGCGCACATCTGTCCGGCCCCTGGGCCCCTCCCATCTGGGTCCTCCCCGTGGCGGCCAGGGTCCTGGCCGGGAGAGGCCGGCAGGCATCTGTGGGCGGCAGCATCTGTGGGCACCGAGCTGCGGGGATGCGTAGCTCGGGTCCCACGGTCCCAGCCCTCCAGACCCTCCGGACGGCCTCGCCCGTGGGAGCAGTTGAAGTCGGAGAGCTCGGGCAGGGGGAAGGAGCCTCCCCGGGCGGGCAGGCGAGCGGCGGCTTGCCCGTCCTCTGCCACGTGCTCCCGAGAACGGCCCTCAGATGCTGGTGTCCGTGTCCCTCGTCCTCTCTGCAGACGGAGAGGGAAGGTGTGGGGGGCTGGTTTGTTCCCGCAGGGGGACTGGGGACGCGGCTGCGGCTGCGCCGTGGCTCCCTGGCTCTGTGGAGAGAACAGCCTCTGGTTCGGGGGAACGTGGGGGAGGCGCTCCTGCAGCGAGGGAAGACCGTGTGCAAGACGCGGCCTGTGTCCCGGCCGTGAGGCAAGGGCGGGGTAGGAGGGGCGCCCCTCGCGGGGGCCGCTGCTCACCCGCGCCGGGCCTCCTGCACGTGGGGCCGCTGCGGGAGCAGCCGTCCCGCTGGGCGCGGCACGTGCCGCCCGCGTGTGGCGGCTGCAGCCAGCTGGCCGCGCCGGACCCGCCAGTGGCGGCCCTTTCTGCTCTGGGGGTTCTCGCTGGAACAGCGTGCCGCGAGAAGGTCGTGGAACGTCACGTAGGCTGTTGTGAGCCCGCAGCCTGCGCTTCTTGGCACTGGGGAAGGGAGAACCGAGAACCTGCCCGTGCGTGTGTGGCTGTGTGTGCACGGGATGCCGTGTTTCTGAGGACACGTCTTCAAGTGCGGTCGTGCGGAGCTATTTTTAGGCCTCCTTGCTCCCAGCAGTGCTGTTTAAAGATTCAGCTCAGGCTGCTAATAGGTGTATTTATAACCATTCTGCCGACTGCCCCAGCATGAATGCTGCTGCAGATGCTGCTATTCTGGGAGGTGTTGCCATGGTTACCGTTAACCCTTTGCCTGGAAGAGTCTGTCAGTCGGTGTGCTTTGTTCTCCGGGGCTCAGGGGCATTCGCATGCCTGCATTCGCTCTGCAGCGGAGACGGAGATGAAAATCGCGTGCACTTCACGCTCGCGCAGTGAGCACACTCAGCAGATGAGCGAGCAGCAGATGTAATTAACATTAGTGGAGGTTACTCCCTTGCCCATGAGACAGAAAATAGAACAATAAAGTTAGCTTCGTAGCACTGCAGTGCTAAAGCCATCTTCTAATTTGAATGTGGACACACGTGCAGAGAAAGAAGATCCGGCTCCTTAAGATACACTGTTCCCGTCTGCCACCTGCGATTTCTCCAGCTCCGCCGCTCCCTTGGCTTGACAAGTCAAGTATTTCTGTTAATACTCCTTTGTTAACTGGAACACCCTTTGCACCACGCTCTGAAACTAGGGGGAAGGCGGTGGTGGGAAAAGGGAGACAACTGTATTAGAACATCAGTAAAAAATAGTTCGAAGAATAGAATAATAGTGGCACACCTTGGGGCACACGCTCCGCCCTGATTTACCCGGGGGCGTCCGAGCTCTCGGCGGCTGCGCGCCGCACCGGCAGAGGGAGAGCTGTCCTGGGCCATACGTTCAACACACCGCGGCGCGTAATGGCAAATAAATCTCATAATGTTTTACGTGAATTTGGGGTTTTGTGTTGGGCCGCATTCGCAGCCGTCCTGGGCCGCCGGGTGGACACCCGTGCGAGGGGGACTCGTCCGCGAGTGAGTGCAAAACACACGGAGACGTGGTGGGCTGGGGGGTGGGCTCGGGCCCTCCGCTCTTCAGGAGCGCCCCACCCCGCCACCACGAGGCCTGCTGCGTCAGGGGTGGGGCCCGTTCTCCTACCCACTCGCCGTGCATCGTCGCAAGAGGAGTTGAACAAGCACCTCTTCCAGCCCGGAGAACAGAACCAGTGTTGCAGAGAGGTGGCACGGACGTCTGCTGTAACCTAGACAGGTGGCCCTTGGGGCCGAATCCCGGGGATGAGTTGTGACTAGCGCAGGCAGTGAGAGGAAGGGAACCACTGGCGGAGGGACACCTGCCCGGGGAGAGGGTGGGAGAGGCGGGGGCAGGGTCTCGGACCACGGCGCAAGGGCCCGGCCTGGGCCTGGGCTGCACCCAGTGCGCTGTGCAGAGCTAGGGGAGGGGCCGCGGCAGGGGGGCTGGGAGCGCGGGCGGCCGCACCCCGAGCACCAGCCTCCCTGGTGCACAGGCCCGCTCCGGTCGAGTCCGGCTGCCGTCCGTGTTGAGAAGTCGCCACGGGGGGCACCACCCTTACTCTGTGGGGGAGGGGCGGAAGCTTCGGAGTGCGCTCGCCCGGGCAGGGGTTTTCCGGCACCCACGCCGGAAACATCTGGAAGGCCGTGAATTCCCGAGAGACCGGGGAGATTCTGGGCTCTCCCTGGGCGCCAGCTTCGGAACGTAGTGCTGGGAGTCTGCGCGTTCACGTGTATCTGTAGATAAACTACTCGGGTCAGGCCCTACGATGTCCCTTTCTATTTTTACACCACAAGGAAAGAACGAGTCTGTTGTCCATAAATCTTCCCTTGTCATCGAGCAAGCCAGCGGGCTGCTGCAGGTTAGAAACCAGCTGTGCACTGCAAATCTCTGGCGAATCTTCTAGAAAACAGAAACATACAACATTGTTTTCTCAAAGGTGTTTAATTTTTTAAAAATGTGTCACGAGGTGGATTTTTGTTCTCTTTTAAAGGATTGCCTAAATCGTTTGGTATCAGTCGCCCAGGAAGAAAGACCTGGGTAACCAAATTGGCAAGCAAATGACCCCAGGTAGAAATTTCAGGAACAATCTAGAACCCTCTGATAGCGTGTACGTCAGAAGCGTGTTTTTGAACGAAGACGCCAACTGCAAATGGCATGTGGTTGGTAAAGAGACTGCGCCGTCAGCCCACAGTGGACTTGCCCGTGTCAGCCGGCTCGCCCGTTTCGAGGTGGATCTGGAACAAGACCGTGTGCGTCTGCCGCGCAGGCGGCCGTGGGGCCGGCCCGGCTGTGCGGGGCAGGTGGCCGTGGAGAGCCGTCGGGAGGCGGCCGGGGCGGAAAGAAGCCTTTGCTGACAGCGTGCGTTCTCACGGTTGGCGGGGCTTCTCGGGTGGGGAGGAGGCGGGCTCAGGCTTTAGATCGGTGGAAGTCCACGCGCTGTGATTGGCAGATGCTCACGGGAGCAGGCAGGTGGGGGGAGTGCGAGGCAGGTTTGGGGGACGCCCTGTGTTCTCCGGGCTGTGGCCGGCCGCCCGGGGCCCTCGCGGGGGCAGGAGCCTTCGGAGCCCATTCTTCACGCGCCCGTGCTCAGACACACGTCTTCGCTCGCCCCGCTCCCTCCCTCCCTCCCCAGGCGGCCGAGGTGGTGACAGCACCAGCCTCGCAGCGTCACGGAGAGGGCCTCCCGAGTGCGCCCTGTCTGCCCCGGCGGCCGCTGCATGGTCACCACGCCAATTCCTTCTGACGCCGATTCCTTCCTCCGTCAGCCTGGGCTTGGTACTGGGGGGCGGGGAGCAGAGTGGGGCAGGCCAGGGTCCGCCCTCGAGGCGCTCACGGGTCTGGTGAAAATACCGCACGGGCTCCGTTGTGCGGAAGCCCTCGGTCTGAGTCCTGGCTCCCCAGCGCCCCGTCTGGAGGGCGAGGACGGCGCCTCGCGGCAGGTCGGGTGCGAGGGCTCGGCGGGGCCTTGCCCCGTGCCCTCTGTCCGGCCGGTGCCGCCCGTGTTTGCCCAGGAAAGGGGAGCTTTTTCCAAATGAAGTTTCTAGTGACCCGAGGTTCAAAGTCAGAAAGACGCCCCAGGTCCTAGCACCGCTCAGCGAAGTGTCGCCTACCCTCTCGGGCCTCGGGGAGTCCAGGTCCTCTCGTGTCTCTCCTCTCAGAGCGGGGGAGGGCGCGGCAGCGTCCCCGGAGCCCCTCCTCCCCAGGTCACCACCGCCCCACAGCCGGGCACGGGTGGTCTCGCCTGTCGTGGACCCTCGCGTAAACGACCGCGTGCACGCGTGCTTCTCCTGCGCCTGGCTTTCCCGCGACACCGTGCTGGTGAGACCCGTCCACGCTGCCGCCCGTTCGGGCCCCTTTCCCCGGGGCAGCGGGCTGCTGCACGGCTGCCCCTCAGCTGCCCGGACGGCCGACGGGCCCCTGGGCCCCTCCTGTGCGGGCTGCCGCATGCATCAGAGGCGGGCGGCGCTCTTCCATCCCCGTGTTTGCGTGACCTGCTGATGTCGGCCTCCGAGTGGAAGTGCGGGGTCGCGAGCTCTGTAGCTGCGTTTAGGAGAACATTGTTATCGTCAGTGAAGTCCGGAGAAACGGGTCCGAAGAGGGGTGAGCACCTCCCCCCACCCAGGGAGGGCTCTAAGGAAAGTTTCACAGAGTCTGAAGGGGCCGCCCAGTGGGAGCGGGCGCGGGGCCGAGGGGACGGGGCACAGGCGCCCTGACCCCATGCCTGGTGAGCTCGTGAGGTCAAGGACGCCGCGGCCGAGCTGTCCTCTGCCTGGGGACCGCCTCACCGGCTGCCCTTTCCAGAACCGGTGCACCGCCGACTCCTGTGTCTGCTCAGCGGTTCCGAGACGCCCCGCGTGGCTGCTCCCATCTGTCAGCCGGTGCCGCTGGACCTGGGCCTGGACCTGGACCCGGACCCGGGTGAGACAGCTGGTCTGCGGCGCTGGTCCGGGGGGCCTGCTCCTGCCCAGTGCCCCCAGGCCCCCAGCACACCTGGCCAGTGCCCCAGGCTGCAGACGTGTCTCCGCCCACCCGGAGCCTGGGGCAGGGCTGGTGCTGCTGCCGCGTGTCCAGAGCCAGGCGCCCCCCTGGCCCTCCTCGGCCCCGCGGCTTCACCAAGACGGCTGGGGAGAAGGAGAGACCCCAGCGGCGCGGGTGCTGGAGCCTCAGCAGATGTCATCCTGTGCGCGTGTCACGTGGGCCCTGCCACCTCCACCAAGTCTGTTCGTTAGGAGCAAGTCACAGGTCCCACCCCCACTCCAGGTGGCGGTGCCGGGAGCCACCTTAAGAGCAAGTATAGGGGACGGTCACAGGGCTGTCTTACTTGTCCCTCGAGCCCCCACGGGAAGGATCCTGGCGCTCCGCGGCAGAACGTCGTGCGGACGATGGCGAGGTTTAAGGCATCGATTTTCCATCAGAACTGCAGGTGCCTGAGCAGCAGGACAGGCACCCGGCGTCGCCTGCGGTGACAACTTCACGGTGTGCTGTGATCACACACAGTGCTGGAGGGGGCCAGCTCCTCCCCAAGCCAGTCCGTCACCCCCGGTGCTGCCGTTGCTGCCGCTGCCCTGGCCCTGCGGGTTCTCCCTGGGCCCCTGTGACCCTTCCCACCCTGGCCCCCCTGCCTCGGTCAGGCTGGCCGCCCGCTCCCGTATGGCCAGAGAGCCCTCTCTCCCTCAGGACAGTGCCTGCAGCTCTGCCAGGGCTCCTGGGAGGAAACCCGAAGTGCCCCGGGCCCCAGACCCTCCGTGATCTTCCCCGGTTGGCTCCTGCAGGCTGTCTCGTGGCACCGTCCCTCTGGCGTCTCCAGGTCCCGCAGCCCCAGAGCCCTGGGATGACCCTCTGGCTCCGCCCCGACTCCTGCCTGCACCGTATGTTCTTTCCCTACAGCGTCCTCCCCCCTGTCCTCACACCCGTGTCCCTGTCCACGAGTGACTGGGTGGCTCCCTGCAGAGCCGCCTCCTCCGAGGAGGCCTCCCAGACGTCCTCGGGAACAGCACAGTCTCTTCGCTCCGCCACGCGGTGCCCGCAGACCCCTCGCAGGGCTCCACGTGATGCCTGCTAGTCTGACCCCGTTCCGTAACGTTTTAAAGACACGCACCTCTGGGCTCGTAGAGCCTCGCACGGCGCTGGTTGAGAGCATGAGCTCCGTGAACTTTGAATGAGTGAAAAGAGTGAATGAATGATTGACTAAGAGTACTGCAGCGAAGCTGGGCAGAACTGAGAAATCTTAAAGGCGAAATCTATTTAAAACTCCTTCCTGGGAGAAGCACACTCTATTGTATTAATTAACTCAGAAGCTTGCAAATCAGGGAGATGCTAACGATCTTTTCCCATCCGCTGAAGAGAGGAGCTGGCAGAGTCCCGGTTCCATTCATCATGTTCCGCTTCGGGCCGGCTGTGCTGATTTTCCTGGTAAAAAGGGAAAAGAAATCCCACCACATTGGGAGTCTCAGGGATTTTCTTCTGGAGTCCACACTTGTCTTAGTTTCCGTGTTGCAGTGCGGGCAGGTAGGGCCCAGTTTGAGATCAGGCCCCGTGTTCTCCGGTTCCGGCATCTGCCGGAGTGCCTGGGCCGGGCTGAGCATGCATGCGCCACAATCTCACACGCATGTAAAGAGAGCTCATGGCACATCTGTCTCCCCTCACCTTCTGAACACCTACTGGGCTCCCGTCAGGTGGGGCAAGGCCTCCGGAGTCTGGGTGGGACTCGGAGTCGAGGAGCTCGGCCTTGCAGGGCTGTGGAGGCGGATGCAGAAAGTGGTGCAGGAGAGCTGTGATCAGGGTGCCCCCTCCAGGGGGCCCCACGCGGTTCTGTGGGGACCCAGCTGAGATGGAGGGGGTGCCCTTTGTGCTGAGAGCAACTTGGAAGGCTTGAACAGAGGCGGTGGCATCAGGAGACCTCATGGTGGGAGGTGGAGGATTTGGGGTCGGAAGACCCGGCTGAATTCCCTGCTTTATCTCTGAGCCGGGCGACTGGGGGGAAGTTACCCGATCTCGTCCCGTCTCGGGCTCTGACCTCTGAGACGGGAACGTTGCTGTCGCCCGAGACGCATGTGTGACATGACCTACTGACGTGACAGTGTCCACGTGCCCCGAGAGACTGAAGGCACTGAAGTCGTTTCATTGAAGCTGGCCCTTAGAGGGCGGGTGGCTGCGGTGCCTGGAGCAGCGGGGACGGTGTGGACAGCGGGCCCCGGGGGACGGGACGGGGCCCAGGGTGGAAGGATGACCGGGCTGAGCCCTTCTGGGGGGATCCCGGGAGGCCCTCGGCTCTGCTTTATAACGTACTGCAGTTTCGTTGGGCCAATTCATCATCCGGATCAGTTTTCCGAGGCTGCGGGTAAAATTAGCCTGGTTTCCTGAGCTTGCTCCAAAGGACAGCGCCCCCGCTGCGTGCCTCCTGGCTGCGGCTGACCGGCCGGCCAATGTCCAGCTGGCGGGCTTTTGCCCCAGCCCCCTCTATCCCACCGTCTTCTAGCCTGGGTGTTACAACACGGCTGCGCCCCTGGGTCTCCTGGAGACCCTCACCCCGCCGATGGCTTTGGCGTGACACCTGGAGGAGGCCCAAGCGAAGGTCTGGATTGCACTGAGCGAAACTGCTTTTCATGCTGCCTGTGGCCCAGAGGGAGCGGACGGGGTGGCGCCTGGGCTCGGGTGGGGTCCACAGCTGCACTGCAGGACGGGCTGCAGGGGCCACGGCTGGAGAGCTCTCAGGCCAGCCTGCCAGGTGGCCCCCCCGCCCCCACCGCGATCCTGTGCCCTGGGTCCCGCCACGACAGGCGCAGCCCGCAACCCTCCAGCTCCCAGGAGGGGCCTCCTCTCGGCCCAGCCTCTGTTCCGCAGCCTCTCCTGCTCCTGCTGCCTGGGGCCAGTGGCGCTGAGCGCACAGTGACGGCCATGCTTCCGGTGGCCTTGCCCGTGCACAGAAGACAGCTTCCCACGAAGGGGGCCGTGGTGGCCCGCAGAGACCTCAGACGGTGTCCCTGAGGGTCCTGAGGGGATCGAGTCCTTTGCCGACACCTGGAGCCCCGGGATCCCTTTGCAGCCGGGGCCATCCGCTCACTCAGCAGCCGCTGGCCGTCAGTGCCGGTCAGGGGCCGTGTTGCTGGCGGGGGGCGCTGCTCTGGTAGGGGCTGATGCTGCCTGCGCCGAAGCTTTGTTTGGCTGGACTCTGGTGAGCACACTTCCTGTCCACGGCCCACCCTGGCTGTCGCGCTGCTCCGTGGGCGGCGTCGGGGTCCTGTTCGTGGGGGGCAGGGGGGTGCGCAGGTGCGCCCGGCAGGGCTGGGGTTCCTAGTTCATAAAGTGGGGTTAGTAGTGGTCACCTCCCAGGACTTCTGTGAGAAACAGGCCTTCACAGACTCTGTGAGCTCTAAGATTAACACGCAGACGTGACTTCAGGTGATAAGTGGCTGTACGTAAATGGCGTCGTAGCTCGGTCACCGCACACGGTGGGCCTCTGCAGCCCTAAGCTCGGGAGGGATGCATTTTCACCTTTCAGGTCACGTGCACCTGACGTCGCATCTCTTCCCAGGAGCACTGCGCTGAACCGGAGCCCGTTTCCTGAGCTCCTTCTGAGAGAGCACGCGTCCAGCCCACCTCCGCCGCTCGCCGGTTCGGTCCTGCCGCGGTCGCTGCTCCCGCAGGCCGCACCCGGCGCAGGCTGCCGCTGTCCGCGCGCTGCATGGGCACCGCCCCCTCGAGCCCTCACTGCAGCCTGCAGGTCGGCAGCACGTCCTCACCACCGCCTCCCAGACCAGGTGCCGGCCTCTTAGCAGGCGGCAGCCGCGTGTCCCGGTGGGTCAGTAAGGCTCCCCGGCTGCAGAGACCCTGCTCAGTTGTGGCGCCGCGCCGCTTGGTGGTGGAGGACCCGGGAGGGACCAGTTCAGGCAAGGGGATGCCTCCCTCCTGTTCACGTGGGCCCCACGTGCGACCACGTGCTCTGGCGGGTGGGGGTGCTGGGGATACTCGGAGCCCCGCCCACGGGGTCCCCTGCTGCTGTCCTGCCTCCGGGCACTGCGGGGAGCCATGGCGCTCGTCACCCCCCCCGCCCACCGCACATTCATGCCGGCCCCCCCTCCCCAGGCTAACATGCCCCCCACCCCCGCTGCCGCCGGAGGGCGTGCCCGGGCCGGAGCGCAGCCCGGCCGCTCACACCCCCCGCCGCAGCAGGCGTGCGCTCTCTGTGACAGCGGTGGCATCTTGAGAATCAGTTGTAGTGCCCGAGAGAGGTACGTGACTCAGTGTGACGGCCCCTGAAATCGGAAAATTACAGGCATCAGCCTCTATCAAATGATGACAGCGCCAGCCAAACGGGTGACTCAGCGTCTCCCTCCGGTTCCGTGTGACCCCCGCCTGCTCGCGAAGGGGAAGACAGGCTGCTTACTGAGTGCCTAGCCGGGCTGCTCTGAAGTTTTCTCAAGGAGAGAGCGAGCCACGTGCAGAAACAGGCCGGCTCCGGGGACGTGACGGCCGCGCTCCTGGGTGCGACTCTCCTGCCTGGGAGAGCTGGCCGCCCAGGGTCTCTCCCAGCCGGTGCGGGCCGGGGGGAGGGGCGGGGGGGCCAGACCCGCCCTCCTCCCGCTTCGCCGCGGCTCGGGCGTCCTGCGGAGCGGCGCGGACGGGCCTCGGTCGGCCGCCTCACACCTCTCAGTATCCCTCCGCCCTCGGATCCGGTCGCCTCACACCTCTCATCAGTATCCCTCCGCCCCCGGAGCCGCAGTCCGCCCTCCGCCACTGCCGCCACGCCCCACCCGTTCCCCACCCCGGAGCGGCTCGGGGTTCTGGTCTCGCTGCGTTTGGTCACACCTCCGGGCTTGGCGCTTGCTGCCCGCGCAGCTCGGAGCCGCCTCCTTCCCCTCGTGTGCCGTGGGCAGCTGCTGCTTCTCCCTCAGCCCCCCCCGGAGTGATCATCACGTCTCCAGTGTTGCGAGCACCCAGGTGTGCCGGGCGGTGGTGGTGACGTGCTGCCCAGTCGCTGTCACGTTCAGCCACCCGGCTCCTCCCAGGGTGGGTCTGAGGGCTGGGCCTGGCAGGGGCAGCCGCGTGCCCCGGCCCCACAGCCCAGAGGGGAGCAGAGAGGCCTGCGTGGTGCCGAGGTCTGTGCTCGCGCCGGTCCCCCAGGCTGCCTCTGCGCTGCGACTAGCCCGCCCCTTCCCCGCACAGCTCCGCGCTCTCGGTCACTGCGGTCAGCACGGGGGCCATCAGTGCCGGCCGCCAGACGCCGCTGTGAGGATGGGGGACGGCTTGTGGCCCGCTGAGAGGATCAAAGCGATGCGTCGGTGGGTGGTGTTTAGCCCAGCGCCCGCCCGGGGCGCGAGCCGAGCACACAGGGCAGCGGTGACCGCCACCCAGAGTGCTCCCTGCAGCGGGTGCGTGTCAGCTCCCAGCTCCCGCTCTGTCCTCGGAAACGGCCGAGTCGACAAAGGAGAGGGCCACCCCCGTGTTCTCTCCGAGAGAAGCCGAGAGTGCTGCGTGGAACACGCCAGCGAGCCGGCCCTCCGCCTCCTGCGGGAGCCTCCTCATTAAAGTGTCCCCTTTGATGGAGTGTGCCGGCGGGCGCAGGAGAGCGGGCCTCTGCTCAGAACCACTTTAGGGTCCTGAATATTTTAAGGAGTTTTATCTGCTCCTGTGCCTGCGAATTAATCTGCACGGGGCCCCTCCCGGGACTCGGGGCCTCGCCTCGGCGCTTAGCAGGGCGTCACGGGCACTGCTGCCCGTCCCCGTCCTGCCTTTTGTGTTCCGCCAGGTCCGCCTTCTCCTTGCCCTCGCCCAGGGGGCTCCACGGAGTCATTGCCGCCCCGGGGGGCATGGCCACGTGCGGTCTGGTGTGCGGCTCGGGGCTGTGCAGGGCTGTGTCTCACTCTCCGTGTGCCCCAGCGGTGGTCCCGGGGCCCCTCAAGGCCCCGAGGCCCAGAGGCAGCACAGGCATGGGGGGGTGGGGGTAGGGGAGTTGGTGCCGGTGGGGCACGGCTGGGCGCAGCGGCGGAGAGGGGCGTGGGGACTGGCTTTCGGAAGGCGGTGGCCGGGATCTCGCCCTGCAGGAGTCGCTGGTCTTTCCAAGGCTCAGGCGCTCACCTGTGCGGGGGCTGGGGGCTGCCCTGTCTGGATGGAGCTGCCCGTGGGGAGCCCGAGGCCAACGGAAAGAGCCGGGGCTCCCCGGGGCTGGCCCTCAGGGCCCTGCAGGGGGCAGGCAGGGCTCCCCAATAACGCTCAAGTCTCCTGGGGAGAGTCGGCTAAGGCCGGGAGCCCTTACCTCCACCCCCAGGGAGGGGGAGTCAGGGGGCCTGTGTGGGTGCAGCCAGGCACTGCCTGGGGGTCTTCCCGCAGGTGGCGGGAGCCTGCTCTTGGGGTCTCGGGCCTCACCTCTCTGCTGCTCCCTTGCCACCTGGTGCTCCAGGTGGGGCTTCGGGGGGCTGTTCTGGGGGAGGGGTGTGTGTGCAAGCCTCGGGGGCTCTCCCTCTCGGGGCGTGGGAACTGCTGTGGGTTCCGCGGGCACGGAAGCGGAAGCCCCTTCTTGGTGCCAGCACTCCGCGTCTCAGGGACAAGAGCCCACGGTAGCTCCGAGACACGGAGGCGGCTCTGCCCATGCTCGCGAGGGGGGCCGCCAGGGACCCGGGGTGAGTGAGGACAGGGCCGGGCCCGAGAGCTGCGCACCCTGGGCCGGGCCGGGCCCTGCAGGTTCTCGGTCCGGTTTTGCAGCTGACGGAGCTGCCCACTTGAGGTGCACAGTCAGCCTCTCGCCTCCTCAGTCTCCTTACGAGGAAGTGGGGGCCGGACTGGGCAGACTCCGACCCTCCCCTTCCCAGTTCAGCCCACGGATCCCGAGTGAGCGGTCAAGCTCAGGTTCTGCCCGGAGGGTGTCTTGTCTTAGGCGCAGCGCCAGCACGCGACACGCACCCAGAAACACGCTTCCTCTTCTGTAGCCTGGAGGACCGAGAGCCTCGTGCCCGCCCTGCCTGGCCCTGGCTGCGGGCCGGGTCAGCCCTCAGGCGTGCCTGGGCCCTGCGCGGCTCTGCCCTGCACGTGTGTTGTGTGTGTGTGCGCGCACATGTGTGTGTATGCACACGTGTGCCTCAGCGAGCCCCGCCTCAGCGGAGGGCGCGTCCCCGCCTGCGCCTTCGTGCCGCCCTGCCGCCCTGCGGGTGCGGGGGGAGGGCCTTCTGCACCGACGAGGGGCGGGCCTCCGTCCCGGAGCCGCGGGGTCTGCCAGCCGCGAGGGGCTGCCGGGGGGAGCAGCCCTGGGCCGAGAGCAGTGTCTCCAGCCCCGCTGTTTCTGTAACTTCGCACAGCGGGCGGCAGAGCAGGGCCCTTTGAAGCCCCCCGCCCCGCCGCTGGCTCCGTGCCGCCTTTCATCTGCGCTCTTCCCCGGTCGCGGCAGTTAATTATCTCTGCCGAGACTCACTCTGCCGGCTCTCCGGCGGGGTTCCCGCCGCCCTCCGGGGAGAACCCGCCCCGGCAGTCGTGGTCTGACACCCGAACAGTAGAGGCGGCAGAGCCGCTGCCCACGTGCAGGTGGTCCCAGAGGGGCCCTTCCTGGGAGCAGCCCCCGTGAGAAGCTTCGGGGCCCTGCCGGGGGCCCCACAGGCCTGCCTGCCTGCTTCTCCAGAGCGTCGCTCTGTGACGCCCGCCCAGGCCAGCCGGCCTCGGCCCTGCCCGAGCCCGTCTCGTCTCCTGCGGCCTTCGTGCCGTGTTTGTCCCATGTTAGGCCCCGTGTCACAGAGCAGCAGGGCCACCGTGTACGACAGGTACGCGGACCTCACCCGGGGTGTGGGCGGGTGACAGGTGGGGGCGAGCCCGTGGCTGAGCGCTGGGGGCCGCGGGCCTGGGCCTGGCCTGGCTGGGCTTCCCTCGAGGCACCTTCGTTCGGTTGTGTTGGGGCAGCTGTCACGTCGGCGTGCAGTACCCAGATCAACGTGTCCTTCGTCTTATGGAGGCAACCACGTGGACTCTGGCTAACCGGATATTTGACCAGGATGTTAGAGACAGAAGAAGTTGAAATGCATGATTTTTAGTGGAGTCCAGTGGGTTTCAGACCTTTTGAAAAGAATGGATAGCAGCATCCTTTCTGCAAACAGGGTCACTCAGGGGGACCCGAGGTGTGAGACGGTCGCAGCGGGTGCAGCCCCCGGTGGGGGTGCCTGTGGGCTCTGGGAGGACCCCCGGTCACTCGGGGCTGGCGGCACTGGAGCGTGGGGCCGTCCCCTGGGAGGCCCGGGCCCTGAGGTGGGCAGGGGCGTGTGCAGGGAAACACGGCGGCCCGCTGTGCGTGTGTGTCTCCCCGTGTCCGTTTCTGTAGGCGATTGGCGGGCTGTGGACCACTCCGGTGCAGAGCTAGTGGGGCACAGGGGTGGGAGCACGGCCCTTGGGGCCAGCCTGTCCCCTTGGTTGAGTGGCTGAACCCGGACACGACAAGAACAGCGAGGTGCCTGCTGCCAGGGTTCGCTGTGGGACACGGCAGGACGGTGGCCCCGAGGAGCCTGGCGCTCTGCCCGATGCCACCGGGCGGGGAAATCGTCTTTGTCCCTAACGCGCCAGCCCGGACCCAGGGCTCCCAGGTAGAAGCGTGGTCCGTCCGAGAACCGAGAACTCTGGGGAGCCTTCCGTGGCCCTGTCCCGCCTGCCAGTCAGAGGCCGCGCTGGAGGCAGCATTAGCCCTGGCAATGCGGTGCGTTCTGGTTCTCGTGTTGCCGCTGGGGAGGTGGGCTGGGCTGGCAGGAGGGCCTGGGAGGGGGCCTGCAGAGAGCGTGGGTGTGGCCCTGGAGGCCCCCCTGCGCGCCCCCCCCCCCGCCCCCCGCAGGCTCCTGAACGGGAATGAAATGCACTCGGTGCGCTGCCCGCCGAGTGACCGGGACGGGTCCGACCCCGCCGGAGCCAGGCCGCAGTGGAAAGGGAGGATGTTAGTGATAACTCTACTGCCTCCTCCGTCCGGGGTGTTTTAGCGGACGGCTTCACGTTTACAGAGACTTATTTCCATTGTGATAGTATGGCGTGTGTACTATGGGGAAGTGCTAAAAATAAAGCGATGTGGGAAGGAAGGGAAAGCGAAGCACGGTTCCCTGCCCAGACTCGGCGGAGGTGTGTTTCCACTCTCTCCGCTGAGCCCTCGTCGTGGTGGCGGCCCCACGCACGGAGCGCCTGCCTGCCTGCCCGCCCGCCTGCCTGCCACGGGCGCGGCGTTGCCCACGCCCCCCGGCAGCACGGCTCTCGGGCGGAGTCCGCTCGCACCAGACGGCTGAGCGGTGTGCCCGGGGCCACGTGCGTGGCCAGGGAGTGGCGGCGGGCAGCCCCGCCTCTCAGACTCGCCCGTCTCACCGGTAGGTCGGACCTGCGTCTCCGCTCCCGGCCTCCTCGCCGGTGTCAGCACGGAAGGACTTTGGCCACGTCATCGTCAACATCATATTAACGGCCGTGTGGCGTCCCACTGTACGACGTCACCAGACTAGTCCGAGTGGTCTCTCCTGGCTGCCGCCTTCCAGAGTGCAGCTCTGGCCCAGACTCGAGGAAGGGGAACCGCGTCGTCGAAGGTGGGAGGGAGCGCGGCGAAGCCCCTTGTCGTCAGCCGTCGAGCGGCCCCCCGGACGAGCGGTCCGGCTGAGCCTCCGTGCGGAGGGCGCAGCCGCTGGGCGAGCCCCTCACTGCGGTCTGCAGCAGGGGGCGCTGCATCCTCGCACCTCCAGCGAGCGTGAGCTTGCCTGGGCTGCGTGTGGTTGTCACCGGTGGGCGCACAGTCGCCAGCCAGATCAGACCATTTTCATTCCTTTGTTTAGCACAAGGAGAAGAGAATGCATTGGACAGCCTCTTGCAAATGCCTTACTCCCAGCAGAGCAATGAACTTGAGTGGCAGGCTGGAGAAGCAGGAAGCCAGCCGCGGTGTGCCGGGGCCTGGGTGGTGCAGACCGTGCTCGTGAGTTCCGGGACGTGTCACCCCGAACTTCTCGTCCCCTTCTGTCGCGTGTCTGCTGCCACTTTCATGTTAATGAGGCTGTTAAAATGCATTAAGACATCAGGGCGCAGGGGCACGTGCCTCTCCCCTCGCCCGTCTCCCTCTGCCCCTGCCTCCACCTCAGGGCCCCTCGTCCCCGCGGGCACCGGTGCTGGCTTCCGCCAAAGAGGACTCCGAGGCGTGAGTTCGCTCCGAATGCTGTTCCTCCTCCTCCTTGGAGGAGGAGCTTCGCTGCCCACTGTCCGGTTTTTAGAGCCTGTCTCCCTGTACGCGCTCGGGGAGGACTGCCCTGGGCCGGCCCGTCCTGAAAACGCGTGGCTCCCGGGGCTGCTGGGTCTGTGCCAGGGACCCGCGGCTTTCCTGTGGGCGGGGGGAGACACAGAGCCGCAGAACGGGAGCCGGGCGCTTCTTCCTTCTGCTGGCGACACCCTCCCCCCGGGATGCCTTTCCCACTGTCACGCGGCCCAGGCCGGTTTTGAGGACGTGCTCCGGGCTGGGCCCGAGCAGGCAGAGGTGAGGCTGGGGCGCCTGTGGCCCCGGGCGAGGCGGAGCTGCCGCCAGACACAGCTGCGGATTCCGGGGGGCCGGGCAGCGGTCCTCCTGGGGCTCCTGCTCTAGGCCCGGCCTCTGTCCACTCGGAGGATGGGGGAGTGGGGGGGTGCCCGACTGGGAGGGGAGGCAGCTGCACCCGCTCCCGTCTGGTCACTTCTCCACCGCTGTCGGACTTTCCGTGGACGTCCTCGCATTTGTGGAGATCTACTTCCCTTACAATAGAACGGCGAACACACGTGGGACCATCTCTCCTGAGCCCAGATAGAAAAGTGTGTAGGCGGGACTTCACAGAGGAGGGCTCTCTGGTTCGCCAGTGCCCTGCAGAGGAGCCACGTGCATCTTCGGGGGCACCGACCTCACTCTTCGCCTCGACGGGGATGGGCTGGACGCTGAGAAGAGAGCAGAGGCCGGGCAGCCTGGGGAGCCAGCACTCGCGCGCCGCGGAGGCCGACAGCTGGAGTCTCAGAGGCTGGCGGGGAGGGGCGGGGCGGGGCTGGCAGAGGCAGCGACAGGTGGCTTGTGTTGTGGGGGGGGGGGGGCAGCGGGCCCGCCAGCTGCAGCGGCGGTTGGGCACAGATGGCAAGGGTGGCTCGGTCCTGGCGGTGACCTGGCTGGGTGTGGGTGGTTGCCTTCTGAGTCACTCCGGTCCCACCTGTGGAGCCAGCAGGCTGCCTTCCTGGAGGAAGTGGCTTTCCTGGCTGGAGGCCAGGGAGAGTGCAGGGTTTGCGACCACAGACACAGTAGGTTTGTCACCACACCTCTCCCACAGCGCCGACTGGAGGACCCCAGCGATGAGGGTGGTGGAGCGCCTGGGACTCCGGAGCGCTGCTCAGAGACGCGCTGTTTGGTGCTGGGGCCGGGCGCACAGAGTCCGTGGGGCTCGGGCTGCAGCGCCGGGAGTCACGCAGTCCGGCCTCAGCGGCTCGGGGTTGGCGGCAGGAGGGGTTTCCCAGCTGGCATGGGATCTGCACAAGATGACGCAGGGTGCCGGGACAGGGGAGACCCCCAGGGGCCTGTGTGCGGGGCCGAGGGCTCGCCCTCGGAAGCCTCATCCCTGACGCTCTGTGTGCCTGACTGCATGGGCGCCCCCCCCACCCCCTGGCTGGGCGGCCTGGGCCTCCCCTGGGCTGGACTGACCCCGACAAGCAGGGACGTCGTGAGGCGGAACTTGGAGGTGCAGCAGCTCTGACCTGATGAAAGCGACACCTTCCGGTTGCCACGGGTGATGGGCCCTTTGTTGCCTGTCATTGGGAAGGGCCTCCGGGAGCGGTCCTAGGTGCTTCAGCTCGGGGGAACCCGTGACGGACATCCGCAGACGGACTGCCGTGCTTTGGTCTCCCCCTTGGCACCGCCCCCTGCTGGGCCCTCCGGTCCCCACCGCATGGTGCGGGTGGGCGCTGCCTCACCTCTTGGGGGCTTCGTGGGTGAAGGAACTTGCCATGTTCCCAGGCCTGGTGGGGGCAGAACCAGGGTCTGCAGCCCGCTCAGCCTGGCCAAAGCCCGAACACGGCCCTGCCGCGCCCCCTTGCCTCCCCCCAGCCCACCTTGCTCCTTGCGGACGGAGGACGCCCGGGGGGCCGGCCGGCCGAGAGAACGGGACGACGCTGTGCGTGACAACGTCCGTCGGAGCTTGTTTGTGTAATGAGCGTGAGGGCAGCTTCCGTGCCCGCCCACAGGGCGCGTCGGGGGGCTCGGGGCTCGTCTGGGCGATGCCCCGCGGTGCGCTGTTGGAAGGCACACTCACGCAGGTTGTCTGAGTTCATGGAGTGACGCCCACCCCTCAGTCGCGCGTGTGTGGACACGGCCCAGAGGCACGCGGGGCCGTTTCAGACCTCTCTGCGGAGTTTGGGCTCGCCCATGTCCACCGAGCGGCCCTACCCTGGCCAGTCCACGCGGATGACACCGTCCTGATGCTCTGGGAGAGTGGACGAGGCCGTGAGTGGTCCACAGCCCGGGTCCCGTGGGTGCCGAGGTCCAACTCGGCTCCGCACCAGCGCTGCACGGGGCGGCAGGGTGCGGAGCAGCGGGCCCTGGCGCCGTGCTCCACGATGCCCGAGGTCTGCTGTGCCGCCGCCGGCGCTTGGGACCGCGGCTGCAGGGAGGGGGGCGGCTGCTCCCCCTGCAGGGGCCTGGCTGTGCCCAGAGCGCGGGGCCGGGAGCCCGTCCTGTTTGCGCTGGGCCTGGGCGCTGCGTGGCCAGCCGGCCGGCGCCTCTCAAGAGTAATTCTTTCAACATTATTCTAACACCTTGTTTTCCCCTTCATGTGTTTTATCCTCAAGATATTGTGTGTACAAGGGAAATTCAAGGGTGAATTACTTAATACAGCAGCACAGATTAAATAACGACATCCACGGTGACAGGGGAGAGGGAGGCCCGGGCATAATTCAGGTGGTTAACGACGCGCCCGTTCGGTCCACGAGGCGGAGCCGCGCTGCTGTGCCGAGTGAGGCGGCGCGGGGCGGGGGGGCGTGGGGGGCGGGCAAGCGTCCTGAGCGGTGCCGCTGGCGGTAAACTCATTAGGCTTGGCTGCTGCCTGCGAAATACAAATGGACCAATTAAGCTGTTTTGATTTAAGAATTTCGTAATAACAGGTGAGCACCCACTCTCCTTTTATCCGTCAGCCTGATTTCATTAGGAGGTCGGCTGAGTTTGGATTGTTCTTTGGGGTGAGGAACATTAATGACGGGCATGTCTTTGATAGTGGAAGACATGTAATTCATCACGGCGTGAAACTCCCCGGCGAAAGTCTCCTCCAAGGGCAAAAGCTCCTGTCACTGGGGCACCTGCTCAAGAGCCGCTGCCTTAACGTGCAGTGACCGCAGTGTCCCTTACAGTCCCGCCGGGGGGTGGGGTGGTCTCCTCCCGGTCGAGCTCGGGGCCCGGGGTCGCAGGGCCGCCCGTGTCCGGTGGGCAGGCGCACGCGTCGCGTCCCTTGCGCGCAGAGCTGCCTGTCCCCTCTCCGTCCCCTGTGCAGCTTCCGTTCCTGGCAGTGACTTTCTCAAGGAGAACTTCCCTCTCACCTGCTTTCCGGGGCCCGCGGGTCTGGCCCAGCCCACACCAGTCCCGTGCAGCTCGCCGCCCTTCCCCCCACACACGCACGCACAGCACCACTGCCCCCGCCGCTGAGGACGCCCCCTCTGCAGCCTGCTGCCCTGGGCCCGGCCTCTCACGGTGTCGGAAATGGTCCTGTCCACGCCCGCGCCACCGGTCGGCCCGGCCCCTGCGCGGCTTGTCCCGGTCCCAGGAGCCAGGGGCCTACCCCGTCTGCTCCCCGGCACCACGGGGCGGCCTCACTGCTTCTGAGCCCTCCCGGGCTCCAGGGCCCGGCTTCCTGTCCGGTTTGAGTCGCTCAGGGCCGTCACGTGCCTG
Source organism: Phyllostomus hastatus (assembly GCF_019186645.2). Classification (NCBI taxonomy): domain Eukaryota; kingdom Metazoa; phylum Chordata; class Mammalia; order Chiroptera; family Phyllostomidae; genus Phyllostomus; species Phyllostomus hastatus. Next base: position 47,341,186 of record NW_025334017.1, on the reverse strand, counting down.
GGCCTGCCAGACCGGCTGCCCCGGAGCCTTAGGCCGGGGGTGGGGGTGTCCGTGTGCTCTCCTGGGCATCTCAGGTGGCTGAGAAGCACTGGCCTGCGGCGTGGACCCTGCTCCTCCCAGGCCCTGTCTCCTAAGCTGGCCGAGCCTTGGACGCACCTGGAGGCTTAGAGACGACCACTCCTGGGTCCGGAGGTCAGGGGGGTTGGTGGGGGTCAGGGAGGGAGAGCGGCCCCGGGGCCTGCCCGCCTCTCTGGGTGTGGTGGGGCACTGAGGTTTCTGAGAGCTTCTCCGGGAAGAGGCCCACTTCAGCCACGGCGGAGTGATTGGTGACACGCTGGTCCTGCTGTGAGCCACTGGAAAATGGGAGAAATGACTTAAATAATAGTTGTCAGATAATGGGGGGGGGGAATGAAAGCCCAGCGCAGCGCCGTGACCACTCGGAGAGGAGAGACAAGGCCGCAGGGGGCCGGCGCGCGGGCAGAGCGTCGCGGCGGCGGCGTGGGGCTGGGGAGGCAGGCCAGAGCCCGGGAGGGCTGGTGGCCGGAATCACTCGAGGGAAGGAGGGGCTCGCAACCAGTGTGCCCTGGAAGCCGCCAGGGGTCCCCTCGAGCTCGCCGCTGGGCCCTGCGCCGGTCTCATGGAGGCAGCACCCCTGCAGGCCCGCAGAAGCGGCGGAGGGCAGGGGCCGTGGCACGAGGAAGAGTCAGCTGATCGACGCCCGCGCCGGAGCGACGCCCGCGCCGGAGCGACGCCCGCGCCGGAGCGACCCGCCAGTTGTTGGAACTGGGCTCCGAGAGGTCACGAGAAGTGCGAGCAGGATGGGGACCGGAGTGGGAGGAAAAGCACACGGGGGGGCCCTCGTCGCTGTCCCGGGACGGGGCTGACTCCTGTGCCCGGCGACCGCAGGTCAGGAGTTGCCGATGGCGGAGTGCTCCCGGCAATTTAGAAGGTCGAGGCGCGGCACGCTCAGAACCCCGGGCGTGGCGGTGGGAGAGGAGCCGCCCCCATCCTCCTCCCTGGATGTGCGCCCCTTTTCCGGCTGCTGAGCACCTGGGGAGAAGGTGCGATTAGGAGACCTCCGCCCGCCTCCTCGGCCACGGAGACGTGGTCTGGGGGCTGTGCGGGGGCACGGCCGCCTCCGTCGTCCTGCCCGGCGGCAGGCCTGACGGCAGATGCCGGGGCTCGCGGCGGGCTGTCTCTGCCCTGGAGCGGACCGTCCGTCCCGTGTCTCTCCCACGGCCGTGTTAAAGAACAGGAGCCCGCCGGCGGCACAGGTGACCTTTGCAGAGCCGCTTTCTCAGGCAAATTGGCGACACTGATGTGGAGCTCATTGATTTCCTGTTTGGCTCGGGAAGGGCACGTTTACTTTAACTCAGGCGCACGGGGTGGGGGGCGGGGGTGTGCCTCACGCCGGCGGGCGCGCCGGGGCCAGCAGCCCCGCGTCCCGGGTGTGAGCCACGGCCCCGCCCTTCTGGGGCGGCGTGGGCTTGGGGGTCTGCCTGCCCCGGGTCTCGGCTCCCACGTCTGCACGGTGCGAGCTGGGGGTGCTTGGGGGGACTCTGGTTAGCGTGGAACAGAGGGGAACGCAGACGAGGGTGGGGACTCCGTGCCGCACCCCCCGAGTCTGGTGTGTGACCGGAGCTGCAGGGCCACCTTCCTTCCCCCCCTTTCATTCTTCCTTCTGGTCAGCGTTTCTGGAATCCCTGCTGTGGTCCAGACGGGGAGGTCAGAAAGATCGGGGCGTGGTGCCGGCCGACAGCTGGGGCCGGGCGGGAGGGGCCTCAGGACCGGGAGGGGCTCCCGGCCACGCGGCCTTTCAGGCGACCGGGAGCCCTGCCCCCCACGTCTGGACCTGCTGTCGCTGGCGTTGTGGCGCTGGGTCAGTCACTTCCACTCCGGGGGCCTCAGGCTCCTCCCCTGTGAAGGAGCCTCTTTCCTGGCCTCCACGTGCCTGTGGTGCAGGCTCAGTGACGAGAGCCGGGGAGGAGCTCTGCAAGCAGGGGTGCGGGGACCCCGGCCGCGCCCGCGGGGGGTGCGGAGCTGAGCGGGGTCCGGTGGAAAGAGCGCACTCGGGCGTCCGACAGGCTGCACCCGGGCGTCGGGTGAGCGAGAGCCGGGCCCCAGCCACCTCGTGGGCACACCTTCGGGAGGAGGGAGGAAGCCCAGCCGGACACGGACACGGGGAGAGTAAGCAAACACCGCGCAGACTGCAGCCTCGGCTGGGAACCGGTGTTCTCCGTCACTGTCACGGTGCAGCGGCGCTCACCGGGGACCTGCCGGGCTGTAGTTGCCTGCCGTGGGATTCAGCAGTGGCATGGCGACACGCCGTGTACATTGCACTCCAGTTTCCCCTGTGGCCCCAGGCAGTGAAGTCGCCATGCATTTCCCTCCTGTTGGACAGGGAAGAAAACCCGCCAGGAAAAAAGCGGGGGGCGGGGCGGGGGTAGCTAGTCCAAGACGCCTCCTCTCAGTCTCGTTCCCCGACAAGACCCAGACCGGATTTGCCTGCCGCCCTGGGCCCCTCGGGTGGGGTCTGAGCGCCGGAGAAGGGGCCCAGGGCCGGGCGTGCTCCATCCCGCCCCTCGTGGGTGGGTGGGTGTGGCAGGGCCCCGTTTGAACGAGAGCCATCGCGTCGACCAGGGTCCACCCTCTGCGCCTTCCTGGGTCTCGGGTCCCCAGGCCCGAGACCTGGTTACTGCAAGGCTGCTCCCTAGTGTTAAGCTCTTGTAGCTAAAACCATTTCACCTTCGGTGTGGCCTTCGAAGGGCCTGAGGGGCCCCTCGTTCACCTCCGCGGTGTGGGGGGGGCTTCGCAGCTGCTCACCGTGGGAACACCGCGCTCCGTGGACGCGGGCGCTGCGCTCCCTCCCCGGGCGAGCCCTCGGGTCTCGCCGCCGTGCAGGCGGGTGCCCCCCTTTCCGAGGGAGCTGCCGGCCCCCGAGGCTGCCGTTGCTCCTTCCTGCGCCCACGTGGGGGAGGTTGATAAAACATCGTAAGTGGGTTTTGAATTTTGTCACCTGCGTTTCCTGGAGCTGTGGAGATGATCACGTGGCTTTCCTCCTTCTCTCTGTTAACAGTGTGTTAACACGATGAAGGGCACGGACGTTCTGGCGTTCAGCTGACGCCGCGCCGCTGAGACGGGCGCACGTGGCCTCAGTGCAGTGCCCGTCGTGTGCACGTCACTGCGGCTGATTCGGCAGTGCCTCGCTGAGGGCTTTTACACCCGAGTCCACGAGGAACGGAGGCCTGGGGTTTTCTTCTGCGTCGGCTCCCTGTCCGGTGTGGTGTTCGGGCAGCGCCGGCCACACAGGAGGAACGCGGGTCCCCCGCTCCTCCGTTTCCCGAGGCTGTGCTGCGTAAAACTGGCGTGCCCCCTGACGGGGGGTCGGGGAGGGTTCGGCGGGGAGGGCGTCCGAGCTTCCAGGGGCGTTTTCAGCGGTGAGTTCCGCGTCTCCAGTCGCCACGGGGACTCTCCAGGGTTTCTCGTTCTGCTCGGCTCCACGGGGAGCGCGTCCATTCCACCCAAGCTGTTGAATCTGTGGGCGCTAGACTGTTTACGTTATTACTCCTTTACTTTCCCTGTGATGTGTGTAGAATCTGTACCCAGAGACACACACTTTCATTGTTGGTATTGACAATTAGTTTCTCTCTCTTTTTCCCTTGATGGGCCTAAACGAGAGGACTGTCCCTTTTATTGGTACTTTAAAAAAAAAAGGTTTTACTTATTTATTTTTAGAGAGAGAAAGAGAGAGAGAGAGAAACATCAATGTGCGGTTGCTGGGGGCCGTGGCCTGCAACCCAGGCACGTTCCCTGACTGGGAATCGAACCTGCGATGCTTTGGTTTGCAGCCTGCTCTCAATCCACTGAGCTACGCCAGCCAGAGCTCTTATTGGTACTTTTAAGAACGAGGTTTTAGTTTAATTGAGTCTCTTTGTGTTGTGTCCGTTTTCACTTTACTAACAGCCCGGTCCTGCCTCCCCAGCCGGCTGCTGCCCAGCGGGTGCAGGCGTCCCCTCTGTCCCCCGTGTGTGTGGCCCGTGACCCGCCTCTGTGACCGACCGCGGTGCGTCTCAGGTGTCTCTGGGCTCGTGTCTCGAGGGGACTAGAGCCCCTCAAGGTGGCGCCGTGTCGTCCACCACAGTCCCTTGTCCCTTGCCACGCAGTGGACGCCCGTCCGGGGCTGGCGGGCGAACGGACGGGCGGGGGGCGGAGTGCCGTCCCCAGCGGCGTGCACGATCGGCAGGACGGCGGTCCGCACAGCCGTGCAGCGCCAGCGCCGTCCCCGCCCAGGGCGCGCGGCTTCCTGGGTCCGGGCGGGCCCGCCGCCCGCCCGCTCTGAGCCTCGTCTGGGGGGACGGGGCTTTCCTCGTGGGGCTCCCAAGGGCGTCAGAGTCCCTGCGTGTGGCCACCTAGCAGAGCATCGGGCACTTAGCAGGTGCTCAGCAAAAGGGGGCCGTTGAAAGACTACGCATTTAGCGGGAATGATCAGTCGTGTGCCTAGAAGATAAGCATGTCTCTCTCCAGTCCTTGCCTGTCAGTGACCTCTGTGCCAGCCTGTCCTCGAAGCCGGGGCTGCGGCGCGCCCCGGGAGGGACAGCCCCTCGGCAGAGCCGGGTGCGGCTCCCGATGTGTCGTCTGGTGACCGACCGAGAGGCATTCGGACATCCCGTGTCGCTGCCTCACCAGCCCACTCTGCATTTCATGGAAACATTCTGATTCATGCGGCCGAGAAGGCCTTTTTAATCAAGGAAGAAAGGCAGTCACACTCAACAATTTCACAAAAACCCTTTCTGTGCTTGATTTTCACAAATTAGACACACAGTTTCTCTATAATTATATCTTTTCCTTGATTCTCTCGGAGCGAAGAAACAGCCAATTCCAAGAAAACAGAGTATTTCTCCTTTGTTACTTGGGACTTCACAGTTACCTGCCTCGGTGTGTGTTTTGCTCAGTTCCCCAGAGACTTCTACTACATCCCTCCCCGGAGGGGACTTTTGAGATGTCTCTGAAGAGACAAAAAAGCCGGCGTGATGTTTTTCATGGCTGAGCAGGTTCCGGCTCTGCAGGGCCGTCACCGGGTACCTGCCTCCTTGGCCGGCACACCTGCGATTTGGGGCCGCTGCTCTGTCGTGCTGGGGGCGGGGCTGGCCCCCTTGTTTGTTTGCTCCTTCGCCCGGACACTCGCTCGCTCAGTGCTCTCTGAGTTTTCTGAGACCGAGGGCCACGCCTCATTCATCTCGTGCCGAGGCTGAGCCTGGCTCTCGGGAAGCGCGCACATGAGTGCGAGGCCGGGGGACCCACTGAGAGGCGCCTGGGTTCCAAAAGGCTGGGAGTGGCTGGCATCCACGCGGGGGCGGCGGGAGGGCCGGGGTGCCGGGGGCGCGGGGGCAAGGGCGGCAGCTGTGCCAGCCGGGCTTGTCTTCAGCCTCCCCGGTCGGTCGGGGTGAGCCCGCCTGCGGCGGGAACGCCGGCCAGCTCCGGCTCGGGAGCGCTCACGCCCTCCTTTCCCTCCTCGCAGACCCTGGAGGCGGTCCTGAATTTCCAGTACTCCGGAGGCCCCGGCCACGCGGAGGGCTACTACAGGAGCCTGGCCCTGGGGCTGCACGTGGAGGTGGAGCCGTCCGTGCTCTTCACCCGGGGCAGCACTCTACCGGCGACCAGGTGAGCGGCCGTCCCCGTGCTTGTCCCCGCGGTCTCGCGCCTTCCAGAGGCCGGCGGCGCTGGGAGTCTGACCCCGGGGCTCCCCTCGGTCCCGCCTCCTGCTGGACTCCCTGGGGCAGGTCCTCGGGGGACACACGGGTGGGGGTGGGCGAGCGGGCATGCCGCCCTCCAGCGGGCTGCCCCGCCGGGTGAGCCCTGCCCCGTGCTGTCCGTGGCCGCCACCACGCAGGACACGGCTCCGCTCCGGCCCCGAGCCTGGTCGCTGCCCTGCCGCCGGCCTGTGCTGGGGGCGTCTGGAGGAGTCCGGCAGCTCGTCCTACTATGTGCCCTCCGGCGCCCCGGTAAGAGGTGTGCACGGGGCCACGCTGTTCCGCATCTCAGCTGGCCCTGCGTCAGGGAGCTGCCGGCTCCGGCAGCACCGGGCGGCCTCTGCCCGGGAGCCCTTCCTGCCCACGGCCCTCGCCCCCTCCCCCACCCCCCCTGCCTTTGCCAGACCCCGCCCTCCCTCGGGGAGAGGGAGGTTGGACTTCAGAGCAGAAGTGGCCAGAGGCACGGAGGTGTTTTTCTGTCGGGGGCGCAAGAACAGTTTCCTATCCGGAATTCTCCCCTGTGGTGGCCCGGGGCCGCAGGGCTGAGGGCGGTGGGTGGGGCGCTGGCCCTCGGGGACCCTCTGCGGCCCCCCTCCCGGCCCAGGGGCCCAGCAGCGTTTGGCAGCAGGTCCCAACCTCCCCCGAGTGCAGCCCGGGGTCGCCGTGTGTGGTGGGGGCGTTGGTTGAGGCAGCAGTGCCGACACGCACACCCCCACGGGGGCTTCCCGCTGGGAGGGGACAGCACGCCACCCACCCCCGCGCCACCCCCCACGCTCTGTTCCCCAGAGCGGTGCCGGTGCCGTGTTTAATGTTGACATAAAACTCCTTTTAAAGTGATGTGGCCCCAAATAATGAGTGTAGTTTTGGTTTATAGGAAAGGCTGTTTGTCTTCCCCCAAACCGGAGAGCGGTTTGAGCGAGAATTAATGGCGTAGCGGGGGCCTTTTAGCATCCCATTTCATCACCTGCTGCCTCCGGCGCCCCAGAGTGATCGTCTTTCTGGCTGGGGCCGGCCTCCGCTCAGAACCCGTGTGAAGCACGGGCCCCCGGGAGGCCCCGGCCAGGACGGCTGCCAGCGCTCGGCTCTCGCAGTGTCTCAGGCCTCCCTGCGCGTCAGTCGGCTCCTCCGCGTCCCCAGCCAGGCTGCGCGGCCTCCTCACACCCTCACCTCCCGCCGCCGCCGCCGCCGCCGCTCAGAGGGTCCTGGGATGCACCCCTGGCTGTCCCTGAGCTGGGTTGCTGCCCCCCCTTGCTCTCTGGCTGCCGCACCTCGGCCCCTGCAGCTCCGAATGACGATTCCAGACGGAAAGAGTGCCCCCCGGCGCGGACGCACACTTGGAGGAGCCGCTGGTTCGCGGGCAGGCTGCTTGGCTCCCCCTCGCCCCACCTGTTGACCTCGCTCTGCTCCTTTCCCCCTGCTCTGGGGCTGAGGTTAGACGCCCTCTGGTCCTCCCTCTCCATTCCTGCGAAGTCTCGTCCATCCCAGGTCCTCTGACATGTCTGCTGGTGGCCCTGTGCAGCCACTGCACTCTGGAGCCTGCCGCCGGCACGCCTGCCTCGTGCTGTCTGGCGCAGAGCCCTCCCCAGCGCTCCGGAGAGAGAGCCCCGCGCGGCCCTGGCCGGTGTGGCTCAGCCCCGCGTGCCCCCGTTCCTCCGCTGCTGCCGTGGGACACGCCCCTCAGCGTCCCGAGGCCACGCCGGGAGAGCCTGCCCTGTGCGCCCTCCCACACAGCAAGACCTGTCCCTTCCTTCCGCTGTCTTTCTCTCACCTGCCTTTCTGGAAAATGTCGGTTGACCACTGGTTGATCCGTGATGCCAGTTTTGTAAAAGTTTCCTAAACATGACAAGGCAGAGTGGGCTGGTCCTTCTGTGGGCTCCCCTGTAACTCCCTGCACTTTTAATAAGGCCCTCGCCAGCCACGGCCCTTCCTGGCAGTGTTACAGAACAAACAAGGGGGGCCTGGGACGATATACTATTACTGAAAGAAGCCCCCAGGTCCGTTATGTCTGCCGCCAGAGGAAAGACGTCTCTCAATGCCAGAGATTTGTGAAAAGGAAAGGCCAGAGATTTGTGAAACGTTTATTTAATGCTGTACAAATTTAAAGTAGGGACCTAATGTCTTCACCAAAAATCCTAAAGTCCCTTAAAGCACCCACAAACAGACACAGTCCTTCCTTCCTTCCCCCTTTGCCCAGTCCAGAGTACCGTATCTCCTAAAGCTGCCGGGGTCCCCACTCTGGCAAAGGCACATGGTCCTCTCTCCCCGGACCACGGGAGTCCCCACTCTGCCAGAGCCGCATGGTTCTCCCTCCCAGGGCTGCGGGAGTCTCCACTCTGCTAGAGCTGTGTGGTTCTCTTGCAGGGCTGCGCATGGTTCTCCCCCTCAAATGGCTGCTGCGTCTCGGTTTAAATCCCAGAGCCAGTCTTCCTCTGAAGCCCCATTTCCGGCTCCTCTCACAATTGGCTACAGCTGCCAGATTCTGGGCAGGTGTGGCCCTGTGGTGTGGGGCCAATTATCTCCAGGATCTTCTGGATCTTATTACAGATCCCTATTTGAGGCTCCCCTCTTGGCGGCACCCTGTTACAATCCCTCCTTTCAGATTTACACCCACTTTATAATCTTATAAAGGACAATGGATGAAGGTCTCATCTTCTTGTAACTGCTTCCTGCTGGAAATGGACGTTGTTCTACCCACCCATGGGTCAGGGGGAGCCCTGAAAGGGGGTGGGGGATGCAGCCTGGAGGGAGGCCTTCCTGTAAGGGGAAGGACCTTACAGAGTCCTGGCCAGTTGGCTGTCACCAGGAAGTCTCAGGCTCGGTGCCCAAAGGCTGGCATTACTGGACCGTTGGCGTCCTGGTCATATTCTGGAGGTGACAGATTTGGAAAAAGTTGGAAGGCACAATTAAATCATAACCACTAAATGACAAAGGCAAGGGCTTAGGTAAGGAATGGCTTACCAGGAGGAAGGTGTACAAGGCATGGTACACCTATCCGAAACTCCTGTGGCCCACTATACTTCACTTGGGCCGAGGGGAATATGTTAGGATTGATTTCCCTCCTTTCAGATACCTGGGGCCCTTTTCTGTCCAAGGCATCAAGACAGAAATGGGAAAATCAGTTCAAAGTGAAACCCACAGACCGCCCGAACCCTTCACCAGCCCAACCACTTAGTTCAGCCAAACCGTTGAGTCTCAGGGGGCGATGATGAAAATGGGCTCCTTAAGTGAGGCCTGTATTACCATCAGTCACTCAGGTAATGAGGTTCTAGGCATATGCCCTACACCCACAGAAGAACACACAGGTTAATTTACACAAAAATTCCCAAGCCGGTCTCGGTGCCTGGGAGACCGTCTTTTGGGAAGACATCTTGTTACAAGGCGCTTGCTACAATGATATTTAACAGTGGCCATTGGACAGATCCTTTGTGCCTGTCAATTGAAAAGCAAATTTTCAAGACAGTTAGTTGCGCCATTTCTGATGTCCAATACTGAGTATTGTATTTTCCTCAAACCATAATTTTTCTCCTTAAGACAACCCTCACTGTTATTAAAGGGACTACTTTGAGTCCCGCTTTTAATTTTGATTGTTTGTTTGCATAAACACACCAAGAGCAGCCTGGATCACTTATGATCCTTGAGTCTACTTTGCTGGAACTCACACAGGCAGCCTTTAGATTGACTTCCCAGTCCGCCCCGCCCCCCCCTTGGGGCTCAGAAGCAGAGCCACACATCTGCCATCTGGCTTCGCCTGTACCAGTTGTTTCACTCAGACCCTTGAGGCTTCCGTTGTGCTTACAGGTTCCTTTTGGCCATCTTTCAGGAAAACAACCTTCGTTCCTCCTCTGGAAAGACTGCCATGGACCGCACAACCAACCAGAGTACCAGGCTTTTCTCGTGGGCTTACACTAGCTCCGCAAGTCAATCCCAGGTCCTCAGGGCTTTCAGGTGACGACCAGAACCCATACATGCCTCCTTCAGGCGTGACGTTCCAGTCAAAGTCTTGGTTAACAAAACCACTGCTAACGACTGGTCTTACTGGTTTTATGCAAAGAAACCTTATATTATTGCTAATGCCAAATTCTGGAGGGATCAGGTAGGGAGAAAAATACAAAGTGTGAAGGAAAATCCTTTTCCTTCTGATATCCACCAGGCTCCTCAAAACTTTCCTACAGAGTGTGAAGTTTCAACCTTCCCTGGAATCCTCAATTTCCTTTTCAGAGCAGATACAGAGCGAAATCCAAAACACAGAGTTCCAGAACAATACACAGGTAGAAGCATTCTCTTGCACCAATGCGTCCACTGGTGCCTCGCAGAGACATGCTCCTCCAGGCCTGGTCTCTTGGCAGAGACCTGCCCCTGTGCCTCTGGCTGAAGCACTCGTCAGCCCCAAATGACCCTTCCTGGGTCCCGCGTGGCAAAGGCATGCTCCCCAGCCGGTTACAGGTGGCCTTTCCTAGGTCTTCAGGTACAGGTGTCTGATCAGAAACAACACCAATGTGAGACATTTGCTCTTTTTCCATGAAACCATAAAACAAGTAGTTCAGGTTTCCTCTACTCCAGGTTTAAAACTTTCACAACCTTTACACATAATTTTCGCATCCAGATTTTAACCATCATTCTCTTTTAACCCTGGTTCCTTTCCCACACTGGGAAGGACTATACTTAGACTCAGTACTCAAACTCAGCATGTGGCAGCTAAAAGTCTCCAGCTTTCCACGCACTTTCATGACGTGACAAGCACTGTCACCCTGTACCGGGATTCGTTGTTTCTTTCCGGAAGAGGAATTTCAGACCTTCCTCCGGAGTGCAGGTCCAGCCTTCCCTTTCTGCCTCAGCTGCGGCAGGAAGAGAGTCAGTTGGCTCATCCCCCACAGTCACTTGTCCCCGGGGCTCCTGGGGGGAATAGTGGTGGGTCGGGAGATGTCCCGTGGAGCCCCCGGGCCTCCTCATTCATTGTCGTCCTCCGTTTCTTGCCTTACCCTCCTTCGACCTGGATTCCTACTCTCCCTTTCCCTTTTGCGATGGGGGCACTCACTCCTCCAGTGCCCCTCCTCCTTGCAACAGGCACATTGATTACGGCCTAGGGCGCCTTTCTTCTCCGTGGGGCCCCTTTTGCCTCTGGCCCGGTGGCGGGCACCCGATGAGTTTCCCTGTTCTGCCCCAGGGCCCCACTTCTTTCGGTTTCCCTGGGCTGACTCCAAAAGCACTGTGGCCCGCTTTGCCTTCCCTGCTTCCCGGGCATTGTGGACTGTAAAGGCTACGCCCACCAGCTGGGAGGAGCTCGTCCCCAGTACTCTGTCTACACGCTGAAGTCTGTTCCTGATATCCGGAGCGCCCTGCCCAATAAAAGTCATGTTTACCATTATCACGTTCTCTGGTGCCTCTGGATCAATGTCAGTGTACTTCCTGTAGGCCTGATAGATCCCCTCTAGAAATTCAGAAGGATCCTCATCTGGCTTCTGCTGGAGAGTCTGTATCAGGTTCAGACTCCTCTGCTTGGGCACTCCTTTCCTAAGTCCTTCCAATATGCACCTTCTGCAGTGTCTTAGAGAGGTTAAGCCATCTGCTATTCTGTCTGCCATACTGTTTCAGTCTAGCAATGATGCAGTAACTCAAAGAACCATTCACTGGCCATCTCAGCTCATCACCCAAAACATAAGTAGGCCACACCGTGTTACAATAATAAACCATTAACCATTAATCAAGGGAATCTTGTATGTCGACTTAGCACAGTAGTTCTCCCAATCCCTTAGGATCCTACCCAATGGGCTCCACTTAGGGACTGGCTCAGTACTACTCTCACAGTTCCCACAAAGCAAGCAAAAGTTCAAACAAAGCAAGCAAAGGTTACAGATGGCGTAAAGACCAGGTATTTCCAGATCCATTATCCAAAATTCCCGCTCCATTATTCCAAAAAAAAGCACTCAGAAACCAAGTTTTCAACTAAAACACTTTCATGTCTCTGCTCTCTCTCCGTTTCGTTTCCTTTTCACCTTTCCAGGCGTGATAGGCGGCTGATGCCCTCAGGGGGAGTGCGGAGAAATTAAGTCTCACTCTCTCGCACCTGAGGGGGTCGGTCTGCCACGGACAATTGTCGTCCCTTTGTGGTCGCCAAAAACTGTTACAGAACAAACAAGGGGGCCTGGGACGATATACTCTTACTGAAAGAAGCCCCCAGGTCTGTTATGTCCGCCACCAGAGCAAAGACATCTCTCAATGCCAGAGATTTGTGAAAAGGAAAGGAAACATTTATTTAATGCTATACAGACGTAAAGTAGGGACCTAATGTCTTCACTAAACATCCTAAAGTCCTTTAAAGGACTCACAGACAGACACAGTCCTTCCTTCCTTTCCCCTTTGCCCAGTCCAGAGTACCATATCTCCTAAAGCTGCGGGGGTCCCTACTCTGGCAAAGGCACGTGGTCCTCTCTCCCCAGACCCCGGGAGTCCCCACTCTGCCAGAGCCGCGTGGTTCTCCCTCTCAGGGCTGCGGGAATCTACACTCCGTCAAGGCCGCGTGGTTCTCTCCCTCAGGGCCGCGGGAGTCTTCACTCTGCTAGAGCTGTGTGGTTCTCTCTTGCAGGGCTGCGCATGGTTCTCCCCCCAATGGCTGCTGCGTCTCGGTTTAAATCCCAGTGCCAGTCTTCCTCTGAAGCCCCATTTCCGGCTCCTCTCACAATTGGCTACAGCTGCCAGCATTCCGGGCAGGTGTGGCCCTGTGGTGTGGAGCCAATTATCTCCAGGCTCTTCTGGATCTTATTACAGATCCCTATTTGAGGCTCCCCTCTTGGCTGCACCCCGTTATAGCAGCACCCCCAGAGCTTTAGGGCTGCACGGGGCTTGTGCGGGGCTCTGAGCCGGCCGGGGGGCGGTCCTCCTGCTCCCTCGGCCCGGGCCAAGCGCCCCAGCAGAGCCACTGCCACGGGGAACCCTGGGCCCACACGAGGAGCGGCGAGGCCAGGAAGCACCCGTCGGCGAACGCATGCCGGAGACCCCTTCCCCTCTGCTGCATCTCTGTAACGGACTAACTATCGACTGTTTAAAGAAGAAACGACACGTTCAGTTTTGTAGTGCTTGTCAGGTGCAGAAGTTAAATACGTAACAAAAATGTAACACGAAGAAACAAGAGAAAAGGAGGGGGAAATGGAAGTTTCAATGCAAAATGTTACGTCATTTGTGGTCAGAACGTGATAAGTTAAAGGTGCGAATTGTAAACCCTTGAGCAACACTTCAGGTGTGGGAAATGGGCCGGAAGAAATAAAACGGACACTGACAAATACTCAGTTCAGAGGAGGGGACTTGTTGGCAGGAGATGAGGCCGGAAGAACCCGGAACGTGTGGTCAAGTAGAACGCACGTAGCAGCCCTGGCTGCTGTGGCTCAGTGGGTTGAGCACCAGCCTTCGAACCTAAGGGTCAGCAGTTCGATTCCCAGTCAGGGCATGTGCCTGTGTTTTGGGCCAGGTCCCCAGTAGGGGGCGCACGAGAGGCAGCCAAACATTGATGTTTGTCTCCCTCTCTTTCTCCTTCCCTTCTCCTCTGTCTAAAAATAAATAATAAATAAAAATCTTTAAAAAAAAACCCCTTAACCCGCCATGCTACCCTGCCACGCCAGGAAGCCCTCTGCGTGTCAGTGGCCCACCGGGCACGCCTCAAAGAGGAGTGTGTTAGAAAGTGGCATCCAGATGCTGAAATGTGCACGTGGGTGCCGCACGGGCCGACTTTCGGAGGGGAGGGGTGGGGAGGGTGGTTTGCAGTGATAGAAGGGACAAGCCGCCGGGGGCACCTCACAGCGTAGCGTCCGAGTGAGACTGACCTCCGAGGGGGCGACGGGGAGAAGGGAGAGATCACGGTCAGGGATTTCCACACCTGCCTCTCAGTGTTGGAACGAGAAAGCCGAAGATCAGACAGAACACTTGTCCCCATCCGAGTCTGGGGTGGGTGGACGTAGACAGGCTGCTTTTTAAAACATCATTTCAGAATGGACAGCCTTTGCCAGTGGAGTAGGCGCCTGTGTCTTCGAGGGACGCTGGAGGCCCCGTGACTCAGCGTGGCCCTGGTGGCACCAGAAGCAGGTTCGGGTTCTTGTTCTAGTTTGCCTCCACCTTGGACAGGATCAAGCCAGCGCCCTGGCCTCCTTAAGACCTGCGGAAAGCTCTGCATCCTGAGACTGGTTGCGAGGCCTTTCTGCAGCAGACGGAACGAGAAACTACACAGGCTCAGAGAGTTCTAGAAGACCGCGCCGACCTGGCCACAGGGGCACGCGGCCGTGGCTGCCTGTGTTGCCTGCCGGGCGGCCCCAGGAGGCCTGCAGACAGGGCCTGAATGCAGGCGGGGGGCGGGGGGAGAGGTTTTTGGGTAGACTCTGTCCTTGTCGTGGGGGCGTCCCGGATGCACTGCGGCAGAGTCAGTGCAGGGCAATTAGGGGGACCGTGTTGCCGGCGTGGTGACACGCTCTGCCCTTTCCTGCCGCACCGACTGCCCCCGAGTGAGGGGTGCCCCTGCCCTCACGTGCACGTCCCAACAGCCCCCTGGGGGTTCTGCCCGGCCCTCTCACCTTCCCCACCGGAGCCCCCAGTAATGCCACGGGCTGCGTGTTCCGGTCTTCACCAGGGACAGAGTCCCAGCGGCCCACGGGGCATCAGCTCAGGAGCATGCCGGTGATACACGGTGGTGGGCTCCCTCTCCCCACCCCCCGTGCCCACAGCGGGCACCTCGCAGGTGTCGGCGTGCCGGGCGGGCTCACGGATACACCTCCCGATTCCCTGTGGAGCGCGCAGTGCTACCCACCACCTCGAGGAGGCCATGCGTGCACCGCGCTCTCTTCCTGGGGGGCGCCTCCTCCCCGGCAGCCCCCTCCCCTCCCCCGCTCTTCTCCAGGTTCTCCTCTGCCTCTGGGCCCTGGCCACTCCCCGGCCCCGGCAGGTGGCTCTGCCCTTCAAGGGCTTGCCCTGTCCAGATCTCCCAGGAAGCTTTGCTGGGCTTCCCCACACCCCAGCGTGAGCGGGGGTCAGTGTCCACTCCGTGCTCAACGGAGAGCAACTCGAAAGAGCATCGTCCGCGCGGTGTGGGAGGGTGCGGAGTGGGGACACGGGTGGGCGCCACTGCCGTTCGGGGAAGGAGACCCTCTTACGACTAACAGGAGGCGAAGACCCGCCAGCACCTCCCGTGAGGAAGCCCCAGGGCCGACGCCCCACACCCGTGCGTCAGGAGGACGGGGCGCAGGGGCCGGCTGGGGGCCGAGGTCCGTCCTGGCGGCTGGCCGCGAGGACACCGGCAGCCGACACTCTCCCTCCTGCTCCGAAGGAGCACGTCCCTTCTCCTCCTCTGGGGAGTGCCCCTCCGCCCCCCTCTTCGGCTGGAAGATTCGGCTGTGATTAAAGATTTCATGAAGTTATGACAGAGGCAGAATGGATCATCCTTGAAAGCTCCTTTTCCTGTGAGCTGAGTGAAGAGGCCTCCCGCAGGCAGCGCACAGCTAATGGACGTGTCCTAGCGCTGAGCCTCTGGGGGAGACGCCCCCCCGCAAGGAACCCAGAAGCGACGGTGCGAACCCGCCCCTGAAGACGAGTGTCGGACAGCACGCGACAGCGTGTGCGCAGGAGCTCCGACGCCGCTGCCCCTGCCCCTGCCCGAGGCCAGGCTTTGTCCCCTGCAGTCGAGGAGACGGAGGGGGGGCTCAGGCGGGGGCGAGGGCCTCCTCCCATGTCTCCTGCAGCCCGGAGGAGGAGGGGGGAGTGCGAGAACCCACGCAGACACGCACACCAGCCACTGTGGTCCACGCTCGTCCCCGGACTCGGGCCCGCACCTGGCCCGGGGCCTGGGACGCCCGGCGAACGTCGGCTGACGGGGTGGTGACAGGGACGTGGCACTTGTCCCGTGGCACTGCAGCCCAGGGCCTTCCCGCTGGCCGCCTCGCTTGCACGCCAGGCGTTCCGTCCTCACCCCTGCGAGGTGTGGAGGGCTCGAGGCGCCTTCCCCCGGCCCGGCCGCCGGGTTGCACGGGGCGCCGCGGGCTGTGAGCGCGTGACCCGGGACCCGGGGCCGGGGGGGGTGCCTCCGCACGCCCACCCGTCAGTGCACTCAGCTTTGCCCGGGGCGGGTCTCGCGCCTCTGTCGGGCCAGGAGCACGTGACAGGCGTGATAACCCGCACTCCCGACGCCCTCAGGTCGGGGGCAGTCTCCGGGGAAGAGAAAGACGCAGAGTCTGCCTCCCCTCTGGGGCTGTCAGAAGACCCTGACCTCGCCTTCGCCTTTCCCCCACAGCACCCGCCAGTGCCACCTGCTCCTGGACGCCTTCAACTCCACGGAGCGCGAGCTGACAGTCAGCGCCCGGGGCGGCGAGGAGCTGACCCTGCACGCGGGCGAGTGCCAGCGGTAAGTGTCCCCGCGTCCCCGTGTGCCCCGCCCGCCGTCAGCAGGCACCGCGTGTCCGCTGCTCTCTGTGATGGGGGCGTCTCACCGGACGCCTCTCTCTCGTACCTGAGCCGGCACACGGCCCCGGTCGGGCCCTCCAGCGCACTGACCCCGGTGGGGTTTGGGAGCCTCGCAGCAGCGGCCTCTGGTGGCCGACCGCCGTCCCCCCTGGGACTTGTGCCGGGGCGGGGAGTGTGCGGGGTGTCCCCGAGCCGCAGCCACTCCTGGGGGTGCGGGTCAGCGCTGTGCGGCTTCCTCCCATATAACAAGCTTCTAAACCAGCACGAGGCCCTCGAGGGAGGGGCGCTGTCACCGCCTGACGGACGGCCCTGCGGGGACTCTGACAGGCTCCTTACGCACTGAGGGCTCTGCAGCTGTGACCGAGATGGGGGACGGCTGTGGCCCCAGACCCTGGGCCGCGGTGGCGCGGGACCGGCCCCTGAGCGGCTCTGTCTGAGTTTCACTTGTTTCTTCATCCGCTGTGCACAGCGAGGCCGGCACTGTGCCTGGGAGCGGCCGTGCTGTGAAGGCACCGGCCGGCGGCTGCGGAACCACAACCCCTCAGGTCCCGTGGTGGCGTGGCGGCTCTCAGGTTTGGGCGCAGCCGCTCGTTGACCGTCCACCCTGTCCTGTGCCCCGCGCCGCTCCGGAGACGTCGTGGCGCAGAGTGCGGCGGGCACAGCCCTGCCTGCGCCTGCGCCATTTGCCAGGGAAGGCCACCAAAAAGCACGCTGTACCTTCACCGTGGTGTCCATCGGTCGTCATGTTTTTAAGACAGTCACCTTAAATTCTAACCACTAGAGCTAATGGTAATTCTCGGTGTCACCGAGCACCCGCTGGTCACAGACTTACACAGAGGAACGCGGCCGCCGCCCGAGTGCTCCTCGCAGCTCCCCGCCCTCCCCACAGCACGTCCGTCTCCTGCGGGTGCAGTGCCTGCCCTTCCGAGGCGTCGCCTCAGTGGCTGTGGGAGGGGCCGGCGGGAGGTGGCGCGGGGTCCGCCCTGCAGGGAGCCTCCGAGACGGTGGCATGCCCACGGGGTGTGGGCTCAGCCACAGAGGCCCTGCGAGTGGACTGGGCGCCGCACGGGGTGGGACTGCACGGCGCTGGTGCCCCCGGACGCACAGAGGAGGACCTGGAGGACAGCTGCACCCACCCCGCCCAGCGGCGGGCGCCTGGACCCAGCAGGGACGTGCCATGCCCTGAGGGTGATGGGTGGTGGGTGGTGGGTGGTGGGTGGCCGGGGCAGCACTGGAGGTTCACCGTGAGACCGACCGGAGCACCCTTTCCGCGTCCGTGCGTGGGGACATGTATTTTCCTTTCTCGGCAGTGCCCGGTGGTGGGACTGTGAGGTCCGTGCGTGTCTGTCCAGGAGGCCGCCAGCCCTCCTCCGGTGGCCGCACCCCCTCAGGCCCCGCCAGCTCTGCGACAGCCTCCTCCGCGCCGTTGCCGGCACCGGCACTCGGCGCAGTCAGACGCCGACTCGGCAGGCGTCCTGCCGGGTGCGTTTCTGTGGGGACTTGGACCCGGGTTTCCTCGGTGACCGCTGAGGCCGACCGTCGTCTCCTCCTGCCTCCACTGCCCGCTGCGCGCCCTCTCCGGGGAGGGGCGGGGCCACGATGCCCCCACTGAGTTCTGCGCGTTCCCCGTGGGGTCCGGGGCCGGTCCTCTGTCTGAGCTCCGTGTCGGGAAGACTGTCTGTGGCTCGCTTCCGCAGGTCACAGGTTTTCCGTGTGGACGAGGCCGGGTGCGCGGCCCCCCCCCCCCCCCCCGTCCTCGCCTCCGTCCAGGTTCGCTCGGTGCATCTGTCCCACCGTGCTGCCGGGGCCTCACGGGGTGGGGGCTGCTTCTTCGAACGTTATTATATTTTTAAGTTATAAAATGTCCTTTTGCCTTTTAAAATATTTTTGATTGTGTATTCCTATTTTTGTTCTTTCCACTTCTATTTTTTATTTTAGCTCGCATGGAGCCTGGCTCCGGCAGCCCCGGCCTCGGGACCGCCTCAGGGCCGGCGCCGCCGCTTTCTGCGGCCGGGTCGGTGTCCTTTGTTCTTCCTTCCGCACGGCAGGTGTTGGACACTGTGTCTGGACGCTGGGAGTGTTGCTTTCCGTGGACTCTGACGCGGAGCGCTACTTTCTGCAAGCCCCGGCAGGACTCCGAGGGTTTGGTTTGGCGGGCGGTCTGACCGTGAATTCTGCCTCCCTCCTCGGGTGGAGGTCAAGGCCTTGGCCCCTCCAGCTCAGGTTCCCACGCCCCTGCCCCCGGGTTCTGGTCTGCCCAGTCGTGACCCAGTAAGTTGTGCCGGCCCTGGCCGGTAGCCTCTGGCAGGCTCCGTGGGGCCGGTGCTTCCGCGGCAGCCGGCTTCAGCTCCCGGCGCGGCGTCGTGGCGTGCGCTGTGGGGAAGAGAGGCACACGGCCGGCGCCTGTGAGTGGCGCCCGCTGGCCCCTGTGCACCCTGGGTCGGCCCCACCCCGTGTCACTTGGGCCAGGCTGAGGGGCGGGTGCACGGAGTTCAAGCCTCAGGCCGGCTCTCCGCGTCCGTGCTGTGCGGGCTGATCTGGGGCGCAGGGCGTGGGGGTGAGCCCCGCAGGTGGGGCCTGCAGGCGGGGGGGCCCAGGCAGCGGGATGGGCTCTGGGGACCTGCCCGGGCAGTTGGTGTGTCCTGTGTCCTCTGGGTTCCCTCTGCTCTCCGTGGCCGGGCCCAGCGCAGGGTGTGCGTGGTGGGCAGGGGAAGCAAGGCCCGCTGCTGCTGCCGCTGTCGGCACGTGCACCCGGGGCTCAGCCTGCGGCCGGGGCATCCTCAGCCGCACGGCCGCACTCCGGGGTGGTCCTGGTTTCCAGGAAGGACAAGAAAAGGCCCCAGGCGGCCGCCAGTCGACCTGGATGGCACGGGTTGGAAGGGTGCCCCGGTCTCCATGTCTCCGTGGCCCCGAGCGTGCCTGCACCAGCCGCCTGGGCTCTGGGCTGGGGGCCAGCTGAGAGGACACGCGGCACTCCTCCCCGAGCCTGGCACACACCTGTCCGTGGTTTGCAAGGGGAGTCCGAGCACTTCCCACCCTTGTTTGCTTTTCTCGTTTAATTTAGAGAATACGGAGTTTAGTTCAGAATCGAT
Source organism: Phyllostomus hastatus (assembly GCF_019186645.2). Classification (NCBI taxonomy): domain Eukaryota; kingdom Metazoa; phylum Chordata; class Mammalia; order Chiroptera; family Phyllostomidae; genus Phyllostomus; species Phyllostomus hastatus. The sequence continues at coordinate 47,321,910 of NW_025334017.1, read as the reverse complement.
GGAATGTGTAATTAGACGGAACAGCACTTTTTTACTAATGGCGTCTGCTTCAGCATGATTGAGGTGTTTTGTGAACAGGATGGGGCGTCCCACCGCCTCAGAGCCAGCCGGCTCCCCCGGGAGGGTGGTGCTGCAGCGCCGCCCACAGCTTCCGGGGGCCGCTCAGTTCAGCCAGTGTTTCCTGCAGCACCTGCCCCGTGCCGGACAGCGTGCCGGGTGCCAGGAAGGTGCAGGCAGACAGGGTGCGTGCCTGGTGGTCAGCGAGCTCTCTGTCCGTCGGGGAGCAGTCCGCCCACGGTGCTGATGCTGGTCCGTGCTTCCCCAGGGAAGGTGGCGCGTGGGAGGTGGTCAGGAGGGGAGCTGAGGCGGGGAGAGGGGTGTGAGGCGGGGGACGCCCTGGCAGGGCCCGGGCCACAGAGGTGTGGGCGGATCAGTGCTGCTCCGAGAGGACGCGGAGAAACCCTCCCTGAGCCACCTCTCGGTGCCAGGCCGAGAGCGGGAGGTGGGCGCCCGCTGCAGTCTGTAGGACAACACCGCCGTCCTCTGGAGCTCAGGCCTCCAGGGTCTTCCGCGTGGCCACCATGCCCTCCTCACCCAGGCCCCGCCCAGCTCCAGTGGTTCAGCACCTCGGCCAGCGCCGTCCTTCCCAGCCCTCACTCCAGACTCCAGGGCTGCTGCCCCACCCTGTCCTCCTTCCAGCCCCCTCCGCCGCTCCGCTCCCCCCCCGCCCCGCCGCTCACAGCCTGCTGACCCGCAGGTCCCGGTGCACTGGGCTGCGGTGGGCCAGGCGCGTGGTCAGTGCCCTCCCTCCTCACCCAGCATCCCCGGGCCCCTCCCGATGGGGTCTGGGTCACCCTTGTGAGACTGGGAGCTCCCTCGGAGACTCAGGCACTCCACCTGGGAAACCAGCCGTCGCCGCGCCCGCACTCGGGGGCTCCACGGGAGCTGCGTGCAGGCAGGCTCCCCGGGTGCTCAGCACAGAGGCCCCCGTGCGGGCGCTGGGGGGGAGGGGCTCAGACGGACTGCGTTCCGGATTCTCGCTGGGACGTGTTATTTCGCCCTGGTGCTCAGGCCTCGTGGAAAGAATCTTGGCCTTCTGGAAATGCATTCTAATTTTTATTTTCTAGAGGAATCTCCTTTAATTCTTGGGCTGTGTTCTATAAATAGATCCTGTATTTTTCTTGAAAACGCTGTTTGTTGAAGGTTATGTACGTGTCAGTTTGCACACAGACGATAATCAGGCAACGTCTGATTACAAATCCCTTTCAGAAGTCACCCCTCAGGAATTGTGTCTTCCTGCGGGCGACTTTGGTTTGGCCTGGGGCCACCCCGCCAGCCTGAACACTGGCCCCACCACCAGCCTCTCCTCTCTGCCCCTGGCCGCCTCCTCGCCCTCAGGTGCAGGGGTGCTGCTGCTGCCTGCCTGCCTCCGCCGGGCCTCCTCGGGCCCTCTGCGCCTGGGGAGCTCTAGGAGCGCCCGCGGGAGGCCGAGTGGCCCGTGCCCACCTTCCTCACGCACTGTCACCCGCCCGGCCCTGCTCTCGAGGCGGGCGGCGCCCTAGAAACCGGGCAGCGTGTGCTCAGTGCGATGGGCTCCCGGGCACCAGGGGTAGAGGCCGGCAGGGCGGAGGCTGGGCTGAGCCAGCCGGGAGTGACGGATAGTCCTGGCCGCTCCTGTGGGAGGGGGCGGGGCTGACCCGGGGCCTGGGGACAGGGCGGGCAGGTCTGCGTGCCCTGTGGCCGCTGAGACCTGCGGGGCAGAGGGGAGAAGGACTCACGGCCGTGCAGGGGTGGTGGCAGGGAGCAGGGACCGGTGGAGGCGGGCCAGAGGGAGCAGGTGTCTGGGGCGGGGACACTGCTTTCAAGGTGCCTGTGGGAAGGTGTGGCTGTGAGAGCAACAGCAGTGACAGAACTAGGATTTCTGAGAGGCTTGCCCTTTAAGAATGCACTGCCCCAGTGCATCCACAGGTCACCTCCTCTTAGGTGGGGAACGTGCCCACTCACAGGTGACAAGCTGGAGGGTCACGGTGTTGGGACACGCTCCCTGGTCACAGTGCGAGAGCTGCAAGCGGGACTCGGTCTTCCGGCCAGGCCGCAGCGTCCAGTGGGGGCGGCCCAGGCACCTGCTGTGTCCCCCTCCTCCCTGCGGCCCGTCGGGTCACAGAGCCGGGCAGCTGGGCTCGGTCCCACCGTGACCTGAGGGGCTTCGTGCTGCAGGACACAGGGCCGCGTCCGCCTCTGGAGCGCACCCTCGCCCCTCTGCCCCAGGCCCCGGTTCCCCTGGATAGGGAGGATCCAGGCGCCAGCAGGGGTGGCGTTTATGGCGCAGGTGGCTGTGGGGTGGAGCGAGACTGCGAGAGCCAGGTCTGCGGGAAGTGCCGCACGGTGAGGGCCCGTGCCCAGGCTCAGCGGCGGCATGTGTGGGCACAGCGCCGTGGACGGGCGTTCTCCCTGGAGGGTGCCTGCTGTCTTTCCGCGTAACCCGTGTATCTCCACCTGCCTCGGAGACCGGCGGCGCCCACACGCTGCCTGCCTGCCCGCCATCGCGTCCACCCGCGGCTGCTCCGGGAGCTATTTCCGGGAGCCTGAGCCCCGCGGCGGCCTCTGCTTCTGCTGAGCTTGATGGGGGAGACTGCGGGGTCCCTCGCAGACGCAGGTGTCGGGGGCTTCCGCCTGCTTCCCCTGCATCCGTTCCCCCCAGCGAACGGGGAGGGCCCGCCAGAGGTGTTCCCGTTGTCTTCCCTCGTTCTCGCCCTCCCCCCCCCCCCCCGGGGCCTGCGGCTGGCCGCCCGGGGCTCCCTGGCCCTGGGCCCCACCCTCCCAGGCTCCGTGTGGACCTGACCCCCGGCGGCCCCGGCGTGGCCTGCGCCTCGGTTTCCTCGTCTCCTCCATGGAGAGGGCAGGCCCGCTCCAGGGGCTGCCTGTGTGACAGGTGCCAACGCTCACACGCGTTCTCCCCTCTGGTTGCGTTCCCCTCCGAAAATCAGTTTTTACTTACTGGTCTGAGAGAGCGAGGGGGGGGGAGGGGGCGGGAGAGAGCGACGCCACCTGTGGTCCCACTCGCCGATGGCTCGCTGGTCAGTGCTGCTCGCGCCCCGACCAGGGATCCGACCGCAACCCTGGCGTGTGGGGACAGCGCCCTGCCCGGCCGAGCCCCCGCCGGGGCCCGGGTGGTGCCCTCCCCCGCCGCCTTCGTCACGTCCCCCCGCTCTGCGCTCCTGTCTGGTCTGTCTCCTGAAAACGGGCTCCAGCAGTCCTCCCAGCGCGGGCCCAGGCCCGGCTCCGTGACCACCGACGGGGCAAGTGGGGAGGGCGACGGGTGCAGGCGCAGCGAGGCCCCCGCTCACCTCCCCGGCTTTGTCCCTTCCCGTGTCCCCCGTCGGGTCCGAGCAGCACCCAGCGTCCACCGCTGCCCTGGTGCGCTGTCGGCGTGACGGCTGACCGCGCTTCGGGGGGGCGCGAGGGTTTGGGGCCTCAGAACACGGCCTGGTTTTCCTCTTCAGTTAAAAACAATGATAAGGGAGGAATATATATATGTATGTACTTATATATGATGTGTAAGTATATAAATATATTATAGCTCCTATTTATATACTTATATGTATATTATATGTTATGTATTATTTTACATAATATTTCATTTTATTAAGTAACTACTGTATTTTATTATTATCATATATTATATATGTATATATATATTTTACCATAGTTGGTCTATGAGGCTCGAGGAGGAAGGTCTCTCCTGTCGGGGCGTGACCCAGGTGTCGTGTGCCTGCCGCCCTCCTGGCTGCCGGCAGCCCCGTCTCGCTGGGACGCCGGCCGGGGGGTGGGGCTTGCTCCCGCGGGGGCTGGGCTCTGCTGTGCGCGGGCGGGGGCTGGCGTCCTGCCCGGCCTCGCAGACCCCTGGGTGGGCGCCGCTCGCGCTCCGAACCCCCGCTTTCCAGCCGTCAGTCCCCCCCAGTGGAGGTGCAGCGGGACGATGCGCGGGCAGCCCTTCCAGGTCCGACGCCCCGGCCTGTGTTCCGCGGCCGCCGTTGCGACCCCCCCCGGCGAGGTCATCAGCGGCTCAGAGACTGAGTCTCACAATATGGCGTTTTAACAACCAGCGCTTCTTTCTTAATGGACTCTTTAAAAACCCCAGCACCTTTTTTGGTGCCAGCTCTTGACTATTATTGTCACATTTGGCCGTAAAATCAAACACAAAAACTGGCATCCAGTAGCGGCATTAATTTTTATTTAACTCTGACTCATCGAAGACGAACAGAACCGTCGGCGGCAGGAGTGGTGGGGCTGTCGGGGTGGCCGGCAGCACCGGGGGTGCCGGGTGAGGTCGAAGGGCACGCGGCGTCTGCAGCCGGTCCCGCACACGCTCGGGTGAGTGCCTCCCCTCGCCGCCCCCGTCTCCTGTCTGCACCGCTGAAGAGACGGTCGTGGCGGCAGCCGGCCGCGGCGGCAGCCGGCCGCTGTTCGGAGAGCGTCCTGTGTGGCCGGGCACTGTGCCGACCCTGCGGTGGCTCTGCCGCCTGCTGCCCGTCCCCCGGAGAGCTGCCCGTCCCCCGGAGGTTCACGCTGGGGAGCGAGAGGCTGAGCGCCCTGTCTCCTCCGTGCGTGTGCGCTTCTCCCGTTCCCCGTTGTCTCCAGCACCTGCTTCTGTGATCACAGCGGAGCAGTGGGTGCGGCTTCGGAGCGCAGTTGTGGCTGCAGAGCGCCGTGTCGTCCGTGCCCGTGCCGGAGTCGTGCGCTCCCCCAGGGCGCTGACGCCGCAGGGCTGGCCAGGGCCAGGGCTCCTTCCCGCGCCCCCACGGCCTGGGGACCTCCTCCCCAGGCTCAGTCTCCTGGCTGCACTCCCTGGGTGCCGGTCTCTCTCCTGCTCCTTAGAGGGGGTAGCCCCAGGGGCCGGCGCGAGCCCGCTGGGTCTGGCTGGGCCGTCCACCCATTCCCCGGTGCACTCTTGGTCACTGTGCAGGCAGAGCCGGGGCTGCAGGGCCTGGACATGGGAGGCCCCCCCCCCGCCCGTCACCCACCTGTGTGATGCAGATCTGGGGTCCTGGGCCCTCCGAGTCGGGGTCTGAGGCTGCGGCTGCAGCCCTGCTCGGTGCGCGGCACCGGCTCTGCAGCCGGAGCCGCCGCGGGAGTCTGTCATTTCATCTTCTTGGCACGAGTCCCTCGTGAATTACGGTGATGATCCACTACACCGTCTCACACTGGCATGTGGCGGCTCTCCCACCAGCAGCTGAAGGCATCGCCCTCCTGATCAAATCTTTCCTGTGTCTCTCCCTCCTCTCAGGATGGCCATTCAGGTGGACAAGTTCAACTTCGAGAGTTTGCCCGAGTCCCCTGGGGAGAAGGGGCAGTTTGCAAGTTCCAGGCAGCTGGAGGAAGAGCGGCAGGAAGCGCGAGGCCTGGAGATCAACAGCAAGCTGGGCATCCGCTGGCGAATCATATCCTTCCCACGGGGGCCGGGGAGCCTGGTGCGCCCGGCGCGGGCCTTGTGACCCGTGAGGGGGCCCAAGGGGGTGAGCCGTTGCCGCTGGGCCACGGGGAGCTCAGAGACGGCACGGCTGGGAGGGGGCTGAAGACCCCGTGTTCCTCCGAGCCCCTCCCCTCGGCGAGGCTTGCTAGCGAGGTGCTGGTTCACACCGCGGAGGGGCCTCGGGCCACGTGCTCCTTGCACGCGTTGGTGTGCGAGGTGGTGACAGGCTGCGACACCCGCCCCTCAGTGCTGGCTCGAGGAGTTCCGCAAACTGACGGCTGGGCGCAGGCTGCAGGGGTCGGGGCGCAGTCAGACTGTGCGTCTGGGCAGGGCCGGCAGGTTTTCGGGAGGGCGGCTGTGCGAGTGTCGGCGAGGTAGCCTGCTCGGCCCTGGGCTTCAGAGCCGCCCCTGGCTCCGGTGGGCCCTCAGCCGAGAGCCCACGCCCTCTCCTGTCTCTGCGCTCACTCAGCAGTCGCCGCGGGGTGCCGGCCTTGGGCCGGGCGTCATGCTGGGCCCGCAGGGGGCCGCAGGGCAGGACGAGGCCTCTGTGGGCTGTCGGTCGGGGAGGGCGTCCCCTGGGGCCGCCTGCCCTGCAGGGAGCAGGGTGGAGTGCTGTGCTCAGGGCCGGGAGGATCCGAGGGGAGGGATGCTGCTGGGCGGGGCAGTCAGGGAGGCCTTCACGGAGGGGGTGATGTCCACCCAGGGGTGAGAGGACAGCTCGCCCCGAGAACGCCCCTGGGAAGAGGCGACTCTGATGTGGATGCATGTTAACTGTCTTGTTCACACGTTGTCGGTTCTGCTGGGCCGTCTCGGGTCCTGCCAGACTCCCCCTGGGGCCTGGGGAGAGGAGCTGCGGTCTGCAGGCGGCCCAGGTCAGAGGCCGAGGCACGTTCCTTTGTGCAGACTGGAGTGGCTTTGAGGCCGGCAGGCCCGTGTCTCCAAGGAGCTGGTGACAAAGGAGCCCTTTGTGTGCGGGCAGAAGGCTCTGGAAGTGCCTGCTTCCGGAGGGCGGCCCTGCCCCTGCCCCGCGGTGCGAACAGGAGGGGCGGGAGCGAGCGTGCCACCGGCACCCCTCCCAGTGTGCTTGTTTTCCTGGCGGAGCTCCCTTCAACGAGCTTTCCGGGGGTCGGCGAGGTCCTTGCCAAAGTGCCAATGCCCAGCCCCGCGGGTGTCCTGACGAGCGCAGCCGACCCCACCGAGGCCGCGGGCAGGGGCGGGTGTCTGACGAGCACGCAGCCCCTGCCCCGTCTGCAGACCGGTGCAGCCACCGGGCCGTTCTGAGGGTGCGGCGGGGGGAGCTCCAGGCGCCGGCAGCAGACTGGGTCTCGGCCGCCCGGGGATCGAGGCTGCAGATGGAGGGTCTGTGCGGGTGCAGAGGTCCAGACACGTGCATGACTGGGGAGTAGGGTGTGGGGCGGCGAGGTGTCCTCCTGGAGCGCAGGGCCCTGCGTCCCGGGGCGGGTCGGGGGTAGCCGTGCCCCAGCCCCAGTCTCGGCCTCGCACACACGCACTGCCCTCTCTGCCCCCAAGAAGCCCTGCAGGGGCGGCGACTCTCACCGTCAGTTTTCAGCTGGGCTTCCCGAGAGTCTTTGTGCAGGGCTGTCACCCCCGTGCCCCCGGCTGGGGTGACGAGGAGGACGGCTGGAGGGGGGTGCCACCGTGCCGGCGTCTCACTGAGTCTGCCTCCGGCTGGCCCCTCCTCCCAGCCCTTGCACAGAGGTGGGGCCGCCCTGGGTCACCTGGGCCAGCCCTACAGCCTCGCCAGCTGGCTTCTCGCTTGTTCTCAAAGACGCTTCCTGACGGACGGAGCTCTGTCTCCGCCCCCTGTGCAGCAGTCGGCTTTGAGCAGGGCTCCCGGGGCACGGCGTGCCCTGGGGCTCCTGAGCGCGTTGGGAGAACCGGTTTCCCCCCGGGTGACTTTCAGTGCCCACAGCTCCTGTCGTCGTCGTCGGGGCAGCCGAGTCCCTGATCGTCTTGGGGAGAAGGCAGAGTCGCAGGTGGTGTTCGCCCTCAGGGAGCTTGGCGTTCGTCGCCCTTCGTCGCCGTGGGCTGCCACCTGGCTCGGAGGCCGCTCGTCCCGCAGTGCACACGCTCTGCAGCTGCCCGTCGGTGCCGGGAAGCTGCCCTGGCTGTGAGGCCTTCGGCGGGGGAAGGGGGGGAGGTTGGAGGACCCAGATCTCATCGCTGTTTCCCCCTAGAACACATGTGGTGGCAGGCACACCCCAAAATGGCCCCCCAAGGAGTCGGGGTGTGCTTACGGAGAGCGTGGACTGCGGACTTGGCTGGCGCATGAGAATCGGAGAGGACTTTCCCCAGCCTGCCAGCCACTGTCCCAAGTGTGTGTGCGTGCATGTGCACGTGTGCGTGTGCTGCATGTGGTGAGGTGTGTGGTGCATGTGCACACGTGTGCATGCTGTGTGTGGAGCTATGTGTGGTGTGGTGCATGTATGATGTGCAGTGTGTGCCTGTGTGCACCCCATGTGTGGTGAGCTGGGTGTGGTGTGTGCATGTGTGTGTGTGTGCGCGTTGTGTTTGTGCATTGGGGGCACGTGGGGTTTGCACACACTCTGTGCACTTTTGGTGGGACTGAGGTGGGCGTGAGTGTCTCAGATGACACAACCACAGAGCTCCACGGCTGCAGTGTGGCGCTCACGGGACGCCAGGTGCGTTCTGCACAAGTTCTACAGGTTTGCTCACTCGCTTCTTAAAGGGACCCGATGGAGTTCTTTACCCACGTTCCACGGCAGGGAAAGCAGGTCTGGCCGGGATCGCTAACCTGCTGCTGGTCCCCTGGCCGCTGAGTGGCAGAGCTGGGACTCGTGTCGGCTGCCGGCCTGGGGGCCCGTGCTCCGGGCTCTGCGCTGGGAGCAGCGGGGCAGCTGCCGTCCCTGCCCCAGCCGGCAGTGCACCCTCACATTTCAGATACACCTGAGGAGACAGCACCCCGCACGCCCTGCCCCACCCCGCAGGGCGGCCCCCCTCAGCTGCCCCCGTGCTGTCTCAGCCCGAGGAGACCCGCAGCCATGGGGCCCCGGCACACTCCCTGGGAGCTCGTGCACTGCCAGGCATCCGCCGTCCCGTGGGGTCACTGACGCCAGGGGGTGGAGCCGTGATGCTGGCGCCCCTCCCGAGAGGGGAACCCCCGACGATGGCACTCCCCAAGTTCACCACGCAGACTGGAAAGGAGCGTCCCGGGGAGGAGGCCCGTTAATCACTCAGAGCGTCTTCCCATCGGCCGTATTTCTGGTTACGACAGTCTGCTCCTTGATCTGAGCTGAAGTGGGGCCGGGCGGAGTCCCTGCCCCTGTCGCCCCTGCAGAGCCCGCAGGTGGGTGCAGGCAGCCCGCCTTCCTGGGGTGCCGAGGTGCAGCCCCCTCCCCAGCACCCCTCCAGGACGCTCACCTAGCAGCGGCCCGGGACGGTTCCCGGCTTTGCTCAGTAGACCGTGTGCAGCAGCGGGGTGTTCCGAGCCCGGTGCCGGCAGGCCCGGCAGGCCCGGCAGGCTCGGCAGGCTCAGCAGGCTCGGAAGAGCCAGTCTCCCGCAGGGCTGCACGGCCCCGGGGAAGAGCTGACGGAACAGTCGGTGTCTTCTGAAGTGCCGGGGGTCCCGGGACACTTGTCACGTAGACAGGCAGGGTCACCAGTGCGGCTCTGCGGCTTCTAGTGGTCCTCTGAGAACAGCGCAAATGTCCCCAAATACGTCACTGCCAGTGGCCGGGTGGAAAAGGGGAGGGGCGGCGTCTGGCCGTGTTCCAAAGGTTCAGAAGCGAGCATGCGTGGCTCCCGCGACACGCAGGGTAACCGAGACGGCGTGCCTGCGGATGCCTGCGGACAAGAGGGCCCTGCGCAAATACCGGCCGGTTCATTGAATTTAACCGGTAACGGTGGTTGCCTGATCAGATCAGATCCCTGCACAGTAGACCGGGCTTCTTAAAGTAGGGGGGCTCTCACCTTGGGTGGTCTTCTCCTCCTTCTCTCCTGTGCGGCTAGTGCCGGACGTCGCCAACAGGGCCAGCGCTCCGGCCAGGCAGGGGGAGGGCTGGGGCGAATCCGAGAGGCGTTTGGGGAGCACCTGCCGTGTGCCAGGCACAGTGCCGTTGACCAGGGCCCCCACCCGACCCTGCCGGGGCCGGGGCCGCACGCGGTCCTCCGGGCTCTGCCCCGTCAGCTTGCAGAAGCCAGCGGTTCGGAAGGCGGGGCTGCCCGCCCGCTGACTTTGCCGGCCTGAGCAGGGCCGCACGCGGACCCTGGGCACTGCGACTCATCGCCTCCTTGGGCTTGTGACCCGCAGGGGTCGCGAGTGACTCGGCGGGGTCCTTGAGGCAGGGCGTGGCAGGGGTGGGGGCACGTGAAAGGAGTGTGTCAGAAATGGGGGCCCCAGAGGCGGAGGGCGGGCTGGGCCAAGCTGAGCTGGGAACTTGCCCCTGGTTCAGGCGTAGGGGCTTGTCAGTCATCACGTGTGGCAGTATCCGGGAGACTCGCCAAGCCTGGGTCGGCACCAGATGACGGCACAGTCCTCCTACTGCAGGGCCACCGTCTCTGCCCTCCGGGGGCAGGAGCTGTGACTTAGTTGGAAGTGTAGTTGCTTGTCCCAGGGGACCAGAAGGGGCTTCCCAGGGAGGCAGGCTCTTCAGCACCGTGGAGAGCTCCCGGCCGGCTGCCTCTGGGCTGGGGGAAGGAGGCCGCCAAGCTTCTGGCTGGGTCGGGGGGCTGACTGGCATGGCAGCCGGGGCCCCTGAGCCCAGAGGGACCCTCGTGTGTCCTGGCCGCCAGGTGTCCTGTGTCTGAGGGTGGTGTCCAGAGTGTGGGCCCAGGGTCAGCCTGCCTCGCTCCTGCCACACCTAGCTGGGTCGGCTTCCTCAGCGTCCCGTGGGCCCGAGTTCCAGAAGCTCTCGGAGGTGGAAATGCCAGCCTCTGCCTGTCAGGTTCTCCATGTTCAAGTCTACCAGGAGAGCCGTGGGGGTTAAATCGAGGAGGTGCACGTCCCCCAGTCACCACGGGCCTGCCCCGCGGGGAGCCCTGTGGAAATGACCTTCCCGGTAGAAGTGACGGTAGGAAGTGCTGCCGTCGTCACTGCTTATCGGCCTCTTGCCCCAGGCGCCAGGGCCCGTGTATTTGAGAGACACTGCCGGCGGCCGCCCCTGCCACCGTCACTCCGACCCTGTAATCTTGGCTGCAGTGGAGGCTGGTTAGGCAGCTGCCGCGCCGGCGGGCCAGCCAGCTTCGCGTCTGTGTGTTCGGGCTCCGACACAGCCCTGTTTTGGTGGCTTATGGGGCCAAACTCGGGGAGGGGGCCCTGTGGGTGCAGGTAATTAGCTTTATCAGCTTGGCTGTATAATTTTATGGCTCGCACCCGAAAGCAAATGAATACGGACAGATGCCGCTGGCACGGTTTCCAAAGCCCCGGTGCCACTTGGCACCCTTGCGGTGACTCCCACGCCGACTCGCTCCTCTGGCGGGCCGTTTCAGAGCCCCTCGTGCCAGCGTGTCCGTCAGGCGCCGCGCCTGCTCCGCCAGCACCGTGGTGCCGCCCCCCGCGCCCCGCCCCCCGGGGGCCTGGCATGGTGTTTTTACCCAGAGGCGGCAGGATGCCACGTTCGGAAGTCTTCATTTCCTGCAAGGAAGTGGGCAGGTGATGTGGGCCCCCCAGCCGCACCGGAGGGGGGCCGGCTGGGGCTGCGGAGCTCGGGCGGGCCCCCCTCGGCCTCTGCTCCGGGGTGGGGCTCTCGGAGGACAGAGCGGGGCTTGCTCCTCCGCGACTGGCCAGGGCCCAGCAGTGTCCTGCTCCCCGTTCAGAGGGAGGCCCTCCCAGCCCATGGGTGCGGGACCCGAGGCTCCCGTCGGGGAGCGGCGGACTTCCGGGAGCGGCCGGGGGCTGCCCTTTGCTCAGAGCACGCTGTTTGCACAGGTGACGCCACCTGGGCGCTGAGGGGGGGCAGGAAACGGTAGCTCCGGCCACCATGACAGCTGCCTGGGAGTCAGGGAGCCCGCCGCAGACAACCACGGACGCCCCGGCGCCCGTGCTCGGGGAGGGGGTGTGAAGGCACCTGCAGTCCTAACAGAGAAGCCTCTCGCCCCCCATCCTGCAGAAAACGGGCCTGGGCGCCCCTCCTCCCGCCCGCCAGCCTGCGACCCTGGGGGCAGGCCGGGTGGGAGAGGGCAGGGGAGACGCGGGCAGGGAGGTGGCCTCTGTCCTGGAGCTTGGTGTGGCCAGAGCTCATCTCGTCTCCAGCAAGGCCCAGCCTGTGCACGCCCCTTTCCTGGTCCGCCAGTCGCCGGCTGTGCACCACCCCCGGGTGGCGGGAGGGCTTGGCGGGTGTTTCTCCTGAGAAGAGGGGCTGGGGCCCCTTCTGGCGTGGCGGGGAGAGCCTCGGGGAGGGTCCCCAGGCCCTGGTCCTGCCCTGCCTGCGAGGTCACCGGTGCCCACCGTGACTGAGGCCGGGGCAGCGCTGTGCAGGCCGTCTCCGAGCGCCCACGCCACCCGGACACCAGGGCTCCTGCCAGCCTCCCCGCCGTGCTGGCTCCCCGTGAGGAAACTGGGACCTGATTTCTCAGAGACCGTGGGGCCGAGGGGTGCCGGGTCCCCACGGCTGCTCAGCGCCGGCCTCCCTTGGAGGCCTCAGCCGGGCTGCCTGTGGGTGACACCTGCTTCTGGCGACGCCCCTGCCGGGGCACGTTGCTGTTAAGCCCACTTTACAGAGGGTGAAACTGAGACCTGGAGAGCTGAAGTGAGTCAGCCGTGCCCACCAGCGGTGGCACCAAGACTCACAGCTGGGCCCAGAGTCTCCAGACGCCCCTGCCGCCCCCACCCCGCCCTGTTCAGCTGCCACGTGGCAGTGAGAGGAGCCAGCTTTGGCCCTGCCCTCCTCCCCCTGCGGGGCTTCCCCGGACATGGCCGGCCGGTCGGCGAGGCGGTGCAGTCGCCCGTTTCCGTAGTCTCAGCTTCGCCGAGAAGTACGCCTCCCAAGTTCAAGGCTCACACCTGGTTGTTCCAGTGTGCCGTGTGCTCCCCCCGCCCCCGTCTCGTTTCAGACCCACTGTGTGTGCGTGGGATGGGGTTAGCCTGCCAGAGCAGAGAGGAGGGCCCGCCCTCGCTCCCCGGTTGCTGAGAATGTCAGGAGCTGCCTTGTCCCCTGTTGGCTGTGACTTGAGTGTGGTGGCCTCCTTCGTGCGGGCGCAGGAACCGCGGTGGCTGTTGCCCACTGGTGTCTGGGGGAGTCCGTTGGCTGCGTTTCTGAGCCTGATTTCTTTGTCCGCTGCTACCTGGCGGGAGTCGGCACGAGCTCCTCCGCGGGGGCCCCCCGTCACTGAGCCCACCCGTGAGCTGTGTGTCATACCACAGGAAGGAGAACGCGGCACACAGGAAGCCGGCGGGGAACCGGCGCGTGTCCAGGGACGCACTCGGTGGCACTGGACCGGGAGCCACGGTTGGGGGCTTTATTCAGGAACCCCCCCCACCGCCCCCGCCGTGTTCTTCGCCCCCCCAGCAGGAACAGCTGTCGGGTTCAAGTGGTTTCACTGGACCCGGTGCATCGCGGTGGCTCCAGGGACCAGTGCTCGGGTGGGAGGAGATGGGCCCCGTCTTCTGCACACGCGGGGGATGTGTGACGGCTGGTTAGACCACCGCGGGAGCTGAGGGGGGCTCGTCTCCGCTGTGGGTGGTTTCCCTCCTGGGAGTCTGTCTAGAAACTCCTGGAACCCCTGCGCCTGTCCCGGGGGCCCAGCAGGAGCCGAGTTTTCCTTGACCGAGGCCCACCCCTCCCTGAAGCGCACGGGCGAGGCGAGCGTGGAAGGCCTGCTGAGCCAGCTGGTCCTGGAGCACCTGCAGCTGGCCCCCCTGCAGTGGGGTGAGTACGGCCCTCTCCCTCCGGCGCCGGCCACCGCGGGGCCTCGCGCCGGCCTCCGCGTCTCCCCGGAGCTCCGCACCTCAGCGCGGACTTGCGGAAGGGTTCGGGGCCCCCAGACACAGACGGGGGGTGGGCAATGGGCACCCCGGGTTCCAGGGGCCGTGGAACCCTCCGTCCTTCATGGTGACACCTGACCACGTCCTTATGGGCGTGTCTTCTGCAGACGTTTCTGGACTTCAGGTGATGGGGTGGTGGGAGGTGGCAAGGGTGTGGTCGCCTCCTTCCTCTCACTCCGCTCGGGGCGGAGCTCTGACAGCCTCCCGTGGGCCGGCGAGCTGGGGTGCACGTTCGGTGAGCACGCCAGCCGGCTCGGCGCTCGGCCCCGAGAGAGTGTGCACGGTCAGCACTCGGGGCGGCGTGCGGGCCGTGGGCTCTCCCGGGCACCGCTCCGGTAGCAGGCGGAAGTGTTTTGCTGAGACACAAGCTAAACGTAGTGTTTTGTGACGTGGGGGGCTTTGTTGCTTGACCACGTCACTCGTTTGGGGACAGACGGGAACAGTCTGTTTTCCTCACGTGGAAGCCCCGTGGGTCAGCCTCTGGTCTTCCCCCGGAGACAGGGAGAGCTGGCGTCCTGCAGACATGCCTGAGAACTGCCCCGAGGGGCCCGAGGGGGGGAGAGCAGACCTCCGCCAACTCTCTCCCGGCGCCCCTGACGCTGCCCGGCGGCCCTCCCCGGGCCCACCGCTGTTCCCGCAGGGGCAGGGGAAGGCCGTCCTTCCACTCCTTCCGTGGAGCCCCCCCCCCCCCACACACACACTGGACCCGCCCGAGTCGGGGGAAGGGGACGGGCTGCTGCAGAGGCTGTCGCTGGGGCGCCGGCCCAGCTTCCGCACTGGGTTGGAATGTCCTAGGTCAGGGCTCCCTGAGCACAGCCAGTCACTGCCCAGGTGTGGGCAGCCGGGGAGGGGCAGCACCCAGAGCCCCTGCCCCCTGCCCCCGGGGCTCCGGTGGGCCTCGGGGAGGGAGCGGACCCTGTGAGAGAAGTGAAGCAACGCTCCTGTGAGTGCATCGTGTGTGCGCATCCGCGCCCGCGGGTGAGCCCGGAGGCCCCTGGCTGGGTGCACCCCGGGCCGCCTGGCGGTTCTCAGAGTCCGTGTCGGGCAGCTGCCCTGGGGACACGTGTCACGCGCCCACCACGTGCTGGCGGGTGGCGCGGGCCTGCGTCGCCGTGCCCCGGAGAAGACGGGTGACTTGTGAGGATCTCCGGCCTGCGTGCGCAGGGAGGCCTGGGGGGGGCCGGGCGCCCGCCCCGCGGTGGTGTCATGCCGAGGATGTGCTGCCGGAACGGTGGGGGCGTGTTCCCGCTCGGCCCTCCCGGTCGAGGAGGCTGGCACCGCGTCTGGCCTCCCCCCGGCGCCCACCTTCACACTCGGGGTTGTGTTCCACCTCGGACTGGACCCGCCGTCTGGTCCGGGGTGCGTCAGCCAGAGGCGCGGCTGGTTTAAGGCTCTCGAGCTGCTGTGTCACAGGGCCGGTGACTGTTGGCGGCGACGCGGGTGTTGTGGGAGCCGTGGTGAGCACGGTCGCCGGGCAGAGGCCGCGAGAGGCCGGGCAGCCTGGCCTGCCTCTCCCTCTCGTCTCACCTGGCACCACAGCCCGCAGGCCAGGGCCGCCCGGGCAGGCTGTCGCCGCAGGAGATTCCCTTTTCCCTGTGGCCGGGCGATGCCCCGTCACGCGGGTGCGGCCGTGCGCAGACACGGCGGCTGCTTCCGGACTTGGCGGCTGGGACTGGTGCGGCCGTGGACACGGGGGCGCACGCGCCTTCTCAGGTTGGTGTTTCCGTCCTTTGGGTGAGCGCTCGGAACACGGTAGTTCTTTTTTTTTATTTTATTTTAATGAGATAATCTTTTTTTTTAAGATTTTATTTATTTATTTTTAGAGAGAGAAGGGAGGGAGAAAGAATGAGAGAGAGAAACATCAATGTGTTGCTGGGGGTCATGGCCTGCAACCCAGGCATGTGCCCTGACTGGGAATCGAACCTGCGACACTGGAATATGGTAGTTCTGCGTCTAGTTCCTGAAGTGCCGCCACGTTGTTTCCCATGCCCCCCTCCCCCGCTGCAGTCCGCAGCACCGCCCCCAGCAGGTGGGGCTCCCCGTCCCCACCTCCTCGCACGCCCCCACCTCCTCGCCTGCGCCTGGCACGGCCGGTCTGGTGGCAGGTGCGAGCTGGAGCCTCGGTGTGGCTCTGGTGTCCATTTATCTGGGGACGGGTGATGCTGGGCGTCTTCTCTCGCACCTGTTGGTCCGCGGTGTTTTCCTTGGAAAAGTGTCCGTTCAGATCTCAGTTTTTAATGGGATTGTTTGGGGTTTTTTTTTGCTATTGAGTTGTGTGAGTTTTTAATACGTTTTGGTTAGCAACCCTGCGTCAGACGTGATGTGCGGATGTTTCCTCCCACTCCGAGAGTTGCCTTTGAACTCCGCTGACCGCCCCCTTCGCCGCGCAGAGCTGTGCGCTCCGACACAGCGCCGCTCACCGTTCACTGTGCCGCTTGTGTTTCGGCGTCAGATCCAAGACAGTCGTCGCCAAGACCTGCGCCAAGGAGCCGGTCCCCCACGTTTTCTTCCGGGAGTTTTATGGTTTCAGGTGCTAACATTCCGGCCTTTAGAACATTTTTAAGTTAATTTTTAGTTCTGGGGAAAGACTGTGGCCGAGTTTCGTTTTCCCGAGTGTGGCTCTCCAGCTCTCTCAGCACGGCTCAGTGGGCCTCGCTAGGCGCCTGCTGTCTCGCCCTGCAAACCCAGGCAGGCTGCACCGCTGGGGGGGACAGATGGGCGGGGAGGGGGTGGCTGCAGAGCCCAGTGTGCTCCCCGGCAGTCTGTCTGTCTGGAGGGCTGTTTCCAGCCGTTGCCGTAGCAACCAGGTCAGGGGGACTCATGGGGCTAAGCGGTTTGCCACGCTGCTCTGAGTGGCCCGCTGCTGTGCCTCCTGCTACCTTCTGCGGCCGCTGACGCTGCCCTCTCAGAGCCTCCCGCGCACACCCGTGCCTGCCCGTGCTTTCTCCCTCGGCGTCCGGGGAGCCCGGACTCGGGGCTGGCTGCGTTTTGAGAAGACACTTTCAGTGCACACTCTCCAAAGAAGCACCGTGAGTTTGAGACCCGTGAGGACGAGGGCGGCGCCCACCTAGGAGGCCGTGGCCACGTGGTGACCTGGGTTTGGACGGCCCCCTGCCCCGCCTCGGAGAGGATGACACACCCGCACTCCTGAGGGGTGCGGCTCGGCGACCTGTCGAAGTCTCCACGCGCTCCGCCCAGCCCGCGCCGGTCCGAGGGGTTCTCGTTACTCTCCCTTTCTCCCACGTTCGGACACAGGTTCAGGAGTCGCCGTCCCCTCAGGCCACGTGGAGTGTGCAGATTCCTTGGTGGGTGGAGTTTTCCATTCACGCAGCACGGGCTAGCTGCTGACCACCTCGTCTGCCCCAGGCGCTGTCCTAGGTGCTGGGGACCCAAACATAAGTGAAACTTGATTCCTGATGGTGAGGCGCTCCCGGTGCGATGTGGGCGGGGACCACTCAATCCCTGGACCCCCCACACCCAGCCTGGCATGCACGGTGGGAGCTCGTGCTCTTGGTGTCCCGGGAGCAGAGGCGAGAGGCCTGGGAGAGCGTTAAGCCCTGGAGAGCGAGGCGCCGTTGCGACACGTGTGTGGCGGGGTGCAGAGCCACTCCGCACCTGGCTCGGCCAGGCTCCTCCTGCGCGTGCCACCCCCCTGGGGGCGGGGAGTCCTGCTCTGAAATGCCCCTCCCCTGCCCCAGTCCTGCAGCCAGGCATTCCTCTGTCTGCTTTGCAAAGGTGAACATGCACGGTCTCGCTGCGAAACAGAGGTCTTGTGAGAGGCTGGGCGGCATCCCCTCCCCCCAGCCCAGCTGCCGCCCCAGGTCCCGCTCTGTCTGCAGACCCCGGCCCTGTCTCCTCAGCGGCAGCACATGAGCACCTTCTGCCACCTCCCCTCCCTTAACCACCCCCCTGGACCTCCTTCGGTGCCAGCACCCAACGGTGGTGTGCCCCTAACTCGGCGCAGGCGCAGGCGCTTTGGGCCGCTCCGGGGCCGCAGCTCTTGCTACACTGTCGTCCCTGTGGTCCCTGTCGTCACTGTCATCCCTCACTGCCGTCACTTGTCGCAGCGAGGGCCCCGGTGCGCTCGGTGGGGACTCGCTGCTCGGAGGCAAGAGCGCGTGTCGCCCTCGGACGCCCCGTCCAAGGGCCTGGCAGAGAAGATTCTCGGGTGCCAGCCTCGCACACGGAGCCGGGGGCGAGCAGGCGCCCAGGGCCTCTGGCAGGGGAGCTGGCCCCGGGGTGGGGGGGGACAGCCCGCTGGCCGCGTGTCCACAGCCAGCCCACCTCACTGACTGGTGCTTCCACTTAGCGTTCAATCCAACCATCTTCCCAGGGGCAAGATGAGCCCAGTGGCCTTTGGTGGGAGCCTTTGGGAGTGGCTGCTGAGAAGGGGTGCAGGCGGAGCCCCGGGGCCCTGGCCTCAGGCAGGTCAGGGCCTCCCTCCAGTGGGCCTCGCTCGCAGGCTCTTGCGTCGGAGCCGCCCACACCCTCGCAGGGGCTGGGAGCCGCGGGAAGCTCCCAGGTCTGGATGCAGAAGCTCTGGCTTCCACTTGTGGGTCTGAGCGACCCAGGGTGCGTCCGTCATTCTGCCTCCGAGTGCTCGCCCAGTGCTCCCGCCCTCAGCTGGGCTGGGTGTGGAGCGAGGGGCCACGTTCAGGGGGCCGTGACCATGAGACAGACTCAGGGCCAAGAGCATGTGGTGATGTGGATGGACAGGACCTCCCAGGTCCCCTCCTCTCGCACAGGGTTGTGTGTGGGGACTGACCCTGTCTCCTTCCTTCTGGGCGTGGCCAGCGTCACGCAGGGGAAGCGGTTGGCCCCGCTGTGCCTCGCGTGCACTTTGGTGTCTTGCCCATGTGGTTGGGGACGCACCGAGGAAGCACAGGGCCAGTGCTTGAGGGGACCTGGAGTCCAGCCGTTCGGTTGCTTCGGGAGGAAGAGAGGCTGGGAAGCGTGTGTGGGTCGGCGCAGGCTGCGGCGCTCAGCGCTCTGGGCGAAAGGACTCCCGCCCACGTGAGCATTTGGGAGCGGAAGTGCCCCTAACTAGGCCTGGCCTCCGCCCCTTTGAAGCCAGGCCTTGAGCTTGGCTGGCGACTTCAAAGACCCGGCCGCCTGCCCTTTCTCAGACGGCTGCCGACAGTGTCCTTCTCACCAAGGCCCTTCGCCGGGGACGCGTCACGGGCTGCTCAGCCTCGTGCAACAGCTGGAAAAAAACAGCCGGGGAGCCTCTTGCTCAGGGACGGCCGTCTCAGCCAAGGACGGGCCCTTGAGCTGGCAGCAGGCGCGTCAGGCCTCGCGTGGCAGCAGAAAGCAGGCGACCCCGGCGGGGCGGGGAGTGCCGGCACCGCCCTCCTGCACAGCCTCAGCAGGGCAGGGGAGGGCAGCTCTGGGCCGAGGGCCCTGGGCCTCCTCGCAGCCGAGCTGTGGGCACTCACTCCCCGTGGTGCGGGGTCTCAGTCTCTGGCCTGCGGACGGGCTGTGGCCCCGACCTTGGTGGGCACAGGGACACTCAGGACCTCGTGCCCACGGCTCCCGCTGGGACGGACCAGCGAGTGAGTGTGTGGTTGCACCTCACTCAGCGCAGAGGGGGGAGGGGAAGTCAGGGGCCACCAGCGTGCCCTGCGCGGGAGCGGCCGTCCCCCCCTCTGCCTCCAGAGCCCTGTGGCTGGCGCACAAGGCCCAGGGTCTGGCCGGCCTGCGCTTGCTCTCGGCTCCAGGAGGATGTGGCCTTTCCCCTAGAAAACCCTGTGGACCAGGTCACCGCTCGCGCACAGCGCCGCCGCGGACGGGGGCCGGTCACTCCTGTGTCTGCTCGCTCGGCCGGCGTTGCTCCATGTGCTGTGTGCACCAGCCGCGTGCCGGGGCTGGGGGCGGAGACTCCCGCCCCCCCCCCCCCCCCCGGCGCACATCCTCACAGCCACAGGCACGCACCTCTGCGTACTGTGTGTGTGTGGGGGGTGCGTTTTCCTGGGGCTGGGGGCCGTAGTTCTCCCCAGATGTTGGAAGCGTTCTGTGGGTCACCCTCTTGAAGACGCCCAAAGGCCGTGTCGTCCCCCCCCGCTTCTGTGCTCCATCCGGGCAGACAGACTTCATTGGTCCCTCAAGGCACAGCTCAGCCGTCACCCCTGCTGCGGCACTGACCTCCGTGCCCCCTCCAGCGCGCTCCCCCAGATCTCTGCCTGTGGCTCAGCCCCCACGCGGCCGCCCCGTGCTGTCTGGGGTCCAGGCCCTGGCCGGGATCTCCTCTGTCCCTGGACGCCGACTCGGGGCGGGAGGGCGGGGGCCGCAGGCAGGACCGGCCCTGCTGCCAGCGCGTCACTCGCTCGCTGGCTCGCGGGCCTTCCCTGTCCGGGTGCGGGCCCCGCCGGGCTGTCGGCGGCAGGAAGCATCCCGTTCCCGGCTTTCTGAAGCTGCGGCATGCTGTCACCCACATGCCTCTTCTATTTCTGGAAGCACGAACTTCATTATGCAGAAGCTCGGTTTGCTTAGTAAGCAGTGGGAGCCGGCTCTAACCAACCGTCTCTGTGGGTCATTAGGACAGCGGACGACACCGATGGCCGCTTCCAAAAGCGGAAGCACAGGGTGGGCTGGGCGCCGGGCAGGGAGCGGCCCGAGGGCCTCAGGGCCGCCCTCGGGTCACCCCGCCGCCCGAAGTGGGTGTGTCTGGGGTTCCGGGGCCAGGCGTCGGGGGTGGGGCGGCGGACCTGAGGGACCCAGGGCCCTAGCCCCCGAGGGGCTCCAGGCCCACCGGCTCGGTGTGGGTGCGGCTGGGATGGCTCGAGGGTGGAGAAGGGTCGACGGGGAGTATTCCCGGGAGAAGCAGCGTGTGTGTGTGTGTGTGGGAGTGGGGGCAGGAGCAGGGGCAGAGCTTCCTGTGTGGAAACAGACGGGAAGGCTTCTCCGAGCAGCCGGCAGCCTGAGCCCAGGCCGGGGCGCGGGCCGGTGGGAGGGGCAGCGTGTACACGGCCGAGTGTGCAGACCGTGCTGGGCTCCACGCCGCTCACCGGCTCCGGTCCAGTCTGCGCAGAACCACTGTTGCTTCTCCAGTGCACGGTGCGCCCCCGTGCCGGGTTCTGGCTCCGGCAGGTGGAGACGGAGGAGCCGCTGCTGAGATGGTGGGGGGCCACGCTCGCCCCCTCCCGCCAGCGCTCCTCTCCCTCCCGCGCAGTCCCCCGCCTCCCCACACGCGGGACAGCAGCGGGCAGAGGAGACGCTAGCCAGCCGCAAAGTCCCGCAGGCCTCGGAGAGGGGTGGTTCGTGAGCCCCTCACGCGGGGCGGGGCGTGGGCGAGGTTGGCCACACGGGAGCGGCCCGCAGAGGGCAAGCGCAGGGGCCCCTATTGAGAAGGTCGGGAGTGCGGGAAACGCTCTGGGACCGCTGGCTGAGCCGGGTCTCCACCTGGGCCTGCAGCATGGGTGACCCCGTCGTCGTGGCAAGGGGTCGGGTCTGAGGCCCGAGCTGAAGTGACCTGGCGAGATGCCGGTGCTGGGGCGCAGACCCCGCCAGGGCTCCAGAGCTGAGCCCCGGGCACCCCACCTCCCCAGGGCCCTCAGTCGCACATAGCCTGGGGGTTCAAACAGGAGCCCGCCCCAGACTCCGGGGAGGACAGACCCTGAGCTGCTCCCCCTCCCCCCGCAGCCTTCACGTTCCTGCAGCTGGGCTCTTGGGGCCTACCTCCTTTGTTGGTTTGCCTTTG
Source organism: Phyllostomus hastatus (assembly GCF_019186645.2). NCBI lineage: Eukaryota > Metazoa > Chordata > Mammalia > Chiroptera > Phyllostomidae > Phyllostomus > Phyllostomus hastatus. The sequence continues at coordinate 47,300,778 of NW_025334017.1, read as the reverse complement.
CACCCCGGGGCCCAGCCCCTGGTTACGAGGGAACCGGGCAGGCCCTACCGTCTTGCAGGCGTGTTTGTGGAGGAAGCAGAGCCCCCCCTCCTGGAACCCTGGACAAATAGTGGTTTAATGATTGATGCGTCTGCCCCAGGAGCGCCCTGCCCGGGTGTGCGAAGGCGACCAGTCGCACACAGAAAGGGGCCACAGCGCTCTTCCAGAGGCCGGGCTGCCAGCAGGCTGCTGTCGCTTGCAGGGGCAGCTGGAGGGCTGCCAGCAGGCTGCTGTCGCTTGCAGGGGCAGCTGGAGGGCTGCGCACTTCCTGGGGTGGATCCCCGGTGCCCCAGTGCCGGCCTCAGCGCCCCGGGCAGCAGCAGGTCTTCTGAGGGGTCCAGCAGGTCTTCTGAGGGGTCCGGCCAGGACAGAGGAGCCCCTCAGAGCAGCACTCGGTGGGGTTGTGCTGTGAGCCCCGCCCCATGCTGGGCGCTCCCCTTGAGGCCGCTGCTGTGATCGCCGGGACCCTTGTCACCCCACCAAAGCTCAGAGGGGCCGTTGCCCTCTCCAGAGCCGCATGGCCAGGAGGAGGAGGAGCCGGAGGAGTCTGGGTGCTCATCCAGGCTGCCCTGCACGGGGGGCATTGTGCCAGGTGGTCCCACACACCCTCCTCCCCCCACAGGGAGGGCAGACGAGGCCCCGAGGGTTGGGTCCTGCCAGGGTGAAGCAGGAAGGGCCCCAGCCCAGACCTGACTCCGCCCCGAGCTCTCAACTCCTTTCCAGAACCCAGAGCGTCGTCGGTGGCACCATCTGTGTTCCGAGGCTCGGGGACAAAGCTGGCCCTGTTGGTTCTGACTCAGAGAGAACGTGACGATGGCGGCTCTGGATGTTCCGGAGCCTGTGGGGGGGGGGGAGGCGGGGAATGTGCGCGCGTGCTGGGGGAGCGCAGCCCGCGGCCGTCGGGGCACGGCGCGGCCTCAGTGCGCGCTGCGAGGGTCTGATCCGCGGGGAGGGGAGGGGGGGGAGGGAGTGTTCCGCTGCGGAGCGCCCAGAGACAGAGCACGCGCAGATGTGTCCGTTTCCCTGCTTTCGTTGGGCTACTCCGATGACCCTTGTCGTAGGACCGTTTGCCCTGAGAACGAAGACAAAACAAAACTAAGTAATAAACAGAACACCAAATAATACTTGCATTTGCATACTTATTAGGTAATTATGCATTTGTCATATGCACGTGTGGCTACACAGTAATTATATGTGATTACAGTGATTGCGTGTGGTACACGCGACGTGGGAATGTTAAGCGTTTGCATATCCATTCACGAGTGAGGAGGACAGGACTGAAACGGGCCCTTCGCCCAGTCTCCAAAGTCACCCCCGTGCTGGGGCCAGCAGCTCCGCCAGGAGGCGCCCTGTGCCTCGAGGGGTTGCCGCCCCAGCTGCCCAGCGTGAGCCCCTCACACTGCGCTCTGCCTTCTGCCGCTGACCCCTTGGGCTGCACCCACCCGGTCCTGGTGCTAGACCATGGCCAACCCAGAAGGAGACAGGTGCTCGTCTAGGCTGCCCTGTACGGCCAGCCTCACGGGCGGCCCATCTCCCGCAACCCGAAGCGCAGAAGCGGACCTCGCCCGCTGGGAGGTCCGTGGCTGGGGGCCTGCTGGCTCCCCCCACCCAGCTGTCTGTGAGCGCGCCTGCCTGTGCTCCGAGCTCAGGGCCTCGGGGGGACTGGCACCAGGCTGCCCCTGCCCGCCCCTCCGGCTGGTGGGCAGGCAGACTCCGAACGCCTCCCCCCGCCCCCCCCCGCCCTTTCCAAAGTGGAGGGGAGATCGGGAAGGGGCTTCCAGGGGCACCCCACCCCCTCCACCCCTCACCCCACTCGGCCAGGGCTGTGGAGGGGAAGCCGCCTGCTGGTCCTGTGCACCCTTCCTGCTGCGGCGACATGTGGCCAGGTGCCTCGCCTGGGGACGCTGGCGGGCACAGGCTGTGACAGGCAGGCGTGTGGGCGGGGCCCTCCCTGGACGGGGGTGGTGGTCCCTGCGCCGGCGGGACAGGAGACGTCTCCTGCCAGCCTCGCTGTCACTTCGGACCGAGAGCACCTCACCAGCAGCCCGGACCCGGAAGCGACGCCGGGCCGGCAGGCGGAGGGCACACGTGAGCACTGGGAAGAAGGCACGCCCGGCCAGCGGGGGCGGGGCGCTCCGGGGGGGGGGGGGCGGCGGCCCTGAGCACGGCGGCAGCCCTGATCGCGGTGGCGGCGGTCTGCTGTGTCCTCCTCCGAGGAGCCCCCGTCTGTGCCCAGCTCCATCTCCGTGGGGCCACTGCACCGCAGAAGGCTGTGGCGCCCCTGCTCAGTGACGGGTGGCGAACTCATTTTTCGTCTCATTGGTGAGAAGCGCACCCGCGGACCCGAGGCAGCCCGGGGCAGGTGGCGCTGGGAGCCCTCCTGCCCGAGGGAAAATGGTCCGTTTTCTGAGTGCGTGCCGCCTGACGGAGGGGAAGTGCAGGTTACCAGGCGGCTGCGGGACACAACGAAAGGCCTCACCGTGAACGCCATTGGTGCCAGCGGAGCCGGGGGAGCCCCCAGCCGACCCGGAAACCGTGCCCGGGATGCGGGGAGCCCGTGAGCAGGAGGCCCAGGCCCAGGAAGGGAACAGACACCGACCCAGTGCCCAGCGTCCCCCGAGCCACATTGGGAGCTCAGAACGGAGGGGCGTGTCCGGAGCGGCAGAGCGCCGGGCCGGGGCAGGGGTGGGGGGGTCGGGGGGGGGGACAGATCTCGGAGGTGAGCGGCTCGGCGCCTGTGGCACCGAGCAGTGTGCTCTCTGGGTGGCGGGCCCTCCAGGGTGTGTCTGCCACCCACACGGGCGTGCTCCCTCCTTCGCCCTGCGTGTGCGGCGGAGCCCGCCCAGGCCCCTTGGCGGCCGGGCTGTGGCAGCCCCGTCCCTGCGGAGGCCCTTTCCCGACACCCCTGCCCGATGCCCCTGCCCGACCCCGGCTGGGCCTGCGCCGAGTGGGGCTGGTGAGGTCGCTTCATGCAGCCACCACGCAGGCCCCAGGGCCACCACATGTGCGTATTCCCACTCAGTCCGCGGGAGACCCTTTCCCTCCTGCCTGGCTTTCGGGCACCGTCCCAGCGTCCCAGGCTGCGTCCCTAGGTCGGTCCCGTGCCTCCTCCGAGAGCCAGCGTGCCATGCCACCTCCCAGACCCAGCGTCCCCGGGACGGCTGCCCTTCCCCAGCCACCCTCCCTGCCCCCAGAGTTGGCGCCGGAGCAGCTGGGGGTGCGGGGGCCGCCGCCGTTCCTCCCGCCCAGTTTCCCCTGAGCCGGAGCTCCTCCATTCTCCGTCAGGGCCGGGGGTCAGCGGGAGGCGTGTGAGCTTCGGGGTCACGCTGGCCTAGGCCCGAAGGAGGTCAAGTTCAAACAGTGTGCAGCGTTCTCCCAGCTGCGCAGCACCCCGTTCACGCCTGTCTGAGGGACTCGGCGCTGTCGCCCTGGAGGTCCTCGCCTCCCTGGCCGGCCAGGCTGTGGGGGCAGGCTCACGGCCTGTCCCCTGGCGTGTCCGGAGTCACTGCCGGTCGGGGACCCGAGACACCGTCTGCTGGGCGGGGCTGAGCTGGCGGGCGTCGGCTCCGTTACACAGCTTCCCTTCCTCTCGGGGACGTCCCCGCGGTGAGCCCCGCGCTCACGGAGCTGCGGCGGTGTGTTTGGCGCGGCGGCGGCCCCCCCTTTCTGACGGAGCGGAGCGCTCCCCTCGGGCAGGCGCCGGCAGGTGCCGGGGCTTCGGGCAGTGGCGTCTGGGGAGGTGGGAAGGGAACGGCTGGGTGGGCCCACGCGGAGCGGGGCGAGGGGCGAGGAGGGGCCGGGCGAGCGGGCAGTGGAGTGGGTGCGAAGGATGAAGTCGTGGGCGGCTCGCAGGTGGGCGGACGGCTGAGCGCCTTCGTGGCGGACGGACGGCTTGGTCGCCCGACTCCTTGACAAGTGAGCAAGTCTTCTGTGTGTGACTTAGATCCCTTCACGGGGCAAGTTTTATGGCCTGTGCAAGTGCTTTGGAGTGTGTGTGAGAGTCTCGCTCCTGCTGTGACAGTTGTGGCCTCTTATGGTTAGAACCTCGTAAGCAGTGACCCACTTTCTCTCCAGGACGAAGCCAGTGTGGGGTCACAGTGGCGAGGTGGCCCTGGAACGTCAGAGAGCCGCTGGAGACCTGTGGCCTGCGATGGGGCCGCGGGCGCCTGGAGCTCTCCCTCCAGCGGGGACCCCAGGCCCTGGCAGGTGTGTCCTGGGTCCCCTGCACGGGACTTGCTGAAGCCAGCAGCCGGGAGCCTTCCACGGCGGTCCCGTGCCATGCTGGGTGTCTGCAGGGAGCATCGTTCCGGTCCTCCCTGACGATGTGCGCTGTCGCCTGCACAGCCCGCAGCGCCGGAACCTGGGGCGCAGGCTCAGAGCGAGGAAGCGGTGCAAGGAGAAGCCCGCGGCCGGGGTGCGCTCAGCCTGGAACACGGGTGCTCGGTGGGGAGTCGCCCTCCGGAGCTTCTGATGGATGCGCCGGAGCACACGGGGCTCTGTGTCCGGGGCCGGGGGGTGTTACATAAACACACACGCACACTCATAAACATGTGACGGAGCGGCCTCTGTGCGTGTGCACGTCTATATACAGAAAAAGAGCCCGCTTTGGGCACATGCACACACGGAGGTTTTGCATACATGCACACGCACATGCATGCAGATTCCACAGAGCAGGTCCTGGCTCTCCGGTGAGCCGTGGAAGCATCTCCTTCCCAGGCCACCCACCCCAGGGAGCCACCGTCCCGGGACGTGCCCTGCCCGTGCGTGGGCGTGTGGGCGCGTGCAGCGGTCAGCTGGGGCCTCAGGGCCGCGGAGTCCGGGCTCCACGTCGCCTCCCCAGGCCGTGGGGGGCTCGTGGGGGCGCAGCGCCTGGCCCGCAGCGAGCCCGGGGCCCGAGAACGGAAGCTGGCTGTTTGGCAGACGCCGGGCTCACCCGCCGCGGGCCAGGCCTTCTAGAGCTGGGCTCTCATCTGCCCCGTCCTGTCCCTCCACCACCATCCCCGGTCCCTGCCCGTCTCCCTCGGAGCCTGTTGAGAGGGACGTTCGGGTGGGTGACCTGTGCAGAGGCACAGGCTGTGGGGCTCCCGGCACCGGCCCTGCCCGAGTGACCGAAATCGCCTCGGGGACCTCGTTTGGTTCTGGGAACCCAGGTGCGGGCCTGACACCCAGGGCCCCTGCCCAGGGCCCCGCCTCCCCGGTGGGATGTGCGGGGACAGCGGGCCCCGGCAGCAGCGGGGTCCGAGTGCCGCTCCGTGTTCACCCACGGGGCCCCGGGACTTCGTGGCCGCGCGCCGCCAGGTTGCGATGTGTCGGCCGGCCTCCAGGGTCTCGGTCGTCCTCACGCGGGTGGCTCAGAACGCGGTGGAAGGGTCACCTTTTCTTTCAGGGACCCCGTAACCATGCTCGTCCGTGTGAGGGCTCGTTTCTGCAGTCACGTGTAAGCACCCCCTCCCCGCGCCCCTGCGTCTGCTGTGCTGGTCTGGGATGTATCTCCGCGGCCTGGAGAAGCGCGAGTCCGAGGTGTGCGGGCCGGTGGGGACGCGGTGGGGCCAGTGCCTGGGGGGCAGCGGCGGCGGAGCCGTGGTGCCGGCCGCTCTCCTCAGTCAGGACTCCCCGGAGGTCACCTGTCTCGTCACTGCTTCCAGGCCCCTGTGCCCCCAGGTCCCAGGCGGTTTCCAGAAGTCTCCAGCAGCTGATGAGGTGCAGTGGCACCTCCGCTCCCAGAGGGTGGCCACAGCTGCCCCGGGGGTGCGGTCCCTGCTGGTGGGGACAGCCAGGGCGGCTGCTCCAGGCAGCCCCGGCCTCCACGAGGCTCGGCACTGGCGGGCAGGGGTGCGGGGCAGGGGTGCGGGGCAGGGGTGTGGGGCAGCCTCTGCCTGCAGTGAGGTGGGGGGCGGCCGGGTCCTTCCCCTGGGAGCAGGAGGTCGGGGGGCCTTGAGGATCCCCACCTGGCTCAGGTCACCCGGGAACCCGGGCTGCTGTGGGTCCCTGCCCCAGGGGAACTGCCGGGCTGGGTCCAAAGGCCCGTGAGGCCGCCAGGGGTTCCCACTGGCCCTGTGTGTGTGTGTGTGTGTGTGTGTGTGTGTGTGTGAGAGAGAGGACCCTGCAGCCTTGCGACCGGAGCGCCGGGCACCCGCGTCGGCCAGCAGCACCCTGGGAGTCTGCGGCTGTCACAGCCGTCCCCAGGAGCCTGAGGTCAGTTCGCCCTGGCACCAAGAGGGCCACATCTGCTCAGCTCCGTGAGTCACTCCACAAATATTTACCCGGTGCTGTTTGCCGAGCCGGGACCGCCCGTGGCTGCCCCGGGCCCTGGCCCGAGGTCCTCAGGCGAGGGGTGGCGGGCGGCGGGCAGCTCCCACACGTCCGGGTGCCTCGGTGCGGGCGTCCCTCCGTCCCGGCTCCGGCGGCCCCGGCCAGCGGCCAGTCGTGTGTGCCTTGTTTCTGCAAGGCTGCGCAGGCCTCGGCGTGTGGGTGGGCCCCTGCCACCCCCCAGCTGTCAGCCCCTCTTCCCCTGCGGGGTGGCCCACCCGGGTCCCTCCCTCGGCAGGGCTTGACCTGTCGAGCGCTGTCTCCGGGCCCCCGAGTGCACGCGGCAGGGCCCTGTCCCGGCTGCTGCACGCGCGGCCCGGCCTCGGTCCCTGGTAACGTCCCTGGCTCCGCGCGCAGGGTCACGCACGCGGTGGGGTGCGTGTGCTGGCGGCGCGCAGGAGTGGGGGCCCGAGGCCTGGCCCGCAGTGTGCTCCCCGGGAGCAGCAGCAGGCGGCTGGGGCCGGGGCCAGGGCGCACAGCCCCCTCGTGATGCCTTCGGGATTGTGTGGGCCCTGTTCCTGCCACAGAGGCCTCCTGTGCAGAGTGGAGGGACCGCCCCCAAACAGCGTGGCGGTGCACACGCTCACCAGCCGGGACAGCCCCCCTGGGGCTGCCCCTGCCCGCCCGCAGACCCCCGGCTGGGGAGAGGCCCTGGTCTCTCCACGGCAGGGCCTGCTCAAGCTCCCCGGCACCCCCTGGGCGTGGAGCCTCATGGGAAGGGACGGTCTGCCAGAGGCAGCCATAAAGGTGCCTTTGACGGGGTCGAGAGCGTGCTGTGGGCTCCAGCGGGGCCGCGGCCAGCAGGCGCAGACAGCTGTTGGTAGCATGGCCTCATCTGCCGTCACAGCCCGCACCCGGGCCCTGGGGAGCCCTGGTCCCCAAAAGGAAGCGGGCTCACTTATGCGGCCGAGAAGCTCCTGGGTCCAGCGGCAGCAGCAGGACTCCGGGCTCCGAGTCCTCAGGCTCGTCTTTCTCGTTGGGAAAACCACGCGAAGGCAGAAACCACAGTTCCCATCAAGCCTTCCTGGCCCCTGGGGCAGCGGGGCGGTCCCAGCCTGGCCCCCACTGTTGCAGCAGCTGCAGCAAACACGCAGCTTTTCACGAGAGCCTGCTCCTGAGTTTACAGAGCCAAGCGTCTCCGGTCAGAAGCCCCCCCCCCCGCCCCCCGAAGCGTGTGTTTCTTCTCAGAGCCCTGGCCCCGCTCGGGGGAGGTCAGCAGAGCGTCCCCGTGGCCTCCAGGGACCAGGCCTGCCCCCTCCCGCACCCGGACGGCCCGGCGCCCAGTCCCCAGCGGAGCCGTGGGTCGGTAGCAGCGGCGTCTGCGTTCGGCTGAGTGAATGGAGCCGCTCGGGGCGCGGATGGCCCGGGGCCTGGTCCCAGCAGGTCCGTCCGTGGGAGGGGACCTGTGGCCTCTGGTGTGGGGGGGAGGGTTTCGGGAGACATGGCCGCGGCCAGCCCAGGGCCCGACCCGGAGCCCCGGAGCTGGCACCCTCCGATGCCTCCAGGGTGGGGGCGGGTGGTCCTTTCTCCAGGAGCGTAGTCCTCGGTGGGGAGCCCTGTTTCCCCAAACCGTAAATACGCTTTGTCCAAGCGACGGGCAAGTCCCCCGCTGGAGACTCGGGAGTGGGGTCGGTTCCTCAGGGTCACCGGACTTTTCCCGCTGCCCCTGCCCTTCCCGTCACCACTTCTGGGGCCTTTTCAGGGAGGCTTCTCTTCCAGGTCTTCAGCTTCCCGCCCCCCCCACCCCGGGTCTGAGCAGACCAGTGGGGCCCGGCCCCTCTGCGCTCCGCTCTGGCCGCCTTACCAACCCCCCTCAGCTACAGGGGCCGAGCTGGCCGCCCCGCCTCCTCCTGGCCGCCCGCTGGGCGCTGCCCGTTCACAGCCCGCAGAGGCTGCCCCCCAGCCCCCGGCCTCCCCTGACCCCCCAGGGTTGGGGGTGAGGGTGTTCTGTGGCCGTGCAGTAGATAAATGGACGGGTGGAGAGGGAGAGAGACTGGGGGTGGGGTGGAGAATGAACGTTAATACCGCCGGCCTCAGCGGAGAGGTGGCGATAAGACACTTGTCACGGAGCCGCGGCGTGGCAGAGCCAGGACGGACCTCCAGGGTTCTGCAGCCCAGGGGGTCTCAGGGTTCACCACTCAGATGCAGGGTGTTTGCCGCGCGCCGTGTAGAGCGAGTAAAAAGCAGCTGTGCTTCGCCGGAGGGGCGAGGGGGCCAGAGGGGCTGGCCAGGAGAGCGAAGGCCCCCCAGTTTAAAACCGGTGTCCTCGGCCGGGGCTCAGAGAAGGCTGATGGCTCTCCCGTCCCACGGCAGACTGGGGGTGGCACTGAAGCCGCCCCCTGGCCCTGGCTGTGTCCCAGCGCGGAGACCTGCCTTCACGTCCTTGTGCACGCTCCGCCGGGCCCCGCCGCCACACTGAGATGTGTCCCCGTGTGTGCGGAGCGTGTTTATTTGCCACACACGAGGTCCTTCTGCGAGCAGACCGCCCCCCCCCACCCCCCGGACCCCCCCGACGCACGGGGCATTTCACTGTGCACCCTCCGGCCCCTCCCGCAGGAAGGGTGCACGGAGAGAACAGCGTGTGGAAACGTGGCGTGTCTGGGAGACACCGCCGTCCTCCCTGCACACCCAGTAGATGACTCGCCTGGGTTTGGAGTTTAGAGTTCCTTCTCCTTACAGTTTCTAGGACACCGCTCCTGTCCTGTAGCTTCTGGAAATGGCGCCTTTTAGCTCCCACACATTCTTGCGTCCTTAACACCGAGCTTCCAGGGCCCCTCACCGAGGTCTACAGTGCGTGAACTCTGACCTCCCCGGCCCGCAGTGCGGGTCCTTTGAGAGTCACCGGTAGCGCCCGCGGTGGACTCTGTCGGTTAATGGACGGCTTGTCTGACTGTCCGACAGCCCCGGCGCCTCCCTGCTCCCTGGAGGGCGCACGCCCGGGGATTGGGCCGCCGTGCGGGTCCTTGAACTTCTCTCCTCGCGCGGGTGCCGCCTCTCAGAATTTTCACTCTGCTTCCCAGGAAATTCCCCCAGTTTTATTCCCAGTCTGTGCGCTAAACCCCTTCGCATTTCCTGCTACGGCTTTCATCCCCAAGAGCTGCTCGTCGTGCTGTGGCCGTTCCTGTTTATGGCGCCCCATCCCTTCCCTGCCGACGGGCTGCCGGTCTCCCTGAGAGCGTGAGCTGCAGCTCCCCTGGAAACCCCTCTCGTTTCCTGCGTCATTTCTGCTCCCCGTGCCTCCTCCTCTTGTGCTCCCCCGGCCCCCCCCCACCCAGCCTGTGCCTTTCCCGGTGAAGGCCTCCCCGCCTGGCTGGGCCCGTGGCTTGCGCTGCTGTGGAGAGGGAGGCCCCGGCGCTGGTGGGAGCTTGAGCTCCGTGTGGGGGCTGGGCCGGCTGACCGGTGGGCCAGCGTGACCTCATGTGGAGTACGGTGGGGCCCATCCAGGTCACCCGGGGTCCCCGCCCACCCGACCGTCCCAATCTTCAGGTCCTTCCTCTGGACCAGTGCCCCCGAGAAGACCCCGGCGTGTGCTGACGAGGGCTGTGGGATCAGAAACGGTGGCCGCGGCTGTTAACGCGCATCTGGGCGGCACGGAAGCTCCAGTCCAGGGGCTCTCTCTGCAGGGAACGCCGCTGTCCCACCGAGGCCCGGCCACGCCCCGGCCAGGGGGCGCGGCGGCTGAGCAGCACTGTGCTGCTGCGTGTCTGAGCACCCAGCCCCCGGGGGAGGGCCCGGGGGAGCCCTGGCTGGAGCGTCTGTCGGTGTCCGAGCCGCCGACGGGGCCTCAACCTGCGCGTCCCATGCGAACTCGCCCCCCACCCGGCGCCCCTGAGCCGCAGTTCCCTCCGGCAGGCTCTGCGGGGCGCCCCTTCCCCTGCCAGGCATCCCGACCCTTCTCCTGGGGCGAGGGAGCTGTTCTGGGGTTAGGCAGTGGTGATGGCTGCAGCGCTGTGAAGACACTGAACACTATGGAACTGCGCACCTTGAATGTGTGACTTGTGTGGTGTGTGACGTATGCCTCAGTCAAGGTGTTAGGGAAATAACTTTTTAAAAAGTCCCGTCTAGGACCCCTCCTGCCCTGCGCCCTCAGGCTCTGTGACGTTAGCTGGGCTGCTTCAGCGTTCCTGTCTCGTGGTCCTCTTCTGTAAAAGGAGAGGTGTGACAGCCACCTGCGGGGACACCGGCCACACCTGTGCCTGCGCTTTCGGACGCTGCCCTCCCCGGACACGGGGCGTTTCCCGTCATCGCCTGCCCCTGCCCTCCGTCTGCTTCAAAGGCCGGCTGGGCGCCCCCTGTGGGCCCGCCCCACCTGCGTGCCTGGAAGCCGGCGGGCTTTCCCGGGCCTCAGACGCGGCGCAGCTGAGGGACAGGACCCGCCTGGCGTGTCTTGGGGAAGCTGCCGGGGGCCTGTGCGTCGGCCCCCCGGCACCGCACTGGCAGCGCCCGGCACCGGGTGCGAAGAGTCGGGCCCTGGGCTGCGTGCGCACCGGTCTCCGTGCAGACTCGTGTTGGTTAGTTCGTGAGCAGACGCCTGTGAGGTGCCTGGCGGGCACAGGGACTGCTGCTGCTTGAGAAGGGACCCAGGGAACCGAGTTCCTGTCCCTTCCCCCTCTTGTTTGTGAAAGACACGTCAGTGCTGGCCGGGAAAGGGCTGGGAGCCGCTGGCTCGGGGTTTGGAGGGCCTCCTAGACCCCAAGCGGGGTGGGGATGGGGGGAGTCAGGCTGGGGCTGCGGGATGGTCCCTGCACCGCTGTGGCCTCAGCAGCCGTGGCTCCTTTTCACGGCGGCTTGCTTTCGGACTCCCGTCACCCCGAGCAGAGGGCCCAGCTCCCTGCGTGCGGCCCACGGACTCCCGAGGCCCCAGGCCCTGCCCTGGGGTGCCACGGCCCGTCCGGGAGCTTGGGGCCCACCTGAGCAGCAGGACCTGGCCTCGGCGAGGTGTGACTTGGGTGGGGGGCTCCCTCCTATCTGCAGGGGATGGGTGCGGGGGCTGCCTTTCGGCCCTGCACCTCCCAGAAGACTGTCACCCCCAGGATGCCTGAGCCCTGGCGTCAGCGTCCTGAGCGGGCTCCTCCCCTGAGCCCTTCTCCTGCTCGTGTGGGGAGGTGGCGTCCCGGCAGACGGCAGACCGCGCCTGGCCACCCTCTGCCCACGTGCTGGGCTTGCTCGCGCACCGGGGCCCTGCCCCCTCCCGGTGCCAGTTTGCGGATCGACCTCGGGGCGGTAATTGGCTCGTGCTCGGCTGGTTTGCGGTTCTAAAGGTCTGCCTCCCGCCTCGCGCGTCTCGCCGGGGCGCTGGGGAGCCCCGGGATCGCCGGCCGCTTCCCAGCACTGTAATTGCGTGCGTGCTCTGGGTGTCAGGTGAGCTCTCGGATTATTTTTGAGATAATTGAAAAGGATGCTTTCAAATGCTAAATGCTGGTTGTAAGTGCTCATCCCAGAAGTGCCCACTTACCGATGACTTCACCTCTCCCTCCGCCCCGCGCTCCTCCCCCCGCAGCTTTGATGACAGATCCTATCGGCGGCACTGCCTGGAAATTAAGCCCTGGGAGGCCCGGAGGGGAGCTGTGTTTGACTCACGGATGCACTAGCTGCTTGAGCTGGCCGGGGGTGGGGGTCCCCCGGGCATGACCCGGCCCACTCCTCCCGCTAGTAGGCAGTGTTTGGAAGATACTCCGTGTCCAGGAAAAGCCTGGTGTCTTGCTGGGGGGCCCGCAGAGAGGTCACTGCAGCTAGGGTGGCAGCCCGGCCCTCCGGCTCTCAGGAGCGGCCCCCCCCACCCCACTGCGCTGTGTGCCCCAAGTCATGGGAGCAACCTCTCGAAGGATGGGATCCGTGCTGGAGCCGGGGCTGCTGGGTGCCCACCCCCCGTCCCCCCAAGGCCTGGGAGGGGCTGGCCAGGCCACTCTACTCCCGGGGTGCAAAGAGCCCAGTTCGGTACAGACAGCGCCCCCCGCCCCACCGCCCTGACCTCCCGAGGCGGAGCCACCAAGAGCTCTCAGGCGGAGGCAGCGCCCGCCCCGAGGTGCCCCCTCCACATGTGCGGCCGGGACCTGACGGAGCAGAGGGGGCGGCGTGGTCTGCTGGGTGTGAGGACACCGCACAGCGGCTGGGAAGAGGCTGGAGAGGGTGTTCTGGTCGTTGTCCTGCTCCCGGGAGCACCTGCTCCCGGGAGCTCCTGGCCCCGGGCAGGTCCGCGCCTGGGCTCCCTCCCGAGAGCATCCCCGGGGGCCTGGCAGGAAGGGCTGTGTTCGGGAGGCCACGTGTCCTCCCAGCCCCGGCGGGGGGTGCGCTGCCCCTCGGCAGAATTGCGGCCAGAGGCCCCCGACCACTGTGGTGAGAGTGTCGGCACGTGGCCTGAACCCTCTTTTCCTGGTGCAGCTGTGTGGGTGGCAGCCTCGGGCGGCCCTGGCTGGCCTGGCAGTGCTGTGGGGCCTCCTGGGCAGGGACGCCCCCGGGCAGCGGCGCTGGCAGGAGCTGAGGTGGCCAGGGAGAGCAGGAGGTGGGGAGGGCGGCCTGGCGTGGGTTGTCATGGATGGGGCCGGGAGTGGGGGGTGGCTCCACAGCGAGCCGCGGAGCCCCCGGAGCTCACTTCCAGAGGGCCGGGGACAGACAGGACACTGGGGGGCCAAGCACAGCGCGGAGGAGCAGAGCCGGGAGGGCCCGTCAGGGGGTCCCTCGCAGGAGGCCTGCGGGCAGGGCAGGGGGAGCAGTCCGGGCTGACGCACTGGCACCAGCGTGCAGGGGCCTGCGTGGGGAGGTGCCCTGGGGCCGTGTGGAAGGAGGCGGGGGGCGGAATGGAGGACACCGAGCGGTCCCGAGTGCGGCGTTCAGGCGTCCTTCTGGGCAGTCCGGCTACTGCTGCCGTCAGCCCGGCCAGGAAGAGGAACGGCCTGTCCTCGGTCTGGAGCCTCCTGGGGGCGGGGCCGGGTCTCCAGGCTCCAGGGCACGGCGCCCCCAACATCCTCGTGCCGCTTCTCTGTGCCCGGGCCGCCACCTGGAGCCCCTGCTCGGCCCCCAGCCCCTCGGGAGCCCCCTGCCCTCGTGCCCCAGGACAGAGGACCCGCCCCCCTGTGGCTGCTCCCGGCCCGTGTGCCCTGCGGCCCCCTGCCCCCCTGCCTGGAGAACTGAGCCGCCCTCACGGTGGTGGTGTGGACGCTGGGGCCCCAGCCTGTGGGACGGAGGCGGCGGTGCCGGGCCCCTGGATTCGATCAGCGGGGACGAGCTCCCGGGCGCCCGTGAGCGGAGCCCTTGGGTGTCTGGTTCAAACAGGGCTAAACTTATCTCTGGAAAATAGACTGTGTTTGAGGCCTAATCACAGGCATTAAAGCCATTAATTAGGAACGAGATTCAATTTCCCGATGTCCTTGCCCGAGTGTGTCGATGTGGAGATTGCGCGGCGCGCGCTGCCCGCAGATGCACCCGTGAGCACCTGCTGTCCCCGAGAGGCGGCAGCGGCCACGTGTCCCCGCCGCGGGGCCAGGCCCCGCAGAGCCCGCGCTGGAGGAGGACGGCCCGCCCATGTCCTGCCTGCCCGCAGCTGGGAGGGGCGGCGGGGAGGGGAGGGCGGCCGGCGCAGCCTCCTGGACCACCTGCACTACCGGCCTCCTTCGGCCCCGCGGCCCGCCGATGTCGTGGGCCGGCTGGGTCCGAGCTCGGGCCTCGTGCAGGGGCGCCGCCCTGCTGTCCTTCCTCCGCCCTCGGACACTCTCAGCTGTGCCTACCTGCCCACCCACCACCGCTGGCCTCCCTGCGGGCAGGGTCCGAGGTGTGCTTGCCTTTCCGCTCAGCCCCGGAGACCAGGGACCCGACAGCCGGGAGCACATGCGCGTCCAGCCGGGGCGGGAGGCCTTGTGGACGGTGGGAAGGGGGAGGTCTGGGTGCCCCGGGGGGAGGGGCCATCACCCTCACCCCTGCTGGCCCCCTCCCCCACTGCCCCCGCTGGGTGAGCTGTGGCTTCACACCGACTCGCCCTGCCACCCCATCTCCGGCCACTGCACGCAAGCACCCGGGCCCTGACCACACGGGCCTGTTCCCCGGTGCACGAGACGACAGCCGTGAGGAGCAGGGCCTCCAGGTGCGCGGCCCTTCCCCGTTTTCCAGTGCCGCTCCGCTGGGCCACAGTCTTGGCAGCCTGGGGCGGCCAGGCCGGGTCTGAACAAGCTGTGGCGGCCCTCCGCAGGGCCACGTGACGACTGTGAGCGTGGGCTGGGCAGCGTGCACGCCCTGGCCACCTCCTCGGGGCTCTCCGTGAGCACGGGGCGGGGAGGGGCCGCCGTGTGGCCTTGTCCAGCTCCCCAGAGGCATGCCGCGCCCCAGGGCCACCGGGGGAGAGGAGAGTGGCTGTGGGACCCGGGGCCTGGGTGAGCCCTGCCTGGCCCCAGACGAGCTCTGGACTGGCTGCTGCATGCGCGTCTGTGGAAGCTGATGACGTTCAGACCGCCGTGCTTCCTGGTCTTAGACACCGGTCTCTGCGCCCTCCCGAGTTCCGTGTGTCTCGGCTCGTGGGGAGTGTCTCAGCTCGGAGAGGGCGGCGGGCGATGCGTCTGACCCTCCGCAGCGGCCAGCTGCCCTGTGTTCGGACTCCCCGCAGCGGCCCTCTGGCCTGGCCTGCAGCGCGTGGGCAGAGCCGGAGCAGGCCCACCTGGGAGCCCCCCGGCGGCGGGCACTTGGCGGGTCGGCCTGCTGAGACACGGGGCGGGCGGGCCCTGTGTCGGCGCAGGTGGGCGCGGGCCTCGGGCGGTGGGCCTGCTCCCTCCCGATGGGTGGTGTGGAGCTGCCCCGGCCCCCCCACGCCCCTCGCACCCCCCGCTGCCTGCTCGCTCGTTCTCTCCCCGGAAAGGAAGGTGGGTGGAGGGGGGAGCCCAGGGCCAGCGCAGGCCCCGGATGAAGCGTCCACAGCCTCGGTCACTGCACGTCGGTGGCCGCCCGGGACCTGAGTGACGGGGGGCATTTTCACAAGCTCCGGGACGCTGGTGCACGGGGCGGGGGGCGGGTCAGCACCGGCGGCTGCTGTCCTCACAGACGGCCTGGGTTCTGGCTCTCGGCCTCAGGCCAGCTGGCCGCCCGCCCTCCCTGAGCCCCGGTCTGCGGTGGGGAGGGCCGGAGAGTGTGTGCGAAGCACGTGCCGAGGGCCAGGGGCTGTGGGAGGTGACCACCGGGTGGCGATGGCCTTGCCCAAGGGGCGGCCTGGGCCCTGGGGCTGGGGGCCGCCTGCTGGGGGCCGAGCCCAGCGGGTGTCGCGGCTGGCGGGTCCCGCGCTGGGTGCCTGCCTGCTTCCCGAGCCGCCGTCTTCACCCTGCCTGACAGTGAACAGTTTTGACAGGCCAGGCTATTTTTAGAAGCCTGTTCCCACTCCTTTTCCCTGTGGGAAAGGGAAAGCAAGTTAAATTTGAAATGAGCCCACTGCCCCCTCCCCCTGCACACACCAGCGCGAGGCGGCCCTGTGGGGTGAGGGACGGGAGGGGTTGGGCGGAGGGGAGGGTGGGGTGTCCGCGGGGGCACTTGCGGCGTGGTCCGGGGGGCAGGCCTGCCCGGGGCCCACGGTACCCGCCCCGTCCAACGCTCAGCAGAAGCAAGCCCCCGAGGGCCCGCATGGCCAGGAGGGCCGGGGCTGGTTGGAGTTGGGCAGCCTGGCCCCCGGCCCGGCGCCTCTGTGGGGCCAGCGAAAGGCTGGCGGCCGAGGAGGACCTGGTGGGAGGGGGTGAGTGCCCTGAGGCGTGTCCCCCTCTGGCCACCAAGCCTTCTGACGTGCTCACGCCCCAGCTCTCGGGCACTGACGACAGCCCTGGGTGAGGGGCGGCGTCAGGCTGCTTGCCCCACGTTGCCCCAGAAGCACAGGTTGCCCCAGGTCCCTCCGTGGAGCTGCTCTGCGTGGGCCAGGCAGGCTGACCACCGCGGCTGCGGGCAGAGAGCAGCCCACGTGGGCGGGGCAGGTCTGGGGGCCACGGCCTCCGCCTGGGCTGCGGTCGCTGCATGAGGGAGGGAATGTGGCGGCCTTTTGCCCATGCTGGGTCTCTTGTCCTGTGTCTCCCTGGGAGTCTCAGAGTCAGCTGCCACTTTCCACACACGTGTACACACATGCACATACACATGCACAGGCATGCACACACGTGCACGCACAAAGTCCTTCGGGATTTCAGTGGGGTTACGTCGACTGTGTAGATGGGTTTCAGGAGAACCAGCTCCTCATCGTGCCTTTTTGCACACGTGTGCGCGTGTGCGTGGCACTCCCAGCTTCCCGTGTGCCGGCCTCGCGCGTCCTCTGTGAGGCGTGTCCCCGAGTGCTTCGTGTCCCCATGCCGTGGCAGGCGGTGCTGCTTTAAAAGGCTTAGTTTCCGGGGTGGGGGGGTGTCGCTAGCACGCGGAAGCTCGGCTGGCCTTCGGGTGCCCACCCTGTACCCGGGGCCCTGCTGAGCCCGCCGGTTCGCTGGTCCCGCAGCCGGTCTCACGGTCTCGCTGGGTCTTCTCGTCGGCCGTGCCACTGGAGAGTGGAGACAGTTCCGCTTCTTTCCCAGCCCGGGTGCGTTTCATTCGTGTGTTGCAGCGCCACACGGAGCAGAGCGGTGCGAGCGGTCCCCCTCTCCCGGTCGGCGGTGGGGGGGATGGCGGGCACCCGGCTCTCACGGTCAGCAGATGTCAGCAGGCCCCGGGCGCTGCCCTCCCCCTGCGGGCGCGCTCTCCCACTGCCGTGTGCTGACTGCGTCTGTCAGGCCTGGAGCTGGCGTGTGTCCACTGCTTTTTTGTTACATCTACTGAGGTGGCCCTATGTATTTTTTTGTTTCAACTTCTTCGCGCGGAGAACTGTGTTGGTGGGCTTTCCGATGCTGCGCCAGCTCCGCACCCCTGGGGCAGACCTCAGCGGGCAGGCCGCTCCGCCCTCCTGGAGCGGCCGGGTCCGGTTCCTAAAGCAGCTTCGCGCACTTGTCTGCGACGCGAGGGGCGTGTGTCTGCGGCTGCGTGGCAGCCCCTCCCTCTGCGCGACCGACCCAGGGAGGGAGGGAGGGAGGGAGGGAGTGGGGGAGAGCTTCCTGGCTGGTTTTGGGGGAGATTGTCTGCAGAGTTGCTATTACTTCTTTCTCCCACGGGGGCTGGGATGGACTAGGAGAGTGTGTGTCGCCTGGGGTTCCCGAGAGGGACGCCGAGTGCGCACTGTCCGCCGCAGAGAAGCCAGAGGATGTTCTGGGGGTCTCCCCCTCCTCTGTGGAGCCTCGCCGGCGTGCCTCTCAGAGAGTCTTTGCCTCTCATCCGCGTAGTTAGATGAGTTGGAACTAAGTTTTTTCACAGCGTTGCCGTTTCCCTGCTGACGACCCACGGGCGCCCCAGCGACAGCGCCCCCTCTTCCCGGCGCCGACCGCGTGCGTCTTCTCCCTGGCCCCCGGCCAGCGCGGCCGCGGCTCTTCTGGTTCTGCTGAGCCTCCCGGAGGGCCAGCGCTCGGGCCCACCGACTTTCCCTGTTGCTTTCCTGGTTCCTGTGCCATCGGTTTCCGCTTGGCTGTTTGTTATTTCTCTCTCTCTCTCTTTCTTTTTTCTTTTACTTTGGATTTAATTTGATCTTCTCTTTGTAATTTCTTAAAGCAGAAGCTGAAGTCATAAATTTGAGATTTTTCTTCTTTTTCCCTAATACATCTTTAGTTCTGTAAAGTTTCCAGTCAGCGCTGCTGCTGGCATCTCGCCAGTTTTGGTTTCCTGCGATTTCCCTCGGTTCACCGTAATTCCTAATTTCCACTTAATCTTTTCTTTGACCTGAGGGCTGTTGGGCAGGGTGTTGTTAACTAACTATCTGGGGCTTTGGCAGACCCCTTTTCTGCCGCTGACTGCTGATGCGACGCCCCCGTGGTCAGAGACCGCAGTCCGTGGGACGTGCACCCTCTCGGCCCACAGCCAGGAGCGTGGTCCCTGTGGGTCCGCGTCTCCCGTGCTCAGGGCCGCGGCGCCCGCTCTGCGGCGTGGCCAGGCCAGGTGGCTTGGCGCTGTCTCTCTCGAGTCTTCGATGCCCTGGCTGGCCTCTTCTTTGCTTGCTGTGCGGATTATGGGAGCGGGGCGTGGAGGTATCCAACTACAGCCGTGGGTTTCTCCGGTTGTGTTGGCTGCTCCACCGGGTTTTACTTGACACGCTAGAAGCTCTCTCGCTGGGGCCACAGGCGCCGAGGACTTTCCTGTCCGTTGGGTGCGTGGCCGCCGGTGCAGCTGGGAAATGACACTCGGAACTTCCCGGTAGCGGTGGCCCTGAGGGCGGCCCGGCCACCCCGGCCCTGTCGACAGGGGTTCGGCGTGACGCGCCTTCCCTGCGCGTCCAGTTTCGGCCGTTCCTTTCTGTGGGCCTGAGACGCCCTCCTTGTGAGCAGCAGCAGCAGGGAGCCGACTCTCGTTCCGCTGTGTCGGGCCCACTGCCCCCCGGCCTCGCGGCGTCTCCTGGGGTGGTGGCCGTGCTCGGGCTGCGGCCGTGACCTCCCGCTCGTTTCCGTCTGTCCCCGGCCTTTGCGCCGCCGTCTCCCACAGTCAGTGGGCGTTCCTGTGGTTGAGTGTTCACACGGACCGCTGGACGCCTCCCTGGCAGGCGGGGCCCTGGCGGCCGAGGCCCGTGCCCGCCCCTGCCTCTCACCGGCCCGTCGGGCGCGCTCCCGCCCTCTTGGAGCCTGCACCCTGCGTGTCCCTGTCGGGAAGTGACCGTCTCCGTAGCGAGCCGTGTGCCTGGCTCTCGGGCCACAGGAAGGCGCCCATCTCCCTCCGGTAGACGTCGTGAAGCACGTCGGGCCTGTCTGTCCCGGCCGGGGGGGCGAGGTGAGGGGACACGGCACCTGTCCCAGGGGCGTGAGTCCCAGAGCACCCGCCCTGGCAGGCGGTCCCCAGAGGAGGCGGCTGAGCTGGATGGTGACACGTGTGAGGGGACATCAGAGGTCTGGCCAAGGCCGTGTGCAGGCGGGAGGGCGTGTGCCCATGCGTGTGGGGGCCAGCCCCCCACCCCGTCCCCTCGTCTCGGCCTCCCTCCATGTTGTGGCTCCCTGCCGGCCGCCGCTGAGGCCTCCCCTCCACCCCCCTGTCCCCACGTCACCGCCCGCGGTCTCTCTGGTCGGCTGCCTGACCGACCCTCTGAGCCCGTGAGCTGGGCTGTCTGCCCTCTTCTGCTTCACCCCCCCCCCCCCCGCAGTGACTCCCATCTCAGAGCGTGTCCTGGGTCCCCTCCGCCTTCTGCCCCAGCCTCACAGGCCTCTGTCCCTCCCCTGTCCTGCCCCGCTCAGCCCTCGCTTGCCTGTTCGCCCGGCCCGGAACGTTCTGCTGCTCACACAGGCCCCACGGCCGCCGGCATGCCCCTGGCACGCCCCCGGCACCTGCTGTCCTGCCAGCCTCTGCCCCGCAGGGTCGGGCCTGCCCCCGAGGGTGCGCGGCCGCCTGCCCGGACTGCGAGCCTCCCGACAGCGGGCGCAGTGCCGGCCGCTCCGGCTGGTTTCCTTCCAGAAGTGTGTGTGTCCTCTCGGGGCCGGCGTCCGGCTCCCAGGCAGAGCTGGGTGCAGGGGCGTGGGGGGGCGGCTGTGGGCGTTGGCTGACCGACGGCCCAGCCCAGAGGCCCAGAGCGGGTGGTGGCAGCCGCGGAGGTGGGCGGCACGCCCGGGAGGCCCTGGCGGTGCTCGAGAGCTGCGCGCGCGGCAGCCGTGGGCGGGCGGGGCGGTGTGCGGGCATGCAGCTGCTGTCCCCGGACCTGCGGGCCATGCCCCGGGCGACCCTCACCACCCCCGCCCCAGCTCCGTCTGCCCTCAGGGACCCCCACTCCCTCGCACCCCCACCTGCTCGCCCAATCGCAGGGCCTCAGGGCCTTGGCGGCCCGTCACTCTGGGAGACTTATCTTCATTGACTTTTGTTTTAATGGCCCCAGTCAGCACTGAGCACTGTCTAGCATTTACTTTGGATTTCAGTTAAAACCTGCTTAAGCTGCCAGCCTGTGGAGAGGCAGAGTCAAAGACTCGGTGTGGGCACCGAGCTGGCGCAGCCAGCCCCGCCTGGCACCGCTTGCCAGGGAGGCCCGGCCGCGGGTGCCGAGGACCTTCCGCCCGGTGCAAGGCCCTGGCCCGTAGCTTTGGGAGGGGGCCTGGTCGTGAGCCCGCCGGTGGGCTTCTGGGAGGTGCTGCGCTGGGGGAGCAGGCCTCGGGAGCGCAGAGCTCCCCGGAGGAGACGCTCTGCAGACAGTCCTGGCTCGGCCGTGGCCCTGGGGACCCCGAGTGGCATCAGGAGGTGATGGGGTCGTGGGGGACAGTGGGGGAGCTCCTGGGACCGAGGTGGGGCAGCCATGCAGACGCCGCAGTGAGGAGGTTTGGGGGCCGTCCCGGGCGCCCTCCTGAGGCTCAGCTGGGGCCGCCTCGTCGCCTTCTCGGGCGTGCACCTCCCCCTCCAAGGAGCCCCTGAAGCTCCCGGAGCTAGGGCTCCGCCGGGCTCTGAGCTCCTGAGCCCCTCCGGGTGTTTGGCTGCACCGAGAATGACACGCGGGCCCCTGGGCCCCTGGCCCTTTTCTAGAACCCCTCCCCCCCCCAGTTCCAGCCCCTTCCCGGTCAGGTGGGGCCCTGAGAAACAGGGGGAAGCAGCACCCTTCACCTTGCTGGTGCCTGTGTGGGGGAGGGGAGACCCACTTGCCTGGAGGGCGTGGCCTCAGTGTCTCTCCCCCCACCCCGGCCTCCAGGCCCTCACCTCGGCCCCCGGCTCCTTCCCACCCCTCCCACGGGCCTTGGACCCGCGAGTGCCTCCTGTCTGCTCCCGCTGCGGGGCCTGACCCTTGGACCCATGCATCCTGAGCCCTCCACTGTCCTTTCCTGCCTCTTCCTCCTGAGGCCACATTCTCTCACCCTCACCTCTCCCCCTGCCTGGGTCAAGCCTCCTTTGCGGCCCTGGGTGGTCTCCCCTGGGCCCCAGAACTTCGGGAGGGTCGGATGAGAGCTTTGACCATTCAGACGGAAAGGAGCGGTGTGGGCTGCCTGTCGCTGCCTCTGGCACCCACGTAGCGTTAAAGGAAAACCCTCGACAAACATCACCCTATTTCCTGTTTAATCAAAGACGGAGTAGAAGTCCGGCTGGGCCCACTCCTGAGCCCCATCCACTTTCGGGGAGCCATGTGTTGGGGGGGCCTGTGGTGACCTCAGGACTCGGAGAGGCTGCGGTTCCCTCCTGGCGGCAGCTGCCCCTCCCTCCAGGCCGGCCTGCTCAGTGTGCGCAGGGCCCTTGGAGTCCTGTCCCCCCGGAGTCCTGTCCCCCGGGAGTCCTGTCCCCCCAGAGTGCTGTCCCCACGGGCCCAGGGCCTCTGGGCTCGGAGCAGAAGCCAGGCCTCACAGCCGAGAGGGCGGCGGGCTTCCGGGCCCCCGGCCTGCCCGCCACGCTTGCCTAGCAAACGCTTGCTGCTCAGAAGAGGACGGTGCGGAGATGATTGAATTATTTAAGAGAACAAACTGTTTCCAGGCGCCCTGATTTGCATGCCGGCCCTGCACACGCTCCCCGAGAGCCGGGCCGCTCCCCCGCCCGCCTCCCCGAGGCCGCAGCCCTTGTGCGGGCCGCCCCCCTGCGGGCCACCCCCCCCTGCGGTGTTCGCCCTGCACTCCGACCACCCCCCAGCGGTCACCACCCCTCCTGGGATGTGTGTGTGGCTGGGCCTCCCCTCGCGGTGGGGCCAGGAGGGAGGGCCCGTCTCGCAGGTGGACACTGCTGTGCCTACTCCCACTTCAGAAACCCCGTCTCTCCCCCCAGGGGTCCCCCCGAATGCCGAGCCTGAGCACGGCGAGGGGAAGGGGTGCTGGTGGCCCCAGGTGGGGCGGACGGCTCTGGACTCCGGAGCTGGGAACCAGAGGGTGGCGGCACTGGGCTCGGAGCGGGGCTGTGCCTGGGAGGGGAGGGCGAGGCCGGGGCTGGGCATCCCTGTGGGGCCAGGGGCGACCCAGCCTGGAGAGCAGGGGCCGGGGGGGGCAGCTTCTCTGCTCTGAGCGTGCTCCGCCCCTGCATCCGCCACCTGCGGCAGCTGCTGGGAGGTGTGGGCTCTGCAGGCCTGGGGTCAGAATGGGGTCCCTGCCCCGGAGGTGGTTGGCCCCGGGAAGGGAGTGAAAGCTCCTGGCAGCCGTGTGTGTGTGTGTGTGTGTGTGTGTGTGTGTGTGTGGTGCGGGGTCAGCAGGGACTGTGCACCCCTGCCATCGCCACCTTCCCCCCAGAGCTCTGCTCTGAGGAGCCCAGGCTCTTGCCGCTTGAACGTGGCCCTGCCGGTGCTCGTGAAGATGCGTTCGTGCTGTGACGAGGCCAGCAGGTTTCGGGTCGTGCTTCGTGGGCCTGGCTCGTGGCCCCCGCGTGTGCGGACACGGGGTGGGCGGCGGGCTCTGCCCGGCCTCTGCCCTGAACCCCACGAGGGGTGCAGGCCGGCCTGGCCGGCCCCTGGGTGGGGAGCCCTGCCCCCGCCCCGGATGCTGCCCTGAGCCGGGAGGCGCCTCCTGCTGATCAAGCAGACGGCCCGGCGGGCAGTCCTCCCCACGCTGCGTCCAACAGCCCGTGTTTCCTCCCGGAAGCGGTGGTGTCGGCCCGAGGGGCGTGTGCCGCTTCTCGTGGGACCGTAAGAGGTCGCTCGGCCAAACCGGGGGCTCCTGGGGGCGTGGCGCCCACCCCGTCCGTTCCCTTCGCCCCGGGCAGCCACGGGCCTCACAGGGTTTCCTCTTCCAGCTGCCTCGAGCTGACCAGCACCGCCCCTTCGCTCCCTGGAAGCCCAGCACCCTCAGCACCCCACCCTCCCAGAGCCCCCCCACACCCCCGCCCACCCCCTCCCCGCACTCAGGCCTGCCCCCTGCCCCCTGCCCCAGCCCGCGGGCCCCCGCCTCCCCAGCCTGGGCTGGCGTCAGAGACTCTCAGGGGCTTTGCTGTTCTGAGCGCAGCCCCTGCGGTGGGTGGGAGGCCTGCAGATCCTGGAGAGGCCCTTGTGCGCCGGCCCTGCTGGGCGCCGGGCAGTGGGGGCAGCGCTGCCCAGGCACTGGGCCCCAGGCCTCGGCTGGTGGGGGCAGACCCCTCCAGGGAAAGGCAGGGCGCTGAGACCGGGGAGCAGGCGACGGCCGCACAGCCGCCCCCACACCGGCCGGGACCCTCCTGCGCACCTCCCGCTGGGGGGGAGGGGGCGGGCCCTGCGGGGGAGGGGTCCGAGGCAGATGACACAGGGCGGCGCGGCGAGGACCAGGCCGGACACAGAGCTGGGGGAGCAGGGGCGGGCCCTGCCTGGGTGGCAGCGGCCTCCGCTCTATTTGGAGGGCCTGGGAGGGGAGGAGAAACGAGAGACCGGGAAGGCAGAGACGTTGCTCGGGGACAGACGAGCCGTTGTGAGTCCCCCGCTGCTCCCAGAGGCTGTCTCTGCACGACGCTGCCAGCCAGCGGGCACCCGTTCCCTTCCCTCCCGCTTCTCTCCTGGTCGACCCCCCGCTGCCCGGGGTGCGCGTCCAGGAAGAGGAGCCGCAGGCCGCGGGCTCAGCAGCGGCGCTGTCCCCAGTGGGCGAGGTGTTCCCTGCGCAGAGAGCGGTGCCCTCCTGTTCCCGCTGGGAGGGAGAGGAGGCCGTCCCCACACCCACTCCCACGTGGCGCAGGGCGGCCCTGGGCGCGCCAGCCCCCGCTGCCCGCCAGTCCCTGCCGAAAGGCGAGAGTTCAGTTAGCTGAGTGCTGGGGGCCTGTGCACCTCTCAGCTGAGTGCTGTGACAAAGAGCCTCTGAGGTCAGGGATGCCTGCCCAGCCCATGACCCCACCCCCTACCCACGGCCCCGCCATGGTGGCCCCACCCATCTCATGGCTCCCCGCCCCCCCCCTTGGTCCCTTCAGTCCTGTCAGCCAGGAGATGGGGGTATGTTTGTGGCCCAGCTTTGGGGTATCACTTGCCCCCTACTTTTGGCCGGCTGGGACTCAGTCCGCGTCACACCCCCCACTGCTGGGCTGGCTGCACTCTGGCGGTGAGCCCGGGAGAAAAGGCAGTGGTTTGGTGAGCACCCAGCCAGCCTCCATGGACCTTCTCGAGTTCCAGTGTCCCCTGAGGGGCGACCCGGGAAGGCCCCTTCCTGGTGGAGGGGCCTGTGCGCAGGGCCTTGGGAATCGGGGCAGCAGAGCTGGGGGTCAAGTGCAGAGGGAGACAGTGGGGCCCAGCGCGAGGGACAGTGGGCGCAAATGGCGGCAGAGGCCGCCGGCTGCACGGGGCCCTCAGGCGCCCGGGAGCCCCTGCGCCGAGGCTGGCGCTGCCCACACGCAGCCTCCGAGCCGGGGCAGCCCGCTCATGTGCCCCGGGCTGGCCGGTGGCCACGTTTGTGGGCATTTCCTCCCCCCGTGCCCGGACCTCAGCCCTCTCCCAGACACGTCCCTTCCGCTCCACGCACCAGCCCCCGGCTGGAGGCTGCATCACCCCGTCTCCGGACAAGGGAGCAGAAGCTCTGGCTTTTGGAGGGGGCTCCCCGGCCGTCCGGTGGGCAGCCGTGTGGCTGGAGAACCCTGGCCCAGTGGAGGCCGAGCGAGCGCAGCCGAGGGCAGGGGCGTGTGGTGGTGGCGACCTGTGCGCCTTCCGCAGCTGAAGTTGGTGGTTCACCACGTTCCACAGGCAGCCAGGGGCCCCGCCGAGAGGCAGCCTACGGGGGCCCCCCTTACCGCCCTGCAGGCTCACCCCACATGCCCTCGGGGCGCAGGGCCCATCTCCGACGCCCGTGCCAGGGCCAGCTCAGGCCTCCCTACGCGGAGCTCCAGGCGGCACGGTCTCCTCTCCAGCTCGCCTTAATTCTCATTCAGCTCCCTTTAATCTTTAATGCACAGTAGTAAAAGTAAATCATTCACCCGCGGGAGCGAGGTCGCCCCTCCGGAGCCGTTCCTGGCTGAGGGCGATCGCAGGTGCGGGCCTCGAGCAGCCGTCCTCCCGGGTGCGGTGGGGGGAGACGTGTTCCGGGCCTCAGGGCCCCGCGGAGGCCTGGCAGGGTGCGGGGGCCGGGGCTGGGGGCAGCCTGTGGGTCCCTCTCTGTCTCAGCCAGCTCCGCCGCCACAGAGGCCCCCCTCCCACACTGCTGAGGCCCCGAGGGCGGGGGCGGGGGGCCGAGGGCGATGGCCAGGAGCCCACCACCCAGGCTGTGCGCCGCCTCTTTGCCTTAAGGCCCTCGCTCAGAACGCCGCCGCCCCACCTCCCGGGCCCTGCCGCTGCCCCCAGCCTCTTGCTCGGACTCCCCCTCAGTAGACGGTGGAGTAGCCAAGCACGGTTCCGAACGCCTCGACTCGGGGACCCGCAGTTGGCGCGACGGGTCCGGACTTGCGGGAGTGGGCGGGTGTGCGGGAGCGGCTGTGTGTGTGGTGTGGCGGGGCGAGGGGGGACACGGAGGTACAGCTGCCGGAGACCCTAGATTGCTGTGCTGCTTCTGGCTCTGAGCTCCCTAACGGCCAAGAGGAAAAGGCCCGTTAGGTGGCTCTCACTGGTAGAGGGAGAGGTTGCCGCGTCGGTTGAGCACCGAGCGGCTTGCCGCCGCGGCATTGGAGAGGGGTCACCGCTTTGTCCCGGACAACCGGAAGTCACGGGGTTCTGCCCCGGGTGCGCCTGTGCCGCCGTCTCCCAGAGGCCCGCGGGCCGGCTGCGGGCGGGGGCGGGGGAAGGGCGACCGAGAGCCGGGGCCGCGGGGCCCCAGCTGTCATCCCGGGTCCCGAGTCCCAAGTCCCGCCTGTCTTTCTCTCCACTTGAGCCTCTTTGGCCTCATCCAAGGTGTGACGGAGCCCCTTGATTAATCCCCAGGCTGAGGCTTGCGGGAGTCAGACCTGACTGTGAAACGCGGGCTCCCCGAGATTTACGTGGCCCGGGCGGCGGCGCGCCCGCAGAGACGGGAGCGGCAGACACGCTGCAGCCGGAGGTGCGCTCGCCTCTCTGGTCCTCCCGGGCGCTCCTCCTGCACCGTTCTGGGGCTTTAACATTTTTTACCCAAAATTAGACGTTCGCGCCTGGAGTCTGCTTGGCCATCATGTTTTCTTACAGTCACCAGAGGCCGGGAAAGGGGGTTGGTGGAACGAGGCCGGGAGGGTGTCCTCGCGGGGGGGGGGGGGGGGGCGGAGCCCTGGGGGAAGGCAGGCCTCCCCTGCCAGGCCTGGGGCGCCCGTGCTAAGGAGCAAGCCTGCAGGTTGTGGGGTGGGCCCGCCGAGCGAGAGACCCACAGCTCACTCCTCACTGTCACAGACAAGAGATTTGCACGGGACCTTGGGCCCTGCTGACACTCCCGGGGTTCCTTCATCCGCTGCGGGAGCCTGGGGTCCCGCCCAGCTTCACCCCTCGCCCGCCCACACCTGGCCCTGCTCACCTGTGCACGGGCAGCGGGGCAGTGCTGGCCCGATGCAGTGGGGGCGGGGGAGGGGGCTGTGCCCGGGCTTGCTGGGGGGCTGGGAGCGGCCGGGTCGGGACAGCCCTTTCCGCTGCGCTCGCCCTGTCACTCCACGCCTTCTCCCGGGCTCTCGGGGTCTCGGAGACCTCCGGGCGAGACCTCCGGGGGAGACCTCCGGGTGAGGTGCGCGGGGTCGGGCAGCAGACGCCGAGGACCGCCCCTCAGGGGGAGCCGCCTCTGCTCGTGGGCAAGGACGGGCGGGGACGCAGCTCCTGCACGTGCTGCCAGGAGCCTGTCCGGGAAGAAGGGCTTCTCCGGCCCCGAGGGCCAGCCCGTCCTGTCCGCCACCCTTCTCCGAGCTCCCCCACCCCATGAAGCCCCTCCCCACCGCGGCCCCCTGGGCCCAAAGGCAGGCAGGCCCCAGGGCTTCCCGTCTCCTCCAGTCTGCCCCTCCTCCCCTCGCGGCCCCTTCTAGCAAGTCTCCGCCGGCCTGCCTGGGGCTGCGGCGTGGCCTGGGGGGGGGTCCTGGGCCAGCCAGCGAAGTGGAGGCCACGACTCCGGCCGTGCTAACCGTGCGGGGGGACTGGGGCTGGGGGTGGGGCCAGGAGATGGGTCGCACGCAGCCTCATTTAAGGGTTCGGGGAAGAGACTGATCGGCCCCTGCGAGATCTTCTCCACGAGGTTCTCTTGCATGAACGTTCTCCTCCATGAGAGCCTGCAGGACCCAGAGCCGGGAAGTGGCAGGTTGGTCCTGATGGTCCGTACCCCCCAGCCACAGGCCGAGTGAGGGCCCCGAGGGGGCGGGCACAGACTGGGGGTCTGGCCTGGGCACCGCAGGCCCGGAAGCCCACTCACCCCTTCACTCACTCACTCACCCGTTCACCCACTAACTCACTCACTCACTCACACGCTCACTCACTCATCCACTCACTCACACACTCACTCACTCACACACTCATCCACCCATTCACTCGCTCACACACTCACTCACACACTCACTCACACTCACCCCTTCACTCACTCACTCACCCACTCACTCACTCACCCCTTCACTCACCCGTTCACCCACTCACTCACTCACTCACACGCTCACTCACTCATCCACTCACTCACACACTCACTCACACACTCATCCACTCATTCACTCGCTCACACACTCACACACTCACACACTCACTCACACTCACTCACTCACTCACTCATTTACTCACTCACTCATTCACTCATTTATACACTCACTTGCTCGCTCACTCATTCCCTTACACGTCTGTTCATCCATGCAAAAACCTGACCCAGCATGAGAGTCAGGAGCCTGGCCTGGCTCCTGGAGATGCGGGCAGCCCAAAGCCCCTGGACCCCCCGGGAGCAGGGAGGCAGGTGGTTAACAGTTGAACAGGTGGGTCAACAGGACAGCGCCAGGGGAGGTGTTGAGGCTGCGGAGAAAGTGGAGGGAGAGGAAGGGGAGGGGCTTGTACAGGCCTGGAGCTCCGAGTGTCGGAGTGTCCGGGCCGCGTTCCTGCTGGGGGCCGGGGGGCCCCGCTTCCACCTCCCCAGCCCCAGCGGGCCGCACCCCAACCTGGCCGGGCTGCACCCCCACCCTGCCCCCCCTTCTCACGGCCAGCCCCTCTTTCCCACCTCCTCCTGCCCCCGCGGCCACGCGGCCTCTCTGACGCCCTCTCCTGCCCCTGCTCTCCCTCGCGAGGACCTCCGAGGTGACGCCAGGCCCGTCCGGACACTCTGGCTGTCGCTCCCTCCGCCAGACCCGTGGCGCTCCTGTTCCGCGCGAGGGGCTCCGCCTGGAGGGACGCGGCCCAGGCGGGCCGGCCGGGCCAGTCAGGGCTCATGTCTCTGATGGGAGCTCGTGCGGCTGTTGTCCACGTTCCCGCGGAGGTGTTGGCGTGCGGGACGCGCCGGGGCACAGTGCGAGTGGGGAACTCGGGCTGCGTCTCGGCCACCGCGGGCGGCCGTGACAACAGACAGGGGTGGGGGGACGCGGGACGGTCGCTGTGGGTGGCTGTGGGGGTGGGGCAGGGGTTATGCGGGGTTTTTAGGAAACTCCTTGCTTCTGTCAACCGTCCGAAGGGTTTACAATGTGCTGTAAAAGCTTACGATTTTGAAGACACGGGGAGAGGCTTGATCTGAAAAGGCTTTCCAGAAAAGTGGCTTCGAGGGGAATTCGGTGGGGGGTTGCCGGCCTACAGGCACACCCTGCCCCCCCCGTCACCGGCAGTGTGTGTGGCAGGGGCACATGTCTGTGCCCAGCACCCAGCCTGGCACAGGGGGGCGGGGCAGCCTTGGTGGATGAAGGGCTGAGGCAATGAACGGACGGACGGATGAAAAAACGAATGAACAGGTGGGTGTCGGGGAGGCCACCTCGGCAGTGCCCCGGACCGCCTCGCGCCCTGTGTCCTCTGCAGACGTGCTGGTGGACGGACAGCCGTGTGACTGCCAGGCGGCCGCCTGCCGGGTGGGCGACCCCATACGCCTGGAGGTGCGGCTGACCAACCGGAGCCCGCGCAGCGTCGGGCCCTTCGCCCTCACCGTGGTCCCCTACCAGGACCACCAGAACGGCGTGCACAACTACGACCTGCACGGCGCCATCTCCTTCGTGGGCTCCAGCACCTTCTACCTGGACGCGGTGCGTGGCGCTCCGGGGGCCCCTGCCCCGGCCCTCCGTGCTGGCCCTCTTCCGGACAGCCGCTTCCCTGCGCCCCGAGCCCTGGGGGTGAGCCCAGGGTGTGCGGGCAGCCCCGCAGGACGTTGGGGAGACACGGCGAGCGGAGGAGCCCGGGACGGCTGAGCTCCTGCTCGAGCCGCCATCGCACTGCCCCACGCACTCACCTCCTCCCTGCGTAGTGGCCACGGCAGGGGCCCCAGGGGGACCCATGAAGTCACAGGGCTCATCCGCCCCCACCTCCCAGCCCCCACGCACCCCCCACCACCTGAACCAGGAACGGCCCAGGGAGGGAGGTGCTGTGAGCTCGTCCCGGAGACAGAGGCTGAGTCTCAGAGGCGCAGCGACTGCCTGGGACAGTGCGGCAGGCGAGGCCTGGTGCCCGCCCGCCCCCGGGGCCCCAGGTCCACGCAGGCTCGGGGACTCCTGGCGGCGTTGGGGCCCCGCTGCTCCGAGCCGACGCCCCTTCCTCCCGCCCCGCAGGTGCAGCCTTCCAGCCAGTCGGCCTGCCTCGGGGCCCTCCTGTTCCTCGCCACTGGCGACTTCTTCCTGCGCATCCGGTTCCACGAGGACGGCACGAGCAGGGAGCTGCCGCCGTCCTGGTTCTGCCTGCCCAGCGTGCATGTGCGCGCCCTGGAGGGGCAGGCCTGAGCCGGAGGCTGGGCCCTGTGCGTGTTGGGGGGGTGGCCCGGCCCGGCCCCACACCCCAGCAGGGGCGAGCCTCTGCTGCAGCTCCTGTCCCGCCGCCGGCCCCCCAGCCCCAGCGCTCGGCACCCCTTCTCCTGCCCAGCGTCCTTTTTGGGCTCTGCGGGCGCCCAGGTGTGGCCGCCTTGCCCAGCCTGCACTGCCCGGTGGGGCTGCTTCTCCGCTGGGGCCTGATGCTGACCAGACCCCAGAGGGTGGCGCCCACCCAGCCCAGGCCCCAGGCCCCTGCCCCTGTTCCTGTTCCTGGGACCTGGGAGGACGGCCCAGCCCGGGTGGGCCTGTTCCAGGCCCTGGCTGCCCGAGTGTCTGTGACAAGGTCTGCAATAAAGGGCCTGGCTCCCTGCTGCTCTGCCTGCCTCCGTTCGCCTGCGCGCCTGGGCTCCGGGGCCGAGCCCCACCCAGGTGGGGGTTCTGTCCCGGGGGGGGGGGCATGGACAGAAACCCCCGTGACACGCACATGGCTGGTGGCCAGCAGGGCTGGGCCTGTGCCTGTCCCGAGACCCCACCGCCCCCCTTCCATGCGTGTGCTCCTTGGGCCTGGCCCCCGGCCTCTGGCTTCCTCTTCTCCCTGGTGACACTGGTCCCAGTCCCTCCGGGGCTCTGTGGGCCGGGCCCAGGCCTCTTGCTGTGGTTTTGCGGGCGGCACGCTGCCCCGAGGTGCCCGCTGGGAGGGGGGCAGGGGCAGGAGTCCAGCCCAGCCCGGTGCCTTGAGCTGCACGGAGCTGCCATTCGGGCCGTGGGGGCCACGCCCTCCACTTCCAGGCCTCCATCTCCGAAGGCCGCACCCTCCCTGCAGCCCTGTCCTAGCAGGCCACCTTCCCCTTGTCCCGGACGGGAGGAAGGCACGGGCCTCGGCCACCCCTGGCTGTCCGGCACAGGCTGGCCCGGGAAGGGCCTCGGCTCGAGGGTCTGACGGAGACCCTGCAGCAGGACTCTGGGTGCGAGCGGCCGGGCTGGGAGCGGGGCATCCCCGGGGCAGTGAGAGTGCCGTGCCGGGGTGGCCGCTGCTGTGAACTTGGCCCTGGTGTCCTCGGGGGACCTTGGGGCGGAGGGAGACGCCCCCTGTCCCCCAGGATAGAACCCCCACCTGAGGGGGGAGCAAGCTGGCCCGTGCATCCTCCACCCCCGGTCCCTCCCTGCACGTCAGACAGCAGACGCCAGCCTCGGGCCCCCGGACACCGACGTTCCCAGGAGCCGTAGGGGCAGGCGTAGGGAGGGGCCCGTCCCAGTGTTCGTCCCTGCCCCCGAACACAGAGCTCCTGTGTCTCTTGGAACTTCCTGCCAACAGGAGCGTCTCTTGTCGAAACAAGGTAGCTCTGGGTGGGCCGCTGGGTGGCGTCGGGTGGGGGGAACTGGTCCCCGGACGGACCCAGCGTGGTCAGAGGCTGGGAGCGGTCAGCCCCGCCCGTCCTCTGTGGATCGAGTTCAGGGCCGATCCCGTGGGGAGCCTTCCCCGCACGTCCCGGCCGCGGGCTGCGGAGAGCCCCCAGGTGGGCGAGCGTGCACCTGCCGGCAGCGCTGCGCCCGGGACCCTTCCGGACCTGCCCCGCGCTCCTCTCCGTCCCTTGTCACCTGTGTCCTTCGTCATCGCCCTTGAGGCCAACGGGGAAACGTAAGTGAAGCGTTTCTGAGTTCTCTGAGCCGTGGTCTCACGTTCAAACCTGGGGCGGCCGTGGGAACCCCGGCGGACAGCTGGCTGGTTAGAGGTGCGGGCGGCCCGGACTTGGCATGGGCACCCGAGGGGACGGCCGTCTGCGGGGGACTGAGCCTGGACCTGCGGGGTCTGTGCCGACTCGGGGTCGTCGGTGTGAGAGCCGAACTGAGGGGGGACACCCAGCGGGTGGGGAGGGGTGGGTGCCGTGCGCCGTGGGCGGGTGCCCGGCTGCCACGAGGTGTCCAGAGTGTGCTGTCACTGTCAGCAGCCGGTAGCTCAAGGCCGCAGGGGGAAAGCAGCACCAGGAGGTGGCAGGGTGGGGACCCGGGAAAAGCACCTGTGTGTCCCCAGACGGCCCAGGACTCGTGGTGGGAGATCTCCTTGCCGTGCCCGCTCCGCACACCTGTTACAGGAGAGTTGCCCCGATGGGTGGGGGCCCACGAGGGCCTCCTTGTCACTGGCTCGTGTCCAGAGACACCTTCAGGGAACCAGACAGCCCCCTGCCATTGCAGCTGAGCCCCGGGGCCCCTGCGCAGGGCAGGCAAACGGCGAGGAGAGGAGAGCAGTCAGGGCCCTGGGCGTTCTCCAGCCCAGCCTGACGGAGGAGCCCGTCCGGTTTACCTGAACGAGACCTAGTGCCCCGGTGCAGGCAGGTGGCCCGGTGCCTGCCCCGCCAGCCGAGAACGGTGGGAGCAGGTGGGCGGGGGCATCAGAGAGGTCTTCCTGGAGGAGATGGCAGGGGGTGGGGGCTGGGTGGTGAGGTGACGGGAGGGGGAAGAAGCCTCCAGGAGTGTGGGCGGGCTGAGCGAAGACCTGGAGACAGGACAGTGGGCTCCTGAGCCCCGGGGACACAGGTGGCCCCCCCCAGTTCCCTCCAGGCCTGTGCTCTGCTGGAACGGGGCCAGCGAGGCGATGATGGGCTTGTGGGGGCACAGAGGAGGGGCCTGGCTTTGTTTGGGGTCCCAGAGCTTCCCAGAGGGCGTGACGGGGGACTGGGCCTTCCTGGATCCACCGGGGGGGGGGGCAGCTGGGGGAAGGGTGTTCAGGAAGAAGGAGCAGCAAAGGCCTGGAGGCTTGGGACGTTCCAAAGGGGAGACGCTTGTGCACAATGACTGTGACGGGGCGTCCGTGGCCCTGGGCCCCGAGGAGGGCAGAGGCTGCGCAGGAGGTGGGCCGGGAGGCCCCTGGCCAGGGGCGTGGCTGCTGCCCGCCTGCCACCTCGTGTCCTGGCACCCAGCCCGCAGCGACAGGTGTGCTCCAGCTGCACCGGCCTGCTCTCTCGTCACTAAGCCTGAGGTCACCTCGGGGCCTGGACTCTCGGCTCTGCCCACCGGCCTCACGTGGCTCCTCACGTTCAGCGTCAGCTCCCCTGGGGCCTTTCCCGGCCAGCCCTCCGGGGGCAGACGGCCGGATCCGGAACGACGTGTCTGCAGCTGCAGCGTGAGCACCTGGGAAGGCGGCTGGCAGGAGAGGGCCCTGGGCAGGGCTGGCCGAGAGCCACTCTCAGCCGGGGGGGGGGGTCCCCAGGGAGCGGGCCCTGCAGACGGCGGGGAGCCCGCGTCCTTGAGCCCCGCTGTGCCGTATGGCCGTGTGACCTTGGCAGCATTGCTGTGCCTGCCTGGGCCTCTGCGTCCTGCTCTATAAAGTGGGGTCCCCCCATTTCAGCCCCCAAGGCCACTGCCATAGGAGCAGGAGAGACGGTCCTTTCTTGAGGGCCTTCCGGCCCCACGGTGCTCTGGACAGCCCAGGTGCGGCCCTGCGGGGCAGGTGGGACCTTTGCCGAGACACCTGCTCCCGGGCCCTTGGCCTTGGCCACCGCCCACTAACGCGGCTCTGTGCCCGGAAAGACTCAGCCGCGCCAGTGCGGCGGGCTGCTCCCTGTTTCCTGCTCCCCTGCGCCTGCGGACCCCACTGCAGCTCCGAACTGCCCACCGGCAGGCCTGGCTCCGTGCGCCTCCTGCACGTCGTCGGGGGCCGGGGTCACTAACAGTCAGTCGCTCCTCTGGGCCGGCCACGTCCGGGAGCCCGCTGGAATCCGCAGTCCTGCGGCTGGTGCACCCGTCCCCTGAACCCCCCCTCCCCCGCTGCCAGAAATAGACCGTCCTCTTTGCTTCCCCGGCCGAGCCCGCTGGCTTTGCCCTCCTAACATTCCTTCCCTTTGGGCGGGACAGGCCTGCAGTGGCCCCGCAGTCACCGGCCGTCACGCTCTGTCACCCCGAGTTCACGCAGCGGAGCACGGACCCAGGAAGCGGTCTGCGCAGCGGAACCCCAGCCCAGCCGCCGGCCAGCCCCGAGGCCCCGGCCCCGTCGCACACAGGAAGCCCTGTTGTGTCCCTCGGACCGGCGGAGCCAGAAATACTCACCGCACGGGCGCCCTCACGGCAGTGATGCGGTTCGACCTCCTCATCGTTCCCACGCTCGGTGCAAGTCCTCGGTGATGCGGCTCCCTCTCCACCCTCCGGGGGTGTGGGCCTCGCTGTTCTCCCGGCTCGTGCCCAAGCCCCACTCCCCACGGGGGGCTCACCACGGGCATCGCCGTCCCCCGTTAGGCCTGCACACGCAGGCCGCTGGACCCGGTGACATGGAGGAACGCGACGCGGGTCCTGCCGCACAGTGGCTGCGGCGGGAGGGGGGCCTATCGCAGGTGGGTGAGGTCACGCTGAGCGAGCTCTTCGTCTCCAAGCCCGGCTGGGCTCGGGGACGGTTTCCAAAGACACCGGCACCAGACGGGGACCAGCTCAGAAGCCGCCGTCCTCGCCGTGTCTCCAGGCCGGCCTGGTGCCAGCGAGCGGAGAACAGGCAGACGTGCATGGGGTCGCCAGGCTCCCGGGCCCTGAGCCGCGTCTTCAGGGACTGAGGCAAAGAACAGAGACCCAGCGAAGGTGTCGACGTGAAGGGCGGGGGCGCACAGTAGGCCTCCCACTGAAGCCGACTAACGGTGACGCACTTACACTGAAAACACACCGTGAGTGAGGAGGGGGCCGACGCCAGGGCCCGCCTTGTGGGGAAGCTTAGGGGAGGCTGCACCCATTAATTTAGGGGCCCAAAGGATTGCACCTTGTGCACAGGGCGAACTGGAAACACCCCTCCCCCACTCAGAGAGTGTGTCAATGCTTTGATTGCGACCCAGGGTGGCCCTCCCACGAATCCGCCGTCCCGAGGCTCACTCCCCGAGGCCGCCCTGAACCTGGAGTCACCCACCACCTCGAGCCTGGTCCCAGGCGGGCAGCACCCCCACCCCCAACGCCAGACGTCTTACAGGAGTAAACACATCCTTTCTGGAGGAAGCCACTTTTGTCCCCGATCCCCAAGGGCTTCTGCAGGGAAAATGAATAATTCAGAGTTTGGAAAGAAAGTCATCAAACACCCCGGAAACCACGCATCATGTGTGAGTGCTGGAACGAACAGGAACAGCACAGCCGGGCTTGAAAAAGAATCTGGTATTGGCTTTATCAAACAGACTGTAAAATAAGTGTGCTTAATATGTCACAAAAAATGAAAAAGAAGATTAAAATGGGTAAGGATCCAGAACATCACAAAATAATCAAATGCGGCTCCTGTAGCTGTACGACGGGACTGAAATCACTTAATGAACGGGTTGAAGAGCTGATTAAACCCAGCGCGAGCGTGAACGAGCGAGGGGAAGACGGAGCTGACAGCATGATAAAGAAGCGTAGCCCAGGAAGCCCAGGAAACGGGAAAGGCACTTACGAAACAAAACACCCCGGGGGGGTGGGCAGAGAGAGAAGCCCTCACTGAGAATCCGAGTTTCTGGAGGAGGGGACAAAGGGAGTGGACAAGAGGCGGGATTTGAGGAGGGGACGAGGATTTTCTCAGAAACGACCAAGACACAAACCCACGTATTTCAGGAGCCCAACCAATTCCAAGTGGCGTCACATTTAGAACACACAACAGACACGTCATAATACGATTTCGAACACCAGACGCGGAGAGGCAATTTGAAAGGAGCTAGCAAGACAAGACAAATGACCTGCGAAGACGTGGCAGTCTGATTGACAGTTGACTTTGCATCTGCCACAACAGCGTCCAGAAGTCAGTGGAATAATATTCGAGGAGGTGCTGAGCGACATAGATGCTTTTTAGTCGGTAAAAGAGCAGCATTTTTCTATCAACAGAAGCAGGGTTCCCACCCCCAAAGCCTCATTCGGGGGCATCCTGGAGAATGAACTCCAGGCTGAAGGAAACTGATGCCAGCAGGTCAGAGGCACAGGGGGGAAGAAACAACGAATAATGTGGGTAAATCCAGACAGACGTTCACCGTGTAAATGATCACCATCATGCACCGTGGAGGTTAAGCGTAACAGCATGTGCAGCAAAACAACACGTGAACGTTAGTGGGGGGATGACTGGAGCCGATGAGTTCTGGGGTGCTTCCATGTTAACCTCAAAGGCTCAGGAGGAGGATTAAGATATTGATTAGCTTAGATTTAAGCTTTTCATGCTGTGATTATGGAAATTTCCATTTCTGGAGTAACCATTAAGAAAATTGAGAAATTGCACACACAACCTCTAAACTAGATGCTCCAAAAAATTGAATAAGGAAAACTAATTATTCAGTCCAAATGAAGACCCAAAAAGGAAAGAAAAACCAAAGAAATAAATGAAAGTGGCAGAACAAACAAAGCCACACTAGAATAATATCATCCTTATATTGTAGTTGAGAAAGAACGAGGCACAGAGTGGTTAAGTAACAGCTGGAAGCGGTGAAATGAGCTGTAGAAATAAATTACATCAGTACTTACATTAAATTAAAATACTAAATATCTCAGATACAAGGCTAGAATCAGGTTTATGATAGTTACAAGGGACAAATGTAAGAATATAGAGGGTTGAAATAAAATGGCAGGAAAAGATGCACCAGAAGAATCCTAATGAAAAGAAAGTCTAACACAAAGAGTAAATTACTTCCGGAAATGACGACAGTAACACCATGATGATAAAAGCAGTGACTCGCCAGGAAGCAGTTACCGACGGCTCACAAAAGTGTATGCAGTCGGTAATGTGGCCTCAAACACATAAAGCAAAATCGGAGAGAACTACAAGGTGAAACAGACACCCCTTTCAGTGTCTGAAAGATCTCGAAAGCAGAAAGTAGTAAAGGCACAGAAGATTTGAAAATGTTAATACATGTAATCTAGTGGGTTTATGTGGAGCACTAACAGTCATGGAGAGACTTTCACCGGGCACAGATGCTGTGGTTTGCTTTGTGGCCCAGCGTGCCGCTGACGGACTGTCCTTGCACAGGTGGCACCGTCCCAGAACCCGATGTGCCGGGGTTGGGGATCAGTCACAAAAAGCTAATTGTAAAAGTTCCGCATGCTTGGAAATTAGAGAACACCTGCACATACCTAGGGGTCAGAAGAAGAAAGCGCCATGTGAAGGAGGAAATACTGGAATTAAACAGTAACAAAAGTGTATATCAAAACTTGTATGATGCAAAGCCCTGGCTGGCATAGCTCAGTAGATTGAATGCAGGCTGCAAACCAAAGCATCGTAGCAGATTCGATTCCCAGTCAGGGCACATGCCTGGGTTGCAGGCCATGACCCCAGGCAACCGCACATTGATGTTTCTCTCTCTCTCTCTCTTTCTCCCTCCCTCTCTAAAAAAAAAAATAAGTAAATCTTAAAAAAAAGTTAAAAAAAACTTGTATGATGCAGACAAGCCAGTATTTAGAGGGATGTTTTATAAACTTAAATGCTTGTATTCCAAAGAGGAGAGTGTGAAAGTTCATGGACTGCGTGTCATCCCCAGGTGCCGAAAAAGGTGGCAGGAGAGTCGTTGGAAACAGAAAAATGTAACAGAGATAAGATCGAGGATTAATGAATGAAGAGAAGCCCACACTAGCACAAAGCTAAAGGCTGTTTTTCGAAAAGGCTAATAAAATGGAGAAACCTCCGACTAGATTAATAACATGGAAAAGGCACAAATATCCCCATGGCAAACAAAGAGGGGACATCAGATACTGCAGACAATGATAAGAGGGTATTATAAGAGGAAATTATGAAGAATTTTATACCAATAAACTTGAAGACATAAATGGGATCTTCTAGAAAACATAATAAACTGTAAAATTTATGGTAATAAGTAGAAAACCAGAATAATCCTGATGCCATTAAAGAAATCAAGTCAGTAGTTAAAAATCTTTTTGAAAATAAAATTCTAGGCCCAGATGGTTTTTACCAGTAAATTCTAATTCCAGAAACAAAAAAATTCTAGTCAGACACAGGGTATTTCTGAATGTGGGAAAGGAGCAAAAACATTCAGTTATTTTTTATGAGGCCAGTGTGACCTTGATACCGAATCTCGCAAAGACAGCGTAAGAACAGATTTCAGGCTAAACCGCGCATCGATACAGCTGCAAAAATGTGGATGTGAAGGCTAGCAGACAGACTCCGCTGCGGGGGGGAAAGGTGGCACGTCACGACTGATCTGTGTCAAGAGAACGGGAGGTCGGTTTTACATCGGAAGGGATAGTAACGAACCCACCACAGTAGCAAGTTCAAGAAGGACACTCGCATTATCATCCTTTTATAGACGTGGGAAAGTCTTTGATGGACGCTGATGCCCTTTCATAACTTTTGCCTCCCTGCCCAAAACACCTAGGAAGCTAGGTGTCGCAGGGGTTTCTTACCCCGATAAAAGGATATCTGTAAAAACAATACGCGTGTCAGACCTCCTTGAGGTCATGGTGTGGTAAGTGCTCGAAGGTCAGTGAGTGTGCTTCCACTAGGGTGTGTGGAAGTGCGTCCACGCCGGCACAGACGTGCAGAGGGAAAACTGATAAAAGGCACGTGGGCTAGAAAGGAAGAAAAGCACCTAATTATTGGTATATGGTGTCATCTTACCTAGAGAGGCCTAAAGAACCTTCAGGTTTATTATCATTAATCAGTGCTGAGCCAAGTTGCCGGACACAAATTCAGCACCAGAAAAAGCCACGGCGTTTTTACACTGCAGCAGCAACGGCCAGACAATAAAACGATCAGAGTCACCATTTATAGAACTGCGAAACTATATATAAAGAACCTGTGGCGGGCAGACTCCGGGCGTCCCGGAGATGTCCTCGTCCTGATGCTCAGAGCCTGCGAGTGAGGTGTGGCCGAGTAAGTACAGGTACAGAGGGAAGGAAGTGGTTAGTCAGCTGACCTTAAAAATAGGGAGACCATCCAGGATTCCCCAGGTGGGCTCAGCACATTCGCAGGGGTCCTTAAAAGGGACCCAAAGGGGTGACAGCGTGAGAATTCAGCATCATGCTGCTGGCCCGGAGGATGCAGGAAGGAGCCGCGAGCTGGGCGACGCCGCAGCCCCTGGCGGCTGGAAAAGGCCAGGAAACAGGTTCTGTGGTCCCCGTAAAGAACAAAGCCCTGGGCTCTTCCCCGAGACACGTCGCCCGACTCCCAGAACTGCGAGCTAATGCGCTGATGCTGTGCGCGCAGCTCGGGCCGCAGCCGCTGGTTACAGTGGCGGCAGCACACCGAGGCATGACCCAGGAGGAAATCTCTAATGTGCAAGGCCATTATGGAGCAAGTTACACAAATTTATTGGAGGACATTAAGGAGGATCTAAGTAAATGGTTGGGAGACTGTCCCAACGATGTAGGTTTTCCCTAAATCGATTTATAGATGCACTGTGACAGTAATAAAAATTTTAATTTCTTCTGGTGGAACTTGGCAAGCCGATTCTACTATTTATGTAGAAATGCAAACACCCAATAATAACCGACCTACTCTTAAAGAAAAGTCAAGATGTGTTGCAGCGGCAAGCAAGGAGACACTGGAGTAGGAAAGCGGACCCGCGAAGCCCCAGAGGTGCCCAGGTGTAGGTGGACACTGTGCCTTCTCTGTCAGTAGAGCTGGGAACGCGAGTGAGCAGCCACGGGGCGAGCGAGATGTGGGACCCCGACACACCGAGCGCAAAAGCCGGTTCTAGGTTAAGACCTGGATGCGAAAGGCAAAGGATAAAGTGTGCAGGAGGCATTATAGATCTCTTCACGACCGAGAGTGAGAAGTGGATTTCCTAAGTGACGCACATCCAAAAAAACACGTGCCATAAAAATGATAACTTTCACTCATACTAAGAACTTCGGTGCATCGAAAGATACCGTAAGGAAGGTGGGAAGAGAAGTCACGCTCTGGGAGAAATTCAAGGAGGGTCTGCCAGTGTAATGGGGTTATTCAACCTGGAAGTGATGAGAGTCACTTTTGCTCGCAATCCTAGAGAAGAGTGACCTGCAGGGCCCACCTGACCGCGGATGGGGCGTGCCTCCCACGCAGAGGAGTGGGGAGGACAGGAGAGGAGGGGTGAGGAGAGGAGAGGAGAGGAGGACAGGACAGGAGAGGAGGGGTGAGGAGAGGAGAGGAGAGGAGAGGAGAGGAGAGGAGGGGAAAGGAGGGGAGGGGAGAGGAGGGGTGGGGGGAGGAGAGGAGGGGAGGGGAGAGGAGAGGAAAGGACAGGAGAGGAGGACAGGACAGGAGAGGAGGGGGGAGGAGAGGAGGGGAGAGAGGAGGGGAGAGAGGAGAGGAGAACGGGACACAGTGCGCAGCAGGGGTCCCCACCCCTCCTGAGTAGAGCTGAGCTGGCCGTGGGCTCTGACCCAGCGACTCCAGTGGAGTATCTCGATGAGCTCCTGGGGGTTTGTGCAACAAGAGCTGCGTGAGGGATGTCTACGGCAGAACTGTTCATAACCGAGTCGAAGGGCATAAACCCAGCTGCCGCGTGAAGAATGGAATGGATGAGTCCGTGCGGCAGATTCGTTCGGCAGAACAGAACGCTCTACGATGGTGACCATGCGCCAGGTGGAGGCCCATCCAAACCTAGTGTTGGTGGAGTAGAGTGGGCCGGAGGAGAGGGTACTCGGCGTGCTTTCGGGGTGCGGCGCGGCGCCCCCAGAGCAGGTCTGTGTTTATTAAGGATGCACACACACGAGCTGTCTTCTCCTTTCAAACACTGCAGAGACGAGGACGCCAGCGACTGACTCAGAACTTCGCCCTGACTCCCGCTGGGTGCAGGAGCAGCACGGGGCTGGAGCGGGGCACACGGGCGGGGGGGGCGGTGTTGGGGGTCAGGTGATATTCCATTTCATGTGCTGGGCAGTGGAAACTTGATTCTGTGCCTCGCTCCAAAAATTGAGATGTCTGATTCAGGCCCAGGTGAGGCGAATTGTCAAAGACGCGGCTTTTGGTAAAAAAGGAAAGAACCTTTGGCACCGACCCAGCAAACCAATAAAGAATTCCTCCCTCCTCCCACCTTTAGAATTGAGTTTGCCATTTCAAACCTGCTGATGAGTCACAGGATGTCCCTGGCAGCCTCCCAGGCCCGGGCAGCGCCTCCGGAGACGGCCAAGCGGGTGCCCGCGGGCCAACCCCTTCAGCACCACGGACAGCGCCCCAAGGCTGCGCCGAGGACAGAGGCTGGCCGGCCGGCTCTGACTGTGGTCCTCTCCGCATTGGAGCAGGCTGGAGGGTTTCTGAGTCACCGTCTGGCCACCCAGGAAACCGGTGGCAGGCCTGCAGTGGACCCCAGGCCTCCCGGTACCCGACCCAGGGTCCGCCCCGCTGCCCCCAGCTTTGGGCAGTTGGACTGGAACTCCTTCGTGAACCCGGAAGTCACGGGGGACTTCCACGTGCGGCTTCTGCAATGGCATGGAAACTCGGTCTCCATGGGGCCCCCATGCGGGCTCTGCCCTCACCATCGGAGTGCTCTCGGAAGTCGCCGCCCCCCTCCAATTCCCCATCAACTCCCCACGGAGTGGGGTGTCCACCCCATCAACTCCGCACGGAGTGGCTGTGGCACTGGCACCGTGTGTCGGGCGCCGGGGCTGGGTTACAGACCGGCGGGCTCTTTCAGCCCTCCCCCCACCCCCCCACCGTGGGTCTCAGATCAGAAAGCAATGGTCTCATGGAATGTTTATAAGATGTGGAAACAGTATCACCTTGTAGAGCCTGTTTCGGAAACGAACTCCATATGATTTCCATGTGGAATCTTGGCGTTTGCTAACGGATACCAAGGCCCCCTGCGATGACTTGGTCCCGCCTAGTCCTGTCATCCGGGCCCCGCCCCCATCGTTGCCCGACCTGTCCGGACCCTGTCACACCGAGAGCTGCCCAAGAAGGAGGTGGCGCTGTGCCTCCAAAACGTCCCCAGGGCCCGGGACCTCCACGCACACACCGCACCCCCCCAGTCAGCCTGAAGAGCAGTGTGTTGTGCGTTTGCTTTTTAAACCGGTTGTGAGATTCGGTTTGCTAGTATCGTACTTAGGTGTTTTTACTTATCCTCACAAGTGTCATTGGTCTGTGGTCCTCCAGATTTCCTGTGCCTGGTGTTCGAGTTATTCCGGATGCCAGGAGTAAATCGGGGACTTTCTCTTCTGTCTTACTCTGTGACCCAGCGTAGTTCCGACAGCACTGAAGTGACGATCAGTTCTTCGGAAATCGGGGAAAGCTCAGCTCCAGCCCGGCTCGCGCTGGCGGCCGTTCACCGACGCGCCTCCGACCACCTTCTCGTCTGTGTGATGGCGGCTGCTCTGGCGGGAGTTTCCATTTTTTTCTTGGACCGATTGTGGTAATTTACTGTTACTCGGAAATTGTCCATTTCCCCAAGGTTTTCGCAGAGCTGCATATAATATTCTCTCCTAATTATTTTTATCTCCCCTGTATCTGCAGTTATCTTGGTGTGTCTGCCTCCTCCACTCCTAATCTTGTCTAATTTTACTCTCTCTTCATTGTCTGTAATTGGGCTCACGAGGGGCTTTCTTCTGTTTTATGAGCCATTTCAAAGATCGAGCCTGTGCATTTACATTCTTTCCACTGTTTAAACATTTTTCATATTTCATCAAGCTCACTTCTCATCTACATGAATGTTCTCTTTCTTCTCTCTTTTGTTGCTTCTTTCCCTACCTCCCCGAGACCAGGGCGGAAGCCGCCGCCGTGCTTGCCCCCCCCCCCCCCGTTTCCGACGGAGGCACCGCGGGCTGCGGGTTTCTCGGCCGCGCCCGCTGGCCCTGCTCCGCGTGTCCTAATGGGAGGCCCTTCCCTTCCCTTCTCTTTCCAGCTCGGATGCAGTTTCTCCTCTGATTTTCGCTGCGGTCCAAGGGTTATGGAGGAGTGTTTTAAATCTGCAAGTAGTTAAAGGGTTTTTTGGCTTCCTTTTTGTTCTTTATTTCTGCTTGTCTTGGGTATGGCCAGGGCGAGAGGGCCTGGGAAAAACTTCCTTCTCGTGTGACTGAGTTGGGTGACGTTTTCCTGCCGGCCTGTCGCACACCGATCCCCGTCCGTGGCCTTTGGGCGTATCAAATAGTCACTATTTGAGAACTTACAAAGTTGTGTATTACACATACGTGCCCATTTAAGGGCTGCTGTATGTGATTCTGGCATTACTCCTTTGTTGCTTTAAAATCTCAAAGGTACAGAAAGACAGAGACGGATGTAACATGTGCAGTGTATGCATCACCAAGATCCAGTGACTGTGTACCTTGTTCCACATTTGTGTTTTTGCTGAGGTGTTTACAACGAGATCACTGGCCTCGTGGCATTTCACCCCTAGGTACCTCAGTTTCCCTCTTTGACGAAGGAGGGAAACTCTGACGCTTCCCTGCGTAACCACGACACCGTCACCGCCCACGAGACGTCACAGTGCTGTGCCGAGACCCTCTGAAGCTGCATCCGTGCTCACACCTCCCCAACTGTCCCCAGCGTCACGGCGGACAACTTGAGCCGTCCGCACCAGGGTTGCATCGATGGCCGCGCAGGACACGGGACCGTGTCTTCATTGCCGGCACTGCTGTCCACCTGTGACGGGGACACCCGCCGTCTCTCACTGGTCTTTCATTTTTATCAAGTTCCCTTTCCTAACAGGTTTTGTTTTACTTGCATATGTTTAGCTCTTCTTCTCTTTTCTAAAATACAGGCTTGCGACTGCATATCATTTCATTGTGTAACGTTCTGATCTATCACACACACACGTGTTTTTGAGATTGATCTCTGCCTGGTCGACTGTGTTTCCACTTGCTTTTTCATCCTTGCAAATACTTCCCCAGCAATTTCCTTGAAAATAGCTAAACCGTTCTGTCTCAAGTTTGTTTCTGATAAACAGCTTGTAATTGGCTTGCTTGCTTTTGAACTCAGCGTGGCAGCACCTGCCTTTGTCAACGGGAGGGTCCCCTTCCTCCCGCGTGAGGTATTAGCTCGTATATTCGGGGCAGCGCCTACAACACTCTACTGTGGGTTATTGGTGTCGCCTCACTGTCTCGTCCTCATTTCCACGGTTTGATCCTGTCACGGCTCCTTCTCTGTCTTCCTTTGTTAATTTGGGGGTGCTCTTCGTGCTCCCCTGTTATGGGGTGTTTGTTTGGGTCCCCCCAGAACACAGACGCTGGCACCCTGCACCTCAGCGTGGCTGCGCTTGGGGACAGGGGCTCTAAGGGGGAAGTCGAGGCTGAGGGAGTAGCCGTCAGGGCGTGGCCCTGACCTCACAGAGTTAGTGTCCCTGGGAGAAAAGACACCAGAGCCTGGCTCCCCCCGCCCCTGGCCCCCGGCCCTGAAGAGCACTCGCAAAGAAGAGGCCATGGGATCCCACAGCAAAGTGATGGACGTCTGCAGCCTGGAGATGCGACTTTGATCTTGGACTTCTAGTCTCCAGAGCTGCGAGGAACACGGTCTGGGCATGCGAAGCGCCCTGGGCGCCTGTAGGACTTTATCGTGCGCCCACAGGCACGGAGACACTGTCCGCCACGTTGCTGGCGGCCCCCTCCCCTGCTGGTACAACCAGACGCAGGCGTCTCTGGAGCCGGGTACCTACCGTCCCACACAGCGAGCTGCGCTGTGTCCCCCTCCTTCCTCCTCCTCAGTCCGAAGTGACATCCCAGAGCTCTTTGTTGTTCCTCCTCCTCAAGGACGAGACCCCCGGGAAGTTCGCCCTTCGCCCTGCCCAGACCCGTGGAGGCTGCTGAGCTGTGACTTTCCCAAACAGACCGTCATCAGAAACCCTCCTCCCGGTACGGACCTGCTAGTTCCGGACCCCTTGCTTGGTGTGGAGAGGGCAGCCTCAGGCAGGTCTGCCCCGTTCGGGGTGACGTCACTTCCCCCACAGACCAA
The DNA here is from genome assembly GCF_019186645.2 of Phyllostomus hastatus. Lineage (NCBI taxonomy): Eukaryota > Metazoa > Chordata > Mammalia > Chiroptera > Phyllostomidae > Phyllostomus > Phyllostomus hastatus. The sequence goes on along the minus strand of NW_025334017.1, from coordinate 47,255,966 downwards.
GGGCCCCTGTCACCGTTCCTGGTCGCGGAGGCTCTGCTCTGGCTCACTTGTTTTCAAGGCTGAGTCTTCTCCTGAGTTTCCCGTCCAACCAGGGGGGCAGGGGAGAGACCATGACTCGGGACGCGCCCTCTCACGTGCCTTCCTTTTGCCCTCATGGCCGAGTGGCGGCTGGCGGGGGGCAGGGTCCTTGGGGGAGGCCTCTGCCGCACGCGGTCGGACCGGACTCCCCAGGCGTGGCCACGCGGCCTGCTTTGTCTGGCCACGCGTGTTCAGAGGTGATGTGGGATGTTTCTGGGCCGAGAGGCGTGGGGCCGCACCGGGGTCATGCGTGCCCACGGCACCAGGGGTCATGCGTGCCCACGGCAGGGAGCGCCCGTCAGCCCTGGCCTCTGGCGCTGCCTGTCGCCTCACAGGGGCGACACACAAGGGCCTTGGTCAGGTTCAGCCACGGAGTGTTACATCTGAGAATTTTGGTGCTGCGCTTAGTCACCGCGGGCTGCTCTCACAGACGCCGCAGACTGGGGGCATGGACAGCAGGCGCGCAGGTGTCAGGACCCTGCAAGGGTGCCCCTCCCAGCTTGCCGTGTCCTCACGTGGCGGGGAGAGTGAGTCGTGGTCTCCTCTTTGCACAGGGACTCAATGTCCACCACAGGGGCCCCGCCCCATGTCCTCATCTAAACCCGGTTGCCTCCCAAAGGCCCCACCTCCAAACACCATCCGTGCAGGGGGACACGGACATTCGGTCCATAACGTGCAGTGTAACCCATCCCTTCTGGATTGGGTCAGAAACCAGCGGGCATGGACCCCCACACTCTGTGCTCCCCCCCCCGCCCGGTGTGACCGCTGCCCCCCTCTGGTCCGCCTCTGGGCTCCCGTAGAAACCGCAGGTTTTCCTTGTCGGCTCATCAGGGCTCGGGTGGACCGCTGAGTGTCCCTGTGTTGGTCTGGGTGCCCCAAGAGATGGACGTTGAGAGGCAATTGAACACCCAAGAAATTTACCCCGGAGGACCCAGGTGAGGGGGAGCAGGGTGGAGGCTGGGGGAGCCAGCCCACGGTGGCGCAGAGCTGACCGCACGTGGAGAGGCGGCGGGAGGGGCTCAGCTGCCCCAGGCTCCCGCCCAGCAAGGGCAAGTGGCTGAGGGTGGGAGCACCAGCACCCAGAGCCTGGGCCGCTCCTCCGCTGCGGCTGGCGAGACGCTGGGTGACCTATGGGTCAGGGTGGCCCCACAGGCTGCAGGGGAGGGGCGGGGGAGCGGGGTGCACTTGAGGCTGAGTCCTGGACAGTGGTGCCGCTGACGCCGATGGCTGTGGAAACCGCGGGAACACGAGCTCTGCCCATGTGAGTGCCCCGGCTGACCACGGCAGCCCCCGGGGCCTGCGCCAGGGCCTGGCCTCGAGGGACGAAGTAGCTCTCAGGCTCTCAGACCGAGTCCGGGAGAAGGGGACCCTGGGGTGGGAACACCAGGGACGGGGTCAGCTGGACGGGGCCGCCTGGGCGGGGGTCAGGGAACTGCAGAGTCAGCCCTCCCCGCCCACCCAGCATCCCTCCCACCTTCTCTCTTCCCTGCACCCCCTTCCCGTTCGCCTCTGCTCTGCGGCTTTGGGGTCTCCCGGGAGTGTTGGGCGGGAGTTACCGGTGCTCCTGCGCGTGGAGAAGCAGTGGTGGCCCGTGAGACGGTGGGGCTCGCGGCTGGGGACAGAGACAGACGCGACCTGCGCACCTTCATCGGCGTGCCCCTGTGCCAGGTGCTCTGCCAGGGGTGCCGCAGGCACTGCGCCCCCACTCCTACTCCACAGGTGCGGGAACACTCGTGGGGCAGCCGGCCCCCGAGGCGGGCAGCCAGTGTGTGGTGTGGCAGGGCTCAGACCCCGCACCTCCACTCCCAGCTGCGTGTTCCTACTGCCCTCGCTCCGGCCGGAGGCCGTGCTGGTGGGGCACATGGCTCACCCGAAAGGTGTCCGTGCCGCCACTTCTCCCACCCTGCCGGGTCGGGGCTGGGGTCTGAGCCGGCTCTGCCCCACGTGCAGACTGAGCTCTCTGGGTGGCGGCCCGTCTCCCACCCAGGGGTCCTGTCCAGCCACCCCTCCGCCCAGCGCAGCGGCCCTGAGGTGCCCGGGCTGGAGTCAGTCTCGATTCAGGGAGGTCCGCTCAGCTGTTAGGACAGCACGGTTGTCACCAACACCCAGGGAACAGAGTGTCCCCATCGGGACTGCAGTGTGGGGACCCGGCTCCACCTGTGAGGGGGTTCTGGGCTCAGCCCCGCAGCCTGCCCTTCTCTGCTCCCCCCCTGACCCCCCCGGGGCACCCGGCACCTTTCTGTGCCCACCCACCCCTTGAACTTGCCTCCTAAGGAGTCTCTTACTCCCGCCGCTCTCGGCCTTGACTGTACGACCGTGCTCCCCAGGGCTGGACCCCAGGCGGGAATGGAGCTGACCTCCCGGGACCGGGGGGCGGGCAGGGGCGTGGAATCCTCAGGTTTGGGGGGGGGGTGTTCTTCTCTTTCTTTGCATTTTCCTCTAGATGTCAGTTTTATGCAAAAAGATATTGTTTATGATCAAGAATAAATCAATGACAAGGGCAAACTGATTTTGAGAAGTCAGCGTTTCAGTCTGCTCCCATTGCAGACACGTTGGGCATGGGGCAGACCTGGCGGAGGGATTTGGGGTGGGCATGGGCGGAGGTGGCGGAACTTGCGGAGGGATTTGGGGTGGGCATGAAGCGCAGGGGGCGGAGGGGTTTGGGGAACGGGAACCCTTCCTGGGGCTGCGGAAGTGACACCATCTCTACCAGCTCTGTCCTAGGGCGCGTGGAGGGCGACAGAGTCAGAGCTGCGGCGCCTTTGTCCTGCTCACCCCCGCCACCTCCCTTCCTCACAGACCTCAGCTGTGGCCTCTGGGTGGCTGGTGACGTGAGCCCCACCCACGTCTTCACCGTCATCAGAGAGGGAGCCCTCATTGTTTCAACTGGCTGCCCGCGTCTCGGGGGCCTTGCTTCCTCCAGGTCGCAGAGCTGCCCAGGCCCCGTGCAAGTGCGCCCATGTGGCAGGCTCCCTCCCCGTCCCGTGCAGCAGCAGGGACTTCCGGGAATGCGCAAGTCAGGCCCCGCACCCCAGCCCTGCCTCCCGTTAGCCCTCCTGGAGCCCTTGGAGCTCTGACCTCTGACCTCATGTTGACCACCTTCCCCCCGGCCCACCCCCAGCCACATGCGCATTCTTGGTCTTTTCCCAGCTTGAAGCCGAGACCCTTCTCCGGGACCCAGGGCGAAAGCTGCTCCCTCTGCCTGGACACCCTCCCCGGACCCCAAGTTGCAGTTCAAATGCCGTCTCCTGGCACACGCCCCTGACCGCCGCCCTCATGTACCCCTCCGCCCCTGCCGCGCTTCTCTTTCTCCCCGGCCTTCCATCCTCCTGCAGTGGGTCCCGTCTCTGGCTTGCCCGGCTGGCGAGCCCACGCGGACTCTCAGCAGGGCGTGAGCTCCAGCCGCAGGGCGCCTGCTGCTGGCGCCTCCATACCCCTCGGGGGCGCTGGTGGCAGGAGTTGGGTTGCCGAACTGGGAGACTCCTGGAAGACCCTCCGGGGACTGAGCTCGAGGGACTCCGGAGTGTGTGGTGGCCCAGTCCTGCCGACAGGGGCGTCGTGCCTCCCAGCGCTGCCCCTTCTCTGGGCCATGGCCGCCTCCTTCGTCAAAGGAGGAAGGACACCAAGTGCCGGAGTTCCTTCAGCCCCGTGGGCAGGCTGCCTGTGCAGCGTGGCATCCCCAGGGTGGGTGTGGCTGAGGCTGCTCCCAGCTCACAGCCTCCATGACAGCCGGGGACCAGCCCGCTCTGCAGCCCGGGCACTGGCAGGCAGAGGCCCCTCTGCCGGGAAGCCCTCTGGGCTGCCCTAGTCCAAGCCCGTCTGGGCGCTGCAGCCCCCATGTGGCCCTCGGGTCGGTCCCCGGCCCCACAGCCGCTGTCTCCTGCCCACTGTGTGCACACACCGGGGCTGCTGGGAGACCCCCGGCCTGGCAGGCCCTGTTGGGGGCAGAGGGCCGCTCGGAGGTAGGAGAGCCTCTCAGGCCGTCCCCCGGCCTCCAGGCCTTGGTTCCAGTCAGTGGATGTCTCTGGAGCCCTACTTGCTGCTGGGGACACGGACAGGTAGACAGGCCCTGTCCTCAGGGAGCACGGGGCCACCGGGAGCACGGGCAACAGTGCTGTTTGCAAAGGGGCCCACGGGGCCGGGCCCAGACCCCGCCTGGGGGCCAAGAAGGCTTCCTGGGGGAGGTGCCTGTGGACCAGGGGCTCAGGGACCCCTGGGGGCCTCGGAAGCGCCCTGCCCCCTTTCCTCTCTCTGGGAGTTGACAGGCCCCTGAGGATACAAAGGACACACCTGCGCGTCCCCAAAATAGCAGCGGTGTGTGCAGGGACGCAGCGTCACGCTGCGAAATCGCTGCCACCTCGGCTGTGTTTGCAAAAATACCTTCTGCCACACAAAGGTGAAAATGGCAGAGGCGAGAACCAGGCTTCTGAAAAGGAAAAATATTTAAACACCTTCCGCAGGGATCTGTAAACTCTGGGCACAGACACCAGGAGCGCTGCATGTGACCGGGCTAAAGTTAGCTCCCGCCCGGAGGGAGCTGGCTGCACCGTCGCGTCCCCACCGCGTGCGGGCCTGTGGCTGCTGGCCCCGCTCCCGGCCTGCCCGTTAGGCAGAGAGAGAGAGGGCAGCCACCGTGCCTTCTGCACGGGGGAAGGGGGCCAATCGGGTGGGCTGGCTCTCTTCCCCTGGCCCAAGCAACCAGGAAAGAGGCACAGAGAGGGTCCCTCACTTGCCCAAGGTCACCCTGGGGAGAAAGTGACTCCCTGGGGTTTGGACCCCGGCTGCCTGTATGTACTGCCCAGGTCAGCCTGACAGCAGCTCAGGCCGACCAGGAGAGCTGAGCTGGGAGGAGGGTGGCCTGCCACCCTAGGGGCACGTGCAAGGGGCAGGCTGCTTCTGCGGAGAGAGCCCCACACCTGCCTCCGATCCCCAGCTGTGCCCCTTCCTCTGCGGACACTGCCTGGGCGTAACCACCCCACCAACTGCTGCCCAGAAGGGACCTCCATCTCACGCTAAGTTCAAGTCGGAGAGACTCGGGTTCCTTTCCCGAGGCGCTGCAGTTACGGTTGTCTCCGACGACAATGGTGTTGATTTTTAAGGGAGATTTCTATTTTTAATTTTTGTGTCATGTATTAATGTATTGTTTGGGACGTTAAGACGGCAGAAGAGCTGGCTGGGTCCCACAGAAGCCCCCTCTCTGTGAGCGCCTCGTTACTTCAGGTGCTGGGCAACGGGGCTTGGGAGCGCCCCCCCGTCTCCTCTGCTGGTGTCGGAGCAGCTTCCCTCGGGTGTGGACCCCGCCGAGGTTCAGGCCTCAGTTAACGAGACCCTCCTGCCGGGCACGGTGGGCACCCCTCCAGCAGCCCCTGGGGAGCTGTCAGCCCCCGCCAGTCGCCAGGTTGATCCTGGCAGTGCCGGGGCTCCGGGACCTGGGGGAGCTACTGATGGACCAGGCGTGGAGATGGTTCGGGCCCCACTGAGAAGCCTGAGACCCAGTAATCACACCTCTAACAAAGCGAGGGGATGTGTGTGTGCTGGGAACGGGGGTGGGGGGCTGGCCTTGGCTTGCAGGAGGGAACAGCCTGAGCAGAGGACGGCACTGGCCAGCTGGGGTGGGGGTCGGGGGGAGGAGGGCGGCAGGAGCAGAGGCCAGAGAAGCGGCCGGAGGCCGGGTCTGCCGTGGGAATGCCGGGAGGTGGGGGGACTGGAGCTCCTGGGGGCTTCGCATGCAGTGCAGGGGCTGCAGGTTACAAGGACCTGACCTGGCCATCAGCTGGGGCAGGGGTCCCCAACCTTTGTGGCACCAGGGACCTGTTTCATGGAAGACAGTTTTCCCACGGACTGGGGGTGGGGGGATGGTTTTGGGGTGATTCACCGGCATTACATTCAAGCGCACCTCCTGCTGTGTGGCCCCGCTCCTAACAGGCCGGACTGGTACCCGTCAGGGGCCAGAGGCTGGGGATCCCTGAGCTGGGGGACCGGGCCTAGAGCCGCGCCTCGCTGCCTTCAGGGGCAGCAGAGTCCGTGCACCGACAGACTGCTCAGGCTGGCAGCTGGGTCCACGCGGACTCCCTGCGGGACAGCGAGGCTGCGGGGCCTCTCTAGGTGAGGTGGGGCAACGATCCTCAGACCTGGGGCTATGGACACACTCAGCGAGGGTAAGAACTGAGCAAACAGGAAGGCAGAACGGAGCTCGGGAGCCACGTGTTCTTTGGTATGTCTTCAGACTCGCCTGTTTTTACTAACGGAGGCCCAGGCCCCCGAGCACGGCCAGGCTGCCAGTCAGCAGGCGGCCACCAGCAGTGCCTCCAGCCTGGGACCGTCCCACGGCGGCCCGAGCAGAAGAGAGAGCGCCTTCGCCTTTGCTCGCCCAGTGGGCTGCGGGGCCTGCACCCCCAGCACCTGCCTCCCTCCTCTTAGGAACGCTTTCCCAGGGCTCTCATTGGGGGAGAGGCGAGCCACGCCCAGCCAATCACTGAGGCCAGGGGAATCCTGGGCTCTGATTGGCCACACCTGAGCTCTGACTCCACCTCCAGGCTGGGCTGGAGTTGGTGCTTCCGGAACGACTGGGGCAAAGAGGGTGCTGCCCCCTCCCATGCAGGAGCACTGCCACTAGCCTGACCTCTTTCTGGACTGTCGCAGCCCCCACGGTGCTGGCTGAGCAACTGCCTTGGGGATGAGCGCTGGGGACGCCAGGAAGATGTCAAGCTCTGTTCCAAGGGGCTCTATTCCACCTGTAGGTGTAGGCCGTGGAAGGAGAGTGCAGGGTACAGACTGAGGGACCAAGGCACCCTGCTCCTCCAGCCTCCCCCAGGTCCCGTCCTGAGACCCGGCTCCCTCCCCCTGTTTCTCTTGAGGGGGGTGAAAGGGAAGAACCAGCGTTTGGGGGGTGGGGGTGGTCTGCAGCTCTTCATGGCGCTAAACTGGAGATCAGAAGGCAGCCGGGGCCTTGACGGAGCGCTGGACAGAGCCCGGAGGGGGCTCAAGTGCTGGCTCTAGGTCGGAAGTGCCTGTGTCCCTGCACACGTGATTCTGTCCAGCTAAGAGTGCTCCCCTTCCTAAAACCGCGGTTGAGACTAGTTATCTCTGAGGTCCCTTCAAGTACGCACACAAAGCGGTTCCGTTTTCCTGAAAGGCTGTTTGTAAACCCAGGAAAAGTGACTCTCCCCAAAGCTTGGGCTCTGCCAGTGGAGAGCGTCCCACCCCCGCGCCTGCACCTGCCAGCGGGGCCGGCGCACACGCCCCCACCGGGTTCGCTCGGAGCGTGTGGGTCGGAGTCCAGTGCCCCCTGGCGGGCCCGCTGCTTCCGGACGGCGGAGGCCGGACGGCTGTGACTCTGGGGTGGCGCCGCCGCCGAGCCCCGGGAGGTCCAGCTGGGGTTCTGCTGTGGGCAGGGCCGGGGCGCAGTTAATTACTGGCCGCTGGGAGTCCTTTTCGCCTGCTCGCGGTGACTCACTGAGCGGCCCGGCTCGTTCTCGGAGCCCGGGGTCTAGAATTCCTAAATGAATTCTAGGGAGAGCGCCTGCTGGGGCGGGGCTTCCGCTCCCACCCTCCTCCCTGGTTGTTCACGGTCGCCCGCAGACCCAGTGGAGACCCAACGGCCCAGACCAAAGCGCGGGCCCCCTGCCCCGGCGCAGCGAGGACGCACGCACTCGCGAGTCCCTGCAAAGGTGTGGAAAGCCGGCGAGCCTCGGTGAGGCCCAGGGTCCTTGGAGTCTCTAGGCCTTGAGTCCCCGCCAACCGGGAACTGAAGCACCGCCGGAGGGGGCGCTCGAAGGGGTCGGAGCTCCTGGAGCCGGCGAGCTCAGCGAGGGTTGGGTTTGGTGCTCTGGCCTACTCCGCACCGCCCCTGGCCACCTCTGCCCCGGCTCTTAGCCCGCCGCCGGGGGGCGCCCTTTCCCTCAAGTCTCCGTCTCTTCCTTGGCTGGGTCCAAGAGAGGCCGCCTGACCCACGGAAGGGGAGTGTGTGTGTGGGGGGGGGGCGGGGGGGGGGCGGTGTCTCCGAGGCTTCAACCAGCCTATTTAGAGCTCCGAGAGGTTAGGGGTCCGGTGGTCGAGCGAAACCCCATCTATGACCTGAAGGGAGGTGGGGCGAGAGGGCAAACGCGGCTGAAATGGGAAGGGGATAAAGGCTGGCGAGGTCCCCTCTCTGGACCCAAGAAATAGGTGCGCCCCGGCACGAACCTCGTGTTCCGTCCCCAGGCAGGTCCGGAGCGGGGCCATCAGGCCGCGCGGGGACGTCCGGGTGCACCCTACGCCCTGCCTCGGGGAGCCAAGGAGTGTTTCTTGTAAAAAGCTACAGGGAGGGAACAGGAAAGGGGGGTGCGGCGTCCTCCCCTGAGGCCCAGACCCCAAGAGTGGCGGTCCGTTCCATCCTCGGCACTTTCCGGGGGAACAACTCGGGTCTGCGGGCGCCGGGCCACCCGGCCTGCGACGCTCGCTGGGGCTGAGGCAACCCTCGGAACCTCGCCACGCGATGGGGAGGTGCCCCAGCCAGGGACACGCGCCAGCGCCAGGTGGCTGGTCCGGGGGAGCCGCGTGTGCTGCCGCGCTCCCGGGGTCCGCAGCCCCTCTGCTTGCGCTCTCCGCTGGATCTCTCCTCTCTCTTAAGCCGCCTGTCTGCCTTCTCGGGGTGAATCCCCTCTCCTCCCCGAGCCCCGGGCCCCTCAAACTCTCCGCCCCGCGTGGCTGTGCGCGCTCTCAGGAAGCCGGGCTTCAAGGACCCAAGCAGCCGCCTTAGTCCGCCCATCCCCCGCCGCTGAAACCTGCTGGTGGCTCCGCCCCCACCCTCACGCCAGAGACACCTAGTCCTCCGCTCGCCTCCGCCCCCTCGCGCGGCACCCACCGCCCCTCCTGGGCTCCCTCCGCGTGCGCCCCGCGCCGCGCTCGCTCTGCTGCCGGAGCTGCCGCGGCTGCCTCGCCAGCTGGCCGCGGACCAGGAGGGAGGTGGCGCGCCCAGGAGGCTGCGGGAGGGAGTGAAGAAGAGAGGGAGGAAGGCCGGGCCTCCGCGTAGCCCGGCCCCCGCCCCCCGCGGCCCTCCCGCCCGAGCGGGGCTGCCACGCGCGCGCACACGCACACACATACACACGCACACACACTCGGGCTCCCTCCGGCGCGCACGCACGCAGCGCCCTGGGCAGACCAGCGCCGCAGCCGCCTCCCCAGACGCCCGGACGCCGGAGGGCCCGGACCCCGGCGCGGCTGATGCGCCCGCGCCCGCCCCGCAGCTCCGCGAGGCCCGCGGGACCCCTCCCGCCGCCGCCACCGCCGCCGCCTCGCCCGCCGCCCTCGGAGGATCGGGCTGGACGACCGCCACCGCGCGGTGCCCCGGCCGCCCCCGAGGCCGCTCCGCCGCGGGCTCTGCCACCCGGAGGCCGCGCCCCGCTCCCGCGCCTCGGGGGCTGAGAGGAGCAAACTTCGTGGACCGGCCGACGCCCGGCGGGGACCCCGCCGCGTCCCTGCGCACTCTGGTGGGCCCTGCACGCTCGGACCTTCGGGCATCTGGCTGCCCCGCCCGCTGCACCTGCTTGGGCCGCTCCCCGCTTGCTGGGGACTCCGGAGACGCCGCCACTTGGAAAACTTTTCCACACCCCCTCGCGGCGGGGGGTGGGGGGTGAAGAGGGGTAAAAGAAGGTGGTCCCGCCGGGCGCGCGAAAACCTGTGGGCTCCTAGCGGGGCGCCACCGCCCGGGATCCGGACCCCGAGGGGCGCGGGCCCGCTCCTGCTCCTGCTTTTCTGGCGGGAGCGGGGGGCGGGGTGCGGAGGGCAGCGCGGTGCCCGGCGGCGCCGCCGTGCATGGCCCTGCGCAGTGGGGCGGGCTGCTTCGGCCGGGTCTGGCGCAGGGTGTCGGGGCTCCCGGACGCCTGGCCTCGGCGCTCGAGCAGCCTCCTGTGCCTGTCCGCCTTCTCGCCCGAGCCCGGGCCCGGGCCTGCGCCGCCCCTGCCCCGCCAGCCGCCTCGCGGTGGCGGCGGCTGTGGCGGCCGCGGCGGAGGGGGGCCCCCCCAGCCTCCCCGCCCCCCGCCTCCCCGCTGCTGCTGCTGCTGCTGCTGCCGCCGCCGCTTACAACTTGGAGGCGGCGGCGGCGGCGGAGGAGGCGGCGGCCGCCGGGCGCTGCAGTGGGACGCGCGCGGCTGCGAGCCTGCGGGACATGCCCCCCGCGCCGGCTCCTTGCTGGCGGCCATGAAGAGGCAGAACGTGCGGACTCTGTCCCTCATCGTCTGCACCTTCACCTACCTGCTGGTGGGCGCCGCCGTCTTCGACGCCCTGGAGTCGGACCACGAGATGCGCGAGGAGGAGAAACTCCGAGCCGAGGAGACCCGGATCAAGGGGAAGTACAACATCAGCGGCGAGGACTACCGGCAGCTGGAGCTGGTGATCCTGCAGTCCGAGCCGCACCGCGCCGGCGTCCAGTGGAGGTTCGCCGGCTCCTTCTACTTTGCCATCACGGTCATCACCACCATAGGTAAGGGCTGGGAGCGCCACCGGCTGCCTGCGCCCGGGAGGCGTCCGGGAAGGCAAGGCGGCCGAGCGCGCGGCGCGGGGCTGGGTGCGGGGCGCCGGGGGGGGGGGGCGTCCACGCAGCCAGTCGCTGGGGTTCCTCTCGCAGCGCCTCCTCCTCGGGAGCCCCCTCCTCTCCGGCGCCTCTGCGCCTCACCCCGCGGGGACCCCACCCGGGGCTGCTCCGCGCCGGTGTCTGTGTCTGGGCCGGGCGTGCGAGCCCCGAGCGAGCGTGCCGGATCCCGGAGGGCGGAGGCGCCACTTTTGCGAAGAGAGTGGAGCGCTAAGAATAATCCCATAGCAGACACCCACCCACCCACCGCCCCGGCGCGGCTGGGCTGCGCGGGGCTCCGAGCCTGCAGTCACTGTCTCTCTGGGACTTGCAGGGGGCTGGCCTGCCGCCCGCGGCGTGGACAGGGGTCAGGTGGCCAGGGATTGCTTCTGGGGCTTGGGGGCGCTGACCCTCCCCAGCCCCCAGCGTCTCTGGGACCGAACTCCGCCCTCCTGCCCGCTGGCTCCTCTTCCTGCTGTTCCGGGCCATCGTGCCAGGCCTGGAGGGGAAGAGAGTTCGCCGTCTGGTGATGGAGGGGGGTGGCCGCCACGGGAACGGGGCTTGGAGCCAAGCCGAGGGCCTCAGGACCCGCCCACCCCCAGGCTGAGGCGGTGGGCAAGATCAGTCTGCGCGTTGCCTGGAAACGGGAGAAGTTGGCCCCAGTCTGGGGAGAGTCCTGTTGGGACGCCCTGGGGACTCCCGGGGGCTACCCCGAAGGGTGCTGCTGCGCAGTGAGCATTCATTCTCTAGTGGGTGCCCAGGGCAGCACCCCCACTGCGGCCTGGGGTCGGGGGAGCCGCAGACATCATACTCTGAGAGGCGCCTTGGGGAACTCCAGCAGGGTGCTTCTCCCAGTGGAGGGGGGGCCCTGAGCGCAAGGGGGGGGTGTCTCTCTGCCACTTGTCTGCCCCCCAGGGCCCTCCCTGGAGTCCAGCCAGCCCCCCCCCCCCGCGCTGGCTTGGGGTGGTCTCTTTCCTGCCCCCCTGCATCCCCATCTGTGCCCCGGGGGCGAAGAGGCCTCCTCCCCCGGCTTCCCCCAGGCAGTCGCCTCTGCGTGCGGGCAGAACGCTGCCATATGCAACAGGAAGTCCCGGGCAGGACGGCCTGTGTTTCCTTCTGGGGTGGAAGGACTTTCGGAGAGTCATCTTGTTTGCAGCGTTCAATTCACGGCCGCAGGTTTCTGTGGTGGGGAAGGGAGCGGGCCTCCTGTCGTCTGCACAACCAGCTTCGCTCCCGCTCGTCCTGGGCCGCGGCCCCGGGGCCAGAGCCCAGAAAATCCTTCCTTTGCCGCCGTGCACTTCCAGGGCCTGGAAGGGCCCGTTGGTCCTCACCGTCCTCCTGTCTTTAAGCGTCCAGGGCGAGCTGTGGTCACCGCACACAGAAGCACAGGGACGGTCAGGGGTGGGGGGGCCTGTGTGCCGGCCGGGGAGCCGGAGAGCTGGAGCGTGCCCCCCCGAGCTGCCCGACCCGGGGATGGGAGCAGCCACCCTCCCCCGGCCTTCGGTGATCCCGACCCCAGACACAGGGGAGTCCAAACCATCCCGGGACTCACTCGTTGGGCCGGGCCCTGGGGTCGGACGCCCATAGGAAAGGACTGGAGCTCAAGCCCAACCCAGGGGCGTTCCGGTCTGCCTGCAAAAACACACTGTGAGACTGTCCGTGAAGTTCACGTGGAGAGGTGTGTGCGTGGGTTCTGACCCGTGGTTCTGGGCGCAGGCCTCTGCCGGTTCCGGCTCGAAAGAGGAACCAGTGGGAATGAGCGGCCCCCTGAGGGGTCTCAGTGGGGGTGGGGGTGGGGGTGGGTGCCGCTCGAGCCCCCTCGGACGCGGGGCGTCTGAGGTCTGCGCCGCTCACTGCCTTTGCTGCGTGGTCAGCTGGTGGGGGGGAAGACGGCCGGAGTGGCGCACGAGGGCGGGAGGGAAGGTTGTCCTCACTCGGCTGCCGGGCAGGGGAAGACCCTGGAAGAGCGTGAGGGGGTCAGTTCCCAGCTCCCAGCCTCGGTTTCCCCACCGGGGGAAGGGACACCGCACAGCGACCACCTGCCAGGCTGGCCCCGAAGGGCCGGTGGGAGCCCCGGCGCCTGTGGCCACCAGGCAGCCAGAGCGCTTAGTAGGTGCGCCTCCCGCTCTCTGCCCCCAGAAGCAGCTAAGCAGAAGCCCTCAAATGTACAGGAAACAAAGCACCTTTCTAGTTAATTATGTTTGTTTTCTTCTTTTTTTAATATAAATGCAAATGAAGGGGCTCTCAGGCCTATAACAAAACCCAGCCCCGGGCCGGGCCCTCCCTGGACGCGTCTCTCGTTGGACTGACCGCGGTACTGATGGGGCAGGTGCGTCTTCCTGGCGTCCGTCTGTCTGCCCCGACCCCGAGCACTGTCTCCCCCTCCCTCCGTGTCTCCGGTGCGCTTCAGCTCCCGGCTCCCGGCTGCAGCGAGGTGGTGGGGCAGGAGCCCCGGGTGCTGCGGTCCGCGGGGGCAGGCGGCTCTCAGAGGCAGCTGCTGGCTCCCTCTGTGACATGGGTCTCAGACACACGGTGGCAATGGTGTAATCACCCCTTCGCGTCCGCTCTGCGGCCGCACCTTCGTGAAAGGCTTCGGAGGGACGTCACGCTGAGGCCCGCCTAGCTCCCCCGGGAGCGCTGGGCCCAGCCGCCCCCTGCTCAGGAGGAGGGAGGCCCCGGGGTGAGGGGTCGGGGGTCGGGGCGCTGTGAAAGGGTGGGCCCAGCCCCGTCGGGAAGCCGGCGCAGGGTGCCTCCCTCCCCTCCTGTGGTGCTTCTTGGGGGTCTGCACCACTTGTAGCCACTTTCTGGAGGTGGCATTGTTGAGTTCTGAACCTGGGGAGCCTTAGACCTTCGGGGCTGTGCACCGGGTTAGAGGCGTGGAGCTCTCGCCTCCGCGCCTTCTGTGCTCGTCAGGTCCCCAGATGCCAGAGAGCCGCCCCCCCCGCCCCGCCACCGTCCGGGGCTGTGGGTCGTCGGTGTGGTGGAAGCAGGGGTGTCCACTGGGCTCTCCGGGGCCCGGGGGCTGTGTGGGGCTTGCCTGGAGTTTCTCTGCCTGGGGCGAAGGCCCAGGCGTACAGGGACCCCCCAGCACACGGGTCCCTTCCCTGCGGGAAGCGCTTGAGGCCAGAATTGGGTCCCGCTCTCAGCTGCCCCTCATGACAGCAGAGCGCAAGAGTCTCCGCGATGCTTCTTTTTTGAATCCAACGTCTGCAACCGAAGTTTTTTCGAAGAAGAAACCATGCTTAGAATCCAGAGCTCGCCTGCAGGGGCCAGGAGGGCGAGCCGAAGTTTTGGGGCGCGGGGGGCGGGGGTTGGGCGGAGACTTCCGCCGGGCCCTGCTCCCCAGGCCCTGCTGGGCCCATCTGAAGCCTGGGGTGTGTGTGTGTGTGGTGGCAGGGGGTGGGGGGGGTGGTTGGCTGCTGCAGGAATTGCTCTAACTGGCTCAGGCTCTGCTGGCTGGGGCAGGCACACCCCGAGAAAGGGATTTGGGGCTCCCGTGGTTTCCTGGATCAGATTCTGCACCTGCTTGAGCCCGTCATTTAGACGACGCCTCCCTTATCTTGTCTTGTCCTGGCGCAGCGCGGGAGCGCGTCCCACCGCCCTGCGTGCAGGGGTGTAGGTTTCCCCCCGTGCTTTACACGCCGGTGGCTGCGCCGCACCGGCCCCCGCCGCGTCCCCGCTGCCGCCGCGGAGGCTCTGGGGAGAGTCTAGATGACAAGATAAGGCCCAGAGGCGGGAGGGGAGCTGGAAACCGAGCGCTGGGCTGCAGTCCAGTCCAGCGTGAACAGCAGGGACAGCTAAGCCCAGTTAACCCCTCCCCTGCCACCCACGTGGCCGTCCTCGCCCTCCGGGAAGCCTCCTTGGCTTTCCTCTCTGCTGCCTCCCCGGGCCGGGCCGTGCCCCCCTCCCCTGTCCCCCGTCTCCCTCAGCTCCAGCGCCGCCGACACCAAACTGGGTCTCTTCTCCCTGCGCCTGCTGGCTCAGCACAGCACAGCACCCGGCACAGAGCCCTTCCGAGTTCCGCCGCTGGGCCGGGCCAGGGAGGGTGCAGCCTACTGGGCGGACGGATGGGGACACCGAGACTCTGGCGGCAGTGGGCCTTGAACTCAGGATCTGCCGTCCTGCGCAGCCCCTTGCTCCTGGGAGCAGCCAGGGGCCTCCACTCACGGCTCCGTCCCACCCTCCTTCCAGGGGTTTCCGCCCACTGCCCCCCTGAGTTCGGGTGGGGCTCCCAGGGCAGGGTCTCCGTCTGCGTCTCCGGGCCCCGCTGGGAGGCCCTGCGAGGCGTCGTGGCCTCGTGCCCTCCCTGCCAAATGGTCAGCAGCTCCCAATCCCTTCCACTTAGGAAATTATTAACGAGCCGTCACGTCCATGCGGAAAAGCGCTCCCGTCACGAGGGCGGCGGTCAGTGGTTCTTGAAAACAAACCATTCCCACGTGACTGCGTTCAGGTCACAAGCAGAACAGTGCCTGCAGCCCAGGACCTCCCTCCTCACTCAGTGTCGTCTTGGATGTCTCTGGAGACAGGGAGCTCATCACCTCACCTGTGACGGAGGTGGGGTGTGCTTGGGTGAATGTTGAGATTATCTCGTGAGGTTCTGGCCTGGTGCAAAGGAGGGGTGTGGGGGGTCTTCTCCCACAGCAGCACCATGCGGTCCCCTGAGGAGGGGACAGGGGGCTCCATCTAGAAACTGGGAACGGGGGGCCCAGGCCTGGGAGAGGAGAGGGAGCTCAGCACGCCGATGTGTGCGTGGGTCTGCAGAGGGAGGGTCTGGGGAGGTGGTCCGGGGGACGGCTGGTGTGGGCACCCAGGACAGACCCGCTGCCAGCCCAGGGGACCTGTCCCTCTGGTCAGAGCCCAGAGCAGCCCCGTGCCCTGTTGGCGCCGGCCGCGCTGGAGCACCAGGGAGAACGCGGGCGGCGGACATGTCATACCTGGTCCTGGCGGCACCTGGGGGGTAGGAGGCGTGGGCTCCAGCTGGCCGGCCTCAGAGGGGGCCGGAGGCTCTCCCGAGAGAGTCCTCGGGCAGAGGGATTCTGGGACGTGAGGAAGCACATGAGGGTCTTCCCTCTGCCTGGGGGACCACCCTCCTCCACGCTGGCCTCGGGGTGGCTCGTCTGGTGTTCATTTCCTTAAGGGGCTTTGTTTGAGGGTCCCTGTATCTGCCTCTCCCAACTCTGGGACTCCTGCCTGCGGAACGTCCTTCTTTTTAGCCAAGCGGACCCGCCCCGTGCTGTGGCATCGTCACAGGAAGGGCCGGCGGGCCGTGGCTCACCTCCTGTGCCATGGCAGCCCGGGCCCCCGGGGTCTGTGCAGCAACGCCCTTCGTAAGCCTGTCCCCTCTCCTCTGGGCGGTTCTGGCCTGTGGGTGCTCGCCCAGTCTGGGCTGGCGTGCGTCGTCACCGCGTCCTGAGCGGGGTCACGCAGCCCGCTGCGGGGTGCTGCAGAGCTGGGGGGGCCTCTGTCTCGGGTCGGTGGGAACTTCAGCGCAGGTGCACTGGAGGTGGTCTCCGGGCCCAGAGCAGAACTACGTGCTGTGGACGCAGGGCAGGAGGGGTGGTGGCGGAGGGAGCATTCGCAGCAGGGGAAGGCGAGAGAACTGGGGAGCGTCTGTGTGCACGCTGGCCCGGCTGGGGGAACAGATCTCAGCCCTTGGGCCTGGAGGAACGGGGGTTCCCCAGCTGACCACAGCGCGCTGTCCTCAGCACTCTCCCAGCCGGGCCCCTTCCTGGGTGCTGGCCCCCCCCGCCCCCCCAGTGCACGGCGGCCTGTGAGGTGGTGCTGGCCTAGAGCGGGGCGGGGAGTGTGCCCTGAGCTGTCCTCGCCCTCGCCATGCCCCAGCCCCGGGAGGAGCGGGCAAGTGGCTGTGGGTGAGGGGCGGGGCCAGACTGGAGGAGGGTGAGCCGTGGCCAGCGTGGGGGGCCGGAGGGGGCGATAAAGTCAGCGTGACTCGGTGTGAGAGGGTCGCTGGGCCCCGAGGGCGTCTGGAGAGTGGAGGGAGCAGGGCCGGGCCTGGCCTGTGGCCCCTGGCTTGTGACCCCAGGGGCTCAAGGCGGCGGGCGGGTGGCAGGGCCCCCAGCCCCGGGCAGGGCTGCTGGCGCTTGAGTCTCGTCTGTCCCGCAGACCCAATTCCAGGTGCGGCCCTTCCGCCTCGGCTTCCTGGTCTGCGGAGCGGGGCGTGGGGTGGCCGCGGCACCGGAGGACGTGTGTGGGAAAGGCGCCTCACCCCTCACCCCACATCCGCCCCTTGTTGTCTCCAGGACCGTGGGCAGGTGGGGGCCCGTTGGCTCTTGGGAAAGTGGGAAAGTTGTCTTCCGTGGCTTCCCAGCTCTGCTCTCCTGCCCCCACTGTGGGGGCATCCGTGCCCTGCGTCTCCCCAGCGCGCCCCCTCCTGCACCCCTGCAGGGTCTCCCTGCACTTGGGAAGCGTCCTCGGGGGTGGGACAGTTCTGTCGTCCAGCAGAAGGACGCTGTCACCGTGGGATGCCGGGCCGGGGCTTTGGGGGCCGCCAGTCCAAGCCTGGCTGGCGGGTTGGTTTCCTCAACCTGGTCCTGCCGGGCCAATGTGGCTTCCCGGGCCACCACCCTCCACTCCGCCACCACGGTGCCATTTCTGAGGCCCATGCCGCCATCTCCCCCTGCCATACTGCACCCTGGGGGTCTCTGTGCCCTCCCGGGTTCCAGCCAGGTCCTCAGGCTGCAGCCGCGGTGGGTCCTCCAGTTGTCACTGTGTCTCCTCTGTCGGTCTGCCCACGTCCGAGTCCACGCCTGTCTGCCCGGCGCCCCGTAGCCGCTCCTGCCTCTCCCCCCGTGTCCATCACCCCCGTGGGTGAGGACTGGGCCCAGCCTGCCAGTTTTGCGTTCAGGCGGCAGCCTCCCCAGGAGACCCCTGAGTCCCCGGGGCTGGACCCTCCCCGGCCTCAGGCCCCAGGGCCCAGCCACGCTCCCTGTCAGAGGCGGCCGGGAAATGAGAGCTCAGGTGGGGCTGCCTGAACTGCTCGGGTGGGATGGGGGTGAGTTTGCTCCGGGGGGCGGGATGAGCTCAGGGGGCTTGGGGGGAACGGCAGGGACACTTCCTGTCGCCCGGGAAGCAGAGGTTCTTGGTGGCGTTGCACTCGGGGGCACGTGGTCCTGCTGGAGGCAGCTCCATGCTGGCGGCCGGCGGCCTGCGCCCGCCGAGCTGAGGTCTAGATGTCTCCTGGCCCCTGTGTGGAGTGACTTCGGGGGACGCAGTCCTGCCAGGGCCCCAGGGACGCTGTGGGCTTGGGGACACGTTCTGGCCGAGTCTGGTCACGAGGAGGAGTCTGCCGACATGAGGGCTGTTTCTGGGGCGGCAGCAACCCCTCCGGTGGCACCCCGAATGCTGAGGGACGCTGGCGGCCGCCGAGGAGGCCTGGCACCCACTGGGGACCGTGTTCGGGGCACAGGGACTCCCACACGGATGGCGCGGACGCCGCCGTGCGTCCATCCGCAGAGTGGAACGCCCTTCAGGGAAATGTCTTTTAACCTCCGTGTCTCCACCAGATGAGCGTGCAGTCATCGCCTTAACCAGCTCTCCTGCTTATCGTGATTCAAAGGGTCCTCCTCCCTCCTTTTTTCCGCCAGTTACAGGGAGTGGAGCCTCTCTGTGTGTAGGTTCTGCCGGGCTTTGACTTCAGCAGCTCTCAGCGACGCTGGAGATGTCTCTGACGCCCTTACGTTTCAGAACGTTTCCTGAGCACTCAGGGCTGGGAGGCCGGGGCCCACCGACGTGAGAACCCCCCTCGGCCCCGACACGGCTGGTCCCAGGCGTCTGTGGGTGCGGTCCTGGACACCCGGAAGCCACAGCCTCCTGGACACCGTGGACCCAGGGGGGGTCGGGAGCCCCCGGGTCTTGGTCTGGCTCCAGGGACGGAGAGGTTTCCCCTGGTCCGTCTGGTCCGGACAAGTGGCTGTGGCCACTGGAACGCTGAACTGAGAAGCAGCCCCAGTGGGGAGGAGTGCTGTGCGTGATTGATTAGTCATGTCTGCCGCAGTTATACCCTAGGAGGCGTGCTGCCTGTGATCGATCGGTCATGTCTGCCACAGGTGCAGGTTGGGCAGGGACAGCACGTTTGCCCCACGCCTGCCCACCCTGGGCGAGTGAAAGAGAGAACCTCAGAGGGGAGACCCTTCCGTCAACGTCCCCAAGGGATGGCGTTGTGGACCGCGCATGGATGGTGCTTGTGTATCGTCCGGTCTGGCTTGTAGGCCGGTGCCCACCCACTTCCATCTTCCGCCCAGGCGCCAGCCCTGTGACCCAGCAGGGCCTGGGACGAACCCAGTTACGCCGACCAGGCTCAGCGCTCCAGTGACTGGCCCAGGGTCCGCAGGGCAGCTGGGGCTTGAACCCAAGCCTTCTGCTTTCCAGCCGGGCGTTCTAGCCATCATACCTGCAGCCTCTTTCTCTGTGCTGCCCCAGATGCTGTCTGCCTGCCTGGGGTCTTGGGTAGGAGACGGGGAGCGTCAGCCTCCGGAGGACTGAGAGGCCATCTGGTCCTGCTCTCTTAGGATGGCATCGTTGCTTGCTCCTCCAGGGATGGGGTGCTCACTACCTCCTCCAGGGACGGGTGCTCACTCACTCACAACATTAGCAGGGAAAAACCAATGTGGCATCAATGTTAGAACAAAAGAAGATGACGGCCTCATCTGCCCCTCTTGGCCCTGCCGACTGGAGCTCCCGGGACGAGTCAGCCTCTCCTCTCCACCCCACGGCAGAGCTCTTGTTCGTGGGCTGTGCCTGGGCTTCAGTTTCCACGGACAGGCTCTCGATTCCTCTCCTCGTCAGGCGGCGGTGCGCACCTGTTCCCGTTTACAGAGGACAGGGCAGATCAGAGAGGGGAAGCAGCTTGCCCAAGGCTGCACAGCGACACCATGGCAGAGCCAGGAGTCGGGCCAGGCAGTCTGCTGTCAGAGCCGGTGCTCGTAACTGAATTGTTGCATGCTGCTTCTCTGACCTTCTGTAGCAGCTAGCTAGTGACGGGTAACAAATCACCCGCCGGCATCGAGGCTGAAGACACCCATTTATTACGGCTCAGCGTCTCTGGCTCAGCTGGACGCGGCTGCTCCAGACGGCTCGGCGGGGCGGCTTTCCTCACTGCTGGTCTGCGGGCCGCCCGGGGCAGCTCCGTTTGAACCACTGTGTGACTTTCTCTTGGCAGGGGCCGAGGCGCAAGAGGGCAGGGAAAGCGAGCGAGGGCTCCTGGCATGCCTCCCGTTAGGCTGTATTTCACCCGCATGCCGTTGGCCGGAGCCGGCAACATGACCGAAGCCAGAGTCCGGGCCTGGGAGCCGTCCCTGCCCGCGACCAGGCCAAGGCCGTGGTACAGTCCAGTCATCCTGCTGCTGACCCAGCGCCTGCCTGCTCCCCGGCTCCGCTCCCTCTGCTGTGCGCGGCGCGCTGCCTGCCGCAGTGGCCGGGGCGCAGGTCGGGGCTCTCCCCCGGGCTCCGGTGTGGTGCGTTTCGCGGCTGTTCCCTCATCCGTAAATCAGACAGGGCACCGCCGTCCGCCTCCACACGGTCAGCCCAGGCTGCGTAACAAAGCCCCACACCCGCACGGCAGTGTACACAGTGGGAGTTCGCTGCTCTGGAGCCTGGGCGTCCCCGACCCGGGGGTCTGCAGGGCGGCCCCTCCCTCCTGCGGGCTCTCCCCTTGGCGTCCCTCCGTGTGTCGGTGTCCTCGTTGTCCCCTCTTCAAAGGACCCCAGTCCTGTGGAATCAGGGCCCTGCCCAGGGACCGCTTTCTAACTTCGTCACCTCTTTAAAGACCCCACCTCCAAGTGCGCTCACCGGCTGGGGGTAGGGGGCTAGGACGCCAACGTAGGAAATGGGGGGGAGCCCAGCTCAGCCCGAAGCAGCCGCCCGGGGCTGCGGGGGACACCTCGGGAGAAGTGGAAGTGGGAGACACCCGGTCCCGGGCTTGTCATACAGAAGTCACTCCGCAAACGGCGCTTCTCTGCGGGACCGCGCGTGGGAGGGTGAGGCTGTCGGACTATGGCCAAGGGGGTTCTGTGGTCCCCACCCGCTCATTGTTCCGTTGTTATTCTCAAACTCTGGTTGTGCGTTAGGCCGGCAGGCTGCCGCGGGGGTGGAGGGATGCGGACACCGCCCAGGCCATGGTGTGCGTTTGGAGAGACTCGCGCTCAAACCCCGGCAGCTGACTGTTCGGGGGCGGTGGCCGGGCCCCTTCCCTGGGCTCGGACTGTGGGTGCCCCTGCCTCCGGCAGCGCGTTCGGGGGGAATGTGAACTGACTGGGCTTCTTCCGGCCTCCCTTGATGGGGTTTGCCGGCAGAGAGCGTGCCGTCCTCCTGAGTTTCAACACACACGCATTTCTGTGGAGTCTTCAGTGTGACTGTTTTACCGTGGTTGCTTGTAATGACTGAGTGCTTGCATTTTAGGGGGACGTGCTAAATCTCGGAGATGAGATGGAATCATCCACATTGCGGGGGGTGTGTGTGGGGGTTCGGACGACATGAGATTGGCCTCGGGCTGTTAGTTATTGAAGCTTAATTATTCGTCTCTGGGGCCTTTCATGCTTTTTCTTTCTATGTTGGCATGCATTTGAACATTTGCATGGTGATATGTGAAGAAAACCAAACAAACAAGGGGAAGCGGCATTCTCCTGGCGTTGTCCAGCTCCTCAGCCCCACTTCTGGGGGTGACAGTGGCCAGCGGGTCGCTGTGCAGAGGCAGAGGAGACACGGGGCCCCAGGCAGGCTCCGGCCTGTGCCTCAGTTTCTCTTTGGCTCTCCCATGGCTTGAAGATATTTGGAGTTTGTTTCCAACAGACATTCATTTTTTAAAAGAACTAGGCTCCTGGTTGTATTACATTAGGTTCGCTAGCTTACTGATTTTGCTTTTGTATTTGTTAAATACTTATTTCACTCCCTTTATGTTTATTTATTTTTCTTTCTGTACATTGATGCACTGGCCGTTACTGGGCTTTCTATTCCTCGTACACGTGTGAAAGGCTACACATGTTCCTCTGAGTGCCACTTTGGCTGCGACCCACAGGGCCCTCGTTATCACTTATTTGCAAATACTTTGCAAGTGAGTTAACTTTTTTCTGTAATGCAAGAGTTAATTGAAGTGTGCATTTTAAAAGTATAGTGATACACACACACACACACACACACTTTTGTTAGCGTAGTGATTAGGAGCACATGCTTCGGATCTGGACTGCCTGCGGGTTGCCCTGCCTTGCTGTTGACTGACTGTGTGACCATGGGCATGTAATGCAGCCTCTCCCTGCCTTGCCTTTTGACACCTGTAAAACAGGGACAGTCACAGTGATAACAATAACATCATGGGGATAACAATGAAAATAGCCCTCTTTCCCTGGCCGGTGTGGCTCAGTGGGCTGGGCGCCATTCCGCGAGGGGAAGGGCCGATGGTTCGATTCCCGGTCAGGGCACGTGCCTGGGGTTGCCGGTTCAGTCCTCGGCTGGGGCGCGGGAAAGAGGCAGCCAGTAGCTGTTTCTCGCTCACGTCCAGGCTTCTCTCCCTCCCTGTCTCCCTCCCTCCCCCCCCCCCCGCTCTAAAAATAAATAAATAATTAACTAACAAAAGAACAGCTCTCCAAGTTGTCCCACTGGGAACATTTGAAATAGCGAATAGTCCCCGAGTGTCTGCCGTCTGTGAGCATGTCTCGAACGCACAGTTGCCATGTTTCGGAAGTGAGCGGACTCTTTCTCTGCAGCTCCGTGACCCCTTTCTGCAGAGTCCCACGGACGTTCGGGAAGGACGTTTACCTCTTTGTTGTGCACGCGTGTGCGCACACACACACACAGAGAAGGTTTTACAGTCATCTATGAGATCTTTTCAAGGGTGGAGCACAGTGACCACTGGCTAGACCGCCCTGCACACGTGTTGGAGTAAGCGTGCGTGCGTGTGTGTGTGTGTGTAGTTTTAAGTGATCATTGTTGGTTAACGTTTATGCCTTTATTTTTATTTATATATTTTTTTAAAGAAGTCATGTGTTTTTTTTTGTTTTGCTTTTTTTAATGATTTTATTTATTTATTTTTAGAGAGGGAAGGGAGGGAGGTAGAGAGAGAGGAACATCAATGTGCAGTTGCTAGGGGTTATAGCCTGCAACCCAGGCATGTACCCTGGCTGGGAATCGAACCTGGGACACTTTGGTTCCCAGCCCGCGCTCAATCCACTGAGCTATGCCAGCCAGGGCTTACGTTTATGCCTTTAAAAGAGTCTGTTTTCAGGTCGCTGCGGCTGCCACCGGGGCACTGCCGCACTGAGCTCTCGCAGCCTGCTGCCTGCGTCCAGGTCTCTCACCGATGCCGGCGCTCTGTGATGATCTGATCCTTGTTGCTATTTCTACTTAGTTTCCGAGGGGGATCTCTCAGAGTCCCCTCCTGGGCTCCGTCACTGTGGTTGGCCGTTTCCCCTTGCATTTCCGACCGTGTCAGTTGCGTATGTGTCGAAGCTCTGTGGACAGAGGCAGAAGGGTCCGGCGTGCTGTTTTTCCCCTCGGCAGGGACGCATTTTGTCCTTACAGAACAAGCTTCTGAATTGTTGCCTTAAGTCCTTTTTCTCCTGATGTTGTTTCCACACCTCCTTTCTTTTATCAGCATTTGTTAAACGTGTATCTCTATGTTTTTTTTTAGCTTATTTGTACCCTTTCTCTTCTTGGGAGATTTTGAGACAGCGTATCACAGAAGTCATAAAAACAAGGTGCAAAGCCCGGTTCCCCAGATCCGGGCTGTCTGTGTGTGTGGTTCTGTGTATTAACCTCTGCGGGGGCTGTGCCGGGGCCCACCGTGACTGGGAGCCTCCTAGGAGAGGGGACGAATGAGAACGTGTCCAGTGTTGCAGCTCGTTGATGGAAGCGCCTGCCCTCATGCCTTCGGTGGCACCGCGGTGGCGTTGGGGACATCGCCGAGACCCACGCTGACGTGTGGCTGACCTGGAGGCACCCAGAGGTCGTGAGCTCCCAGGGGACGTCTGGGTGGACTGTCCGCGGGAGACAGGAGTGGTTTCGGGGCGTGGTGTCCAGGGCCATCAGGGGCCCAGGCTCCTTCGGTGTCCAGCTTCGTCTCCCTTCGGGTGTTGGCATTCGCACTTGTGCGGGTCACATCTCTGGTCCAGGCAGGGAGCGAGACGGGGCAAAGGTCAGAGGGCCCTGCCAGCTGGGATTGTCCTTCAACACGTTCCTGGAAGCCCCGCCCAGCAACCTCTGCGTCTCCCTCATTGGCCAGGAGTGGGTCACATGGCCACACTCAGACCTGTCATTGGGGGATGATGATGGAGACGGGGATGTGGCCGCACGCCGGGGGGGCCCTGCCCGCACACACTCTGTGACCTGGACAGCCCTCGGCCACGGCCAGGTCCCAGGGGTCAGGGCGTGGGACCGGGTGCCCTGCGGTCCGCTCCGGCCCCTCGGGCAGCTCTCCCTTCCTGTCCCGCCTTCGTCGCCCACGTGGGGAATGGCCCCACGGATGAAGCCGGCTCCGAGGTCTCCGGTGGCTGGCTGCCAGGGGACGGCCACCTCAGACCTGCTGCTGAGCGGCACACGGCCACCGGCTGCTGCGTTTGGCATCTCGGGGTGTCCCGAGAGTCCCTGGGAGAGCACCCAGAGGAGAAGACGGGGCTGGAACGGGACCGCTTCTGGCCAGGAGGGAGCCGCCAGCAGGGCTGCTCTTTTCCCGCCGGCGCGGGACACCAGCTCCCCACCTGCGGTCGCCACAGGGCCTCACCTCCTCACCTGTGTCCGCCAGCGCCCAGCAGAGCCTCGCACGAGGCCACCCAGGGCTCGGGGCCTCCCCCTCCGTCCTCAGGTGCACGCTGGCCGCCCGCCAGGACCTTGCCCTCACCCGCGGGTGCCCGGGCCCCAGGCGCCGCCCCTGGCCGCAGCCCGCCCCGCCCCCACCCCCGCCGTGGGAGTCCCACCCCGGGAGACGCTCCGGGTCCCTCCTTCAGGTGGGGTTTCCGAGCCCGGCCGAGGCCCTTCCTGGGCACGCGGAGCAGCCCTCCCCAGCGTGGCTTCCTCTGGCAGCGAGGTGATCTCGGCGTTTGTTTCTGGACGGCTGGCGGGGGCCACGTGCCTGATGCCTGCGTGCCTTTTGGAGGGGCCCCGGGCCAAGCTGCTGCACCGTCCCTGCTGCCCAGAGGCCCCCCTGTTAGACCGAGTCACTGCCCCACTCCAAAGCCTCTGATGGCCCCCGGGGGCCGGTGGCAGAGGAGCCCCGAAGTCTGTGCCCGGGGCTGCCACCCAGCCGGTCCCTGCACTGCATCCGCTCCCTGGGGACCCAGCCACCCAACCACCAGAGAGCCCCCTCTGTGAATCCCCACCGGTCGGTCCAGTGCCCTGCTGTGTGCCTGTGGCTCCAGGGCCCCTGCAGCTCAGTGTCTGTCCCCCCGCATCGTGCCCAGCTGCCCCTGAGCCCGGCTGCGCCCCTGCCCCGGCCCCCAGGGCGGGGGCCGCCTTCCTCTCCTCGCCGCGGCCTAGAGGTTGGTCCGCCCGCATCTGGCACCGAGCGGGGCCTCGGAGAGTGTTTGTTGAATGAACACAGGCATGTAAGTGGAACAGCTTCACGGGAGCTATATTTAATTGTTCTGGAATATTCTCCAGCTCTGAAAAGCAACAGCCCACCGGCAGGAACAGCAGGTGCTCGGGAGAAGTGGTGGGCAGCCCCGTCGGGAGGGCAGCCCTGCCGCGTGGGAGTCGGGGTTCTCCCGCGCCCCCCCGCCCGCTCCCTCCCTGGGGCCCGCCCAGTTTTCCTCCCGGACCCCAGGGAGCCCGCAGGGCCTGACCCGGTCTCCCCGGGGCTGCTGGGAGCTGTCTCTCGAGCGGGCCCCGGTGGGGGGAGCCCTTCCTCCCACCTGCGGCTGGTCCCCGTCCAGGGACCCCCCTTCCCAAGCTCCGTGCCAGCCCTGGGCAGGTGTGCAGAGCGCTTCACGCTGACCTCCCTCACAGGGGGGTCCAGGCGTCCATTCCAGGGTGCCAGCCCCCCACCCCTCGAGGGAGGATTCACCCACCACTGCCACCCCAGGGAAGGTTCCGGACTGTCCTTCATTCTGGTCCAGCCTGCCCTCTAGCTGTGCCGTCTAAGGCCTTGTGGAGTTGGGGACCTTCCTGAAGCCAGCGGCCCTCGTCCCACCAGCCCCCAAACCCTCAGGGGCCCCGGGAGGCCTGCAGGGCCAAGGCCAAGTGTCCAACGAGCGTGGCCTGCCCCACGCGCCCCTCCGCCTGCACCTGCTCTCCCTCAACCTGAGCTCTGGTTCCTCCAGCCCGGCCCCTGCCTCCCGCCTCCCGCCTCCCTGTGGCTCGGGCCTGTCCCTCTGCCCGTGTGTCCTCCAGGCCGCTCCGCCTTCTCTGCTCCTGCGAGGAGCCGCCGGTCAGACGGGGAGCACGGCCCAATGGCCGGAGCCACTGTGTGCGCAGGTGCGGTCCTCGTGTTAGTCCTGCGGCGTGGACAGACCGCGTGGCCCCGAGTTTTCACAGGTGATGCGGCCAAGCAGGGGCCGCCCCGCCCCCCCCCCCCCCAGGAGTGGGAGGAGTGGACAGGATGCGAGGGGTGGGGAGCGCCTGGCCCGGGCCCGCACCAGGTGCGTGTGGGGGGTGCGGTGGTGGGTGACGCGGGGCGGGGGGTGGGGGGCGCTGTGCTGGGCACGTGTGGAAGCTGCGGCCCAGAGCTGGTGGGGCCGACAGGAGGCCCCGCGGATGTGTTTACTGGGGACACGGTTGTGGAACAGTAAGGACACAATCTAAGCTGCGAGCGGCGTGGGCTGCGCTGTGGAGGGCAGGGAGCGAGTGGTCAGGATGGTGGCCTGTGGAGGAGCCGTGTGGGCTGAGGGCCGGCGAGTGAGGGAGAAGCTGCTTGCCAGGACGGGGGACCAGCGTGGGCTGCGCCGAGGCCCTGGGGCAGGAGGAGACTGGGGAGGAGGCTGGAGAGAGCCCTGGCCTGGGGGCGGGGCCCCTGCGAGGGGGAGGGGGAGGTGGTGCAGCTCTGGGCTCTGAGAATGCGACTAACTGGGTTCAAATCCCGGCTCGGCCATTCACGACTGTGCGGCCCCGGATGAGTCACTCGGTCTCCCTGTGCCCTCGTTTCCGCGGCCCCAGGGCGGGACGGCCGGAGGGCCGACCTAGAGGCCTGGGTG
Organism: Phyllostomus hastatus; assembly: GCF_019186645.2. NCBI lineage: Eukaryota > Metazoa > Chordata > Mammalia > Chiroptera > Phyllostomidae > Phyllostomus > Phyllostomus hastatus. Next base: position 47,229,206 of record NW_025334017.1, on the reverse strand, counting down.
TGGGTTCAGAGAGAGAGAGAGAGAGGACACAGGTGTGGAGCCGGCCTCCACCTGAGACTCACGAGCACTCGGCTGATTGGCGCCCGCTGTGCTGGTGTAGCGGGAAGCACACCTGGGCTGCGGGGCGGAGCGGCGGGACGGAAGCCCTCGCCCCTCCGTCCGGTGAGTTCGGCCAGAGGCTCTGCGTGGGGTGGTGGCTGTGGGGGAGGACAGAGGCAGCCCTGAGACACTGGACACAAGAGGGTAGGGCAGCTCCCCCCAGGAAAGGGGTCTTTCCCTCCTGTCCTCCCCTCCCCCGTCCCAGGACCGTCCCAGAGGTGGCCCTCGTGTTGTCCAACGACGCCCCTCTGGCCGTGTGCAGGCCCCAGCCCGCCTCTGCCGCCGCCGCCTCTGCCTGGGACGGGCCCTCACTGTCACTCCCTGGGGACGGAGTGGGGGGTTAGAGTCGGGAGGCCACGTGGAGGCTCCTCCCTAAGGCCGGTTCCTGCCTGCGCCCCGTGCCACCCCCAGAGGACCAGGCCCTGGGACGTGGGCCCCTCCCTGTCCGCACTGCCGGCCAAGCCGGGAGCCACACTCGGCTCGCCCTGGGCAGGGGCTGTGCCGGCGGCCGGGAGGGGGGCTGCCAGCTCGCGCTGGCCTTGGGCGTGACGCGCCGAGTCCCTGCAGCCGTGAGGGGCCTGGGCGGTGCGGGGGATGAGACCCAGGAGCCGCAGGCCCCTGACCATACTCCCCATGGAGGCCCCGAGCCTAGCAGGTCGGGGGGTGCCCACCTCACCCAGGACACCCGTCACCCACCAGGTGGCACAACTGAGAAAGAGCCCTGGCTGCAGGTGAGGTGCGGGCCTCTGGGCTGGAGGCCAGGTGGCAGGCCGCCGGGGGCTGCGGCCTCTGTCTCTGCTTCTTCCCGCCCCCGGGTCCTCTTCGGGGGCTTCATGGGTGCTTGCTGTGACCGAGGGACTCCGCTGGGAGTCGGCTGTGCCCTGGGTGGGAGCCGCCGCCCGTCTGGCTTCTGTCCCCGCTCCTGTGAAGGGGGCTGGGTTTGAATCCTGCCCTTTGCCCGCACAGGCTGTGTGACCCTCGGCAGGCTCGTGAACCTCTCTGAGCTGCTTTCTCACCTGGAAGGTGGGACTCTCCGAGTGAGGCTCGCGGTGACGCCGGTGGCTTCCCGCCAGGCGGTTGCTCGGTCGGGTCCCGGGCCTGGTGACCGCTCCCTGTCAGGAAGGGCCGTGCTGCCTCAGAAGTTTCTCCTGAGAAAAGTCTGGCTGCAGTGGCCTAAGCAGTTGGGATTTTTCTAGAACAGGAAGTTTGGGTGTCAGCAGGCGGGGGGCCGTCACAGCTCCTTGGGGAAGCCGTCCAGGATCCAGGCCCCCCAGGCCTCCTGCACCCCCACTCTCAGCGAGTGGCTCTCATTGGTGGTTCATGGCCCTGCCGTCTAGGTGGGAAGAGTGGGGGACTGACCTGTGTCCGTGGCACGGACTTCCACTGTCACTGGCCAGGTCGGGGCCACGTGGCCACCCCTGGGGTGTCTGGCCGGGCCCACGGCTGCTCCATGTGGAGCCGGGGCTCTCTCAGTGGGGAGCGGGGGTAAGGTGGCGGGTGGACAACCTACGTGCAACCCCCAAATCCAACGCTCGCACCTCCGAGGTGGGCTCCTTGCAGAACCACCCCAAGAGTGCATCCTGGTGCTGCCCCAGGCCGCCGTGGCCCCGCCCCGTGGCTGCTGTGTGGGTCCGACGCAGAGGCAGCTGTGCTCCGGGGAGAGGCTGTTTGTAGCCGAGTGGAGGACGGGAGCCGACACCCCAGTGTGGGCCCCGGGGTGGACTCAGCCTGGCTCCGTGGGCCAGAGGGCAGCTCAGCGTCTCCAAGCCCGCAGGCGCGGCCCCCACGGAGCGGGGGTCTGGGGCACCGGCCCTGCGTCTGGGAGTTCGGACCCGAGAGGCACGCCCGCCAGGAGAGACTTCTCCAAGATGTTGTGGGGTCCTTCCACCCCAAGGGAGGGGAGCCTTCCACACCTAGGGTGGGATCCTGATTCCAGAGGGTTCCAAGGGGTTGTTGTGGTCCTGAAACACAGGGAGCAGGCGGAGTGGGAACAGGTGGGCGGTCGGCTGGGGCCCCGGGACAGCCGCCCTGCAGGGCCTGTGGGCCAGGGTGCCAGGAACTGCTCGGTGGCCGTGGGGACTCTGGAGCATTTGCTTTGCTTTTCTCCCTGTGAGTGGTCCGACCACTTGCCCCGCTGGCGTCCGGAGGAACCGTGGTCTCGGCTGGCTTCGAGCTGCCTCTTAGGGCCTGAACAAACCGGCGGCCCGGGGGGCCTGGTGGTGAGCGCTTCTCGGCATTTGTGGGCAGACGAGCCCACAGGACAAGCGCTACAGGAAGAGCCACGGCCTCTGGGCTTCGGCAGATCTGCCCATGAGTGCTGCCCCTTCTCCCCGGTGAGACTCGGTGTCTGGTCCTCAGTGTCCCCGTCGGCTGCAAGGGGGCTCACGTGCCCACGGTGACCGTGAGAGCAGCCAAGGCCCGGCTCAGGGGCTGCACGACCTGCCGTGCCTGGTGACAGCCTGCAGCTGGCAGCTGTGTGGGGTGGGGTGGGGGCTGGGGCAGGTGAGGGGTGGCAGCCCACTGGCAGTGCGGGGACTCTCGGCGTCTCCACTGTGGGGCTCCTGTTGTGACAGTCTCGAGTGACGTGGTGCCCACCTTGTTGGGACAGCGGTGACTGCGAGGTGTCTTGTGTGCAGAGGGCCGGGTCCTGGCAGGTCCCCTTCGGTCTCCAAGCCCTTGGCCCTTGGGCAGGGTCCTTGTTCTCCAGCCCCCTTGGGCCCTGGGCAGGGGGGCCCCCAGGGTCGGGGGCTCACCCACCCTGTCTCGGATGCCTCCTGTTTGGTTGGCCGGGGCGGCTCCTGTTCCCACTCCCCAGAATTGCACTCCACGGAGCTGTGGGCGAGCAGCTCACCGGGGCAGCTCTGGGGACCATCGGCCCTCGGGCTGGATCACCCAGGACCTCCTGGGCGTGTCCACAGGAGGAGGCAGGACGGAGGGGCCAAGCGTGAGGCTGGCGTACCTCTTGGGTGGCATGGGCACCCGGGGGCCCCGGCCTGGGCCTGCACCCTGGCTCTGCCGCCTGCCAGCCGTGCACCACAGCCGTGTGTGTCTCGGTTCTCTGAAGGGCGAAGCGAGCGTGGCCGTGGGAGCAGCGGAGGGTGGTGCCGGGCACGGGGCTCACACTGGTCGCTGCTCACTCTGGGAGAACCAGGGGCAGACTCAGGCTGGGGGGCCCTCCGGGGACAAGCGTCTCCTTTTCCAGGTGGCCCTCTTCTGAGCAATTTCGGTGTGTGCACGCATCAGGCAGAATTCACGAGGGCCTGCCCTGTGCCAGCCCCAGCAGGCAGGGCAGGAGCGAGTAAGTCCCAGGTCGGAGGCCGGTCCTCAAGGGCTCACAGCCAGGGTGGGAGAGGCCCAAGACCCGGCTAATACGGTCGGTCGGCGGGCCAAGGTCTAGGAGGGGCTCCAGGAGGGAGCCGCACCCGGACATTTCTGTTGTTGGGAGGGGTCAGGGATGTGCACTCGTGGGCTTGGGCTGACGCCCGTGACAGCCGCCCCTGCGTGTCAGCGGCTCAGCACAGCATCCCCTGGTGTGGCCGTCACACTGATGCAGGGAGCGAGAGGCTCGGCTGTGCTCCGCCAGGGTGTGCAGAGCCCAGGCTCCTTCCATCTCCTGGCTCTGCCCAACTCTAGGTCCCTGGTGTCCTCTCCGGTCAGCCAGCCAATAGGAGGAGCCCCATGTGGGGTGGGTTTTTTAATGGGGAAGGCCTGGGATTGGTGTGTTCCAGTTCTTCCCACATCCCATTGGCCGGCACACAGTCACATGCTCCTGCCTTACTGCAAAGACGTCTGGGAAATGTAGTCTGGTGGTGTGCCCAGAGGAAGCCCCTGAGGTTTGGGCAACACCAGCAGGGTCGGTCACAGGAGGCTTCTGGGAGTCACCGAGGTTGACTCTGGCTACAAAAGAGGGTAGGAAGTGTGGAAGGGACACACGCTTTCTGGAAAGGGCGTCAGCCCCTTTGGGGAGACGAGGAGCCCAGGGCAGGGGTGGGTGGGGGGTCGTGCAGGTGGTCAGGGCTGTCTCCCCTCCTCATCCTGAGTCGTTCCTCCCAGCTGCTTCCAGATGCCCCCGCCTTGGGGCTGGTGGGCAGACCCTGACCGTCAAGGCGGAGGTGCTCGCCCGGCGCCTGCCAGGTGCCACCCGGGGGTCCCCTCCGGACTCCTGGCACAGGCCTGGCGGGGTTTTCTCTCTGCCGCCTCCGCAGTCCGTTCGGGAGCCCGCTCAAAAAGCAGCTGTGTGCTTTTCACTGTCCCCCCGCCCCGCCTCCTGACCCCCTGGGTCAGAGCGGTCGGTACACCCCTGGCTGCCGCTGTCCGGCACGGATGGGTCCTGCTTCTGCCCGTTGTCCATGGGGCCACTTGGCGGGGAGTCGAGTCCCCGGGCTGGGGACCGGGGCTTTCTCTGTGCCCGAGCCCCACTCTGTGCTGGGTGGGCCGGGGCCCTGCCCATGGCGGGGAGCGCTGGAGTCCATGTCTGTTTCTTCATTCCTCCTGCCTCGTCTGTGTCCCCCCGCTCTGTCCCCGCCACTGGACTGGCCGCTGGCTGGCCCTCCTCTTTGGCTGGGCACCGAGCCTTGTCGCAGCCACGCCGGCAGGGTCGGTCGGGGCACATCCGTGGAGGCCCCTGGGCGGGGAAAGCTGCTCCCTGGGGTCCTTCCCACCCTGCATTCCAAGGTGAGGGTGCAGGCCCAGCGCCGGCCTCCAGGCTCCGCCCTCTGCCCGCTGGGTCCTGGGGCTGGACAGGGGGCTGGGCCCTCTCTGCCCCCAGGGGGCCGGGTCCCAGGAGCCTGGGTCCCCCCTGCCCCGTGTCCCCTCTGTTCCCTGCTCCTTGGGAGGCAGCCCTCAGGCTTGGGCCGTTGCCATGGGAATTGCATATTGGAATCTATTTTGAGACCATTTTGTAGCGTGATTTTTAATATTGCCTGGTGTTGGCTGTTGAGTTTTCTACTTTGCCCGTGTGAACAAAATTTGCGTAGCCAGACAGGTTTGGTTGGGTCACAGGTGACAGGGGCCTTGTGAGGACCAGCAGGCTCAGCCTGGGTGACACAGTACCTCTCTCCCAGCGCCTGCCTCTGGCCTGTGGGGCGACATCAGTGGGCGAGGCCGGGACCCTCTGGGACAGGTGAGGAGCCCCCACCCCCGGGGGCCAGGGAGTGGGTCCCCTGGGAGGGGGGAGCCAGGAGAGGGAGAGAGGGGGGAGGGGCAGTGACCCTGTGGAGACAGACAGTCGGGGGTGGGAGCCGGGGTGCCCTGTGTGAAGGGGCTGGATTAGCTGCTTCCGGCTGTGGGAGCCGATGGCAGGGGACCCACCGGAGCCCATGCCGCGGGCAGACTTTCTTCTCGTTATTGATGTCATGAGGGCAAATGTGGCGGGCCCGGGAGGGGCATCCGCGGGTGAGCAGGGGTGCAGCTGGGCCGGGCGCTGACGCTCCCTCCTCTGGCAGCTCCTCGGAGGCGGCGTCAGGGACGCAGGCCCTGTGGCTGCAGGCGGTGCCCCTGGCCAGCTCCGGCCTGTCCCCGCTTGGCAGCGGGCACATCCCCGGGGCGGCCACCAAACCCTGGAGCTGGGGGAGATGGAGGTGGGAGGCCAGGCTGCCTGCACGGGCCCCACCGAGGTGGTCCCAAGTTTTCACAATGAAACATTTTAACCAATGGCCCATCGTCATCGTAAGAAAAGTTGGCAAATGCCAGCAGGGGAGGAAGCTGTGCTGACCGCCCCCGCCCGGCACTGATGCTCTCAGACCCCGATGACACTGGTCCATGTTGTTCGCAGACACACGCGGCCGGTGTCTCTGGCGGTGGTGGCTGCAGCTGCTTCTTTCTTTATTTGACTGAAACCAGGTTCCTGTGACAGTCACTTTCCCGTGACTTTGCTGTTTGCCTCTTACTGTGACTGCAGCCACTTTCCAGACCCAAGTCTGTGCCGAGACCTGCGGCGCGGCCCTGGTGGTCTGCCACGGGAGGAGTGCGGGACGGCCACCTGGGGCACTTTCCTTCGCACAGTGTCCCATTTCCGCCTTAGGACACATTCCTACGAGTGCACCTGCGGCGCCATACACAGCCCCTATGAGCCCGTCCCCTCCAGTGTCGCAGAGAGGTGCTCCGGGAGCCGCCCGGACCGGGAGGGTGCAGCCCTGTCCGCTGGACCCTTGCACGGAGGGTATGGGGGCCCGCGGCACGGTGCAGGGGCCCCTCCCTGGCAGCTGCTAAGCCTCCGGGCCCATAGGCAGCCGTACGCGTGGCTGAGAGCCAGGCGCTCCGCAGCGGTGATGGTGGCTCACCTCGCATGTCCCCTGTGGGGGGACCTCCCAGTGCCTGGGGCTGCGCAGTGTCAGGGGCTGGCCTTTGTGAGGAAAGTGTCCGGCCAGCTCGGGGTGGGAGCTGGACCCTCACGTCCTCCAGCCCCAGACGGAGCCCCGCCCACAGGGGACCTGCCCAGGTCGGCAGGGCTGACTCAGGAGTGGCTCACCCCACTTGGTGCCCTCAGGGGTCTGAGGCTGATTTTACAGCAGAAAGGGTTTTGACAGGATGACCCATGGGGGCGGGTACGAGGGGAAGATCCCAAGTACGAGGGGCCGCCCGAGGCTCCCGCAGGTGGTCCAGAGCGGAGAGAGAGCAGGGCCTGCTGGGCAGCTGGGGCCACGGCTGCAGAAATGGGGTAGTCACCGGGGTGGGTCGGAGGCCCCTGGAGTCTGGGCTCACTGGTGTGCCCTCACTGAGGAGGGGAAGGGGGGGCGCTGGTGGGGGGCCCAGCAGTTCCCAAAGAGGGGAGAGAGGTTGACGCAGGTGTGGGGACCCCGGGGACAGGTCAGGGCTCTGACGGCCCGGGCACCCCCACCCCCTCGCGGCGGGGAGTCAGGGGCTCGCACACCTGTGCGCCCCGAGGTGGTGAGCCGTCCTTGGCTGCGGCCCTGCCCGGGGTCCAGGTTGGGCCTCTGGGCGCCGGTGCCGTCGATGGGCCTGATGGGAGGTCGGGGTGTTCCCAGCGGCCGCCGGCCGCGGCAGTACCTTGGCAGGGGCGTGAGGCATGCCTGGACGCCGTGCTAGGGAGGGGGCAGTGACCGGGCCCACGGATCCTGTTCCATGCTGGTCTAGGCACTGTGGGTCCCTCTGGGCCCCTGGAGGGGTCCTCAGCACATTCAGGTTGAGGTGCTGGGGGAGCTGCAGGACGGGAGCAGCCACGGGTCAGGGTTGGGGCCATGCTGAGCCCAGGCCCTGGGTAGGGAGGGCAGACCCAGCCTCGCCTGCTGTCCCCCAGGGCCACCCTCCTGCCCCTCCCTACAAGGGGCTGGGGAGCTGTCTGAGGGCGGGGACTGGAGGAGGTGGTGACACAGGTCTGCGGAGCGAGGGGCCGTTGCTGGGTGCTGAGCCTGGGCCCCCAGGGAAGGGCCCCTGACTCCTGCGTGCGGGCTGCCCACCTGGGGCTGCAGTACCGGCCCGGAGCCTCAGGTAGCCTCAGCTTGGGCCCTGAGTGGGTGACTGTCTGCCTTGCCACCTCCCATTGGGCAGCCGGGTGCTGGAAGGTGGTTTCCAGGGCAACCAGGAAGCAGGTGGGGCAGGCTCCTGTGGGGCTGGAGGGTGGGATGATGGGCTCAGCCTCCCCAGGCTCAGCTCTTGGGCGCCCCCTGGGGGCAGTGGGGCCCAGGCCTCATCCCCAAGGCCAGCCTGGGGAGCTGAGCTTGGGTCTGGCTCAGGGCTCCAGGCTCCAGCCTGGAGCCGCCCCTGGCGGGAGGTTGGGGACCTTGCACGAATCCCCTGTGACAGTCAGGGCCCCCACCCACGTGGGGCACCTTGGGTCATAAGCAGTCCCTCGTCCGTGAACTTGTTTGGCCGTCCCGAGGCCACCGCCGAGCTGCAGTGGCTGTCACACGCTGCCCCTGTCCCCGGAATGCCCTCCTGGGTAGCGGGCCCTCCCTGGACATGGCGGTGTTTGCCTTCGGTCGCTTCTGGTCTCACTCCCTCGAGGGGCCTTCCGGGACTGCCCCTCCCCCACCCCCTCGGAGAGTGCTGGGCCTTCCCAGCCTGTGTTAACCTCCAAACGTGGGGGTCCCAGCGCCTCAGACAGCCCCTGAGCCAGGCGGGAGCAGAGGGAAGGTGCCCCCCCTCCGCTGGTGGGGACACACAGGGGTGAGCGGTCACGGACGCACGGCTTGGACGGTGTGCCCTGGGAGGCTGTGCCCGGCCTCCGCCCCTGGGCCCTGGGGTCTGCTGGCCCCTGAGGTCCCCCTGGGCTGCGGCGGTCGTGGCCAGAGCCAAGGCCTGGCTCCTGGGAGGGGCGGCCGACCCCAAGGAAGCGGGAGCCTGGCTGTGCTCCGCCGTGGGCCTTTTCAAGGGGGGGCGGAGGGGGGAGGGCCTGCCGCAGCGCCGGGCGGCCGAGGGAGTCGGGTGGGCCCGTGTGGCTGGGGGCCTGGGTCGGTGCCCTGTGTCGGTGCTCATCTGTCTTCCGGTGCGTTCTCTGAAACGCTGTGGAGGCTCTGGAAGGAAGAGCTGGGGACGGCTCCCAGGAAGGTCCCTCCCACCCGGAGACGGGACGCTGCTCCTGCCGCACCGTCCCCCCGAGTGCCCATGTCCCATCCGTCCCCCCCCCAAACCGGGCTGCAGCAGCTCTCACTGGGCTGCCCGCGGCTGTCGGGCCGCAGGTGGTCACGGCAGCTCCTCCCTTGGGCCTCACCGCCCACTTGGTGCCCTTACCCTCCCCTTGCCTCGGCCGGCTTGCGTCACTCGAGAGCCGTCTGAGCGGACTCCTGTTTCGGGCCGTGACCTTGACTGGAGACAGCCAAGGCCTTTGACGTTATTCTAAACCCACCAGGGAGCCGCAGCCCGCGCCCACCCAGCGCCCCCAGCAACCCCGCCACAGGGCCGGCTCGCGTCCTCAGCCCGGCAGCGTCCAAGGGCGGGGCCGTGAGAGGGTGCACACCCACCCTCCCTCCCCGGGGTGCCCTGGCTCCCGCTCTGGGCTCTGGCCGGGGCTGGACCCAGCCGAGGCCTCCTCGCCCTGCCCGTGCCTCAGCTTCCCCGGCCCTCTGCGACCAGGGCTCTGCGTGGCGCCCACCCCCGTGGGTCCTCGTTTCCTGCTCAGGCCCGGGAGAGGCTAGACTCAGAGAGGTTGAGCAGCCCGCCCCAGGTCACACCGCTCACCCGGAGCACCGGGGTGCCCGAGTTCGGTCCCCGCTCACACCACCACCACCCGACTTCCCCTGGCTCTGGGCAGCCTGTGTCCCAGGCTTCCCTGGGGACACCAGGCAGGCTTCCTGGAGGCAGTGGCCTTGGAGCTGAGTTCCAGGTCGAGAGCGGGACTTGTCTAGGGGGACGAGGCCAGAGAGGACGGGCAGTTTCCATTGGAGGACACAGCACACGCATGTGTGACGGGGGAGTGGGGGTTTGGATGGCCCCAGGGGGAGAGCTGTGGGAAGGCGTGGCTGGAACCGTGGGGGGGGATAGTGCGCTGGGGTGGCGGTGGGAGTGGGGGCCGGGCCCCGGAAGGGGAAGGGGGGTCCTGGTGTCAGCTCGGGGCAGTGGGGGGTGGGGGCAGCGGATGAGCAGGGCCGGGGCATGACCTGGTTTGTGTTGTAGAGGTCAGTCTGGTTTCGGGGCCCAGCATGGGGGGGCGCGCCGTGAGGAGGTTGTGGCGCGTGCCCAGGGAGCGGGGGTGCTGGCCCGCACCAGGCCGGCCTGGGGAAACCGAGGGCAGAGCCGAGTCTGGGAGAGGATGCTGACCACGTAGGAAGTATGTGTGGCGGTGGGCAGAGCGCTGGATGGGTTTGGGCCCCTCCAAAATCGGGCCCGTAGGAGAAAGTTATCCGTTGTTCCCAGGGTGGGTGGGGGAGTGGAAGTCCTCCCGGAGGAGGGCCCCTCCGACGGGGCTCCGTGCACCCGGCTGCCTGCTCGCCTGTTTGCCCCTCCGGCTGGGAGCCTCGCGGGGGCCCATCTGCGGCCGGCCCTGCTGGGGGTGCTGGGGGAGAGGCAGGTGCGCCCGTCGGGAGTACGGGAAGGGTGTCCTGGGCAGGGGACCGTGTGGGCGGAGGCCCAGAGAGGAGAGATGCTTGATGCTTGCTGTACCTAGACAGCGGGGTGCGGGGGCGGGGTGCAGGCCGAGCCCACGTCTCAGGTGCCCCACTTTCGCTCTCCTCCCCGTCCCCCAGAGGCCAGGCTGGCTGCCACTCAGCTCGGGCCCGGTGGCCTGCAGGGTTCGCTCCCCTGCGGCGGCGCATTTAACCCCCCGGCTGTGCCCACGGGAGCGGCCGTCGGAGCGCCGCCCGCCTCCCCTGCCATCCTTGTCTGGGTCAGACCGTCTGGTCTCCCCGGCGCCTGCCCCGGCTTCTCGCTCCCATCACGCGGATGGGCAAGCTGAGGCTCAGAGGGCTCCGGGGACCGCCCCGAGGCCCTGCAGAGGTGCTGGTGCACCGCCTCTCATGTGCCGAAGGTGGAGTCCTCTTATGGACCCTGCCTCCTCCCCCAGGCAGCCTCCCCTGACTACTCTGGGCTGGTGCCCTCCGTCTGCCTCCTCTGCCCCCACTCTGGGTGGCCGAGCCCTGGTGGGAGGCGGCCCGGGCTGCGGGGAGGCCAGGCCTGAGGGGCCTGCAGCAGCGACTCCGGGCCTCGGCGTGCTCGCACGGCAGTGGGGACAGCGTCACCTCCTCGCAGGGCGGGTTTGGGGTTTGCCGGTCTTGACGCCTCCAGCACGGGCCTCGGGTGCTGCCCAGCTCCCCGCTTCCCCTCGGAGGGGACTCCCACCCTTGCCGTCTTCTCCCTGGGACCCGGGGGGCGTCACAGCCTCTCCCGCTGCTGCCCTCAACCCCCCTCCCCCCCAGTGAGGCCCAGGGCTGCAGAAAATCTGCCTCGTCAGGTTTGAATGAGGGGAGCCAGCCAGCCGGAGTGTCTGGGTGGCGAGAGAGGCTATTTCGGGAACCAGCCGGGAAGGAGTGTTTTGTTTTGCTTGTTCCTCATGATTACAAGAGGTGGCGAGCCCTGCCTCCCCGGACGCGCGGGAGGGCCGGGGGGCAGGGGCAGGGGCGGAGGGCTGCCAGGCTTCCTGACAGCCGGAGGCCACACGGGTCTGCGGCCCGGCCCCGTCACTTGTCACTGTCAGCCTGCTGCCCGGCTGCGCCCGGGAGAAGGGGCGTGGGGGAGGGGCGGGTGGGAGCGTGGGGAGCTCGGGGCCTGGAGCACCGGCACGGTGCTTCCAGCTGTGTCCCCTGCCCGTGTGTCCGGCCGGCCGCCCACCCGTCCGCCCACCCACCCTCCCGCTGCTGATCTGAACCATCCATGTGCCCAGACAGCTGTCTGGTTGTCCACTTGTCCACCTGTCACCCACTTGTCCACCCGCCCTCCCTCTGTCTCCCCACCCGCCCCCTCGCCCACCACTCACTCGCCCAGCCGCCCCTCCCCTCCCGCTGGTCATCCAGCTGCCGGTCAGACGGCCTGCTCTCCATCCGTCCCCCCATCTGCCCGCCCGTCTCTTCCTCACCCACCGAGTCATCCTCTCCTCTCTTCACGGTCCCCCGCCCACCCACCCACCCGTCTCTCTGCCTGCCCACCCGGCTGTCCACCCCTTCACGGGAGACGCCGTAGGTGCTCCGGCATCCCACACGTGGTGGCATGCGGTGCCCCGGGATAGAAGGGTGACAGGACTCGCACTGCCGCCCGCCGAACCCACCGGCAGCCGAGACTGAAGGGCTGACAGCGTTTAGTGCTCGCCCTGCGGGACCTTGGCGCATCCCTAGGTGCTCGGGGGGATTTGAACCAGCAGCAGTGGGAGGGAACGGCAGGGGGCAGAGATGCAAGACTCTCGGACGGTCCAGGGGTCTGCTGGCACGGACCTCCAGCCGCTGCTGCTGCCGCAGCCGAGGGGTCGCCTGGGAGGCCTGGAGGGGACGGGGCTATTGTTGGAAAGCCCCGGGCCTGGCGCTCGGGGCGGGGCGGGTCTGCCCGCCCCGGGATGCAGCATTCGGAGGGGTCTGCACGCGTGGGCACACGTGCTGGGCCCGCTTCCTGCTCTGAACAGACTTCTTGGCCAGGCAGAGCGGGCCCCGCACGAAGGGGACTGGGGCCGGGGACCCCGGGGCACCCGAGCGATCGGGTGGCTTGTGTGTGTGTTACAAGCACAGGCTCCGAGCACCCCCTGAGCTGGGGCAGAAGATGCAGGTGCGCCTCAGCCACTCCGTGGCTACGCCAGGTCGTATGCATTTCCCCTTAAATAAAAGCATCGCCCTTCCCCCCGACAGGGGGGATACGTCGTCCAGTGCGTTACACTGGAAAGCCGTGCCCAGCGTGGAGCGGCGGGGCTGTGGGTGGGGGCTCGGCCGGCCCGGGCTCTGACCTGCTGTGACGCCTGGGGGCGCTCACTTGCCCACTCGAGGCCTCCTCCACCCCTCCCTAGGGAGCCGGGCATGGGGTCAGAGCTGGCCCTTCTGCTCCAAGGTGCTGCTGGTCTGGGGCCTGGGGCTCGGGGAGGCACCCCGCAGTCCCTAGCCAGCATTCTTGGGGTGGGGAGGGGGAGCAGCCTGAGCAGAACAGGGCGGAGCCGAGCCGGCGTGGGGAGGAGGGCGCCCCGGCCTCGGGCGTGCACGCTGGGTTCCCCGCGAGCCCGTAATGCCGCCTTGTGTTTACGCAGGGGTTTATGGGTTTTGAAGGAATCCCCCTCGTGTTGTCTGGGTGGAGTTCTGAGCATCTGTGGGACAGACATTTGCATCCGGTGGACCGTGGTCTGGGAGGGGGTGCGTTCCCGTGGGGGCCTCAGCTGCACCCCAGAAACGTCTGCAGAGAGCAAGTTTAAGGGTGGGTCCCTCGTGGGTGGTTCTGAGTACGGGCCCTGGAGTGGGGGGGTGGGTCACCTGCAGGGGTGGGCTGGGGAGGGGAGGGCGGATCAGGCCGGGGCCCTGGGCACAGGGCACCCTGTGTGATTCAAGACGAGTGTGGCACAAAGAAGTAACACATTCGGGGCGTTTTCCCCATGAGGTTGAGGTAAAGCCACACGTGTGTGAATGATAACATCTTCTGTTGCCGGGCGTGTATCAGTAATCTCATTTTAGAATAAGACGTTTTTAAGAGTCTCGGCCGCTGGCCCTTGGAAATCAGCTTGGAGTCCGAGGCCGACGGGGCTGGTGGCTTTTGTCATTGCTCGTCGCCGCTTCGCACAGTGAACACAGAGCAGCGGGGTGTGTGGGCACCCCCCCGCCCCCCACCAGCGTCGAGGAAGCATCTGAGGACAGACTGTGTGTGTGGGGGGGCGGGCAGAGGAGGGCCCCAGGGGCCCCCGGTGCCAGCAGCGACTGTCCTCAGGGCCCACGGCGCCTCTGGGCTGTGGCTTCGTCACCCCCAGCTCCCAGGTACCGAGCTCCCCACCCCAGGAGCAGAGGTGGGGACCCTCCGCCCGTGTCCACCGGGACCCGGGCGCCAGGAGGGGCCGGAGCCTGCCTGTCACCTGTGGGCTGACGCCCCGGCAGCCAGCGGCTGACGGCATCGGCTGCACGGCGTTCAGTGTATTTATGGGCTCTCGAAACATTAAGTAACCATCAGGCAGCCGGCACTCTCCCGCCTGACGGCTCCTCAGGGCCCGCATTTCCCCCCTCCGGAAAGCAGAAGGAATAACCGTGTAACCCACTTCCGGCTCCCAGCACAAGACTCGGGCCCTAGGAGGATACCAGGGTGCCCTCTTCCCTGCCAGCCCGTGTCCGAGGAAGTCCCCTGTGTCTCACGGGGAGGGTGCTGGTGGCAGGTGGCAGGCAGCAGGCCAGCAGCAGAGCTGGGAACGGCACCGAGCCCCTGGAAGGGCACCGAGCCCCTGGGACAGCCGAGGGGCCGGGCCGGGAGGGTGGCTCCCCAACGCTGGACGGCCCCCGGGTGCAGCGGTCAGCTCGCCGCGCCCAGCTTGCTCGGGGGTCCGCCCTAGGACACGTGTTCTTGTGCTCGAGGATCCAGGGTGGGGGGCCGGGGGGGCGTGGAGTCAGGAGACCGGCGAGCGAACCCACACAGCTGTACCCTTGAAAGTCGGGGCTCAGCGTCCCCATGCCCGGTTCTGGGCCGTGCTGGCGCCGGTCTGCTTGTGGGGGCATCTGGGGTGGGCGTTTTATTGTTTCAGATTTTATTTATTTTAGAGAGGGAAGGGAGGGAGAAAGATAGAGAGAGAAACATCAATGTGCGGTTGCTGGGGGCCATGGCCTGCAACCCAGGCATGTGCCCCGGCTGGGAATTGAACCTGCGACACTTTGGTTCACAGCCTGCACTCAATCCACTGAACTACGCCAGCCAGGGCCCTACTGCTTTCTCAGAGCTGGGTCCGCCTGCTGGGGGCAGAGCCTCTTCAGCTCTGTGGGTCGGTTCTCACGCTGTGTCTTTTCCCCCGAGTCCGTTCAGCTCTCAGCCAGTTTGGGTCTTTGAATCTGAAGTGTGTCTCCTATAGAAACTAATGGTTAGATTGTTTTTTTTGGTGGTCCATTCTGCCCATTTCTGCCTGTGGGTTGTGCTATGTATCCATTCATATTTAATATAATTATTATTTTTTAAAGAATTAATTTATTAATTTTAGAGAGAGGAAGGGCGGTGGGGGAGAAAGGGAGAGAAACTCAAATCGGTGGCCTCTTGCGTGAGTCCAACCAGGGACTGAACCGGCAACCCAGGCACGTGCCCTGACCGGGAATCGAACCGGTGACCTTGCACTGTGTGGGGCGATGGCCACCCCCTGAGCCACGCCGGCCAGGGCTAAGGACAAGGTGGGATCAGAGCCTGCCACTTGACTCTTGGTCTTCTTTATGTGTCTCGTCTTCCGTGTGACTCGACGCCTCCGTTACTGCGTGTTGTGCTGAGATATTTTCCAGCATCCGATGCTGACTCCTCGGTTATTGCTTTACTACATTTATCTATTTGGATTATTTTCTTAGTGGTCGCCCTGGGGATCATCATCAACAGCTTAATGTTTGCAAGTCCACTTCGGGTTGATACCGACTTAATTCCAGCGGTGAACACAGGCTCCGCTGTGACGGAACTCCATCCCCTCCCTCTTGCTTTGTAGGCTGGGGCCATGTTAGTACCATGGAAGTACCATGTAGATTTACATGCATGGCGTTAGCAGTCCATGCAGCCCTTTCTCTAATGATCTGTTACATCAGCCAGGCGAAGAGAAAGGTTACAAATGAAACACACCCCTACTCCTTAGAGATGCCGCCCCCCGGCGCCCCGCGGCCGGGACTGACACTGTTTCCTTCTCGGCGGCGAGGGTGTGAGTTCCCGTCTTGTGTTTCAGCCGGAAGCAGCTCTGCCAGCAACGAACGCTTCCCGTTCTCGCTTATCTGGGACATCTCATTTATTTTCTGTGTTTGAAGGACAGTTTCGATGGCTACTGAGTTCCGCGCTGACAGTCTTCTTCTCTCATCACTTTGAACATGTCATCTCACGGCCCCCGGCCTCCGCGGGGCCATTTGAGGCGTCAGCCGCTGAACTTGCCGAGAGTCCTCGTACGTGACGGGTGACTGCCTCTGGCCCCTCTCGAGAGCCTCTGTTTCTGACTTTCGGCAGCTTAACCAAGATGTGTCTAGGTGTCGAGCTCTTCGGGTTCATCCTGCTTGGCATGTGTTAACCTCCTTGGACGTGCAGATACATGTTTTTATCAAATTTTGGAAGTTTTTGGCCACTATTTCTTCTTCTTTTTTTTTTTTATAAAGATTTTATGTATTCACTTTTGGACGGGGGGAAGAGAAGGAGAAAGAGAGGGAGAGAAATATCAATGTGTGGTTGCCTCTCAAGCGCCCCCTACTGGGGACCTGGCCCGCAACCCAGGCCTGTGCCCTGACTGGGAATCGAACTGGTGACTCTTTGGTTCACAGCCTGTGCTCAGTCCACTGAGCTACACCAGCCAGGGCCGGGCACTATTTCTTTGGAAATATTTCCTGCCTTTTTGCATCTTTTCCTTCAAGAATGCTAATGGAGTAAATGGTTGATCTTATATTACAGTCTCCCAGGTCTTGGAGCCTCTGTTTATTTTTTAATACTGTTTCCTTTCTGCTCCTCAGACTGGGGAATCTCAGTCAACCTGCCTTCAAGTTCCCGGATTCTCTCTTCCGCGAGTTCCGGTTTGCTGTGAGCGAGCCCTCTGCTGGGGTTTCCACAGCGGCTTTCACGCTCGTCACCCCCCGAGTTCCTGGTGTTGTAGATCCACGACTTCTGTCCCTTTACTGATACGACCCCGTGGGACACTGTCCTCACGCCCCCCTTCATCCCTCCGACACGGATTCTTTGCTCTTCGCACACGTTTGTGGCGGCCGCCCCAGCGTCTCCGCTGCTCTCGGGCGGCCCTGGCGACAGCTTCTCCCGAGCGCTTCTCATGCCCATCGACGGGCCACGCTTTTCTCCGAGCTTCTCGTCTCAGAGTTTTCTGCGAAAACTAGATGTTTGAAATGACACGACATGGCAGCTCTGGAAGTCAAGTTCCCTTGTCCCCAGGGTTCAAGGTGCTCGCTCTCGCCGATTCTCTAGCCGCCGCCGCCGCCGTCTGTGTTTGGAGACTTTCCCGGGCGAACGCGGCGGGGCCTGTGTTCTCGGGCACGTGCGGCCAGGGAGTCTCTGCCCGGGGAGCTCGGGGGTCGGCTGATTGTGGGGCAGAGACTTGTGCGAGTGCCCCGAGTCAGTAGCTCACCCGGTGTGTGTTGGCGGCGCCCCTGTGTATGTGTTGGGGTGCACGGCGCTCCGGCAGGCCGTGCACAGCTCCAGCTCAGCCCTCACTGCCTGCCTGTGCAGAATGTCAGGGTCATCGGGACAGGTCAGGTGTTTCCCGGTGATGTGCACAGCGCCGTACGTAGCCTTCTGGAGTCCCCGGGGTCCCAGGAGTCCCCAGACACTTCCGAGTGTCCCGTTCCCCAGGGTCTCCTTTTCCCTGTGTCTGTGAGCAGCCTCTCCCGAGCGCCGCCTGGCCCTGGGCTGTTCCGACTGTTCTGGCGGTAATTGGGAGCATGAAGCCTCTTCCGGTGCTGGACAGTGATGGAAACGGGAGGCGACAGATTCAGGAGACGGTCCCCCCCAGCGAAGGGCCCACGTGACTTTTTCGGGAGGGGTATCGAGGGCAATGCTCAGGGCAGGAAGGGCTCCTCCCTGTGGGGCTGGGACGAAGGAGCACAGGTCGGCGGGTCCTCGCTCTTGGGGGCCCTGCGGGCTTCCGTCCACCCAGCATGCCCCCCTCACCGCCGGGCCCAGACGTGGGTGTGAGAGCAGAGTCCGGCCCGAGTCACGGCCACGGCTCTCCACCCTCTGTTTGTGCGGTTCTGCAATGCAGATTCCAAGGCCCGCCGGGGGTTCTGATCCCACGGGTCAGGGACAGGGCCGGGAATCTGCATCTGGCTGGCGCCCCAGGGAGCCCGGTGGACGGTCTGTGGCTGTGCTTTGAGAAGCAGCACTGGGCAGAGGGAGCATGTAAGCGGTTGGCGAAAGGAAGGAACGTGGTTTTGCAGGAAGATGTGGGCCAGGGGCCCTGGGGCTGGCTTGGAAGAGCAGGTGGCCACCGTGGGGACATGTGCTCGGCCCTGGGCTGCGTGTGTCACAGCGTCCCCCTCTCCAGGCTGTGGAGTGGGGTTGGGGCGTCCTTTGCAGGGACAGAGGAGGAGACTGAGGCTCAGTCTAGCGGTGTGACTCAGCCAGGTGACGTGTGAGTCCCCGAGTCCCACCCAGGCCGGCCAGGGCAGGCCTCGCCCTGTGGCCCCTCCCTTCCCTCGGCAACGGTGGGTCAGGCTTCCCTCCTGCAGCGCCGACCAGCAGGTCGCGGCAGGTCCTCTGGGGCAGAACGGTGTCCTGGGGACGGGTTTTGATTGGAGGGGAGTGTGGGGGGGATCAGGCTTCCACCCCGTTTGCTGAGGGCCTACTACGTGCTCTTGACCTGCGCCGTCACTTCACGCGGACTGCAGCGCCCCGAGGAAGGGGTTACGGAGCAGACGGCGGTGTCGTGTTGGTCCGGTGTTGACGCGGCGGTCTCTGCACAGCTGGCACCGCCGTATCAGAGTTCACGTGCATTGCCAGGCCACCCCACTGAACTCCCCTGCCATCCCGCCCCCCCGGCAGCAGGACCAGTCTTGTTCTCAGGTGACAGGGGAAACTGAGTCCCCGAGAGGTCAGTGACCCTCCTCTGAGCTGAGCCCGGTGCTCTTTCCCCTGAAGGCTGCCTCTGCCGGCTGGGTCTCCCCGTGGCCCGTGCTCCGGAGTCGCCAGCGGAGCGCAGGGCAGGCAGGAGGGGCCCCGTGCCGCAGCCACGAGGGTGAGCCCAGCCGCATTTCCCTGGGGGGCTGAGTGTGCAGGGTCCCCCCCCACCAACCCCTGTGGCAGAGAGCAGGGCTGTGGGGGGGCCGGCCGGCTGGCTCACCCTGGGGGCCCGCGGCTCTCCGTGGCCTGGCGGCCTTGGCAGAGGCCGCCTTCTGGCCGGCGCGGCAGCTCGGGACTCTGAGTCGCTAACAAGACAGATGCAGGGCCGCTCCGCGGTCCAAGGGCCATTCCTCATCCGCAGACAGCTGGGCAGCCGCTTTAATTAAAAGGGCTCCACAGCTCTGGGGAGAGGACTGGAGGCCAGCTCCGTCTGCAACCGCTCCCTGCAGCCGGGTGGTGGTGCGCGCTGGCTCGCTCCATGGGACCGGGGGAGGGGGCGGAGGGGCACCTCCCCTCCTCCTGAGGCCCAGCCCAGGGCTGGGTCGCCTCTGCCACTCAGTGCTGGGCGCACCGCAGCCCCGGGTCGGGGCAGCCTCCCTGCCCCTCAGGGCCTCGCCCATGAAGCCGGGCGATGGCAGGGCGCCCCGACAGGCTCCTCTGGTGGCCAGGACGCCACCTGCCTGGTCACTGTGCCTCCCGCTGAGAGTGCCGCCGATCCACAGCCCCTGTGGGTGGTTTCCCTCGTCATCATCGTCATGCTCTTGTCATCACTCTCCTGGTCTCCTAGGTGCCTAGCAGGGCGCCCGACCACGGCAGGGCCGAGCAGGCCTGTCGAGCGAGTGAAGGGATGGACAGGGTGTCCAGGCACTGGGAGCGCCGAGGTGAGAGGCAACCATTTAATCCCGCCCCCCCAGACGCGGAGGGAGACGCCTCTCCGGACTGTCTGTGCGTCCCTATAAAGGCGGGGAGGGAGATAGCAGGGACACCGTTGAACTTCACGGAGGAACACTGGGGTCCGTGAGAGACGGCACGCTGGACGGGGCTCCAGCACGCGGCCCGGGTGTGCGGGGGGCGGTACCGCAGGGGGCTGTACGGTGTAGGGGGCGGTGCGGCGCAGGGGGGCGGTGCGGCGCAGGGGGCGGTGCGCGCAGACCCGCGCCGCTCGCTGTGTGACGTGTGCCCAGCGGAGGAGTCGCCTAAGGACCCGTTCCTCCGCACGTGTCCTGGTTCAGCAGCGCGGCTGCACCAGCGGACACTCCCTTTTCCCCACATCCGCTCCGACCCTCACTTTGTCTTAGCGCGGACAGCCCTTCGAACAGGCGTGGGTGGCGCCGCACCGGGGTTTGGGTTCGCATGTCCCTAACAGGGACGCTGAGCTGCCTCTCACGTGCCTCCTGCATGTCTTCCCGGGAGGAGCGTCCGTTCGGGTCCTCTGCTGCCCATTTTGAAATCAGATTGTTTGCTGTTAAGGTGTGTGAGTTTTGTGTATTCTGGCTATTAGCCTCCGCCAGATATTGGCTGCGAATGCCTTCTCCCACTCAGCGGGCTGCCTTTTTGCTTTGTTGCTGCTTGCTTTTGCTGAGCAGAGGCGTTTGGCTTATGTCGTCCCACTCACTTATTTTTGCTTTTTCTCCCCTCGCTTTTGGGGTCAAGGCCACAAAACCCGAATTCCCTAAGTTGAGAGCCTATGTTTTCTTCCCTGCATTGCATTCTTTGGGGGTCTTAAGGTCCAGCCTCAAGTCCCTTTTGCGCTAGTTTGGTGTGTGGTGTCAGAGGGCTGGCCCGCTTTCCCAGCCCCGCTTATTGCGGAGACGTTGCTGAACGGAGAAAGCTGGAGCCTGCTTCTGTCCCCTCCGCTCCGGCGAGGCGGAGGGTGCCCCGTGGGCACCGGATCTACCTGCAGGACCGCGCAGCGCATTCCCAGCTGAGCTGCGCAGAGCCATTTGCCGCCCAGCCGCGGGAGGAAGCAGGAACAGAAGGGTGCCCCAGGGGCACCTGGCTTCTCTCCTGGACTCGCTCCAGCCCAGCAGGCCAGCGCTCCAGGTGCAGGAAGTCCCTGCCTGGCTCCACGCAGCTTCCTTGAGCCACGCGGGACCCGAAGCCCACGCGGAGGGTGGGCACTTTCCCAGCAGGCCACTTTCTGTGCAGCCAGGACAGAGCCACATCAGTAAGGCTGGGAGCCATGGGAGCTGTTGGGCTGCAGGACCGCTCTGGGGGTGGGGGGCCTGGTGAGCGCCCCTGCTTACTGCCTGAGGGTGGGCCCCATCCAGGTGCTCTGGCCTACCTGCAAGGTCAATGCAGTGGTCTGGGAGAGGTTGCCTCAGCCCGTTCCGCCCAGCAGAGGGGGCCGGCCGTAGGAACAGGGCGTCTCTGTGCGCACCTGGCCTCCCCACCTAAAACAGTTGCAGCTCCTCAGGCCAGGGTCCCGCCCGTGGTTGGCTACCACTGGTCCCCTACGTGCCCAAACCACCGGCACACGGACCTACAAAAGACATGCAAAGAACAAAGGGAAAGGAACCCCAAACCAAGTGCTGAAGAAAACCAGCAAACCACAAGGGAAGGGGCCAGAAGAGGAAAGGAATCGGGAACAGTTAGAAATTCACTGAAAAACAACAAAATGGCAATGTGTACGTACTTGTCCCTAATTACCTCAGACACAGATGGGGGTCGGTGCTCCAGTGAGAAGACACAGCGGGGTCAGCTGGGTCATAACCATGGCCCGTGGGCAGGCTGCTCGCGGGAGGCGCCCTGTAGGTAGAAAGACCCACACGGACTGCAAGTGGGGGGCGAAGGTGGTCCCGGTGCAAACAGACGCAGAAAGAAAGCGGGGGTAGCAGTGCCTGCATCGGGGGAAATAGCCTGTAAAACAAACAGAAAAATGTGAAAAGGATGAGGGCATCACACAGCGCGAAGGGGCGGGTCCCAGAAGAGGCGGCGGCTATGGGAAGCACCCCCAGATGCGGCAGAGGGGCGGCTGCGGGTGGGGGCCGTCACCGGTGGGCTGCACTCCCCAGGCACGTGACTGTCGGGGGTTAATACCCCACTCACACCCGTGGGTGGATCACTCAGACAGAACATTAAGGTGGCGTTTAAGGCCATTATTTCTTTATTAAGTGCAATGAAAAAATCTCCCAGCAGATAAGCGTGCAGGGCCAGGAGTCGTCACGGGTGAATTCTATCAGACAGAGAAGAACGAATATTTATCCTTCCTAAACAATTATGTCACAAAGCTGAAGGTGAAGGAAGGCTTCAGGACCCATTCCACGAAGCCAGCCTTACCCTGCTGATACCAACATTGGATAAAGGCCTCACACACACACACACACAAAATTACAGGTGACATCCTCAATGAACATAGATGCAAAAATTCCCAGCAAAATGTTAGCCAACTGGGTTCGACGATAAATGAGGTGGACGCACAGCGGGACCACGTGGGGTTCAGCCCAGGGGTGCAGGGCGAGTGAACATCTGGGTGAGTCGGTGTGATACGTCAGAGAAACAAACGAAAGGGTGAAACACCACACGGTCCGCTACATACATGTAGACAGAGCGTTTCACAAGACTCAACGTCTTGTTATGACAAAAAACACAGCCAGTGTAGTAGAAACTTACCTCCACAGAATAAAGGCCTTGTGTGGCCAGCTCACAGCTGATATCAACGCCGGACAGCTGTTCCTGGGAGACCAGGGGCCGGGCCGGGGTTTACACCATAACTGCTTCTATTCACCATAGTAGTGGAAGTCCTCGCCACGGCGGCGAGACGAGGAAAGATGGAGAGGAAGAAGGGTCTCATTATTTGCAGATGACACGAAAACCCTAAAGCCTCCACCAAAAAACAAACAAAAACTATTAGAACTAATAAATGCATCCAGTCAAGTTATAAGGTACAGAATCATTACACAGAATTCTATACACCGATAATGCTTTTCTCTACAGCAATAATGAGCGATTAGAATGAGAATTAAAGAGCATGAAACATCCAGGAGTAAGTTTAACTGAAGAGGTGCACTCTGAAAACTCTAAGTCATCGATGTAAGAAACATCCATGGCCTGGCTGGTGTGGCTCAGTGGGCTGGGCACCAGCCCGTGAACCAAAGGGTCATCAGTTTCATTCCCAGTCAGGGCACAGGCCTGGGTTGCGGGCCAGGTTTCCCGGTAAGGGGTGCATGAGAGGCAACCACACAGTGATGTTTCCCTCTTTCTTCCCCTCTTCCCTTCTCTAAAAATAAATAAAAATAAAATCTTAAAAAAGAAGCAGGCCCTGGCTGGCATAGCTCAGTGGATTGAGCGCGGGCTGTGAACCAAAGTGTCGCAGGTTTGATTCCCAGTCAGGGTACATGCCTGGGTTGCAGACCATGACCCCCAGCAACCGCAAATTGATGTTTCTCTCTCTCTCTCTTTCTCTCTCCCTTCCTTCTCTAAAAATAAATAAAATATTTTTAAAAAAAGAAACATTGATGGACTGGAAGGATTAATAATATGTCCTTACTACCTAAAGTAATGCACAGATTTAATGCAATTCCTATTAAAACACCAATGGCGTGCTTCTCAAAATTAGAACTACTAATCCTAAAATTTATACGGAACCACAAAGACCCTGAACAGTCAAAGAAATTTAAAGAACAAAGTGGGAGGTATAGGTATCCCACTTCCTGCTAACAAACTGCACGGTGAAGCTACAATAATCAAAACGGTATGGCACGACCACAGAAACAGACATAAACCAAAGGAATAGGATAGGGAGCATAGAAATAAATCCTCACTTATATGGGCAATTGATTGATGATAAGGTGGGCAAGGATGTACAATGGGGTAAGGACAGTCTCTTTAATCGGTGGTGTTGGGAAAACTGATTACATGCAAAAATGAACCTAGACCACCTTTTTACATCTCATGCAAAAATAAACTCAAAATGGAGTAAAGATGTAAATGGAAGGCTTGAAACCAAACCACAAAACTCCTAGAAGAAAAAAAAAATAGACAGTAAGCTCTTTGACATCATTTGTAGCCATATCTTTTTGAAAGTATCTCCTTGGGGAAGGAAAATAAACGGAAAATAAACAAATGGGATGCCCTGGCTGGCGTAGCTCAGTGGATTGAGCTCGGGCTGAGAACCAAAGTGTCGCAGGTTCGATTCCCAGTCAGGGTACATGCCTGGGTTGCAGGCCATGACCCCCAGCAACCACACATTGATGTTTCTTCCTCCTTTCCCTCTCTAAAAATAAATAAAATCTTAAAACAAACACACAAAACCAAATGGGACTGTATCAAACTAAAAGGTATTAGTACAGTGAAGGAAACCATCAACAAAACAAAAAGAAGACCCACACAAATAACACGTCCAGTAATGGGTTAATATCCAAAATGTAGAAGGATCTTACACAACTTAATACCAAAAAAAATTCAATTCAATTAAAAATGGGCAGAGGACCTGAATAGACACTTCTTCAAAGAGGACATACTGATGGCCAATAGACATAAAAAGATGCTCAGCATATCACTAACCATCAGAGAAATGCAAAATAAAACCACAAGGAGATACCGCCTCACCTGTCAGAAGGGCTGTATCCTCAATAAATCAACAAACTCTGAGTGTCGGTGAGGAGGTGGAGAAAAGGGAACTCTCACGCATTGTTGGTGGGATTGTAAACTGGTGCAGCCACTGTGGAAAGCAGTGTGGGGGTCCCTCAAAAAATTAAAAATAGAACTACCTTCTGACCCAGCGATCCCACTGCTGGGCACGTATCCCAAGGACATGGACACACTAACTTGGAAAGGTAGCCGCACCCCTATGTTCACTGCGGTGTTTTTAGCAGTCACCAGGACAGGGCAGCAGCCTGGGTGCCCATCCATAGGTGAGTGGATAAGGAAGCTGGGGTACATGTACGCAGTGGAGTATTACTCGGCCATGAAAAAGAGCAGCCATTTACCATTTACAACAACATGGATGGACCCGAAAGGGTATTATGCTCGGTAAAATAAGTCAGACAGAGAGACAAATACCATGCGATTTCACTCCTATGTGGAGTCTAAAATAAAGAAGTGCACAGACCAATCGAACAGACACAGACCGCTAGATACAGAGAACAAGCCGAAGGGTGCTGGAGGGGAGGGCGTGGGGAAGGGAAAAGAAAAAAAGAGAAAAGAAAAAAAATGGCGTAAAGGTCCTGGTGCTAGGAAGGCCCGTGCCTGCTGGTTGGTGTCTGTCCCCGGCGGTGCTCACAGGTGGCCAGTGCACAGGCAGACCTGGGGTGAGGGGCCGAGGCGTCTCCCTGGGGACACGCAGAGGGACCGGAGCCGGCCGCAGCCCTTGCAGAAGGAGGTCAGCCCAGGGTGCCACTTACTGGTCCAGTGCCCTTGGGCAAGCGGCTGGGCCGAAGTCAGTCACTGGCCACAGTCCGGGGGCTGTGCTCTCGTTCCGCTCCGGCAGGGAACACGGGGCAGGAGGCTGGGTACCGAGCACCGCTCCCCAGTTTTCGTGAGCACGTTTCCTGTGTGTGTACTGTGACCATTCAGGCACAGGGCGAGGGCGCTTCTAACGTTACTCAGTCTCACCTTCTTTTTTACGACTTTCCAGTAGAGTCTCGGGCCACAGGGGGGCGCGTGTGTGTGTCTGTTTGTGTGCACTTGTGTCTCTGTGTGTGTTCGTGTGTGTCTGCAGGTGTGTCTGTGTGTGCATGCGTGGTGTGCACACATGCACGGGGTCACCACACCGTGCAGCGGGCTGCCCTGTGCAGTCACAGCCGCGCCCCAGGCCTCATCCCACCGCTGACCGGACACCCGCCAGACCACACGGCCAGCGTGTTCCCGAGACCCAGTGTTCCCCCCTGTGGCGTGGGTGTGATCGTCCCTGTGCGGACCCACCTGGTGGCCGGGAGGACAGCCTAGAGCAGGGCCCGGCGGGCGGTCTGCGTCTGTCCTGAAGCTCACGGTCTCCTTGGCATCTGCTGGACGCGATGACCAGGGTCGAGATGTCCGTCTGCACAGACCGGCCGTATGTCTGGCCTCTCTGCCATCAGAGTCTTCTCCCTGAGTGCTTGCCGGGAGCTGTGCCGGCAGTCCCTGTGCCGGCAGTCCCTGCTGTAGCCGCTGGGGCGCCTGCTCCCTGCACCCCGAGTCCTGTCTGCCCCTCAGGCAGAGAGAGGGGGGTTGCGGGAGTCTGTGGGGGAGGGGCAGGAGGAGGGGGTAGAGGCCATGAAGCCCTTCTGTGGGCCAGGCCTGGAGCCCTGCTGGCTGGCACAGAGTCCTGCTGTGGCCCGACGGGGGAGGGGCAGGAGGAGGTCCAACATGTGGGTGGCCGCCGGCAGTCTCGGCCAGAACTACCTGCTCCTTCACCGAACGAGTGTCTCTCAACACGCGAGGCCCCGGAAGCGACCCTGCCGCCCTGAGACCCCAGCACGCTCTGACCCCGGCGCACAGGATGTGAGCTCAGTTCTAACTGCCTGAACGTGCTTCGCCCGGGCCAGTGGCTCTCCTAGGGCCAAGCACCACCCCCGGTCAGCTCCTCGTGCCTCCAGTCAGCTCCTCGTGCCCCTGATCAGCTCCACCTGCCCCCGATCAGCTCCACCTGCCCCTGATCAGCTCCTCGTGCCCCCAGTCAGTCAGCTCCATGCACCCCCTGATCAGCTACACCTGCCCCTGCTTCTCGTTCGATCCCTTCATATGTGGCAGGAGATCTGGGAAGCTCATTACAATGCAGAGTCCCAGGCCGGGGGCCGCTGACTCAGGACCTGCCCTGTCACTCGACCCCAGCCGGTCCCACCCACCTGTGGGAGCCGCCTTGGGGAAGCAGTGCTTCTGGACCTGCAGACGCAGCGCCCCTCACCTCTGTTCCGGGAGTCCGGGCTCTCGGGGGCGTGGGCGTTTGCAGTTCATCATTTCCAACGCTCACGGCGCCGTGGCCTTCGGTCTCCCGGCCCCGTTGACCCCACGGGCTTGAGCCACGCTCATTCCACAGACGAGGAGGCTGGGCCCCGTGCCAGGCCTCTAATGCCATGTCACTTGGGTCCCTGCGCCCAGAGGCCCTTTGGGAGTTCAGAGCAGGGAGAACAACCTTCTGGGGAGGGTGGCAGGGAGAACAACCTTCTGGGGAGGGTGGCGTGGGGCTGGGTGCTGAGGGAGGGGGGCGGGGTCGGGATGGCAGACCCGCCGGGTCTCTCTGGGGTGAAGTTCGCCGCCTCCCTCCCTCCCTCCCTCCCTCCCTCCCTCCCTCTCACGCGCGCCAGGGTGAGCGAGCCCTCGCAGACTTGGCGTCACTTCCTCCACAGAGAGGATCAATAATCAATGAGCCGGTATTGCTGGCTATTAAGCTTGACTTAAAATTTTCTCATTCTGCCATAGACCTCAGAAGTCAGGCAAATTTTATGTAAATTTCCCCATGAACTTTAAAGATTTTATTTATTTTTAGAGAGGGGAAGGGAGGGAGAAAGAGAGGGAGAGAAGCATCGATGTGCGGTTGCCTCTCGCACGCCTCCTACTGGGGACCTGGGCTACAACCCAGGCAGGTGCCCTGCCTGGGAATGGAACCACCGACCCTTTGGTTTGCAGCCTGGCACTCAACCCACTGAGCCACACCAGCCAGGGTCCATGAACTTTACATTTAGATGTGTTTCCCCCTACTTTCTGGTAGTTTTTTGGGAGGAGGGGGTTATGCCCGTGGGTGGGAGGGACCGAGAGTAGCATCGGAGAAGGAGGAGGGTTTGTGGGAGGGGTGGCGCAGCCCAGGCCCCCTGCGAACGGTCCGTGCTGGGACCTGGCTAGTGGGCAGCAGGGACTGGGGGCTGGGGGGCCCGGTGGGCCTCACCTCGGGGCTGGGAGAGGTAACCGCGCAGCCCGTGTTTCACCCGAGTGCCCCCCAACGCCACTCACCTGCAGAGGGAGGTCCGTCTGTCCTGAGAGTAGGTGGCTTAAAGATCGTAAACATTTTGGCTCAGTCCCTGGTACAGTGCCTGCCCTCAGGAAATGGTTGTGGCCATTATCATCATCATCATCATCATCATCATCTTATCATCATCATTATCATCATCATCATCATGATGTTTTGCCAGCGCTGCCATCGACGGATGGTAACTTCCGGAGAAGGACTCGCCGCGTAGCGCACCATCTAAGGAGAGGATGGATGGCTCCCCCCACCCCATGGCTCCGGACGCCGTCCCAGGGGACCGGTGGTCTGTGCGGCAGGCAGGCAGGGGGTTCCGCAGTCGTCCGCGCGCCCGCCAGAGGGCGCTGTTGCATCTTTGGTCGCTGACGCCCGCGGTCGCGGCTCCGGAGCCAGCGGGCGGGAGAAGAGCTGGGGACTGGGGGCTCTCAGCGTCCTCTCAGCCCATTCAATTCCTCACGGGCCACACGTGTGCATCTCTCTGGCAGTGGTCCCTGAGGGGGGAGTGCCCCCCGGGAGGGCTGGAGCCAGTGCTTCGAGGGAGGGGGAGGGGCAGGGAGTCCGGACCCTGCAGGGCAGCCGCAGCGCCCCCCACGTGTGGAGGAGCCCAGGCAGCTGGCCCCTTCCTTCCAGGACCCCCCAAAAGCCCCAGGACGGTGCCCACTCCCCAGCGCCCTCACCCTTCAAGGCCCCATTTCCCCGCACGGGAAAGAGCTTGGCTGTAGACACAACAGCTTTCCCCGGTTTCCACGGAAGTGAAACTCCCATCACACGGAACTCACGTTTCACCGCAAATAGCCCAGTGGCCCCGAGCGCCTCCCCGGCCAGGGGCGGCCGCTGCCGGCCACCTTCTCGTTACAGACGCTCTCCTCCCCCCAGAGGGACGCCCGGACCCTCAAGTGACGGCTCTCCCCCCCACCCCCACGTGGGACAGCCACCACCCCTGGGCGGCCTCGTGGATCTGTCTGTCCTGGGCGTTCCCTGTGAACGGAGCACACGACACGTGGTCTTCTGTGTCTGGCTTCCTGCGCCTTGCGTACTGCTTCCGGGCTCGCCCGCAGTGCGGCCTGTCCGCGTCCTCTTCGTTTCTGCGGCCGGGTGGTGCCCCACGCGGGGGTGAGAGCCACACCCGTGGTCCAGGCGCCCATCGGCGGCAGGCGCTGCCTCGCCCCGCGGTGGCGGATGGGGCTGCGGGGACCGCGGGGGCAAGCACTCGAACACCTCTGTCCGTCCTTTCGTGCACCCAGGGGTGGGATCGCTGAAACTCCTGAAAGAGCGTTTTCTTCGCTGTGTGGGTCTGAGCTGGGCGCACTGCGAGGGTCTGCCTCTGGCTTTCCCGTGGGTGGACGTCTGCGGTGGCTGCGCCGTCCCACCCTCGGGCGTCCTCCCCACCCTCGGGGCCCCTGGGTGTGGGCTTTGCACCCCCAGCTCAGGGCTCTCCCAGCGCCTGCCCGGCAGGGACACTGTGGGGGCTTGAGGGGAGGCCCACGGGCTGCCCAGACTCAGTGTTCTCATCCACACAGTGGGGACAGTGACACTGGATCTGACCCTCAGAGTGGGCAGGACAGGGGGTCCAGGGGATGGGGCCCAGGGGGTGCAGCCCCCGGGAGAGGTCCCGGGGAGCCTGGCCCCGGGCTTACGGCGCCCTCCCCTGGCGCCCCTCTTCCCAGCGTCCCCCGCCCTCGGGGAAGGGGTCTTCACGCACAGCCTCCCGGGGGACAGCGGAGAAAAAGACCTGCCGCGAGCTGCTGTCAGGAACACGTGCCTTGTGAGCTCCGGCGTATTTTTTCTTAAATATATTTTTAGGTCCCCTTTGCCCCTTAAGACATAAAATGAAGGGAAACCAGAAGGAACGCTCGGAGGGATTAGCAATGGAAACGCCCGCGAGGGAGCTGCTCCTTTGCTCAGTGGAGCCCCGGGGCTGCTGGATTTCCTCCAGCGGACGCGGCGGGGCCCAGCCGCCAGCCAGCAGGCCGCCAGGGCCCCCGGGCGCCGCGGGGAAGGCCGAGGGCCCCGGACACGGCCTCGGCTTTCCGAATGGGGAGATGGGCTCGTACACCCTGTGGGGTGCAGCTCCCCACGGGGACCATGGGGAGGGGTCTCGGTCGACCCAGAATGACCCAGCCTGCCGGGGCGTGGCTCCGCTCGGTGCTCCGTGGGGCAGGGCTGACCTCCGCCCACTTGGGGGAGGTGGTCGGCGGGTGAGCCGCCTCTCGTCGCCTCTGTGTGTGTGTCCGTGAAGTAGAGCTGGTTGCGGGCTCGCAGGGTAGAGGGGAGGCGAATGAGGGGGCGGGGCGGGGCCTCGGTGGTGGGAGGCCCGGCCTTGGCGGGCGGCCCGCTCACCCGCCCCCCCCCCCCCCCGCAGGCCCTACCCCCAGCCCCTGCCGCCCTCCCTTCCCTGCTGTCTCCCGGGCGCTCTCCCGTTTCTTTACTTCGGGAGACCTCTGCTTCAGGCAGACAGATGGTCTGTTTTGTCTTATTTTGTTTGGCCTGTGCCACATTTAAAAATGTTTAATTAGACACCAATTAGATCCCACATTCTAAAAAACCCGCATTTCCAGCTTGTCTTTTAAAACCAGGACACTGGTTCACCCTGGCTGGCAGCCCCAGTTGCTGGGCTGGGAACAGCTGCCCCTTGAGGGGGCCTGCCCCCCACCCCTGGTCCCCCACCCCGGGTTGGTCCGTCTGCCCCGCACACCCGGTTCCCCTCACCTGCCCCTCTCTCCTCGGACAGATCTGGGGCGGCCTGTGTGAGAGTCCTTGTAAGATGCAGGGGCGTTTGGATTGCAGACGGCTTTGTTACCAACAGGAAACTGTTATTATTTGTAGTCACGCCGAGGCGTGGGACATGTTGAGTGTCAATCAATTGCCACCAAAACACTGGCTGAAGCCAAAAGACCTACTGGGAGGCGGACTGGAATGCCTGTGAGTGGGGCTGACTCTCGGCTGTGCTCAGACGCGGGGTGGAACAACGCCCCCAACCCTGTCTCAGGACACCCTCCTCTGTGTGTGTGCAGGGGAGGGGGGGTGGCACATCCTCACGGTGCTGAAATGACTCCAGTGGCTCCGGACATCACACTCTGAGTCCCTTTAGTTCTGGCAGAAAAGAAAAGCACAGAGCCTCATTGGTTCAGGGCTTGGCTGGTGACCGAATCAGAGCCCACAGGAAGCATCAGCCCCTCTTTGGGAGTGAACGGAGACCTGCCTAGAAGCCCATGGGGTGGCACCCACAGAATTCAGGGGCCTGTTACAGTGCAAGAAGGGTGACTTGACCCAAGGCAGCCACAACACCGGATGTTCCATTCAGACAAAAGAACGAATGCAGAAAAGCTTTGTAAACTGAGTCAGTGATCACGTGTCATTCCTTCGGGGGTGTGAGCAGGGCCCTGCTGGGGGGGGTACACCGGTGGGTGCCGCAGGCTGAAGTGGGGAGCTGGCCAGGAAGCGTGGGGGCTGAGGGCAGCTTTCTGCCCCTGCACCTCCTTTTCCAGAGCTGCCCTGAGTCATTCTGTAATGGAATTTGTGCCCACTGAATTCCTACTAGCACAGAATCCTTGCGTGGCCTTTATAAATATTTCACTCTCTTCCGGCAGCAAGTGTCCCGATGCCCAGAGGCCTGTGCGGCCCTCTCCTCTCCCGGACCAGCAGGCTGCGCCCCGCCCCCGGTGGCCGTGGGCGGGAGGAGATAGTCATGCCCACCCACACCTGGCACCTGGCCTTGATGGCTGCTTCTGCTCGGGGAGCAGCCGAGCCTCCCTGGGAGACCGGGACTGCGGTGCATTTGGCAGAAATTGGGGAGCCCTGGAGGCGGGGAGGTGACCGCCCACGGTCCCTCAGGGCCGAGCCAGGGCTCACAGCCATCTGGCCCGTTGTCAGGGACGGCCTTGTCCACGGGTGCGCAGCATGCCGAGTGGGGGTGCAGAGCTGGGTGGGTGGCTGCTGGAGCGGGGGTCAGGTGGGTTTCGGGGTGGGGGGGCACCCACAGCCAGGGGAGCTTCACAGACTGTGACGTGCTGTGTGAGCCCGGAGAACTCACTCACAGCTGGTGACGGGCCTGGGTTCCCAGAGGGCAGGGAGGGGCCCCAGACTGCTCTTGAGCAGCGGGGTGTCAGGGTCAGGCTGGCCCCACGACCCTGCTCACTCTCCACAGTGGGGAGGGTCCGTTGGGCCCTTGTGGCCTCTTTGCTGAGGTGCTGAGCCAGGCCTGGGACGCATCTCAAAGTGTGGCTTTGTCACGCTTCTGCAAAACTGCGCAGGAGCCAGCAAGGAGCCACCGCTGGCTCTTTGGGGAGCCCCAGACCCAGTAGGAAAGATTGGTTGTGACGCCCTCCTTCTCTGCCTCTCTCCCCTCTGGGGAGGTGGGGCCTACGCATCTCGTCTTGTTTGCCAGCTGCAGCCGAGAGACACGGGCTCCTTCTCTGCACAGCTTCTCCCACAACAGACCAAAGGGACTGGCCAGGTGTATTAAAGGGGCCGTGCACAGCAGGCTGGACACTGCAGGGCCTGGGGGAAGCTGCCCCGGCCACGCCGGGGCTGGGCGGTGGGCTGGGGCTTCCAGGCAGGCGCTGGGAGACGGACCTCATTCGCACATGATGCGTGCCTCTAAGTGCTTCCTCTCTGCCCGGCTCTGGGGTCTGCAGAGGTGAGTCCGGAGGGGGCTCTGCCCTCCTTGGAGCTTCAGACCCGGCCGGGGGCAGTGGACGGAAGCTGTGCGTGTGTGTTGTGCCTGCACATCACGTGCACACGTCCAGGTGTTCCACCCGGCACACTCGCCGTGTTCACGAAGTTCCGGTGGATGCGTGGGTGTTCCTGTGAGGGACCCATAGATGCCACGCCTGCACAGATGCTTTATAAACGTTGGGTGTGTGTGGACCCCTCTGCACACAGGGCCCACGGTGTTACATCAGTATCGCAGCAGACACCGTGAGCAGAGGACCCATGCGGTTTATCATTCAGGGTCTTTGCAGTGTGCAGCCCCTCAGTGTGAGCGGTTCCTTAGCGAGCTGTTTACACATCTTCCGGAATGTGTGGGAAGGGTGGACGGAAGAGGGACAGGAGGGCGCGGCACCCTGGGGCCAGCAAAACTCGGAGCCGGCAGGTTGTCCGGGAACAAGTTCCTGGAACTTGGGATGGTAGCCCGCGCCGTGAGCCCACTGGCCGATACAGCTCGTTACCAGTGCCCTCCGCTTCCTCCCTTCCTCAGACCTGCTCCTGGGGCTGGCTGTCCACTGGTGAACTTGACGAGAAACCAGAGGACCAAGGACCACTTGGTGTGGCTCGTATAGGCTGGCCTCCTGGGCAGAGAGCAGGGGAAGAAGGTGCGTCCGGGTGGGAAACTGAAGACATCCTGCCCAGCCTGCTTTCCCTGGCAGGCACTGCAGCTCACCTCTCGCTGCGGCGGGAATAGTCCTGCGCCCCAGACCACTGGGAGGTCTGCTTTGGAGGGAAGGCCCTCAACTTGGGTGCCGTCCCCTCTCACACTGTCTCCTGAACACGTCTTGCTGAGGGATGTCCTCACTGTCACGGGCCAGGGAGAGACACCGTGAGGCATCACCATGGCCAAGATCTGTCTTTCTGTAGTGAGACAGAAAACAGGGGCATTGACGCATCCCTGGGACAGGCTGTCCAGACGTACTGCTGTCCCGGTCGTGGCAAGGAGGCTGCTTCTGATCGTCTTCACTGACCACCGTGGGGGGTGGGGTAGGCCTGGGCACCTGGGGTGCAGTGTTTGACCCAGAAAATGCTATTTTGGCTCCCTCCAGTAAATATATCACATTTGAAACTGTTAGCTAATATTAAACCACCTTGTTAAGTTTCTAGCAGCTTGCTGTTCTCCAGCACCCACCTGGCTTTTGCACCAGCTACACAGGTGAGCTATATGGAGATGTTGTGGGATTTCCACCCCTGCAATGTGTATAAATATAAACCCACTTGTTTACCAAGATGCGTTTCCTTCTTTCCTGAAGACCTAAGTCTCCATCTGGTATCGTTTCCCTCTGGGTGGAAGAACTTCCTTTGGCAGTGATGCTGTGCAGATCAGCTGGTAGCAAATTTTCTTTAATCTGAAAACGCATTTTGCCTTCCTTCTGAAAGGATGTTTTCTCTGGATAGACCAGTCAGTGTTGATGGCCTTTTTAAAAAGCTCTTTGAAGATGTCGTTCCATGGTTTCCTGACCTACATTGTTCATGATGGGAAGTAAGCAGTGATCGGAGCTGTCCCCCTGGATGTGATGTGTTGTTTCTCTCTGGCTGCTTTCAAGATGTTCTCTCTCTGGTTTGCAGCAGTTTGATTCTGATGAGTGGTTTTTTCTTTGTGTTTTTTCCTGGGATTCACTTGGCTTCTCAAATCTGTACATTTGTTTGCTTGACCAAATTTGGTTAGTTTTGGCTATTTCTTCACTTTTTGTTTTATTCTCTATTTCCCTTCTGTGATGCCTCTCGATACTGTTCTGCAGCTCTCTGAAGCTTTATTTATTTTTGGTCTTTATTTCTGTCTATTCTTTAGGTTCGGTAATTTCTATTAATATATCATTGCTTTCCCCTTCAGCTTTTCTACGTCCCCATTCTATTCTGCCTGGCCTGACACCCCCTGTGTCATGTCATTTCTCCTGGGGTTTCTGAGGGTCAGAGCTCAGTGCTGGCTCAGGGGCACTGAGGGCCAGAGAGGATGAAGAGAAAGCCGCCTGGAGACAAACACGGGATGTCACCTTTGTAGGGAGAGTGGGGCCCCTGGGGCAGGTGGGAGGTGGCACATGTTCATGCCGAGGGGGAGACAAGCAGACTGAACGTAAGGGCTGAAGCCCTGGAAGAGAGGGGCCGGCTTTCTGTGGGAGACTGTGGGAGGGACGGACGTCTTGGGGTCTGGTAGGTCCCTACTGTGTGCCAGCCCTGGGCTAGGTACTCTTTTTCATGTGCATCTGTAGCATTCTCCCTATATCTCAAAGTAAAAGCATCGAGAAAGAAAACAGCCCAACCTCCTGGAAATGAACGTCACCCCATCCTATAATATACCCCATCTAACAGACGACAAACCCTGGGTTGGAAGAGGTCCTCAGGGGACCAAGATAACGCAGCTGGTTCAGCGACCGTGAACCCGTGAGAGTGTGGCAAGCCTTTCTTGATGGGGCAGGATTTGAGATGTTGGAAGGCCGTGCTCATCCTCTGAATCCTCCTTCCAAAAATGCCCATGACCCAGGTGGTGTTAGTCCCCGAACTTGAACTAGAACCTACTGAATCTTAGGTTCCTTCTGCCCTGTTGTGCAGACCTTATTCTGGCCCTGACATTATCACTGACTCCCTGGGTGACCCTGGCAGGTAACTTGACCTTTCCATCACCGCTATCCTCATTTCAAGTGTGGGAACACACAGGACCAATTTTGCACGGTCGATGTGGGAGCTCAATGCGGGATGTGCTGGGAAGGTGTGTGCACACGGCATTTGCACACCTGAGGTCTTTCAGGGTCGTTTGTTGTCTCTTTTCTGACACGTCTGCACTCCGCAGTGGCACAGATCCACTCATTCCTGCACGAGAGGCAGGTTTCACGTGGGACGCCTTCCTCCGGCCGTGGGGACCCAGCAGTGGACGGAGCAGACGACAGTCCCTGTGCTCATGGTATTGGGGGTTCACTCTGCACTCGCCTCCCTTGATTCACATCCTCTACATCAAGGCCTTGTATCTGGTGGCCGAAAACTGTGGTTCAAACCTCAGCTCTCCAGAAACCAAGCTATCCTGCTATGAAGCCGCTCAGTTTTCTCCTCCGTGGGGCTGGCCTCATCACACCTGTCCTGTAGGGTCCTGAAGGGGCTGGAAAGAGGCGATGGGTGACTAGGAGTCAGCACGGCCTGGGGTGCGGCCCTGAGCACGTGCTGGTCCTCACTGTTGATGGGGGTCCCCTGGGGGCGTGGTTAATTTTCTTTTTCGGGCCTGGTACCTTTGTAGTGCTCTTAGGAGCAAATATGCTGTTTTTCTAGTTTTTCTTTTTAAAACCTTGTGTTGCTCTAAGAACTGTGAAACAGCTCTAAAACTGCTCCTCTCCCAACAGAAATGCTCCAAATCACCCCCTCCCCCATAACCATGAACTTCAAAGGATATGTCTTCACGGATCCGTCCCTGCTGTCCCCTCCCACGCCCCTCAGGATGTGGGCACATCCCACTCTCCTTCCCAACGGACACGCCCCAGCCTTCAGGGGGCGGGTTCGTGCCGCTCCCCTCCTTCCGGGTCATGGGCAGGTTCCACCCCCTTCCCACGGAAACTCCCCAAACCCCATCCGGTACCGCAGTGCCCCCGAGCCCCTCCCCACCCAGAGCTCGCTCTCGCGACCCTCTCACCGGCTCTCCCCGTGTTCTCGCCCCTCTGCAGGTTACGGGCACGCAGCCCCGGGCACGGACGCGGGCAAGGCTTTCTGCATGTTCTACGCGGTGCTGGGCATCCCGCTGACGCTCGTCATGTTCCAGAGCCTGGGCGAGCGCATGAACACCTTCGTGCGCTACCTGCTGAAGCGCATCAAGAAGTGCTGCGGCATGCGCGACACGGACGTGTCCATGGAGAACATGGTGACCGTGGGCTTCTTCTCCTGCATGGGGACGCTGTGCATCGGGGCGGCCGCCTTCTCGCAGTGCGAGGAGTGGAGCTTCTTCCACGCCTACTACTACTGCTTCATCACGTTGACCACCATCGGGTTCGGGGACTACGTGGCCCTGCAGACCAAGGGCGCCCTGCAAAAGAAGCCGCTGTACGTGGCCTTTAGCTTTATGTACATCCTGGTGGGGCTGACGGTCATCGGGGCCTTCCTCAACCTGGTGGTCCTCAGGTTCTTGACCATGAACAGCGAGGACGAGCGGCGGGACGCGGAGGAGAGGGCGTCCCTGGCGGGCGCGCGGAACAGCATGGCCATCCACGTGCCCGAGGAGGCGCTGCGGGGCCGCGCACGCTGCAAGGCGGACGGGGACCTGCAGTCCGTGTGCTCCTGCTCCTGCTACCGGCCGCGGGGGCGCGCCGGCCGCCCCGCGGGCCACCAGAACTCCTTCGGCGCCCAGCTCGGCCCGCAGTACTTCCACTCCGTCTCGTACAAGATCGAGGAGATCTCGCCGAGCACACTGAAAAACAGCCTCTTCCCGTCCCCCGTCAGCTCCGTCTCCCCGGGGCTGCACAGCCTCACCGACGTCCACAGGCTCACGCGGCGCCGCAAGTCCATCTAGGGGGCGCGGGAGGGGGAGGGGCCGCGGCCGCCCCGGGCCGCCCGTCGCGCTGGCCGGGCTCGGCGTTGCCTCCTTGGTTATTTATTGTCCTTTATTATTGTTGTTAGTATTGTCATTCACCGTCACTCTCTCTCCTTCTCGGTTTCATTACGCCCCCGCCCCCCCTTCCCAGCAGACGGAGCCGGGAACGCCCTGCTCCGAAATTCACACGTGCGCATGAAGCATGGCCCCCTCCCTCCCCCACCTATGCCTTACATGCCCCCCGCAGCCGGCCCGTCGCGGGCGGCTTTCCCGCGGCAGGTGTGAGGCCGAGCCCACCAGACCGAGCTGAGAGGACGCAGACCCAAAGTTGCACGCCAGGCTGAGAGCCGTCAAGCGCCCACCCACGGTGATCTCTCTGACCGGACTCCCCTCATTTCCCCCCAAAGGAGTGGGCGGCTGTGCGTGTGTGGATGCGTGTGAGCATGCGTGCTTCTGCGTGCGTGTGTGCGTGTGTGTGCGCGTGTGTGCGTGCGCGCGCGCGCGTGCTGTGCGACCCAGTGGAAAGTATCGGGTATTCCTTTCTTTTCTCCGTCATACAATTCTGTTAATAGCCTGCTTTTGGCTGCTTCCAAACAAAAAGGGAGAAACAAAACCCGCGAGGTTTTTGATTTACCATCTTGCCAAATCAAAGCATGTTCCACGAGCCGCCTTGACCCCAGACGCGTCATGCCCATATTTTTAAAATGCTAGGTTCTAAATTATATTAACTTCTTTTTAGGGGGTTGGGGGGGGTCAAGACCACATGGATCCTTTTAACTTGCCCGTTCAAAACCGTTTTCTACAAGCATGCACTTCGTTAAACTGGTATGCGTTGTCCGCGCGAGGGAAGCTAGGGTGGAGTCAGCAGGGGCGCGTCGTGACGCGCGGGTGCTGAAGACGGGTTTGACGTCATCGCCTGCGGTTCCTGCAGTGTCCCCTGCGCCCGGGAGTGTCGGGGTGCACCGGAGAGTTGTGGGAGTGGCGGAATACGTTGTCACTATCGCCCTCTTACTCACGGGATGACGGAGGTGGTGGCGGTTGGCGGAGCACCTCCCCCGCGTGGGTGAGGACCGCCGTGAGGGACGGGTGGATGCTGACGGGGGTGGGTGGGGTGATCGAGGTGGGTTCTTCCCCTGAAAAGCGAAGAGACGGGGCACTCCTCATTCAGAAACCTGTACCTGTATGTGTTTCAGGAAAGAGCGTCTGTCACTGGGTTTGGTTTGTAAACGAGGGGAAATGCACGTGGGTCTTAGGAAGAGTTTGCAGATGAGGAGGCGTGCCTTGGCCTGCTGGGAACTTGCCGATCTCAGGGGACGAGTGTTTGAGGAGTGGGGACATGCCCTCCCATCCCCCACTCCCCTAGGGGATGACCCGAAAGGGAAGGCCTGCTTATCTCCTGGGGGAAGTTTGGCTGCAGCCGGTCCACTGGAGGCCCGTGCGATGACAGGCATAAAGGGAAGTCTCATCTCCGAATTCACAGAGGGGACCGTCACTTCCCCGGTCACCACCATGCCTGCCGTGTCCGACAGTCCGCTTCCTCCCGCTCCTTCGACGAAAGGGGCGTTTGTGGCTCCAGGATGGACATGCGCTTCGGCCGCTTTGCTCGGAAGGTGCAGCGGGGGCCCTGGTGGGCTCTGCAAAAATGGGGGGGGGGCTTGTGCCCAGGAAGAGGAAACCCACACAGTTTCTTAAAGGAGACGTCACCGAGTGCCACCGTCCCACATATTTGGGCCGTTGGACGAAACACAGCCCTCAAGGCCCCTCGGAAAAGTGTGTACTTCATGTCCCATCCACGTTGCAAACCGCCCCTTTGTACAGGACACGGGGCCTCGGGGTCTGGGGACCTCAGATGCTCTGTGTCAAGGTGGACAGGTGTCAGTCTTCACGGTCTGTGTCCAAGGCTTTGTGGGGGGCTGCCGGGGAGGGGTGCAGGGTCTCCCCCGGAGAAAGTCCCCCCGGCTTCGCCCTCCCGTGCGGTGTGTGCGCCGCGATCTGCAGTCTGTCGGGGACCGAGGCACAGGGAGGGCGAGTGATGGGCTCGATGCCGCCGGGCGGGCCCTCCCTAGAGGTGAGGGGATGGTCTCAGCTTAGACCCCCAAAGGGTCCAAGAAGCGGACTCCACCCCACTCCAGCGTCCTAGCTGGGCCCCCAGCGAAGGGAACCTGCTTCTCTCTCCACAGGTAGGTGCACCTGGCCCTCGCAGTGGGTTCGAGGAACACCTGCCCAGCCCGCCCGTTCAGGCTGGTTCCCACTGAGAGAGCTAGCTGCACGGAATGCTCCGGAAGGGGCCAGCTTTTGCTGGAACATCCCCCCCAGCCCCCCGGTGACAGGGAGCTTCTCCCTGCCCGGGGACCTTTAGAGAAGGCTCCGTCTCCCAGACGTGCACAGAGGTGGCTCTTTGTAGGACCGGGGGTCACAGGAGGATGTCTGTTTTCTGGGTGTGTCTCCACCACCCAGCCTCGGTGTCTGAGGCAGCTTGGAACTGGTCTCGGTTCTGCATTCCTCCTGCTCTTCCGCCCCCAGTGACCTGTTCGGCCCCTGAAGGACTCTCCCCCCCCGGTCTTCTCTTTGGGAGTCAACACCCCTGTTTATGCCTGGAGTGTTCAGGGGTGCAGGTGGACCTTGGTTTGCTTCCCTTGTGACGTCCTCTCTTTCTCAGGTGGCCCGTCTGCCCCCGACCACGGTCTCTGGCCGGGGAGTTCTCTGGGCACATCATTGAGGTGCTGCCCCGGGGACACGGAGTCGAGGGTCCCCAGGGGTCCTCTCTCACGGTAACATGGGACGGGCATCTCCACCCGGAGCGTGGCCGCTGAGACCGGCCGGCTCGGTGGGCAGCGGAGTCCTCCCTGAGTCTCAGATCAGAGGACCGGGACCAGCTCGTCCCTTACGGTCCCTGTTGCCATGGTGGCCGCTTCGTCACTCTGGACCACACCCCTGTCATCCCTCTGCGTGTCTCGGGCCCAGGGGTCTCCCCCTCGCTCTCCTGCCTGGCCATTTCTGTCTTTCTGCCCGGTCACCCGTGCCCATGCAGGGCAGCCGCGTGGCCACGGAGCTCCGCCTCCGCTAGGACGAGCCCAGCCCAGGGTCCCCAAAGCCCCGGGCACAAGCCCGTTTTTATGTGCATCTTCCTCTCTTCCTCAACCGCACCTTGGGAGAGGCTAAAAAAAAAAATCTATGACCACACTTTCTTCCGCCCCACCCCCAGCTTTCTGTTCTGCAAATTCCAGATCTACGGAGAAGCTGAGAGCGTCCTACGAGGAACTTCCACCGAGACTTGCGGCTGCCGGCTCTTTGCCCCACTGGCTTAACCCTCTCCCCCCGCCCCGCCCCCCGCCCCCACTCAGAGGTGTTTGCAGGGTGAGGTGGTGTCTGCAACCTTCAGGTGGCCCCTCCAAAGACAAATTAACCTCCCAGGAACAAGAGCATTCTGGGTGGCAGGGCCACCGTCGCCCCTGAAAATGTTGCATCCGCGTGGTGAACGTTTATTGTCTAAATACAGCCCAGCTGCTCATGCCCCAGCTGCCCCCAAACTGTCCTCCAGACGTTTTTTGGTGAATATGAGGCGGTCTGAGACCACCTGCCACCTCGCGTGTCTGGGCGCCCCAGGCCCCGCCCCCCTTGTCTGGGGCACCCCCTCCACACTCCTGCATTCACGACGTTGCAGAAGTCAACGTCGTGTTGAAGAGCCCAGAGGCCGCTGTCCCGTGGGATGGACCCACGGCCTGCTTCTGTCCGCTGGTTGCCTCAGGTTAAGGAGTTTTAGGCAAGAAAACACCGGCCGTGATTAATGCCTTCGATACGGCTGTCTCCCTGGAGACCTCTGCGGTGACTTCTCTCATGTCCCCGTGGATAAAAATGTCACAGTCAGCGCTCTCCTCCGCTGGAGTAGCTTCTGGACAGGTGTGCATCCGTCTCTGCCGCTGGGTCCCACTGGCGAGGCTGAGCAAGGCTGTGCCGTTTGAGTTCTCGCGTGGGTCTCCCTCCTGGGCTGAGTGTCTCTCCCGCGGTCTGCCTCCTGAGCACCCGAGGGGCAGTCCGGCTGCAAACGGTCACGAGCGCAGAGCTCCGAGTTCAAGGTCGCACGCTGGCTGGCAGGTGCAGCCCAGTAGGAGGGCTTCTGTAAGGATCCCCGTGAGCAAGTCGGGCTGCGTGGGCACCCAGGAGCTCCTCCGTGAGTGGGGGGGTTGCCGAGCCCTTCCCGTCCTGAGCACTCATCAGAATGGGGTGCGTTGCCATGGAAGTACTCTTGGATCCTACGGGCTGTATGTCGTGACCCACGCCTTGGAGGTCATTTGCACTGGCAAGTGCTACGCAAGTTTCTCTGTGCTGACAACATAAAGCGGTCCACCTGCTGTGGCTCAGTAACCTTCCATTTCGATCGAGAACAGATGTCCATACAGTTTCCACCTCTGAGCCTGCGCCCTGCTGTTCCTGCTACCTGGAAGGTCTCCCTGTGGCTTTGCAGCGTGGAGGCGGGGACAGGAGCGCCCCACACACCCTTCCCAAGGCTCTCCGATCCTCGGACCCCGATGGATTCAGCGATGCCCTCTCTGCTCCGTAGTCCTTCTTTCTCGCATGGATAAATGTACCGGGAGCAGACCAGTGGCCCCGTCCGGGGAGCTGCAGGCTGGGCAGCGCCTGGAGGGGGGCACCCACAATCTAGGGGGGCGCCTAGCTTCTCTCCAGTGGGGTGCTCATCACCATTGCCAAGGCACGTCTTCACATCAGTGCGAGCCCTTCCCACCCTGGGGAATCAGTGCACACCCACATGACAAAAACCCATCGCCCTCCTCCCCCACTCATTGGCTAGTCAGTCAGTGGTGCATGCTGGGCAGAGCTGCGTGTGCTGTGGGCAGTAGGGCCATGAGCTGTCCACAGCGGGGCGCGTCCTGCAAAGCAGGTGACTCCAGGAGTATGCTGGTGACATTTCACCGGGGATGGGAATGCCATCAGGAACCCAGCCAGCACTGGTTTCTGGTGGAAGCTGAGCAGTGCGGGCACAGGTGCGGTGAGGGAGAGGGTCCCTCGGCCTGCGCCCTGTGCCTGCCTAGTGATGACCCTGGGGCCCGGAAGGAGGAAGGCCAGCCTCTTCTCGCCTTCGTGGTGCGGCGTCGGGAGCGGGGGAGGTGCAGGGGCTCAGACCGGGGCATCGCACACTCCTGCCTCGGCCGCTCCCAGTGGCGGCGGCTTCGCCTCTCTGGGCCTCCGTCCTTGGCCGTGGCTGGGCAGCTCCCTGGCACCCGGCGCCGGGCTCCTGTTCTTCCCCGGGCTCGCACCGCCCCCGAGGCCGGGCCCCCGATACCTCTCTGAGGTCGGTCCTGGGACACGTGACTTGCAGTCAGACCGTGGAAGGGAAGTGACTGATCCTGGCCGAGGACCTCAGGCGGGGCTTCGTGGAGGAAGCGGCTTTGGGGAACCTTTGAGGAGAGCCTCGAGGGGCCAGCGGGTGCTGCTCTGGCAGGCGCCAGACACGGTGAGGGCGCAGGCGTGGAGGGGCAGGGGACAGCTTCCACCCCGTGGCTGCTGGGATCCTGCCGCAGAGGTGAGGCCACACGGCTGTCGAGGCCATCCACCAGCTGGCCACTCGGGCCGTCCTCCTGCTCAAGAGCCTGCCACGGCTCCCCAGGGCCCCACGGGAAGGAAGTTCACTTTAAGGCCCTTCACTCTGAAGCCTGGACCCCGAGCTCCCACGGGGCAGCGCCACACCTGACTGTCCCCCGGGTCCTCCTCCGACAGCGGGACGCTGGAAGCAGGTCCTGGAGTCTTGGCGAACTTGGACTCTGAGGGTTCTTGTTGTTGAGCTGGAGTCAAGTGGGTTTTTCTATTTCTTTGCTTTCTCTCCGGACGTGAGCTCTAATTTGCACGTGGGACTATTTCTGGGTAGGACCCACGTGGTCGTTCCCTTCAGCAGCCCGGGGGCTGCTCCCCTGAAGTCCTCTGCAGTTCCACCGAAGGTCAGCACGGGGCTGACAAGAGGAAAACGCCGGCTGGTTCTCGGGCTCGCTTGGGCATGAAGAATTCGCAGTTCCGTGATCCCCCTCCAAGAACACGAGCTTTCGGTGCGGCCCGCGGCCGGGGCCTCGGGGACCGAAGGTGGCGAAGGCCTCGGAGGAGCTGGAGACGCTTGGAT
Source organism: Phyllostomus hastatus (assembly GCF_019186645.2). Lineage (NCBI taxonomy): Eukaryota > Metazoa > Chordata > Mammalia > Chiroptera > Phyllostomidae > Phyllostomus > Phyllostomus hastatus. Next base: position 47,186,759 of record NW_025334017.1, on the reverse strand, counting down.
GACCACTGCCCCTCGTTCTGTGCTTCTCCCTGGACGCAGGGCCTCTGGCGGGCCCGGTGCCAGGGACGGACAGGGCCCCGCACGTCGGGGGGCGTCAGCAGGAGCCGGGGCGTCTGCCGTTGTGAGGGCGGGGGCCGCAGGAGCGAAGGTTCGCTGTCTGTCCTCCGTAGCTCTCCTGTCACTGGGACACCAGGACTCACTGCCAAGGCCAAGCAGAGGCGTCTGTGGGGTGGAGCGGCCCCCCAGGCGGTGTGGCGTGGACTCTGATTCTGAGACGAGGGCCAGGCTGGTGGGGGCCGAGGTGTGACCGGCTGGGTGGAGAGACAGCCAGCCGCGGGAACGTGGCGGAACCGGGACTCGAACCCTGGCCTTGTGATTTGCTGCGTGGCCTGGGGCAAGTCACTTCACTTCTCTGGGCCCTTGTTTCTTCGTTTCCAGACGAAGGGGTTTGGCCAAGGTCCCACGTTTCCAAGGCCCGCCCCCACCCCCGGCGTGTGCTGGGCTCTCCCTGCCACCGCCCCGGCTTGGGGACCACTGTCGCGGGCTGGGGTCAGCCAGCATCTGCGGGCGTTTCCCCAGACACCTCCGGAGGCGGGTGGGTGGTTCTCTCCCGTTTAGGTTCGTAAGTGACGTGCGGAGCTCAGGTTGGCCGCAGTTCTGTGCGGGGCGTCTCCCCTTCATCTTCCTGACGGGCGGTCGTCCCTCGCGCCGGCCTGGGCTACCCTGCTCTGGAGAGAAAGCCTCGGCCCTCGGAGCCGCGGCTGCCCCTGCGCACAGCACTCACCCTCAGCTGTGAGAGGAGGGTGGGGGTCCCCAGAACGGGCCTTCCAGTTAGACCCGAACCCCAGTTGTCCTTCTACCCACCCCTGCCTTCCCTGCCACGTTCCCTCAGCGTGTCCTTCTTCCACGGCCCTCTCTAATTCCTGGGGGGACCTGTGCCCCCCTACGGGAGCCCCTGGCCCGGCAGAGACCCCGTGTGACTCAGGTGCCCCATCTGGAACCCGATGGCACCTTTCCGCCTCCGTGCTTCCACTCGGAGGGAGGGTGGGTCCCTGTGGCTTCACAGACGAGGACGTGGGGGAACCCGCCAGGCAGATTGGGGTGCGGTGCTTCATCCTGGCGGGAGGGGGAGTGTTTCGGATGGCTGAGGGCTGCAAAGGAGAAAGTTCCAGGCCGCCAGGAAGGGTGTTTGCTGAGTCCCGTGTCTTTGCTGGGTTCTAAGAGCCAGCTCCGTGCGGGGCACCAGGGACAGCGCCCGGAGACGGGGCCACGCTCAGACCAGGGCTTCGGTGGCTGTGGGTCGCACAGTCCTCTGTACCCCCGAGTTCTTTCCGCAGTGGAGAGCCCCAGGGTACACCCGCCCCGACCCAGGAAATCCCAAAAGTGCTGCCTGCACGGGGCACAGGGCCCAGCCACAGGGCGTGAAAGAGCTTCCTCCGCCAAACCTCCTCCGCAGGCTGTGCTGTGCCACTCAGCGGGTCCCTCTCTGGTCCTGGGAGTGGAAATGAGAACGACTTAGGGGAGGCCTAATGCGTCATCCCGGCGAGCCGGTCCATCCTGAGCCTGTGTGTCCCCCTCTGTGCAGAGAGGATCCGGGAGCGTAGGATTGTTCTGGAAGATCGGGGGTGGAAACCCCTGCCCTGCGGATGCTGCACCGGGGAGGCGGTGGCCTTCCTGTCGCCTGCCCCTCCGGGACGGGTGGCCATCGGTCCCAGCACAGGAGGGATCCGGCCCGGAGGGAGGCCAGGAGGGGGTGAGAGAGGACAAGGGGACTTTGCACTCGGGAAGTTTCTCTTCTTCGAGTCTCCCCGTTCACCCCTGGACCCTCGCTCCGGCCGCGGCAGCTCCTCGGCGGCGCCTTGGGGGCCTTTCACATCCAGAGAGCGGTTCCGGCTGGAGGCTGGAGGCAGGGGTGTCTCGTGCAGCTGGCTGCGAGCCTTGGCCACTCAGAACACAGTCTTGGCCTCGTCCACCTCCTCGGCCTCGGGCCGGGGGCCTTGGGCCTTGGTACGCCCCCAGCCCAGACTCCCCCGCTTCTTCTTCCTCATCAGGCCGCGGGGCCTGGGGCACGTCACCTCTTGCCCTCTTCTACAGAGGACGGAGTGGCCAGGTGAGAAGCAGGTGAATCCCAGGGGGGCTGGCAAAGAGGAGAGGACTTCCGTGTCATCGTGTAGCGGGCTTTTCGTTGGCGTTTTGGGGGGCCAGCTCCCCGCTCTGGAGACATCTTGTTTTTCAGGCACTGTTGGCCCCCACACCTTCTCCCACCAAACAGTCACGTCTCTCCCTAGCGCCCCCGGCCCTTCCTCTGTGGGTCTCTGCGGCCCAGCTGCCCGGTCCCACAGGACCGGGAGCTCCGCGACGGGGGGCGTGGGGCGGTGTCCAGTGAGCCCGAGCCCTCCCTTCCCCTGATGAGCCCCACGGAATGCCTTCACCTTTCCTTCACCTGTGGGGATGGAGCACCCGGAGGTGAGCGGCCGCGGTGGGGGCCCTGGGTGTCCGCAGGGCCTCCCGGGCAGTGGGCCCTGCCAATGGGCCCGCCATCCGGTGACTATCCTCAGAGCACCTGGGCGCCTGCGGAGCCGCTGTGGTGGGAGGCCCCTGGGGTGGCTGGATGTCCGGGCGCCCAGCCTCCCGGGGCTACAGTTCCCAGGGGCCACGTGCTCCCAAGAGGCCGGGAGCAGGTCTGGTACCTGCTCACCAGACACAGAGTCCGGTGAGCAGGTACCGGAACCCGAGCCCACCTTGGCAGCCGCTGCATTTTCTCGAGCTAAGTTTCAGAAGTTGGGTGGAAACACAAAAATGCAATGAAAGGAAAAACATGAATTGTGGGAACCCAATGAAGCGGAACCCACAATTAACAAGATTTCTCTATAATTTGACGGTCCCTTCAGAGGAGCACACGCTGCTGAAAAAGGCTAATTACATATTTGTTTATTCAGCCCACAAATAGCCTCTTGACGGCCGCGCGGGCCTGGGGGCGGGGGGGACACGGCCGAGGCCATCTGAGTCCGCCCTCAGCCCTGTCAGACAGAGATCTCCGGGGGAGAGACGGGGTGCCGGGTTCTTCCTGAGCAACACTTAACGGGGGACACGGACCCACGGAAGCTCTGAGGTCGCCCCGTACGTACGCTGTGCGTGCCGACCAGGTCCACCTTGGAAGACACGGGTGACATAGACACCAAAGAGGACAAGCAGGTCTCAAAGCACCAGCTCCAATGGCAAGGAGAGTCCCCAGGCTGTTCCCAGCAGGCCCAAGGCCGGCGTCGCCCTCGTAGGCAGGCGTACAGGGGGGGGCTCCAGCCGGGGGCGCACGCACTCTTGTGCCTCGGGGCACGGGGAGCGCGTGCCATTCGCGACCCTGGGCACAGAGGTGAAGCTCGGACAGACGCGCTCTGGACTCACCCCCGTGGACGTGGCGGGCGGGTACGCACAGGGTTCCTTCTGGGGTGGGGGGGCGGGGGGCGGGGCACGGGGCGTGGATCTCACGTATTTATCTGGGGCGTGTGTGTGTGCGCTGACTGGGTGTCTTTGGGTCTCTGGGTCTTTCTCTCTCTGGGGGCGCTGCAGGGCATTGCTGTGGCTGTGGCTGTGGCGGGAGGACCTGGGCTCGCCCCAGTCCCGGGCTGGGAGATGGAACGCGGGGACGTCTCCCCCACACCCGGCGACGTCCCGGGAAGGCAGAAGGGGCTGTCCCCAGTCCCCAGCAGGGAGTCGCCTTTCCGTGTGGGTGGGAGCTCGGGGTGCGGACGGCAGGCCCGGCTGGGCTCCGGGCTCTGGGCTCCGGGCACTGGGGGTGGGGTGGGGGTGGGGGTGGGGTGGGGTGGGGTGGGAAGCCGCACTGCGTGTGGCCGAACCAGGGATGCCGCCCGGACCACAGCGAACCAAATTCAAAGCAGCCTCCTGTCCCTGTTCCTGTCTGTTTTCCTTCGTTTCTCCTCTCCGGCCCTCCCCGCCTGTGCAGGGGGCGCCTTCACAAATGGCCTTAGAATGCCGCTCTGAAGCCGACCAGAACGAGACAGCCCTCCGAGGAACGCCCGCGGTACTTGCTGTCGCAGCGCGTCTGAAGAACGACAGAAACAAACGGTGTCACCAATGTTTACAAGTCCAAGCAGACATCCCGCCCGTGTACAATATGTAATTTATGCAAGAGGTCGCACCTTTCTTTTGTAACGAATGCACTAAGCAACCCTGTATATATTTTACAACGTCTTTACAGAAAAAGAATCACTTACGGTAGTGTTGTAAAATAATGCCGTTTTCTAATTTTTTCATTAAAATCTCTATGGCACGTTTGCAAATGTGTCTTGGTCTTCCTTCACTAAGGGGGGTACTGAGTGCTTGGGCGTGGTGTCTCCCACCCCAGCCTCATTTGGGAGACCTTCCAGGGCAGGTGGGCAGGGGCAGGTGTGCCCTGGGTCCTCGGGGCAGGTGGGCAGGGGTGGGTCCACCTGGGTCCTCGGGGCAGGTGGGCAGGACAGGTGCGCCCTGGGTCCTCGGGGCAGGTGGGCAGGGGTGGGTGCACCTGGGTCCTCGGGGCAGGTGGGCAGGGCAGGTGTGCCCTGGGTCCTCGGGGCAGGTGGGCAGGGGCGGGTGCACCTGGGTCCCTGGGGCAGGTGGGCAGGGGTGGGTGCTCCCTGGGTCCTCGGGGCAGGTGGGCAGGGGCGGGTGCACCTGGGTCCCCGGGGCTGGCCCCCCGGAAAGCCTTGCTCCACTTGCCCTGGCCGAGACCGCTGCTGCGCTGAGACCCCGTGCCCTGAAGTTTGTTTCTCTTCCCTGGCTGAGGAATCTCAGCTCAGAACACGAGACAGCCCCTTCTGCCCGTCAGCCTGCGTCCGGGCGGGGAAAAGGGAGAAGCAGGCGGGCGAAGGTGCTCAGTGTTCTCTCCGCGCCGAGGGCACAGACTGTGGGCGCGCCTGCAGGCCCGTCGGGGGGCCTCTGACCTCACTCCTGGGCAGAGTCAGGGTGTCAGGCACCCCGGGGACGCCAGGGGTGGGGCTTCCCGGAGAGAGAGGCCTCCCCGGGGGGCTCCGGAAGACGGAGGGCGGCCCTGCCCCCCCGAGGCGTGGGTGCAGGAGGGGGCTGCGAGGTGCGTTTCCCACAAGGCCTCAAGGGCTGTGGCTGCGGGTGGGGGGCCACATCTTGAGGACTGCGGTCCCCTCCTTCCCGTCCCAGCTCTGAGACTAAGGAGACCCCGTCCCAGGCAGCAGCCCCTCAGCCCGGCTCCTGCCTGCCTGCCTGTCCGTGGGACAAGCACTCACTCACTCACTCACTCACTCATGGGGCACTGGCTGCCGCCCCCGCCCCCGGCACCCAGGGGCTCAGGCCGTGAACAGGCCCCGCCCTCAGGACCTTAACTCGCTCCCATTACATCTGGGCGGCTCCTCCCTGGCCGAGCACGTCTGGTCGCGCAGGGAGCCGGGTCTCCTGGGCCGGGTGCGGGCAGGCATCTCCCGTGGAGAGCCAGGCGGGATGCAATGCAGACCACGTGCAGCTGCCCCGCTCTGCCCGGGGCAGGGGCGCGGCAGGGACCACACAGAGCTTGCGGCTGAGTCCCAGAGCCCTTCCTCCCTTGACGTGGGCAGGGGTCACAAAATGTTCTTCTGCTGCTGCCCCCTACCACCTGATCAAATGAGTTAACAGAAGTCATGCCTAGCTGGTGGGTCCCACAAAGACAGTGGGTCCTCCGGCCACCGTGCAGACCCCTGTCCTAGGCTCCTTGCCCGGCGTGGACAGTAATTCAGCCCCTGCCCTGCCCCCTGCCGTGTTCTCACTGGTGTGAGGCAGTGACGGGGCCGGGCTTGAAGGCCGTCCGTCCAGCAACAGGGCCCCTGCACTCACGAGAGCGCCCGGGGCTGACCTTGGTGCCCGGGACGGGGCTGACCTCGGTGCCCGGGACGGAGGTGCCTTTATTTCACTCATCCGTGGTGGGAGGGCTCAGAGGTCGCTGGCCGGCCTCCCGACCCTCAGCCCCGGGCTCGAAGCGGAGGCCACGGGGCCGGGTCTCCGGGGCAGCGTCTCACGGGCCGCCTGGGTCCCGCTCCACGGGGAGCACGGAGGACACTCGGAACATCAGAACTGTTTGGAAGCCAGACTGCCGACACGGCGGCCCACGTGCTTCCTGATGGAAGCCTCGCACAAGCAGCGCTGCGGGAGGTCTCCGAGCGCCGGTAATTTGCGAGGAGCGGCGGGCGGAAGTGTTTTGACACAGCTGCCACTCCGTGTTGCGACGTGAAAACGTCTGCGGTGCGGCTGAAGGGACATCTTTATTTCAAGACGATGAGCACCCTCCCAGGCAGCCCGCGGCTTCAGGCGCTCAGCGCCTGGCGCGTGGGGGCCTCACACCGAACACCCACGCATTAGTGACCGGCCCACGGCCTCTTCTCGGACACTGTGCCCACAGTGGGGCCTGCTGTCCGGGTCAGCACTGCCCACTCCAGACCCATGCCCCGAGTCAGCGACTTTTAAAAAGATAGATAATCTCTTTGGCATGTCCAGCACGTCCCCCACACCTGGGGGCGGCGGCCGCTTGGGGCCACCGTGTGCAAAGGAGGGAGCTGAGAATCCTCTTCCTGCCCTGGATTCTCCGCCTCCCTCAACCAGCGGTGGCTGGAGGTGAATCAGGACGCACTGGCTGTGGCTACAAACCCAGGTTTGATCTCCGTCCTGTGCCTAGGGCTGGCGGCAGCCGGGAGCCCGCGGAGTCTGAGCTGTGATCCCAGTCCTGCGGGACCTCATGAGAGGCTGCAGGGTCACGGGCAAAGCCCAGACAGCCCTCAAGCCCCCCACCACGGATCCAGACAGCGGTCTCAGTGACTCAGCTGCCCAACTGCCCGAGAAGCTCACGTCCGCCGTCCCGGCAGCTCTGAGGGGCTCGGCCCAGCCAGACCAAGAATCGCATTGACAAACACACCCGAAGACGCCAGAGCATGGGGGTCCCTCACCTGGCCCACCTGCAGGGCCAGACGGGGGCACAGGGCGGGTGGGGCCCCCCAGATGGCACCACGCCGGCTTCCTGGCTCAGCACCCACCGCCCTAGGTGGCGACGTGCTTCACCTCGCTGGCGGCTGACTTCTGCGTAAAGCAGGGCTCTTTTGAGGAATTATCGTTATTAGCATCTCCCCGAGAGCTAAGGCGCCTACTGAGATAATGTACGTAACGCTCATAACGAGTGTTAGCGCAGGGCCGGGCTCTGCCCTGAGAGGCTGCTTGTGGCGGGGTTATTACTTCCAGCTGTCGTACGCACGCCACACACGGTCCCTCCACCGGCCGGCTGCCGTGCGCAGTGACTTCTCGTGTGTCCCTTCTTCTGGCCGCTGTCCAGACTCAGCCCGTTTGCAGACCCAGAAACCCTGCAGGAAAGGGAGAACTGGGTCCGCTGGAGGAAGGACCTGGCTGGACCACCCAGAATGTACGCCATCGGTCTCTCTCCCAGCCCCCCCACCCTGCAGGAGCTCCTGGACACAGGCTCTGAGCGGACGCCAATTCCAGGAGGCCTGACACGTCACCACGGCCCCGCTGGCAGAGGAGGAGCTCGTGGAGGTCAGATGGCCCGTGAAGTTCAGCTCAGGTCTGTCCCACGGTGGGTCCCCCACGCCAGGCCGTGGGGGTGTCCTGGGCTCCGGGATGTAGAACGGGAAGACAGGTGGGCAGCCACTGGGTGCAGGATCCCCACCCGGCCGGCGGGCCTTGCCCCCAGTGGCAGGGCGGCCTGCCCCCGGGCTGGGCTCCCCAGAGCGCCCTGTCCCCAGGCCGGCACAGCGGTGGCTCCAGGGAGGAACACCCGGCCCAGACTGTCTAATCGGAGCCTGTCTCCTCCCCGACAGAACCCGGTGGGGACACGCGCTGTCTGCCGCCAGCCGGGGGCCTCTCGGGACAGACAGGGGTGCTGAGCGGACACGGCCAGCCTTCAGACACCGGGTAGAAGACCCGAGGGTGCTTGTGCCCGAAATCCAGCCACCCTGGAGGCCGGCCGTCCCTGTCCTTCCTGCCGCCTGCTGGTGCGGGCGGATCCATGTGCCCTGAGCCAGCACGACCTCTCAGGCTGTGACGGGGCCTCCAGGGTCCTGCGTGGAACTCAGTGCGCGAGCCTCCTCCTTCCTCCACTGGTCTCCCCCCACCTTCCTCCACTCGGCTCCGTGTCCATGGAAACGAGCCCGAGTGGCTTCTGCTTAGGTCTGGCCCCTCAGCCAGGGCCTGAGGGCCTGGGTTTGGGGTCAGATAAGCCGGGGAGGAGGGGAGGAGGGGAAGAGGGGAGGATGGCGGGGGGTGGGCTGCAGCATTCCCTGCTCAGAGACGGGGCGCTGGCTCGCACACCACCCTGCGAACCTGGAGGTCCCCACAGGACCATCAGGGGAGCCAGCTAGCCTGCCAGGCCTCCCTGTTGCCCCGTTACCATGGCAACGCCTCAGTACAGCACTAGGAATAGATGCCTTTTGAAGGGGGGGGTGGTGCCTTGTAAAAAGTGTTAACAGGCTCGGTGCGGGGGAGAGGATTTTCCCTGAGGGATGCTCTGAGGGGTGCAGGGTCCGGTGCAGGCCTGTCCCCTTCCCCCCTGACCCACCCCTCTGCCTTTTGTTCTTGGGACCCACGCCCACTGCCTGCCCCCACTGCCTGCCCGGGGCACGGGGCGCGGGTCACAGAGCCGAGCACCTGGGAGGAGCCAGGTGCGAGGTCGCCAGGTGCGAAGTGCAGGGCCCCGTGGGGGCGACCCTGCCCATGTGTCCCCGGGTCCTGCAGGCCCTGGGGCCCACGCTGGGCCGCACGCCTCCCACACGTGCAGGGGACGACGCACCGGGCCTGGGGTCAGGTGGGTCTCTGGCTCCTGAGCAGCGGCCACAGGCGGGTCCCTTGGGCCCGCGGAGGCTCCCACGCCTGCCCAGCCGGCGGTCCGCCAGGGAGGCAGGACCCGGAGGAGAAGGCATTCGGAGACTTATCCCAGGAGGTTGGTTTGCACAGGTGTGGGCCCCAGCTGGGCCCGTCTGGGACCCCGAGGGAAAGCCCCCAGGAAGGGCAGACCCGGCCCCTGGGCGTGCTGCCCACAGGGAGGGCTCTCTCCCCTTCAGGGGCGCCTCCACTCGGCGCTCCGGTGGACTGGGCCTGGGTGACCGCGGACACGACCTTCCTTACCAGAAGCCGGCCGGTCACGGCTCCAGTCCCATCTGCACAGTCCTGTCCTCCCAGCCACACCCGGGCCACGGTCTGGCTGAGTAGCTGGGGGCTGTGGCCAAGCTGACCGTCACGGGTGGCCGCTGTCCACGGGGCTCGTGCTTTGGGGGCGCTGGCTGTGTGATGGACGGGCGGTGTCTCACCGAAGCCTCACCGCCGGCAATGGCGGCGAAGGTGGGGATGACCCGGCGCGTGCTGAGCGGCGCTTGAACCCTCACAATGGACTTGCCTGGCCGGCACCTTCCGATCCTCATTGCCAAAGGGGAAACCGAGTCCGACTGTTCAACTTTCGGTCTGAGATCCCCCAGGAACCCGCAGGGGCCGGGGTCAAAGCCAGTGACCTTTCCCACCAGTGCTGAGGGGTCACTTCAGACAGACAGACAGACAGACAGACAGACAGGAGGGTTCACGTCAGCGCAATGAGTGCGGAGCTATCCCCTGTGCTGTGTGCCCCCTCGCACCCTGTCCCCCACCCGGGGGGCAGCCCCCCACCTCGTCCTGCTGTGCCTGTCCTCTCCCCTGGCCCTCCGAGCCCCCACACGGTGGGTGCCACTGTCCTGCGTGATGGTCAAGGACACACAGACTGGGCTGCCGGCGAGGCGAGGCGTCCCCCGAAGTCCGTGTGACACGGAGGCTGCGCCCACTTGGAGACTTCGAGGCTTGGGAGGACATGCCTGGTTCGGACACGGGGGCTCTTGGACTCAGGCCCGGTTCTGGGACCACCTCCCACGGGCGTGCGTGCCCTCCGCTGCCCTGCTCCCGGCCCCGGGGGGCTGGGCCTCTGGGCTGCACCCTCCAGGCTCCGGCCGGCCTCTCATCGGAGCTGGTCCATGGTGCAGAAGGGCCACAGGCCTCGAGGCCCTCCGACAGGGTCAGCCGGGTCTCCCACCGCGGACGTGGAAGGGAGAGAGGTGGGTGCCAGAGCCCAAGTCCAAGTCATGCCGGTTTCCACGCCGCTTTCCTGTTTGAACACAGGATGTCCCTCATTCTCGGGCGCGCCCCCCAGGACGATGGGGACAGGGGCCATCCTAGGGGGAAGTCACCTGGTGTTGGTGGACAGGATGCTCGCCGCCTCGCCCCTCTGGGAGGCCCCCAAACTGGCCATCAGGAGCCCTGGGCCGGTCCCGTGGAGCGGGTGAGAGCGACTCAACCCTCGGAGACCCAGGCCCAGAGGGGAGGGGGCCGCGGGGCAGCCCTCCCTCCGCCCCACCCCGCCCGCACCTGGGAGCGCTCCGTCTGGAAGTGCCGCTCCCCCAGCGAGTCTCCGCCGAGGCCTGGCCGGGTCTAATTGCTGGCAGATTGCGCCCCCAGGGCCCAGCCCAATTACCGAGTATTTAATAATAATTAACATACAACGAGATGAGTGCTCCTCTGCACCTCCCTCTGTTGGGCGTGTATTCCCCTAGGCCAGCTGAACCGCTGTGACGGCAATGCCAGCGCACTAGTCAGCCCCTCTCTGAGTCCTGCCAGGGAAGGCTGAGCAGAGGTGGGACCGGGGGCGCCAGGTGGGGACGGGTGCCAGGCGGGGACCGGGGCCACACGGCCCTGCCCTGGCATGTGTTGCCTGCCCCTCTGCCTGGGCAGCTCTCGCCTCCCGATAAACCTGGGGCCCACTCTCAGCGGCTCAGCGCGGGGCTCGCTCTCTGCCCGGTGTCCTGCGGGCTGGGCACCCGGCACGGACGCAGACCAGCAGTGGGGAGGAGTGGTTCCAAGGACCGCCCTGTGCCTGTCCCCCCCACCCTCCCATGGCCCCTGTGACACTGAGACCCACCAGAACAGTGTCAGATGCACAAGCCCCTCCTTGGGGCCCCCACACCGAGGCCCCACAGCCACAGGCGTCTCCAGTCTCAGGAAGGAACCAGGACCACCACCGTCGGCTCCTACTCAGAGAAGGGGCCCTCGCACCAGTCAGAGACAGCGCATGAGCCCGCCCCCTCTGGGTGAAGACACGCCCACCGCCAGCGTGCTCTGGTCCTCGGTCAGCGAGAACCCGCTAGTGGGTCCTGGGCGGAGGGAGGCCATTGCCTGAATTCTCTGCCGTGGGCCATCAGGCCTTGCCAGGCCTGGCCCCCGGCTCTCCGGCCACAGTCTCCCGTCCCTGGCACCTGTGGGTCATGCATGTTCTGACTCGGGCCCTGGGCCCTGCTCCTTGGTCAGCATGCAGAGCCCCCCCCCAGGGCCCGGTCAGCGCCCACTCAGCCTTCGGGTCTGCAAGGGCCTCCTGGATCGGTTTCTCCCCTCCCAAACTCACACGGCGCCCTGGGCTTTTCTCTCCCAACACTTGTGCGGGTTTGGGAGGAGACACTCGGCAAGGGCTCGGACAACTAAGCGCACCTCCCGCACCCACTCTGAGAGCAGAACTGGACTTGTCACCACGGCTGCGTCCCCCCTGCTGAGCGTCAGACTCCCTGCCGTGGGTTTAAATGCGTGGATACAGGCGGGAAGCGCGGCTCCCTCCTGGGAGAGGAACACAGACGCTCGGGGAATCAAGCTCCGTGGAAAATAAGTTTTCCTCTCTCTCTTGCGCTGCTCCCGGACCGCCTGCACAGCCAACCCTTCTCCGGCGCCTGCCTCGTGCCGGGCACCGTTCTCGGTGGGTGGCCGGCGTCCTCTCGTTGAATTGCCACCGCTGTGAGGTCGGTGCTGTTGTCCCTCATTGTCACAGGAGGACGCGGGCACAGGAGCCTTCAGTAACCTTCTGTAACCAAGGAGGCAAGGAGCCTGGCCAAGGAGGGGGGGAGAGTAGGTGGTTTCTTCAGACCCTCGACCCCAGGATCCCACGAAAGGAGAGAAGGGGCGGGCGCTCCGGTGTGCGGACAGAGTCAGACGTCGACCAAACTGCTGGGGTGTGTGACTCCTTCGGGGGCTCAGGCGTCCTCCTGGGCACCCTTCTTTGGGGCGATCATTGCATCGCAGATCTCATGCGCCAGCTTCTGGCATCGTCATGAGCCAAAAGTTTCTCTGATTTTCCCTCATTAAAATGTAACAGCCACCGCAGACCACACCGCCCACCCAACGATGAGTGAGCCTATTCGTTTAAAGACAACTTTCATGAAGAAGCCGTGCGCACACCTGGTCGGAGGCCGCCCGGCCCCGGGTGAGCCAGCCGCTGGCTCCGGGTTGGGAAGGAAGAGGAGGGGCGAGCGCACAGGTGGGGGCAGCGTCCGCCACATTCACCTTTCAGCTCCGCTCGCTCCGCACTTGACTCTGGAGGAAAGCGAGTCATCCCTTGGAATGCTGTACTCAGCACAACTACGGTCCCGGGACAACGGAGAACAAATGCCCCTTCCGACAGAGTGCTGCGTCTGGCTCTGGCGGGGACGGTCCTCAGAGCTGTCCCCGAGCTGCTGTCCTCCGTCTGCCCAGACCGACTGCCCGCCCGCACACGCAATTGCCGCGGCGCCCCCTCCCCTCCCCCACCTGTCCCACCTGGTGTCCCCCTCCCCCCAGGCCCTGCCACCCCGCACTCCTCCGTGGCTTCGCGGGGACGTGTCCTTTAGGAGCTTTCTGCAGAACGGTTGCAAGGCACGTGCATTCTCGGAGAGCTTTTGTGTACAAAAGCGCCTGTGTTACCGTTGTCTTTGGCTAAGAACAATTTGAGTGGCGATAGGAAGTGAGTTTAATGCATGTTCTTCCAACTCCCTCTTCCAGGGTGGCTGCCGGGCAGCGAGAAGACGTCCCGGGGGCCGACCCCGTGAGGGCTGAGTTTCCCCCGCGCCGGCCGCAGCGCACAGCTCTCTTTCCGCCCCGCGGCTCTGCCGCTTCATGCTGTGTGTGGCGAGCAGGGAGCAGGGAGCAGGGGGCGGGGGGCGGCCGCACTGTCGGTCTAGGCAGCCAGGTCCTTCACTTCTGGGGAAACTTCCCAGACCCTTACTTCACAAGACTGTTCTGGCTTTCCTTGGAGGAATGCCCAGCCCTCTTCACGTCTTGTGTTTCGGAGGACGGCCTTGCACACGCTCGTCTTGCACCCCTTGCCCGTCTTTGTTTCTTGCTCACTCCCAGAAGATTCCCTCGGGATCATTTCACGGCCATTTTGTCACGTCTGCGTACCTTTTCAAGTCCCCGGGGGTTTGTGTCCGGACGCCCTTTCCCACGGGAGAACAGCGTCCCGTTTCACGGCCCGGACGCCCGTGTCTCTGCGGGCGTCGTCAGTGACTTTGTTTCTCTCCCCTCCTTCCTTCCTTCCTGCTCGGTCGGTCTCAGTGATCTCAGCTCCGTGTTTTCCTGGCGGGAGCCGAGCACCCCGGCAGCGGTTACGGACCAGACGGGCCTCTCCCTGCTGAACGGAGATGCAGCCTTCGCCATAATGTGGGCCCTCCCGGGGACACCCCCCCCACCCTGCCCATGGCGGAAAGGCTCTAAAAGGACTTTCCGAAGAAGTGAATAAATCATGGCTGTCGTACAGTTAGAAAGACACACGTTACTTATTTTGCTCAACTAGATAATGAGAAAGCTGGTGAGTTGGTACGGCGCCCTCACAGGACGCATTGATAGACCAGAAAGGGTGAAAGGGGTGTGAAACGGAGCCCGAGTGGGCTTTTTGGGGGGTCGGCGAGGAGAGCAGAGGGCTCAGCTGTGGTTCCCGACAAGAATCGTCCGGAAACCGGAGGCATCGAACGGCTGCCGCGAAGCCAGACTCCCACTCGGCGGGGAGTGCGCACCCAGGGGTCTGCACCGCTTCCTGGGGGGTTCCTCCCTCTGTCTCCCCACTTTCCGTCAACGTTAGTCTCTAAAGCAATCGTTCCTGATGGCAGAGGAAGTCTGGTCTCCTTGGGGGGGGCCCGATTATGTGCACAGGTGCACCGAGGGTTCATTGGTCACACACGCCTTCGGTTTGCTCTGCTAGGGGCTCACGAAGGACTCTCTCAGGTGGGACTCTCTCAGGTGGGACTTCCCGCGGATGCGTCAAGGATGTCGAGGAGCGCACAGGGGGCTGGGACCAGCCCTCCCCCTCCCCTCGAACACCGGGAGCGAGCTGCAACGGCTCACACACCATCAGGAAGGCCACTGCGGTTGTCACGGCAGCCACAGCCGAGGCCTGCGTGTGGCAGTAGATTTGAAAGGGCGTCAGACCAGGGGAGAGAACGCGGAAAACTGCGCTCGTCCAAAACCACCAGAACCAGATCACGTGGAAGGCTCAGACCACACGTATGACCAAAGCAGCCGGGAGGAAGCCGGCGGTTGGCTTGAGCCCCGATCTGCGTCCATCGACGCAGATACGATGTGGAAGCGGTCGGTCTGTGCAAGGGGACACTGGGCCATAGTAAAGCAGTGAAACCATTCCTTCCGAGCAGAGCCTCGGCCACCTATACCGATTGCATGTGTTCCTTTACACCGAAGTAGTTAACACGTCACAGCAGACGAGGGGCGGGGGACCGGGAACGGTCCCACACCAGCCTTTGGTTGGCGGTCAGGGCTCACGGACGCACAACACAGCTGCCCCAGCCGCATGCGCCCCTTATTGGCTTCTCGGCGCAGGAGCGAACGTTTCGGCAGAGTCACCACTGCGGCCTCTCTGGAGCAGTTCAAGATGAGAAGCAAAATCAGGGGCTCAACAGCATGCCCAGTCGGTTACCCGCGCCTCGATTCTGCGTTACTCAGACCCCCCGGGCTCCAGGGACCATCTCGAATGTGGGCCCAAGGTTCTCAGTGCTCTCAAGGTGTTGGAATCGCCTCCAAGCTGACAAACGACACAGTGCACCGTTAAGGACAAGGTCAGCCTAGTGATTCCGCTCAGTTCAATGCCGAGTTTACATTTGTCGTCACCTGAGACGCGTGAGCTCCTCTGGCCGACGACACCGTATCCGTTCAGGAAGAAGGCACCAGCAAACACCTGCGTGAGGCACGCTTACCGCTGATCGGCCAGAGGACGTTGCTTTTTGCTGGTCTAAAAATAATTTCATACACCGAAGATTTACATACATTACATGAATTTGAATCCTTAAAATACTTCCGAGCTGACTTTTTAAAGAGAACTTGGTCGAGGTAGAACATACACACCCGAAGACTCAGTTTCCAGTGCACGATTCAGTGTCTCCTGACATACAGCAGGGCAAAAGCCACCACGGTCGACTTTTCGAGCGTGTCCGTCACCCTGACGGGCACTCACTCCCATGGGCCCCGGCGAGCACCCACCTGGGCTCTGTGCTGACCTGCGTGGGGGGCGGACACTTCACACTGATGGGATCGCGCCCCCTGTCGTCTGGGCGTCTGGCTCCCTCCTCTAGCGCGGTGTCTCGGTGGCAGCTCAAGTCGGCCCCTCACTGCGTCCCTGCGTCCCTGCGTCCCAGCGTCCCCTTGCACAGACCGACCGCTTCCACGTCACGTCTGCGTCGGTGGACGGAGATCGGGGCTCAAGCCAACCGCCGCTTCCCCCGGCTGCCGAGGTCCCCCGTGCGGTCCGAGCCCTCCTTCCACGTGTTCTGGTTCCGGTGGTTTTGGACGAGCACAGTTTTCCGCGTTCTCTCCCCTGGTGTGACGCCCTTTCAACGCCACTGCCACACGCAGGCCTCGGCTGTGGCTGCCGTGACAACCGCGGTGGCCGGCCGACGGTGTGCGAGCCGTTGCTGCTGGTTTTCAACCTCCGGCCCCGGCGTGGTTGGGTCTGGCGGCACTTCCTGTTCTAGAAGGAGGGAGGGCAGGCCGGGGTGGGTTCTGCGGGGACGCAGAGCCCTCGGCCAGGTGACTTCCCAGGTGAAGCCGGGGCAGGGGCTCTAGGGAAGGGGCGGTCTGAGCCTTCAGATGGGTGGCAGTAGGGGGCGCTACGCTGGCAGAACTGTTCCTCAGTGGGATTTGGAGGCGCGTGGTCGATTTGAAAATAATCTCTTGAAAACTGGAGTGCGGGTATTTTCAGGGCTCTGACCTCCGCCCATGGGCCGTGACGTGGCTGGGAAGCTGGCCCTGTGCTCACCTCACCCCTTGAAGGAGCAGAATTTGGGTTTGATGCCACAACACGCCGACCCTGCGCCTACGAGAGGGGAGGCGTCTTCCAGGGACGTTTCGGATTCTGGAAGACACTCGGCTCTCCGACCGGCTCTCAGGGGCTCTGAACGCAGAGTTCTGAACTGTCATTTTCATTCTGCGATCCCTTCGCCACAGCCCGAAGTAGCCGGACCGCCTCCTTGTTGGTGTCCCGTACCGTATAATTCAGGAACGCAGAAAACCACTGCAGGCGCTTCGAGCGGACGTGGTCTAATTCAGGGGACCACAGACTCGCAGAAGTGCCAGAACAGCTAGGGCACGCACCTGCGAGGGACCGAGCCCTGGCGAGGCTCAGGCTTGCCACTGCACGCTCTGCCCGGAACGTGGGTCCTCCTGGAGGTCACCCCAACCTCCACGGCTCCCCTGCAAGAGCCGTGACGGGGTGTGGAAGGCGCTGCTCACGCTCGCCCTGGGCACGCACCCGCCTCGGAGACAAGGAAGTGGATGCTGCCTGCGTCCGTTCCCCTTCCCGGGAGCTCGGCGGGAAGCACCCAGGAGCTCAGCGGGAAGCACCCAGGAGCTCAGCGGGAAGCACCCGGGAGCTCAGCGGGAAGCACCCGGGAGCTCAGCGGGAAGCACCCAGGAGCTCAGCGGGAAGCACCCGGGAGCTCAGCGGGAAGCACCCGGGAGCTCAGCGGGAAGGGACTCTGCTGAGACAGTGCGCTGACTTCCCGCAGACGAACTCCGGGATCGCTTCCTCAAAACAGACATAAACAAGAGCTCCCATAAAAAATATGTCCCGGAGTGGGTTGGCTTTAAAAACGCAGAGGTTCTGCAATCACGGGGGCGGGGGAAATGGTTCCGATTTTGACAAGACCCGTGGGTAGGAAAAGAACAGTTTTTACTAAAGAACTGATCTTGGACTTGGAGTTGTTCAAGTATCTGTAGAGATAATTGGGTTAAAATTAGTGCTCAGCATTTGCGGAGTTTTGCAAGTAATTGTTTGGAAAGATGCCTTCCCAACAATCAATTATGGTACTTAATTGGGGATGCGAAATTTCCACGGTTAAATCTGTCAGACGCTTATTTTAGAATCTCCTATTTATAATACGTGTGAGTCTTGGCCAAGGCGGATGTTTCATAAATCTTAGAGTTTAACTGTTTACTGAGAAAAAAAAAACATCATTGATTTGTGGCTTCCAAGCCTCCTAGAACAGAATAAACTCTGAATAACGGAATATTCGGTGTTCAAGACAAGGTATATGATGGAACCCCTGATTAAAATTTAATTTCCCTGGTAGGAAATGGAAGTTTTAAATAAAACAGTCGGGGGTGAGTGACTCCGTGGGCTTGGACATCTTTGCAAGACGGGAGCTCTGGGGTTCCGGAGAAGAGGGAGAACCAGCATGTGAAAACTCGGGGTGGGGGGTGTAAGACTCTCGTCGAGAGCGCCTGCCTCTCCGCGGGAGGCAGGCGGGGGTGGGCAAGCCCAGGCCCCCTGGCCCCCTGGTTCAGGAATAACAGGGTCATGTAAACGTCGGACGCCCCTGACTTCAACCAGCAGACTGACCAACAACACACAGAATCACCCCCCGGCCCCTGGGTCTCTGGGACCACAGTCCTCCCAGCGCCCGGAGTCACCCCAAACGCCGTGCGGCCCAGGACAGACTAACGGACCGGAATTTAGTTTGTCAAATCGCACCTACACGGACCGATGACATCTCCTTCAAGGACAAGAGCAGCCATTCCTCCTGCGGTCTCCGTCGAGGTTGACGGCAGGCCTGTGAGTCCGGGACCTGGTGCCCTGGGATCGTGCTCACACAGCAGAACTGCGGACACCGCGGCAACTCCGGTCGGCGCCGGGTGCTCCCCGGGGACCGCCGCAGCAGCGCTGGTCCTCACGGCGCAGAGGGAGAGCCGGTCTCTGACCAGAGGCCTGTCTGCTGCTCCCCGTTTAGGGCTGGAGAGAACCGCTTACATCCCTGCCGGACCCCCAGGGCTCGGCTGTGTCACGGAGGCCGGGAGGAGGGGACACTAATGGGGAGGAGTTCCGGAAAGAGCATCCAGGGGAGCAAGCTCCCCTTCCAGGGTTCAGCAAACCACTCCCCGCCCGTCACCCCGCCCCCACACACTGCTGAGTAAATGTCTTTTTTTTGTTTTCAGTTTTTAAAAAGTAATGATTGAGCTTCAGATAGAACACATAGGCCATAGCTTTTGCTGAAACTAGAAAGAGCTAGATTTTTTTAAAGTGACAGTTGCTTGTCTTTTTTAAAAAGATTTTATTTATTTTATTTTTAGAGAGGGGAAGGGGGCAGATAAGAGAGGGAAACATCAATGTGTGGTTCCCCCTCGAGCGCCCCCTGCTGGGAACCTGGCCTGCAACCTGGGCATGTGCCCTAGACTAGGAATTGAACCTGCAACCCTTTGGTTTGGAGGCCGGTGCTCAATCCACTGAGCCGCACCAGCCAGGGCTAGATTTTTTTTAAATCATACTTTTCCGGCAGTGAGAGAACATGGGCGCAAAGATGATTAGATACACTGCAGTTCCGAGGCGGGGAGTGGGGCGTCAGGGCGAGCCGCTCACGGCCGGCCGCATTTCGCTGCTGGCAGTCGTCTGCTCTGGGCCTGGGCCGAGGACGTATTGGCTGAGCTGGGGGCCCTCCGGGGCAGAGAGCTGTCAGCTTCTGTTGATGGCGCAGGGCTGCCGTGACCGCTTGGGCAGTTAGAGGGCTTGGGGGCGTGAGCCGTTTTCCCAGGTGACGTCAGCTAGGTCCTAGGGCCACAGGGAAGGCTGGGATTTGGGCTGAAAAACTTGCAAACGGCAGAGTGAAGCCGTCAGGAGCCTAGCCATGCTTACAGCAGAGACGTTCTGGGGAGCAGGGTCTGTCCCAGGAGCCCTGCCCCCCCGCCCCATCCCCCAAAACATGGGCTTGGTGTTCAGGCTGTGGGTGAGTGGGTGGGTGCGGGGAGGCTGCACCCACTCATGGGACTTCAGTCCCTGCAGCCGACTGGGGCCGGCCGAGGGACCCACAGTGTGGGCTTTGGCTGCAGTGCCTGCCTGGAACCAGGTCGCACGATTCCACCCTGATGCCTGGCTACCACCCACGGCTCCTCCCTGGGTTCGAACCAGACTCCTGAGCAAGCTACCGAGAAACCAGGTGCCCCCAGCGGGGCCCGGAGAGAGGGGCCTGGAGCCGTTCCAGGTCCCAGCTTCCCGAAGCCCCGACCAGACAGGCGCCGGAGCTGGACTCCGAGGTCGCCGGCCGTCACCATGGTGCCGGCCAGGTGTGTGTGTGGGGGGTGCTCAGAGCTGGATCCCCGCACCCCCTCACGGCTCTCCGAGGCCCACTGACCCTCAGGCCAGTGCCTTTTAAACAGTGAGTGGCGTTTTAGCCATAAAGCTGTCCCAGTCTGACTTCCCACAGGAGTCCCGCCAGCCTCTCTGAGGTCCCAGGGAGTGCTGTCCCCATGATTGGGGGGGGGGGGGGGGGGTGGAGTCCCACCCCTCCCAGGATTTTGCCTCCTCTTCCTGGGAGGGGCGTGGCTTGAACCTAGAGGCTCCGAGACAGGGCTCGCCCTCGAGTCCTGCCCCCCTTCCCAGCAGGCTTTGCTGCGGATTGGACAGGTGAATGGGGACAGGGACGTCCCAAGAACAAGCGGCTGTGACGGTGACTCTTCTTCCAGATGGAGGCCCACGCTCCGCCGGTCACTCGTGAAAGAGCGAGAACACCGGGAACAGGGGCTTTGTGGTCTGCTTCTGCTGCTGGCGTCGTCATGTGCTTGCAGTGAGGAGGAGCCCCCCCCACCCCCGGCCCTGCGCCGCAGCCGCAGCCTGTGTCGGGGGCCGTGCCTGCGGGCGCCTGGGGGAAACACTAGTGCACTCAAGTGTGGCGTCATCGCGTCGTCCTTGTCACAAAGGGCACGCTCCTCCCCGACGCCCGGGCCGCGCGCCGGGACCCACCAGGAGTGACTTAGACCATTCTTGCCCCCCCCACCCCATATTTCACCATAAAAAAATTTAAACTCGAGTCACTGGTGCACACGGATTCTGCCTCTGGCTCCTTCACATGGTCCCCGACTTCAAGGCAACACGAGCTCCCGCTTTCTAAATGACAAAGTACCCCTGGAGCCACTGGGGGCTTTGATAGCAGCCACGGGTCGCCCCCTGTCCCGCCGTCCCGGGGAAAGGGGCCAGTCAGGCCGCAGGTCCACCTGCTAAAACAGCTCTTCCGTGATTTGACTGTCCCCGTGTTTAGAGCTTTTCATCACAGCCAGGGACGCAGAGCTCAGGACACAGGCCTCTGTCCCTGTCAGCACGGGCCCTTCCTTCCCTTCCACGCGGCATTCTGACCCTCGTACCCTGGGACGTGGCTCCGCCCCGACCCCTCGGCCGCTGGGGGTCTGGCTGCTTCGGCTGAGCTTAAAACACCCGGTTCCTGAAAGCAACAGCTCAAGTTTAAAGAGGCTGGACGGCCCCCGTGGTGAGAGGTGAGGGAGGGTCCGACAGGGGTCGCTTTGTCCTTTAAAGGCGTCATGCCCCTTTCCCTGCCACCCCCCCCCCCAGAGGCGCCCTCCGGACTGGGCAGAAGGACAAGCTCGTGAAAGCCTCGATCTCCGGCCCCGTGGCCTCCCGGGCAGGTGTTCGTGCGCCTGTGGAAGGGGCCTCAGGACTCCGCAGGGGCATGGGCCAGCTGCTCTGTCCCACTGGAGGCGACGTCGGGGTGTGTGGGGGGGGGTCCTGTCTTGGAAGAGCCGCTGCTCCTGAGAACGGTGGTGAGCACAGGTCTGGGCAGAGGTCCGGGCAGAGGCCTGTCTCATCCCTTCCGGCTCCGGAGAGCCCCCCGCGGGGATGCTGGGTGCTGTGACGCCCCGCCCTCAGACCTCCCCGCCAGCAAGGGACGTTCTGGGAAGGCGCCCTTGTGTGGCCGGTGTCTTCCACCTCCCGAAGACCCCCTTGGGAATGGAGATTTGCACAGGCTGTGGGAGAAGGGAGGGGTGGCGGTCACAGAAGTGCCTGTCCCTCTGAGCCTGGGACTGAGCCTGAATCCCAGTGTTAATTAAGCTGGGTCTTTCCTGGAGAGGGAGAGTCGCTGCTGGGGGACCCCGGAGCCTCCCCACGCCCGCCACAGGGGCCCCTGGGCCCACCGGCCCTGGTGGGGCAGCAGCTCAACGGCCCCCCCGGCAGAGACGTCAGGGGGCCACGCCAGGACGCAGGTGGCATCAGCCTCCCCCTGCACGCCGCCTTTCCCGTGAGTCATCACAGACGGCAGGGGCTGCGAGGCCAGGGTGGGGTTGGGGCTCCGAGAACGTAAGCTTCCAGACTTCGCCGTCGGAAGACATTCGATCACCATGTGAGCCCACACCCGTGAGGCGGCGCCGAGACTCAGCTCCGCCGCAGCCTGTACGGGGTGAGCCCGCCGGGAGTTAGAGACCCTCCCGCTGCCCCTGGGCTCTTGGAGCCGGAGGTGCTGCTCCTAGTGGCCTCTCAGGGTGGGGAGGACGAAAGGAAGGCCTGACCTCAGAGGGGACCCTTGTACTGTCAGTCGGCAGTGACCATTTTGCCGGGCGAGGCACCAGAGGGGACTTCTCAGCGGCGGCGACGGCGGGAGGGGCAGCTTGTGGACGCGGGAGCACAAGGCCCACCCGGCCTGGGGGCCCAGAGAGGGCGGTGTTTAGTGAGTGGCTCCTGACTGCCGCCTCTCTGCCTCTCTGCCTCTCTGCACCGTAAGGGTCTGAGAGAGGGGCGGGGCCTGCAGCAGGAGAGCGGGAGGGAGCCAGCCCCGCTGCTCCACGGGGTCCCTTGCCCTACAGGACGCAGGCACAGAGGTTTCTAAGTTCTCGGGGGACACTGCCTTCTCTTAAGAGAAGCTCCCCCCGTTGGCTGTTTCAAAGCAGTGTCCTGGCCGATGCCAGCCTTCCAGCTAGTGGCTCCCCTCCCCTCCCACCCCCATGGGAGGGGGTGGTCAGCTGGCACCCTTAGGTTCAGGCACACCCCAGGCTAACGGGTGTCTGTGAAAGCCTCGGAAGCTGTCCCCTGCTCCTGGTTTTACAGGTTTGGGGGGCAGCAGGAAGGCAGTGGGGAAAGCCCAGGGCTCCAGGGGTCGGGAGGAGTCAGGCTGGAAGGGACTCACGCAGCCCCCTGCGTCTGGGAACAAGAGCCAGCCGCCGGAGCAGACCTGGGCCTAAGTCCCGGCTCCGGCAGTAACTAGGTCGCCTTGAACAAGTTCCTGCGGACATTTTCCTCCTCCTTAAGACAATACCCACATGTCCTAACTGTAAGGGGGAGGGAGAGGCAGAAGCGCACGGACGTGTCACCACGGGTGCCACGCAGCGAAGCCCTGGGTGTGAGAAGGGGCGTTTCACGCTCCCGGGTGAAGAGCCCGTGTTGGGGTTCGGTTGAGTGTGGTTTGTTGCACACTCAGCCTTAGAAGGGTGGCCTTGAAGCTCACAAGGACACCTGAGGTCCTCGGCTGGCGTGTGCTGGCGGCCTGACCTGCAGGCAGGGCCTTGGGGACAGGAGGCAGCCCCCCAGGCTTCGTGGGTTAGCACGTGTGTCCTGCAGGTTCTCGAGTGGCCAGGGGCAGCCAGCGCCGGCCCCTCCCTCCCTCCCTCCCTCCCTCGCAGCGCCCACACCCCAGGAGTGCTCCGGCTGGTCCGATTACTCAGGGAGCCCAAGGGCAAGAGCCTCTGTTCCAGTCCTGCACTGCCCGGAAAGGAACCAGCGTCTCGACACTCAGGCCGCGCCCGTGGTGAGCCCTTGGCCCCTCTCCGTTCTGCTGGGCACCCCATTCTGAGGCTGCGTGGGCCACAGGAGGACTGTGTCACCAATTCAGGCCCCAGCAGCCCTTTAGACTGCCCCCTGCACCCCAGCCCCAAGAGGAGGTGATGAGCTGGCACCTGGAAGACATGGCCTGGGGCTCAGAGGCCAGCAGGCAGCGGCCAGCCCTGCTGTCCAGGGAGGGAGCTCCTCCGTTCAGGCCCCCAAGTTCGCCCCTTTACCCCCCATGTCTCTGTCTCTGGTTGGATGGTTCTAATGGCACCGGGCGGCCCGACTCTCGTGGCGGGCAGCCAGTGGCAGCTGCCAAACGGCTGCACACGGACCCAACCCCGGTCTCCCGCCTCCGACCCAGGTGCCTTCTAGAGGTCCCGCCTCGGGCTCTCCCAGCCTTGACCTTCACAGTGAGGCAGCTGGAGACCCTTGCCGGTTGTCCCCACTGAGGCCGGGCCCCTGGGCACCTGGCCAGCTCCAGCTTTTCATTTTATTGGGAGTGAAATGACTAAAGCGACACCTTGGCTCGTTGAGCCCAAGAGGTGCTGTTCCTGGTGTCGCCTTTTGAGGGGGCGGGAAGGCCTTCCCGCAGGGGAGGCTGCGGAGAGGGCGAGCAGGGCGCCCGGGGTGGGCTCTGTTGGCTGCAGTCTCCCGGGGCTCCAGGGGGAGGGCAGGAGCGGGGAGAGGGGGACGGGAGAGTCTTCAGGGAGAGGGAACCGGGAGAAAGAGCCAATTTTTGAAGCTCAAAAACCCTGAAACCACTCCACTGCCTGCCCAGCAGCCAGTCCAGAATCAGCGGAGCCTGACCCCCGGGGGACTGACCCCCGGAGACTTCCTGCGTCAATCAAACCCCCCTGGGTCTCCCTAACTTAGCTGCGTATCCCCACTCGCCTGCTTAAAGGTGCAAAGCACTGCCTATTACTTCCATTCAGATCGCTTTAATTCCCAGTGGGACGGCTGAGTTTTGTTAAATGAGTACCTCTGTGCGTTAGTTATGAATAAACACGCCCACTGTGTCCGTGAGTTTTGGGGCTTTTCTGGAGCTTTGATCACTCGCTCCTGAGGAGTCAGGTGTGTAGGGCTGGGTCCTACAGAAGACGGGCGGCCGCTCCCACGGTGAGGCAGTGCAAACGGGCAGGGCAGGGCCAGAGCTGAGAATGTGGACCTTTAGCTCTGCGACGGGCGCAGATTTGTTTACTGCATTTCATTTGTCCCCAGGACGAGGACGCCACTGACTCAATGAGCCTCAGCTGTCAGCTCCGATTTAAATCACGGCCTCTCGAAATGATTTCCTCTGTCAAGTTTTATTTTAACTGACACATATGAGGGTAATTTTAGCTAATGCATTTTAAACTTAATATACACGTTTGCTGCATCGTCACATGTAGCTTAAATAAAAATATTGGAGTATAAACAGTGTAAGGTGTTTGCGAACCTTTAGCCTACGCTGTAGGGGCCTTTGGCTAACGTTGAAGTTAATGAGGTTTTATACCCTCGAGACTGCCGAGCGCCCGAAATACCTTCCCTGGTTTCTAAGGGACGTGAGAAGTAACTTCTCCTGGGAGCAAGGCGCCCGGGCCACGCCACAGGACGGGCTTGAAACACTGTGTGGCCGCCACAGGGTCTCACGATGGAGCTACCTGTGGGCCGGCGTTGCCCCTGCAGCCGAGAGCCACCGTGGGGCTGGGCTGGCCCTCCCAGCCGCCCTGCCGTTGCCCAGGAAGCCAGGCCCCTGGGGCGACCAGGGCTGGGCTGGGGCTGCCTCCGGGATGTCCCCGCGATTGCCGCGGGGTGGGATTCTCGCCCTGGCTCGGGAATGCTGGGACGGAGTGCAGGGACGTGTCTGAGCTCACGGAGGGCTTCGTGGGGCTCGGCCGCTGCCCGGCCCCTGTCCGCCCGCCCAGTCGGCTCTAAGCCTCGCCTCCGTGGGGACGCTCTCTGGTGTCGGGGACACGGCTTCCACTCGCCCCTTTGCCTGATTGTGGGTTCAAACAGCACACGGCTGGCGACGGTGGAACGGTCACGTTGCTTTAAGGCCTTTTCAACAGCGTTTTGGAAGTCCTATTTCCACCCCTTCCCCCCCTCCATCCCCCCTACACACACTTGGGTGACTTGACCCTCTTGCCAAGGAGATCGCTCTGTCAGTGGGTCTTCACGGCCCACGTGCAGGGCGGCTGGTGCCAGCATCCACAGTGGGGGCCCACGGGCAGGCCAGGGCGTCTCCTCACACATGCTCCGCAGCCTCGCTGCGACCTCGACCTCGACCTCGCAGGCAGGGGAACGGCAGCGAGCCGGAGGGACCACCCCTCTGTGCTCAGCGGGGGAGGGGAGGATGAGCGGGAACACGCTTTCTTGCTTGGGAGCCGGAGACAGTCCTCAGAGAGAGGTCCACAGCGCAGAGGAGGCTGATGGGGTTGGGGGGCGAGGACTGCAAATGGGAAGAACAGCTGGCGCTGAGCCAGGGCTGAAGGAGGGAGAGGGCGGAGCCCTGTGTCTGTTCAGGGCGGAGCCATCTAATGGGGAGCTGTCTCTGCAAAGGTCCCGGGCGGGCTGCGCGGCCGGTGTCTCCAGGGCGGGGAGCACAGGCAGGGGGTCAGGGAATCAGGCAGGAAAGGCGGCCACCAGGGCACCTGGGCCCTTGAACATCTCTGTTGGGACTTTGGTTTTTTCTTTATGAGACTTGGAAAGCCCGAGAAGGTTTTGCACAACACAGCCTGACTTACGTTCTTAAAGGATACACTGCATGAGTGATAGTGATAAAAGATGCTCAATATCGCTAGCTATCAGAGAGATGCAAATTAAAACCACAATGAGATACCACTTCACACCGGTCAGAATGGCCATCATAAACAAAGCAGCAAACAACAAGTGTTGGAGAGGTTGTGGAGAAAAGGGGACCCTAGTGCACTGCTGGTGGGACTGCAGACTGTCACAACCACTATGGAAAGCAGTATGGAACTTCCTCAGAAAACTAAAAATGGATCTGCCTTTTGAACCTGCAATTCCACTGCTGGGACTCTATCCTAAGAACCCTGAAACACCAATCCGTAAGAATCTATGCACCCCAATGTTCATAGTAGCACAATTGACAACAGCCAAGTGTTGGAGGCAACCGAGATGCCCATCAGTAAATGAATGGATCAAAAACCTATGGTACATTTACACGATGGAATTCCATGCAGCAGAAAGAAAGAAGGCGCTCCTACCCTTTGCAACAGCGTGGATGGAGCTGGAAAGCATCATGCTAAGTGAAACAAGCCAGGCAGTGAGGGACAAATACCCTGTGTTCTCACCTTTAACAGGAACCTAAACAACAAAACAAAGAAACAAGCAAAATAGAACCAAAGACACTGAAATAGGGGACAGGCTGACAGTGACCACAGGGGAGAGAAGAGGGAATTTCAGGGGACAGTGGGAAGGGTTCACAGGAACAAACTTAAAGAACACATGGACAAAAACTAGGGGGAGGGTGGTAATGGGAGGGAAGTGGGGAGGGTTGGGTGGGTGGGCTGGGATGGGAGTAAAGGACAGAAAACTGTACTTGAACAATGATTAAAATTAGAAAAAAAGGCTGTTTAAAAAAAGAGTGATCTCCAGTGTGCGTGGGGCCCCTGGGTACACAGAATCAGCTGACTTAGAGAATGCATCTGAGGGGGAGTTGACCAGACCCCAGACCCAGTGGACCAGAAACAGTAGCCCCCCCATCTCAGCAAGCCCCCCGAGGGGGGACAGAGTTTTAGGATGCCCAGTTAAGTTTTAAGAATCGTATTTATTTTACAAAACAACGGATACTTTTTAGTATGACGACGTCCCATGCAATAGTGCATACTTATACGTAAAAGCACTTATTTGTCTGAAATTCAGACTGCAGTGGGTGCACTAGCTTCTGTTTTGCCAGCCCTGGCAGCCCTGCCTCCAGGTGAGTGGGGTGTTTGTCGAGTCTGGGGACCTCTCGACGTGGCAGTGACCGGGTGTGGTGACAGGAAACCGACATGGTGTGCAAGGAACCTCTTCACGCCTCCAGTTTTCTGGTGACGCCTCCCTTCCTCTTCCTCTGGCATGTGTGACACCTTCCTACGTGTCCCAGCCTGCCTCACGGGCACTGAGAAACAGAGGGACACACGTCTTATCCCCCATACGGCCGGAGAACTTTGAGGGGCGTGGCAGACAGAATAAGGCTCCCCGCAAGATGCCCATGTCCTAACCCTGGCCCTTGTGACGGTGTCACTTTATAGGCACAAGGGGCTTTGTGGGCGTAATTAAAGGTGCCGAGATGGTGTGTCCAGTGTAATCAAGGATCATTGCCAGAGGGGGGCAGAGGGGGGCAGGAGGGTCAGAGCCGGAGAGAAGGGGATGGCAGCGGGGTGGGAGTGGTGGAGAGGCGGGGGGCGGGGCGGGGGGATTTGAAGGGGATTCGAAGGTGCTGCGCTGCTGCCTTGGGAGTCGGAGGAGGGGCCGCAGGCTGAGGAATGCAGGTGGCCTCTGGGACCAAGGCGATGGACTTGCCCCTATAGCAGTGGGAGGGAGGACGGCAGGTGAGCTGGGCTCAGCGGAGAGACTGTCGTCAGAGGCAGAGACTAGAGCGATGTGGCCGTGAGCCGAGGGGTGTGGGCAGCCCCCAGAAGCTGGAGAAGGCAGGGCAGCAGGGAGGTGGTTTGCTGACACCTCGGTCTTTGCCCCACCGGGTGCTTTTAGGACCTCTGACCTCCAGAGCAGCGAGTGAATGCATGTGCATTGTTTCGAGCCACTGAACTTGACGCGTGTGTTATAATAGCAATAGGAAATGGATCCAAAATGAACTCCACCTCTCAGAGTGTCTTTCTCATTGGAGGGGGAGAGGAAGCAGGCCCAGACCCAGGGGCATGAGGCCCCCCCTCCCCCCCCCGGCCAAGCCTGGCAGAGGGCAGAGCCTCTGAGCTGTCTTCGGACCCCAGAGGCGGCTCTGTCCATGAACGGGGTGGTCAGCTGGCCCCCTGCCCGGTCCTCCTGGCCTCCCCAGGGCTGTGGTGCCCAGTCCTCTCTGGAGGGTGCCCGCCGTGGTAGCAGGTTCGCCGCCTTAGGCGTCCGAGTGGATCGCCTTTGGCGGCCAGTGGACAATTCTCTGGCTCACGACATGAATTATTTCTGCCTCAACTACCCCAAAGCGGTACTGTGTTACCTCTGAAGAATTCACCCTTGGGAAAACAGCCAGAGACTAAGTGTCACCAATTTCCAAGAAGGGTTGTCGGCATAACCACCCAAGAGGCCTCTGCCCTCATAAGCGCATCGTTCCCAAAGCCCCCGGCAGTTCCCTACGACACAGAAGGGCACGTTGAAGGGGTGGACCTGCTTCCTCGCCGTGAGGGGACCCAGCCACGAAGGGGCCGGGCCCGGCCTGGCGTCTGTGGGGTCGGCCCATGGAAGTCTGGCGCGGGCAGGGAAGGGGCAGCTGAGAACCAGGGGGGTTGAGGCCGGGGTTCTGCGTCCCTGAGCCTGCTAGTTCCCGCCCGTGTGTGTGTTCGTGTGTCAGAGCCACACTTCTCTCGCCCGCAGAGGGGGTGTGCTAAACCCCAAATGCTGCCTCCCCGCCCCCTCACTGGAGAAAAGTCAGCTGGGCCGGGCCGGGCCGAACCGGTCACCAGTGACTCAGCAAAACGTTCCTCTGAGGCTGCTGTGAACGGGTCTGGCCGATGTGGTTCGAGTCCACAGTCAGCTGACTTTGGAGTGGGGGTGTCCTGAGTGGGCCTGGCTTAGTCAGGCGGGCAGAAGACCTGACGGGGGGCTTATGCTTTTCTCGGGGAGAGACTCCCACCTTTGAAGAGCATGTGTGTGGCTCCAGCCCGGCTGGGGCCCCCTTTCCGACGGCCCACCCACAGCCTTTCAGACCGGCGGGCTGCCCCCCACTCCCCACTGTGTGGCCCCACTCCTTGTGCTACATCAGTCTCCCCCCCCCCCCCGCACCCCGTCTCTTCCCATCCCCACCCTCTACACACCCCACACCCGCCCGGCTCCGGGTCTCCGGCCCAGCCTGGACGGGTAGAATTCCTCCTTTGCCGGATCAATGATTCTACCTCCAGTTTTCCCCAAAGCCTGTGGGCAGATACTCCTGTTTCAGGCCCAGTTACGCCCGGAGCCGCAGTGTGGGATTGTGGGAAGCCCGAGCCATCGGGGGACAGAAGTCCCCACCCGCCACCTTCACCACTGAACGTGGGCTCCCGGACAAGTCGCTGCGGGTCCCCGGGCCTCCCTTCCCTCGTGTGGCTGCACCGCTCTCTGGGTCATGGGCTCAGTTCAAGTTTGCTTTTCCACGGCCTCTTCCGTTCATCATGTCGCGTTGCACTTCTGGCTTTTTTCCCGGGCCGGGGGTGAGGAGGGAGTTTTAAGAGTTTTATACTCTTAAAACGGTGAGCTGAGCAGGGGCCAGCGTGAGAGGGCGGGCAGCGGTGCACCGACTGCCGTCGGCGAGGGCGTCAGCTCCTGTTACGTCCTGCCCTCGCTTCCCTCCTCCGGCTCAGGGTCCCTGCGGCAGGGCCACGGGCCGTCCACGGTTCAGTGTCTCAGCTTCACTTGGTGGACGCACGAGGTTGGTGAGATTACATGGAGACCCTTAGGGACGATTTAAGGACGGAAACAGCAACTTTTACTAGGGCTGGGGACTCGGGGTGACGAGGTCACCACCCCACACTCCAGTCCTGCCTGACTACCTGCATTTCTGGGGACCTTGTCCCGTGTTCCCAGCATGTCCTTCCCTCCCGACCCCGACTGTGACTTCGGACCAGTCACTCGGCACCTCCCGGCCTCAGAGTCCCCCTGTGGAGGACGCAGACGGCTCCGAGGGCCGGGACGTGGTGGGAGCATGACATGAGACCGTGAAGTGTCAGCGTCACCGTCACCGCTGTGTGAGAGCCGGGAGACAGGACAATGAGGACACCACTACCTTGGCGTGTCGTCTGAAAGCCAGGCACTGGGGAGGTTGAGGGGGGAGGGTGTGCAAGGTGTGCCCTTTGTGCAACGGCGCACTGCTCAGGAGGAGGGAGCTCCGTCCTCTCGGGGCTGCTGCGTCACCGGAGGCGTGAAGACGGTCACAGCGCGTGCCGGGACTCAGGGAAGCGGTGACTCGGAGCGGCCATGCATCCTGCACGCACCCCTCTGCGGCCCACGCCGTCCCCTCCCCCCGCCCTGCTGTCACCGCCTGGCCATCTGGGTCGACCTGCCCACCCTGCACTTCCCTCTCCACCCCACGGTCACTCTCTTTGTCCTGCTGGCTCCCTTTCTTCTTGCTCGGGCCGCGGGAGGCTGGCCTTTGCCAGGAGCCCAGGACGTAACGGCGCGGGTGTGAGCCCACTGCCAGCCGGGGCTGCCGAGACGTGTAAGTGGATTAAGGTCCAGCCAACATTTATCACGCTCCCGGGGCGCCAGGGCTGTGCTGGAGGCTGCTCCGTGGCCTGGTGTAGGGAGCTGAGTGGCCGCCCCCCCCGCCGGTACCTTTTGGAAAGGATATTGCCAAAACGAGGGGCCAGGCCGAACCCCGGGAGGTGCTTGGATTCGGTTCTGCAGATCTCATTCTTCATCTGAAAACAGGGCATGACCTGTGGGGGCTTCCTCCTGCGAGGATCTGGGGGTCCTCCGCGACCGGACGTGCAAAGCGCCCCGTGAGCGGTGCCGTGAGCCGTCACGTCTGGGCGTCGAGCGCTCTGTCCTGGTGGGACCAGGGCCGCGTCGGTTATTCGAACAGAGAGAATTTGGAGTAGAGCGTTGTCAGTCACGTAACCAAAGGGACGGAAGGGGCCCCCTAAGGTGCCCCAGAGTTAGCAGCTGCGGGGCTCCGGAATCCAAGAGGAAAGCCCAGAATGACTGATGTTAAAACTCGGACATTTGGGGGACAGGTCGTGGAGCTGAAACTCATCCCCCATGGGGTGGGGGGCTACTCGGCGGATACTCTGGGTGTGAGGGGCCCCGAAGGAGCTGGCTCGCGAGTGTGGGGAAACTGCAGTCTGCACTCAGCCACTCTCGGGGCAGGGTAGGGCGTGGCCAGTGCAGGGGGGGCCGACCTGGGGGGCCAGCACACAGGTGGGGACGGGTCCCTCCTCCGGCCGACGGTCCTGCTCCATTGTCCCCGAGGCCAAGGCTTGTTGTGGAACCAGGCGGCCAAGCGGCCATGTACCCTGCGGTCCCAGGTCTGTGTCACAGGGCAGAGCATTGGCAGGGTGGGGGTGGGGCTGAGACCCAAGAATTTCACAGCTGGCACGTGGCCCTCATTTCTAAGTCCTGCAAGATCCTGGCCGAGCAGCTATTGTCACTTCCACTTTATGTCACCGAAAACTGCAGCTGAGAGATAATTCAGCTTCCCCAGCCTTCAGCAGCCGGAAGCTTCCAGAACCAGGATTATAATCCGGTCCTGTCTGACGCCGCAAGATTCCCTGAGGGTTCCCTTCTGACTCGTTTTACTTCATATGCAACTTCAGGGCTCCATGAATATGTACCCCTCTCCTGGGTCCCATCACACGCAATGGGGATACGACAGGGAACAAACAAGTCATAACCCACCCCCTCCTGGGATTTATAACCCCTATGATGCATTCCCAGCAGGTATGCGCAGCCCCACTCTTTATGGCACGAGGCTCGCCATTTTAGTAAATTTAACAGAATTTTGAGTGTATGCATAAACATAAAAGTTATACCATTTTACCAATGGGAGCAACTAGGGAGGGAATTTCAGAACAAAACAGTGGTGGACTCCGAATTCTGAATTTTCAGCAGGCTTCCCCATTACCTCCTCCATTTCTTTAACTATTGTTTCTAGGTTGTTGGACACTTCACTTGCTTCCATGCACTCTTTTATTTCCCATTTCTTTCCTCTGTGACTTCAAAGCACACACTTTGGGGGTTCGGCGGTGTTTTACTCTTGTAAGTCGGTTTCTGATTTAATTACGGTAGGACAAGCGATTGTAAACTGTCGATACACTGAAGTTTGTTAAGACAGTTTTATGTGGTGTGCGAGAGGCAGGGGCGTGCGTCTTAGTATATTCTTAGAATTGTACAAGTATGATCACAATTTGCCTTTGGAGATTTTTTTTTAAAAGATTGTACTTATTTATTTTTAGAGAGAGAGGGGAAGGGAGGAGGAAAGGGAGGGAGAGAAACATCGGTGTGTGGTTGCCTCACACACGTGCCCGAGTGGAGGCCCAGCCCGCAACCCAGGCCCGTGCCCCGACCTGGAGTCCAGCCGGCGACCTTTCGACGTCCGGGACCCCGCCCCGCCAGCCTAGCCGGAAGCTGACCCAGGTAATTAGGGTGAGATGCAGCGTTTTTGAGTCCTAGTCCGTGTGAGTCGGCGGGTTTGATTTACTTTGGGGCAGCGCTGTTTTGTATCTCTTCCATGGGTCTGTCTTTTTCTCTCAAACAAAACAAAACACCTATAAGAGCACACAGAAGCAGATCTCATTTTAACATTACAACCGTTCCCTTGCAAGGCCGGTCCTTGGCTGCAGATGGGGACTCGGGTTTCGGGGGAGCCTTCCCAGAACGGGGAGGGGTAGCTGCGGGTGCCTAGACCGTGCAAACGACGTGGTGGCCGCTGAGCCCACCGCCCTCCCGGCAGCCCAGAGTTCGGCCCCTGGCAGGCAGGGCGGCTGCAGCGCGAGGGCCCTGTGACCACCTTGGGCCCCGAGTACCCGACGAGCCTCCGTGGTGGACAGCCCTGCACGTGGGCGGTGTCCCCTCGCTGGGGGAGTGGGCGCCCCTCACTGGGCGGAGGCTCTTGGAAACGTGGCCCCGGTTTGCTCTGGGTTTTCCCCACGCACCTCTGCTGGTCTTCTCTGTGTCCGTCTGCGATAGCGCCCCTCAGCCAGGGGCCCCGTGAGTCCTCCTAGGGACGTGTGTTGGGGACCCCAGATACATCGCTGTGAGCTGCAATCGTCACACAGGTAGGGACCGTGTTTTGGGACCCCCCTCCCCCCGCGATCATCACCCGGATGTCCTGCATGCATGTCACGCTGGTTCCCTCCCTATTTTGTTCAGAGAGGGAACTAGCATTCATCGTTGGAGGGAAAGACTTGGGCCGTGGGGAGGACTGGGGCTCTAGGAGGGGCACACCCAGAAATTCAACTGTTCGACCGCCTTGCGTGTGTCCCCAGGAGAGGAGCCAGTATGAAGAGGAGAAGGACCCACGCAGTCGCCGCGGGCCGCGCGTGGTCATGCTGCTGCCCCTTTGCCGGCTCGCTTCTTCTGCCCGAACCGCTGTCCTCCCGGCTTCGGCCAGAGCTGACGCGCCCTCGCCCTTCTGCCCGCGTCAGAACGAACCAGCGGCCGTGCCCAGGAAGCCGGGGGCTTCGGTTACGGTGGCACTTAACGTGTTTGTTGATTACATGTCATTCATGCACCGCGTTCCCTCCCAGGGTCTCACGAGAGGTCACGGAAGAGTCTGGGCTACGAGGAAGGGAGTTCACGCGTGACCCCGCGTGCCCGCGATGGGCGGTTGTGTCTTAACACAAAATTGCATGCCACGCTCTAGATAGATCCTACGGGAGACACGCCACGCTCACGAGCCCGAGCCCACGGTGAAATGCCCGGGCTTGTTTTAGATGAGAGGGGACCTGTTTTTACACGGCTCCTTCCCACCCAGTGTACGCTCTCGCGGGAGCTCGGCGGATGAGAGCTTGGCCTGCTTCCGTCTCATTGCGGATCAATCCGCGTGAATGACAGTTTCCGTTGCTCGAGATTTGCGTTGAGTTAGTGAAAGCAGGGAAGAGACGCTGGGGGAGAGGCAGCCCCCTTCCAGCCCTCCCACGCGGCTTCCCACGCGGCTTCGTTCCCCGGGCGCGAGGGCAGCGAGGGCTGAAGCTGCTGCAGAAGGAACCGCACGCCCACCTCTTTCTGCGCGTCGCCCTGCTTGTCCCGGAGGCCGGAGCCTGGCTTCCTCCGCGGCGGTGCGGGGGGGATGTGAGCTCCCAAGTGACTGCACGGGGGTCTGACCCCTGGCTGCTCCCCGTCTGCGACAGGTGCCATTCTGGGTGTCTTCAAACGGACCTCACCGTGCCGTCTCATCCTCTCTGCACCCCTGCGAGGCTCGGAAAGTGACGGCCTGCCCCAAAGTCCCAGCGTCGGGACTGCGAGGTGCCCAGACAGACGCCTGGGTCTAAGCCGGACCCTCTGCTCTTGGTCGGAGCAGACGGTTTGGTGTGCCTTGTTCCTGGGAACACAGCCTCCTGTCCCCATATCCCCTGTCCCTGTCGCCCTGAGGTGCCTCTGCCTCCATGCTGTCCCCATGCTGTCTGGTCCACGGTCACCTTCTTCCCTGTCTCCCTGCAGATTGGCCTGAGCCACATGAACAGCGAGGGAAGAGCTTCCCTGGGGTTATGAGCCGGAAGGGGCCGGCCTCAGGTGCCCGCTCCGTGGCGCACCTGCCGATTGGCCTCGGGCAAGTCAGCGATTTCGGCTCCCTTCCACGTCAGGCGTCACCTCTGGGCCCGCCCCGACGGGGTTTTTGTGTGCTGACCGAGATAATGCAGACAAAGCGCTGTGGTGCACAGGAACGAGTCGGTTAATGCCGGTCAGGCCGGTTTGGTGCGGGGTTCGAGCTGGTCCCCACACCCCACTGGGGGAAGGACTATCGCCCCCGTTTCCCAGGTAAAGGAAGGGCGCTCCGGGAGGCTGACTAAAGCATCCAGTGCCGCACAGTGAGTGAAGATGTCAAGGTCAAAGTCAGGCCCGGGGGCTCCACGGCCTCTTGCTTTCCCCATTCTCTTTTTTCCGGTGGCTTCTGCGGCCCCTTCTCACCAGGGCCAGCCCCTCCCCGTTGTTAGAGCCCCTCCTACAACGAGCACCTGCCTTCGTGGCCCCCAAGCCCGTACAAGAGCTCTCCCCTACTCTGCGCCTGCACCCGCAGACCTCGGCGTGGCTGGGGACGCCCCAAACCACCGCGCTCTGCGGTGACCGTGACCACTAAGGTGTGGCCTGTCACGTAGCTCCCGCATCGTCACCCCTGGCCCTGCGGTGGTCACTGTCCCTCTGTCTGCACGGCAGCCTGCTTCTGCGCTCAGGCCTCCCGCAACCTGCCCCCAGCCTCCCTCGCAGGTGACGGTGTCGCTTCCAGTTGGAAAGACAGGAGCGGGAAGAAGAGAGATTCCCCCCCACGTTTCTGCTCCCAGCCTCCTCCGTGTCCGCACGGGCACCTGCACCGTCTGCCTCCGCCCCAAGCCCCACGGGGAAGTTCCCTGAGTCAGTTCTCATCGCTCCCTCCGCTTCTCCCTCCCTCCCTCCGCGCCCAGCCAACCGCGGGTCCGCCTTCTGCCAGGGCGGCGAATTTTGGAGAAGACGGCGGCATGCATCTGCCGTGTTCCCCTCGGTGCAGGGGTTTGAGACTTATCCGTGGCGCTGCGTGTGACAACACAGTAGCCGTGTCTCCTTGTTCTAAGTGGCGTGTCCCCGGTGCACAGACCAACAGGTGCCTCTCCATTTTCCCGTCCGCGGCCATGGGGGCCGTTTCCCGTGTTTGCCCATCACGGTGGAGCGGCTGAGGGCCGACCTCCTCGGGCACGGCCGTGGAGGCTGCAGGACAGGTTCTGGGGACCAGTCCACGCTTTTGCTTCTCATCGCCACACGGGGACCTAACGTCCTCTCTCTCGTGTCTCACGAGAAACTACTGGAAAACTCTATGTCGCACAGCTCACTCGACCACCCTTTTCCTTTCCTCGTCCAAACACGCCCTCTCCACGCCGGCCGGCTTCCTTGTTCTCGCACGGGTCCGAGCCGGTGCGTGCAGTGTCAGCGGCCACGCGGAGTCGCCGTGGCCACAACAAAAACGATCTCGCTCTGAGAACAGGCTCCAGTGGGTTGGCTCTCCAGACATGTTCCCGCGTCCCTGTGGGATTTAGTGCGAGTCGATGCGCGAGATCAAGTCGGATTTCGAGACCGAAGAACCCGGCGAAGCCAGGAGGCCTTAAGAACAAACCTCAACTGTATAAACGAAAGCACAGTGGATTGTCTGACTGTCCTTCCCTTGGGAAGTCCGCGTTGGAAAATACGTCTGTTTCACACGTCCAAAGGCAGAAGGGCCCCCGTTCGCTGCTGCTGCTGCATACAGGCCCCCCCCGAACGCAGCAGCCTAGCCCGGTGCTGCGTGCTGACCGCAGGAGGCCGTGGTCTGGGCGGGGGCTGGGCTCCCAGGGGCAGTCGGGGGCTCCATCCGGCCTCAGCTGGTCTCACCTGGGGCCTGCGCATGATCCGTCGTCGGCTCCCAGAACGGCTGGGGACCAGCAGAGGCTCTGCCAGGCCTCCGGGGTCCTCCTCCACATGGAACCCCATCTTCTCGCAAAGAAAACTAGGTCCGTTGTCATGGAAACCGGCTCTCCGTGTGAGGGAGGAGGCTCTCGGTTCCTTTTGGGGCCCGGGCTTCGCCTGACAGGCCGTCAGCCCGGCAGCGGGTGCAGATGCGGGCTGTGCCCTCGGGGGGCGATGCTTCTCCCCGCCGGTCTACCAGCGCGGTCGGTCTACCCACCGAGGTCTGGAAAGTTCTCAGCTCCGCGGCCTTTTGTGCCCGTTTGCTCTGAATCCTAGATGCGGGGCCAGTCCGCTTCTGTCCCGGGCTCGGGGTGGCCGACTGCTGCCGTGGGCCCGACCGAGCCTTTGTGAGCAGGGCCGCGGCGGGCGCGGACAGTCTCTTTGTGCCGTCGTCCGTGCCGCCTTCCGCCTGGTGGCCGCAGAGCTGGGTGCTCGCCGCTGCCCTCGGTCGGCCCGCCAGGCCTCAACGCTTACGGCCTGGCCCTTCCCAGGGGCCCCCTGTTCAGCACCGCCTTGCAACTGTAGGGCCTCGCAGGCACTGGGGTGCGTGACCACCCTGTGAGTCCCTCTGCGTACCTGCCGCACCCCCGGGACGGTGGTGGCGGATCTACCTGGAAGGGCGCGTCCCACCCGCCCCACGGTCCTCTGTTTCAAACCCTCTTGGCGTGCGCCCTCCGTTTACTTCTCCCCTGGACGAATGTCAGGGCCCCTCGTGGGTGTGGCGGTGGGAGCGGTGGCACGTAAGCTGACTGGACGACAGCGAACGATCGCGTCACGGGGCGCGTGCCTCTGCGGCCCCCCCGCACGGCGCCCTCCCCACTCAGACCTGCTGCTGGCCTGCCGACCACGTTCGGCGACATTTTCGTGCGAGCAGGTGGTCTTCCTGGTTTTCGTTATGTGGTTTCTCCTTCCACAAGTTGTGTTCACGTATTGTAAGTGTGTCAAGGTGTTTCATCCGTTTTACGGCTCTTATGAGAGAAAAATGTCTTCGTGCACTTAATAGTAAGCGTTCAGGCGCATTAGAAGGAGCCATTCAGCCCCACTTAACGGGGTAATTTAATTAAAGCCAGTTCTCTGAGACTCTCGGCTACACCTCCCCTCAGAGGCTCTCTTTGCATATTTGCATGCATTTAAACGTAGGAAATCACACACCCCTCGCAAGTACTTCAAGAGGTGCGTCTCCCGCAGCAGCCCGAGCGGCACCTAACCGCCACTGACGTCACTCTCCTCAGACGCCTGCAGCGCTGTCACTCACGCTGCCCTCTTGGCACGGCTGACCCTTCCCAGTAAATCCTGCGGTCCCAGGTTGCGCCTTCTGGTGCTTTCCGCCGAATCCGCTCGAACGCTCCTGCGCCTCTTCCATCATCCCTGTGGTCACCGGCCTCCTCGGGTTCCAACTTGGCTCCGGGAGCACCGCCTGTCTCTCCTTGGCAGGCGTCTGGACGTGGCCTTGACACTGATTTGAAAGGACTGGACTCTCGGGTTAAGGGGATGGCAGCCACAGCCCGGGAAGGACGGGGAGGGTGCCCCATGTCCCTCCTTGCCGTCCAACGTGACACTGGAGCCAGTTCCCCCAGGAATTCTAGCGCCGTGCGGCGACTCCCCCGTCCCCGCTGCGGTGCGTGGGGCTCGGACGCCCGGCCCCCTCCCCCCGCCACGGGGGTTGTGGGCACCAGTCTCGCGGCTCCGCTCAGAGACGCGGCGTGTTCTCCGGCCGGCCGGCCGGCCCCCAGGTGCTCTCATTTCCAGGGGACAGATGGCCGTGCGGACTCCGCGGCTCCGCGCACCGGCGGCCGCGTCCCGGCTCCAGGTCGCTCCAATATGTCTCTGGCTCCAACGGCTGGTGGATAATTTCCTGGGCCCGTGCGCCATGGAAGATGCCAAGTCATACTTATTTCGAGCCGTGCTCGTCCATGTCTAAAAGATGGATTTGCTCACTGGACGAGGCGACTTCTGGTTAGCCTGGTTTTAACGGAACAAGGGGGCGCTTGGGAATAACTGTGGTACGAAGATGCTGTCACGATAGTGTGGTGTTTGCCTCGAGCAGGTGTCACGGGGGCTGCCTTCCAACAGAGCCGCCAAGACGTATGTCCTGGAGATACAAAGAGATGCTTCTCACACGGCTCCAAAGAGAGAACTGTAGAGAAATGCATGGACAGTCTAACATTCGTGTTTTCTTTTTAAGGAATATTTGTCTTTACAAACTCAAATGTGCACACCTGGAGATGGCCTGGGAGGTAGTGAGCTCTCCAGCAACAGCGGTATTTAAGTAGGAAAGGGATGCTTGCTGAAGAGTAACGGGGTTGGGATTCAACTCTTCTTATTCCCGATAGTGGCGAGTATGCTATTCTGCATTTTTTAAAAAGAATTTACTTCTTTTTAGATAGAAGGGAAGGGAAGGGAAGGGAAGGGAGGGAGAAAGAGAGGGAAAGAAACATTAACATGTGAGAGAAATATTGATCGGTTTCCCCAAATGGGGGACCAAACCCTGCAACCCCGGCATGTGCCCTGACTGGGAGTCGAACCAGTGACCTCTGGCCTTGCAGCCCACACGCAGCCCACTGAGCCACCCTGCTTGGGGCTGCGGTGTTCTGCCCGGAAGACATGGTCCAGGGGAGCAGGCACGGCTCAGGCACTGGTGTTGGGCACAGCCAGTTAAAGGCCTTGGGGCCCATCGCTTCCTCTCCCCAAGCCCGAGGTCGCCCCGCGAGGAAGCCCAGGCCGCGCAGACGCCCCGTCTCTGCATGCATCTGCTGACACTGCTGACACTGCTGTCACGGAACACCGCAGGCTGGGGGAGCTTTAAACAACAGAAAGTGCTTCTCGGAACACTGGGAGCCAGAAGCCCAAGATCAAGGTCTCAGATGGTTGGTGTCCTTTGAGGACTCTCTCCCAGGTTGGCAGACGGCTGCCCCAGCCCGGTGTCCTCACATGGTCTTTCCCGTGTCCCAGTCTCTTCTTCTCTCAAGACAGAGGTCGGGTTGGGTGAGGAGCCACCTTGACGGCCTCGTTTGAACCCGACCGAGTCTTTGAAGGCCCCGCCGCCGAACACAGCCACATTCTGAAGTCCTGGATTAGGGCCGCGGCTTACAAACTTCAGGGGGACACAGGGCAGCCCGTTAGGGCCACCTTCTTCCCACAGGCACCCTGCGGGTGTCTCCCATCCCTACCGGGACAGAGAACCAGGGGCGGCGTGCTGCCGCCCAGAATCAGCCCCCTGCAGAAAAGCCTTGGATGGAGATTTCCCGGGGGAGATGGGGGAGATGGGGGAGATGGGGGAGATGGGGGAGATGGGGGAGATGGGGGAGATGGGGGAGGGGCGCACATGCCCCACGGCACACGGTTTATAACCACGAGTCGGCTTTTCTCCTTTTGAAACAGGCGGATCAGAGGCAGCGTACCCCCTCAGGGCGCATCTTCTCCCCGCCGCCATGCCTCCCTGCCCGGGGAGCTCACCACCTCTCAGCGGTCTCGCCCGCGTGTGCACGCGTGAGTGTGCACAAATAAACCTCCCCTCTGTGAAGGACGAGTGTCGCCTCAGGCGTTCCACCCGGCTCCTTGGAGCCCGCCCTTCGGAGCGGCAGAGGGAGGGCTTCTCCCTGGCACCCGGGCCCCTTCTGGACGGGGCAGTGTTAAGTGCTTTTCCTCTGTTCTCTCTACCTGCTCCCTGGGGCCCACCAAGCCCCCAAGCCCCCTGTTCTTTGTAGACCCCGTGCCCCATGCCCTGATGAAAGCCTCCCTCCTGTATCAGGCAGAGATCACCGTGTCTCCCTGTCCTCACCTGGGCAGACCCACCTGGGCAGACCCACCTGGGCAGACCCGCCTGTGATCTGCAAGCAAAGGGGTTAC
This sequence comes from Phyllostomus hastatus, assembly GCF_019186645.2. NCBI lineage: Eukaryota > Metazoa > Chordata > Mammalia > Chiroptera > Phyllostomidae > Phyllostomus > Phyllostomus hastatus. Next base: position 47,146,795 of record NW_025334017.1, on the reverse strand, counting down.
CTGCTAGCAGGTCACGTCCTTCCCAGAAGGCGACTGATGCGACCTTCAGAGACGCGTCCCCAGTGCAGCAGGCCCGCCCTGGGGTGTCCCCTGACCACACACTTAGTTGTAGGAGTCTTCCCGTCTCCGCTGGGGAGAGGGAGGGGCCGGAGTGTGGACCACGCTCACGGAGGCTTCCCCCCCACCCCCCAAATGACAGGATGAATAGATGAATATGCCCTAAAAGAAAGTCACAGACTCCAAAGGGCAACGTGCTTATGTCCTCACGTTGGAGGTAAGCTACCCGAGTCTTGGGAAAGAGGGCGTCAGTTCACCCACTCATAGGACACTGATTACAAGCAGGGGCTCTTGGAGGAACACCGCACAAATGTTTCATCCATTGATTCAACAAACGACTCCCCCAGTGCCAGCAGAGACAGTGAGCCTCAGAAAATGATTTTTTTTTCCCCAAGGAAAACTGAACTAAGTGGTGCAGCTTCGATGTGATTTCAGGTCATCCCTCTCAAAATCCGAGTCCTTTGCACATTCGCTCGCTGACAGAGGTGTCCTGGCTCCACGCCACGGGCCAGGCGCTGTTCTAGATGCCGGGCCCGCAGCCTGAGACGGTCGGGGCGAGCTGGGCTGATGGACGCGCCTGCCGTGTCCTTCCGCGCGTTGCCAGGGACAACAGTCCGTCCCGGGCTTGGGTGCAGAAGGGGGCAGAGAGCTCCCGGACCCCGTCGATGGCTAAACTCCTCGCGTTCGCTATGGGTGTCTTTCCAAGTGTTAGGGTCCCACATCCGAGTGACCCCGATTGTTCAAATTTCTGCCCCATGTCTTGGAGGGGGGTCTGGGCGGCTCGGAGAGTCCAGGAAGGGCTCGAGGAACCAGCCCCCCACCTGCCCTGCCCTTCTCCCCGCCCTCCTCCGACCCCCCTCGGCTCCCCGCAGGGTGGCCTCAGTCTGCACCCTCTCTGCAGGCACGTCCCAGCCTGGCCCTCGCGGCTGGGGGCGGGGGCTTCTCGGTTTCCCAGGTCCCAGCGCCCGGGGCCTGGGGCTGAGTGCTGATTGGCTGCCCGGGTCACGTGACCCGCGTTTGTCCGAACCTGCATCCAGGACTTGAGGGACCGCCACCCGCGTGGCTGTCGGCGGAGGAGAGGAGGGCGGGGAGGAGGTGAGGTCCGTCCTCAGAAGGGGAGGAGGCTCCAGCTTGCCGGACAGGCGGGAACTAGCGCCTCAGACCGGAGGGCGGCCCTGACTCAGGATGGGCACGGAGCGGGGCGATCCGCAGGGACCGCCCCGCGTGCAGATCCCTGGCCGGGTGGCGTGTTCGCCAGCGGGACGCAGGAGCCAGGCCTGTCTGTTCCCCCTCCTGGCCGCGAGGTGGCGCCGAGGAGGCAAGGTGCCCAGGGCCGTGCAAGGAGACCACCCAAGGGGGCAGGAGTGGCTTCGGTCCCTTTCCTGTGGTTCCGCCTGTGACGTGTGCATGTGTCTGGTGGGGCTCGTACAGGGGTGGGGAGGGTCTGCGCTCCAGACAGGGGAGAGGCACGGCACTCAGAACTTCGTATCCTAAGTCATGGGGAGGGGGTGCGGGCGGCCCACAGACCAGGCAGGAGGGGGCAGCTTCGCCAGGCCCCGTTCCCTGACTGCGCTCCGTGTACGAGGTGACGGGGGCCGAGGACAGATCTGTGGGTTCCACGGTTTGCTTTGCGTCAGCCATGCCTGAAATTCCGTTTTCTCTTCCCTAATCCATACGGTTGATGCCGATTTCTTCGTTCTGTGTGTTCCGGGGACGCCTGGTTTGCCTGCAGGTGGGTGGGGAGGGGAGCCCTTGAACTGTCCAGAGCCCTCAACAAAAACCCACCCCTCCGACCGGTCCAGCACGGACAGTGACAGACCGAGGCATTCCTGACGGGGGAGGTGGGCAGACGTGAAGGGGAGAGACCACAGTGAGGATGAACGGCCGAAGCAAGATCCCACCGACTGTTCCAGAAAGGAAATTCCGGAATGGGGAAAGGTGTGGAAGGGAATAGGAAAGCTGTCGTGGCGGGGGACGGGGCCAGGATGGGTCACGACAGCTGCCGGGGGCACACAGTAGGGCCAGGGGTCCCAGGGATGGTCTCCAAGGGACCCTGAACTCTGGAGGTGGGATATGAATCGGCGCACCCAGGTGCATTTCTCCGGGGAAGAAACCTCTGCCTCCATCTCGTTTTCAAAGCTCCCTCGAGAGACGCAGGCGCCCAGAAGCGCTCTGCGGTGGGGCTGCCGGAGGACGGGGTCGTCGTCGTGCCCAGGGGGCCGACCCCGCCGGGGGCTAAGAGGGTGGGTTTCCTTTCCTCCGGGGACCAGGATTTGACCATGAAGGTCTGCTCTTCAGAGCCCCGTAATCCGATTATTTCGGCGGAAGGGAACTTCACTGCTAAGTGACGTGGGGGCGAGCGCCAGGGGCCAAGGTGCCCGGTGAGAGGAGGCAGGGACGGTCAGGGAAGGCCTGGACACGCCAAGGTGCCTTTGGAGACGGTTAAGTGGGTCTGCGAGGAGCCTGCCACATCTGGCCGTGGGGATAATTAGATTAGGCGGCAGAGAGGAGGAGGGGAGGGCCTCCGTGTAATCCGCCCGGACTCTGCCAGAGGCCCGAGGTGGATCTCAAAATAGACCTCTGCAGAGGTGACCTCGGCGCCCGGCTGGGGCCCGGGCCCGGGAGCCTCTTTCGTTGCACAGCAGCTTCTAGTCCTGGCTGGCTGAGGGGTGAGCTGAGGATCAGAACTCCCCCGGCGGCTGGTCTGCAGACTCCCCCCACAGCTCCTGTCCCCGCTTGTTCCAGGGCCCCTGACCTGGGTGTGGCCCCTGGCGCCTCTGCTCTGAGCCCGTTCCTGGGTGATGCCGACGCCCATGGGAGTTCAGTTCGGTTGCCGGTGACCTAGTTTCTGGTCTCCAGGCCTTGGTGTTGGAGAGGCCTGGAAGCGAGACTCCCACGGTGCACCGGGCACCCTGCATGTGGGTGCCCCACCGCAGCTCCCCAAGGGTGCCTGTATTCACTGCGGTGGCAGAGAAGGGCACCGAGGTTCTGAGGGGACCAGAGACCCGCCCCAGGTCACCCAGCAAGTGAGTGGCGGGCAGCAGACCACATGCCTTCTCCCGGGACCCCCCAGGTCACTGTCACCTGGGCTTCCTGCCACAGTCCACAGAGGCCCCGCTGTGAAGTGCAGGGGAGCCCCTCAGCCAGCGGCACGGGGCCCTCCCAGCTGGTCCCCCTGTAGGGGACCCAGCAAGCGTTGGCACGGCCCACCCGGGTCCCTCCTGCACCCTCGCCTCAGCCTGCATGCTGTAGCTCGATCTTTTGTGTTGAGGGAAGAAACGACACCCCCGGTGCCCGGTTCTCTGCCACACCACACAGCACAGCCCCTTCTGCAGCCCCATCGGCCCAGCACGTGTGCCCGAGGAAGGGTGGCCATGTCGGCAATTATTTTAGATGGCTTAGATTGTGTGAAATCAGCCTGCGCTTGTGCCGCGCGGCTGAGACGGTGGACTTGACCCTCTGCGATACCTCTTATCTCTTACGACGGCCCCGCGTGTGGTGCGGGGTCGGGAATGACTCCCGGGGTTGCGACCCGGAGTAAAATCAGACAGACCGAGACAGCTGTTATTCCAACCTCTAGCAGTCGGGGTCCCGGCAGGAAGCAGATGGCCCACTTTGTTTTTCAGACAGAGCGCGTTTATTGGATGTAATTTATGTTTCATAAAATCCACCCTTCGAACGCGTGTAATTCAGTGGTTTTTAGTGCATTCACAGAGTTCTATGGCCATCACTTCCCTGGAATTTTAGGGCATTTTTATCACCCTCAAAGAAACCCCACACGCATTAGCAATAACATCCATTTGCCCCCCCCCACCCCCAGCACCACACGTGACAGGGGCATCGTCACAGTTGCGCCCGTGCCGAGAGGTCCGTCCACACACCCCTCCCCCGGACCTCCTTGTCCTCAGTCCCCAGCCGTCCTGCTCTCCAGTCCCCCCGACTCTCCATTGGTGGGGGGTCGTGAGCCAGCGGGGATGGGGACCCCCCCCCGTAGGCTCTGTCTTGGGTAAGCAGGTGCATCGCTCACGGTTCCGGCCACGGCGGGGCGAGGACTTCCCTTGACGGCTTTTATTGTCCTTCAGGGTGGCTCCTGCCTGCGCCAGCTCTGTCTGCCTCGGGAAAGCCCCGGGGTCTCGTGGGGAGCTCTCTGTGGACAAGGCTGGAAGGGTTTCTCCCTTGTTCACTCACTGGTCACAGAGACCTCCCCACGAGGCACAGGGGCTACGGTGAGACAGAGGCGGCCACAGAGCAAGAGAAGGAGCTGCGGGGGTCGGAGCCGCCTGCCCGTGCGTGAACCTGACCTTGTAGACCCTGTCGGCCCCGCCTCGTGTGTGCCATGTCCGCCCCACGGCTGCAGAGCACGCCGGAGTCGACACCGTGCCGCGTCCGACCGTCCCCAGTGCTGAGGGGCCGTCACGTGGGCCCCTCGGGTTGCCGGGCACTCTGGAGCTTTATGGTGCAGCGTTTGCTGACCGCCAGGCCTGCAAGAAGCCAGCGACTCTCCACAGAGCAGGGTCTGAGGAGGGCGGCCGAGCTGCCCTCTGCACTCCCCAGGGCGGTGCTGTGGTTCCTCTGCGGGGTGGCCCAGGGCTGTGCAAAGCTCCTGCACCTCCTGGAGAGACGTCAAGTCCCATCCAGCCTGCTGGTCACACGGCCCGAGGGGGGGCCAGAGCCCTGGAACCACAGACAGAGCCTTTCCCTCTGGTGCTTCGTCAGACGGAGCGGCCCTCGTGAGGCTTGCAGACGGTGTCAGAGTGACGTGGACAAGGGAAGACCGCACTGTCCCCACAGTCCAGAGGCCCACCAGACCCTGCGCCCGCCGTTCCCGTGGCAGCAGGAGCCCCCGGATGCAGCAGCAGGGACTTCTGAAATGGGGCCCCGGAAATGGCTGGGAACGCAGGGTTCTGTAGGTCAGCCGTTTGGAATGGGCCCCCTGGCGCCGTTCCGCTGGCTTCTCCCGAGTCTGTCCACGTGGCTTCAGTCAGCCGACAGTCACGGGGGCGGGGGGGGGGGCGGGGGCAGGAGAGTCTCTGCTGGCCTCGCTCACACGTCCGGCGGTGGGGCTGGCTCTCAGCCGGGTCCCTTTCTCCGTCCTCCGGACGCCGGTCTAGGTCTCCTCTGTGTGGCCTCTCTCGGGGTTCTACAGAAGGACAGAGGCTCCAGCCTTTTTGCGCCCGGCGTGGAGCTCCCACGACGTTACTTTTGCTACATTCTAAAGGTCAAGCTGAGTCATTAGCCAGCTCAGACTCTGGGCGCTGACGAAGGAGGGGTAGGCGGAGAGACAGACTCCACGTCTTGATGGGAAGAACGGTGAAGCCATGTTGCAAAAATGTGGGGAAGGGAGGACTTTGTGGCCATTGCTGGCGCTCTCCCGCACGGCCCGTGGATACCCCGCCGCCCGTGGATGGGTGCCCCACGTTCTGCTCGGCCTCGGGGCGCAGAGCAGGGCCCGGGAAGCAGACAAGATCCCGCCGAGCACTTTAAGAAAACATCAGAATGCCAGCAAGAGGGATGCTTTCCTGGAAGGTAACCTTGAACTTTCCCCATGCTGTTTACAAAGTGCATCACTGGAAGTCCATCCGTCATTTCATGGTCATTAAGCTCCAATTACTGGGGATGCATCTCCCGGCGCACGGAGACGGGCCGGAGAGCAGATGCCGTGGCCGAGAACCGCGCCTCCGGGCCGCAGGGAGCCCCCGAGAAGGCGCCCTGCTCCGCTCTGGAAAAATACAGTTTCTGGAGTGCAGGCCTGTCGGCTCAAAAGCGGGTTTAGTTTGTCTAAAAATTAAGCGAGAAGATTTAGTCCCAGTCCTGCATCATCTGAACGTACCCTCTAGTTTCTTCCATGCTAGGAACTGAGACCCAGGACCCCGCGTGCGTGCAGACACTGCACAACTTGATGGCTCAGAACGGCTCTATTTCTAAGACACGAGAGTGACTTGGAGCAGCTGCAGCGCGTGTGAGATGCGCAGGAACCCCGCAGGGCTCTCGGTGTGTGCGGTCTGACCCTCGTGGAGCATGTGGCCCGGATGGGACATTATTAACCAGTCACTCGGTTCTCTTGACACATCCCTGCCTGTTACCGTGATGACAGATGATGGGTTTTGAATTAGTAAGCCGGCTGCTTGCTCGCTCGCTTGTTTTGAGTGATCATTCTAAAGAAATTTTAAGACAATTCCCCTGTGCGGATGCTTCTACTATTTAAATTCCTACACAAAACATGTTTGTTTTGCTTTGCTTCCCATTGCCATTCATTCATTCGACAAATATTTATTTTTGTACCTACTCTGATACTGAACTGTGCTAGGCATTGGAGAGACATCAGTACACCAAATCTATAAAAAATGCCTGCCCCCCTCCCAACAAGGAGCTTAGATTTAACTGCAGTGCAAAGCATGTTGCTAATGGGAGGAATGTGCTTAGAATAACTTCAGTGACAAGTAAACAGATAGCTGACTAATGGTAGCTTCAGATGTGAAGACATATGAGTCACTTAAGAAGAAGCCCAGAAGCAAGCAGTCCCACTATTGATTCTCATAATCACAGGATGCCATTAAATTCCAGGCTCCTCAGCCTGTGTGTTCTGCCACCCCCATGTGTTGAGGGCTTCTTCCCTCATGGTTGCAAAGTGGCTGCTGAAGCTCCAAGGCACCTTTCTTCACATCACAGCTTCCAGGAGAAGAATCGAAAAGGCAGTGGTAAAGGGACTTCTCCCTTGCCAGTCTTTGGAAGGGAACCTTTCTTAGAAGTTCAGTCAGACTCTTCCTCCGTCTCAGTGACCGGAAGGGAGCCACAGACCCCCTACCACGTCTACCCCTTATATTTGCCGTCACCACCTTGGATCGACTGGGACCCATTTCCTGGGCCGACAGGCACAGTGCTGCTCGGAAAAAATCTGCTGTGGTTAGCCAGCAACGAGAGGACTGGCTGTGAGTTTGGCAACCTTATCTTTAATCATGTTCTTGGCTTAAACTTTTTACCTTGGAATTTTGTAGACATTACTCCATTGCTTTGAGACATTCACTATTGATCTGAAGAGGTTCAGGTCCTGCCTGATGTTTTGTCTGTCTTTGTCACTTATTTTTTCCTGCCTGGAGAACTGTTCTATGGCGGAGGTCGATAGACCGCGAGGGTGTCCTGTGGAGTGGAGGGATTTGAGACAGTTTTCCCTGAGGTGCACGTTCAGGTCGACCTTCATGCCTCCCAGCTTCTATGTGGTAGGGGAAGTTCCTTGTCTTTTACTTTTCAATTGTCTTCTGTACCTTCTGTTGGGTTTTTACCTCGGAGCCGTCAATTTTACGTAGTTTGGATTATTTTCATCCTGCATACCTATTAATGTATCTTTAATATATCTTTAATAGCTTTATTATTTCTCCTTGTCATCAGAAATGACTATGTAAAACCTGTATGTTGGTAGTTCAATGTTTATTCTGCTTAATAAGCTCATTAGGTCTATAAAGTCAATGCAGTAACTCTTCCACATACATTGTTTAACATGAAGAATGAAACAGATTTATAATTTTCAATTCTCTGTACATAAAGAAGATTCCAAAATTCTTCTTTTAAGAAGATAGAGTATTGACATAGATTCAAATACATCCAATTACGTCAAATGAAATCAAACCCAGTTGCCTATGGTGGGTGACCAGGCCAGCTCAGCTGCAGAATCGACACCAGCCCCCCCAGGCCCACGCCCCACAGGGTCCACAGGTGGGACCTGGATGCTTGCTTGCTCTGGGCCGGACTTGGGGCGGCTGGTGGCGTCCACCATGTTTTCCTGGAAGTCAGCCTTGGTGTAACAGGGCTCACTGTCCCAGGGTCCCCGTGCTGTGAGACGCCTGGGCTACCTGGAGAAGACTTGGCAGGTGAACGTCATGTAGAGACAGGCAAAGGACACCGCGGTGCCGAATGTGGGGGGGGTGCCGTCCCCCCAACCGTGCCAATGACACCACACGTGGAGAGTGGCGCTGCCAGCCCCCGAATCCTGAAGTCCCGACCCACAAAACTGTGGGCTAAATAAACAGGCTCTTTTAAACCGCCAAATGTGGGGGGGCGTTTGTGAAGTCGAGGAAGGTAGCTGGAACAACCTGCAACAATTTTGCGGAGTAGTTTTTTGAGGTCTCTCCCGCCAGGTGGGAAGAAACAAGAGCACCCCCCCCCCCCCAGGTCTGGTTTCTCTCTGCTCTCACGGTTGACCCAGTGGACCCTGAGTTCAGTTTTGTGGCAGGGGGCGTCGTCTGAGGTGGTGGCAGGATGCAGTTCTTTTTAAGGGGCAGGCCAGGGAGATGGCAGGAAGCTCAGGGCTGGGAAGCAGGTGAGCGGCAGGGAACCTGGTACTCAAAACAAGGCAGGAAGTAGTTTACTTTGTTCTCAGCGGGGCAAACGTTTATGTTGCACCTGTCACATGCCAGACATGGACTGCCCACGGGGCCGAGCAGATGAACAACGAAGCGTGCAGAGTAAGGGGCACACAGACCCAGAAACCTGGGCCGGGCCTCCTGGGACACGGGCTTCCACACGGTCCGGGGAAGAGAGGCTGTGAGTGCCTCCGCGGGACAGACTGGGCCCGGGGGCGGCGCACGTGGGCTGGGAACGGAAGGGGCCGGCAGAGCCAAGGCAGCGGCCCCCACGAGCTCTGGGCCTGCGGGGCTGCCGGGGGCACAAAGCGGAGTGAGATCGGGGCCCGGGCTGCGGCCCGCACCTCGCAGCAGCGAAGGCCTCCATTCAGTGGTGTCCGGGAAAACGGGCTTTCGGAAAACGCTCGCTGATTGGAGAATTTGCCATTTCCCCAAAGAGCAAGTAGTCCCCCCACGGTCCATTTCAAGCTGACGCCAGGTTAACAACTGCCTTGCAAGGTTTCCGAGTGTTAACAATGGCTCCCGGGAGGGGTGTGAGCGGGCTGCAGCCGACACTGGGCCGGCGGAGGGCTCTCGGAGGGGCGCGGACTAATCTGTGTTTTGCAGCATCGCGGCGCGAACTGCTCGGGGAGCCCGGGAACCCCGGGGCAGCCATCTAGACCAGAGACGCTGGGGCGGAGCTGGACTGCACACGCCGTGAGCGCCTGTGTGTAAGTGCAGAGTGCATTACAAATGCAAACCGTATACCGGTATGTGTGTGTGTGTGTATACACACCAGTGAGCGCAGTGGCAGGCTTTGGTGATAGGTCCAGTGCAGCCAGCGAAGCAAAGGGACCGGAGACGAGCAGAGAACTGGGAGGTGCGGTGGGAGGGCCCGTCCCGGAGAACCTTGCGTGCAGTGCAGCAAAGTCCTTGTCTGCAGCAGACGACAGAGAGCCTCCGAAAGTCTTTCAAACAGGGGGACAGGCCATGACCGGATGCGTGGTTTTATCCTGAAGACAAGCGACGCCTCTTAGCAAGCGCAGAGACGCTCCTGACAGCACCGTGTTTTGTAGTGGGCTAGGGGAATGGGCTTCAGTTTTTTAGTAAACTTCAGATGGCAACACCTTGCCCCGGAAGTGCAGAGACGGTTCGGCACCGGATCATTCACCAAAGCCAGTCCACACTGAGCATTCAAGGAGCAAGAGGCACGGCTTTATCATCTGGCATTGAAAAAAAGAGTGTTGAATAAAATTCAGTGCCTAGTCATGATAACTTGTAGGGGAAAATAGAAGCGAAACGAAGCCACCTGAATTGGGTGAAGAGTGTTTACTGTAAAAAAGTTACAGTGAGCGCTGTACGTAGGGAGATCTGTTAGAAGCATCGCCGCGGTGTTACAAACAGGCCCGGGTGCGTGCCGTGTAACGTTTTACTGGGGGGTCCTGTGCACACGGTCAGATAGCAGAATGAGAAATGAGAGACATCAAAATTACTGAGAGGAAAGTGCAAAGGATTACAAAGGAAGAGAGAAAGTTGCCCTTATTTACGAATGAGTCTACCCAGAGAGTCGAAGAGCATCTACGGAAAAACAGAATCAGTCGGAGGACAAGCTCGGAGGGCCCAGGCCGCGGGGCCCAGCACGAATCCCCGGGAACCCACGGCTCATTGTGCTCCGGGAACGGCCACGTACGAGCTGCAGTGGCATAAAAGACCCAGTCGCTGGGTTAGAGAGCTTGGGAAACAGCTAACAAAACATACAAGGCCGTCATCACATAGAAAATTCTGATGTATTATTAAAAGATATAAGAGAAAATGGAATACACGGTGAGGTCTACTCTATTCTTGGAAGGGTAGACTCACTGTAAGATTCTGATCCTGCCTACGTGAATCTAAACATTTAATTCCACGTAGCCTAACTTCGTTTTTCTCTTGGAACTTAAGCTTATTCTAAAATATGTATGGAAGAGAAATGGTCATATATTAAACCTTTTCATAAAGATTTTCTCAAAGGGCAATGAGGAAATGTGCTTTTAGGTTAGGATAATAATGATAATAATACATCACATACAATTAAATGAAATAATACAGTAAGGGCTTAGAAGAGTGGCTTAACAAGTGGGACTTAGACTGTTGATTGTGTTTCCATGCGTCTATGCATCCATCCATCCATCCATCCATCCCAATTTCCTCCTTAATAAAATCTTTAGGTGCCCACCTTCCCACCCACCTGCCTCCCTTGACCTCTGCCCCCATTGGCTCCTGGGCTCACTGAGGTCAAGCCTCTGCTGTCGTGAGGGGTATTTTGGGGAGAATGAGCACCCTTCCCCTCTCCAGCGCCGCCCTGCTGGACATCGGTGCTTCATGTGGCCTCGCCGGCCATTTTCTTCTTGGAAACCTGCTTCTCCTGGCTCCTGGGTGTACAACTGCCCGGCCCCCACCTGTCCTCCTCACACTTGCCTGGGTCTCCTTTCCACCCCCTACTCTGGGAGGCTCTTCCCCTGCCTCAGCGTCTCCTCGGTTCCTTCCGCAGCCCCTTTCTGAAGCTCTGTGTCCACGGTCTGCTGAGTCATCCGGCTGGACCCCACGCAGCCCTCCCGGCGTAGAGCTCCTCCTGACACCCCGTCAGCCCTCAGATCCCTGGCATCTCCCCCCTCGCTGGACAGTGGCTGCAGACCGGCCCGCCTCCTGGACAGGCCTCCCGACCCTGCGAGACCGGCTCCTCTGCGGCCATGCTCGGTCTCTACAGAAGGCCCCACCGTTGTCCCCACCACACGTCCAACCTGTCACCGCAGCCTCTTGGTCACGTTGCAAATGTCTCTCTAAACACGAAGAAAGAAACCACACGGTTTAGGGGAAATGTACTGCTTATCAGGCACCGACCCAAGCACTGTGTGCGGTCCACCCCTTTTCGCTGGCGTAGGGGCCCTAGGAGGTGGGCTCTATTGCCTCGCACAGAGTTTCAGACCTTGTGATAGTGAGGTTAGCTGGCTTGTGTGGCTGCAAGGCGGGGGGAGCCCCTCGCCCTCTCCCCGGTGGTCCCATTGCCCGTCTCCTCCCTGCAGGCAAAGCGGGTTTCATAGAAGCCACCAAATGCATCATGTCTAACACTTAAAACCACCCAGAGACTGCCATGCCCTGCAGGGTGAAGCCCCATTTCTTTGCATAACCTACGTTCTTTGCAATCTGGGCTCCACGTACCTGTCCCTCCTCAGACGTGGCTATACCCATGGCTCAGTCTTGGGGCTCATTTCAACTTCTGGCCCCCGAAAGTCCTTCCCACGTGATGCCTCATAGCAGCTCCTGCTCCACCTGCGGCTCCTGGCAGCACCTGGAAAGCTCTTTGCTGCCCCCTACTGGCCCTCAGCAACTACTGGGGAGGATGGGAAAGTCTACCATCTTGCTGGGGGCGACCCCTGGGGACTTCCTGTGATTTCTGTGGGTCTCATACAGGGGTGCCGTCCCAAGTCCCCTTCGGCACTGACAGAGCTGCCTCACCAGCGGCTGGGAGGCCGGGTGGCCGGGTGGCCAGCAGTTCTCCACTCTCGACTGTTCCGGAGCTGCGTCAGCCGAGGGGCGCCACCTGGCCTGACGCCCTGTCCCTCCCTTGCAGGTCACCGTGCACCCAGGTGCTGTGAACAGAGGTCTGGCCCCGCCTTCCAGCGCGATTCAGTTTTGAGGGGTCATCCCAGCTTCAGAGCTTCCGGTAGTTTCCACGGAAGCCCTGCTAGGACTCACTATAGCCAGACCGCCCTCCTGTCCTCGCCCCGGAGGTGAGGACCCCGGGAATGCTCCCCAGCCAGCATCCTGCCCCGTACTTCCGCCTGCGAGCCTGCTTCTGCGGAGCCTGCCCGAGGTGACGCGTGGGCTGTGAGTCAGACGCACCCACGTTGGTGGCGCATCTCAGCCGGTCTTGGTCCGGGGGGGCCTGTGGAAGCTGAGTGGAAAGCGGTCCTGAGGCCAAGGCCGGCGGACCTGGGTCTCCGTCCCAGACCTGCCACGGCCTCGCCACCCCGCTGAGTCACTTAACTGCCGACCCCTCCTCCCTTAACACAGAAATGGAATAAAAGCCAGTTTCCTTAACCCTTGCCTGCGATAGCTGTGGTGAAGTTCGGATAAGGCCTTGCATGAGGTTAAACGGAGCCACGTGTGTTTAACGGCCCAGCAGCGGGCCACCCGGGGACTGCGTGAGCGTGGTCAGGAGGTGCCTCGCTCCTGCCAGGTGGGGAAACCAAGCGAACGCGGGCTGTGATCAGAGGAGGCAAAACAGGGCACAGCCACCCCCTCCGGTCCCGTAGGGCCTGGCTCAGACTGACTGAAAGTCTTTTCTCTGGCTTAAGGCGACGTCTCTCACCCTTGTTAACATGAACATGCCCTCTGGGTGAGTGCCACTGTCACTCAGAATAGTCCAGAAACTTCTGTGAGTCGTTGCGCTGCAGCCACGGCCCCGCTCCGCAGACTCCCGCCCACAGCGGGTTTGAGGGGGACCAAGGTGGAGAGGCGCTAAATGCTGGGGAGACGGGGCTGCGGGCTCTGCAGGGTGTGAGTCTCGGGGAAAGGACACAAGACGAACACTTGCCACCAGAAGCCACCCCCGCCTTCTTGGCCCTCGGCCCTGGGAGTGCTGGGCTGCGACGCTTTGGAACACTTCCCTGTCCCACCTCCTTCTGAATCCCTGGCCGAGTCCACCCCAGGGGCTGGTGCTCCAGATTCAGCTCCGAGGAAACGGCGGCGTCGGAGCCCAGAGCACCGCCACCGCTTGAAGTGAGAGTCGAGTTGGAAGGCACGTGGGCAGCAGCTCCCGCCGCCGCACGCGGTGAGGAGACCTCCCGGGTCTCGTTCCCGCTCCTGAGGTCACATCACCACGCCTCCCCGAGGTCACCCCAGGAAGAGAGCCACCGAGAGGGGCTGGTGTCCCCGGCGACTTCTGAGCAAGCCTCGAGAGTCGCAGCAACAGGCACACAGAGGTGTAGGTGCATGCCTAAACGTACGTGTCACGGTGTTAAGTCATGTATGAATGTTAAGTACACATGTGTGTATGTATATACCCACATTATAACTGAACATGAGCTCTTGTGCCCGGGTTCAAGTTGGAGAGAATAAACGTAATAATGGTGGGGGATTGTTACAGTGGGCAACTGGAACGGTGGGGAACTGGGTGCCACCCCGCCACCGCTGTGACACTGTTTCTCTGTTGCCGGCTCTGACTACTAGGCAGCTCGCAGAAACGCGGCACGTTTGTGGAAGAGCCCTAGGAACCGGCTTCAGGAGACACGGGTGCGCCCTGCCGGCTTCCCCGCGCCGGGAGTCTGCGGACCTTCCACAGGAAAACCGGGATGGAGGTACGACCCAGACCGTGCTTGACCCGTCCAGAGGCCCTTGTGGGAATGCACGGCGCTGGTCGGTGAGGACAGAACTTTGCAGCCCCTTCCCGGGTCTCTTGTCCTGCTTTCCCTCCCCCACTCCCTCCCTATAACCCTCCCCACCCCCCGCCTGCACTGAGCTGTGAATCGGGCTCTGGGACGAGAGTCCCTCACCTTCTCCAGATGCCGGCTCTTGCACGAACCGTGCACAGCTCCTTGCCGGCCCCTGTGTCTCTCCAGCTCGGCTCCCACGGCTGCAGGCAGCCGGGCCTGTGTCCCATTCCGTGAATTCACTGCGTGCTTCTGCAGCCTTTTCTACACACGCGTCCTGGGCTGCCCTTGGGTTGACCTTCAGGGAATGAGGGGAGGGGAAGCTGAGGGACCCTCCTGAATCCAGCTGGATCCCAGGACACCAGGGCCTAATTAGCAGAGCACACGGTGAGGGCGGGAGGTGGGCTGCACCAGTATGGCTCCTGTGCGGGGACCGTCATCCCTCGGAGTCTCGTTTGTGAACCCCAAGTAGACACGAAAGCCCGGCAGCTCCGTGGACAAAAACTGGTTACCTCCCCAGGCAGGGCCTCTGACAAGCTCGCCTGCAAGCAAGCCAGCAAGCTCCCGTTCCCTTGGAAGAGGAAGTGGTCTGATGGGGGGGCAGGGTCTCGTCCAGGGGCAGGAAGCGGCATGGCTCAGAAGCCCTGCTCCCTCCCCTCCTACGACGGCTGTTCTCCCCCGGGCTAGGGTGAGGACGCTCAGCTTCGCTGTGACCGTCAAAGTGCCGCCCTCCGACACCGGCCCCCCGTGTCCACTGAAGGGGCCTGGGTGTGCGCGGCTCTGTTCCTGCCGAAGGCCCCTTCCCCCGGTGCACCTTGGCCCCGCCTCCTGGAGTAGCTTTTCTGAGTGACTCCAGAGCCCCCTTCCCTCTCCTTTCTCTGAAAATCTTATGAAATATGAAGTCTGCAACTTGGGATTTACTTTCAAGGAGGTGATTAATTCGTCTGCGGGTCCTGACCCTGTGACAAACCGCAGGACCTGGTGGAAGAGAACGGTGAGGACCCCACTGCTGATGTCGGCCCACCACCTTGCCCGTCCTCAGCCCCGCAGTCGGCCCCGGGTGGTCAGAGGACGGGGACAGGACTTCTCCAAGGTAGAGCGAGGAAGTGGCGGAGCCGGGACTCGAACACAGTCTCCACCTTCCGCCCTGTCCCGGCAGCAGCCCGAGGGGTGGGTCCTCACGACCGGAGGGCTTCGGCTGCTCCTGCTGTGTCTTCGAGCCACAGACCTGTTCCAGGTGTGCCAACCTGCCGTCGCCCCCGCTCCCAGCGTCATCATCCCTGTCCGTGACCCCCAAGGGCCGAGCCTCTGCTGGGCAGCCGCGCCCGAGGACGGGCTGAGAGCCTGGAGGACCCCACTCCAACCAGCTCGGCCCTCCCGGGGAGCCGCAGGAGGACAGACACCCGGCGGCTGAAAGTCCGTGGTGGGCCTGCGTCCCCTGGTGGGAAATGGGAGTGAGCCCAGGTCTGGGAACCAGAGCCCCCTCCCCCCCACTCCACCCACCCCCGCTCCCCTGCACAGACTTGGGGGAACCTGAGCATTCTGCATTCCAGCGTGTCCTGGTACGACCGCGTGCGTGTCGGTGCGGGAGAACAGACACACGTTGCAGGGACGGCTTGCCAGCCTGGCTTGTAACTGGTACGTGGTCAGACATGGGGGCCTCCTTTGCACCCCGGGCCTCGTGGGTGCTGGGCTGAGCAGCCCCGAGGAGACGTAGGCCAGGGCCGGGGTGAGGGTCCCGCTGGGAACTGGCTGCTGCAGACCGCCTGCTGAGCAGGAGCACGTGTGGGGGGTGGGGAGCAGGGCGCTGCGGAGTGGTCTGGAGCAGCGGCGTGCCGGCAGCACGCCGCAGACCTGTTTATGCCACGCGGGACCTGATGGTCCAGTCGGGCGCACTGACCCCCTTTTCCTCCGCCAGCCAAACACAAAACTGACAGCAGCCCACACAGCGGCTCTCCGGTATGAATGAATCAAAATTACAGCTATTTTTAAAATCAGATCGGCAAAAAAAAATGTAGTTTCTGATGTGCCGCAGAATTCCAGTAATCAGCCTGTGTGTGCGCTGAGAGATGGAAAGGGTTGGAGAGCGCGGCTCCGTGGGAAGAGACCCCGTGGAGCTGGGACCGACACTCCGGCAGGGGCCGAGGCTCGGCCGCTGGGGAGGGGAAAGGGACTGAAGGAGAACTGTCACGGGTGGGACGGGGGCAGTGGGTGGGGCCCGAGCAGCTGGGTGAAGGGGAGGCCGCGGGAGAGCGGACAGAAGGGCCCTGGGGGTCCGGTAGGGCTTTGGGAAGGCAGTTTTCTATTTTATTCTGAGAGAGGTGGGAAGCCAGCGGTGTGGGTTGTTAAACCCACTCATTGGTGGAGTTTTCTAGTTATAAATCCACGAAGGAGACACGAGCAAAGTGGAGACCCAGCCCGACTCGACAGAACACCCGGCACCGGAGCCACAGAGGGCCTGGAGCCGTGAGGCCCGCAGGCCGTGTGCTCGGGGCTGGAGCGGATGTGCTCCCACACGCATCACGAGTGTAATTTCTCGAGTCACATCTGATGGCTTAGGGGCAGGTCTCAGGGGCGGGACCACTCTGGGGTTTCAGATGCCACGCCTCATGGAGCCAGGGCCCCTGGGTGGCCACCGGGTCTCGGCCGCGAACCGCTGAGTGACCCGGGGCAGTGACCCGGTCCGTGTTTTCTGTCTGACCCCCTGTGGCAAGTTTTTATTTCTGTTTGTTTTCGCCGTCCTTTATTTCATTTTATCTTAAAGTTAAATGTACTGAGGTAATATTAGTTAGTAACATTTTACAGATTTCATTGGTGCAACTCTGATGCGTCGCACTCTCCGTGGTGTGCCCCCAGCCCTGTCCCCTTCCGTCACTGTCCCCACTTTGTCCTCTCCCACCCCTCCCCCTCCCACAAACACCCTCTTGTAGATTTTAAAAGAGTCGTTTCCTTTCTCCCTCTATTAACTAGTTTTACATCTGTTACTATTATTTACATCTGTAACCGAGAGATTTAGAAGAGATCAAGGGTCCACACCCTAATCAGAAAAGCATGAAGGCAACAATTAGAATATTTCCAGGTCCCAGCACTCCGAGGAAACCAGTAGAAGCAGTCTTTGTGTTTGATTTGGGACTTAGTCAAAGACACACGTGACCACCTCCAGGATGCTGATGGGAAGTAAACGCAGCCCGGTAATCCCACTTCTAGCAAAAGCAGCTCCGACACCGAAGGCAAAGTAGCAATGCTTCAGACGGAAGTAGAGCTAAGTGAACATCGGCACGCCACGCTGGATCCCGATGGGTGCGCGTCGGGCCGGAGAAACGACGCCGTGCAGCACTAAGGGAATGCGTGATGGAAGGAACCATCACTTTATACAACGTTTGATGGAATTCCTAAAAGGAGTGCAGACAACGGGAGAGGCGAAGAAAGAAAATCGTCAGTGTCTACGATTGGGAGAGAGCAGTGTCTTGAACTCCGATGTCACGCAGCCTGAGAATCCAGCCAACGCCGTAAGCCGCGGCTGGCCAGCTCTCCCTGCAAAGAGAGTGAGCTCCGATGCTTTATTTGGGCTTCGCAGACCACACGGTGTCCGCTCAGCTCCACGGTCACCGCAGGAGAACGGCCACAGGCCGTCTGCACGTGAATCGACGCGACGGTGTGCCAGGAGAACCGACGGGAGACGCAGGTTCGGTGCCCGCAGCCGGGAGGGTGCGTGGCGACCCCACCCCGGCGTGTGCCTGTCTCCGGAGTTCATAAGGGCGCCTTTGGACCGTGTATTTGCGTCCTATAGTTGCTGGGGCTTTGAGATGAGTCTCAATATCTGTCAGCTGAAACCCTCTACACGCTCTTCCTCACACTCGTGGGGGCTGTCCCTGGCCTTTGGTCCCCCGTGTGCGTTTTACGGTCAGTTCGCCAAATTCCTGAACAGCCTTGGGAAACGTTTTGGGGTAATGAACATGGGAACGTTGGGTGGTGTGGTGCTTACATGCATTTCACGCATGGAGTGTTTGTCTAAATTCATCAAACGGTGCCCTTGAACACTGGCGAATTTTATTTAATGTACATTATAGCTAAAAAAAAATAGATGCATAAAGAAACATAAAACATCCCACCGACCTTGCCAGGATTTTTACTGGAACGGCAATGAAAATATGCTTGTCGAGTGGGGGAGACTGGTGGATTTCCAACATGTCCACTGCGCCCGGGAGGTGGAGCACCCCCCGCATGTCCACGCGGTTTGTGGGTCCTCAGGTGGGGCTTCCGGTCCTCGACCCTGCTCCACAGAGCCCCGTGGGGGCCGGTCTCAGTGTACACGTTGACTGTTTTGGCCCATGTTCTTCGGGATGAACTTGCACGCGTTGGGTTCGATTTCCTCCTCGTTAACCGAAGTCTTTGTTGCTGTTGCCGATGGAATCCTTTTGAAGGATTTCCCGTGCGTGAACGTCTCGCTGGGGTTATTATTCAGGAACGCTCCTTGTCCTCGAGGGGCGTCTTGGCAAAGGGTCTGTGTCTCCGACCTCCCTCTCCTGCGGCGGCCGGACGTGCAGGCTGGATTGGGTGGGTGACGGCAAGGCCTTGGGTCCATTTAGTCCTTTCTTTGGGCCCGCTAAAGCCTGCACCAATGTCAAGGCCACGGGACGTGACATCATCGGGGGACCTTGCTATTTCGGTTCCCAGCCTGCCCGGTGCCAGTCTGGGTCACATCAGAGCAGTTTCCTTGGCGATTTATGCCCATCGTCTGCCGAAGGCGCGTCTGCAGAGACTTTCTTTTTAAAACAGGAAAAGGAAACACACTTTGCTTCCCTCTCACGAAGGGCCGAAGGCGCTGATGAGAAATACGCGTGCAGTTCAGACACGTGTCAGGGGAGGAGCAGAACCCTCCCGCGGCCCCGTCTCACGGAGATGGCCGCTCTCCTCGGCCGGCCGCCTGGCCGCCCGGCCGCCTGCCTCTCCCGGGTGTCGGTGCTCGTTCTGATTGCACGTGTTTGTGCAATCAGCAGGCATTGGCCGGTTCCCGTCCTGGGAGTCAGATTTCCGTGTCATGGCACAGGACCAGTGCATCGTGTCACCCTCGCTTAGGACCGCAGCCCCTTCCCGTCGGCCCCGGGAAGGAGGAAGACCTCACCTCACCCCACCCCCTGGCTCCTGCTCCAGCCCGCTGGCCCGTCCGGCTCGGGGCCCAGAACTCTCCACGCCGGGTCCCCTGCCTTGATGACCTTCCCCTCCCATCTACCATTTAGGGGCAGAGTCTCAGAGCCACAGCTGCCTTAGAAGCCGCCTCCTGCACCCTCCCCCGGCTGCAGACAACGATGGTCTGGTCGGGGAGGTGGCTTGGCACCGCTGGCTGGATGCGCCCTCAGGGCCTGTGGCAGGTCATGTACCCGGAGGGCAGTGGGGGTGTGTTTCAGCACAGATTTTGCAGGTGGAAAGTCGGCCTGAGATCCCGGCTTCCTCGTCTTCTAGCGGTGCCATTTTCTTCTTCTATGTACCCATTTTTTTCCTGCCCCATTTGTTGCAAGGTTATTCTTTGCTCCGTGGAAATGTCCAAGAACAAACTACGTGTGTGACTACTTGGTCCACTCCTCTGACCCGTTCCCCTGCCTGTCTGGCGTCGCCCCAGCACCAGACTCGCTCGGACACGGCCGCGTGGTGTCTTACGCGTTGACACCAGGCCGTGTGAGTGCGTCGGAGGTCACTTCTTCAGGGCCGTTTCTGCCACGGCAGGTCCTTTGCTTTCCCACGTGACTGTGGAGACAACCTGTCCCCCGTCACAAGAAACATGCAGTCGGCGGCACTACCCACGGGTGACCGGCGTTTGCTGGATTACACTTCACCTTTGGTACGACCCTAAGAGCAGTGCGGTCATGAAGACAGTTTTATGGATACAAAGACTGAGAGTGGAGGAGCTTAAGTAACTTTCAAGTTTTAAACCCAGCTCCCTCTTCCCCCAAACCCAGGGGTCTTGACCCCCCGCCCCTCCCCTTCATTTACTGTTTTCACGGGGGCCTGAGCGTATCATCTCGGGTGAGTGGGGCGGCACGGAGCTCAGGGACAGATAGGAAGGCAATCAAATGAAACACCTCCAAGGACCGTGAAAGAAGTTCAATATGGGGGGGAACCCAAAAAACCAGAACTTATTTATAGAAAACTGTGTATTTTTTCTTCCACATTTCAACTCCAGTCCCGTTCAAGGTCCTCTCCACCGGATACAACACGCCTACCAAGATGTTTTTTCCATTCCTCAAATTAGTTTTTGTGTTCATCGATTCTGATGCCTTCCAGTGCTCCTGCTGTGTTTTCTTTCATCCCTTCCACATCGGCAACACGTTTCCCTTTGAGGATATTTTTTCATCCAGGGAAACAAACAAACAAAAAAACCCCCGTTGCTTGGGCTGAGAACGGGTGAACAGGGAGGGTGGGACATGGGGGTCACACGGTTTTTGGTCCAGACCTGCTGAACACTCAGTGCGGTGCGGGCAGGTGCGCTCGTAAGTCACCGACCATGAAACGGGCAAATGAGTTGGGAGAGTCTTCGGAAAAACTCACTGAAGCTGAAGGCAGCCTCTCACAACAACACCTGCTGGTGTGCTGATCCAGAGGGGTTCCTAGGACACTCACCTGGCAGGGGAAGTCTGTACTGCAAGGGGCCCTCTCTGCTGAGGATAATTCTGGGTTTTTGGGCCCCCCCACCACAGGCCTCAACGGCTGCAGTTGGCACACTTGCTGCCGATCACTTATGAGATTTCACCGGGAAGATAAACGTCTCCTCATTCCCCCACGAGACGCTCAGAAGCTCTGTTCTCCGTGGCTCTTGTTTCCGGAAAGGCGGTGCAGTTATTCTCCCCAGAGAAGTTTGGGGGAGACACAAACAGTCAGTCTAGGCACCCTGTGCTTGTCTGTCTGTTTTGGACTTGACCTTGTAGGCCAGTGCTGCCTGTCCTCGAAGCAAAGCCCGGGTCTTCCCTGAACCTCCAGGCCACGTCGCCTGTCCCCGGGGCCCCCCTGCAGCACGCCCTCTCCCTGTGGGCTGTGGGGGCGCTCTTTCCGAGACCGGGGTTCCCTGTGGCCCCCTGGGAGGCCTCGGCCAGACCCCATCCATCGCCTGCTGGGCCTTGCTCCCTCCTCTGAGAGGTGGACACAGTCACGGCCCTGTCCTCCTCCTCCCCTTGTGGGCTGCGGCGAGGGCCCCACGAGGCAACGCTGGTCAAGGTGAGTGGAAGACGACGTCGAAAAGGAAAGGGTTGACTCCGATCTCTGGCATCCTTCGCCGGGTGCTCCTTGCGAGAAGCGAGACGGGGGTTGATCTGCCGCCAGGAAAAGGCAGCGGCTGCATGTTCTCTGCGGGGAACCGGCCGGATCTGCAACAAGTCAAATCTGATGCAGGCGCAGGGGCTTCCTGAAGGAAACAGTGATGACGCAGCACCACGGGGGCGTAGACAGAGCCCGCAGCGGAGACCCCACACTGCTCTCTGCGGCTGGGCCCCTTCGAGGGCCAGGTTACTGCCTGCCTGCGGGCGTAAACTTTCCCCATCCCCTCCCCCACTCCATGGCCTGAGAGAGGGAGAAAGAAGAACCACTTTTTAAGTTTCTGGAAGGAAGGCGTCCTCTGACTCTTTGCTCAGCTACCCTTCCTGTCCAGTGACTGCGTGTGTTGCCCCAGGGTGCCCCGGGCAGCCAGGGGGACTCCAGGGGAACTCGCTGCCTTCCACGGGGGAGGAGCAGGGACATCGGTGAGCCGGGGGGGACCACAAGTCAGCCACTCCCGGGATGATGAGGTCCACGGCCTCAGAGCTCGCCCAGGCGCCGTGTGTGCGCGTCCTGCGTCCCTCCCCGGGCAGCACCCCACCCCCCGGGGAGAAGGGGCGAGAGAACAGGCAGGGACACATCCCTGTGTCCCTTCCCTGTTGGGTCTCCCACGGAGCTTGGGGGTCCTCACCACCACGGGGGGCGCAAGTTGGGAGGAGGAGGAGAGTTTTGGGTGCCAGGACGTTTGTGGCGATAGAGGGCGGACCTGGAGCTTGTCCCCTCGAAGGGAGAGGGGAGTTTGTGAAAACGGTGTTTTCCGTGCTGCGCACCAGGTGCCAGTCCCAGCTCCGGTCTGAGAGCCGGGCCTCGGTTTCCTTGTCCCTTAAGAGGGGGGTGTCTTCAGGGGCAGGTTACGAAGTCAAGTGATAGAAACATCACTCGCATTGGAGAAGGGGCCTTGAATCCAGCTGTCAGATATCAAATGCCCCTCGGGGCTGGGAGGGCCGGGGGCTGCGGCCACACAGCACCCTAAGCCCCTCCTGCAGGGGTGGCGGCCGCAGCCCGCGGTGGCCACGCGGCCGGCGGCTTGCAGACGCTTCCAGAGATCCTGTTTCTGAAGACGAGTTGAAAGCTGGACTCCGACGGGAAATATTTTCACCGTGAAATATTAGCCACTAAATCGATTTATCTTGCAACGCCCAGGACAAGCGAGACCTAATCCGGGAGGGCGGTTTGCCCTTCAGGCGGCCAGCTTCCAGCTCCTGTCCCAGAGGATAAGAGTGGGGGCTCTGTGGAGACGGCTTTGGGGACTGGATGCTCCGGG
Source organism: Phyllostomus hastatus (assembly GCF_019186645.2). NCBI lineage: Eukaryota > Metazoa > Chordata > Mammalia > Chiroptera > Phyllostomidae > Phyllostomus > Phyllostomus hastatus. Next base: position 47,124,422 of record NW_025334017.1, on the reverse strand, counting down.
CCCCTGGGCACCCCACATTCCTGTGCTGAAACCCACCCCCCGTGATGGTGTGGGGAGGCGATGAGGGCGAGGGGGTGGAGCCGTGATGGGGTCAGTGCCGTGCCCTGCAGGGGGAGGGAGGCAGGCGGGTTCCTCTCCCTCCTGCCTGGACGAAGGGGTCCCGTGAGCGCCAGCTGCAAGCCAGGGCGGCGTCCTCACCAGAGCCAACCACGCTGGCACCTTGACCTTGGACTTCCAGCTGCAGGACGGTGAGAAAGAAACGGTTTTGGGTGAAGCCCCTCGATTGACAGTGTTCTTTCCCAGCGGCCGGGACTGAGACAGCTGGGCCAGCCCCGGGACCAGCAGGCCCCTCTGGGCCCCACAATCCACTCTGCCTTGGGGGTGGGGTTCATCTGTTTTCCGTTACGACACCATGAACATGTGTGTGCACGTGTGTGGGGCCTCCCCGGAGGCTGGCACTAGAGAGATTTGGCTCTTCCCCGCGTCTGCCGAAGCTCCACAGTGAGGCCCCACTTGGCTGCTCGATGCGTCCTCGGCCGGCTCCTGGCAGTGTCTGGCAGCACTGACCCCGGGAGGGTCCTTGCGAGGGTCACGGCCCCGAGAGCCCACAGACTCGATGGGCTCCTGCAGCTCAGTGAATGACTGCCAGCCCGTGTGGCGCGGGACTGGCGCCCGGGGCAGCGGGCCGGTCAGTTAACAGGGAGCCTGAGCCGCTAACCACGGGCTTCCGGGGTGTGATGACACGCCGGTGACACACCGTCGGGAGTGATGTCAGCATGCCCCGTGTGACTCGACCCACGTGACCACGCAGCCTCCACAGCCACCGAGAGGTAGGCGGTAGCGTAGTTTCCCGTTGACAGACGCATCCGGGACTGGCCTCTGCCGGCCCCTGCAGCCGCCTGCTCGGGAACCACCCTCGGCCCCTCCCTTCCTCCTCCAGCCGGGCGGAGGGCCGGCTCGCTGCCGCTCATGGGCGGGGGGAGGCACCGGTGGGGGGCGGCGTGGGGCTCTGTGCCTTCCCACGAGCCCACATCATTCTTCGTCTGGGAGATGAGAAAACGGGGGACAGGGAGGGGGAGACATGGGCCAGCAGAGGCTCTTGTGGGGGTGACGGGGGGGGGGCAGACGACATGGCCGTGTCACGTGCCGACACATAACAGGTGCCAGGGCGGGTGCGCTCCCCGCCTCGGTTCCACTCACATGGGCGAGCGGGCCGACCGCAGCCTCCGACCCCTCTCCCAGCGGTGCCGGGTCTGGGCCATCTGGGGCCCCGACCTGGAAGGACACCTGCCCTCTGGGTGGACCAGGTTGGTGAGACACACACCTGACGCCAGGGGACCGAGCCGGCTCCCCTGGTGAGCAGAGCGTGCACCTTTATAGATTTATTTTTTATTTTTCAGCTACTTAATAAGCCACCTCGAAACGTCAGTGGCTTCAGGCGGCAACCGCTTCCATGTCTCGCTGGCAGGACGGAAGGTCGGGTCTGGCTCTGCTCCCGGGCCTCCGCCACCCCGGGGCCAGCAGCCTCCCCCGGCTGCAGCTGCGGCTGCGTCTGGAGGTGGGGGCACGGATGGGCCAGTGGGAAGTGGGAAGTGGGAAGTGGGAAGTGGGAAGTGGGAAGCAGGGCTCCCCTGCCACTCGGAGCTGGGACGGACCCTCAGAGGCCCGGGCCCCATGCCTGGCCCCCTGCTCCGGGACCTCTCTCTCACTCTTAGGTCACCGGCGGCTCTTCGAGGCAGAACCCTGTCCCCATGGAGCGCTGTGTCCCAGCCCTGGAGCCCCGCCCACCGGGGGGGAGGCCAGTGTCCGGAGTGCGGCACCTGCGCCTGCCGCCCAGCTGCCCGTCCTGGTCTCCTGGTCTCCTCCTCCCGCCTCTCCCCGCGAGCTGCGAGCCGTTCCCTCTCCTGTGGGTGCAGTCTGAGTCACCTCTGGGAGTCGAAATGTTTCTCGCCCAGGGCTGTGCGTCCTGGACGGGCAGCTTCCAGGCCCAGCCTCCTGTCCTCTGGGCCCCGGTCCCCTCGGCGGAGAGCGAGCAGGTTAGATGAGGTCACCCCCAAGTTTTCATTCAGTCCCGCGGTGCCGCGGCGACCCGTCCCCCTCAACCATGGCAACCGTGGGAGCCAATGTCCGGGCTCCTGGGCCCCGGCAGCGCCCTCTGAATGTCGCAGACTGTGTCTCCTGAGTCCTTATTCTGACGACCTGTGTGTCTCCTGCTCATTCAGAACCGGGGACGTGACACAATTTGCGACTCCGGGGACAATCAGGTTCTTAATGTAATGGTGGAAGAAGAATTTAGGAGCAGACACAACCCCACGGCTCTGCCTCCCTGGAGAGGGGGCGAGGTGTGAACACGATATTGCCTCACTCACTCACGCGCTCACGCGTTCAGGAGCACCTTCTGCAGCCTCCACCATGTGCCCCGCACAGAGCCGTGTGTGAGGGGCAGGTGCATGGAGACACCTGGTTCCCTGGGGCGCGCAGGTCGCAGACGGCGCTTCCCGGAAGGATCCATCGGGTGCTAGAAGGGCCCCGGTGGGGCCGCCCAGGCAGGCTGGGCCCCCGGAGAAGGGCCCCCAGAGAAACCAGCTGAGTGTCTCCGGGGCCCCAGGGCTGCCGGTGAGGCGGGCTGGGTGGCGGAGGCGGAGGCGGAGGCGGAGGCGGTTGCACCGGTGGAGGAGCCAGCGGGGGCGGGGCAGACATTAATCCCGGCCCCCCCGCACACCCGCCGCCTCCCGCCTCGCACGCAGCCTCACTCTATCCTCATAAGACGAGGTCGGGGCTCTTGTTATCCCTCTCTGTGAAGAATAGACTGAGCTCAGGGCTGCTAAAAATAGAGCCTCAAGAGACCGGAGAGTGGTGGCTGAATGCAGAGCTTGACGCTGGGCTCCGACGCCGGTTCCAGGGGGAAAGGGGCGTGTTCGGGACGCGCTCCCCTGGGGCCGGAAGGACAGAGCAGGCGCGGGGCGGGGCGGGGCGGGGCGGGGCGGGGGAGACAGGCCTCGACCCGGCCCGTGGAGGGAGGGGCTGGTGCGGAGGCTGGGCTTGGTCCTGACTGCGTGGAACCAGCAGCGTGGAATGACGGGGTGCGGCTGGGAGCCGGGGGACGCCTGCCGCGGTGACCCTCAAAAGGGCAGTGGGGTGAGACGGTGCCGCAGGCCCCCCCGGGCTGTGCGAACTTGGAGTCCTTCGGGCGTGAGCTTGAATGCGCCTCGGACGAGTCCTGGCTCCTGGGCACAGCCCCAGGCGTCCTGGCTCTCCGACCTTCAGAAAGCCTCCTGAACTCTTCTCGCCTCGGCCTCCTTGCTGACCGACGGAGCCCGCGGGACCCGCGTGGAGTGTTGGGAGTTGACCTAACGCACGCGGGGCAGGAGACCCGGGAACAGCGCGGGGAAGGGGGAGGGCGGTGGGGGGGGGGTCCTGAGTCAACGAGCGGGAGGGTGGATCAGCGAGTGACGAACCTCAAAGAGAACAGGACCCCCCCCCAGGACGGAGGCCACACCACAGGCTGGACGCCTCCTTGGGCTGGCCGGCGGCACGTTCTCCAACACTCTGCCCTTTCCTCTCGGCTGCGACGCGGAGAGACGGCCCGGCCTGCGACGTCTGACAGCCGTGCGGCCTTGGGTGCGAAGGCTTCGTTTCCGTGGGCAGAACCCCAGAGAACGGAACCCCGGAGAATGGAACCCCAGGGACCAGAACCCCAGGGAGTGGAGTCCCAGAGAACGGAACCCCAGGGAACGGAACCCCAGAGAACGGAACCCCAGGGAACGGAACCCCAGGGAACGGAACCCCAGCAGTGCCTCCTCACGGGCCGCTGCGAGTGCGGAGAGCCCAGTCCTCCGCCCCCAGCCAAGGCCGAGAGAACATCCGTCTCCTCGGGAGGAAGTCCCTGGGGAGGTTGCCGTCGGGCCCTCGCGGCCCTCGCCCCGCGCACAAACGGATGCCAACCTGAGTGCGAAGGCCGCCCGGGAGGAGGAACGCACACACGCGTGGAGGAGTGCCCCGGCTGCATGCACACGCTCAGCTTTGCTGTAGCGCGGCAGAGGGCACCTGGGCCTGCCTCCAGCCGGGCGCCGGGCCCGTCACTGGTGCCCTCTGAGCACAATCCACACCGTCGCCGCCACCTGCGCGTCTCGCTGTCCAGCCGCCGCCCAGGGAGGAGGAGCAAAGGGTGAGGCGCATGGTGACCGCAGCAACAAAGGTGAGTGCCCGGTGCTCTGGGGCCAGAAACACGCCGCGAGTCACCTGAGAGGCCACACAGAACCCCCAAAGCCGCTGGCGCTGGAGCCGAGACCTGAAGGATGGACAGCTGACTCATCAGACACGGTGGGCGGGGGGGCGAAGACGCACAGAGACCGGTGTGGACCCAGGGCTGGGCTTCGGGGGCCAGGCTGTGCCTCTCCAAATGGAACCATGTTCCTGTGGTCCCTGAGCGCAGAGTGACGGCGGCAGAAGACGGCAGAGACCGGCGGGGGGACGCTGAGTAGCTTCACGTGGAAAAAGACCGGACTCTCCGACGGATGGTTCTGGATTTCTGGTTGAGGGCGGCAGCAGGAACACACTCGTTTAGCTCTTCGGTGAAAGGAGACGTCGAACCAGTAAAAATAAGACGAACAAACTGGGTGGGCGTCACAGTCCAGGCATTCCTGGAAGAGGGAGTCAGGGGTGAGGTCATGACCTTGACCTAGGGCGCTGGGGGGGTGCGGGGGGGGTGCGGCTGCTCCCTCAGAAAGCCAGAGGGGATTGGATACGCAGCCGACAGACACGGTGAAGGTCAAGGATGAAGCTAGATCTGAGGTCAAATACGCTCATTGGAAACGGGTGTCCAGAGAGCTCACGTTCCCTTTCCAGGGGAAGTCGTGGAGAGACGTCGGCCAGTGAAGCCGCAGAGAGGACGCACGCAGAGAGGCGGCGGGCGGGGAGTGCGGGGTGCAGTGACTCGCGCCCCAGGAACCGGCCTCCCCGGGCGGACGGGGACCCTGTTTGCACCAGGAGGAGAGAGGGATCCCGAGAGAGCGGTCTGTCTTGGGAGGAAACACAGTAAAATAACTGGAAAGACGGGACTTGGGTGGACCCCACAGTGGAAGGGTCCAACAGAAGGGGGAAACGGGAAGGAAAACGAGCAGCAGGAACCTCGGGGGGAAAACAGCTGCGTGCAGAGGAAGCCCCCCCACAGCACGCCCTCGTGCTGCCTTTGAGTCAGTGCAGAGTAAGCAGCATTTATCGATCTGACCGTAGTGCCGAAACGACGGTGGGAGGAAGGGGAGAAGGGAGGGGAAGGTTCATATCTGACTTGGCCAAATATTTATGAATGTTAGCAGAAGGACTGTCACAAGGTGGCCAGCTTGGCTAGGTCAAGGACGGGCAGAATAAGCAGTTTGTTTTCTAACAACCGGCAAACACACACCCGGCCTGTGCACCGGCAGTTTCCACTTCCACGTGGTGATGCACGAGTGGCGAAAACACGTGCACACGCAGACTTCGTCCACAACAGCCAGAGACGGGACAGGGCCAGGCGCCCATGAGCTGGGGGAGGGCGAGCCCGACGGGTGAGTCCGTTGTCACCGTTAAGGAACGTGAGGTCAGGAGAGAGTGCTCTCGAGTGTGTTTGCACCAAGCTGACGGCAACTGCAGGGAAGAAACACCCCAAGGAGGTGAGAAAATGCTTCAGAGAAGAGCAGCTTCGCACCTGGTTTTATAGATTGGAACCAGAGGAGGAGCCGTCGAGGGGCTACGGGACCTCCGTTGGTGGTAGGTTAGGGAGGCGGCAGAGTGCAGAAGCCGGGAGACCTCTGGGGTTGGACAGAAGGTGCAAAGATGGACTCGCTTTTACGCAGGTGAGTACAGCACGGGTAACCATCAGCAGTCACCACCAGAGCGAGGTAACAAGGAGGGCATTTGCGGTCTGGGCCTGCCTGTACCTGGAGGCGCCTGGAGGAAGGGAAATGACTGTCCCTGCAGAAGCACATTTAGCAGGTGGGTCACCCTAGGTGAGAAAGGATGACAGGCAGGCTCGTTAAGGTAAAGATGGACCTTTGTCAGGGGGGAATACTGGCCTAGGGCGGGCCACCCACCGTGAACTGCTTTCAGTCAAAGCACTTTAATTTCAGCCCATCCTACGTGGTTACTTTCCGTCTCTGGGTTTGCGAGGCCGCCATCCGGGCTCCCCGAGCTGGTCAGCGTTCGTGTGTGGCCCCTTTTTCATGCACAAGTTGCAATGAAGTCGTTAGGAGCAAAAAGGAGGGGCTATTGGTACGTGAAACAACACAGACACGTCTCCACGGCATTGCGTTAAGGGCAAAGAGCCCGACTCAGGAGGCGCGTGATTTCATTTACGGTAAATCTCAGGTGAGGCGGACCGGCGTGTCAGAGAGCTGACAGGTGCGTGCCATGGGTGGGCGGTGGGGGGAGGGCACAGGGGCGAGGGGGGCCTTTCTGAGCCGTGGGGCAGCTCTGCGCCTTGATGGGGTGGTGGTTATACAGCTTACACTTTCGTCGAAATGTACTGGGTTGCACCCTTAACATTTGGAAAGAGATGATTTTCCAAGTATCCATCAAGATAACAAAAGCCACAATAAAACTGTTAGAGGTGACAAGACCCCTTTGAAATCGAACAGCTGGTCAGCACCGCAGAGGAAGGAGGAGTGACTCGGGGGAGGGGCCCCAACGCATCCCCAAGAAAGGAGGGCGAGTGCGAGGGGAGGGTCGGGCGTGCGAGTGGTCGGCACGAGAAGCTCTGACACAGCCCATCAGAGTCGCTAAGACAGGAGTGTCCGAGCGACAGTGATCTGAGTGCAAAGGGACTGAAAGTCGTCTCGGCTCAGAAGACACCGGCGCACGGATACAGAAGCATGCTTTACACCAAGCAACATCAATAGAAAGCAACTTGTACCTGTGCATATTGCATGAAACCCACAGAAAAACGAAGACACAATTTTCAAACATCTACAGAGAAAGCGTATCATTTGCAAATAAATTACAATGAAAATTACCGATGTTTTCATACAAGCAAAATGGGAAGCAGGAAGCGAGCGACACAACGTGGGTGCGGAGGGGAGGCACGGCCTCCCACTGAGACTGGAGTGGGAACCAGCCTGTCTCTGGGCAGCGTGCGCAAACACGGTGGGCATTCCTGCATAAAGGGGACCTGGCGGCTTGTCTGCTCCGAATGCCCGAAGACGTTACAGAAGAACACACATTGGAAACATGACCCCCGCAGGAAGGTTTAGGTTGCAAGCGGGGAAAGTCAGTAAACAGATGGGTAAACAGCAGCCAAGTCTCAACAAATGTTCTTGGTGCTTGATAAGAGTGATTAAAATATTGCATGTGGTTGAGAAGATATAATAAAACAACAACATAATCGCATGTAAGTTAGTAGGGTCTTGTAAGATTCAAACTGATACAATGTACTTGTGTTGTTTAGGAGATCAAGCTATGGTTTTGATTCATTGTGGAATATGTAAGTTTAATAGTAAAATGTCAGAAGCTCTAAGATTAAAAATAAACAGCAGAAGTGTGCGCCAGTTTCAAATTGGGAAGTAAGGTAAACAAAAAGACAAAAACAATTAGAGGAAGGAAAAAAGTCTCAGAAGACTTCAGAGCAGAAGCTTCCAGAGCCTGCCTATAATCTCCCGAGCTCCCCCGGAGTAAAGCCACAGAGACACCCTGAATGGGCTCCGTCTCCCTGCTTCTCCCGGTCTCAGGGATGCAGAGGTGACGCCCCGAGGTCACACGGGGGTCATCTTCACTGGGGCGTACCCAGTGCGGGCGGCGTTCTGGCTCTTTTTTGGATGCCAGGTTCTGGCTGTTCGTTGGTTATCATGCTCACAACCCCTCCTGTGCTTCGTGTTGTTTTATGTTTTTTTAAAAAATTTGTTTGTTTGTTTATTTTTAGAGAGGGAAGGGTGGGAGAAAGAGAGAGATAGAGAAACATCCATGTGCGGTTGCTGGGGGCTGTGGCCTGCAACCCAGGCATGTGCCCTGGCTGGGAATCAAACCTGCGACACTTTGGTTCGCAGCCCGCGCTCAATCCACTGAGCTATGCCAGCCAGGCATTTTTTTTGTTTTCTAATAGCAGTGAAACCCCCAGGATATGAAGTTTACCGCTTTGACCATTTCTCAGGGTGCGGTTCTGCGGCACTAGGCCCATTTGCACTGCTGTGTGACTGTCACACCGGCCATCCCCTGACACTTCCATGTCCCCACACGGGGCTCTGTCCCCATGAAATGCTGACTCCCCATCCTGTACCCCCAGCCCCTGGCCCCACCACTCTGCCCTCTGTCTCGTGACTCCGCCTGCCCAGGGCCCTCATGCAGGCAGATCACACAGCCTGCGTCCTGTGCGACCGGCTTCCCTCACTCAGCACCCAGTGTCCTCCAGGCCCGTGCGGGCGGCAGCAGGGGGCAGGAGCCCCGTCCTTCGCCGGCTGGGTGACAGTGCCCTGTGAGTACAGAGCGCCGTGCGCACTCGGGGCTCCCCCTCCGGGCTGTGGTGCATTGCGCTGCTGTGAACGTGGGCGTGCCATACCTCTCCCCGAGGCCCTGCCCGCACTTCTCCTGGTCACAGACCCGGGAGTGGAAGCACTGGGTCACACGGCAGTTTCAGCTGGAAGTTCTGGGGAGGCTCCGCACTGAGCTCCGTCGCCGTGGCCCCGTTCCGCACCCACGCCAGGGCTGCATGGGGCTTCTCATTTCTCCTGCTGGTGTTTTGAAACAAGAGGACGCTGTGGTTGGCCAGCGCCATCTGCCACGGTCACAGTAGGACGGACAGTGACATACACACATGGGGGCGTGAGGTCCCGACTTTAGGGTGCGTCCCCTCCTCCGGCACAACGGGGGACCCGCCAGCTGCCGACCCAAAAGCAGGAGACAGCCTCACCCTCCACCTCACTCAGGGAAACGAGAGCGTAATTAACTATGAGTGTAACTGCTGACCGTCCGGCAGACAGAAATTAATAGGGTTTATAAAATTCATGGCTGGCAAGGGATTAGGGAAAAAAAAGACTTTTCATACATTGCTGATGGGATTATGAATTATTACGGTCATTTCAGAAAGTAATCCGTTCTATTAAAATTAAAAATGCATCTAACTCTTGACCTGATAATCCACTTTGGGGAATTTATACGACAGAAATAAAATTACCAGCATGTAAGGATAAATGTAGAAAGATATCTTTGCCGAAGTCTTGGCGGCAGGGAAAAAACCCTGGAAAAATGCAATTATAGGGTAATTCTAGCAGTGCCACATGCCGATTTCTCCTAGTAGAAGGAAGCCAGAAATTTGTAAAAGAAAAAAAGTGTCGCCCTGGCTGGCGTAGCTCAGTGGATTGAGTGCGGGCTGTGAACCAAAGGGTCGCAGGTTCGATTCCCAGTCAGGGCACATGCCTGGGTTGCAGGCCATGACCCCCAGCAACCGCACATGGATGTTTCTCTCTCTCTCTTTTTCCCTCCCTTCCCTCTCTAAAAATAAATAAAATCTTAAAAAAAAAAAGTCCATCACAGACACCGAGGAGCCTGGACGGCACACACGCAGCTGCTACAGCCGAGAGCTTGCAGGCGTGCTCGGGGGCTAGAAGTAATAAGGGCCACTGAGCAGGGCTCGCTGGCGGGAACAGTCTAGAACGCGCTGCTGTTAAGGAACAGATGCTGTTTCTAGAAGTCTGCAGAAACGGCGTGATGGGCGTCCCACGCTGCTCCGGGCGCTCGCCGGATCCCACCCCTGCTCTCCGGGATTTCATGCCCACCTGGGCGGTTGTGGAGGGCGGAGGGCAGAGAAGCCAGGAGAGGTGAAGAAAGGACGGCCAGGGGGAGGAGTCGGGGCGTGGTGGGGCTGTCGGTGGGGGAAGGGCGGTCAGAGGGCGGGGCTCGAGGGAGGCGGGCTGTGAGCAGACACCCGGACAAGGCGACAGCGCAGGGCGTCTGTGACAGTGCAGCTGCCTGCGACACCTGAGTGGGGAGAGTCTGCCCCCCCAGGAAGAGCAGGGGCACCCCGTGGCTGGGGCACCGGGGGTGATGCACGGCGGGGAAGGGGCCAGTGGACAAACCCCTAGGAACTCAAAGGACCTGGGAAGGACTTGCAAAATTTGATTTCTGCGTGAGAAATGGCGCTGAAGGGTTTCCAGGGGCGGAGATATAATGCGATTTACATTTTTTTTGTTTTCTTTTTAAATCTACCAGTCCATCAATAGAAAAATTTTAAAAGTTTTTATTGTATTTTTTACATGACCTTTTAAGTCCCCTTGCAATCCCCTCCCCCAGCAAGCACCAGCCTGTTGTCTGAGTCCGCGCGTCCTCTTTCCTTCTTGCTCAGTCCCGCCCCCCTCCCCCCCCCACTAGCTGTTGTCTGGTGTCCTCCTGTGAGTCTTTCTCTCTTTTCCTTGTCAGTTCTGTGTGTTCATTAGAGTCCCCATGTGCGTGAGATCGTGTGGTATTTGCCTTTCTCTGACGGGCTTATATCACTTGGCATAATGTTCTCCCGGTCCATCCATGCGGTTGCAAAGGGTAAAATTTTCTTTTTTACAGCCAAGTAGTATTCCATCCGGTGAATGTCCCGTAGCTATTGTGTCCACTCATCTCCTGATGGACACTCGGGCTGCTTGCATGTCTTGGCGATTGTAAATAAGGCTGCAACGGACACAGGGGCGCTTATGTTCTTTCCGATTCGTGTCTTGGGTTCCTTTGGATGTATTCCCAGAAGTGGGATTGCTGGGTCAGAAAGAAGATCCATTTTTTAATTATTTTAGGTATTTCCATGCTGCTTTCCACAGTGGCTGCACCAGTCTGCACTCCCACCAACAGTGCAAACGGGACCCCCCTCTCCACATCCTTGCCTGCACTTTTTAAAAAATTTATTGATGATGGCCCTTCTGACTGGCATGAAGTGGTATCTCATTGTGGTTTTAAATTGCGTTTCTCTAAAGAATAGTGACGTTGAGCATCTTTTCATGTGTCTGTTGGCCATCTGTATGTCCTCTTTGGAGAAGTACCTATTCAAGTCTTTTGCCCATTTTTAAATTAGGTTGTTTGTAAATTTTGGATAGCAACTCCTTATCAGATGTATTGGCGAATACGTTCTCCCATTCTGTGAGTTGTTTTTTTTTATTTTGTTGATGTTTTTTCCTTGCTGTGCAAAAACTTTCTACTTCGATATAGCCCAGATTGGTTTGTTTTTTCTTCTGTTTCCCTTGCCTGGGGAAATCTATCTGATAAAAGATTACTATAAAGCTCTGCCTGAGACTTTGCTGCCTGAGACTTTGCTGCCTGAGACTTTGCTGCCTGAGACTTTGCTTTTCTTCTAGGATTTTTATGGTTTGGGTCTAACATTTAAGTCGTTGATCCATTTAGGATTTATTCTTGTGTGTGGTGTTAGCAGGTGGCCTAGTTTCATTTTCTTGCACGTATCTGTCCAATTTTCCCAAATCATTTATTGAATCCACTGTATTTAACCCATTGTACGTGCTTGCTTCCTCTGTTGAATATTAATTGACTGTGAAGGTGTGGGTTCATTTCTGGGCTCTCTCTTCTGCTCCATTGGTCTGTGCGTCTGTTTTTATGCCAGTACCAGGCTGGGTTTTTTTTTAAAGATTTTATTTATTTATTTTTAGAGAGGGAAGGGAGGGGGGAGAGGGGGAGAGAGAGAGAGAGAGAGAGAAACATCCATGTGCGCTTGCTGGGGGTTATGGCCTGCAACCCAGGAATGTACCCTGGCTGGGAATCGAACCTGGGACACTTTGGTACCCAGCCCGCGCTCAATCCACTGAGCTATGGCAGCCAGGGCTAGTACCAGGCTGTTTTGGTCACTGCATTCTTATAGTATAGTCTGATACTAGGTAGTGTGATTCTTCCAACTTTGTTCTTCCTCAGGATCGCTGTTGCTATGTGGGGCCTTTTGTGGTTCCCTGTAAATGTTTGAAATATTTGTTCTAGTTCTGTGAAATACGTCACTGGAATCCTGATAGGAATTGCATCGAATCCATAGATTGCTTTGGGTAGTGTGGACATTTTAATGATGTTAATTCTTCCTATCCGTGAGCACGGCATGTGCTTCCACCTATTTGTGTAGGTGGCTGATTGGGAGCATAGGCTGGGGTGGGGGAGGGGGATGGGGGAGGGCTGACCCGAATGTCCTTGTGTAGGTCATTCATTCCAAACACCCACCTCACCTCCAGTGGCAATGGAGACCCAGGGACCCTGAATACCACTGAGGGGAGGGCAGAAAGGTGACTGCTCACCCCCCCTGGGGAGAAACACTCTTCAGTCTGCACTCGTCACTGCTTTGCCAGAGGCAGTCTGAAGGCCGGCTCATCCGCCCTCACGTGGGCTGTCCCTGGAAACACCAACGAGGGCCCCCGGGCCAGGCAGGGACAACTTCCCCACGGCTGACCCCAGGGTGGTGCGGCCCGGGGCCCCGCTGGGAGCGAGGGCCTGGGCACGGGCAGGCCGGCTGGCTGGCTTGGAGGAGGCCGAGGACGCCTGGCCACCCCTCGTTTGCCCCAGACTGGGTGAGCTGGGTGCCAGGGGCAAAGAGGCTCTGCAAACCCTGCTTGATGTTTTGCTAGACACGAAGGTGGTTTCTGAGAAATGCACGGCTTTATGGAAAGGAATAAAGGGACTCTAACCCCAAATTTCCTATTTATGTGCCATTTTCTCTACTCTTAAAAAAAGGTAGCAAAGAGGAAGCTGGTATCATCAAGGGAAGTACTGAAATAATGACTCTGTGAAGGCTTAAAAACATCCTCTGCACCGTGTCCTTTGTGTGACAATGTCCCTGCCTCTGTGGAGGTGCCCATGTGAAGATCTCCAGGGAAACCGGTGGCCCGTCCAAGCTCGGTGTAGACGAGGACACTTTCACCAAGGTCCCTGCACCACCTCGGCCGAGGGAGTTGACGTGGAGGGGGCGTCTCGGCGTGGTTTGGGGGCCCAGGCTCGCTGGGGTTCGTAAGTGAGACAAGCGGCTGATTGGGGGTCTTACCTCTGGGGGGATTCTGTTAGGAGAAGAACAACTGTCACTGCAGTTTGACGGGACCGGGGGACCGAAGGGGTGGCTGTTACAACGTCTGCTCAGACGCGGTGTGGTGGTTAACTCATGGTTGGTTGGTTGGTTCCCTCCGTCTCGCCAGTTAGGGTCCAGTTCCCGTGCCAACTGTGGGGGGACTCGTGCAGGCTGTTCCGGGTTTCCTCCCCGTAAAACAGGTGGGGAGGGCGGCTCCGTCTGATATTTAGGATGCCCGTGGATCCACATGGTCTGCAAGTCAGCGAAAGGCCATCAGTTCCAAGCTTTCGTAAAAGACTCACTGTGTTTGTGACAACTTGGCTAAATATTCTGGGAGCTGTGCACCCGTCTCCCATGCAGTTGATAACGCTACTGGCTCTGTCACTGGTTGAGTGGGTCACTTCAAGTGCTTAAACGTACTTGCGGAGCTGCTGCTGCTTTGAACGACTTGTAACTGAGGCCATGTGCTTCCTCAGAGGAGCGTCCGGCCAAGACTGGGGAGGCTGCTTTGCTGAATTACGTTGTTATCAGCGTTGCCCCTCCAGGCGACTGAGTTGGCCGCCTCCGTACTAGACAACCTGAGCTCTGTGTCTTTTCCTCGGGCTAAGTCGTTCCGGACTGTGCTAGAAGGGCCTGGAAGCAGGCAGCCTGGCTAGCATGGGGGACGGGACGGGACGGGACGGGACGGGACATGACGTGGGTGGGGGAGAGCGTGCGGAAGGGGAGACGCAGGGCGCCTGCAGCACGGCGGTCCCAGAAGGAGGGGCTGCCGCTGGGGTCTTGGGGCGTTTCCTGAAGCTGAGCTTGGGGCCCGGACTCCCGTGTGAGCGGTTGCGGTTGCTCAGCGGAGAGCTCAGAGCAGAGACGCTGGGGTGGGCTGGGGTGGGGAGGGGTGGGGAGGGCTGGGGTGGGAGGGAGTTCACAGAAAAGGGCCGAGATGGGGCTGAGCCGCTTCGCTGATGCCCGTCCTCTGTCCGGTCCCGTGGGGACAGAGCCTCGCACCCCCCAGTGCACAGGGTGGCACCCACCGCAAACAGTTCTCTGGCCCGATCTATCAGTAGTGCTGAAGCCAAAAACCCTGGACTGGTGAGAGTTTGTCTGAAGGGCTGATGCTGACTTCTGGTCAACGGTATCAGGAACAAGTTAAAAAAAAAACCACCTGCATCCCCACCACCCTCAGACATCCTCGTGTAGCTCAGGGGGCACAGTGGGAGGCCCAGGCAGAGCTTCCCAGCCAGGTGGCCCCGGGTTCAAACTACCTGGCAGCCACGTGATGATACCTGAGATGCTTCCAAAAGTCACCTCGCTTCTCGAGTCTCCGGTGTCCTCATGTATGAAACTCTGGTAACCCCCCTGTCTGTACACAGCCCAGCGGTTCGAGCAGACCCACTATTTAATGCACTGTGCGCATAGTAGGTGTTCAAACATTGTTTGCCAATTGTGGCCACGGGCATATGTGGCTTTAATAAAACTGTCTTCCCAACATCGATGCAACTTTATTTGTATTTTATGCCTCTTTATTCCTTAGCAATATGAATTACGCTCTTAGGGAGCGTGAATGCCATTTGCAATGGATTTGTCATATCCCAGCCACTGCGCAGTCACGGTTCGTGTAATGAGGCCTCTCTTTTAATTGTGACGAACCACCCTGTGCAGGCCGCTTCCCCACGTGCGGATCTGCCCGCCGGGTAACCTCTGCGTGTGAAGGGCGGGGACTGCCGGGCTGACGGGCGTGGGCATCGGTCATGGACTTGGGAGACGTCGGACACAGCTTGGATAAGGGGCCAGAAGCCGGGTCAGACGTGCCAACTCGAGGACGGGCCAGCAGCTACCCGGGGGCTGGAGGAAGAGGGGCCGGCCTCCGCCATGTCCGGAAGGCCTGCTTCCTCAAGTTCAACCCAGGGAACGTGGAAACGATATTCAACCTGTCATGTCGGCTTCAGGCCAAGTCTGTGGGTTGACCCGGTCATGCCGTTTGTAGCAATTGTCCTCTCCCGGACCCGGTCCAGGGTCAGGTATTGCATTTGGCTGTCCGTTCTTGCTATCCCCGGATTTAATAGGTTGAGTGATGACCTCATCGGCCAGCCGTCTGCCTTACCTGGGCCCTAGTAACCGTCTCCATGGCTCTCTGTGGCCCCGGAGGACAGCCACCAACTCCTCGGGGACTCGGGTGCCTCTCTGGCCAGCACCCGCCTTGCTGCTGGGGGGCTGGACTGCGTCCCCACCTGCTTCCAAAAAGCAGAGGGCTGGTGAGTCTTCCACGCTGAGGTTGCATGTTCGCTCGGGCCAGCCCGTTTCTGAGCCTTGGGTCCTGTCTCTAGCGTCTGCTGTGGCTTTGCCGGTTCACTCCTTCAAGGCTCCTCGAGCAGCCCTCGCAGGGTGTGGGGCCCTCACAGTGAGTTAGATCCTGTATCTCGAGCGGATGCTCCGTGCCTATCTGTTTTCCTCCCTCAGCCTTCTGTTCCGCCCTCCTGGAACCACAGAGAGATCTGATTGGATCACCGGGGAGGCGTGGGGAGGGGCCATGGGAGGAGGTCGCCCAAGGCAATGGTACAAGTTGGGATTGGCTGAGAAGCTGAAAGTCTCCAAAGCGCGTGACATTATGGGTGGGAAGATCTGAAACAAAAGAAGGGCTCTCGGGCTCTCAGACCGGCAGGCCCTCTGGCTCTCCTCTTCCTTGAGGATGCTTGGACGACTGTGCTGCAGCTGCCCGCATTTCCCGAAGGAGGGCGTTTGGGATGGGAAGGACCTCCGGGCACAGTCTGGGGTGGGACTGGCGGGGCAGAGGGTGGTGGGGTTGCTCTTTGGGCGTTCCTGAGGGGGGATGAACACTGAGGCAGAAACCTGCCGTTCTTCCCACATTGTGTAGCTTTTGTATCTTATGTGGGTTTTGTTTGTAAACTAACCTTATAGAAAAAAGATAATTAAAATGAACGGGGGGATGAAAGGAGAACTCAAGTGTTGAAGAGCTGAGCCTTAATTGATAGGCTTATGTGATTAAAGCTGTAACTAAAGAATTAAAGAGTTTAGCCTCAATTGACAGGCTTAAGTGACTAATACAAGTGGAAAGCTGTTATTCCAAATTGTGGAGCTTTTGAATCAAGACTCCTTTCCTTTGTCAGCAAAGCTTTGCCTCTGGAATTTTGTGGTGGCGGGCAGCAGGACCCCACTTGCTGTCTGGTAACAATTGGGCTGGACGCTCTGCATCCAGCTCCAGAATGTTCTCCTGGTTCTGGATGTAACAGGGTGCAGCCAAGGTGGGGGGCGGAGCGAACATAGGGATTTGTAATGGGGTCCAGAACTCAGGGTGTTCAGGAAATATTAGAGAAAAATATGTATAGGATGTCCTCACCCCCTCCAGTCTGAGCTGGGGGTTGGGACACAGGGAGCAGGGCCAGTGAGAGCTGTGTTGTACAGCCACAGCTTTGCAGCTAACCTCTGGCACGGTCATTTAACATATCTATCACCTTTAAGTGGTTTCATAGATATGTTAAACAGCTGTGGCCCTGCTTTGAGCCAGGGGATGGGAGTGACTCCCACCCAAGATGTAACTGGGGGGCAGGACCCCTGGTGACCGCACCTACATGAGGGCTTGGAGATGATTGGCTCCACGCCATGGGGCCACACCTGCCTATGACAGCCCAGGAACGCTGGAAGGGTACAGGAATGCTGGCAGGCGTAACTGAGTGTGGGAGGAGTCGGAAATGGTGCAGCAGAGGAGGATTGGCAGGGGGATTTAAACCCAGGCGTGGCAGCCACACCAGAGGTTGGGACCGCATAGCTTTGGGGTGCTCCCCTCTTGCCACATGGCTTAGGAAGCAGGAGAGACACTGCCTGGAAGAAAGGGGTGAAGGGACTCTTGCTGGTGGGTCGTGAGAAGGTGCTAATTGGCTTTAGATTAACTGGAGATCGTGGCAGCGACACCGCGGATGGTGCCGGGAGCCTGAACCACAGACTTCTACTTCTTCTCCTGAGATACGGTACCCCGGGCTGGGCTGGGCTGGGCTGGGCTGGGCTGGGCTGGGCAGGGGGAGAAGGAAGGACTGTGTGTGTCTGTGGGTATCCTAAAGGACTTTAGCATTTTAATGAAGACATTAAGTCATTGCTCTAAGTCTGTATAACTTTTAAATAAGGAATTCCTTTCCTTTCCTTTCCACCAGTCTCTGGCATTGAGAGACGTCTTTTCCCTGGCAGCAGGCAAAGTGAACTTAGTACCGGGGGGGGGGGAACCCCTGGAGAAAAAGAGGGGGTCCTTTTGGTAAGAGAATATTGTCCACTCCCCCACCCCGGGTCTGTTCTGTAACACCCGGACAAGTCCGTGGGCCCTGAGCTTCCTCGGGGTGGGGGGCCCTGCCCCAACCCTGCCCTAACCCTGCCCTCTGCCTGCAGACCCAGCGGCGGTGCGCTGAGGCCAGCCGGGACGTGCTGCGACCTCAGCCTTGGTGTTGCTCTGGCGGCCATCGGGGCAGGCGAGGGTCCGTGCCTTCTGCAGTACAGAGGCTCCTGCGTTCCCTCGGACCAAGGGGTCGTCGCATGGGACACGTGACAAGGGCTCTGGCTCAGAAATCCTGCTTTTCTGCCGAGGCTGTTGGTCCCAGCACATTTGTCTGTCCCCCCCAGGACCGCTGCGGGCGGTGCGTGTTGAGCTGGGGGCGGGGCACGAGGCTGGTAGCGCCCAGGGACCTCGGTCCGTGGTCTCTCCTGGCGGGGGGACGCCGGTGACTAAATGCGGTAACGGAGGGATGCCTGGCCCGTGGCAGGCCCCTAATCTGTCCCCCACCCTCTTCCCCTGCCTGCCCTCCCCGCCGTGGGGGTCTGCGCCCTCAGCTCTGTTGCTGGGTAGCTCTGCGACCCTGGACAGAGGCTGAGCCACCTGAGTGCGTTTTCTAGGCTGTAAAGACAAGGACTGATGGGAGTGTCCCCCAGCTGCACACTGTTCTCCTCACTGTCACACAGGTCAAAGCACAGCACACCTTGTTTCCCCCCCGTCGCCGTCCATGGGACACTGGGACGGGAAGGAGGGACGGAGATGACTTGCACGCATTGCCTGCGTTTGGGTGGAAGTGCAGAGAGAACAGCTCGGGGGCAGCTCGGGGGCAGCTCGGGGGCAGCTCGGGGGCAGCTCGGGGGCAGCTCGGGGGCAGCTCGGGGGCAGCTCGGGGGCAGCTCGGGGGCAGCTCGGGGGCTGCTCTTCCTCCGCTTCCTCCCGCTGCCCGGCTCCCACACACCCACGTGGGTTCTCCTCACGGCTCCCGAGCCGCCCTCCCCCGCCGGGGCCGCTCCCCTGAGCACCACGTGCGGGACTCGCGGGCCCTCGGAGGCACCCTCACGGACGCGTCACGGACGCCTGCCAGTCCAGGCGCTCGCACCTCAACTCGCTGCCCCGGCCCCCGGCCCACTCCAGGGCCTTGTGTCCCGCCTCACGGCCGGCACCCACGTAGTCACGACAGACACGCGCTCCCCGGAAGTCCTGGGGTGTCCCGACACCCAACCTGTCACCACGTCCCGGAATCCTCGTCTCAAACAGGGGCCTCGCCCCCACTCCCCACTCCCCAGGCCGCTGCCTTAGGACAGGCTCTGGGGTAGAAAGTCCCAGCTCCGTGGTCTGGACACGGCCACAGCATGCTCTGTCATAACGAGTGTCCACCCTGAGCCTTGCCGGTCACCCAGCCACACGTCAGCAGCACCTTACGCCCCCCGCTTCCCACCCGATGGGAGCGGCCACACCCTCCAGGTCAGAGAGAGCCCCCACTTCTGCCAAGGCCCCTCCCCTTCCCCGCTCTGCTTCCCAGGGTGGCTGCTGGCTGCTCTGGCAACGGGCTCACGTGTGGAAGGAGCCCTGGGAGTGATTTTTGTGCCTCTAGGGGACGAGGGCCAGGACTCTGCCTCCCAGGAGTCCCAGGTGAGGCCGGCCCCCTCCCACCCCCCACCCCCCACCCCGCCATCCTGGGGAACAGGGCTGGGCCTGGCTGGAAGGCACCCGTACGTGACGGGCTGCAGCTTGGGTGGGGGGGCGGGGAGGCTGGCGATGAACTCGGGGTGCGCTGAGCACCTCGCTTGGGCCAGGGTTTCTCTACTCCCGTCACACCCCCGTTCACTCACCACCGAGCATCCCCGAGGTGGCGCTGACCACCTGTCCCCGTGTCTCCAGGTAAAGGGACTGAGGCTCGAAACACGTCACCCTGCGGCGAAGCAGCAGACCTACATCTGACCCCCGGCTCCCCTGACTCGGAGCGGCCATGAACACACTCTTTATTCTTGAATGTCGGTCTCCAGCACCGCGAGCACCTTCCTGGAAGCCCCTTACCCCTCGCTCACCGACACTGGATACCCGCTGCCCAGCAACCCCCACGCCCCCTCCCCCAGGGGGCGCTTTCTGCTGCTAGGAGTGTGGCTATTTTAGGTGCTTCCGGCGTGTGGAGCCCTGCAGGACCGGTCCTCCTGCGACCGGCGGGGTCACTCAGCACCATGTCTTCAAGGGCCGGCCGTGTCGTCCCAAACGGCAGGACTTCCTTCTTTTTGTGGCCGAATGCTGTTCCACTGCGTGTACATACCACGCGTCTTTAAACCCGCTCGTCTGCCCACGGACCTTCAGCCAGTCTCCGCGCCTCGGCTGCCTCGAGCAGCGCCACTGTGGGCAGGGATTGCGGACATCTCGCTGAGTTCCCGATTTCCATAAGTTTGGGTAAATACCCAGGAGTGAGATTGCTGGGCCCCGTGGTAGTTTTATTTTTAACTTTCGGAGCTGCCCCACAGTTTTCCGCAGCTGCACCATTCTGCGTTCCCACGGTGGTGCACCAGGCTCGTGCTTTCTCCACGGCCCCATGGACACTGGACATCCCTTTTTTTTGACAATAGCCGTCTACCTGGTGTGAGACCGTATCTCACTGTGGTTGTGAT
Source organism: Phyllostomus hastatus (assembly GCF_019186645.2). Classification (NCBI taxonomy): domain Eukaryota; kingdom Metazoa; phylum Chordata; class Mammalia; order Chiroptera; family Phyllostomidae; genus Phyllostomus; species Phyllostomus hastatus. Next base: position 47,104,534 of record NW_025334017.1, on the reverse strand, counting down.
TTGCATGTCCCTGGTGAAAAGATGTTTGTCATCAGTAATCACGTGTCTGTTGGCTGCTGGGGTCTTCTTTGGAGAAGTGTCTATTCATGAAGACCTTTGCCCATTTTTAACTGAGTGCAGTTGTTATTTCTGCTACTGAGTCGCAGGAGTTCCTTCTATATGTGTTGGACATTAACCCCTGGTCAGATGTGTGGTTCGTGGATACCTTCTCCTAGTCCGAGGACGAACTTCCCATCTTGCTGGCTGTTCCCCGGGCAGAGCAGGGGCTCTCCAGGTTGCCTGGGTCCCCGGAGTCCCACGTGTCTGTAATTGCTGCTCTTTCCTGTGTTTTGGCGTCCTTCTCAAGAAGTCATCGTCAAGACCAATGTCACACAGATTTCTCCCTTTGTTTTCTCCTAAGCATTTAAAAATTTCAGGTCTCCCATTGACATATTTAGTCCACTCTGAGTTGATTTTGGCGCCTGGTGCAAGATAAGGCTCTGACCCCATTCTTTTGCGTGTGGCTCTTCAGTTTTCCTAACACCATTTGTTGACGAGACTGTCTTTTCCCATCGAGTATCCTCGACACCCTTGTTCAAGGTCAGGTGGCCACATATGTGTGGGGTTTTTGGGGGGGGGGCTCTCTTCTGCTCCACTGGTCTACGTGTTTGTCTTTATGCCAGGAGGACACTGTTTTAACGACCGTAGCTTTGTAACGTATTTTGAAATCAGGAAGGGTAACACCACCTCCAGCTGTATTGTTCATCATCAAGGTTGTTTTTGCTGGTTTGGAATCCTTCGTGGTACCCTCTGAATTTGGAATTGGATTGCCCTGAATCCACAGATCACTTCAGGTCGTGTGGGTGTTTTCACAATATCGAGGTCTGCAGTGCATGGACACAGGATGTCTTGGCATTTATTTGTATCTAATTTGCCGTCTTATGTGGAGACTCGCCCCTTTCCCCGTACAACGTCTCTGCGCTCTCACACCAGCTCTGATTTTGTTTTCCCCCGAGAACGTCCCCCTGGAAACGCAGAGGGACGCACGCCGACCACGTTCTCCCCAGTCGCCAGTGCTACAGAACACCTTTTCATGGGCTTGTTCGCCATCCGTGTGTCCTCTTCGGTGACGTGTCTCTTCGTGTCTTTGGCTCGTTTTCTAATGGAATTGTCCGTTTTTCCCGTTGGGTTCTGAGAGTTCTCTCTATACACTGGATGCAAATCTTTGGTCCGATCTGTGGCTGGCAAATAGTTTCTCCCGGTCTCTAGTTTGTCTTCTTTCAAGAAGGTCTTTCCCAGACAAGTGTTTAACTTTGCCATGTAGCATTTTTTTCCTTTTATAGATGCTGTCTTTGGTGCCGTATTGAAACACTCCTCACTAGCTCAGTCTCCCAGAGGAGGGACGCCTCACTGCTGAGCGTTGAGGAAGTCCAGGGTCCCGGTGCGGACCCCATAGACACCAGGGGGACTCCTTACTGCCCAATGGGGGTCAAGGCCCTGGCTTCCACTTGACCTCTGACCCCTTGGCAGGGAGCGGGAGGGTGGGGGAGGGAGAAAGATGGGAGGCTGCCTTACAGCCTGGCGCGAGTGTGGCTCTGGGCTCCCCGCTTGGCCTTTGCTAGTGGGGTGGAAGTGGAGGTGAAGGCCACTCTTTTCCCCTCCAGGACAGAGCAGCTATTGCCTGAGAGCCTCCCTCTGGGCCAGGCTGTGCCCGTCTGGTGCTGCGGCTGGAGAGAGCGGCCACACCGGGCTCTTGGCCGCTTCTTCCACTCACCGGCGTTTCCAGGTTGCCATTGTTTCCCTAGGATGCAGTCTAGGATGTTTGGAGCACAGAGGAAACCAGTTGTTCCTCGGGTCCCAGCATCCCCAGCCAGCTTGCCTCTGTTGTTTTATTTACAATGCTCAGGGCTCTCGGTGGTAGAGAGAGAGAGAGAGAGAGAGAGAGAGAGAGAGAGAGAGAGAGAGAGAGAGAGAGAGAGAACCCACCCCCCCCGCCAGACACGAGCTGATCAAAGCACCCGGTGTGCAGACTGCCTGGGCCGCGCAGCGGTCGGGAGGGGAGCGCCGCCGTCCACCTGGCCCTCCTTCCGGCCTAATCGCCCGGCGATGTAGCCGCCTGATGAAAGCCCCGGGCTTCGACTTTGAACTCCCTGGGTTGGCGTCGGGCACCGCCGCTCCTGTCTTTCCCGGGCCTGATTGCTGGACCGCGCCGCCCCTGCTCCTCGCTGTCCCCGGGGAGCACGGCAGCTTCTTTCTCCCAGGGAGGGGTCTGAGGATGATCTCAGACGGCACGTGTCAATCGAACAGAAGGTGAAATAGATATTCCAGCCTCTGGCAAGGAGACTCATGCACAGGAATCATTTTTACTGAGGGGAGAACGTTTAGCACTGCGGCACAGCGTGCCTGGGGGCCGACGATCCAGTGCCCGGGACCGCCCCCTTCTCCCCCTGCACCTTTCTGGGCCTTCCAGCTCTCCGTCCGTCCCCCTCCTTCCCTCCCTCCCTCCCTCCCTCCCATCACCACGGGCTAGCTGAGCACCGGCTGTGTGGGGGGGCTAGCTGAGCACCGGCTGTGTGGGGCTCCAGAGAGCAACACACAAGTGGGGCGCCCTCTGTGCCCTTGAGGGGACCGGAGGTTGGCAGGGGCGACGGAAGCGTGAGTGTGTCACGGCCACTGAGAGCTCCAGCTGAGGCCCCCACCAGGGGCAGACGTCGGGACTCTGGATCTGAGACGGCCGTTTGCCCCGATGCAGTCATCGTCTTTAGGGGGACATTGAGAATGGACCCTCCTGACCCCGTCCAGGTAGTTCAGCGGGTTAGCGTGTCGTCCCGATTTGCCAAGGTCGTGGGTTTGACCCCTGGTCAGGGCACATATAGGAAGCAACCAATGAATGGATCAATAAGTGGAACAAGTTGACATCTCTTTCCTCCTCTAAAAAAAAAAAGTCAATAAAAAAAAGAATAAACCCTCCATAAGGGAGCTGCAGTGTTTACTGTCAAGCCCAGAAGCATACGGCACTGACCCCACGGAAGCTACCGAGGATGCGGGGAAAGAGAAAGGGTTCTGCATGGGCCGAACCCAGGCGGCTGCCGTCCAGAGCTGGAGTCCAGCCATGTAATACAAAAAAAAGTCATTCATTGAAGAAGATACAAGATAAAAGAAACATTGTACATAGAGAAATGATGCCTCAGTCCCCTTCATACTGGGCACCTTGGGACCTCACGCAGCTCCCAACCACCATCAGCTGTCCCATTGTATTTTCTCGACTCTCATTAATGGTCTGAAATCTCTTCTCTTTCAAGGGTGATTTTAGTTTTGGGAAAAGCCACAACTTGCAGGGCACCAAATCTGGGCTGTAGGGTGCTGAGTCACCTGGGTGATTTGATCTTTAGGCAAAAAACCCTGCACCAGATGTGATGCATGAGCAGGTGCATTGTTGTGATGAAGCTGCCAGTCACCAGGTGCCCACAGCTGCGGCCTTCTGAGTCATCCGGATTAGTTTCTGGGGAGGAATGTCCAAGCTTAACACAGAATCTGATGCAGATTCGTTGCTCTACTCAGTCAGTCATTTTGACTGCGACGACCACACAGTACACACACTCACTCAACGGCATCTACTGCCCCCTACTGACTAGTGCAGTGAAGTCGTCATTGTTCACACATGTGCATTCCAGCCCACGCTCCTCAGCAGCCAGGCTGCATCCATGTCTTGCAAACTGTTCTCACTATATTAACAATGGCTGCACTTTTTCCAGATAGACGTCTTCTGTATGTTTAAATAAAATTTTCTAGTTGTTTAAGGTGGAAGGTGAGTTTTGTTCCTCCTTCCTGTCCCCTGGTCATAAGTGAAAAGCATCCTTTAGTTTTTCTGATCTGTCTTGAGATCTCCATGCTGCTGAGCTGCCGAAGCAGACCAGTCCCCAATAGGATGGGAGTGTTCACCCTGTCGTCGGCCTGAGAGGTGGCTCCTGGGAGCCTTTCTTCTGGACACCAAAGCCTGTGCTTTGGTCCTGGGGACAGGAACGTCCCAGAGCTTTCAGGATGACTGGGGCTGGGAGCCAGGCGGGGCTCAGTCTGGGGGCTTCAGCCCCGCAGCAAACTCGCTCTCAGGCCGCACAGGGTTCACGAGCGCGGGAGCCTCGCCCGCAGAGCCCGTCGGAGCTTGTACACGTTGGTCCCAGAGGCCTGGGGAGGGACCGAAAGGGAGGAAGTCAGAATGCAGCGTGGCGTGGCAGGGACGGAAGCCCTCGGCGCCCTGGCCGCTGGGCCGAGTCTGAGGGACGTGTGGGTTAGGGCGACCGGCCACGTCCCTCCGGGACACGAGTTCTCCGCTGTGGAAAGGAGGTTCGGGTAAGAGGGTCTCCAGAATCCCCAAGACGGGGTTCGAGAGATCTGAACTCACACTCGTGTTTGCGTGCACCCTGCGTGTTTCCGGACAGGCAGGTGAACGTTCTACCTTGTGTGTCCCTTCAGATTCTTCAGTGATCGCAGGGCACTGCGTGTGACAAGAGAAAGGCCGTGTTACACGAGCAGCCAACACCCAAATCATTTCGAGTGCCTGATAGGCACCCAGCAAATGCGTGGTGGCCTTGACGCTTTCGGCATTTCTGAGCGCACGCCACTGTTTTCTCCCTGGGCCACAGGGGTCCCCAGGGCCCGGGGAGTGCCGGCCACCTGGCAGCGCGGGTGGGGGGCAGCGCGGGCATTTTAGCCAGTTCTGACCCCAAAGCATAGGCTGTGGCTTCCTTTATGATTGCACTGCCCACGTGTCCTGAACTTTCCTTTTCCTTTGCTCTCCGGCGGTGAAGTTCTACCACCTGGCGGCCACCTTACACCTGTTCCTTCCAGCAGGTGGACCTCATCGAGGACAGCCCTTGTGGCACCCCGGGGACGGGAAGACCAAAGTGGGGGGGTCACAGCTGCATGGACAGGACGCCGCAGGGACTGCCCCTCCCAGCCCTGGAGCTGGGCTACTTCAGCCTCCGGAGAAGCCGTGAGTTGGTGTCCCGGGTGGGAGCTGCCTGGTGGTGGCCATGAGCTCAGAGCCCGGGTGGGGTGCGTCCCACACTTTCCTGGACAAGCCCCATGCGTGCCCGGCGCAGAGGCACTCAGCACGGCGCCTGCATCTGCTGCGTCCCTGGGGCGCGAACGGAGGGCGCTGTGCCGCGCTGACCTCCACTGCCGTGGTGTGGGGCTCGTCTTCGGAGCGTCTGCTCTGGGAGGAGGAGGGTTTAACTCTGGCCATGGCCAAGGCTGGACACGGACAGGCACACGAAGCCCCTGTCACAGCCCACAGGGGCGGGTGACAGCCGTCAGCTCACGAGGACGGCCTGTGTGCCCCCTGGGGCCCTGCACGCCCAGACTAGCCCCACGTCCCCCAGGGAGACACGGTGACTGAGGGTGGAAGTCAGCCAGGCCCGTGTGTGGGGCCTCGGGTTGCTGTGTCCTGGCAGTGTGTCCTGGCGGTGCGTCCTGGGTGAGCCAGTCGGCCGCTCAGCCTGGGTTTGCCCGCCTGTATTTAGTGGTGGGGATTCTACCTGTGGAGGGGGGGGGCGTGGAGGAAGACAGAGCCGGGTCAGCACCCGGGGGAGGGCTGCTCACAGCTGGCACTCACTGAGCGCTTTGTGGCCAAGGGCTCCCATGGGCCCGCGCCCGCGCCCGCGCCCGCGCCCGCAGGCAGCAGGGTCTCAGCAAACGTCAGCTCCTGCTTGCCGGTGAGGCAGTGGCCTAGTCAGGGTCACCCCCTGTGCATGTGACCCCCCGTAGGAGCTGGCCCCCGTGGCCATGCTGGGGTGGGGTCCCACTCTGATCAAATGGAACTTCTGATCCTGACAGTCCCGGGTCGCTCCCTTCCCTTCCAAGGCCCTGGACGGGGTCTGGGCACCGGGCCTCCTCCTGGCTTCCCGAGCCTGACTGACGCAAGTCTGCCGAGGAGAGGGCCGTGCGTCCTGAGGAAGGAGCGAGCGAGCGGCTGATGAGAACGCCGTGGCGGCCACTCTCTGGCCCGGGGTCCCGCGCTGGCCTTCCGGGTCAGGGAGCGAAATGGCCCTTCCACCCGGGGAAGGGCGCGTCCTCAGGATGCAGGATCGTGCGGAGTGCGGTCTCGGCGGGTTGGCCCTCTCCACTGCGTGGGACGGAGAGACGGGAGCGTCTCCTTACAGTGGGCCTGGGCTCCAGGTCGTGACTTTTCCTGGGGCGGTACTTGTCACTCCCTCCGGCTTCGTGTGACTAAAGCCCCCCCCCCCCCAGAACCCGAGAGATGAAAAGAGATGCCTCCCCACAGGAGGGAGCTCCCCGTTCCCACAGGCAACCAAGCCCCTGCTGGAGGCCTGTCGTTCCCAGCTGCCGCTCTGAGGAAACTTCTGCTGTGGCCTGGCTGTCCCACGGTGCCCAGCATCAATGCTGTGGCCTGTGACGAGCCACCTTACCCAACCGGAACTCATTTTCCCCAGTGGTCGGGGGGGGGGTGAGGGATGGGGGGGTGGGGGGGGTGCGGGGTGGTGTTGTCACGCAGGTGAGCAGAGGGGGAGGCACCGAACCGCACGGGGTGGCCCTAAAGACTGTCTGCGTTCAGTCACCCTCAGACGGTCTTTGTGCCGAGCTCACGGCCGTACCCAGCCCCCGCCTCCTCCTTTGTCCCCATTTCTGCACCGCCCACCCAGCCCTCCCCCCGGAGTCAGACGGCCGGGGAAGAGCGCCCACACAGACAGGAGCCAGTGCTGTGGGCGCTGGGAGGGCGCTGCCCGGACAGCGGCACCGCAGCAGGGGGCTTTCTCGCTGTGCCAGTGAGGAAAACAGGTTTGGGGCTCAGATAGTCCGAGGACCCGTGTTCAGCAAAGTCTCCCCGAGGGGAGAGTCGTGTTTTAAAATTCAGATGCCTTCGCAGCCCAGGATGGAGACGAGGCAGGAGATCCCCGAGGCCAGCAGAAGGAAGGGGAGGGGCCGGGGACCAGGCAGGAAGCAATCACGGCCCGTCCATCACCTCCCTCCCGCAGCCAGCCGCTGTGAGGACGGCTACCCACAGGCGAGGTGATGACATTCCGAGTGGGCAGGGAGGGGGGGGGGGGGGGATGAGTCAGACAGCAGCCGGTGCAGGGCCCGGCTCTGCCGCGGCTCCCGGGCCAGCCGGCCCACACCGGGGTGGGCAGGAGGAGCAGAGGTGATGAAACCACCGTGGCCACACAACGGCTGCCCGGGACAGGACCTCGGAACGCTCCCCGTGGCAGCCCTGGCGGGACGGTGCAGGAGGGACCAGAGGCTCCGAGGTGTTAGCCCACTGCCTGAGGTCACCAGTGGCCCGGGCAGCGCCTGAGCCCGGGTCACCCGCCTGCCCCTGTGCCCCACGCAGCTCTGCGGGCCCCTGAGAACCCCTCCTTGAGCTGTTTTCACATCTAATGCTGCTCTCAGGTTAATGCGCTGTCTCAGTCACTCCTCTCTGCTCCAGATGGGCGTCTCCCGTGCGCCGCCTCTGCCCCCGACACCTGGCTGGGGCCGGGGGCCCTGACGAGGCAGGTTTGCGGGGGCTGCCTCCCGCGGGGGGAGCAAGCAGGCAGGGCCGCCACTTTGGCCTGTGAATGTCTGAGGCAGGGAGGGAGGGAGGGAGGGAGGGAGGGAGGGAGGAAGGAAGGATCCCCTGTCCGTCAGGCTCAGCTCCCCAGAGACCTGCAGCGCGACTGTGCGGGACGTGAAGCACGGATTTGCCGCGCACACACATACACACACACGTGTGTGAGCTTCCCCCCGGACCCCAGGCCTCAGCGTGGCGTCGGGCTCCGAACCGCCGCTCAAGCGGTGTGGGGAGCGGATGCCTGTCTGCAGGCCCACCCGAGCTGGGTCTCGGGCCCCCACGGACCACACACGACCCGCATCACTGCGCCCCACACGCCTGGCTGCGTCCCCGGGCCGTGGGAAGGACGTCGAGGTTGAGGGGACTCACCCACTTGCCAGCAAGGCCCAGCCTGGACTCCCGGGCCCCGCCTCTGCCGGCTGACCTCGGGCCCTCTCGCGGTCCGAGCCCCGTCCGCTCAAGGCCCTCAGAGGCGGGAAGGAGGGGTGGGCGTCCAGTCCCTGACGCAGGCTGGAGGTCGCCGGGGAGTTTACGGTGCCCAGAGGCAGGGGGTGGGAGACGGAGGGACTCCGGTCACGGAACCAGCCCAACTCTGACCCCCCCGGCGGGCCCGCGGGGAGGGTCGAGCTTGTCCCCTGTCTCCACGACGCCTTCGTCCAAGGGAGCGAAGGTCCAGCAAGATGTGCGGTGGGCGACAGGCCCGAGGGGCGAGCCCAAGCCCTGGGCCTGTGACATCAGCGAGGGGCCCTGGCCACCCCTGGCCGCGGGTGTCTGTCTCTGCAGCGTCTGAGCCGACCGGGGCTGCCGTCCCAAAGGGCCACGGGCAGCGGTCTGTGTCCCTGGTCCTGAGGCCGGCCGCCGGAGAGCAAGACGTCAGCGGGCGTGCGCCCTCTGGAAGGAAGCTCCAGGCAGGACCCGCTCCGGGCCCTCCCCAGCTCCTTCCCCTGGTGGCGCTCCCCCTGTGTGCCGGTCTCGGTGCAGAGCCCTCCTTGGGTCAGGGGGCCCACAGCCGTGTGTGGGGGCCCATCCCACTCCAGTCGGGACGACCAGGCCCGCACTGGACTGGATTACACCAGCAGCGAGCCCATTTCCGAGTGAGGACACCCTCGGAGGTCCTGGGGGCAGGACTTCCACACAGACGTCTTGGGAGGACACAATTCAGCTCCCAGACACAAAGTTTTTTGCGTTTGTTACACTCGGCGGCAGTGCCTTTAAGGGTGAAGGCTGGAGATGCCATTCCCCAAGCAGGGACCTCGTGACCCTGGTCGCTGTAGTGAAATAACAGCGTCCGCAGAGACGGATCCGATGATGAGGCCTTTCCCCACGGGACTCAAGCGCCCCAGAGTAACTGCAGGGGTTGAGGGACCCCAGGTTGCCCCAGGGACCTTGTCTTGCCCAGCTCTCAAAGGGAAACAAACACCCCTTTCGTGGGGTTCTAGTTTTTGACTTAGTATTAGGTCATGGGTACCGAGACTGAGGGATTAGGAGCCTTGTCCTGGAAGCTTATCGGTGGGAGGGACTAGAACTCGAACTCAGGACAGGATCCCAGAGTTCCGTGGGCCACACGAAGTGGGTTCCGTGGGTTCCGTGACTTCCGTTTGGGTTCTGAGCCAGGACCCACGAGGGGGCCGGGCTCCGGTCACAGGAACTCGGCGCGCCTGGCCGCGGTTCGCCCTGCCCACTGGTCTCCACGCCCCGCAGACGCGTGTGCGCCGTGTCCACACGAGGACCGGAGTTCTGGTGGGCCGGGGTTTTATCGGTGGGCCCACGACAAGTTGGTGGTCTGCCGCACGGGTCGCTAGCTCTCGAACCAGAGCGAGATCTGCCGTGGGAACGTGTCACCGGAGGAGAAGTCTCCGCGGACGGAGCTTTGTCTTGAGAAGACAGCGGCCACCCACAGGAATCCCGCCCACCCGAAGAATGACAACGCCGAGCGCTGGGGCGCCCGGGTCCTCTGCGCCCCGTCCAAGGCTCTCCGCTCGGTTCTCATCACGTGCACGAGTTGCAGGAGTGGTTTCATTCCCCCGTGTCAGAACTGTAACAGCGCTCCTCAGGGGTCACGAGAATGTCACAACCTGAACGTTGCCGGTCACTTCCATCACACCAATAACTTTCACATCAGCGGAAATTGTCCATAACTTCTCCTGAAATACTGTCTTCTTTCTCCTGTAGCCAATGCTATGCTTCCTTAAAAACGAACCTCCAATGTCACCTCCTCCTCCAGGGAGCGCCCCCTGCTTTACCCGTGCAGGATCAGGGCTTCCTCTGTGTCCCTGCCCACACTCTGGACGTGTCCTCGGAGCCCATGGACGTGGGCCCTTGTCCTCGATGGACTTTGCTGGATCCCTACCGCAAAGGGTTGAATTGTGAGACCTTCTCCCCCCAAAAAAGATAGGTTGCTGTGCTAACCCCCAGCATCTCAGAATGTGACCTTATTTGGAAATAGGGTCCTTAGAGGGGTGACCAAACGCACCCTGGCCCCTTAGGGGTGAATGAACACACTGTGCCTGCCCCCGCCTTCAGGGTAGTGAGAGGGAGGGATATGGGCGGGGCATGGTGGGCGGGGCATGGTGGGCGGGGCATGGTGGGCGGGGCATGGTGGGCGGGGCATGGTGGGCGGGGCATGGTGGGCGGGGCCGAGAGGGGTGGGTGGAGCTGGGAAACGCAGGTTTCTCCCGGCACAGACCACCCCAAGGACACACAGAGGAGGCCCCCCCCCGACAGGCGCCTACGGGGGTACTCATGTCGGCCCCTCACCGAGCGGCCAGGACCCCCAGCGCGTCTCTGGAGGCGGCAAGCGGCCGACTCCACGGGGCGCTCTCTTCTCGCGTTAAAAGGTCGCTTCCCTCGTGCACGGCGCCTTGCCCTGTGGCTGCCGCTCCTCGGGAACGCTTCTCACTCCCCTTGGAGGCCCTTGTTTATTCCAGGCAATTCATCTTCTCTCCGGGTGCCCTTGGCTGCCACCTAGTTAATTGCTTGTTGCTCAGAGTTTTTCTTTTTATGCAGTTCCCGAGAAGCAGAGTTTTTTTTTAAATTGTGCTAAGACATGCTGGGAACACTGCCGCCTTTGTCACCGTTCCTCCCCCTGCTCAGGGACCCGTTGAAGGGAAGTGTGGCGTAAGGCGAGGTCTTTGGCTGTTTTACTGTGTCGTGCAGGGAGGTCCCCGTGCCCACACCCCACTCGGGAGGGAAATAAACTCAGGCTGTTTTGTTGTGGGTGTTTGAAGTTCCCCGATTATTTAACGAGTTCCCTTTGAGATGGGGCGCTCCGGAAGAAAGCCTGTTTGACAGGATGCGCCGCAGTGGTTTTCAGGGAACTGGATGATGGGAGACGGTGGTGGGGGCTGCCCTGCGGACACCGGTCCACCGTCCAACCAGCAGCTCCAGGCCCCCTCTGCCTGGAGCCCCCGGTGTCGCCATCCTGGACCGGATCCTCTGAGGGTCGGGCTGCGGCCCCTAACTCCTCCCCAGGGACGCCTGCCCTGAGCACCCTCTCTCCTGGGTCCATCTCAAAGCCCTCACCCGGCTCAGAGAGGCACCGTAGCTCCCACCCCTGCCCGAAAGGCTACATGTGTCCTCATTACCATACTTACTTCTGGTACCCCTCCCCCCAACACATCCTATAAATCCCACGGAAGCAGGGACTTGGCCTTGCTGCCCACGGTATCTCCGTGGTGGGCACTCAGAAACGTCTAGCGGATAAGAATGTGAAAGCATGGTGTCTCGGGCATCACACTTCTTTATGTGAAAATCAGAATGTTATTGATATTAATAAAATATCAGTAAATGGGCTTATTGGCTCTGAAAGAAGTCTTAGGTATTAGCTAAAGGGACTCTTGTGTATCAAACGATTTAAGCGTCATAACAACCCTGTGAGCTTCCTGTCCCTGTTACTCCCATTTCACAGACGGGGGGACTGAGGCTCTGAGAAGCCTGGGAACTCACCCAAGTTAACACGGGGTGGAACGGGGGGTTGTGGCGCCGCCCTTCACCCCAGCGCTGACCCCAGCGGCTCCCTGCCTGTCGTTTCTTACACTTCAGGGACCCGGAGCTCTGCGCCTGAGGACAACCCCCGCAAGTCCAAGGTCAGACCTCTTGCAACTGCCCACAGCACAGCATGCATTTCACCATCTGAATAATCTGCCTGAACGGTCTGTCGAGCACCTCAGGAGGGGGTTGCGTGGGGCAGCAGCTCTCAGGAGCCAAAGCCAAAGGGACTCTGATCTCAGGAGGGGCTGCCTGCCCCCCAGCTGGCCTGAGCGGTCAGGGCTGGCTTGGCGTGTGTCCTGGCACGCTCACGTTAAAGGGGAGGCACCAGGGCGGCAGTCGGGTGCAGTAGTAGTGACTGACAGTGACGCAGCTCAGACTTGTGGAAGACTGTCCAGAGCTTTCTGTGTGCAGTCTCCAGACAGCACCGCCCCCCGGCCCCCCAGGCAGCTTTCTCGGCCCCGCCTCTGAGCGGTGCACGGGCCCTGGGAGGTTACGCAAGGAGCGCCGCCCGCCCAGCTCGTGGGAGGCACGGCCTGCGTTCCGCGCCCTGCCCGCCCGGCCCAGGGCCGGCCCCTTCAGTTGCTCCGCTCCTCCGAGGCACATCGCCGCCTGTCGTCACGTTTAAGGATGCTCTTTCGCCGTGTGTGCAGAGCTGAGTGAGGCCCCTCGTTTCTCCCGTTCTCCTGCTTTATACAAAGCGGTGATCTTACACGCTGCTGAGCCATCAGAGGAAGATTCAAGTGAGTTGAAGGAGAAGTAAAAGGAGTGCGGTGGCAGAAAGGGAAGCCAGGGACGGTTGCTGGTCTCGGGGCTCCGAGTCTGCCTCCTCTGTGGGCCGTGCACATGAGACGCCCCGCCGCCAGCGTGGCTCGGCCTTGACCCGGACCCAGGGCCTCCACGGCCGCCCGGACTCGGTCAGGAAGCACAGCGGCCTCGTCTCCCCCACCGCGTCTCCCGCAGGGAGACAGGGAGGTTATACCTGTCTTCCCACCGCGTCGTTCACTTTCCACGGCGAATGTGCTTTTGTGTGCATCGATTCTGTCCCCCGTTTCTTTTGCAGCCTGGCCGGGAGGCGATCCACACACGCCGGACCGCACGCCCTTGGCGTGGACAACCGGGCGGGTCTGGACAGGGGCCGACGCCCAGGCTACGGTCACGACGATCGAGGACACAGACTCCCATCAGCTCCAGAGTGCCCTAGTGACATTTGCATGTGTGTGTGTGTGTGTGTGTGTGTGTGTGTGTGTGAGAGCACACTTCAGACACTCCCGCCCTTCATGCTGAAGCACACGGGGCAGTGTGCTGAGCTGCAGGCCGGCGTTGGCACCGGTCTCCAACGTGACTGGACATCATACCCCCCACACTGCTGCCCCGAATGATTCCCCAGCCCCGCACTGCCCCCCGCTGGCCATGCCTCATGCCCCACGCCCCTCTGCCTCCGTGGCTATGCTAGGTCCCTCCTACAAGGGGCCCCGCTGCCGCCCTTCCCTCCTCCTGTGCCGGCTCTTTCCCGTTGCAGAACGGGCTTTGGGCCCACCTGTGCTCTCACAAAGGCAGGCTGCCTTCCTTTTCAAGGCTGCCTTCCCGAAAGTGAAGGTTTAGACTCGCATGTGTGTGCATGAGCGAGGAGGAGGTGGAGCCACATTCCAGGTCCGTCAGCTCTGTCCAGTCCCGTCTGGGGGGCTTCTCCGCCCTGTCCTGTCCGTTCCCACAGAGTAGTGAGGCCTCCTTTAAGGACGCCCTCTGGGGGTTCTGAAATACTGAGTCACCCGAGTCGGTTCCTGTCTCTCTTTTTCCTTGTGATGTTTCTTAGCATAGCTGGCGATGTTTCCACGTGCCCGTCGGACGCACTGTGTGGGATGTTGTGGAGCCTCTGAGGGTGCCCCCCCACACCCGCTGCGAGGTGGGCGGCGGCCCCTAACCTGGTCGGGCCTGAGGTCTCCCCCCAGGCGTCTGAGGCCAGTTAGACCTTATGTTCATCCCAGCGCATGCCTCCTACTGGTAACCTGGGGATGTGGCTCGGACCCGTCCTTCTTCGTGGGCTGTGGGGTTCAGCTTCTGTCCTCTCGGGCACCTTGGTGTCCCCCCCCCCCGCTTCAGGGGCTTTCGGCTGCGCCCTGTGGGCTGTTGCCCTGCGCATTGTGAGAAGCCAGCTGCATGCTGGGCCCGCGGCTTCGTACCCAGCTCTGCACGGGCTCTGGGACCCGGCCCGAGTCCTGGTGCGTCCGCAGCCCCTTATCTCCTCTTGTATCTCCTGCCCCGTGAGACTTCCCGTCCTCCCGCCTGCTTCTCTGCCAGCGCCTTTCCATGGCATTCTCCCACGCTCGCCGGCGGCGAGAATCAGCAGACACGCGGAGGGAAAAAGCAGGTGGGGCGGACTTTTTCCTGCATTTCCCTCTCAGGAGTCTTGCTCTCCAAGACCTGAGCGCTGCCCGGAGCGCCCACACCTTCCACGGAGCATTCGGGGGTTCGTGCGGCTCTTCCCTCGGCTCCTGGAGCGACCCTCGCTCCTGGGGGGCACTCCCAGGCAGGGGGCGGGGCTCCGGATGCGCCCCAGGAAGGGAGCGCAGGTCCTGCGGCAGCTCCAGGAGGGGGGGCTGCAAGGGAGGGGGAGGTGGAGAGGACAAGGTGAGGAGAGAGAAGCGGCGAGAGCCCAGTGGGGAAGGGAGCAGCTCAGAACCGTGGGAGGGGAAGGCGCCTCTGGGCAGCGGGAAACAAACCACGGAAGGACCTGAATGACGGAGCAGAGTGGGGGCTCAGTCTCCCCCACACTGGGCGGAGTTTGACTGAAACGGGGAGTTCTAGGCCAAGTTCTTTCACAGCGGGTTCTGAGGCTGAAGCTCCAGTGGGCCCGAGTTGGGGGAGCCCGGAGGAGTGTGAGGGGTAGTCAGGAGGTGAACGGGGGAGCTATGTGTTTTCAGGGGGCACAGTGGGACCCAGCGGGAAGACAGAAGTGGAAATTTGGGGGGAACCCTCAAGGTTCCCCTGAGCTTCACACTGCAGCCTCCTTGGACTCAGGTCATTCCCGAGTCGTGTAAATCTTGGGGTGTCCGTACCTCCTCAGAGGAGCTGGACAGCCGGGCGCGTGGCCTTGAGCGCTTGCAGAAGGCCAAGGCCCGTGAGGGTGCCGCTTCCCACCCGCCCATGCCGACTGGGCGGCGCTGGCTCTCCTGCGGGCCGCGGTTCCAGCTGGCAAGCCGTCGCCCGGTGATTGTGTGGCTTTCTCGGCGGAGCCAAGTTCACGGGCAGGCGAGCAGGCAGGCAGCCTCGCAGAGGCCTTCACCTTGATTAATTCTCCGGCGCCGGGGGACCTGCGGGTTCACGAAAATAATTTCCACAGCCTGCGGGGGGGGGTGCATTTTTGCTCAGAGGGCGCTCACGCTAGCTAATCACTCAGGAGTGGGTACATGAACCAAATGCCACTTGATTGAACTCTAGTGGGAGGTGGTCCCGTCCCACCGGCAGAGCCGTGTTGGTGGTGTGGTGGTCCCACACTCTCCCCCTGGGCAGGCAGGCCCACCGGAAGCCACGGAACACCTCGTGCATTTTAGTAGAGCCACGGCAGTGGCGTCCCACGGCAAAGAAGACAACCAGAGACAAGCACACGGGGGCTTGCACGCACACACGCACGCCCCCCACATGGCTCGAAACACTCGGGAAGCCTTGCGGTGGGAGAGCGGCTTCCGTCCGCCGGGATGTAACAATGAACAGGCGTGCGACGATTCTGTTTGCACGTGGAGACGTGAGCAATGGTATGCGACATGCAGACACCGTCGCCCTTTTACAGAGCAGACCTGAAAAGCGTGGACCATTAAGGGTGTGCGTGTGCAAATGTCTGTGTGCCTGTGTGTGCAGGGCTGTGTTTCGTGTGTGCGTGTGCCCACACGAGGGGTGTGTGCAGGGTGGCGTGCACAGGTGGAGGGGAGAGCCTGGAGAAAACTTTTTGTTCCTTATCTCCGCGGGACGGTCCTTGCATTCGTTTGCGTTTCCTGCTCGCTCTATGGAGAACGGACGTTAGGTTTCACTCACAGGAAGTACAGTTAGCTGCTGGTACTTTAGAATACGGATGTTGACACATTGTTTTTGAAAACATGACTTAAGGGTGGTGAAACAGTTTGAGACAGCAGAGTATCCTAGAAAAAAACTTTTTCAGCTAGGCAGACCTTGTTTAAACCGAGACCGCCGATCGCTAGCCCCCTGGGTCTCAGGTCTGAGAAAGCAGTTTCCCTGGGGGTCCCCACTCCCGGGCGCGGGGTGCACGAGCATCCCCCTCCCACGGATTTTGAGAGCTATCCCACAAAGCGCCCAGCGCCTCGCTGGCACTCAAGGGAGGGAGCTGTTTTCATCACGTGGGAGATCTCTCCCTGGGTTCTCCCAGGCACAGACCCCCCACCCCCACCCCACGGGGGGATTTTGTGACCGGGCCAAGGGCGCTGAGCACGGGTCGCACGGCCTGGCCTCAGGGCGCGTCAGCCTCCCGACCCCGGTTTGCCTCCTGCCCGCCCCGCCGGACCCGTGCTGGGCGTGTTCGTGGGCGGCCAGGGTCCAGACGGCCTGACGGGCAGGTCTCTGCTTCATCCCTTCTCCTCCTCTTCCTTCTTGGGGACACTCCCCGGTGGCCTCGGATGTGGCTTTATCACCCTATTCCGTGCACAGGCACTTGCACGTGATGCCACCCCCCCAAGGCCCTCTGCCCCGGAAGGACGCCGTTTCAGGGGCTGGCCGCGGCCCGGCTCTGACCCCCGCCCGGGCCTCCCCTGCGCACCTGCAGCCGGGCCCCGCTTTCAGCAGCAGCTAAACCCCAGCTCTTCCCCAGCGCAGTCCTGTGATTCGGGCTGAGTCACTTCCTCCTGCTGGGCCCCGGCCAGCGCTCAGACCTCCCCACCTGGGAAGGCCTCGATGCATCATCTCGTCCACGCTCCTCGTTCTGTCAGATGAACAATCCCTCCGCCTCCAGCCCAATCACTCTGCAGCCCCACGGATCATCCCCCCCTGCCCACTCTCTGGCCCCCCCTCGCCCCCCCCGGAGCAGGGAAGGCTGGGGCGTCCCAGGCCAGAGGCAGCCGGTGACTCAGTGCAGGGCCGGGGTGGGGGGGGGTGCTCCTTGGCTGAACGGCCCCCGAGTTTCCACACGCAGAGGAAGTTCACCAGCAGGGGTCCGGTGCCTGATGAGCTGTGTTTCTGAGTGGAGCTTTCCGCTGGCAACATTTCTCCTGCCAGTTTCAGGCCGGACCCGGGTGTTTCGGTCCCCTGCTCCGTGCTGCGTGCAGGGCGGGCTCACCCTCGACACCTAATTCTTATTCAGGGCCCCGGGACCGCGCACGTTACCCTCTCGTTTCAAGGATGAGGCCGCTGGAGTTTGGAGACTAGATTCAGAGATTCCGGGCCGGCCAGCCGTCACGCGGTGGCTATAAAATGCAACGGTGATTATTATTAAAATAAGGTGGAAAGCTTCTCATTTTTTCCTTTACGTTTTTTTAAAAATCCTCACTCAAGGACATTTTTTCGTGGCTTTGAGAGAGAGAGAAACGACGGGAGAGAGGAGCATGGATTGGTTGTGGCCTGCGTGCTCCCAGACCGGGGGCGGAACCCAAACCTTTCAGTCACGGGACGGCCCTCCCACCGACTGAGCCACCCTGGCCAGGGTGCATTTTTTTCCCATTTCGCAAGCAAGGAAACCGAGGTTTAGCGATGGCCGAACAGTAGTTCCCGGGCGCAGACCTCCTGCCGCTCCTCCTTGAAGTCCCCTCAGCGTTTGCTCCAGGACCCCTGTGTCCCTGGGCTGCCTCTGCCCCTCACTCGGGAAACCAGCCCCTCGCCTGCCCTCAGGGTGTCTTGCAGACCTGCCCACACGTCCAAGGCTCTGCCTCAACGGCAAGGTCAGGAAGGGCCCCGAAGGAGACTCCTGCAGCCCGAGTTGGGCCGTGGAGGGAGGGGGAGGAACCCTTCTTTCCTGAGTGCTGCAAAGCAAGGTCCAGGTTTTTGGCTGTTGTTTTGATCACTTCCATTCCCCTGTCACCTGTCTTTGGGTGTCACTCTGCCGTCTCGGTTCCTGAGCGCTGGGAACAGCTCTGGCCCGAGAGCTGCTGGACTTTATTTAGGTCAGACTGCGTTGTCCGTGGGTTCAGGGTCAATGGTGTGCGGCAGGTGCTTAGGAGGAGCAGGGCTAAGGAAGTTTTATAGCGATAACTGCCCACATCCAGAAAGAAGATTCTCAAACCTTTTAACTGTACATCCCCAAGGAACTCGAAAAATAGACGAAGCCCAACGTTTGCAGAAGGAAGGAAATAGTGGAGAAATAAAGGCCAGAAAGGGTCGATGAGTTTAGTAGCTGTGCTTTGGAAGTTAAATTGACAAACCGTTGGCTCAAGGAAGACAGACAGACAATTGGAGATGAAAGAGGAGCCGTGACCGGTGACGCCGCAGAAACACAGACTCAGGAGGCGGCCGTGAGGGTGCAGCGGTGGGAGGAGGGCGCCTGGGAGACCTCCTGGGTGTCGAGTCTCTGGTGGCCAAGACGAGGAAGTCCCAGAGCTCCGCGGTACAGCCTGGTACCTGACCTTGACGACGGTGTCGTGTGCTTAAACCATGCGAGGAGGACAGACCTCACACGGGACGTGTTCCTGCCAACACGGAGCCCCCCAGAAGCAGCCGAGGCGACTCTGGGAGGCGGTGGGTGCGTTCGGTGCCCTGGCTGGGGCGATGCCGTGGCGGGTGTGCGCCGTGTCCAGACCTGTCCAGGCATGTTGTGCAGCAGACGCGTGCACTTCTGTCCATCACGGAGACCTCAGCAGAGCGCGTCAACATGTTGCTGCTGCACCAATGAACGGCGGTCCCAACTCCCCCGCGTCCAGACTGGGAGCTCGGGGCGAGCAGACTCGCTTCAGTGCCACCGACGCTGGCACCAGACGGACTGGACTTCCAGTGTGGTTCCGGCTCATTCGCAGCTTCACGCTCTGGGGCCCGTCTCCTCGTCTCCGCCACGGCTCTGCGTGCTGGCTGGGAGGAGAGGTGTTCGCCGGCGTTGATGCCGCTCTCCTGCTTTTATAGTTCTCCAAAGGAGGAGGACCATGACAACAGTGAAGCGTCGTCCCGGGGGCAGGGGGCAGGGGCGGGCTGGGGGCTGCAGTGTTTAGTCCAGACACTCAGTCTTTGGTATTCGGAAATGTGATAACAGCAGCCCAGGGTGGGTGTTGGTGTAAGGCTGCCTTCTGGGGGCAGCTGAGTCATTCTGGTTTAGACGGATGGGGCGGGTGGATTCCACGGGGATAAGCAATCCAGAAAAAGATGTGGGCTGGTTTTGTTTGCTAAACTGTGCGGTTTCCACTGAGCTCTCTCGCAGTGACCGCGAGAAACCCTCTCTGCCCGGAGACCGAGCCAGACTGGGGGAGGGAATGCAGCACCGGCCCCTCTTCCTGGGCCCGCGGCGCCCTCTAGTGGCTAGTCCCCTCCGAGTCTCCTCCGCCCAGGTGTTCTTGCTGAAGGGATGGAGGGAGGCTCCTGAGTTCCCCTCTCCTCCGGGCTGCCCCTGGGAACCTGGAGCTCTGGGAGGCAGGGAAGACAGGCAGGTAGCCCTCCCTCCCATCACGTTCAGACACGGCTCCTGCAATGGGTCTCGGCTGTACCCCAAACTAGCTGGGGGAGCCGCCCTTGTTAGCCGGGGCTCTCCGAGCCTCGGTCTCCTCCCCGTTGTGTTGGGAGGCGGAAGCACCCCGAACATTTCCTGACATCCGGTCGGTTCACATGGTGACATTTGTTACCTCGGCCTCAATGTTCTCCTGCCTCTGCTAGACGACACTGCTGACGTTCAGACAAGGGGGTGTGTGTTCTTCCCAGAGAAGCTCACTGAGCGTGAAGAGCGGTGGGTCCACAGGTCCCTGAAACCTGTGCCCCCCACACCCCCAGGAGGGTCACAAACCCGCTAGAGAGAAGGAGCTAGGCAAGGAAGCAGTTTTATTTAAGGATTTTTATTTTTAGAGAGAGGGGAAGGGAGGAAGAAAGAGAAACAATGTGTGGTTGCCTCTCACGTGGCCCCCACTGAGGACCCGGCCCATAACCCAGGCATGTGCCCTGACTGGGAATCGAACCAGTGACCCTTTAGTTCACAGGCCAATGCTCAATCCACTGAGCTACACCAGCCAGGGCAGGAGCTTTGTTTTTCAGATGGTTCTGGAGGGCTCATCTTCTTCGTGTCCCCCTAAGCTAGCTAGGCTGTGTCCTCACCATTGTCCCAGACAGGGAAGGGGTTGATGGCTCCGATGACCATCCCCGGTCCATGGGGTACAACAGGGAGGGCGGTGGCCTTGGAAACAGAGCCAAGCACCTTCGGGGTTAACTAGGATTCCTTGGAAGTCTACTTCACTGCCAAGAGAACAATTAGAAATGGAATCGAGCACGCCGTGGCCCTTGACCCAGTACGATACTCCCAAGGAAATTATTCTAAGCAAATAATTTACATAAACATTTTAAAAAATTAATATCCTATGCAGAGAATATTGCTGTTAGCAGGCCTTTGGGAAGACCACACGAGAAAGGAAATAGTCCAACAGTTAATAGGGTTATATCAGTCAGAGGGACTATCACGCGGCCGTATGAAATTAAACGAGGAAGGCACTAGAAGGCGGCGATGTGTGTGCAATCGTGACGCAGACATGACAGCAGCTCACGAGGCTGCGCCTGTTCCCACCCGAAGAGCCTGTATGCACCGGGGAACTCGCTGGAGGCTTAGGAGGGTGGGAGGTGGGAGGTGGGAGGGGACTGTCGCACGTTAGAGGGTGAAGACTCAACTTTGACATGACGGTGCATACAGGTTTTAGGTGAAGAATCGTAATCCTGATACAGAATAGTTCGGTTCGCTCTCAGCTGAGCGAGTGAGGACGAAGCGTGCTGTGTTTCTGGGAGGCGAGCGGTACTGTCTCAGGGGGGCCGGGGGCCTGTGCCCACGCCGCAGAGCTGGCGGCGTCCTGGCCAAGTGCGGGAGTCACTGGGGACAGACGACGCAGGGGGCGGGGCCCCGATGTGGGTGCCAACACGCCTGGCTCTGAATCTGCACTTGTCTTGCCGTGTGGCCTCCGGCAAGGGACTTAAACCCTTGGTGGTGCAGGGTCCTTGTTGGTCCAGGGAGATGCTGATGGGACCGGTCTTTCCGGGTTCTTCCGAAGGTCACATCAGGGGATGCTTGGGAAGAGGTCAGACCCGTGCATCGTGTTAGCGTGTCTTTGTCTCACGGTTGTCACGGTCCTCACTGCCGTCCTCCTGTCAGGGTCTGGCGAGAGGAGGGCCTTGCACCAGAGACTGGAGGCGGCGCGGGGGCGGGGCCGCGTCCACTGCTGAGCAGTCCCGACTTCCTCGGAGGAGAGCGTCACGTGTGATGCGGGTTTAAGGGCCCGGGGACTCTGGATTTTGTCCTGTAGGGTCCTGGGAGACCAGCCAATCAGGGGAAGACAAGACAATCAGGCTGCACGGCCCCCGAGACGAGCCTCTGTCAACAACAAGCTCAGGTTTGGTGGGGACAGCGCGACCAGGAGGCCGTTTCCTCTGCGTCTTCACGGACACGCGGGCGGCAATAAATAAGGCCTCACGCGGATTTTATGCCCCAATTTCACGCTTGTGACCCTGGAAAAAGTTCAGCGAGCCAATAAATGAAATTCAGCTGAGTTTTATTGAGTGAGTTGACTCAGCAGCAGACAGAATTTTGGATTGAATAACTGCACGTTCATTGTCTTTTGCGGTTTTATTTCATTTTCATTGGCGCCGTAAACCTGACAGGGGACGAGCATGGAGAGAGAGGACTCTGAGCTGAAGTGACAGTCACAGCTGTCCCGTGTCGCAGGGGTGCCACCCGGCTGTGACGGCTGTTCCGGGTGGCGCGTGAGTGTCGTGCAGCAAGGGGTCGAGGCCCGACGCCAGGGTCCCCCGTGCCGGGGAGGGGCCGCGTAGACGGTGGGGGTGAAAACCCAGCACTCCGCCGACCCAGAAGGCTACCCGCAGGGCAGGCTCCCGCGTCTATCCGTCGGGGCTGTGACACCCTGCCGCCACCAGACCCTCACAGCCAGGTTCTGGGCCCGTCTCTCCTGGATCCAGACCCGAGACCCCTGGGACGTCTCTGTCCAGCTCGAGGTTGCTCCAAGGTCTTCCAGTCGTCAGAAGGGAAGTGGGGTCCTTCCCCCTCTGCCGTGGACTGTGCGGCGGGCGACCTCTCAGGGGTCAAGGGACCCCAGCTCGGACACGGGCACAAACAGGAGACAGTGGCTGAGAGGCACTGCCGCCCGCCTGGCTCAGCCCTGCCGAGAGCCCTGCTCCCGGTGCGGCACCGGACGCCCTTTAAAAGTAGTATTTTTCACACTAAGTGGTTGTAGCAGGGGTAGGGGGTGGGGAAAATGAGATATAATCGTCCGATGGGCCACTGACTGGACAACTACTTACAGGGGTCTGCCACAGGCCGCAGCTGCGTCCGAGGGGGTGTAGATCCAGTAAGGTGCGTTGTACTCCTTAGGTGGTGTGGAGAACTCAACACTGCGTCTCAGGGTTTGTTTTTGTTTTAAAGCAAAAGGGGACAGATCCCGCCTCTTTCCTGGAAGGACTTTCCACCAAAGCAGGAAACAGACGGAGCCCAGGGAACAGCTGCCTCAGCACGTCACGGGGTGGGTGCTCCGGCAGCCCCCCATGTGTCTGAGCGCGAGCTCCGATCCAGGGCACCTGCGTCCCCCTGGGAAAGAAACTTCCAGAAAGCTGCTTGGAAGAGATACTTGAGCTCAGTAGACTTTAGCTCCGTTTCTCAATTTTAACACTGCTGGCATTTTGCATTTTTTGGCCGGACAAATCTTTGTGGTGCGGGCTGCCTGCGCGCTGGGGGAGGTTTGGCAGCGTCCCGGGATTCTAGCCACACCGGAAAACCGGGAAACCTTCCCGGGCACTTGCCGATGTCCCCGCGGAGGGCGGGCAGGGCACCCCTCACGTCTGAGGGCCACAGACGGGGCCACAGGAGATGGGGATGGGGGGAGTGCATGAAGCATGTGGAAAGCAAGGGGACTTCGGCTTTATTTGTACGTAGTAGGGAGTTCTTGTGACGCTCTTAGCAGGAAAAGGCTGTGCTTCAAGAGGCCCTCCTTTTGCCAGGTGGCTCCCAAGCAGCGGCGGTCGCAGGGGGTGGTGTGCCCCCTGAACTCAGCTTCTAATTGGAGGAAAGACCTCGGGCCGGGCCCCTGGTCTGACCCCGTGCCTCGTGGCTCCCCCGCAGAACAGCCACGGCGAGACCCCGGCCTTCCTTCAGCCCCGCTTGGCCAGGCGACCTCCGCGAGGCTGCGGTCTCTAGGCTCCCCCGTGTGAGCCGCGCAGGAGAGAAGGGGCTTTGAAACAGAACCTCCTTCTTTCTCTGATGTTTCTGCAGAGCGAGGCTGTCTGGAGTCGAGATTCAAAGGCGTCTGGGAGCCGAAGGGGGAGCGCGGAGGGCCAGCAGGTCTGTCACTACGTGGGCGGGCGGGCGGGCGGGCGGGCTGTGGAGAGGGAGGAGGGAGGGGCTCGGGAGTCCTCCGACCCTCAGCAGGGACCGGGCGTGGGCCCCACCCCCCACAGAGGACTCGCACTTCCCCGGGGGGTGGTGCAGGGGAAGTACGAGGCGTGGGACAGACGCCCGATGCATGCTCTCTCCCGAGGACCACAGCAGACACGCTGGCAGGAGCGGGCAGTGGGCTGTGGGCAGTCGGCTGGCCCGCGTTTTGATGTCACGGGTGTCGAAGAGTGATTTCCTGCTTACAAGGCACGCCTGCCTCTCACTGAGCAGTCACTGTGTTGTTCCACTCTGTGTGGAGTAGCAGACCCTTTCCGCAAGCTCCCGACAATTGTTGATCTAAGACACAGCCCGCCCAAGGTCACACGGCTAGCAGGTGACGTGGGTGGTGCTGACGCTAGATGCCTGTGCTCTTAACCCCCGAGACATCTTTAAGGGCTGGCAGAATTACAGACATTTAAAGTTATCTTGAAATGAAATAAAGCTGTGCCGCTCAGGTAAAACAGCGGAACCCTCTGTGGGATGTGTCAAGGCCGGCGGCTGGGCGCTGCCCCCAGAGCTCCGGTGGGGGTGCTGCCGCTGCCGCTGCCGCTGCCGCTGCCGCTGCCCTGGGTCCAGGAAGGCCGCAGCCTGCCTGAGGCATTCGGCACCTGCCCCTGAGGCTCATCCTAGAGTCCCCCCCAAACTCAGTGCGCCCCGATCATGGCTGTCTTCACCCGCCCCGTCTCCTATTCTTAGCCTGTGTGCTCGCACGCATTATTCACGGTTATCGCATCGGGTAACTGTGGTTGAGGGCCTTCTATTTTTATGATAATTAAAGGGTGTCGGGGGGAGTACATTTAGCTGCCCATGTGCCCTCGAATAGCCTTGCAGGTTGTGGGCCAGGTGCTGGGCATGGAAGGGGCCACAGGCTCTGTCCATGGTGCTGAGCGAGCTCTGAATGCGGTGGCCAGTTCAGAGGCAGCCCCCCCCGCCGCCTTGGGCTCCTCTCCTCTGCAAACTGACAGTTACAACAGTCAATTGTCTTAAGGTGGCTGGTGTGAGCCAGAGATCCCTGCTCACTGCCACCGCCTCCCGAGATGCCTTGCAGAGCTCCGGAAACCATACCGTGCGCACAGATCACGTGGGCGCCTTGTTAAAACGTCACCGCTCAGAGTGCGGGCGGCCTCGGAGCCGCGGCGGGTTCAGGCCCAGGCCACTGCTATAAGGGGGGCAGTCACAACCTTTTCTGGGTGTGTGTGTGTGTGTGTGTGTGTGTGTGTGGAGGGGGGGCTGCCTTCAGTCTGTAAAAAACTCAACATCTGTGAAGTCCAAAAATGCGAGGAGTGGTCCAGGGACTGGGAGCCCTGGCGTCACCGGGGAGCTTGTTAGAACGGTGGAGTCCTCCCGGGACCCACCCCAGACCTGTCACGTGGGGCTCCGCCCTTCCCCCAGCTCCCCTGGGTGGGGGGGGCCGCGTGCACTCAGAGCTGCAGGGTCCCGGCTCGGAGAATGCCGTGGGGAGACACGCAGCGGCGGGCTGTGGGAGGGGCACCCCGCTCCTTGGCCCCCTGTCCGTCTCATTCTTTCCTCCACCTTCATCCACTTGACACCTAACACCGCTGCTTGCCAGCGCTACAGTCAGGGGGTACACATGTTCTTCAGGATTTTCATCCCTGTAGCAACTCCGCAGGGTCCAGATCCCGTTCTGCAGACCAGCGCGCTGGGAGTGAGTCACTATGTAACCTCCGGGGAGTCGAGTTTCCTCCCCCCGCACGGCAGGCCCCGGGCCCAACCCAGGCCTTTCTTGCTGTCCGGCATGTGCTTTAGTGCTTCTCTGCCCAGCAGTTCCCTGGGGAGGACCTTTGTCATCTGGACAAGCTGCCACCAAGATGGCTTACTTGGTATCTTCTTCCCGACAGATGGAACAAATGCTAGGTAATGCCGCATCCTAACGAGTAAGCAGTTTCTCTGGACATTCGCAACGGCGAAAGCTGACACCGAGCTACAAGAGGGGAGGAGACTTCACACCTGGCTGTTTTTCCCAGGTGCTATCCCCTGAGGCCGCTGTGGGTACAGAGAGTCGCTGGACCCTGAGGTGGGGAGAGTGGGGTGGGGGAGTGTGGGGTGGGTGTAAGTCTCTTTCGTGATGGGAGCCCTCCACAGGGAGGAGAAAGGGGGGCAGGACACCTAGATGGGATCTGAGAACCAGGGGGTGCCTGGAACAGTGGTCCTCATAACCTCACAGGTAAGACCAGCTAGAATACTGTTTGTTTTACAGGAGAGGAAGTAGGAGCTCAGCCGTCATCCTCTGAGCAACGCTGCCCCATGTCCTTGCCATGTCAGTCTCCAAACTCCTTCATTGGCACAGTTGGAGAGCGGCACTGACTCCCTTGTCTCGGGCGGGAACCTGAGAGGTCCAGTGACACACGCCACCTGCCGATGTCCCTTTGGATTCAGAGAGGTTACGTACTTCTCTGGTTAGCCACACAGGAGTCCGGTGGACGGCACCTTCCCTGAAAGGTGAGCAGTTGTTGTGGTCTCTGTTGGTCTGAGCCACACACAGTCCTTGTCACTAGCAGCGGCCGACTAGGTCCTGTGGCCCCGACAGGGCCCCACCCTGTGCTGTCTGCTGACCGAGGAAGGAGGTCTGTTCAGACTGGATTCCAACCGGGAGACTGAGCCGTGACTCATCCTCTGTGGGGAAGAGCTAACGTGGTTTTACAATGCATCACCGTCCCCAGTGAGGCCCACACCCGCGATCACTGGGAGTCGATGGTAAGCCACGTTTTGTGGCTGAGTGAAGCCCAGAGAGTGAGCAGGTGACTCGGGCAAGGGCACGAAGGTAGGTCGCAGCCCCAGCCGGAGCACAGCAGTTCTGAATTCACGAGTCTCCGCCAGGTTCTCCCCAAAGGAGAGTCCACAATCTAATCACCTGCGAAGGATGGTTTCTGGTGCTTATTCAACTCCCGATGCCCTGGTTCGTGCAAGATGACAGTGAATCAGGCTCTCCCCGTGGGGTGGGGCAGGGGTGGGGCAGGGGTGGGGCATGGGGTGGGGTGGGGTGGGGTGGGGTGGGGCAGGGGGTCTGTTTTCCACAGCTCCCGGAGTCTTCACACACACCCCGAGTCGGGAAACACCCTCCGCACCCTTTCCCCTTCCACACAAACCCACCACACACCACGCCGTGGTGTACTGTACTCTGGAATGTTCTCCCTCCTCTCTCAGCTGCCTCCCCCTGCAGCTGCTCGGGGAGAACGTTGTCCTTCATCCTCAACTCCTGGAGCTCACGGTGCCACTCCTGTGGGCCTGTTCTGAGCTGCCTTGTCCTCGAACCTCAGGGATCGAGAAGACAGGTATCAGTAGCCCCAACAGCCAACAGGTGTGACAACCAAGGCCTGGGAAGGAAAGAATTTCCATGAGGCATCCCAGCTAAGGAGAGATGGGCTGACCCTGGACTTGAATGCAGGCGGATCTGATTCCAATGTCCAATGTTTTTTAGTTCAACTGCTCCAGGTGACAATACCCAACAGAGCTCAGCACACACCTTGTTCACTGAATGGCTGAGTGAATGGCTGATGGGAACCATCTGCCTGGTTTCAGGAGCTGTAACCTCGCCGACAGGCGAGAAGAGCCCACAGCTAGGGGGCCATAAGGCACTGAGGAGACGAAATTTATCCTCCTGGCAGAGGTGCAGCCTCTGCCCCCTTTATTTCACCCTGCTTGGCCCCTGGAGGATGGCTGGATAGTCAATGATGAGTAAGATTCCTCAAGGAAGGGACAACCTAAGACAGGCACGGTCTCGAAGGGCCATCTGGGAAGGACTTAGGAGATTATGGAGGAGGGAAGAAAGACCCTCACCCCTTGGCTTTGTCATAGCCTGAGTCTGCAATTCTATCTGTAAAAAGTCTCCTACTCCCTTGGCTGCCTTGCTTCCCCCACCCGATTCAGGCCTGAAACAACGCCAAAGGGGGGTGCAGCCCTGCGTGGGGATGGCGGTTTCCGTGAGCGATGAGACCTGAGAAAGAATGCATTAAATCCTGTGAAACCTGCTTTGCTAAGAATGGATCCTTCACATTTAAATTGGAGGCAAATACAGAATGAGTTTGTTTCCCAAGGTTTTGCAGCCGATTGGCGTCACCCTGTCTACCAGACCCTGACTCAGAAGGACCCCCGTGACCCCAGCAGTGTTATCTGTAAACCATACCTCCTTTCTTTGACATGCGTCCCTGTGCAAGCCAGACCCAATAAAAGCCCAGGGAAGGGGGAGCTCGAGGCCCTTCTCCAAAAGATCCGTTGGCCTTTTCTCCCCAAGCAGATCGTGTCTTGGTAGATTTATTCTCCTCCGCGGCCGCGGGGAGAGCTCTGCTGGACGGAGCTCTCCTACAGATGGCTGAGTGAAGCATCTTGCACTGCATTACTCGTTTGTTCTGAGATCCCTCGTCCCATGTTAAGGGATGGGGGGCAGCGGTGCCTGTGCTGCGGGACCCTGAGTAGAGGACGCTGTTCGGTGTCGAGTACATAGCACACGGTCTTCATCTCCTGGCCCTGTGCCGCCCCTGGCTGTTTAAACAGGTAGGTGTGTCCGCAGCAGAGCTGCCCGGGAAAGCGGCAGGAGGGCTTGAACCTGGGGGGAATATGAGCATCGTCTCCTGGAGCCAGCGAGCAGGCCCGGGCAGGCCCCGCTTCCTGTAGGGGAAGCAGGTGGGCAGGCGTGGGTCCAGGGAGCTCCCCCTTGGTCGGCGCTTGTGGGCGGCCCGACCCCTCGGCGCCCACCCAGGATGAGCTGTGACTCTGTGGGCCGAGGCTGGCTGTCCCGTTGCCTGTGGCATCCCAGGTGAGGAGGGGCACCTGGAGCAGCTCCAGGCTGTGTTTGGGGGGTGGGGTCAGGGGCCCGCTGAGCAGGCGCTGGTGTGAAGGAGCATTGAGAGAGGGTCCTGGGGGGTCCACACTGACTCCTAGACACTCCGAGAGTGCGGAGGACACTACTTTCTAGACCTCAGAGCCAGACTACAGGCGTGCCCGGGCTGGGGCATGAGGGAAACCACCCTGGACGTGGGTGAACCTCTCGGCTTTGCTGCTGAGCCTGCCCCGTTGGTCCCCGGCTCGCTCCACGGTGTAAGTACTTTTCCACGTTGTGCGAGCGTTTCCGTAACTCATTAAACGCGTTGCCAGTCCGCAGAGTGTGTGTGCACCGTAATTTACAAACCCATTTCCCTGTTATTGATTGTTTAAGGCTCTTTCTAGTCCCCCCCATGAAGAACAGTGCTTCAGGGAACACATGTATATGCAGAGGTTGCTTGTGTTTCTCAGACATAAAAATTATATTCCTTAGGCTCCGTTCCCAGAAGTGAATTATTGGGTCAAAGAATATAAATATTTCTGTGGCTTTGGAAGTATGTTGCCAAATCGCTTTCCAAAAGTCATTACAATAAAGAGGCAGGGAGAATTTTACCAAGTCCACCAGTAATAATGCTTTTCTTCTTGAACCATGGATATTTTCACAAGCAAAACCTCGTTGTTTGAATTAGGATGTCTTTGTGTGTAAGTGAGGTTGGCCATCATTACCTCTATAATACTGGCCCCCTAGTTATACTTTCTATAAATCCTGTGCTTTTCTTTGTACAGTGAGGCCCCTTCAGGGGCATTTGGTGTCCCTGCCAGTTCAGACACAAGGCAGGCAGGGCCAGCTGCAGAGACGTGGGGGACAGCAGGGAAGATTCGGGCCTCAGGCTGTGCAGAGAGCGGGTGGGGGGACTGACCCGCCGCAGAGGGCAGAGGGGAGACCCAGAGCCCACAGGGTGCGGTGTGTTCGGTTGTGATTCAATTCCCGAATAGCAAGGAGAGCCCGGGAAGGAAGGGGTGGACAGTGGCCGCTGCCCAGAGGTGGAGCTCGTCCCTGACCCAGAGCGTGTCATGGGCTGAGTGAGTCACTCAGCCTGGGCGTGTCTTCGGAGGCCCCGGGCCCAGCGGTCCCCTCCAGGCTGTAGATGCCACCGCTGATGCTGAGACCCAGGCTTGGCCCCTGGGACCCAGCGGCTTGGTGGGCCCGACTAATGCGCCCACAGAGGAAATGTCACGCATGCCTGAAGTCCACGGAGCTTCCACTCACCCGTCACAGGGCGCACCCTGGGTATCCGTCCGAGGAAGTAGCGGGTGGGCAACAGATAGCTGGATGGCTGACTCCCCGGAGTCAGACCCCCGTGTGAAGTACAAGTAGGAACCGCCGGCTCTGGGACTAGGTAGGCGGTCCTGGTCCGTGATGTGACGTGACATGACATGACGTGACATGACATGACGTGATGTGACGTGACAGGGCGGGTGGGCAGGCAGGCAGGCAGGCAGGGCCAGCCGCTCGGGAGAGCCCGGAAGGACAACAGGGCAGACCAACCCGCAGCTGAACCCACAAGTTCTCCGCTGAACGAAGGGCTGGGCGGCACCCCCTGGAGTCTAGGACCGCGGGGACGGCCCAGTCAACGGTCTCGCATCCCCTCGCGCCCCTCAGCGGGAACCCGTCTGAGCTCGTGCATTCCGCCGGCAGAGCTGGAACACCACCTTGAAGCTGTAAGCCTGAGCATGACCGAGCTGGCAGGGGTGGGAAAGACAATCCAGTCAAACCCTGGGTTTTAGGAGTGGGGAAACCGAGGCCCAGAACACTCTGCTGCGCCCCGTGTCACACCGGGGGTTACAGAGAAAACCAGGCTCGTGCATCCCCCGTCTCTGGGCTTCAGCCCTGGACTTGACCTTCGGTGGCCCGTCAGAGCATGAAGTGCTCGGCTGACCCTACCGGTCACCTCCCCCCTCATCACACTTGCTTCCCTGCACGCCTCCGCTAAGCCCCGAGTGTGCTTCGGTGGTTGATTGTACCGCCTGCACGCGGCGCCAGACCCCACGGGGGTCCTCGGTCCAGGGGTGGAGGAGCCGGGAGACGTGAGCAGAGGATCAGACGGGCCCCTGCTTGCTCTGCTGACGGGTAAGGCTTGGGGCCGGGACTGCACGTGGGCGCGCCCAGGCGACGGGAACGCCCCCGTCTGTACCCTGGGGGCAGGGACGCACCGCAGCAGTGCGGGTCAGCAGCTCTGGCTGCACTCGGCCCGGACACACTGTCAGCTCCGTCCGAAGTGCCTGGGACGTGCCTCAGTCTCCCCCTCTGGCCAGCCAGGCGCCTGCAGGGAGTGCCCTCTCCCAGGTTCCCTTACGGCTGCGGCAGGCTGAGCAGACGGACTGTGGAAACAGTGCAAACCCCTGCGCCTCCTGCCCGAAGCGCTGGGGTCAAGGCTGAGGGGTGAGCCCCTGCCCCGCCAGGGCACTCACGTGTGAGAGCGCCAAGGAGGCTTTAATGACGTGAGGAGGCCGAGGTGGACCCGTGAAATTCTGGCTGTATTTGCAGGAAGAGTTGCTTTGACAACTGGCCCACCGAGCAGTTTCCACAAAGACTGACAAGGCTTTTTTATGACGCCCTAGCATGACTCGGGGCGTGCTGGTCGCGGACACGGTTTGATCGGTGACAGCTGGGGAGAGTGGCCAGCCAAAGGAGCCGCAGGTAAAGCGCTGACTTCTTTGAAAGACCCGTTGGATTACTCCGCAGGCTGCCGGGGGGCGGAGCAGGGCACTGGTTTCCCATAATGCACGTGGGGGGTGGGGGTGGGGGTGGGGGTGGGGCTTGTGCTGACCATGCCCAGGAGGTTGTTGCTGTGTAGACCCAGCAGATTCTATGAAACTCGGAGCGGAGCCGTTCCTCGGGCACAACGAGGAACGGCAGCCCCGCCACCGGGGAGGGGTCAGCACAGGAGTTGCGCATGAGCACCTGGGCCGCTGAGTGGTTGTCGAGGCTCTCCCGTCCGCCGAGGCGTCGGCGGACACGGGGTGGAGCAGACGCGCACGGTCTGCTGGGAGAAGGCAAGGCAGGCGTGCCAGGTGCAGGTGGGGGAAGGAGGTGCGAGGGAGGACGACAGGTACGCTCTGCCTTCGGAGACTGTATCTGGGGAGACTGTGGAAGGGGACGGGGAGATGGGGGGACCCATGGGGACAACTAATAGCATAAAACAATAGGGTTAAAGAGATGATTTCCGGATGAGGTAAGCTGTGCAACAGGAGAGCTGAGCCTTCGTGGTGACGGTGGAACATGCACACACGCCGCGCTTTATTGTCTACCACCGGCCTGGAGTTCTCGCGGGGCAGCTCACAAACTGACCCTGAACCCCTGGAGACAGAGGCCTCATTTTACCAGGGAGCAACACTGTCACTCCCAGATGTCGGGCCAGTGTGTCCCTCCTCACGCAGCGTGTGCTCTCAAAGCATTGGAAACAAGGTCTTTCTGTCCCCGACACAGTCCACCCTCACCTGCTCTGTGCGGCCTCCCAATCCTGATTGGCTGATAGTCAGACGAAACGTGGGCGTGGCCAGCCAGGGAGGCGGGAAAGACCAGAGTGGTTGGTTGATGGGGAGGTAGAGGCGGCAGGTGCCTGCTGGGCCTGCAGGCAGTGGGGAGCCACAGCAGCTTGTGGAAGAGGAGTGGCTGGGACCGGGTGAGAGTGTGTCCCATGGAGCCTGGGAGACTTGTCAGGGGCTGCAGAAGTGATCTGAGGGCGACCTCGAGGCCTGAAGAGGAGGAGCAGGATGACAGGAGAGCTTTCCTGTGCCAGGGGGCCTGGGGTAGCGCGGGTAAGTGCAGCCGATCGCTGGAGAAGCGGTCAGAACCTGCCGCCCCCGCCGTGCTGCTTGGGCACGTTGACTGGTTTGAGGTGAAGGGCTCCTGACCTCCTGCGTCTGCCCCAAAGCAGGCCATCAGTGCCCCTGAGAACACCGCCCCCTGCAGGAGAAGGAAGCCCTCAGCACTGGAGGCTGGGGGGCGGCAGGCCTGGGCAGGCCGGGTGGGGGAACGCACGTCAGCAGGCGAGAAGAGGGCACCGTGGGGAGCTGCCTGCAGACCCTGCCCAGGAAGACTAGGGTCTGGGGCCGGCTTATCGGCATAACAGGGTGCTGCTTCCACCCCGCCACCAGCTCCAGCCAATCAGACTCTGATGCCCCAGCCGCAGGTGTTTGCGTTTAAAAACCCTGATCTAAGAACAACGGAGTGAGTCCCAGCCTCCCTCGCTGGCTCCACCTTCCCTCTTACACCTGCTGATAAACCCCGCTCTCCTTGGCTGGCTGCGTCCGTCCAGTTTCGTGAGCGACTCCGACACAGGAGGAAAGCCCACTAAAACCTCCCGTATCTTCCGCTGCCTTCCCGCAGGTATCCCCTGCTCGCCATCTCACGGACTGCGCTGGGACGGAACACCCCCCCCCCCACCCCCCGTTTACCGCTCGGCGTGTGGGGACCACACGTTCTGGGGACTGGCAGCCTCCCTCGGGTCTTTACTTCCCGAGAGCCCTGTTGTGAGTTCTCATGTTGTAGCCGATTGTACGTCACGGTGGGTGTGAAGGTAATGTATTTAGTTATGCACTGACATGGGGGAAAGTCACATGTGTGGAATTGGTTTGAAAAATGCTTCAGTAAAGAAATAGGGAGGAAAAGCTAGGGGGACGATGAAGCCAGCGTACGCAAGTGCGGTGGCTAGTTGTGGAACCAGAGAGATGGAGCGTTTCCACAGTAAAGTGAAAGTCAGACAAGGTGGTATGAACTTGATTGTATTCACTGAAGAAACTTAGAGCTGGGATGAGTAATGTTGTGTCACCCCGGCCGGGCCCTGGAGCGCCCAGACATCGGTTTAGGTGCTCCTTCTGGGCAAGTCTGGGAGGGCGTTTCTGACGAGACTGGCCGAGGGTTCCCGTGCACTCAGTCCCTGCTCGCTTCCTCCTTCCCGCAGGTGCCCGTCCTCAGAGCCCGTCCTTACGGAAGGTTCCACCCCGAGCTCTCCCAGCGCCCGTGTCCCCAGGGAACCAGCCGAAAGCCATTCCTGGATGTCCCAGAGTGCGCACTGTCATCGTGCGGTCACCGCCGCAGCACAGCGTACAGCCGTGTTTCGGGGACTTGGGGTGGTTTAAGGGGGTTACAGCTCTGATCTCCCCATTAACTCGTGAGACAGGCATGCTGTTCCCTGCCCTCCAGTCTCCGAGGGAACTGAACTCAGAGCTGCAGGACATTGCCCAGTTAGTGGGAGTTGCCATTGAAAGTCAGATTTATTGGGATGTAACAACAGAAACTTTTTTTTTTTTTGCATGAGTGAGCGGAAAAATGAGCCGCTGTTAGCTAATAGTAGACCTTTTACTGTGTGTGGAATGTTACAAGCTGTAAATCCCACTCACAGGCTCCTGTCTTTGATTCGTACAACAATGCAGCGAGGCGGCAGCCGGCTTTCATGCCTCCGTCTTAGTGCAGTTACAAACGGGGACCCCTCGGCCGGCCCCCAGCACTCCCCACCGCCCTTCTTCCTCTCCCTCCCACCGGCCCTCGCGTTTGCAAAGGGATTGATCCCAGTAACTATAAACCTTTACTCTGTTACTTCTCACCACGCTGTTCGTACACTGTAGCCCAGCTCACTGAGAGATGAGTGAGTGAGTCAGCTGCTCGGAGACCCCAAGGCCCCACTGAGCAAGCTGTGCGAGCACTTGTCTGCACACTGGGAGGCCGTGTGCGGGCGCTGACGGCAACGGAAACCTAGGGACAGTCCCACGTGAGCAGGAGCCATAGCCCCATGGGTGTTTTCAGGACAAAGGGGCTCTCCCCTGGGTTCACCACTGGCCCCCCTTCAGGAGAGACGGAGTGGCCCAGGCTGGGGGGAGTTTAGAAGATGGGACGAGCTGAGAACAGGAGGAACCCAGCTGGACCAAGATGGGAGAGGCAGGGGCAGGGGCAGGGGCAGGGGCAGGGGCAGGGGCAGGGGCAGGGGCAGGGGCAGGGGCAGGGGGAGAGGCAGGGGGCAGGGGGCAGGGGGCAGGGGCAGGGGGCAGGGGGGAGAGGCAGGGGGCAGGGGCAGGGGGGGAGAGGCAGGGGGCAGGGGGCAGGGGGAGAGGCAGGGGCAGGGGGGAGAGGCAGGGGCAGGGGCAGGGGGAGAGGCAGGGGCAGGGGCAGGGGGAGAGGCAGGGGCAGGGGGAGAGGCAGGGGCAGGGGGAGAGGCAGGGGCAGGGGCAGGGGGAGAGGCAGGGGCAGAGGCAGAGGCAGAGGCAGGGGCAGAGGCAGAGGCAGAGGCAGAGGCAGGGGCAGGGGCAGAGGCAGGGGCAGGGGCAGAGGCAGGGGCAGGGGCAGGGGCAGGGGCCGGGGGGCGTGCGCGCTGGGCCGGGGGGAGCGGGTACTGGTCTCTACTCAGCATCACTCGGCAGAGCTCAGGGCGTGGTCACAGTCTGGCTCAGACTCCTCCCCAGCACGTGCCGACGATCAAGGAAAAGGACCAGCAGCGTCTGCCGCCGCCCGGACCCGAACACGGTGCAGGTGCACACAGGCCGGTCCCCCGCGCCTGCCGGAAACCCCCCAGCCCCGGGCACGGGGACCGAGCGTGCTCACACCCTTCCACACGGCCGCGCTCCTGGCTCACCCCCGGGGACCCGGTTCTGCCCCGTCCCGGGGCCTGTTTTCCCGGTGCCGCGTTTGGCGTTACCCCTTTAAAAACAGCCCTTAAACCTGGAGACCGATATGTCTGCAGACTCCTGTGAGGGTTTTAATATGCTCGACCCGTCCGTACAGCCGACAGCCCTGGTTTGTTATGCTGCTGGGTGTGTGTGTGTGTTGCACATGGGTGTGCAAATATAGCCCGTATCCACTTTCCCTCTGACTCACGCTGCTCCTGCTCTTTGGGAACCAGATGCACAGGTGCATCATGAGTCGGGGGCAGAGGTGGCAGTAGGAGGGGGGTGGCTTGTTTTTCTAGGATAGTCATTCAAATACTAGAAGTATTCCTGATAGCTTATGAGACCGAGATCCTGGGGGCCACCAGACAGAGAAAGGATGGCAGGTGCCTTATAGCTGGTCTGTTCCCACTGCTCTCAGGCTCACAGGGGAGAAGAGTGAGCCCAGGTCCAGGACTTCCCCATGGCCACCGGGGTGACTTCCCCACCGAGGGCTTAGGTTGCCCTGCGTGCATGGGCGGGCACACGGACCCACACACGGGCTGCCCACAGTTCTGTGCAGCATCCAGCCAACGGGGGTGGTGGGGGGGGCATGAAAACATCTCCCATGGAATGGAGAAACAAAAGTGTTCAAGGAAAAATTCTGACCTCAAACCTTACCAGCGATGCGACTCCGAGAAAGTCACTCAGCTTTTCTGCACCTCAGTTTCCTCGTGTCAAAGGGGAGCCACAGGGTCATTGCTGGAGCGAGTTTGTGTGGGGTGGTCCCTTCTCCCGCTCGCCCGGAGAGCAGAGGAGCCCCGTGCCACACGAGGGATGCCCGCGGCAGCTGGGCGATGGGCTGGCAGGTCAGTCCCTCCTGCGTGGAGCTGAACGCCACACGGGGCCAGGAGGACGCGACATCGTCCTGACAGCACGTGTCAGTCGTTGGCTGTGGACACTTGAGGGGGACGCAAGCTGCCTGGTGCTCTCAGCCCCCTGGGCAAGTCAGGCAGCCCCAGTGACCCCAGGGCGTTTGCTGTGAGCCCACACAGACCCACCTGACTTCCAATGGGCTCGGCCTGGGGCTCCGGTGGGCACGCGGCTCTCCCAGTCCACGAGGGCTGATGCTGACCCCTGGGGCCGGGCCACACGCGCCACTGGGCCTTTCCTAGGCCGGTAGTAGTGCCTGTCCCGACAAGCATTTGACCACGGGGTCAGAGCACCAGTGTGAGTTCGGCTGCCTGCTCACGGTTCCCCATCCTGATGAGGCATCCAGGCAGTGACCAGCAGACGGGGCGCCGGAGCCCCGTTCAGCACCCGCCCGCCATCAGGCCTTGCTCTCACTGGGGGGTGGGGTGCCCTGAAATCGTGTCAGCTCACGCCTGCACCCCCACACTCCTAGAAGTAAGTGTTCTCCCCTCACTTGCCAGGGACGTGAGGAAATAACTAAGATCCTTCGAGGAAAGAACGAGAAAGCCGCTACGACAGGTGATTTGGTTCAGGTTGCATTTAGATCACTAGCTACAGGTGTTACGACACTCTCAGGTGGATGTACTCCTCTCCCAGTAAATCCGTGCTCAGGCTGAGCTGGCTCAGGGCCGAGAACCGAGGGGGGGGGACCAGCACTCCCCTCCGCCCCCTGCTCAGTCTCCCCCTCCCCTCAACGCATGTGAGTGACAGGGTGCGGCCAAAGCGGGGGGTGGGGCCCAAACAGGGAGCTGGAATAGGGTCCAGAACTCGGTGTCCAGGAAGTATTTAGGAAAAAAATACATAGGATGTCCTCACCCCCACCAGTCTGAGCTGGGGGATGGGACGCATGGAGCAGGGCCAGTGAGAGCTGTTTGGAACAGCAGCAGTTTTGCAGAAGCCTCTGGAATGGTCATTGACCATCTATAACCTTTCACTGGTTTCATGGGTATGTTAAACAGCTGTGGCCCTGCTTTGAGCCAGGGGGGTGGGGGTGAATGACTTCCACCCAAGATGTAACTGGGGGACAGGACCCCTGGTGACAGCACCTGCGTGAGGGCTTGCAGATGATTGGCTCCACGCCACAGGGCCTCACCTGCCCGGACTCACTGGGGCAGCCCAGGAACGCTGGGAGAATACGGGAACGCTGGCAGCTGTGGCCAATTGGAGGAATCGAATGGTGCGGCAGAGGATCAGCACTGGGATTAAACCCAGGTGTGGCAGCCATGCGGCATCTTGGGGGCCACGTGGCTTTTGGGGGGCCACGTGGCTTGGGCAGAGAAGAACCACGGACTTCTTTTTCTGAGACACACCTGGACTGGGCAGGGGAGGGAGGAAGGATTGTTTGTGGGTATTCTAAAGGACTTTGGGATCTCAAGACATTAAGTCATTACACTTAGGTTTGTATGACTCTTTAATCCCTTTCCTTTTCACCAGTCTCTGGCATTGAGAGACGTCTTTCCCTGGCAGTGGGCAAGGCGAACCCAGTACAGGGTGGGGGACCCCTGGAGCACAAGGGCGGGTCCGTTTGGTAGTAGTATATCCTTGGGTACCCCCCCAACAGCCTGTTCTGTATGTAACATGTACATATGCATTTGTATGTATCTTCAGTTATTGGCCACTTATCTACCTCATGAAACGTGCATGTGCATAGTTCCCTTGTCAGCTCCCTGTGCCTCTTGCCCTCAGGAACTCCGTCTGTGGGATGGCCTTGAACCATGACTCTGGTCGCCCCTGAGCTTGGGCTGTCTAGCACGGCCTTAGGTGAGCCTTGATCTTGAAGCTGGTTACGGTCCCTGCTGCCCTGCCATGCCATCAGCCCGCTGATGCTGGGGACCAACTCTACAGCCTCACCCCCCACCCTCCACAAGGTGGTCAGGTGATACGAAGCAGCAGGAACCTACGTGTATTGCAGCGAGTGGAAAGAGAAAATTTCCTACGAGAGCCCACAGAGCTGGTGCTGCCCATGGAAAAAGGAGTGAATCTAGATACGTCAAATTTTGTTGGGCCCCCCTTCATAGAGGAAAATGTTTTATGCAGTACCATACATTAAAGAAATACTAGGAACTTTAATTGTTTGTTTTTGTAAATAAAAATGTTATAATTGAAAAACAATACCTAAAGTGCATTATGATCTGTAGTTGATTTAAATAACCTGCAGTTTGCTCAAAAACATGCAGTCCCTGGCGTATGTTTTAGAGATTTCTATGTGACACGCAATGTGTTAAAACCCCCAACCCAACCACAAGCCACAGGACCCTGACCCCGCCTGACAGCCACATGCTGCCCCGGAACACAGGGGCCATCCCCGCAGCCACGGGCTGTGGTGCGTTTCCCCAGCAACGGTGTCCAGAGGGGCATCACGGTTACTCCTGCTGAGCGGGGGCCTCGGACTGATCACTGTCCGGACACCTGGTTTTCCTCAGGTAGGGTCCAGGGTTAGAGAGCAGGTGCCGGAGGCGGCGGCCCCGCTGAGGGCGGCACAGGGCGCTGGAGGGGTGGGTCTTGGGTCTGGGTCCCAGGATGATGAGGGTGAGTCCGGGACACCCAGAAGGGGAGTGTTCAGGCCCCTGAGGCCCCAAAGGCACCGCCCATGTTTAAAGTCAGAAGACTCCCGACCCTGGGGACTCTGGGAGCGGCAAGACACACAGCCGCCGCCTGCCACCAAAGTGGAGAAACAGGCAAGTCCCTGGGAAAAGCGGAGGAAGGTTGAGCAGGAAACCGTCAGGTCTTTGGAACGGAAGTTTAGGTGGCGTTAGCTGTCACAGCCCCACACGTAGGGAAGGGTCTGTGTGGAGACAGAGCCGACACCCCAGGAAGGCACTGGTGAGGGGACCCCACCCCTCGGAGCCACGCTGGGTTCTCCTGAGCTCTTCCTGCGCCAGCCAGCTGTCGGCCCTGGCTCGTCCTGTCCACGAGTCCCTGTACCGGCATCTCCAGCAGTGCAGGGGACAGGAGCCCAGAGAGCTTCGGGCCCGGGGGTCCCATGGCCTCGGGGACCACTGCACACCACCCCAGCCCCGGTCACAGCTGCGCCACGTGCTGGCAGACCTGTCCGGCTGAGAAACAGAACTTCTGAGTTCATGGATGCAGGGGCGGACCAGCCGCCGGGGAGGGTTGTGCCGAGGGCCCTGATCCCCTGCCAGCAGAGCCGCACACGAAGACAGTGTGGCCTGGGCTGGTCCCCTGGGAACCAGGGGCCCCCCACAGGGGCTCTGGGAAGCCTTCGGAGGAGAATGCTGGCAGGCAGGTCTACACACCGCCCAGCAACCCTGAGCACAGGGGCCGCGTCCTGTCTGCCCCTTGTTGCTATCTGCCCCTCGGTCTCGAGGGCAACTCGGGGTGGAGGAAGAGCATTGTCACGAGCCGTGGCCGGCGGGAGAGTCACTACTCCACCACGATGAATGGCAGTCCTCCCTGGCGGCTGCTGCTGTGCTAACGCTCCTGAAGCCACGCTCTGCGGGGTGGCAGCGTGCAGGGAAACAACCCTCCTGAACGTGGTACGGGCCACCAGCTTGGCAGGGGAGCAGGTTTGGGGAGGAGGGGCTGGTGGGGAGAGGGCCTTACAGGGGGCCGGGGACTGCAGACATGAGGGACAGAGAGGACCCGGGTTTGGCAGACACACCCAGGAAGAGAGAGCTGAGTGTTCAGAGGGGGAGAGCAAGTAACCCGAGTAAGAAGCTGCCCCTCACCACAGCCTGCAGCCCACCCTCCCGTCTGGGTTTACCACCGCGAAGCCCTCCTCACGGCGGGCTGAGGACAGAGGGACCTGGTGCTCGCCTATGGCTCTGCCCCTGGGGCCGGGAGCCGTGTTTAAGGCGACAGACCCAGCCTGGACGGGGAGAACCGAAGCGGCCTGCAGGCAGCAGCCTGGGGTGAGTGAGTGGCCAGAGGGGCTCTGCCCGTTTCAGGAGGTGGAGTCAGGCTTCCAAACAGAGACCCCCGCCCCGCATTCCGGTTCCCTCTACAACACCCCAGCCCCCAGAAGAGCTGGGATTCTCGGCGGGAGGCCCGGCACAGCAAGCAGGTCCAGGCGGGGAAGTTTCCGGGAGGATCTCCTTCTAGTCTCGCTGTCCCCGGTCTCTCACCGGGACCAGCTCTGCAGCTGCTCGCACTGGGCACCGGCCATCAGAGGGGAGCGAACCGCCTGTCAGAGGCGGGGGAGCTTCCAGCACTCCCGGAAGGGGGTGCTCCAACAGCTCACCCCTGCAGGGCCCACAGGAGGGCTGGGGACGGCCCACTCCCTGCCCTCCCTCTACCCCTTGGTTTTCCTCAGGCTCCCGTGCTTCTGGGAGCCCCCCAGCCAGTCCTGGCCACCCCCACGTCCCGAGGCCCACAGCTCCCTGGGACGTCAGGCGGTCACGGCTGGAAGGTGGTGGGGGTCAGGTACACAGTGTAGGGGTGGTCACAGGCTTGTGTGTTTTGCTGAGTGGTCCCCGGGTAGTTCTAGAACCCGTCTAGCACCATACATAGTTATTACAACATTACTGGGATTGGGGGCGTTTTAAACTGCTGGCCCAGGGGAGCCTCAGTGCACGCTCTGGCCCCCCCAGTCCGTGGTCATCCTGGGGACAGTGTTCATCAGGTCCCCCATTATTGCCATGTGACAGCGCCCTCTCGGGCCCAGAGCTGAGCTCTCCCACCAGCCCCCTGCTGGCCTCTCTCAGCCCTGAAGCCCTGAACCTTCTCCCCGGTCCCCGCAGCAGGCCTCCCAGCACCCCGGGGCCTCGGGGGCCAGAGCCTCCCCACCCACCGAGGGAAGCCGGGTATCGGGAAGCAGCAACAGCCCTCATGCCCAGAGAGACCACAGCCCTCCCCCGAGGTAGGGGGGCTGCCCAGCCCGCAGTTCGCTGGGCTCAGCAGCTCGCCCCACACACTGTCCCCCGGGCTCGGGAGCGTTGGGGAGGTCGCGTGAAGACACGCTGGCCGAGCCGCACGTTCGAGTGGCGTGAGGCGGCGGGACAGCAGCACTGCGGGCCCCGGTGGGGCCTCAGCGGCAGGCCGTTTGCCCCCTCATTTAGTGATTTGTGGAGGCTGCTAGTCGTGCGAGCTTGAGGGCGTAGCCAAGCCCACCCACACCCCCCAGGTGTCCCGTGTAGCCCCTGCCTCGTGGTGCACGGGCGCTCACTTCTGAGAGGATTCCGGCCCTGGCTCCTTAGTAACTTCCAGGTTACAACCAAGTCATCCTGTGCCTTGTTACATAAGCACAAACTCAGTGCCTTTTGAGTGTCAGCACTGCAGCACACAGTAGCAACGAACGTATCTCTCAGATGCCCGCGACCCATGTTGTAACTTTGAGCCTTGACCTCTGCAGGGTTGAGTAGGGACCAGAGTTCCCCCCGACAAGCCTGCAGCTCCGCATCGGGGGCCGCGTGGTTTTCACGGCGGACTGGCCGCCGCCCTGCCGGCCCAGCTGAGCTCCCCAGACCCCGTCACCGTGAGGCCCAGTGAAGGGTTAGCCTGAGGGGGCGTCAGAGCCTGCCCCGCCCTGCCGCTTACTCCCCAATGACCACAGGTGTGGGACCGTCAGGAGAATCCTGGTGCTCGTGGGGTGATGCGGATGGAAGCTCCCCCGCCCCCGCCCTGCAGAGACAACGAGAGCACGAAGTGTCACCTGCCGAGTTTTTCGGCTGAACAGCCCTCGCCTACAGCACTGTCCTCCTTAACGCCACCACCACCTTCCTGCTGGAGCCGCAGGTTTCCGAGGCAGCCGGGCCTGCCCGCTGCGTCCCCAGACCTGGGGGGAGGCCAGGAGGAACCGTGGGCCTGGCAGGACCACTCTGCTGCTGCCGGAGCTCCCCACCCTGGCTCCTCCCATCCCGCGTCCTTTCCCCCACAGGCTCAGGTGGCCTGGTGGACCCCCACCTCACCCACCCCGGCCTCTTTCCACAGCAAGTTGAAGCCCCCCAGTCTGCCGCTCTCTAGGAGGGGTGAGGTGAGCTTTCTATGTCCCTCTTTCCAATGAGGCGACCCAGACGTCCCCCAGGCCCGCTGAGCTGAAGACCTGCAGTTCTCAGGGGCACTTTAGGGAAAGGTTTTCTTTGCGAAGAAAGCAAGCAGGCCCTGCAGACAGACCGCCCTTCTGAGCACCTTGCCCCTTTATGGTTAGAGACACAGAGTCTTCTAGGTAAAGCAGGCTCAGGAAGGAAAAAGCCAGAAAAAGAGCTTTAGGAAGAAAGAGCAACTTCGCCCTGATGGAAAACGAAACCAGGCAGGCCCACCAGTTCCCCATCTCCCGGGAAGCCCCCCACCAATCCCCCAAGCTGGCCAATTCCTGCAGCACAGACTCAGCCCCTCCATCCCACCCTCAAAGCGTGACTCGCCGAACTAAGAGCGCAGCCTCCTTATATACCTCTCGTGCACCCCCCCGCCCCCCACAATCAACAGCAACCACGCCCACCCACACGGGGCCAGCTGGGGCTCAGGCGAGGGCTGTTGTTGTCAGCACGCGGCCACGTGGCGCGGCGAGCCGGCCGGGCACGGGTCTCCGTGGCTGAGCTGAGCGGCTCCTCTCAGTAAGAACGCCCTTCACCTGGGAAACCTGGGGCGCGTTCAGAGAGCCGACAAAGACAGCAAAGAGAGGCTCCTCCTGGGAGTGCCGGTTGGGGTCAAGAGGACACAGACCGTATCATCTCCACTTCAGGAGGCAGACCTGAAGCTTGACCTCCCCGAGCGGGTGCGGGTGGCATTGGGTGGTGTCGCACGGCCGCGCTCTGCATGGGTTAAACTTCCATGAGCGTCCCCGAGGTGTCTGTCGCCCCTGGAGAAGTCCCTTTCCAATGGGCCACCGTTCTTCAGAGAGACGGGCGGAGCCTGAGCCCTGTCAAGGCATGTCATGTTTACAAAGAAATAATACCCAGGGAATCCAATTTTAA
The DNA here is from genome assembly GCF_019186645.2 of Phyllostomus hastatus. Lineage (NCBI taxonomy): Eukaryota > Metazoa > Chordata > Mammalia > Chiroptera > Phyllostomidae > Phyllostomus > Phyllostomus hastatus. Next base: position 47,062,182 of record NW_025334017.1, on the reverse strand, counting down.
CCCTCTCCCTGGAGAACGTGGGTTGGTGTTATGTGTGCTGCTTGGTGTAAAAGCTCAGTGTCCATTTTATTTTTTTTTTCATTTGCTTTTTCTATTAAGGTGTGGAGGTTAACCTGGTTTGGAAAAGGACAGAGGCATTGTCCGGATGAAGAGCTCCCTTGGGTGCTGGCCGCGCGCCGCGGGCTTTAGATAAACTGTACGTTTATTTTTAAAGGGGGAAGGTCAGAAACCCTCCTAGAGGGGCGGCTTGCTCGAGGCCTGGACGTTATTTATAGCCACGCCGACTCAAGAGCCCCAAATGTGACAGAGTGCCACCTGGCCTTGGACACGGGCCACCCCGGCCCCTCCCCCGCCCCGACTCTTGCTGGGACGGCCACCTTGCCTTCCTCCGGCCATCTGGGTCAACCTGCCTTCTGGGTCCCCAGCGCTCCACCCCCGCAGTTATGCCCTGCGCCCCACCGGCTCGCGGCTTCTCCGCGTGGACAGGGAGATGCTCTCTTTGGCCCAGAACCTCGCAGGGGCTGGCCAAGGTTCCGACGGCAGCCAGCAGGGCCCTGGACACGGAGAGAGAATTCATCTGTGTGTGTGTCGTGCCGTCCCTCGGACGGAGCTTTAAATAGAGCGTCTCACGCAGCCCTGGGGTGTCTGCACAGGCCTGCGTGAAGGCTGACACCCGAGAACAACCTTTGAGAGGTTACAGCCAGCCGTCAGTGAGGCCCTCTGGGGGCCCACCTGCCCACAGCCTCACTGACGCGCCCACTCGGGTTTGCCTGGCAGGCCACCCCCCAGCAGTCGCCCCCTCTGCGCTCATGGCAAAGGCCCCGGTGGGAGCTGACCCTAAGCTGACTCGGGTGCTCTCCACCAGCTCACGTGGGGAAGGCGGACAGAGAGGCCTCTGGGAAAAGCTTCGTTCCTCCCAGAAGGGGGGCCTCACCTGAGGCCCTGTCTCTTGTTACAGTCTCCAGGGGGTCCCTCCCACCTTCTGGGTTCGTTTTGCCTGCCGCCTGAGGAAAGATGTCTCAATACCAGAGATCAGTAAAAGGAAAGGAATTGATTATTCATTCGAAATAACACTAACTAAAGTTCCCCACAAACGCACACAGTTCTCCCGGCGCCCTCCACGTGGCAAAAGGGAGCACTTCCAAAGCCTCGTGGTCCTGACTCTCACCCAAGTCTCATGGCCCCAACCAAGCCACCAAAGCCACGTGGTCCCCAAAAGAGAGACGCCCAATGGCTGCCGTGCCTCCATTTAAATCCCAGCGCCAATCCTCCTCTGCAGCCCCATTTCCGGCTCCTCCCACAATTGGCTACAGCTGCCAGCATTCCAGGCAGGTGCGGCCCTGTGGTGTGCAGCCAATTATCTCCAGGCTCTTCTGGACCCTATTACAAATCCCTATTTGGGGCTCCCCTCTCGGCTGCACCCTGTTACACCTTCTTCCCCTGGGCCCCGTGTTTGGGGCTGAGCCACGGAATTATTGTGGCAGACTCTCCGTAAGGCCAAGCAGCGAGTTCCTCTCGTGCCCACATAAGGTTGACTGAGGAATTTACTGGCACGGACCCCTGATCATCTCCCTGGGGAGCGCCACCGTCCCCCATGTCGGCCCCGGGGCACCTGTGAAGGACCTCAGGGTCCCCCAAGAAATCCAATGGAAAGCTTCTGAGATGACCCAAACCTTCTCATAAATGCAACACAATGAAAAAACTGTCACTTGTAAGAATTTATAAATTAGGTGAAACGACCATATGCTATCTCAAGTGGGTGGTTTTGCTTTCATTTTATCTCTGGGTGGGTTATAGGCTGCTTTGCTCTTTTATATAAATATGTATGATTTCCTTTCATTGTGGTCAGATCCTGTGGGCTACATTTCAGTTATTTCAACCTTGTTGAGATTTATTTGTGATCTAGCTTCTGGTCCAAGTCCCAGCGAGCAGAGAGGCTGTCATGATGGGCAGGGGAGGCGGGAGCTGAGGAAGGTGGCACAGGTGTGGGGGGGGACAGCTTAGTGAGTTACCCCTTCGCCCAGCTAGGCAAGCAGCGACCACAACACAGGTTTTGTGAATGAATCTACCCTGTGTCTCCCCACCACCTCACACCCAAAGCCCTGGGGGTGCCGGCTTCTCCACTTTCGGGTGGGGGTGGGACTCGATGGGTGTTCTCCGGATCCCTCACTCTCAAAAACCTTGTTCCAATCTCGAGCCGAGGCCGTGTTGGGAGGCAGGCGGAGCTCGAGGAGAGCCCCACCCGTCTGTGGACGGTCCCTCAGGATCATGCCTAGATCATGGGCCACGCAGTCGCCCCGGGGACACCGAGGGACCCAGCTGCTGTGCCCAGGACAAGTCGGCTTCTCTGCACCTTGGCTGCCCACCTGTGAACGGAATGAAGGTGACGATAACACACCCCATGGAGCTATCAGGAGGCCCGCATGCTCTAATGTGTATTAAGAGTTGGAAAATATTAAAATAGTAATTAGCCCTGGCTGGCATAGCTCAGTGGATTGAGCGCAGGCTGCGAACCAAAGCGTCGCAGGTTCAATTCCCAGTCAGGGTACATGCCTAGGTTGCAAGCCATAATAACCCCCAGCAACCACACATTGATGTTTCGCGCTCTCTCTCTCTCTCTTTCTGTCTCCCTCCCTCCCCTCTCTAAAAATAAATAAATAAAATCTTTAAAACAATAGTAATTAAAATAGTAGATGGATCTTTGTTGTTGACGCCACACAGAATCCTTACGCCACGCCGAAGGGTGCTAACAGAAAGACTCGCACAGCGCCCTCCCTTGCTGTCTGTATAAGACAGAACCCGCCAGAAAAGCAAAACTAGAGAGGAAAAAAGTATAGGCGACGGAAACCCCAGGCGCACAGGACAGCAAGGTCTTCCTTCCAACACCAGGGCGCACGCGCGGTGCCTTCCGCGCCTACCGCCGGGTCTTCTTCCCGCGTTGGCCGGGCGCCGCCCTTCTTTCCCTTTAGCTGCTGCCGGAGACCCCGCCGGCCGCCCGAGCTCGGTCTCGGCCTGAGGCTGAGCCTCCGCGTGTGCGGGGCCCGTTTGAAAACGCGCAGCCTCTGGCCTGCCCAGTGAATGGCTTTGGGCCGTACTCCCAGGTGGGGCAGGAGGCAGCCGCCCAGACCCGCCCAGACCCGCCCAGACCCGCACAGCACCGTGGCCCCTCTGTGGAGGGGTACAGGGCGGCAAGCCTGCCCCCGCCCCCTTGAGGAGGGTCATTGAACCGGCGGTACACTGGGGCCCCTATAACCTTGGTTTTCGGCGATTTTTAATTTCGTGGAAAAGTTTGAAACTGTGAGTCTCCACGATTTAAAGATGGGCACATTTCAATCTCTGAGTCATTACTATGCCCTCTCTTTAGATTGCTCATTCGCCTTAATGCGTTTAACCTCAGCTGTTTTCCTCCGAGACCACGAGACCACGAGACCGCGGGGCGAGTCTGCATTTCCATTACCTGAGTCTCCGCGATCGCCCCTCCCCGTCCTCTAGCCCCGCCCCCGCCACGTGACCTCCCTCCCTCCGTCCAGACTCCTCTCCCCGCTCCCCCGTCCGGCTTGCGGTCCTGGATTTTGCTTACTTTGTGCTTTTCTGCTCCACTTTGTAGACACTCTGTCTTCCTGCGTGTTCGGGAAAGCCAAGCAGATTAATTCCCACAGACATGCAATTACATTTCGTAGGTGAAGGAATGTTCTCTTTAGTCGTCCTTGAAGGACGTGGTTCTTTTTCCAGACCGAGCCCAGCCCACCAGTCAGCGGTGGCGGTGGGGGTGCAGCGCCCGCCCCGGGCTCGCTCGGGGCTGCAGGACACGTCCCAGACGCTCCCGGCGCTGGCCCGCGGGCGCTGTTTCGGGCACTGCAACGCTTCTCTTTTTTCTTTGACCATCTCGTGGCTCTTGAGGAGAGCGTTTCGCCTTTGTGGTGTTTAGAAGGCGAGATCTCAGAGTCCTGTACGGTAACCGCTGCCCTGTGGTTATCGTCCCCGCTACCCCTGGGTGGGACATGGTTCCGCACACGCACCCCTTCACCTCTCTCGTTCTTACCTCTATCGGCTCGTCCATCTTTGCACCAGAACACCATCTCAGCACCCCAGGGTCCCTTTCTGTCCTTCCTCCCTCCCCCTCTCCCTCCTCATTATTAAGGAGCTGGCTCCCGTTCCCAGCACAGGCACCGTGTGCTCCAGTGCCCGTGGCGGGCGCTCTGGGCCTGCCCGGGTCCTGGGTCCCGGGGATGACCGTTTCGGTCTGCACTGGCCTGGCCTGCAGGCTGGCTCCGATATCGCCCTATGGGCTATCGTTACTGATTCTCGTTGGTCTTAACGACTTTGGACTGAGGAGGAGAGGAAGAGAAGGAGGCAGGGAGGGAGGGAAGGTCGGAGGCAGAGAAGACGGAAAGAGAAAGGGAACCCTTGTCTGTTCTGATCTGACCCGGCCTTCAAGGCTCAGCCCAGGGAGACTTCCATAGTCCTGCTGCTTCCGGCGGTAACAGCTCTCTCTCTCTCTCTCCCCGGGTTCTGACGTCCCCCAACCTACCACCCACCCCACGGAGTTTACTATCAGTGTTTTCTATGTTATGTATGTTTCTCCACTCAAAATACATGCAACACCCTGGAGTGTTTTTCTCCCACACCCCACCGTTCACCCTCACAGCACCCCGGTCTCTGCCCCTGGGACCAGGGGCTCCAGACCCTGAGCACAGGGCGGCGGAGTCTACGCAGCTCCGGCGGCCCTCCGATGCTGCCCCCCTCTGCATCGGGAGCTCAGCGTGGTGGGTGGGCCCCTGCCTGTGCTTCTCACCTCCTTATCACCGAGGCCGGGACAGTGGGGGTCGGAGGGCAGGCTGACGTTGACACTGCCGAGTGACCTCGGCGTGTCCTCGCCGATTGCAGGTGCAAACACACTGTCCCCCGTCTGGGACCTCCTGGGAAGGCCGGAGCCGTCGGTGCCCACTGCCGGAGAGCGGGTAGCCATCGCCTTCCAGTGCTGCCCTGCCTGACCCGAGGAGCCCGTGGGAAAAAGACCCGCAGGCACGATGCAGGGACAGACCTCCGACGGGGAGGCACCTGGGTTATCACCGAGGGTCCACGGGAACCACGGGGTCCTTACGAGTGAGGGTGGGAGGCAGGTGAGTGGAGGGAGATGTGAGGGCGCCACGCTGCTGGCTCTGAAGACGGAGGGAGGGCCGTGAGCCTGGGGACGTGGTGGTCTTCAGAGCCCGGAACAGGCAAGGAAATGGGCCCTGCCCCGGAGCCTCCGCCTTGCCCGGGGCGAACTGGTCCTGACCTGGGACCTCACGAAATGAATGTATCTGTCTTGAATGACATTTTCTTGGGCGCCCTTCCTGTGGCCCCCACTGGTGTCCACACTCCACAGGTGCGGGGCCAGGCCTCGGCACCATCTTTGTGCACGCGGTGTCCTGGGGAACGGGCCCTTCTAGCGGTTTAACTGTGGAGGTCTCCCCCCGTGTATTCTGGTGGGGACCTCAGAGCTTCGTGAGAACTGCAGGCTAGGAGAAGTGGCCTTCTTCGCCGAGTCTCTGCGTGCTACTTCATCCTGAACCAACCCGTGAAAAAGATCAACGTGCCGCTGAAAAAGGAATTCGGTCAAGGCCCTGTCCCCTGAACATGCCGTGGGCACTTGTCCCTCCATCCCCGCACCTGTCCTCACTCCTCGACCAGCAGGCCGGTCCCCTCTCGCCTCCCCTCTCGCCACGGCCACCAGAACAAGCATTCAGAGGGTGTGACTCACTCGCCTCGGGCGTCAGAGCCCCTCAGAGAAGAGAGCTTCCCGGAAACCCCAAGGTCATAGTCAAGGGGACAGGTGAGCCCTGTACGGGTGGCTTCAGGAAGTGAGCTCATCAAAGACGCGGGGGATGGGAGACCCCCGTGTGCCCGCCCAGATTCCCTGCCTCCGACTTCCTGTGCTGAATGGGTGCCTCCTAACGGGGTGGTAACAGTGATCATGGAAACACAAAATGCTTATAACTCGGAGCTGAGAACAATTATCTGGACTCGTTCAGGGTACAGAGGGACACATTTTTCATCTCCGATTTTCCACTCATTGCGTTAAGTCTTCTAAGTTCAGGAATCTGAAAGTCAGCATTTCTCATTGCTCTGAGGACCATCGACGAACTGCAGCTTTGCATTATTCAAGGGTTTGTTTAATCAGGATTTCCTTATTAGAAAAATAGAGGGTGAAGCAGCCTTGACCTTTGAACTCCCGTGTGTCGTCTCCAATTTGGGTCTGCGCTCGTGAACAAGGAAGGATGGCGCTGACATCAGTTGGCATTGGAAGTGTGTCTTGCCTAGCAGTTCGTACATTCTCTTCCCCTGAAAGGCCCGCATCTCTCCCCTCTGCAGCGATCAGTCCTCCCCTGCAGAGGCCGGGGGAGGGCCGCGTCCTCAGAGGAGAGCCAGATGGGGCCGTAGCAGGCACAGAGCCCTTTCCCGGACCGACCGTCCTGCATCTCTGCGGGTCGGGACTGGCTCCGGGACATTAATGCTCCTCAGGCCTTCAGGACTGTTACAAATCACACTTCACTCGTTCCACTTGTGAAATGTTACTTTCATCAGTGTTATTTATCCAGCCTCCCTGCAGAGAAATTGCTGGGTTTTTTACCCCCCATCGTTTTCCAAACACACGCACTCCAAGTGTATACAGAGGAGGCGACTCGCCCCCGGTCACTGCTGGCGAGGGCCGCGTGGGGTCAAGGTGAACACTGCTGGTCTAACTCAGGTTCTTCCTTTTCCCAAGAACAAGACCAAGACCAACGTAGGGAAAGTGAAATGTCAAGAAATGACTCTCTGAGTCAGGATGAAAGAAGTTTTGGGATACCAATTTCTGGACTCGGTTGCCCGTCTGTTTCCCAGCGTGGGGGTCGGAGAACACAGGCAGGTGGGGCCCGCCCCTCCCTTTCTCTGGGTGCCCGAGACCCCCGAGGCCCCACGGGAGAGGCAGGGACACTCGGGATTTAGATACATTCCCCACAGCCCAGCCCCGAACCAACCATCAGCTCCAGAATGCGGTGAACCTGAACAAGCAGGGCTTCTACCCCACGTCACAAACCCTCTGGTCACATGTCACTCCACTTCCCACGTTCCTAACGTCTTTCCTGACTTCAAAACATGTTCTTGTAATGACAGAACCCGAAATGATCTTTCCGTTCCACCTCCCCAGCCCCAGGCCCCTACCTAGATAAAAGTGCTCTGAACGACCTGTGGGGCCTCCTCCCAGACGCCGCCGTCTGGAATGTGAGGACACGCACGCACAGTGTCGCTCCTTCATCACACTGTGACGAGTGGCTCTTCGCCACGCCGCGCCGCGGCCACGTCCGTGCGTGTCTGCGCACCCACGCCGCCCTGTCCCAGCGTCAGGGCGCGAGCACAGCAGCACACGCCTGTACAGGGTGTTCCACGTAGGACAGGCTGGTCCGCTGTCCTCACTTCCCGGCCCTCCTTCCGCCCCACGGCCCCCACCACGCTGTGCCCTTGAGGGCGCCCTTTCCCTCCAGAGTCCAGCACCCCCACCTTCTAGCACCCCCGGGTGCAGAGCCCCCTTCAACGCTGGCTCCCCGCCCCCCCCCCACGGCCTCGGGGCATCAGGAGCCCTGGCGGGGGCGGCGGGCTCACGGTGGTCCCCTCCTCGGAAGGCTGCGGCTTCACTCCCGGCCCAGAAGCTCACGGAGCTTGGTCTCCTCCATGAACAGGACGCTCTCTTCCGAGGAACCTGTTTGCCGGCCTGGACTCACCGCGGTGACAGAAAAGTGCCTCCTCTGCCTCGTCCCTAAGACGCCGCGTTATCACGACTTAACGATGTAAAACGTAGGGCAGCCTTTCTCAGCACTGCTTAGGCGGAAGACTTCAAATGTTTGAAAAAGGAGGAGGACAATCACAGGTTTCCAAAGACGTGTCTCAATCAATGGGTGACCTGGTGGGCCCCAAGGGAACTCCAAGCCCAACCTAAGTTCAGTGGCCTGACTCGTGTCCCCCCTGCAGTTTGTGCGCTGAAGCCCCCATGCTTTGAGGGCCTCAGGGCCCAGGGCCTGCGGGAGGGGCGTGGTTGTGGCAGCCGGGGCCGCCGAATGCATTCCGGGCTCAGAGCCCGCATGCCTGACCGCCAAGCAACACCTCCTCACAGCTCGGGGGAGCCGGGCCCTCGCCCGCCCGGTCACTCTCTGTCCCCTCCTCATGGCCATCACTGGGCTCTGCGAGGCCGAACCCTAAGGAATTCGATCTGCGGGTTCCCCCGCCCTCTGACCTTGCTGGGTGTGGCCCCGGGCGTCACTAGTGGAGGCCAGAGGGCGGAGAAAGGCCCCACTGGGCCACGGCCTGGCGGGGGCCGCCTCCCTCTCTGGGCACGGCCCTGCCCGGCGGCCTCCCCGGCCAGCCCCAGCTCTGCCTGAGATCTGAGCACCCTGCTCCCCGCCCCTCCCGCCCCGGGTGGCGGCTGCACCCCAGGGTGCTCCGCCCAGGCGCCTCCACACCCCGCATCGGGGCCCGCCGCTCCCCTAGCCCCCTCCAAACCTCCTTCTTCGTGGGCCTTTCCGTCAGATCAGCTCAGGGCCAGTCAGTCTCTCACGGAACGCCGCCCCTGCCCGGAGCCCACGAGATCGGCGTCACGCTGGTCCGCTGCTGGAGTCCGGGGGGCGCCGTCAGCCTGCTCCCTGGGCACCGCTAACAGGCACTGCGGCTGCCCCGCTGTGCTGGAGAGGTCGAAGACAAGCGAGAGTCGCTTCCGCCCAAGGTCCATGGGTCCCAGTTAGAAAGGCGTGGGACCCCCTGTCCAGGTCTCCCTTCAGGCTCCCAGATCCCGGCTCACTGTTTTTGGGTGGCCTGGGGCGCACAGAAGCGTCCAAACCACAGCCGTGTCTGCTGACTCGGGGAAGCTCTCACGCCACCCTGGTCTGGGCTTTACGGACGCGTGAGTGCGATGCACGCGGGTCCCGGTTCCTCACCCGAAACCTCTGGGCCGAGCAGTGGGTCAGATGTCAGAATGTTTTCGAACCTGAGAAGTGTAACATGACGCCACGCGTGTTTCTAACAGTGCGGGATGCCCGGGGAGGGCCAAGGAGTGCACTCTAGTAAAAGGCGTGCCTGGTTTTGCAAGGAGACACGAATATCCGTGAGAGCGAAGTAAATGAAAACCATAAATGATGCCGTGACGTCTCTAGCCAGGTTTTTCTGCCACGTGATGTGCAAAGTCTCTGGGTTCCTAACCGCTTCCCAGAGTTATTTTGGGATCGTCTTAATTAACGCGTTTCGAGCCGGTCCCGCAGCGTCTGGGATGCAGCCCGCACTCGGTGCCTGTCAGCTGCCGGCACCGCAGATGGGGTCCCCGCAGGCGCCAGCCCCGCACCGCCGCGGAGGGCTCCCGGCAGACTCGCCGCCCCTGAGGCGGGGTGGGGGGGGCTCGCTGGTGTGTCTCCCGTTTCCCCTGGCGATGATGCGATGCCACCGCCGGAGGGGAGTCCTGCATCTCACAGAGCAACGTTCCCCAGTTTAGATCCTTGTAAGTAACGCTGGACTCTGATCTTCTGTCTCAAGTCCTGGGCTCTCTCCCCGAATGTATCCGTGCATTCGAAACAATGTCCGCCCTCCACCCCGTGTCTAGAAGGAGGAGCACCGCACAGGAAAAGTCCAGAGAAAACGGAGGAAGCTGTGCCTGTTGGGTGTTGCGTGTGGCGGGTCACGCCAGCCACCGTAGGTGCAGGGGACAGCGGCCGCCAGGGGACCGCAGGGGCCACCAGCCCGGGCGAGCGGGCAAACCAGTCTGCACAGGGGCGCCTCACTCCTGGGGGAGACTCCCTCGTGCCCGTCACATTTCCCACGACACGGGGCAGGCACAGAGGCACGGGCGTGTCCGCAGACGGGGCCGTGGTCTGGAGGGGTCGCTGTACTCTGGGGACCGGCCAGTGGGGCCCCATGTGCTCTGGACACAGACTCGACTGTGACGGCCGCAGCTGTGGCGGTCGGATGGCGTGGGCAGGAGAACCGTTCAGTCTCCCCAGCCTGAGGGTGGCCGGGCACCCCTCGAAGGCCTGGGTCCCGCCTGGCGCCCTCTGAGATGCTTAAGTGGCTCTGGGAGGGGCCTGTCAGAGCGGCGTTGTGAGTTTACAGACAGCGGGGGAGGGAGAGAAGGCGTCCCACGCACAGGAGCGGGAGGAGGATACCAGGGCCCGGGACCCCAGAGAGGATCATGCTCAGTGCCAGCCAGAGCCGGAGCGGTGGGGGGGTGTGCGGCCGCAGGGCACTTCACATCCAGGCGCCCTCTGAGGGCTCAGGCAGCTTCCAGAATGTCCGTCACTGGGCGTATTGTTTGAAAATCCAGGTCCTGGGGCCTGGCCCCTGCAAACTCCGGGTCAGCAGCCTTGGGTCCGACCCAGGAGCGAGGGTGGGAGCCGCGCTTTAGACCCGCTCCCGCTGACTCTGAGGCGCCCGCAGTCCGCAGTCCGCAGTCCGGGGGTCACTGACCTGGGTCGACGCTGACCTTCTGAGATGGGGGAGGCTCAGAGGAGGAGCTGCGTCCACCCAGGGTGTCCCTCCGCTCACCTTCAGGCAGCAGAGGCCGTGCTGGTTTCACCGATGAGGATCCTGAGGGTCTGAGGGGACCAGGGACTTGGCCAGCCACACAGCCAGTCCGTGGTGAGCGTGAGGTTGCGCCAGCACGTCCCGGGGGCTCCTGGAAGGGCCCCTCGCAGCACTCAGGTCAGCTCGGACCAGCCCTGCCTGACCCCTGACCTCCTCCGGAAACTCTCCCCACCTCACGGGTGAGGCCCCAGCGCACTCATGTCTTCCGTCTCCTCCACGAACTGCGCGAAGCTCTTCTGGTCTCGGGGCCTTTGCACAGGATGTTCTGATTGATAGTCCGGCCAGCTCCCCTCCCGACTCTTCCCACGATTAGCCTCTGTCCGCCACGCTGGGGCGGAGAGATCTCTATCTCTGGGCCACTCGAGTGCACACACACGGCACTCTCGGGATAGCAGAAGTCCTTAACACGACCTGGGTGGTTCTCTGTTGCCGGGCCCCTCCTCTGCAGCCCTGTCTTGCATCCGGCTTACCCCCCGCACCCTGGGTCTGCAAGCCCTTGGCCTTTGGGCCGCTGGGGAGACCTTGACGCTCCTCTGCACGTGGCTTTGCTTTGTTTGGGGTCCTGCGATGCTCCTGGAACCCCGTCCCTTCCAGCTGCGAGCGTTGCTTCCTCGGGGAAGCCTGCCTGGACCTCTCCCACTGTGCTGAACACGCATCCCGGGACTCTCAGCACACCACGTCTGTCGCCATCGTGGCCCCCGCCGTCTCAATCGTCTCTGTCCCAGACAGTGTCAGGCTCCCCCCATCGGGAAGTCCCAGCACACGGCACCGGGCACGGCGCACTGTGGGCACGCCGCAAAGCCACGTGAGGCGTGGCACTGACGAGCCGGTGGGGTGTGTGCCTGAATGTGACCTCTGCACCGAGCCCTGCCCCCCCACCCTCTCCCTGTGGCTATTGTACTTAACGTGTCTCCTTCGCTGCAGTGATGACAAATCACAACACGTGGTCACCTTTCGACCTTCTGTCCTCCCCACAGGGAGGGAAGGAAGCCGCGTGAGGGCGGGAAGTGCGCCCACCCCACTCAGGGCGTGGCGCGGGCGTGCTGCCTGGTGTTCGCCGTTGTGCGAATCCGTGGAAACCAAACCGAGACTTCAGCTCACAGGTTTCTCCGTTCACGCAGCAGCCTCAGTCCCCTGCTGGGGCACTCAGAGCCACGCACGCTGTCTGTCACGCCGGGAAGGGGACCCCCGCTCTCTGCACCGCAATCTCCCGCAGGAAGGAAGCAGGCGTGAGACCAGGTGAGCGTGGGGTGGCTGGCCAGGGAGGACGCTCGCTCAGAATTTCTGGGTTTCGCCACGAGGAACCTTAAGGAGACGCCGAGGGGCAGTGAAGTAGACGGTTGTAGAGATCACCTGGAATTGCTCTGAGCTACTTAGGGAAGTGTGTGCTTTGCAGAACCAGCAGCATTTTCATGGCGGTCAGTCTAGAATGACTGGTGCGTCTGTCTGTGCCTGGAGGTGTGCAGAAGCCCCCTCACTGCGCGGGGCAGGGACGCCAGAGAGGGCCTGGGACTGGAACATGTGATCTCTGTGTGATCTTAGTTCACGTGACAGTTCTATGGCCGTGTAATACGCCACCCCAACACCTGCACATGCACACATATACATGTACCCCATGATGCATAAAGAACCACCCCCAAATCTGAGGCTTAATCGAGCCAGAGTAACTTGTTTTTCAAGATCCTGCGGTTAGGCGCCTGGCTCCAGCTCGGGAGGCTCCCGTGCGGCTGCAGACCCTCTCCCAGGAAGGCTCGCTCACGTGCCCGGCCGGTCGGCGCTGCCCCCGGCTGGGCCTCAGCCCGGGCTGCAGTTCTCCGCACGGCCTCTCCGGGGGCTGGCGGCCTTCTCACCGTGAGGCATCCAGGTCCCGAGAGGAAGCTTCGCAAAAGCCGGTGTTCCCGGAGGTCACGCCTTGGGGCCCGTGATTGATGCGTGGCTGTGAGGCAAAAGTCAGTCACGTGGCCAGCCCGACCCAGGGGTCACGTGAACAGAGACCGCAGATGTGCACGTGTGCCGGAGAGCACGCGGTTCAGGGCGTGTGCAGGCGTGTGTATTGACAAGCACAGAAAACCTGGCAAGGGGGTGAGACTCCGGGGAGAAAAACCGTAGCGGAAGTAAGGACAAAATGAAGTGACTCCAAAAGTGGAGCAGGTCCTGCTTCTCTTACCCGAGTCTTCCTTACGTGAACACAAATGACCGGGAACCGCCAGGAAAACCCTGAAGGAGCCGAGTAAACGCGGAGGATGGCTGTTACCAGACAGTAAGATGGTTGTTATGTTACCTAATGAAGACAGGGCAATAACAGGTGCAAAAACCAGCGAGTAGAGAATAGGATCAAATTTCTGCTGAATACACACAAGAACACATACATGCAATCAATACATGAGTTATTCTGGATCAACTGGATATCTGTATTTTTAAAATATGAGTATCAGCCCTGGCTGGCGTAGCTCAGTGGATTGAGCGCGGGCTGCGAACCAAAGTGTCGCAGGTTCGATTCCCAGTCAAGGCACATGCCTGGGTTGCAGGCCATGGCCCCCAGCAACCGCACATTGATGTTTCTCTCTCTCCCTCTTTCTCCCTCCCTTCCCTCTCTAAAAATAAATAAATAAAACCTTTAAAAAATACGAGTATCGATGGCTTCTCGCATTCCGGATAGATTACAGATCCAAGCACGAAGGGGAAACCGTTACAGATTCTGAAAGGGAGCATGGAGAATGGCATAGTGCCACGGTGCAGGCAAAGATTTTTCCAGCAGGAAAAATACGCACTCACCGCACGGAATCTTTTAAAAGAGACAATTGGTTCAGGATAGAATTAAGACTTTCTATTAATCAAAATGTGCAGTGGAGAGAGGGCTTGTGCGAGCCCCAGGTAGGAGGAGAGGGTTCTACGTGAAGAAGGACTCGTCCAGAATAAAGAAAGCGTTTGCATCAGTAAGAAAAGCAAAGAAACTCAGCAGAGACGTGGGCAGGAGATGGAGCAAGCACTCTGCAAAATTTTTCCCCAGGAGGCAAACACGTACACAAAGTGTTCAACCTCCTCTTCAAACACAAAGGTGAACCAGGGGGAGATGCCAGTAAAGGTCCCCAGGTCCCCCTGAAAGCTCAAACGAAATGACGGACCGTCCCGGGTGCGGCTGGGGACTGTCAGCCGCGATGCCCGCTCCGACCCGGTCCCCAGCACAAGTCGCTACACGCGTTTCCTAAGCCCGGTTGGCAGTCCCCACGAAGTGAGCAGGGGGACGCTGCGGTGCCCGGAAACCCCCTTCCCAGGCGGGGGCGAGCACTGGGTTACCAAGGCCTGTCCCGGCGCTCACAGCAGCTGGAAACAGCGTAGCGAGCGGTGAAATGGACGAACTCGCATGGTGGCGGGTTCACAGGGCGGAGCAGCAGGAACAGAACCAACCCCTGCCACCCACGGCCGCCCAGGGCGGTCTCCAGAGAGAACAGACCGGCCGCTCCGGCGCTCACTGCCGTGGGTGCGAGTGTGTGCACACGTGCGTTTCAGACACAGGAAGGTCATCGCTGGTGACAGAGCAGGGCCCTGTTTATCTTGCAAGCGGCGTTGGGACTGGAAGGGAACCCGCAGGGGCCCTGAGGGGGCGCTCACTGTTTGCGGTTTTCCTGGCACCGGAGTGGTGGGCACACAGGCGATTGCTGCTGTGTGAAAACTCGCCCAGCTGGCCCTGGCTGGGCGGCTCGGTTGGTTGGAGCGTCGTCCCCGTCCACCAGAAAGGTTGCAGGTTTGATTCCCCGTTAGGGCACGTGCTTAGGTTGGGGGATCAATCCCTGGTCAGGGCGCGTGTGTGGGAGGAAACCGATCAATATTTCTCTCTCTCTCTCCCCCTCCTCCTTCCTCTCTCCCCAAATCAATAAACATATCTTTGAGAGTGGATTAAAAGAAAAGGGAAAAACAAACATATCCTCGGGTGAGGATTAAGAGAAAAAGGAAAAACTCCCCCAGCTGCACATTTTCGCCCTTACGCGTAAGACACCCCGGAGAGCCCGCTCCCTCCCTGTTCACGGTCGGATCTCGACTCCCCAACATCTCCATGGTCACCCACAGGGGAGCCCCGGGTGCGGGTAGGTCCTCTGCCCCCAGACCCTCCCCTTCCCCCCTCCCCGCCTGGTCTCGGAGAACCGCCCCACCCCCGCCTCCCCTTGCGCCCGGCCTCTCAGCGCGTCCTGCCAACGAGACCCCAGCGTCTCCGTGATCACGACGAAGGCATCACTAACACGGAACCCTGAACACAGGCCAGCGTTTGGCAGACGTCACACTCAGCCCCTTGGGCGGGTTAGTCGACTCGCTTTGCAACAACCGCCTGAAGGGGTGCTGCCCTTCCTCACCCAGAACACCGCAGTCCGCGGGCGGGGTGCCTGCTAACCGAGCGCGGCACGCGTGCGCAGTGACCCTCACACGGCACACAACCGGCCGCCTCCGCTTCCCTCGCCAGAACCTGCGCCGCCGCCCCCGCCGAGGTGAGCTTCCGGAGGACACACAGAGCTAGTGCGTCCCTCCCTGAAACGGGCCTGGGACCTCCCACCCTCGGAAGATTCCAGCAGCGTCCTCCCTCAGCCTGTGCGCCCTGCCCACCAACCAGCCTCGGTCCTGCTCCTGCTGCAGCCACACTAAGCGGTGATGACAGCCCTTGGAAGCTCTTTGCTGCCCCCTGCTGGCCATCCCGCTGGCCCGAAGCCCTGAATTGTGGGTACGAAGGACAACAGTAAGTAGGGCTTAGCTGGTAACATTACAGAGGGAAACAGGTGGTCTGAGGGGAACCTGTGAAATGGGACAGTGGCAGGTCCCCGAGACACCTGCTGGAAGACGCAGATCGCGCCCCCCGACTCCCCGTGTGCCCACCACCACCTTTGCCTCCCTTCTCCCCTTGCCTCCATTCTCTCGCTTTCCCTTTTCTTCCCCTCTCCTCTCTGTCCCCTCCCCCCTCCCTTCCCCTTCTGTCCCCTTCCATGGAATGCCAGCGGGACAGATATAGAACAAGGCCAGGTGAGGCAGGACCTCCCGGAGAGAGCCTTCCTGTCCCCTCACGTTGGAGAGGCACGGAGGGAAATAACCACGGAGGGTCACCGAGTGTGGTCACTCCTGGAGGCGGCCCGGCCCCCGTGAGTCACAGACGGTTCCTCAGGTGACAGTCTTCCCCCACGCCCTGAGTCAGACCCAGACCGCCAGAATATAGCACCCACGCATATGATGCAAAGCTTGATTTTTTCCCCCCCAAACCATGTTTTAGGTTATTCATGGAACAAGGTGCCCTGGCGTATTATACTGCATCACAACCTTGGAAGATGGGGGACTGTCCTCCAGAAGGTGGCCGTGAATTCTATGCCCTGAGAGCAGAGTTCATTGACCGCTCTTCCGGCAGACTGAACCTGGCCCCGGGAAGGCTGCCGGGTGGTCGTGCGCACGTGAAGAAGGTCTTGCCTGTGCGTTGGGGGAAATGTTTTAATTCAGAAAAGCAACCCCAGAGAGTTCTCTGAGGCAAGACGGGAAAGGACATTCCTGTGTAGTTACGGGGGTTGGTCGGATGTGGAAGAGTTTCTGCAGGCTTTGTTGCTTCTGCTGGGGACACGGCGGCGGTTCCCTCTGCACGGAGCTGGCCACCCGCGGCCCTCACTGCCCGTTCTCGGGGAGTTGCCCGGCCTCTCACGATAGCTGCTGTGAGGCGAGGCGAGATCCTGAGCCCTCCCCCACCCAGTCATGCCACCTAAGACCCCCGGCTGCCTGGGGAAGTGTAGGCGAAGCAACGTGGTGCATCTGTGTGGTGCTCCTTCAGGTCGTAAATCAGGCATTTTCCACGTTCACTCGCGCAGCGCACCTGACTCAACAGTCGGCTGTAAGTCTCTTAACAGACAGCTCAGCGCCCCTCGCTGCCTGGCCCCAAACGAGCTTTCCAGCTTCATTTCCCGTCTGTCAAATTGCCCCCGCCGGGGCCCCGACCCCTCGCTGTGGTGCCTTCCCCGCTGGGAGTGATCATCCCCCCGTTTCTATTTCTCTCGGTCATTCAAAGGGTGAAATACACGCTCATCTCTGTGAAGTTTTTCAGACCCGCCCTGCCCTGCAGAATGACACGCCCCCTTCTGTCCGCACACCTCACATTCTCACACTCTCACACGCACACTCACACTCACACCCTCCTGGGAAAGCACATTGCAGTTTGGACAACAGCCCGAGCCGGGGGAGCCCCGCGGTTCCGAGAGCCCCCTCTGGGGCCACACCTGGGTCCCACAGCTGGCTAGGGGTGTGCCGTTGGGCAGTTCATTTACTCTCTCTGCCACTCTGTGTCCCCTCCCTGAGCGTGACGATAATCACGGTGGCTGCTCTAAGGGTCGTAAAGGTCAAATGCGGCAGAGCACGTAGCTGTCTACATGTAGCACCTGGTTCGGGGCTACCTCCTTTCCTGTCCGCTGTGATTGCCGACACCGCCATCGCCATCAAGGTATCTCATCACCACCAGCATCACCATCATCACCATCAGCAGCATCATCACCATCAGCATCAGCAGCATCATCACCATCATCACCATCATCACCATCAGCATCATCACCATCATCATCATCACCATCAGCATCAGCATCATCATCATCAGCATCAGCAGCATCACCATCAGCAGAATCAGCATCAGCAGCATCAGCATCAGCAGCATCAGCATCACCATCACCAGCATCATCACCATCACCATCACCACCATCATCATCATCAGCATCAGCATCACCATCAGCATCAGCATCATCAGCAGCATCATCACCATCAGCAGCATCATCACCATCAGCAGCAGCAGCAGCAGCATCATCACTGTCAACATCGTTATCTTCCCCATCACCCCGTCACTGTCAGCACCGTCACCCCTCCTCACCCCCATCGTTCCTCACCAGCACCCCCATCATCATCATCATCATCATCATCACTGTCAGCATCCTTATTACCCCGTCGTCATCCCCCCATCAGAGCATCTTCCCATCAACATCACTGTCATCTTCTTCATCCCAATTATCCTCCTCATCACCATCCTCATCCCTATTCTCACGTGCCCCATAATCATCATCATCATCATTATCATCTCCATCATCATCGTCATCATCGTCATCTCTATAATCAACATCAACATCATCATCAGCAGCAGCAGCAGCAGCAGCGCCTCCATCGCCCTCACCGAGACCGGTGTCGCCGCGGTCGCCCGCTGTGTTCCAAGTCTGGTCCGCCTCCAGGCTTCGGAACCCCTGGAAACAGCCCACGTGTCGTTCATTCCCTTTGATGCGCAGTAACAGGAAACGTCCAGGCCCACAGACGAAAACGTGGCCTTGTGTTGCAGGGTCGGAGCTGCTGTGATTTTTGTCCCATTTTACAGATGAGGAAACGGGGGACCAGAGGCGAGCCGACTGCCCCGAGCCCACGGTTCTCCACAGCAGGGCGGGCGCAGGGCGGGCGCAGCACGAGGCTCCCTCTCATGCCTGTCCCGGCCCCCCTCCCCACCCTGTTGGGCAGAGGCCCACCCATGGAAACAACAGGGCAAGGCCCGAGGCCCTACGGCTTCCAGCAAGAAAGTTTTCTGAACATTGGTTTTGAACCTTTCCGTGATAATTAGCTGAAAGAACAAGATTTTTTTTTCCATTGGAAAGACCGAATATACCAACAGACAATGGCCCGACCCCATAGGACAACAGAACACTGTCCCCCCCAAACCTCCGCAGCACCCAGCGAGGGAGCCGCGCCACCCTGTCTGTAATCCATCCACCACGGCCAGGCTGGGCCAACGATGGCCGGCCGTGCTCCCCCCTGCCCCACTGCTAACCCAGGCCCGGCTGCAAAAGGCCAAGCAGGCACTGAACAAGCTCACGGAACACCTGTTTGCAGCTCGCCAGCCAGCTTCCCGGCGCCGGCAGCTGCCAGCCGGGGGCGGGAGGCTCGGCCGCTCCTCCGCCTGCCCGCGACTCCGGCCCACAGTGGGGAGAGCGGCGGCCGAACCTCTTGCTCTGGCGCGTCCTGTCCTGTGGGGACAGCCTCTCTGGGTTCCCAGGAGGGTTGTCTTTGTCCGTTTCCGCGCATCTGAGGCCAGGGGCGCTTTTCTCGGGGCCGGACTAACCTGAGCGCTTCTGCGGCAGGAGTGGGGGAGTCCACGGAGCGAAGCCGGCCCGTGGACACAACAAGTGAGCGTTGGGATGGGGTCGCCTAGGAGGTCCAGCCCCCCGCGTCAGCTGACACGCGGCTGTCACGGGTGCACTGGAACCCCCCCAGCAGGCTCCCTTCCTCCTCCTCCCGCCCGGCCCCCAGGGATGCGGGCCAGCGTGGGGCTCCCCTTTCCCAGCAAGACTCACTCACCCCTTTCTAGCATTCATTCCATTCTGCGTGTGTAGGTGTCTGATTCTCAAACATATATTATCACTTAGTTTATTCTGTTGTTCTTATGTTTTAGGGCGGTGGGCGCAGTCTCCTAAGACTGTCTGTACCCTCACTGGAGAAGCATGTGCTTAAACGGTCACGTCTCTTCCCTTCTTCGTCTCCCTTCTATCCAGGAGTGGTGTCCCTGAATCTCAAAAAGTCCCCACCATCTCCGTTACCCTTTTAGATAGTTTGAAACGGAGAGAGTGGATTTGCCCTGCAGGACTGGTTATGGTGACTCACCACCAATCGGAACGTGGGCAGGTAGAACGGAACAGACTCTTAGAAGTCAGTAGCCCCCCCCACCCACCCCACCGCTGCCCCCAGCAATCATAGCTTAGTTCAGAGTACTGCAGACTGGCCCGGGCGAGTACAGTAGTTGCAGAGCCAGAACTCTGACTGACAAGCGTTTATCTCTGCGCCTTTGAAGTCCCTGCCCCCTGGGGCGTCAGTCCCCTCATTAGCAAAATAAGGGACTCGGATGAGAGGAGCTTGGCGGGTCCCTTCCAGCCACCAGGTTCTATTTCCTCCCTTCTCCGTGTGCCTGCTAACGCCTCAAGGACATCCGCGGCGCAATCCACGGGACTCCGCGGGGGACCGTTTTATTTTCGCTTAAAGCTTTGTCAGACCGGATCTAGATCTCGATTCCAGGGAGAAAATACGCTCGTTGTGGAAAAAGAAGTCAAGCCCCAAATGCAACAGTTTCGTATTTTTTTATCTCCACATGTAAATGTACTCCGATGAAATATTTATGAGGTGGTGCCAAGGATGGGAGAAGCCACATCCTGTGACTTGAAGAAAAACAATTCACGTAAGTAACATTCCTCGGGGTGGTGGTGGGGCATCCTGCTTTGACCACTCCTGGGCCCTGAAATGCCGCCAAGTCTTTTTCCCAGCAGACGATATTGAAACAATTAATGTGATGAGAAATACTGATCTCAGAGCGGGTATCTTCCACGACATAACGGGTGTGATTAAAGAATCCCGTAGTTACAGACTCAAAGTAACGAGGAGGCAGCGTGGTCCGACTCCCACTGGCTCCTTTGATGGTTCTCAGCAGCGCCACCTAGTGGTCATCCGCCGGTGCCTTGCTGCTCTCCAAGGAAGGAAGCGCACCCTCGGCCAGAAGAAAGGCTGTCTCCTCCCCTGGGGTGGGGGGCAAGATCAGCCCCACCGTAGTAAAGACGACCTACTCGTTCTAGTGGCCGGCCACATCCCACATCCCTAACACATCCCGGGAGCTTCTCCGACTGCAGTGCCCGCGCTGGGGAGGCTGCGTTCTCCCCAAGTGTGAGCCCCATAGCCTAAGTCAGACCCATCGCTCGGCAGGAGAATCGGGAACGCGCAGCTGCGCGTTCAGTAGCCCCACCTTCTCCACAGGGCGGGGAGGGGGGCACGCGCACGCCAAGACCCCTACTGGATGCTGGGCACCGTGGGCACCCCTGAACCCTACATTTGCTATGACTGTTTTCCTACACACATATACCTATGATGAAGTTTAATTTCTACATGAGGCACAGTGCGAGATCAGCAAGCACCATAATAAAATAGAACGATTATGACAATAATTATTTTGGACACGAAACCCAGTTCTGTGGTCCTCCTGCCTAAAACTCCTCAGTGGACCCCCCACTGGCTCACGCGGGTTCAATCTGAATGTCAGAATCTTTGGGGACAGGTTCTTTTCTCCTCTTGAATCAGAGTTCTGCGACCCCGACCCACAACTGTAGACTGAGGCTATCAGAGGTTAAGGCCGGGGAGCTCTCGTTTCAGTATCTGGTTCTCGTGCGGGACAAACACCCTCCCACTACACCCCCTGGTACCTGTGGTGCTGCCCGAAACTCAGAGCCTGAGGACGGCACGCCTGGCCCTCTTGTAGGTAATGGCGGCCCATCACATCAGCATCTTCGCCTCCCGCGCCTGGTCTGGAACTCTGAAGGGTGAGCTACTCCCCACCCTTCCAAATCAGCTAAAAGCTACAACAACACCAGCAACAAAGACAGCACGGTTCTCACAGGCTTGGCCGGGGGGCCTCAGCTTCAGACACTGGGCTTGGAGGACACGGTCAGGGCCCCATGACGGGAAGGCACAAGAGCAGGTCTCCTGATGTCTGTCCCCAGCTTGCTCACCAGCCTCTCGCTCCACCCGTGGGTAAGGGTGAGGAGCAGCTGCATCACTTACATCTGCCGTAGACACGCGCACTTGTTCCCGGGCGATGGAAAAGTCCAGCACTAACCGCTGATGGTGGTTTACCCCACTCTGTGACCGACCCGTTCCACCCGATGTACCCCCCTCAGTGGAAGTAAGTGCATGTGTGTGTCAGCAATGTGTACAAGGATGTTTTATGTAGCTTTACTGATAAAACTGAAGGTAGAAGCAACTCAGATGCACATCAGGAATCACCAACATAGATTCCATCCACGTGGTTTTCTGAGATGTTGACACCCCTCCATTGGGAGGGGAAGGTTGTTCTATTTCCTCCCCTTGAACCTGCCAGACTTGGTGGTGGCCTTGACCTATAGAAGGCAGTGGAAGTGATACTGTGTGACTTCCCACTTGGAAGCTAGGCAGTCAGAGGGGCCCAGCTTCTCCTTTCGAACTCGGTTTTGCACACTCGGTTTTGAAACCCAGACGCCAAATCATAAGGAAGTCCAGCCCAGAGGGACCCCACAAGCAGGAGCCAGTGCCTCATCTGGCGAGCAGGATTGACCGCCAGATCCGAGGAGGCAGAAGGCCGTGGGGAGTAGACCGGCCTGCCACTCTGGGTGCTGTCTGAATCCCGAAGTCCAGAGCTGCTCTCCACTGTTGCGCTGTGGGACTGAGTCTTGGGACGACCTATTTTGCAGCCATTGTAGCTGGAATAATCACACACAAAAGCATGAGCAGCTCTCACAAACAGAAGAAGTTAAGAATGCCAGCCAGCCCACTCACCCTGCTCCCTCGTGTTCCGCAGAATCTCAAGAGCTTGCTGCGGTTTGGAACTCTGGTGACTGAGGTCCCTCTGAGTTTCTGTGTTCTGCCATCGTTGTATGTCCAGGACCTGCCGTCGCGTCCCATACACAGCAGCTGCCTCAACAACTCTGCGCTCCTTGATTAGGACGAGTGGGTGAGAGCCGGCCTTTACCTGTCGCCCTACAAGTGTTGTTCCCGGTGGACGGAGCGGAAACCCCTGCGGAGAGCACCGGGCACTGCACCAATCCTTTCAGACATTTGGGGAACTCGTTCCAGCCCCCCTCTGACAAACGACTCTCCGTTTCACAAATCACTGCCCGCTTGTCTGTTGCTGTCTGTTTTGTAATTTCGTCGCTCCCCTGTTGTCTAATGGAAGCTGGGACTGTGGCTGTTTCATCCCATTAAGTCCTAATTGTTATTTACACTCTGATATCCGCGGCACCCCCGCCCCTCCCGCCCAGGGCTGCTCCAGAGAAACACGGGTGCACTCAGAGCACCAGGAGAACGCTCGTGTGTTACCCACTTTCTTTTGCTTGTTGAAATTCACATTTATTCTTCAAACTATCTTATCCTTCTTGCTGTCTTTTCTAAACTCTTTAGACAGAATTGGCAGTCCCCATTAGAGATTACATGCATATATGATGGAATCTCATATATATATTTACATACATATGGGCTCTAATGGGTTCCACTCTGTATGTATGTGACATATGTGCGCACACACACACACACACACTCACACACACACACATATAAAATCTTCTTGATTCTATTAGAAGGAGGGTGAGGGATGTTAAAGGAAGTATCCACTGAACACCTCTCATGCCCCAGCCTGATATAAAAAAGCAGTACAATTCGGCCAAGTATGATTTGTTCCAGAAATGAAAGTTTGGTTTAATATTAAAACTGCAATTGTTTTAATTTACATACCAACAATACAGGAGGAAAAGTCGATGATACCCCCAATAGATGTGTAAGAGGCATTTGGCAGCATTGGCTACCTGTTGGTGATAGAAACAATCAACAAACTGAGTTGCAGGGAACTCTTTTGATCTGAGAAAAGGCAGCAGCTAAAAACCTTGTGCTTGCTTCCACGCCACGGCCGAACATTCGATGCTCCGCCCCTGAGAGCAGGAGCAGCGAAAGGACGTCTCCTGCCGTCCCTTTCATCAGCTCGGTGCTGGGGACGTTCACCAGGGCAATTATGCACACAATAGGTAAAAACAATACAGATTGGAAATGGGATTCTAAAGGCTATCTGTCTTCATAAACGGCGTGATTACGAATGTAGAACTGGCTCAAACCTACAGTTAGAATTAATAAGTCAATTTATCAGGGCCGCTGGGAGCAAGGAAACAGCAGATCTGCCTGGAAACCACTGTGTTCACACGTTCCAGCAGCAAAAGGTAGGGAACCGAAGCGGAAAAGACTACTGTTTGCAGCTGCATAGGAGAATCCTCAGGAACATAGAAACAAATCCACGGAAATATGTGTACCATTTAAAATATCAAATAATGGCAATAACTCAAAGGCACGGTGTGTAAGAATTCCACACAGAACACAACACTGCTGAGAAAAACTAAGGAATATTTATACAAATGCTCAGAGAGTCCATGTTCAGGGGTGGAGATACTTGTTGTTATTAAGATTTCAATTCTCTACAAATTCATTTACAGACTGCATGCAATTCTAGTCGGAATCCCAGAAGATCATCCTTTTTTACGTTAGTGTTGTAGATATTGATAAAAAAATTCAAAAGTTTTATTGACATGCCATGGACAGAGAGTAATAGCCAAGACAATATTTAAAGAGAAAAAATTAGAGGATTTGCAGACTCCAAGACTTAGAATGAAGCTGGAATAATTAAGTCGGTGTGGGTATTAACCCAAAGATGGATAAATAGAGCACTCAGTCAGAGCAGAGAGTCCAGAAAGAGACCCCTCTATAGACAGCCCTTGATTTTCATGGGGAAATGTATTTTCAGTAAATTTGGCCCCCACATTCCAATGTGTGTATGGGGAAAAATGAGCTTTCCACTGTAGTTCACAATTTCATTTGCAGAAAATCATACGCGTAGGTCTGGAAGTTAAAATAATCAAGATTCAGAATAAAACAGTATAACAGCTTCATGATCTTGTTTTAAGAAAAGATATCTTAAATAACTGCAAACCACTACACATAAAAAAAATAAAAGAGAACTTACTAAAACTAGAAAACTGTGCCCATTAGTCCTGGCTGGTGTGGCTCAGTGGATTCAGTGCCGGCCTGAGAACCAAAAGGGTCACTGGTTCTATTCCCAGTCAGGGCATAGGCCTGGGTTGCGGGCCATGTCCCCAGTAGGGGGCGTGCAGGAGGCACCACACATTGGTGTTTCTCTCCTTCTCTTTCTCCCTTCTCCCCCCTCTCTCTAAAAATAAATAAATAAAATATTGGGTTTTTTTTTTAAAGGAAAGGCTTGCTTTCTCCCTGTCCCTCTCCCTTCCCCCACACGAGGGTCTCCAGCTGTGTCATACTGGCACCAGAGTCCCCTGCACTGGCAAAGCGACCACAGGACCACCACGCCTCACGTGAAGACGTGAATGGAGGTCTGCTGGCTCCCGATAGCGCTTCCTTTTGCAAATATTTGAAAGGAACCCCTGCAAACCGCAAGGATGAAAGACTGAATCTGAATTGCGGAGTGGTGGTTTCAACAGACCAAGTCCCGTGGCCAAACAAGCCCCACTCCCCTAGGGGGCTGGGCTTTGGGGTCGGACAGACGGGCATCCGCATTCCCGGGTGGGATTTGCTGGCGGGCTCTAGACAAATTACCATGTCCCTCTGGGTCTCTCTTTTCTTTTCTGTGGTGGGATAACCACCTAGTAGTTTGTTTTTAATGATGAAAATATCCAAATCTCTTCCAGGAAACATTAATTCCCATAATGCTAATAGATATTTAAAATAGAAACGACAGCATTATCAAGTATGATTCAATGGTTCTGGATAGAAATTAATTTTTTAACTTCAATGCAACAGACACTATGCACCTCCAAGGAGGGGCTAGAATATTCCGTGTTCTGCCACACCTCTGACCCTCGGGAACGCTGTCCACGGTGCAGGGCGGGGCTGCGTGAACACCCTCAGAGATACAGTGATGTAGGGTGGGGCGGACATTCTGCAATAATGCGCTCTGACACTAGAGTTATTATTGTTATTGCTAACAAGCATCATTGGGTTATTATTATGATTTTGCAGCAACGATAATCAGACAAGAGGCCCCAGTCTGAACAAATCCAAGCTGCAGTTAAAAATTCATAAGGCATCATTCTTCCCAAACAACATTCTGCGTGTGCATTTTGCTTGGCACCTCTCTGAATTTTGGAACAGAGGGTTTGCAAATAGATAGCTTCCTCCCCCCCACCCCCACTAATTAGCATGATGGATTGTTGAGATGGGACTGTTGGTCGTTGCAGCAGAGATGATGCCCTCACACTTAATTAACCAGACGGGGACTTGAAGTGATTCACAAGGAAAGAAAGATCCTCGAACATGCCCACTTCCTGGGTTAGTGATGAAAGCAGTGAAAGAAAGAACGTAGCCACGGGCTCCCACTTCAAACCGAGTCCCTCGGACCACAGCAGATTGGTGTGTGCCAATCTGCATGTCTGTGACTGCCTGTGTTTCCTGCACGTGGGGCTGGCTAACGAGAGCGTGGACGGGGAAAGTGGTGAAGTCTTCGGTGCCAGCCGGCGCTTCCTCCCTCTGCCTTCCTGCTGTGAATTCCTGAGAAAGTTTGATTCATCGCGGTTGCTAGGTGATGGGCGAGTCTCCATTATTCATGAGTGCATCCTCCTATGCAAACAACAGCCTCTCTGTGCGGGCGCTTGTTTTACTCGCTGTGCCAGGGGCCCCAGGCCACGGCACGCTGGCTGTCGGCCCTTCTGGAGGGTGGCCCAAGGTCTCCAGGTTCCTTGGAGCACCAGAAAGAACCCAGGCCCTGGGGGGTCTTGCCTGGGCTCTTATCCGGACTTGTCCCCCCTGCAGACACTGGGGCAAGGCTGTCACCCCGCTCGTCGGTGCCAGCAGGAGGCCGAGGTGCGCTCCATGTTCCAGTTCCGAGCCGGCCTGACTCCCTTGCTCCAGTCTCACCGGGACGGGATTGGGAGCAAAACCACCGGGAGGGATGGAGAATGAGGGAGGATTTGGTTTGTCGCTGGCCGCGACTACTGGACATCTGTCCAGCAGGCATTTACGGAGCATCTAGCTGCCCAGCCGCGGGCTAGACACTGGAGACACGGAGATAAACACGGGCCAATGGCACGGCACGGCACCCGGCCTTCAGTACTGAGAGGGGCGCGCTGCCGAAGAGATCACGGGCGCGGAGTGATCGCAGCAGGCCCCGCTGACGAAGTTACACCTACGCCAGGTCCTGAAGTACGAATACCAGCTTGGCAGCTGGATAAAGAGGAGGGGTGGGTCTGTGGGTGGGGAGAACCCCCCAGGCTAAAGTGGTGGACTGAATGAATATGAAT
Organism: Phyllostomus hastatus; assembly: GCF_019186645.2. Lineage (NCBI taxonomy): Eukaryota > Metazoa > Chordata > Mammalia > Chiroptera > Phyllostomidae > Phyllostomus > Phyllostomus hastatus. The sequence continues at coordinate 47,035,741 of NW_025334017.1, read as the reverse complement.
GAACGCAGGGACCGAGGCCGGGCCGTGGATGGAAGCAGAGCGCCGCCCCGCGGCCGGCGGCAGTAGTGCAGGAAACCGCACCACTGTCTGTAGCAACCAGCCGGGGCAGCCAGGCAGCCACCCCGGGACAGTCAGCCCTGGGCGGCCAGATCTGCGTGAATAACTGGCAGCGTCCCCAGTTTTGTCCCCACTTTCAGATTTAGGACCCGCCAGAGGAAGCCTGATCTTGCCCCCTAAACAATCACCTAGGGTGTCCTGCCTGTAGCTGGCCTGCCTCCAGCTCCCCCAAGCCAACAGTGAGCAGCCAGATGCCCCTGCAGCCTTCCCCTTCCCCTGGAAAGGACCCCCCCCCCCACCCCGCCACCTGCCAGGCATGGCCGCCAACATGCTTGCACCAGTGGCCGACTCCCTCTGCCCTAGAGCCGGGGCAGAACAAAGAGCTGTGAGGTGCTTACTTCGATGCCCTTCATTTATTTTCACAGCACAGAGGCGCAAAACCACGCATTTTGTGCAAAAGAACTGAACTTGCGTTCGTATTGTGAACGGTGGCGTGTTTCTGTGACCGGACACAGGCGTGAGTTCTCCACGGCTTCACACACGGGTCTCGTCGTTGCCAACTTCCGAACAGGGAGAACATTTGAGGCTGCGTGGGGTTGAGTGATTAACTCAACCCGGGCGACAGGGTTGGTGAGGACGGAGCTGAGACCCAACACCCACCTTCCACCCCCAGTCCTGCAGGCAACCACCAGTGTGGCCGCCTGCTTGTCCGCTGCCTCACGCCCAGGGCAATGCCCAGCTTCCTCGAGCCATTCCCAGCCCACCCGTCACAGAGCAGGTCCCAGGTAAGTTACTTCTTCCAGCGCCGCCGTACAGAGACACCCCAGTCCCCTGGCGTGGGATGCCCCAACTCGTCCGTTACAGAGGTGTTCCTGGTGGTGGCGCTGGAGGGCACAGCCCGGGGTCTCTCCGGTGACCAGGACAACGCCACTGAGCCTTTGGGTGTTGCACCTTTGTGAGGCTGCCGCTGTAAACGGTGAACCTCATCTCCTGAGGCGCACTCCAGTGAGAAGCCCGCAGCCCACCCCGGTGCAGAAGGGCAGCCTGGCCTCTGCCCCCAGGAGCAGCCACACGGGACCAGGAACAGACCCTCACTAGGCAGAGGAGCAGGGCCGGCGGGCTCTCCGACTGGGTCTGGGTCCTGAAATCAGGGCTGTGAGGCCGGCCGGCGGGAGGGAACATGGTGCAATTGAAAGGCAGTTAAAATTCGCCAGGCTTTGTGTCTCGCCAGGCAAGTGACTTAAAATTGCTTAAAAAATATGGTTAGGGAGATAATTATAAAATCAGAACAGCTGCATATGCATACTGACACACTGTCTCCTTACAGATAAGTATTTAACATTAATAGGCTATTAATGACTTAATTTATACTTTTAATAATTAATGTACTGTTTAGCACTACCTATATTTATATGACATTATATATGCCGTGCATAGATATGCATAGGACATGTGGACGTACAAATAACACTGATTTATAATGTAGAATAGACATGGACATACGCTATGCCCGTAGATGCATCCTACTCCACGTGAATCACTCTACGGTATATGAGGAAGGCGTAACGGTCAAGCATCGGACAGATTTGAACTTGAAGCCAGGCCCCTCCTAACTCTGCCACATTGAACGAGGTGCCCGGCCACTTCTCCGCAAGCCGGGGTCACCGTAGCAACCACCTCGGGAGCTGTGAGAGCCGAGGGAGAGAGCGGACATGCGCAGACGCTGTGCGATGGCGTGCAGCGCGCGCTGGAGAACGGGCTGTGCTCGCTGCCTTCGCCACACCCCGGCCCCTGCGATCGCCAGACCCCAGCCCACGTGCGTTACTGCAAAACCTGCCCCACTGGGCAAGTGAAGGCACAAAGGAGGTGCGGGCGGGCACGTGACCCCCGAGCAGCAGGGCTGTTTGCCCGTGGTTGTTCTGGGACACAGCCACCCGAAGGCCAAGCGGTGGAAGGCCCTGGAGCACCGCCGTGGCCCCAGCTCCCTCCGCTCCGGGAGACCCGCGAGGGAAGGGCCCATCGGTCAAGGCTGAGGAAGCCCCTGGAGAGTGGTGGAGCCCCCTGTCCCCGGAGGGGCTGGGCTCCGAAGCTCAGCCCCCTGTCATTTGACCCCTCACAGTCTCTCGGGCAGCCCCGCAGGGATCAATCTGCTCAGGCGGTCTGTTGTTCATTCACATAACCCGTTCATCCAATGTCATCCAAGCAGAGAGGAACGCGTCCATGTATCTATTAAGGCCCTGAGATACCCTCTTACTTGCTCCATCAGTCAGTCATTCACTACCACACCCACTGATACACACCCACAGTAATTATTTCCATGACGTATCCGTTCACTTATTTATCCGTGTATTCTTTATGTATGTATGTACTCACACGTCCTTTAGTGTATTTGTCCCGTGCATAATAAACTAGACCATCCACATACACAGAGTCATTCATGTAGTTATTCTTGATTCGCTCAACGATTCATAACTCATGCATGTACTCACTCAGTTACGTAATAATCTACCCAACTGTTCAGCAATTGATTCCTACATTCGTCCAGATATCCTTCCCTTCATGCACGGAGTCCTATAACCTCTAATCCACCCACCTGTCCTTGCACTTGCTGGTCTGGTCTCTAATCCATGTTCCCGTGCGCCCACCCACCCTTCCATCCCCCCCAGTTGCGCATAAAGCATTTGGGAGTGTCATCCGTCAGCGCCGGTGACGTAGGTGTATGAGAACTCAAGCCTGGATTTCTTGAAGAGCTGCTTTAGAGGCAAACCGCTACAACAGAAAATTCAAGAGATTTTGATGCAGAGGGACCTGGCGTTTATAATCAAATTAATTATACTTAGCTTGGCCATTTCTTACCAGGGTGATATCTATTAGACTTTATGAACCTAAATTTCTCATCCTGTGGAGTGGGAGTTGTATATCAAATTCCATGAGGAAGCTTTTAGGACATTTTTGGGGCACAGTTTCGTGGAGGTGATGGAGTCCCTTCCTCTCTTCCCAGGGCGAGCGGGACCTGGTCTCGCCTCCTGGCCTGGCACCCCCGGCACCTTTGGGCCGGCCTGCCCCTCCCTTCCTCTCCCAACCCTCCAACCCTGGAAAGAGTCAGACCCTACACAGTCCTTCCCCAAAGATTCCTTCGTTCATCTGTCGTGTGACTGCCCCCTGCTAGGGCACCTCCTCCGGTCACCAGCTGCACACAGTGTCACAGAGTGTTGACAATCGGTCCTCTTCTGACCTCTGGGTTGACAAAGGCTGAGACGTAAACAAACGGTTACAGCGAATGGTGACACTGCTCTAAATGGAAATACGGACGAGTCCCGTCTGTGCTAATAAAGGAACCGCTCGCCTGGAATCACTGCGGGGTTGGGGTGGGGCAGGGGCGTACCCTTCACCAGGACAATGGATGCGAAACCCAGTGCTGTTGGTTGGTGCCACCAGAAGAAAGACCGCTGAGGACACAGGCATCAGGTTGGTTCAAAACCCAATGTCACCTGCCCAGGGCACCCAGGCAGGGCCCGGCACCCCCGAGCTTTGTGCTGGGGGATGCCGTGTCCTCCGTGGGTGCAGGGAGGGTGCGGCTGCAGCACTGTGCCCTCCACACCCTCACGCCCGCCTTCTTGCGCCCAGTGGCCTGAGCGTCCAGCGGGCCGACAGCCGGGGGGACGGGCTGCTGGAGTAGCTGCGGGGGGCGGCAGGCGTGACCACCTCTGCCTCTGTGCCTCGACTCGGGGCCCCGGCTCCTGTGCGCTGGGTGATCTTTTTGCTTCTGACACTGTATTTTTCATTTCTAGTATTTCTACTTGGGTCTTTTTTTTTATAGTTTCAATCTCTTCACAGAAATTTCCCAGCCGTTCATACCTGTTATACCATGTTCACCACTTGGGACTCTGTGGCGCATTTTTTGTGTTTGTCTTGCAGTGTCTGTAATGGTAGACGCCCAGCATCTGAGCTCTCTGCTCTGTTTCTGTGGGCAGTTTCCTCTCTTGGATCCCCGTGCCTGGTCCTTTGTCTGTTTTATCTCATTTGCTTCCACGTCAGACAGGGTGTGTACATCCGTAGTAGAGGCGGGACTAAAGGGTACTTATCTCCAGAACACGGCAGGGGGAACGCCAACAACTACTGTTGACAACACTATTGCATTGTTTGACGGATGAAGTCAATTTCATCGGTATTTAAACGGGGATTGCTTTGCACTTCCCCCCAGATCTGGTGCACAGCTGCGCCGACGGGAAAGGGGTCAGAAGAGGGTTCCCAGGCATCTGAACGTTGAGACCACACTGGGATCTCTTTGTGCGTCCCAGCCCGGCTGCTGGCTTTTTGACTGTGCTGGGTCTCTCTCTCTCTCAATCCAGACCTCACCTTCCGGGGTCTCTAGGAGTTACCTGCATTCTTTGGGGTCCACAGTGCCAGCTTCAGCCTTCAGCCTGCAGTGCCCTCTGGGGGGACTTGTGAGCCACAGAGGGATGCGTCTCCGCTCTCTGGTCCTGCTGCTGTGCGTTGCGGCAGGGAGGGTGCTGGGCCAGGGGGAGCTGTGGCCGCGGTGGGTTGCTGCAGACCCCGGCAAGTGCCACTGCCTCTCCCGTATCCTCGTAGCCGCCTCTTCGTGGGAAGGTTCGGCCGCGTCTCCCGCAGGGTGTGCACGCTCCCAGCTGGAGAAAGAGCAAGTCCAGGGCATACTCGTATCTTCTTCTCCTGACCAATACCTTGACATTCTACATCTTTAGCTGTCTCCTGGGGCGGTAAGCTCTTTCGTGACAGGGACCGTGTCTGTTTGTGTGTGTGCCCAGTGTGCTGAGCTTGGCGCCCAGCACATGGCAGGGGTCAGCACGCACTGGATTCACATCGCTAGGGGTCTGGAGCGGCGTGAGGGATCCGGGGCCATCAGGGGTTTCAGATTTCTGTGTGCAGCTGAGCTGTCCTCCCGCATTTGCTTAACAGATGAGTTACCTTGAGGGTTTGAGGTCTGATTTAATGCCCATTTTTTATTGAGCAAGAAAGGAACGATTATAATAATGACCGAGGAAATTGGGACGAAGTGACATTTAAAGGGCATTGTCGGGAATCCGGGCCCCGAGGTGGGACGCGTCAGGTGACATTATCCAATTTGCAGTCACTTGGCTTCAAAGGACTAAGCAGGGCCTTGCAGCGGGTTTTGCCGGCACCGTCACTGCAGAGAGGAGGAAGGCCAGGCCTCCACGGGGTGCTGCCCCCGCTCGGCCCCAAGAAACACAGCAAGTAAGTTCCGAGGGGAACCAGGAGTCCCCTTCCTCGTCTGCAAGACAGCGATTCCGAACATCTAGTACCACAACTGTCCCCTCCTCGCCCCGGTTCCCCGTCATTCTCTCGTGGTCGCCCAGCTCCTGGCAGGAAGAGACAGTTATCCCATAGTTACGGGGGAGGAAACGGGGCCCAGAGAGGGTAATGAACTTGAGGGAGGCCCGGCAGGTGGGGGCGGGAGACTGAGATGGTTGTGCGCAGGCGCTGGTGTACGTCAGTCACAGGCCCGAATGCGTACGCAGTTATATTGTGTGCGTGTGTGCGTATATGCGTCTGTAGGTGTACACGCACGCACTTGTTCAAGGGTGAATACATGCAAACCCTAAGCCGCCGACGCCGCTGGGGCGGCCACACCCCGCCCAGGTGGCTGTGGTCGGGGTGCTGGTGGTGGCGGGTACTCCCCCTCTGGCAGGGACCTGGAGCAGAAATCGCCCCGAAGGGGCAGGTGCGGGAAGGAGAGACCAGGTTGCGGCGGGAACGCTCAGAAAGAAACGACGTGGCCGGCTCAGGCCGCCCCCTCACCGCGTCCTACTAGGACGGCGCCTGTCCGGCGTCCGGACTGCGGTGCCTGCGCTTGCGCACAAGGGAGCGAGTCGGTCGTGGGCCCTCCCCCATGCCTGACGCCCCGCGGCCTGTTGCACCCCGAGTCCTGGCGTGAGGCTCTCTTCAGCAGCAGAACCAGAGCCCCAGAGAGGGGAGCCGGGGCCCAGCAACAGACGGGGGGGGGGGGGGGGGGGGGTGTTTCTAGGGAGAGTCAGCTCAAAGGCCCCCTGGGGGGGTCTTCCAAATATAGCAAATGACCCTCCCCACAGTTAATTCCAGTTGCATCTGCTTTTTCCCAGTGTCTCTGACCATGCATGTGCTTTGGGATTTCAGACGCACACACCAGGCAAGTCCCGGCCAGCTGGGACCAGCCTGGCTCAGACAGGGGCCACAGCCCCGGGCAGGGGTCATTACCCCCGCGGCCCACCAGAGGGCCCACTCTTGTCGGGAATCAGCCGTGGTGGACCTGGCTGGAGTGTGGCCCCTCTTCCTGCACCAGCCGGTGTGCAGCTGCCTCTCCGACTGCCTGTCAGATCTTTCTCCCGCAACCTCCTCTCTCCGCCCGCCGTCCCCTCTGCCCTGCTTGGCTTCCGGCGTGAGTCTACGGGGGAGGGAGCTGCGCTCTGGGCTGCCAGGCCGGGGTCACGGCCCCAAACTGGCCTCGAGTTCCCGGGGACCAGGAGTCACTTCCCTCCCACCCTTTCTCAGGGCTCCTCCAGCTTTTCGGGCTGCTCCGCGTAGGCAGCGGCGGCCCCTTCGCCGAAAAGCAACATGAACAGAAGGGGGCTTTTGCCGGGCGCCGACCGCTTGGTAGCGGGCCCTGGCCTCTCACCAGCTTCGGCCCTCGTGAACACTGCTGTGTGATGTGACGGCAGGGCGGGTGCTCCGGGTGGGTGACAGGGGGTGACGGGCGGGCTGGGGGCTCCTTAACTGACTGCGGTCTTCAGTGTACAGACCGGGACCCGCAGCCGACAGCTGGGTGAGTGGTCACAGGCCACGCAGCCCCGGAACCCACGGGACCTGACTGGGATCAGCTTCCCGGGTGGGTCTGCACATCACACAGCAGACCCGGAGAGTCCCCAGCCTCCAGAATGTGGGGGGGGGGGGCGCTTCTTCAATAGATGCACAGGTGCGTCGATCGATCGATCGGTCTGAGAGCTCGATGGGTGGTCTCACTGGTTCTCTTCCTCGGGGGAACCCGGACCGGCACAGACTCGCATGCTGCTGTCGCCGCCTGGGCGTTCTTGGCATTGCGCGCTTGAACCTGTGATTTGTGGGGGACGTCTGCTGGCACCGCGGAGCGTGTGGGTGCAGAAGGCACGTGCTGGGTGCCACCTCTGCTGCCCCCTCTGCACCCCACTCTCCGACACCCCAAAGAGACAGGGGTGCCCCGGACCCAGAGCCCAAGGCACCCAGGGGGTCTCCCAGAGAGCAGGGGGAGGTGTGCCCCATCTACACCCGGGTTAGGGGAGACATACAGAGTTCGCCCCAAATACAGAGGCAGCCGCTGGCATTCCAGAAACGCAACCCGCTGTGGCACCGTGTCCGCTCTTTCTCGGTCCTGTCACTCCCTGCCCTGTTGGAGCCGGCCACCGATGCCCAAATGGTGGCCCAGAGGACAGGGACCGCGTGGGTCCTTCTCCTCCCGGGCCTCCCCCCTCCCCCAGGCAGCAGAGGGAGGGCGCTGGGAGATGCATCCACATGCGAAATGAAAGCAGCCGAGACACTTCTGTGCAGCTCTTCCTCTGGTCACAGCGAAACACGTAGGCACGTGACAGGCTTCAAAATACGAGTCCTGTGGTGCGGGTCGTCCTGCACGCTGGTTAAAGGCTCCTCCATTTGTGTTGAAAGCAACATAAAGAGGGCTGGTAAAGCTCATGTTAGCAATGTAAATTTCAGTGTTTCTTCCCTTGGAATGGCATTAGCTAGCAAAGAACCCCCAGCGACCACTTGAGAGAGTGACTGTAGACCAAAGGGGGAAACTTCCTATTCCAGCATCTTTGACAGCCTTTCCCCTTGCTTTCTGAACACAGGTGCTTTGCATTTTCATTTTGTATGAGACCTTGAAGATTATGTACGTGGCCAGCCCCGAACGGAGTATTTCAAAGCCGAGAGGCAACCCGGAGGACTGCATTTGAACTGTCTCGTCGCTCAGACGTGGAAACAGGTGTGAGAGTGGGATGCGGCTCACGCCTCCTGCTCTCCCACCCCCGGCGGCCGGCCCCACGCGGGCTGTGCTCGGCCCAGCCCGGGTTCCACAGGGCTCGCAGCCCCCAGGGGCCTTTTCTCGGAAGCGGCCGTGGGCCCAGGACCCTGGCCTGCCTGGCATCCTCTGAGGGCCCGTCCCAAGCGCAGAGGCTGCCTGCTTGGCTGTTGTCTGAGAAAGCCCCAGCCAGCCTTGCCCCGGCCCAACAAAGTGGCTTTAGTCATGTGCACGCCTGTGCTGTGAGGCCCGCGGCCCCCCCAGCCCCCCTCACAACGGCCGACACAATGCAGGAGTGTCCCGCCCTGCCTGGAATCACGGCCTCATTCACTGCATTGTACTCCAAGAAAGAAGGGCGCCTTCAGCTGCGGAGAAAAGAGGGGGCATGTGTTGCCCTGAGCGTGGAAGACGGGGTCCACCCCGTGGGTCGGGGGGCCCTCACTTTCCCACGGCCCCTCCCTTCAGGTTTGGCCGCATCCTATTGGCTTCGAGTCTGAAGGTCATTTCCAAGGTTGATCTGTTTGGGGCATGTTTGATGAAAGGTACTTCTGTATTTGGAGGGGACAGGGCTGGGGGTCTGGAGAGCCGGGCCTGGCTGGGCTGGGCTCCAGGGGAGGGCCCGGGGGCCAGAGGGCTGCAGGCCTGGGCCACAGTCCAAGTGGCCCAGGTTTGCAGAAGTGCTGCTGGCTTCCTCCAGAAAGGTCTTTCTTAACGGTTCTTTTCCTCCCAGATTGAAGTCCTGTTTGTTTGAACCCTAATTCAATCAGCCAGCTCACGCCTTCAAATCCCCCTCCTCCTTCCTTCTCCCCATCTGACCCTCCCTCCTGCTCCTGGCGGTGTGGAGACAGCAAGGAAGGGTGGCCACCCCTGGGCCTGGCTCCGGCCCCCACAGCTCTCCACTCTCCTGGTCCCTGACCTCCACATGCAGCTCTGACTGGGTCCTTCTTTTTTAAAAAAAAAAAATTAATTAATTTATTTTTAGAGAGGGGAAGGGAGGAGAAAGAGGGGGAGAGAAACACCAATGTGTGGTTGCCTCTCGAGCGCCCCCTGCTGGTCCTAATGGTTAGTCCTGTGCTGACATCCGGCCTTACCACTAATAGGTGTCTTGTGGACACTTGTTTTATTTTCTTTTTTCCCAAAGTGAAACGCCTTCCTCGATGTACGTGCTGGCCTCCCGATGTGTAAGAGAACCCAGATCCAGGTTCAAGCTCTGGACCTAACCTCTCCGGGCCTCCAGTCACTCATAACTCCGAGGGTTGCCGCGAGGACGCAGTGAAGCAGACCTTCCGGACTGAAGTTGTGGGGGCTGGAGGCTTTACATCCCCCCTCAGTTTCCCCCGGCGATTCCGAAGGCCCAGGAGCTCCGGAACACCTCATAAAACAGACCCACAGACAACCAGCCAGGGAGCTGGAGGGAGAGTCGCGTGGGGATGATTCTTCACGGTTCCGTCTTAGGTTCCCAGAGGCTCCTTTTACAAAAACGACAGCACGCAGGAGGGAAAGCCATCGGGTCCTCTGAGAGGCACTAATAATGCGAGTAAAGAGGACACCCCAGAGGGCAAACGGCAGTGAGGCGGGGTGCGGAGGCAGCCTGCAGGGGGTCCCAGGGCCACTGAGCTAAGAGATGGGGGGAGGGCCCTGGCGCGTCTCTTTGCAAACCCGGAGTCCCGGCTTCCAGCTTCTGCGTCCGTGAAGGTGAAGGATGGATGTGCGTGCTCCTCCACGTGCGGTCCTCAGACTCATGCTGGAAGCCACGCAGGGACTTTGTCCGGGAGCAGACGACTGGGAGCCCCCTCGCAGGCCCCCTCGCCACCCTCCCCCGTGGGCCTCGGCCAAGTCTGAGACCCCCCGAAGTTGGAAAGCGCGTTGCCTGGAGTTGCCAAGGCCTCCCTCGGCTCCGACGCTACAGAACAGTGCTTTCGGGACGGCGCCCCTGTCACGGAGAACAAAGCAGAACGCTCTGCTCCATGGATGTGTTTGACTTTACAAAGTGCATTTGGCCGAGCCTCTCTTGACTAATGTGTTATAAGACATACCCACAAATAAAAACCTCACAGCGGCTATAAAAATAAACAGAGGCATAGTTTATATGGGAGGCAGAAGATCCAGCATGGCCAGGACAGCCTCGAAGGAGCAGAGCGCAGTGGGAGGACGGACTCTCCCGGGCTCCGGGACTGACTATAAAGGTTCCGTGATCCGGACGGGGCGGTGCTGGCCAGGGAACAGACACACGCATCAGCGGGACAGAGCGCAGGGCCCAGAAATAGGCCCGCATAAATATACTCCGCTGGGCTCCGACAAAGGCACAAAGGCCATACATCAGAGCAAAGATAGACGTTTCAACAAATGGCTCTGGAACAGCTGGACAGCTGCATGCAAAAAAAAAAAAAAAAAAAAAAAGAATCTAGACACAGACCATACATCCTTCCTGAGAACTGACTCAGAATGGATCACAGACCTACATGTGAACTGTGAACGAAAACTCCACAGGATGACACGGGCGACAATCTAGATGACCCGGGATGTGGAGAGGCCGCTTTAGATATGAAACCAAAGACGCAGTCCATGAAAGAAAGAATTGATGAGCTGGACTCCATTAAAATAAAAAAAAAACAAAACCCTCTATACTGCAAAAGACAGGGTCCAGAGAATGAGAAGACCCACCACGGACAGGGAGAAAACATTTACCAAGGACGCACCTGATTTAACAAGGTGTCTAAAATACACAAAGGGCTTTTAAAACAACAATGAAATACCACGACACAGTGAGAAAACGAACGGCCCAGCTAAAAAAGGGCCAAAGATCTTCATAGACACCTCGCCGAGGAAGATGAGCAGGTGGCAGAGGAGCGCGTGCAGGGACACTCCGGGTCTCCGTCGCCAGGGGCGTCCCCGTCACCAGGGACCTGCAGCCCCAGCGCCCGCCGCACACCAATCAGAGCAGACGGACCCCAGAACCCTGACCACGCCCAGTGGCGGCGAGGCGAGGGGACGCAGCCACGCCCCCTCCTGCTGGTGGCGTGCAGACGAGACGGGCGGCCACCCCGGACAAAACTAAACGCGCCCTCGGCACGCGGTCCAGCAGCGTGCTCCTTGGTGGTGTTCACCCGAAGGAGCCGACACGGTGTCCCCACGGACACCTGCAGGCAGGTCTTCACAGCAGCTGTGGGCGGAGTCGCCGACGCCTGGAGGTGGCCGAGATGCCCCGTCCGCAGGTGACGGGCAAACACACCGGGGTCCCGCCCCAGGACGGGACGTTCTCCAGTCCTGAAGGGAAATGAGCTCCGGCGCCGCGCAGAGACAGGGAGGGACCTCGGCTGCACAGGGCCTGGTGAACGAACCAATCTCAAAAGGCCGCGTGCTGCTATTGCAACTCTGCGACCTTCTGGAGAAGGCCACACTGTGGAGACGGCAGCGGGGTCAGCGGTGGTCAGGAGCTGGGGGTGGGGGGATGGGGGCGGGGGTGGAGGGCTGAAGGGGCGGAGCACAGGGGGCCGTCTGGGGCGGGGAACACTGTGAGTGGCACTTGGACGGCGCATACACATCACCATACATTTGCTCAACCCCACGGAATGTACGAGAAGTGGACACCCTGAGGCTGACTCTGGGCTCTGGGGGCTGCGAGGTGCCCTGCGGGCCTGTCACCTGTGACACACGCACCACGCAGGGGGGCTGGCGATCACGAGAGGCCGTACATGTGTGTGGAGTGGGGGGTGAGTGGGATGTCTCTGTGCACCCTCTCAGCTTTGCTGTGAGCCTACGACTGCTCTAAAGAAAAAAAAAACGACTTTAAAAAGTAAACAGAAATCAGATACAAATAAAAACCTATCAATACAAAATAAGGAAGGGCTCCAAAAATTAGATCACATAAAACGTGGGCTCCTATGAACGGAAACTTAAAGAAAAGCAGTGTTTCATGTGGTCTGAAGTCAAGTAAAACAGGAAAGTGAAACTTAAATGATTTGCAAAGGAATGAGCAAAAGTGATTTCGGGGTGCCCGGCTCAGGCCAGCCCCAAAGAAGGCGAGAGCCGTGGGGCCTGCCTGGGTGCAGGGTTGTGCCTGGAGTGACAGCTGCCACTCACGTCGCGTCCCCCGGTGTGTGTCTGGTTGGCAGGGGCTGCCCCGTATTTGCTCCTGTGCCCATGCATGTTTTCTCGCTCGCTCCCAGCACTGCATGCGCCCCGGGCGCGTGCAGAACACTCTTCCCAGCCCACAGCTCTGGAAGAGGACCGTGACAGGCTTTCCCGAGCACCCAGGAAGCGCCAGTCCTGTGGCTCATTTCACCTGAGGGACGTCACTGACTTTGGGAAACAGCGGTGTCGTCCCCCTGGGACTGCATCCTTGAGCCCGTGTTCCGGGGTGGACCACGCAGGGCGGGGATCATGGTGGCAGAGGGTCCCTGGCTGTGCAGCCACGGGAGAGGCTGGGCAGGGGTTCAAAGCTAAGTTGCAGCTCTCTGCCCTGCGCCCTGCAGACAGAGGATGCTCTGACTTCCAGGCTTTGCTCCGGGATGAGGAGTGGGGCCCCTGCCCTCCCGTCCTCAGTTAGGGAGCCTGAGGTCAGTGCTGGCCTGTGGTGTGCCACCTCGCACCCCAGCTGACTCGGGCTCTGAAGCATTTCGGGAGACTTCCACGAGGCGGGTGAGGGCGCCGCCGGGCTGGGCGGGTCGACGGAACAGGCGCTGCTGAGCCGCAGGGCCGGGACCGTGGGCGCCCCCACCCCCGAGCAGCTGGGGAGGACCGTGATCCCTGTAATCCACACGGAGGCATGTAATTTAGAAGAGTGGCTCTTGTTTCGGGAACAACAGGGTTGGAGAGCGCCGCTCTGTGTCGTCAGGACTGTCTCCGGAAAGTTCAGACGCTCATTACACTGTCCTCGGCCCCGCCTCTCTCGTGCTGGCTCCCCGGCGCCCGGCACAGGGACGGCAGCCTCGCTGGCCCCTGGCTGTCTTCTCACCCCCCCGGAGCTGCCCGTGTGCGGACACACACTGATCTCTGGGCCGCAGTGCGCACTGCCCGGCTGTCCAGCAAGTCTTCCCCTGTCTTGCCTGCACCGTGGGGACAACGGTGCCCTCCGTCCAGCCACCACTCACTCACAGCCAGCGTGCTGGCACAGCGGGCACCTGCTCTCCGAGGGATGGCAGAGCCGCCTGTGAGCTGCGTCCCGGCCCCCGGAAAAGTGCCGGAGCAGGGCTGCTCCCTGCCTGTGAGCCCTTCCTCCCGTCTCCCCTGAGACTCGTCACAGATCAGCTCACGTCTCCTGTGGCTTCTGACCGGCATAGGTTCAAGTCCATACTTCTTCCACGGCTCTAAGGTTGAAGGTACCCCCCCCCAAAAAAAAACTGCATCTATTACAATTTAAATGGTGCACATCCTCGGACCCGCTACTTCCAGGGGGCCACTCCCAGGACCCTCCCCCGTCCGTAAACACAGGCACCGAGGGAGCCGTGCACGCGGAGGCACGCCCCGCAACACGTTGTAATTGAGGAAAGAAATGGAAACCCCCGTTCGTCAGCCGAGGGATCAGGGAGGAGCTTGCCGCCCTGCCACCCGCCACGCCCGGGCAGCTCTCCCTCGCCAGGCGGGGCGCAGCCAGCATCCGCGGAATGAGAGCAGAAGCGGAGCGAAGGCGAGAGGCAGCTGTTCCCGGGGTCGGCACAGCAGAGCGAGCCGACTTTGGGGGGCGCCCGGCGTGCGATGCGAGGTGGGAAATGGAGCTGCCGCAGGGGCCGCTGGCTGCCCGTTTCCACGCTGCGGCACTTCCTTCGAGCTGCCGGCGGCGCGGCGCCCCCTGGAGGTGCAGGCCGCATCTCCTTCGCCCGCCCGCTCGCCCACCCGGGGACACTATGCCGATCCCCCTCTTGGCTGTTGTGCCGGACGCTGCCGTGGACGCAGGTGGGGCGATGGTGAGGGGCAGGACACACACCGAGGGGGCTCTGGTCGCAGCGCTGGCCACCCGGGGAAGTCCTGGACCTCAAGTGGGGCTCCGGGTTGGAGGAAGTGCAGCGGGGCCGCCGCAGCTGGGGCCCGGGGAGGGTCCCCCGTGGTCGCGGGTGGGCTGGACAGGCCTCAGAAGGGCAGCCTGTGAGGGAAGATGGGGCCTGGGGTCCCCATCAGATTCTCAGCAGGAGGGGAAGCCCCCGGAGGTGTCCGGGGTCGGGGGAGTGGAGTTCAGTTGACTTCTCAAAGGACCCCTCTGGTGGCTGGTGGGAGAACAGCCCAGGAGAGGGGGAGGAGGGGGCAGACCAGAATCTCTGCGTGGGTCATCCACTCTGGGTCCCTCCCCCACCCCACCCCACCCCACGCCCTTCCGGCCACGGCAGCCTTGTCCCCTCCCTTTTATGTGACTTCCATGTTTTAACCTCTCCCAACCAGCCGATGGGGTCTGATTGAACACCTACGGTGGCCACGTGCCGGCCACCCACGGCAGGGCCTCCTCCCTGCATTCACTCACCTTCCCGCCACTGATGCTTATGCCCTGCATGTCAGAGGTATGGTCGGCGCCTGCCACATGCCAAGCACCACACTCGGGGACGCAGCGGCGAACGAAAAGAGAACACACATTTACTGTCCTCACTGAGGTTGAAGTCAAATAGAAATGCAAGAAATAAACGCTTTTTTAAAAAAGAAAAGTAATTACAAAATTCAGTAAGGGCAGCATTTAATAAAGGCGGGCGTGGTATGTCAACACAGGTCCCTTGGGAACATGTCTCGCCCTGACCCCCAGAATGTCAGAATGGGAAGGTGCCGCCCCACCCCCGGAACTGTGTCGTGTGGCGTGGCCCCGTTGACCTCGATGGAGGGAGGTTATCTGGGCGAGCCTACTCTAGTCACAGGAGCCCAAGAAATCAGAGAGCTTTCTCTCTGGTGGCCCCAGACGGCAGAAAAAGAGAGAGCGAGGCATCGTCCGCTGGCCTGGACGAGGAGGAAGCCACCGCCGGTGCAGAGGGCGCCCTCTGGAAGCTGCGAGCCTTCTCGGATGCCCACAGGTCGGGAGAGGGCGGGGCTCCCAGGCCCGCAGCCACAGGCATGAGTGACGCCGGCCAGCCCCCCAGAGGAGCCGGGAGCGGACTCTTCCCCGGAGACTTCCGACGGAAGCGGCCCCGCCAGCCCCGGTATCGGCTCGGGGGACCCTGAGCAGACGGCCCGTGATGGAGAAGACAGACTTCATGCCCACGCAGAGTCGTCCGTGAGGTCATCCCTCGCAGGACCCGCGGCACGCGCTGTTATCAGTGGTCGAGTGGGCGACAGAAACGGGGGGAAACGGGGTCGTGGGGGGCGTCTTCGTCCTCGTCGGTCAGTACAGAGCCACGCATTTTTCCGGTGTAGGGGGCTGTTTGCCCACGTTGTCTGTTTAACACATCCGAACAGTGCAACAGTGCGTCATCCTGGCGGGGAAGCAGCCCAGGAGGGGCCGGCGGCGAGCCAGAGAGCGCTCCAGAATCGTCTTTGCAGAGCCCTCTGCTGCCGCCCGCCCGCCGCCCCCCCGGCCTCAGCCGTGGGAGAACCGAGGGGCCCCCAGTGCTGCTCTGCTCTGGGGCGGAGCGCGACCCACGTGCACGGAGAGGTTCAGTCCAGAAAAGCCTGGGGAGGAGTTGGTGGGGGCAGTGCTGGGAGTGCAGGCGCCCAGCCTCTCCTCCGGGCCTGGGGGCACTCCGGTGACAGGGGAGTCCCAGGGGGCCACTGGTCTGCAGCAGGGGGCGGGCTGGGCGACAGGGTTCCAGAGGGGTTCCTCAGGGGGTTCCTAGTGCTGGAAGGGGGACTCCGTCCTCCGAGCCAGGCCTCCACATCGGACTTCAAGGGTCAGCGCAGGGAGGGGCTGTTCTGGGGACCTCTGCGGGTGTCCTGGCTGCACCATGCTCGTGTCCACCGTGGGCCTCTGCACCTGCTGTTCCCCTGCCCGGCTCGCGCTGTCCCGGTCTCCCGTGTCCCCTTCCTTCACGTCCTTACTGTCTGTCCCGGCACCCGGGACAACCAGCCCTTCGCCGTGGGGTCTGCCCCCGTGGTTTCTGTCTCTCCCACCCCCACCCCATCCAGGATGCCTGGAGGCAGACCCAGGCCCAGCCCCCAGCCCAGCCCCCAGGTGCCCTGGCGCACCCTGGGCTCCTCCTGACAGCCGTTGCTAGCCCAGGGATCGAGCCATGCAGCCTTCTCACACACGTGCCACCTCAGTCCCCGCTGCCTCCACCGCCCCCCCCTTGCCTCTGCTAAGCACGGCGCCATCCTGTCCTCACAGCACCACCTCTGCTCCCCGTCGCCGGCTCCCCACGCTGCGTGGCCCCGGCGGGCACGTCCTGGACAACGTGGGCGAATGGACCGGCACCGGCTGGGAAACAGGGCGGAGGGGAAGGCATGGGCAGATGGTTGGGAACTCCCTGGGCCCCAGACGAGCCCCGCGCTGCCTGTTTATTCAACCCTGCTCCCCTGCAGACACCCGAGGAAAGGTGTCCCAGAGTTTGGGGACACCTGGGGGAGGGTGTGAGGGCGGGCGAGGTCACAGGAAGAAGCCATGTCCTCACCTCCTTCAGAGTCCCCCTGCCGGGGCCACGTTGGGGACCCGAGGTCAGAAGAGAAGGCGGAGGAGCCCCCTGGGCTGGCAGCTGCTCACCCGCTGTTCGCCGGGGGGTGGGGGGGTGGGGGCAGAGCAGCCCTTTAGGAAGGAAAGGGCCCTCCTTGCCACCCCTGCTCTCTCTCTCTGAGCCCTCCCAGGGCTCACGAAATCTGGGGTGCCCAACCCACTGTCCCCTGGGTGGGGCGGGAGCAGAGAGGCAGGTGGGGCTGGGTCTGGAGGGGCCGCTCTGTGCAGCAGGACGAGCGAAGCTGCCCCCCCGCCCGCTAAGCTGTCCAGACTGGCCGCAGTTGCTGCCTGGGCCGGGGCTATTTCAGACCCGGTGGTAGAAGGCACCAGAATATCCTGGGAAGTCTATAATTGGGAGGAGTTGTCAGTCTGTGTCCTGGGCTTCCCAGGGACGGCTCTCGGCTGCCGGGAATCCAGCGCAGTCCCTGCCACCCTGGGCTTTCTTCTGGGGACCTCCCCTGCCCCCTGCCCCCTGCCCCCTGTCTCCTGCCCCTCTGCCCGGAGGGAACTGATTTCCCTAGGGAATCCGCCGCCCCTCCCTGGCTGGCCCAGCCCCACCCCCGACCTCCTCCGAGCCCGCCCACCACTGGCTCCTCCCTCCAGGGCTCTGGGCCGGGGATCCCACCGCTCTGGCCACTTTGCCCCTGGGGGGGGATCCAGCAGCTGCCTCTGCTGCCTTTCTCCCCGAGAAAGTGCCCCCCTTTCCCCACACTTTGTTTCTCCCACACTTTCTACTTTATTGTCTAAGTTCTAAGCCTTAACTTTTCTGCTGTATTTATTTAGTTACTTGCTTTAAAACTAGTTCTGTCTCCTGACCCCCGGCCTGGGGGAAACCCCCAGACTTGTTACCAGTCTGGTCTAGAGAGCGAGTCTGCCAGACTCGGGGGCAGGGCAGGTGTGGCTGCTGGCAGGTGACCCCAGGAGGGGGCCGCCGGGGCTGCATCGTCTCCCGGACTCCCTGCTCCCAGAGGACCCGCCCTGCCCACTGGGACTGGAGCCCCAGCCGGCGCTCCTTGCCAGGTAAGGCTGGTTCTCTGTGCTGGGGCTGCTGGCGGTCGGTGGGGGGTCTCCAGCCCCCCCACCCTCTCCGGGGACAGGAGAGCAGAGCCGGGGGTGCACGAGGGAGGGAGTGTCCCCTCTGCAAACCGAGCCGTTCCCTTCTGGAGCCTGAGCTTGTCAGGGGGCGGAGGGCTCTGTGATCTGCCCAGGCTTCGGAGTCAAGTGCAGCCAGTCCCGGAGAACCCCCTGTCCGGTGCCCGCCGCACGTCCGGAGGCCGGCGGGGTGCCAGGGAGGCTGCGGGGTGTCAGGGGCCGGCTTCCTCCGAGTTGCTGCTTTCCGAGCTGCTGAGATGGCCCAGCCTCCTTCCACCTTCCGCTAAGAGATTCGGAGTGAGAGCTAGAGAAATGGGAGGTGGGGGGGTGCCGGGGTGGGGGGCAGGGGGACCCTCTCTCTTCAGCGTTGCATGTATGGCCAAAAGGAACCCCACCATTTGGGTCTAAATTTAGATCTCTTTCCCGGCCGGCACCAGCACCGGCACCGTGCTCCCACTTTCGTTTTCTCCAGCCCGGGGACTTCCCGTGCTCTGGCCCCTTCCTCTGCCTCCCGTGCCCTGTAGCTGCAGGCCGGAGCCCACACTCACGTCCAGGTCACAACGTGCGGCTGGGAAACCCGCCCCCCCTTGTCCCCGCTGCAGCCGACTGAGGCTCGGCCGTGACAGGGACTCGCCGACCGGGCATCCCCTGCAGGGGGCACCCCCCGCCACCCCCCGCTGTCCTGGAGCTCTGCGCTGGGGTCCCCTTCCCAGCACTTCACACCTGTCCCCTCCCAGAACCTCGGGCCGGCGCCTCTGTCTTTACACAGCTCAGCCCAGCCCCCCGTCTGTCCGTCCCCCCTCGACCATGTCCACCTGGCAGACCCCTGCAGAGCCAGGCCACCGCCTGTGAGAGCCACGTCTCCGGGCCCCTTCTAGGGAGTTCACCGAGCTGCTCCAGTCAGAAATCTGGGCCGGCTGTTCGGAATTCCCGGGCTTGCGGGTGGCGAGAGGCCGGCCGACAGGTGCGCTGCCCAGCGGTGCCGGAGGGCAGGTGGAGGGCGGAGACCGCCATTTGTCCCACTGTCCTGCCCTAACTCTGTCACCCTGTCCGGACACCCGGAGCTAGAAGTCCGTGTCTGGTGCGCCTCAGTTTCCTCCTCTGCCAAGGGGGGGTGCTAGAAGGGGCACAGTAAGATAACCCGGGAGCACCTGGTACAAGGTCGGTCGGTGTGTGACTGGCCTTGGTTTGCTCCCGCTCCCCAGGCCTGCGGAGGGGGCGGCGTCGCGTCTCTGCGGGAGGAAGCACCCCCGGCCCCGCCGTCCTGGATCTGTTTGTCGCTCTGCTGCGCAGGGGCCTCCTGTGCGGCTTTGGGAAATTGTCACCTTGTTGCTGGGCCTTCACGCAAGGCAGGAGACTGGAAGAGACAAGGGCAGCCTTTAACGGGGGTCCAGGAACGGCCCCAGGGAACCCGCGGGCCTTCGGGCGTGTTTGGAGAAGGAATTCGCTTGTCACTGGTTTTCCTGGGGTGTCTTCAGAGTTCCGTCAGGTTCTCGACAGTTTTGTCACAGCCACGACACGATCCAGTGGGCGGCCAGTATGCCGGCCCAGCCGCAGGCAGGTGTGAAGGTTCGTCGGTGATTTTGACTTCGCTTTAATGGCTCGCGGACGCAGAGCGTGCGGGAGGTTCCCGTGCAAATCTCAGCCTCTACTTCTCAGAAAAATGAGCAGATGGGAAGCTTCTGGCTTGATTTCCTGGAAGGCCGTCAGAGCGGCCGCCCGCTTTAGCCAGGCGTGTGCCCTGGGTCATCCAGGGTCGTCCACGTGAAGTGCAGGGCCTCCCCAGACACGGGTGTTCGCCGGCCCAGGTCTGGGTGACCCAGGTTCCCTTCCTGCCTCTGGTCTCCCCATAGGACGGCTGCAGAGAGGGAAGCCGTGGCCCCTGGGGAGAGAAAGATCCGCGCCACCGTCACAGGGGTCCTCGGGCGGGGAGGAAGGAAGACGTGTGACCACAGTGGCCTGGAGGGCGTCCATGCCCAAGAGGCAGCTGGTCCGTCCTTCGGTCCCCAGAGGGAGGAAGCAGGAGAACTGGTGGGGGAAATGCCGCTGGGAACGGGAGCCCAGTCCAGTGCCCGGGCCTCCCCTCGGCGGGGCTCGGCCGGTCCTTTCCCGGGCCGGCGGAGGGCGGGTCCGAGCCCTGGCTGCTTGGGCCAGGGGAGCACGGGCGGCCCTCTCTCCGCTTGGGGCCCTGCCCTGGGAAGTGCTTCCGCTGCAGCCTCCCGGTTCCGCTGGCCTCGCCTGCTCCTTCTGCGCCTCTGGCGCTGCCGCGGCGGCGGCCGGAGCTCAGGAAGGCCAGCCCGGCCTGCGGGGCTGCTGTGGCCGGGGCCGAGAGCGGGGAGCCGCCCACACCTCTGCCGCAGAAGCGAGGAAGGGAAAATCGGAGCGTGGATGCGTTACCTGAGGACAGGGGCCGGGGACACACAGAGGGAGGCTTCCGCGTCACCCCTGGGGGACCAACGCCCACGTCGGGAAAGGCCTCTTCCCTCAAGCTGGGGAGACTTTCCTCAAAAGAGGGCGTCTTTACCGATCGCAGGCCTGCCAGTGACAACCGGAACGGGAGGACGGCAC
Source organism: Phyllostomus hastatus (assembly GCF_019186645.2). NCBI lineage: Eukaryota > Metazoa > Chordata > Mammalia > Chiroptera > Phyllostomidae > Phyllostomus > Phyllostomus hastatus. The sequence continues at coordinate 47,015,423 of NW_025334017.1, read as the reverse complement.
ACCGGGACCGGTTCAGGGTGGGCGGGTCCCTGAGGGTTTTGCGGCCAGTCCCTGGCTCAGGGATGGGAGACATGCCAGGCTGCCCGGCACCTGTAACTACCAAGTCGAGCAAGCCCACGCTCTGGTGAGCTGGAACCGCGGGATGCCCCACGGCACGGATGAGGGGCCGCACCGCTCCGTGGCACCGGTTGGCGAGGGCTGTGTGCCAGACCCTCCCACACGCGCCATTCTCTGCTGTGAGCTGGCTGTGCTGCCCCCCGAGCCCCCCACCACAGATGGGCAAACGCAGGCTTACAGATATGCAGTCCCACAGCCGGGGTTCGAACCCCTGTCTAAGGCCAAGGCCATGGCCGCGACCAAAATTCCCAGCTTCCTTAAGTGTGTGCTTAAGGTAAATGAATAGAATTCGTACAGAAAGGCACATATACCATTCAGAATATCTTTTTGTTAAAAAAGCATTTCTCACTAGGATGCTTTAAATGGTCCAAGTAGCAAAAGCACATTGGCACACGGGACGACATGGGCCGCCCCCTGGGCTGTCATGCCCACAACTCAGCCAGCAGGTGCGGCCTGGCAAACACCCTTCCACAGCTTCGTACACGCACACACACACATGCGGCATACACGCATGCACACACGCACACCAAACCCAGCCTGCGGACCACTGAGGGACGAGAAGGACGCAGGCTGAACCAGGTCTGTCCAGCACGGCGTCTGGGAGGCCCAGTGTCCTCAGCTCCTGGTAGGCCCTTTTCTGTGACTCCCCCCGCCCCAAGGCTGTGCGGGCCCCAGCGCCCCCCTCAGCCACACCCGCCGGCCCCCACAGTGAGAAGGAAAGTGCGGCAGCCCGCTGGGTCTCTCCCTGCTCCGGCGACTCAGTGGCTGCCCTCCACGTGTTGCGTGTGATGGGAGGTTGCAGTAGCCCCTGGCACTGGGGTTGGTCACCTCACAGTGGCTCTCCCTCCGGGGCCCAGTCGTGCACCAGCACACGCTGCTGCGTGCCGGGTGTGCGCAGGGAAAGAAGGGGAAGCACAGCCCGGCGCCGAGGTGCCCGCGGTGTGTCCCGGGTGAGGGAGAGCTCCAGCAGTGCCGGGTGCTACAGGAGAGAGACAGGGGCGCCGCACCCCCAACGACCACTCAGCACGCATCGCGTGCATATCAGATTGCAGACCCTGGCGCTGCCTGTTCACACCAGCCCCCCATGGAACTCTGCAGCACCTTCCAGGCATTCAGCGGTTACTTCAGGTACAGGGGGAGCCCCGCAGAGGTTATGTATGTGACCCGTCCGAGGACACACGGCCGGATGGGAAGGGCTTCTCTGCTCTGTGCTTCTCTCCGCTGCCCTCCTGTTCTCCGCCCTCACCTCTGGCTCGTCCCCTGCTCCGTGTCGGGGGACCTGGTCGGGCTGGGCTTTCACAGGAGGACTCCTGGAGTCCCCCCCGGGGGTGGGGGGGAAGAGGAGAATCCGCCACACTATTTTCAACGTCTCTGTCCCTCCTTCGGATGGCCCCCCGCCCACGTGGTCCCAGAGGCAGAAGAAACTCTTCCTCATCCGGCTCCATCCCCCGGCTCCGGCGCAGCCTGGGAGGGGAGGCGGTGGTCACAGCGTCGGCGGCGGGCGTGTGCGTTCGTGCGGGGGCCTGGGGGGTGAGTGGTGAGGGTGAGAGGGAGGAAATGCAGACATGCGTGACCGCGTGGGTGGGCGGGTGGGCGGGCGAGCAGACTCGGGAACCGTGAACGAGGAAGCGAGTGCGGGGGGAGCAGGAGGGTGAGGGACCCGGGGAGCGAGCTCACTGACCTCGCCAGGTGGTGGTGGGCCCGGAGGGAGGGGTGTTCAGGTGGACAGGGGACAGGATGGGATGCGGCTCCTCTGCTGGGACAAAACCTTCCAAGAGGCTCTTCTGTCCTTCCTGCTGAATTCCCCCATCAGTGGGTGCTCGCACTGTATTTAAAAAGCCGCCTTTGCCAGGCACAGCGGTGCACCTGGTCACGAGCTGAGCTGATCTCCTCCCACAGCCTCCCTGTGACGGACAGAGGGACAGGCACCAGGACCTCCCCCTCAGTCCTGGGATCCCTGCACAGCGGTGCTGAAGCCGCCGCAGCGGGCTCCCTTCCGAGATGAGCTGGGAGCCCCGAGTGCGTTGTGGTGGCTCGAGCCTGCCTGTCCCACACTGTGCTGCGTGCGTTGGGGAACTGCCTCCCTGGGAAGGAAGCTCGTCCCGCAGAAACCGCCTCGCAGGCCCCTCCCCGGTGCACGCCGACCCCTGCTGCACGCTCAGGTCTGCAGGACCACGGGGCTCGGGGAGCAACGGAGCTGATTTCTTGGAGGAAAAGGAACACCCTTGGCGACGAGGCCAACACAGTGACCTCTGTGCTGTAATCCACAGGCTCCCTCTGCTCACGGGATGTAGATGCTGCGAGACTGTTTAACGATGGTTTTTTTTTTTTTTGAAAGATGAAAGAGAACTCCCTCTTACCGTGAAGTTCCTATATTATCAACAGTAAGGAGAGTTCAGAAACACCCAACACGTCGATTCACTTCTCTGTTGCTCTGACGTGGGAGTGAGTGCCTGCTCCGAGCCCCACAGCACTGTTCCGGGCACGGAGAGAGAGCCCCGAGACGTGACCCCTGCGTCTCAGGAGCCCCGTGGGAAACACAGGCCAACACGTGGGACGGTCTTAGGGCCACTCCTGGGGTGATGGACACCAGGGGTCTGAGGGCACCTGAAGAGGACAGGGACCCATGCCCTGCCCGGGAAACCCAGGAAACCCGGGAGGGCTTCCCGGAGGAAGGTGCACAGGCTGGGTTCCAAGGGGCGAGAAGGGGCCCACCTGGCAGGGCGGAGCCCTGGTCCCGGAGGTGAGAGTGCAGACGCACACGTCGGAGAGTCGGGAAGACTCTGGGGCGCTGGAGGGGGAGAGGGACGTGGCCACCGCTGGAGAGGGAAGTCCTGACGGAGGGGGGCGGTGGGCGGGCGCCTGGGACAGGAGGTCGGGGTCAGACTGAGAAAGGCCTTGCAGGGAACAGGCCTGTTTCGCGCCACGGCGCCCCGGCTTCGGGCGGGCGAGGCCCTTTGCGGACTCGCGGAGGGTAACAAACAGGGACTCGATGAGGGGCTGGGCAGCCGGCGCCGATGCAGGCGGCCGGCTCCGAGGAGGGAAGTGCCCCCCCCATCCCCGCCCCCCCTCCCCCCGCCCCGCCGCAGCCGTGTGAGTGCGCAACCCCCGCAGAAGTCCCCGAGCTGAGTTACACGCGGGGGCGGGAGGGCTGCCAGGACGGAAGGCGTGCTGAGAAGCATTCTCTGCTAATAACAGCTTCCTCTAATTGAGTGCGTGCAGCGTTTTTTTATCTTTTATGACGGCCACTGCCGGGCAATAGGGCACTGTGCTGGGGACTGGGATCCCTCCCAGGCCTGCGAGGCAGCTGCGGTTTGCAGAGGGGGGCTGGCTGAGACTGCAGCTGGTGACTGCAGCCGGGGCGTGCAGCAGACAGGACCCCCCATGCAGCCCGTGTGGGGCTGGGGGGCCGGGGGCCGTGGCCAGGAGACCGGAGACACTGCCTCCTGCTGCCTCACGGTTGGGGGGGCGGGCGCTGCCTGTGGGAGCCTCTTGTGCTCCCCCAGGAAAGGGGGGCCCGCTGGGCAGCACCTCCAGAGCCGGGGTGGGTGCCACAGCACTATTTACGTGCACCGTTTCATCGGACCAGACGCTGCTCAAAATAAGTGAAACAGAAATGCCTCTGTGTCCTCAGGACCCTGAAATCTGAGACAGTCTCTTGTGAAACACAGGGAGAGCAGGGTAGTCGGGCGGGGGGGCGGGAGAAAGAAGAAGATGATGGGGAAGGAGTCGGTCCTGAGAACGGGAAGGGACTCAGAACGGGCTGCGACCGCTCTCAGATGTGTGACTGGACCCGAGACACAAGGAGGGGCGTGCGGGTTTCTGGTGGCCCCGGGTGAGGCTGGCCGAGGCGGGCGGGGCCGGCCGAGGGTGGCGTGGCTGGGAAGGATGCTGGAGGGGCGCCTGCGTGGGCTTGGAGGTCAGGCCCCGCAGGGGAGCTGGAACAGGGCCGTGAGGGGAAAGCCCGACTACACTGAGCTGTCAGTCAAGGGTGGGAGGGGGAGACCGGGCTCAGAGGGAGGAAGGGGTGGCAGGGGGCCCCACTCACCCTGGGGGCGAGGGCGGAGAGGCCCCACCTGCCCCGCCTGGCCTGCGCTGCAGTTGGCTGGGGAAGAGCCGCCGCTCACACCGTCAGTCTGAAGTTTAGAAACTGGGCGTGGTTATCTGTTCTCACCAGAGGAGATGGGTTACAAAATTGTTGCAAATGAAGCGGCTCTTAGCCTGCGGAGCTACAAATACAGGGAAAATACAGCAGGAGGCAGGCAGTCAAAAGGGAATTTTTTTCTGGATTTTTTTCGATGTTTGTGGTCTCTGTCAGCTTTTTCAATTTTGTAATTTGTTGTCCTTGCTTTGTTCATCCTAAGTAAATGTTTACTTTGGTTCTTAAAGCAAGCAAACAAAACAGAACAAACAAACAAACAAAAACAGGGCGGGAGATGGTTGCCTCATGCAGCACAAAAGCTCGGGCGCCTCTCTCCGAAGCAAGCTGCCCTCTGTGGCTCTTACAGCCGTGGCTCTCTCGGTCGGGCGCCGACGCAGTGACCACGCCGCGCTTCCGTCTGTGGCGCGGGCAACTCGCTCACGTGGCCACGCGGCATCCTGGGAGTGCGGGCTGCCCCTGCCCTGCGCGGCCCACGCTCCCGTCTCCCCTCCTTTGTTCACACGGACACACACACACCTGCGTTGCAGTGACGGAGCTGAGGCTGGAGGGGCGGCGGGTACACGCCAGCCCATGGAGGTCTCTGAGGGGCAGGGCTCCGAGATGCACCCGGAGGCAGTGAGGGGTCCCTGCAGGGCCCCTGCGTGAGTCCCAAGGTCCTGTGTGTGTGTGTGCAAGGAGCCTCAGTGGGTCCTTGTGAGGGTGTGGGGACGGCGGGGTGAACACGGACCTACCCCAGCCCCCGCCTATCCCACGACGCTGGTGAGTTGGAGTCAGTGGTTCCTCCTGGAAATCACGTCGTTGTGTCCTTCTTCGGTTTCTGTCTTCTCCCCCCAGAACGTCAGCGGGAGGCAGGATGCTGCCATTCCCAGCGATTAAAATGGTGCCCGGCACCTCGCCCGGGACTTGAGAAGTGTTTACTTAATTAGCTAATCGATGCCTCCAAAAGATGGTGCAGAATAGGAGAGAAGTGGGTCACAGCTCCAGGGTAGGACGTGCCTCTCCAGTGCCTTCTGGGCCTCCGCTGAGGAATCTCCGTTGCTTCGAGAATAGACAGACGTGGCTTGAGTGTCATTCACGGTTTTAGCAACTGCGGGACCCAGCTGGCATCTGGCCTCCTCCTGGGGGAAAAAATAAGCGACAGGCAATATTTTTGAATTCCGCAGCATGGAGGAGGAGGGCGGGAAATCACATTTCTCACCCGGTTTCCATCTCCTTCCATCAAGCTAGTCCTGCGTGTCGGCAGCCCAGGGCTTCTGCTGATGCTGGGGAAACCCCGGTGTGTGAGCAGACAGGGCACGGGACAAGGTCAGTGTTCTCGCTTGTCGGCAGGACCAAAGGCTCCCGGGGCCTCAGCTCTGTTCTTTCCTTCCTGCGCAGTGGACCCCCGAGCCCCGTCCCCTGTCCCCTGTCTCCTGTCCCCGCTGCACTGCCCCGGGGTCTCCCCTGGGCTCTAGACTCCAGCGCCCACCTGCCTTTGACCTTGCTACTGGGCGGTGTTCCGAGTGCCTCAAACCCGCTCTGTTCTGCCCGAACTTGTCCTGTCTGACCTTCCCCGTGACCGGCTCCTGGATGCTCACCCTGTCCCTCTGGGCTTCCCTCTGCTCTCTGCCCGTCACCTGGTGTCTCGGGGTCTGCAGCGGGGGACCCCTCGTCCTGCTGGGAAAGGTCGTCAGCATCTCTTTTTAGGTGTTGTGCTGATGTCCTCATTGCCCCCACCCCGCACTCCCCGGTCAATCCACCCTCCTCAGGAGGGCTCCCTACATCACAGCAGTAGATGCCTGAGGACAGCCACTGGTGCCAGGACCGCAGTCGGCCCCTGTCTCTGGGTCCATGCACATGTCCCCCTGGACTGCCTCTTTCCACACCCTTTCCTTAGACTTGAATGGCTCCCTCTCCCAAACTCCTACCACGTGCTCCAGCCCGAACCTTTGCCGCCCCTCCCCTCCCCTCCCCCAAAGCACCGTGCCTCCTGCTCGTGGACGACCCTGGAATGGGGGCTGGTTGCTTCTGATGCAGGCCACCCTTGCCTTGCTACCTGCTCCCCACCCCTCTTTCCAGGCTCAGCTCAGGCATCACCTCCTCCAGGAAGCCTTCCTGACCCCCTAGGCCGGCAGTAGGTGCTCGTCCTTCCCTCTCCCAGAGCACTGGCGACAAAGAAAAGCAGGCATCTGCTTGCTTGTCTGTCCCCACCACTAGGATGCAAGCCCCCTGGACAGTGCCCAGCGCTCAGTAAGGGTTTAACGTGCATTTGGGGCGTGACTGAACCAGAGACTGGAGCAAGGACGTTCCCAGGACCCTATGCAGCTGACCTCTCTCTGCAGGTCAGGCTGACAGGTCTCCCTTTCATACCCATTACGGCAATAACGGTCGACATTTTACTGTACAAAGAGTCAGCACATCCATTCACTTGTGTAGGCTCCTCTATGGGTCTGTGTAGCAGGGGTGTTGTTCCCATTTTACCGGCGAGGAAACGAAGAACTGGACAATGACAGCAGCCATAGGCCCTGTGCGCTCTCTGCAGTCAGGCGCGGTTCTAAGCTTCCTACCTGAAGCGGCTCGCCCGGCTCTCCCTGTCGCCCGTGACGCAGGTGCGCCATCCTTGCTGCGTAGGCGCCAGGGCAGAGGGCCAGAGAGGGCGAGGGACGGCCCCCGGTGCGCACGGCCCGCAAGGGGCAGGACTGGGATGTGGACACAGGGATTCCGATCGGCAAGCTTCACCGTGACGTCCCCCTGTCCCGGGAGGGGTCAGCGCCGAGGACAGCACCCGGGATGCAGAGGGCACCCGGCACGTATTTGGCGCCTGAGGTCACACAGTGAGGAGTGTGGAGTCCGGGCCTCAGCCCTCCGGCTCTTCCCGGGCAGCTGGGCTCTCAGGCAGCCCCGCACAGACAGGAGCCACCACGCTCCCTCGTCCCACCCCCTGCCGGCAGCTGCGGTTGGCCACCGCGCACACACACTGCTCCGCAGACACGCAGCAGAGGCCCGGCGCTTGGCCGGGAGGGGAAGGACCTGGCCAAGCGGTCTGCACCCGGTCGCCCCGTGCTTCCCAGGCTCGGCCAGACCCCTGCCCTGAGCATCTCCCATCACCCCCAGCAGCACATCAGTGACGCCTCATGTGCCCCCGCCCCCTGCCCTTGGTGGGCAGCGGCGGGCTGTCCGGGTCAGACTGAGCTCACCCTCCGCCCAGGCTGCCCAGGCAGTGTGCCAGATCTCATTTTCTCCCTCTCAGTTGCTGTCTGCTTGGTGTCTTCCCTCCCCCACCTCTGGGCCCCTGAACTGGGAATGCTGGTTACCATGGTGATGGGCTGGCTTGTGGAGGGAACTCAGCTGAGTACATTAATTGCTGGACTTTTGGAGACTAAATGGCAGAACTCTCTCTGCCCCTCAGGGACGGGGTGCGGCCCACATCACGCCAGCTGGGCAGCCACGCCCCGGAAAGAGCTCAGGGCTGGTGAGAGAGAGAGGGCATCGTGGTGCCCGTTGCGGTGGGGTGGGGGGGGGGCAGAGAGGTTGCCAAAAATCTCACATTTCCTGTGCATCTGGTCTGTGCCAGGATCTGCCCTGCATGCCTTGCAAAAATTATTTTTTGTACACCTCACTGCACCCTGATGGAGCAGAGATCATGCTCATGTCATGGAGAGGACACACTCACCGACACCACTGAGGAGCACACGGGTCCCCAGGCCAGGCCCGCCCCACTCAGGGGGCGTGCCCTGTGGTTGCTCCTTTCCCCCTGGGTTGACGGCCATTCTCTTCTTTACCACCTTTTCCAGGGTAGAGAAGTACAGGGAACATTTCCGAACCCAGTCTATGATCCCCAAACCACAGAAAGATGTTCCAAGAAAGAGAAAATAACAGACCAAAATCTCTCAGGAACACAGATGCAAAAATGCTCAAAGAATGTTAACCAAACAAGTATTATAATATAGAAAAAGAATGATGAGCCATGACCTAGAGATCGTAGCCAGAGCAATTAGGTAAGAAAAGACATTATGGCCTCTCATGCGGAAAGGAGGAGGTACAATGATCCCTACCGCTGACATGATCCTGTATGTAAAAACCCCAAAGAACTTACAAAAAACTATTATAATGAACAGAAGCAGTAAAGTTCCATGACACAAAGTCAATACTCAAAAATCTGTAGCATCTCTGTACACCAGCAGCAAATCATCAAATGAGGGAAATGAAGCACATAAGACTATTCACAATAGCATCAAAGACTAGCCTGAAACACACAGGCATAAATTTAACTAAGGAGGCACAAGACTCACACACGGAAAACTACGAATCATCATTGAAAGAAACTAAAGAAACCCTGAATAAATCAGAAGATACGTCCTGTTATTGCCTAGTGGTTTTGGAGCTTCAGTGTGGGGTGATCAAGAAGTCCTGGACGTAGATAGCGATGCTGGTTGCACTACATGTGAATACCGTTAATGCCACTGAACTGCACACTTAACATGGTTACAGTGGCGACATTCACGTGATGTACCTATCATCACACACAGAACAAGGCGTTCCTACCCCAGTCTCTGTGAATGTGTTATGTCACGTGGCAAGGCAGGATTCAGGTTATGGGTGGAATTGAGGCGGCTACCAGTGCGACTTTAAACTGTGGACATTACCCTGGAGTACCTGGGGGGGGGCTCACGTAACCACGAGGGTCCCTGCAAGTCAGAGTCAGAGAGACGGCAACCTGAGAAAGGCATGTTCGGCCACTGCTGGCTTTGCAGACAGAGGAAGGGGCCACGGACTAGGGAGCGCCTTCCGAACTCAGCGTGGCTGGAGCTAGTCCAGGAAGCCAGACCGTCCCCTGACACGATCACGTGACCCCTCCCCAACACACCCTCAGTGCTCCCATGAGCCCTTGCGCTGCCCTCTACCTACTTCACTCGGTCGTTTTATCCTACCTTCCTGTGGGCGAGTCTTGCCTGTCTCCCAGGGTCTGAGCGTGCCCTCGAGGGTGGGCTGGGTGACATTTATCAGCCTGCCCTCAGCACCTGGCGCAGGAGGGCGACTGGTAAGCACCTGTTAAGTGAACACATCAATTGTGAAACCCATAAGCTGGTTTTCCTTTCCTGGATCTTGCATTGATAACGATAAGTGCTTTTTGAGATGGACATCAAAGTGAAACACAGAGAAGGGAAAATACACTTAGCTGATAAACCTCATGAATCAGAGAGCTGCATGGGAAGCAGGAACCACGGTTGCTCCTGCAGCACTGGCAAAGTGTGAGGGAGTGATTAAAACTCGCTGCTGCCAGTGTGGGGCCGTGGGGCCGTGGGGGCCCCCCACACCCCCACGGCTGGAGGGGCGGAACTGTTGGTAAAGCGGTTTGACGGTTCACATCAGTCAGGGTCCTTCCAAAACTCACGTGCCATCCTAAGCGTCTTCCACAAACCTGCCCTCAGACAATAACTCAGTACATGCAAAGGCAGGTGCAAAGCTGTCCTCCTGGGACACAGTAAACTAATAAAATAGCCCATTGAATGTCCAAAACGCCGTAAATAGAAACTGTGATGAAGACCACGGTGCCGGTGCCACGGGTGCAGCCTCAGGCAGTCAGCCACGAAGGGGCCTGGCAGGCCCCCGGCCACGTCCGCCGGCGGGTGGGGGGACCCATGGAGTCCGTGCAGGGTTGCGCTGCTGGCTGTGAGGGGGCTCAGGACCTCCTCTGAAAACATGTCTTTCTTCACACAGGAAATGCTCCCGTAGAACCTCACGGCGTCTCCCCAGGCACCAGAGAGCCATGGCTCGTCTGCGAGGCCACGCCGCGCCCTGCCTCCTGTGGGTGCTGCTGCTGCTGCTGTGGAGCGGGCCTCGTGGCTGTCGGGCCCAGAGGGCAGGTGGGGCCGCCAGTCCGTGTCCGGCTGGGCAGGGCACTTGTCCACGCGTGTGGGAGTGTGTGGCGCGTGGGCATGCCTGTGCGTGTGCCGGTAACTGTTTGCGTCAGCTGCCCAGCCAGGGCACGCATCTGTGTGTGTGTGTGTGTGTGTGTGTGTGTGTGTGTGTGTGCATCTGAGAAAAGTGAGCTGTCTGATCCCGTCCTGAGTGAACCCCAGAATGTGTCCTGAACCCGTCCCCTCTCAAGTGCCTGTCAGGTTTGGGGGCAGCGGGCAGGGGTTAGGGCACTGTCTTGGGGTCATACCCTGTTGCCATGGCCTGTAAAGGCTCTGGGGCTATTCCAGGGGAAATGGACACACTGGGGCCGGCCGGAAGAGGTGGCCAGGGCAGGTGTGCCGTTGACGCAGGAAGTGGGAAAATTCCCTGGAGAAGAGGGAGCCTGGGGTGGGTGGGGAGCCCTGACCTGACAAGGTGGCTCTGCTCACCTGTCCAAGGGCCTCCTGGAGGAAGGCACCACAGATGCGGAGACACGCAGGACCCGTGGAAGCACTGGGCACTAGTCACTAGATGGCTGGATTAAGGTGCCGGCCTATGTACAGCGCCACCTGCAGGTAAAGCTCAACCCAACTTAAAGCGCCACTGCACCAAAGCTCCGCCCCCTGTAAAGCCCCGCCCCACATAAAGCCCCGCCCCACGTGAAGCTCCAAGCCCACTTGGCAGATGAGGACCCAGGTTTCTCATGGGTCAGAGCCCTACGAAGGTGAGGCCAGGGGCACACAGTCTGAGCTAGCCCCTGCTGTTTCCCCGAGCCTGCAAGGTGGCAAAAAAGAAAGCAAAAACAAAACCCCCAAAGGCTTGTGTTTCTGTATTGTTGTCACAAAGTCTGCTGAGTATTTCCCTTTGCCCGAGAGAGACTCTCAAAGCTGGGCTGGCTGGACGACCGTGGACATCCGGCTTTGGGTGCGTCCTGTGGATTTGTCCACCGAGACGAGCCGCACCGCACAGTGGACACGCAGGATGACCCGTATCAGCAGCGGGAAGGCCGGGGACCGGCTTTCCCAAGTCCTCATGTCATGGGAAGGAAATGAGGCTCCAGGAAAACGTCGTCTGGTGTGGTCACATGGCCCTTACCCGCGGCCCAGCAGAGGCCGGGAGCCAGGGCACCCGCCCCGGGGTCGGGGTGCTTCCTCAGGCCTCACACTTGGCCTCCAACCTGGCCTGCTGCCCGGGCGCCAGGAGGAAATGCACACAGAGCTCCCAAGGGCCCCTTGGTGAGGCCTCTTGAACAAGTGGACTTTCTGCAGCATTAAAACCGATTTGCTCGAGGATTGAGCCCGCAGGCCAGGCCCTGCCTGGCCCGCAGCAGCACTCACTGTGACCGGGCTGGAACGTGATTGTCCCGAAAACTGAAGGACGGCCGTTCGGGTCGAGCAGAAAGACTCCCCAGGAATCGTCTCTGAGTCCGCACATCGGGGCAAGCACGCTCTGGAAGCTCTAATTCTGTGAGGGATCAGGCCTGGGAAGCCGGGATTAGCCTCCGCTCCGTGCAGGCGGATTGGAACCTGGACCGCAGAACAGGAGGGAAGGGTAGAGGGGAGCGGTCCAGGGCGGCGCCAGTTCAGGCTGGGGCAGGGAAGTATCTGTGTGTGTGTGTGTGTGTGTGTGTGTGTGTGTGTGGCTTTATTGTCATTCTGCTTTCTGAACCTGATTTGTTGTTTATAAACAGAAACTCAGCCATACAAAATAACGAGAGTCACTCGTGGTTCTGCTGGCCAGAGGTGGGCAACGTTTCTTTCTGCAGGGTCTCTCAGGCGTGCGTACACCCTCCCACACGTAGACACACACAGCTTCTCACCCCCGACGGTGCCCTGGGCACGTGTACCCGACCAGGGTCCCCTCACAGCCGCCCCTGCCGGGACCGCCCGGCGTGCCCCGGGTGAATGCAGGTGATGGCTCCTGAGCGGCAGCGCACGGTGGGCGTGCGGCTTGTCCCCAGGCTGTTGCTGCTGGGCGATGCTGCCCTGAACTCCCTTGTATCTCGTTCCCTCCCCTCCTGTGTATCTGGTTACTTGCTTGGGGTAAGTCACTAGGCTTGGAATTGGTGGATCAAAAGCTTCACGAGGATTTTGAGGCCCCAGGAAGCAGAGTTACAAACCCCACAGCCACTCGCCCAGGACACAGATGGATTCCCTTCACCTTCTCACTGCTGCCTGGGTCTTCGAGACTTCGGCCGATCTGATGGCTGGGCTGAATGGGTCGTGTGTGTGTGTGTGTGTGTGTGTGTGTGTTGGTGTTTATTTTGTTTTCACCAGCCAAATATTTGTGCCCGGGGCTCCCAGAGGCCTGGTTAGCCGCTGCTCTTGGCATGGCCACACCCCGGATTCTGGAAGAGTCCGGAGAGGGGCTTCTTGGTAGGACCCTTGCGTGTGTGTGCGGCACTTGGGCATCTAGAAAACCCTGCTCCTCGTCCTGTAATTATAAGACGAGGACGAGCAAACTCAGCCCTTGCTGCCTTGAGGGCCGGAGATAAACTAATAATGCCGTTTCTTGTTTAATCGAAAGCATTGTAGAGGTAATCTAAAATTTGTGTTTGTATAGTTATTATAAAAGATAAGCATATTTTTACAAAGCATTATAGAATTCTTCAAGTTTGTATTTAAAATACACGAAGGCACTATATTTCACATGATTTCTAATAGTGAAGTACAGTAAACTGTTTTAATATCCAACAGGGGAGGCCTGGCTAAATAAATTATGTGCATCCTCGCAGTGGGCTCTCTGTAGCCATGGAAACCGGCATTATCACACTGAAAGCAGGTTCCCAGCACATTGCAGGGAGAACAGCTTATCCATCAGCGGGTCTGGGACAATCCCACTCCTGTCAATAACGACGTGGAAATAAATGGAAAATGATCAAGTCTACGCACCACGGTTAACAATGGTTTTCTCTGTGTAGATGGGAATAGGAGCATTTCAAATATTCTTTGATTGCCTTTCCTGACTCTTCCGAAATGGGCCCGCATTTTCTTCTTTTCGTGGCAGGTTTAAAAAATAATGAACTCACTTGTAACCACGCAGTCAAACAAACTGACACAGTGTCAGCCCATGAATGTTAATCACTTTCACGTAAGATTGTGTGTTGTCAGCTGGGCCTCTCCGCCACCGTGGGGACACTCATCATCGTGTGACAGTTAGGAAAGTAAGGTGTGAGCTCCCAGGCAGCTGGACGAGGCCGCCAGCCACGGGGAGCCAGAGTGGGTGGGCGTTGGAGGCAGGTGGGGTGGCCCAGGGGCCACACCGCCAGGGCCCCCAGGGGCAGCGCTCTTCCCACCACCCGCTGACCCCAGCTCCCCCTTCCTCTCGCCCTTGCAGGCTGCAAGACTGTCCATTACGATCTCGTGTTCCTGCTGGACACGTCCTCCAGTGTGGGCAAGGAGGACTTCGAGAAGGTGCAGCAGTGGGTGGCCAACCTGGTGGACACCTTCGAGGTGGGCCCCGAGCACACCCGCGTAGGGGTCGTGCACTACAGCGACCAGCCCACCACGGCCTTCGAGCTGGGCCACTTCGACTCCGGGGAGGCGGTCAAGGCGGCCGCACAGTCCCTGGCCTACCAGGGCGGCCACACCAACACGGGGGACGCCCTGCGCTACATCACCCGCCACAGCTTCTCCCCGCTGGCCGGCGGCCGCCCGGGGGACCGCGCCTTCAAGCAGGTGGCCATCCTGCTGACCGACGGCCGCAGCCAGGACCTGGTGCTAGAGGCGGCGGCCGCGGCCCACCGGGCGGGCATCCGCATCTTCGCGGTGGGCGTCGGGGAGGCGCTGAGGGAGGAGCTGGAGGAGATCGCCTCGGAGCCCAAGTCCGCCCACGTCTTCCACGTGTCTGACTTCGACGCCATCGACAGGATCCGGGGCAAGCTGCGGCGCCGCCTCTGCGAAAGTGAGTCTGCTCGCAGGGGGGCGGGGGCGGGGGCAGGGACAGCGGGACGGGGCTGGGTGTCTTGAGCGGGGACAGGCCGTGGAGCCAGGTCCAGACGGCATCTGCGTACGACCGGGGGTGACGGCAGTGGCCTGAGGCCACCGTTGCTCAGGCTCCGCTGTAATGTAAGAAACCCGGTTGCGCCTGCACACAGCAGGTGCCTGTCACCAGGGTCCTGTCCTGTCCTCTCACTGCCAGGGCTGCAGCAGCAGCAACAAGGCACTCAGGGAGGGCGGGGGTCCGGCCCCAGCCACCCGGTGGAGATGTGGCCGTCAGAGCTCTGCACCCAGTGGGTGAAGGTGGGGCCCCCTTTGCTGACGAGCGGTCCTGTGAGAACATGGGCACAGACAGGCTTGGGGACTGGCCGGGGGACCCTGAGTCAGCCCCTTGACCGCGTCAAGGGTGCTGCTGTCCCAGAGGCCACGGCTGCTGACCCGCACCCTGTGAGATAACCCCGGTCTTCCAGCTGTCTGTCTGGAGAGGGACTGTGGCTGGGGGTGGGGCAGAGGGAGAGGGAGTGGCGGCCGCAGTGAGCCCGTGGCTGCGGGGCGCTGACCTCTGGCAGGGTCATCCTGAGGGCAGCCCTTCCCTAGGACGGGGACATTGACGTGGGATTCTCCCAGGCCCGCCTCCGTCTCTTCATTAGGGTGACACGTCCCCCGTGGAAGTCACCCACTACCGGGCCAATGCCTGGTGACTTCCCATGGCCCGCAGGTGGGGGCTGGGAGCGGTCTCAGCTTCCCTCCCCCTGACTTCCTCCCTGGACGGAGACCCTCCGGTGGGGGAAGCCCCGAGGGTCCCATCTCAGCAGGGACAGCGGAGGAGGGGCCGGTGGTGGAAGCCGCTGGGCGTGACCCCTGGTCGCAGGGATGGGCCTGGCTTGCAGCCCGGTGCAGCCTGAGACTGGACACCCGCGGTTTCTTGACCACTCTGCGACTCTTTCCCCCGGGGCGGCTCGCCTAGGCTCCAGCCACTCACACACACTCCCTGGGGGTCTGCTTGCGTGTGCCCTTGCACTGGCTCGGGCCTGCAGTGAGAGATAAGGCACAGCCCCCGCCCTCAGGGCGGTCACGTCCAGACGGTTAAGGAGAAGACGCACAGAGGGGTGGGAAGCTGCCAGGAAGCAGTCCTCGCTGCGGGAGCACGAGGTCACGGGGAGTGGCATGGGGGGGGTGGGGAGCCAGCTGAGACGGGGGGTAGCCGGAGCCCTGTGGAGTGGGGAGGGGGCTGCCCTGCAGGGAGCAGGAAGACACCCCTGCTCTCTCTCCCCTTCTCTGTGGCTGCCGGGTGCCCCCCGTTGGCCTCACCCCATGAAATATCGGCCCACAAAGGCCCCGCCCCCCGCAGTCAACGTCCTCGGGCTCCGAGCAGGGTGGTGGGGGAGAGAAGGGACACCGGGGGCGGGGAGCAAGGTGGGGCTGCCCGCACGAGACAGCTCCCGGCGCATCTCAGAGCTGTGTGAGCCTGCAGACCTGGGACAGGGGACCGCGAGCAGCGGCCGGGATTTAGCGTGACGTGCGCGTGGGCCCTGCGGGCCGGCACCGCAGCCCGGGAGCGGAGACGGGTGCCCCGCGTGGGGCCGGAAGCACAGGACCCTGCCTAGCATTTGGGGGTTGAGTTGGATAGCACCCCACTCCCTCAAGGAAAGGGGTTCGATCCAGAACCCACAGAAGGGGCAACGGCCTCGAACTGGCCCAGCCCAGCCCAGCCCAGCGGTGCCCACTGACCCGTCCACTAACGCTCCGCCCCAGCCGGCCCCGCCCACTGCCTGAAGAGACGTAAGGTTTAAGTCGCGCTCTGCCGTCCGGGGGGATCCGTTGTGGTGAGCACGGCTGTCCGCTGACCAGGGCCGGCTCTAGGCTGGTGGCAGAGGAAGCAAAACCCCCTCACCACCGCTGCGGTGGGACGCACAGCGCAACTGAATAAAACAGCTGACCGCAACCCTCTGACACGCACGCGGTAGGCCGGGGTCAGGGAGCCTCCCGAGACCCCAGACAACCGGGGACCCCTGGGCACCTGGGAGAGACCTGCGGGCGACTCCGCCACCCGAACTGGAGCTCCTCTCGGTCGGGCTTCCTGCGCTTTATCCGCCCTGGGCCTGTCTTCTGCTCAAGAGTAGAAGCGTCTCCAGGGCCCAGTCTGCCCCTCGTGGTGCCCGGGGGCCCGGGACAGAGCTGGGTGTGCAGGAGCAGCTGCCTCATTGTTGCTTCAAGGAGGTCCAGGGCAGGGGCCTGGCGACCAGGTCTGCAGCTGCTGCCCTCGCTGCTCGTAGGGGGACATGCGCAAGGAGCCCCCTCCCCCAGGTGCGGAGGACGGGATAGTCAGCGGGTCTGGCGTCGTAGCCAAGGATAACGGCACTTTTTAACCCGTGCGTATTCTGGTGAGCAGACGAATGGTTGGGTTTCGAGGGTCAGCGGAGTTCTGGGGAAGGCGGGGGGCCCGGGAGACGCCTCCCTGCTTCCCGGGCTGGGACAGACGTGGTGGCGGAGGGCCCCGGCTGACTCCCCTGGAGGCGGCTGGAACTGAGGGTCAGCCGTTCTCGGGGCACCACACCCAGATGGCTCTCGGCGTGGCATTGCGTGGCACTCTGTCCCGGCCCTGATTGTCGGCACTGGGGTTCCCACTCGGGGAAACCAGCGCTGGGACCTGTGCTGCCCACACGCGTGACCACTGACCACAGGGGCCACTCCAGACGGAGAAGTGCCCGGGGAAATATATATACACTGACTTCTGTAGATTTAGTAGGAAAAAGGGAGTGACGCCTCTCGCGAATATTTTTATATTGGTTATGTCCTTACATGATGCTTTTTGGAAATTTAGGGTTAAATGCAATATATTCGTAACATTAATCTCACCTGGTTCTTTTTCCTTTTTTAAACATGGCGACTAGGGAATCTAACACTTCACTTTACAGAGGAGGGGCCTCCTCGTCCTCGGCCTCCTTCCCCCCTCCCCTCTCTCTGTGGTGCTGACACCGGCAACGTGACCTGCGGCCCCGCTGCTCCCGGGGCCTGTGCCCTCCTCCCGCTGGCTACAGAGGGGCGGAAGGGCGGCTCTGAGGGACAGCGGCTCCCGGGCTGCCCTCCAGGGTGAAGCTCAGTCCCAGGTCAGGGCCCAGGGAGTGAGGGCCGGCGTCTGCGGTGGGCACAGCGGCCCCAGCCCCCCGGGCACCCGGGTTGGGCTCTGTGAGCAGTGGCCCCTGCAGTCAGGAAGCCCGGCTGAGAGTGACCCCGTGGGCAGAGGACGGGGCTGGGGCTGGGGCTGGGCTGGACCTGTTGGGGTGGCCACTGCAGGAGGCTCTCTTTGTGCAAATACGCTGGACCTCCCGTGGACTGGACCTGTCCTTCCGCCCCTGAGGGCCTCCCGGCACCTCCCGGCACACTCTGCTGAGGGCTCCGTTCAAGTTCAGTCCGAGCTGCGGACGGCCTGGCGGTTCTGCTGGCTGGTGTTTTCTACCACCTCTCCCTGGCAGGGCGGGAGGCGCCGCCCTGTGCTTCAGCGTCAGCGGAGTCCGCGAGTGCACCTGCGCTGGAGCGTGCACTGTGACCATTAGCGAGTGATCGATCAGGGAGGGGATCACCGTCAGCCCCCCAGGGTGCCCCCGCGGGCGAGGATCAGCCGGGGCCTCCCCTGTCCGTTGGCCCCAGGTCCTGCGTGAGCGCCTGTCCGTGAGTTCCGATACCTAGGGAGTGACTTCACCCACCGTGCCACAGGTGTCTCACCACAGTGCCCTGAATGCCGTCCAGGGGTCCCTGTCCTGGCGTTGTCGGTGATGAGGCACAGGGGCCTAAATGGCCCGTCCGGGGTCCCCGGGCACCAGGCGTTCAGCCCTCCTTCAGCTCAGAGTCCACCGCCTGGGCGTGAGCCCTTCCCAGTGGCCCCTCCGTAACCCTGGCCGCAGTCCAGGCGGGGGACCTGCCAGTGCCTCCCACAGGCACTCGTGATACTTGAAGGGACCATTATCCCCGTGTTACAAAGAAAAAAAATCTGCAAACTTACGAGTAAAACAACATCAGCCAACAGCAACAAGCAGCCGGTGTTATTGGAGACGGATTTCTGGCGTCACGCGCCCGGGGCCTCTCCCAGCGGCCCCCCTGTGGTCTGCTGCGGGGCATGGCCCGCTGTCCCCCTGACCTTGGGCTCACCCCGGGAAGCCACTCGGGGTCACGGCATCCAGTCCTGCCGCCCCGCGGCCTGACAAGGTCCCCAGGGGACACAATCCCGGCCTGGTTTCCTGCCGCGCGTGGGGCGGATGCCGCAGATGGGCCCCGCCCCAGAACACACTGGCTGTAATTAAGAGCGTCCTCCACCCCGGGTTCCGTCGTGGCCACAGAACAACTTTATATAGCGTATTGGCTCGCCGGGAGCCAGCCTGCGGAACACCGGCCGCTGCCGAGAGAGAGCCGCCGCCTCCTGCTATTTCCAGGGCACCACCGTGGTCCTTTCTCCCCTCTCCCACGGGCAAGGGGCACCTTCCCTGATCCCGTCTTTCAGCTCTCGGACAGTTGGGCTGAGACGGCAGCGTGGCCTCTCCCAAGTTTCCGGCGCCTCGTCTCACGGCACATGGTCGCCTCCCCCTCCCCCCCGGGGCAGTCTTGTGGGTGTGGTCTGGACTCGCTGCGTGGCTGTTCCGGCGAGAGCTGTGACCGCTGGACATTACACTTACTATCCCGGCAGGGGGACAGAGCATGGAGGTTAATGCGCTGTTCTCCTCCAGTTCTCACTGGAAAACTGTGGGTGCCTGCACCCCAGCTCTGCATTTGGGCTAGTGCCAGCCTCGGCCTCAGCTCCCTGCGGGGGGCTCGGCCCCTCCTCACAGACTCCCTCGGAAGGGGGAGGGCCACTGGCCTGGGGGTGGGCAGGGGTATCCATGGAGAGAGGGTCAGCCTCGCTCCTCACTGTGGCCGGGGACGGCGCGCGTCCCCTGCTGAATGAGGCCATGGTCAGGTTCTCGCGGAGGTTTGTCTGTCGCTTCTTTGGGTCGGGTAGAACATGTTTGGGGGAAAACGGGACTTATTTACGCGTCTGGGCGTGGGTGGCACGGACCTTGCAGGTGTCACCTCCCAACAGCGGGTGTTGGGAGGGGCCCGTTCTTAGGGTCCCCTCGCCCGGAGAGGAAGGGAGGCGGATGATGAACATTGGTGGGCGAGGAGCTTCCCGCCAGTGGTCGGTGCTCTGAGGACAGGAGCGCAGGGCCACGTGATGGAGCGTGTAGGGCCACCACGCGGGAGGGCCTCTGAGAGAGGAAGAACGCTCGTTGGGCTCAGGATGACCCGACACGGGTGTCCACGCGGAGACGTGGGGGCCCAGAGTGTCCGCAGAGGAGGCAGCGAGAGCAAGGGCCTGGGGCCGGCGTGGAGCTGCCTGCGGGAGGGCGGGGCGGGGGGCAGAGCTGGGGGCGGGGGGCAGCAGCTGGTGCCCCCAGGAGAAAGCAGAACTGACCTCATTTCAGGGGGCAGCGGTTGCGCCTGAGCTCAGTGGCTCGGCTTCCCCGAGTTCCCATGCCGGAAGGAGGCCGGTCCCGGGGTCGGCCGCCGTGGTCCTCGGACAGAAGCGGGGTCCACCTCGGCGCCCTGCGCTCCGCTGCCCCCTCCCGGGAAGGCCCAGTGGTCACTCCCAAGGGAAGGGCCGCGGAGCCAGCTGTCAGCAGGTCCGGATGGCACGTCCAGCCCGGGAATTTCTCCGGGCCCAGGGTCCCTGTAAGTCAGACTGTCGTGGTCGTCGGAGAGAGCACAGCCTTGCTGTGTCCTTGTCCCCATCCCCACTGGGCGCACGGGGTCCTCCTGAGCGCACGCCTGCCTCTGTGCTCGGGCCCCTCCGCCTGGCCCTGAGTAAACTCAGAACACACACACATGCACACACATGCCACACACACCACACACACACACCACACACACCACACACACACATCACACACGTGCACACCACATACACCACACACACCACACACACACACCACACACACCACACACACACATCACACACACCACACACATGCCACACACACACCACACACACACACACACACACACATCTGGGAACACACATGTGCCCGCGAGGTGCCCCGCCCAGCAGGAGCCCGGGTGGGTCCGGCCTGGAGGAGTTGGTGGCAGCACCAGCTGTGGTGGTGGAGCCGCCACGTGGATGCCTGTGGCTTGGCCCCTGGGGCTGTGCCGGCCTCAAGAAGCAGTTCAGGCCAGCGCCCCACCCCGTCCCTGCAGGTCACCGGGAGTTCCTCCTTGGCAAAGCCTGTCCCGGTCGAGGTCACCCTAGAAATAGTAGTTGGGCTACTTAATTCTGACGATGTGTTGAGAAATTTTATTAGAAAAAATGACTGGAACTGACGAAACACCAAAAACCACCCAAATTATTTTTAATTTGTTTACACCACAGATGGCTGTGGTCAGCCAGGCCCAAGCGGGAGCTGACCCCGGGGAGCGCTGTGGTGCACGGCCCGGCCTGGCCCCTGGCGGTGCCCGAGACTCCACAGCCCACGTGTCAGAGCCCCGAGGGCCCGCCCGTCGTTCTGCGGGGCCGGGGAAGGTGGCCCGTCTCACCCTCCAGAACGAGTGTGCCCCACGTAACTGTAGGAGCGGGTACCCTTGTTTCCTCAGTCCTCCCCACACCGACCCTCTGCCGCCCCTTTGCCGCTGGGACGCTGCCAGGCCAGGCGCCCCGGCTCACGGAGGTTTGATTGCGCCTTTCACACGGTGGCTTCAGTTCTGGGTTGGTAAAGGGGCAGCATATAGTGGCCACCACAAATTGGTGCTTGCAGAAAGCATGTATGTATACACACACACACACAAACACACACACAGACAACCTTGTATAAATGGATGCCTCTGCACAGAGACGCTTCCTTGTAATTAAATCAAATCCACGGAGGAGTTCTGCATGTCTTCGAGCCTCTCACGTCCTGACTGAGCCGGTCTCACACTCTTCGGGGCAAGTGGCAGGCGGTGGCTACATAGCATTCAGGGGCTTTCCAAGAAATGTGGCTGAGTGGCGACGGCTTCCGGCACAGCCTCGCGCTGCCTGGGAGGCCGCAGGAACGCAGCTGTTTGCCTAGCTGTGAGCTGCATCAGCCTCTGCCCTCTTAGTTAGAGACTCTGGCCTCTCTGAGTGTGCCCGCGCCCAAACACACGCATACGCACAGTGACGCTCACGCAAATAGACGTATACACGCTCAAACACACAGGGGCACACCCACGTGCCACTCGTGCACACACTCCGCTGCATGCACGTCCACACGCACGCACACACGCACGCACTTAGGACCCGAGACGGGGGCGCTCAGACCCCTCCCTTCAGCCCCTCACCCTGGAGCGGCCCGCACGCAGCGGCCGCCCAGAGAAACACGGCTTCCTGAAAATCAGTGCATTCCCAGGGCCCGTCTGTGCTCGTGAAACCCCTGCGTGTGTTCTCTGGACGCCTGACCGGCCGGTTTTGGCTGCTGCTGTAACAGACACATAGGCAGAGCATTCTATTTGTTGTTTTTTTTTTAATTTTTTTATAAGTCTTTTTTAAAGATTTTATTCATTTATTTTTAGAGAGGGAAGGGAGGGAGATAGAGAAAGAGAGAGAGAAACATCAATGTGCGGTTGCTGGGGGTTATGGTCTGCAACCCAGGCATGTGCCCTGACTGGGAATTGAACCTGCGACACTTTGGTTCACAGCCTGCGCTCAATCCACTGAGCTACGCCAGCCAGGGCGTATTTGTTGGTTTTTAACAGAGGTTTTTATTTACGTCTGTTTAACAAGTGGGTGTGAGGAGGAGGGGGCCAGGGCGATTCCTCCCGAGCAGTGCCCTGGGGCCGCCCTGAGGGGGCCGGCAGGCAGGAGGCAGTGCTTCCTGGCAGGGAAAGTTCTGGAAGCCCTCGGCGTCTGCTCGGCATGTGGGTCTTCTCCTGCAGCCACCTTCTGCCTCGGAACCCCAGTTCCCACCTTGTGCTCGGAGTGGGTGGCCGGCGAGGTGCTCACGGGCCGGAGCAGGGCTGCGAGCGAGATATTGAGCAGCCCCGACCCGCGAGAGGCCCGGGCAGGAGGACAAGAGGGGCCTGCCGGCTCCCCGCTCTGCGTTTGTAGGCGAAGATTAGAAGGTGCCCCAGAGAGGATGCTCGTGGCCCTAGCCTGGGAGGCAGGCCTGTGCTCGGAACCCTTGGGCCCTGTCCGCGGCACGCAGGGACGCAGTGCCCAGGGAGCCACCACCTGGCCCCCTCCTCTTTGCACCCCCTGTTCCACGGGTCTTGCACCAGGGGGGCCTCAGGGACACGCGAGGACACCCCGAGACCGAGTTACAAGATTAAGCCCCATCCGCGATCCCCAGCCAGCTGCCCTCCCAGCTGGCAGAGCCGTGGGGAGGACGGGCGGGCCAACCTTCTGGGCTGCAGAGGGCTCTGCTTCTCTTCCTTCCGTCCTAACCCCTGGGCCCCAGCCGTGTGTACCCCGGTTCACGGCCTGCGGGGCTAGGATGCTGGGCCCGGGTTTGAAGTCCTGTCTTTGCCATCGACCATCTCTCATTACGTGGCCTCTGTGCTCAGTTTCCTCATCTGTAAAATGGGTGGGCCAGTGCCTCCCGCCCCGTGAAGGTTAAGTGCACGAAGGTATGAAAAGAGGGATGTGGGGTGGCGCCCAGGGCGAGGCGTGGCGGTGGGGGAAGTCCCCACGGGGCTGTGTTTGGAGAGAGAACAGGGGGTGCAGGCCAAAGGGAAGGGGTTCGAAGCTCATTCCTGGGCGCATTCGAGAGTGACACTTCGGAGTGGGGGGACTGAGGGGACAGCGGGTGGCAGGAGAAAGTGTGTCCTTGTTCTGAACTCAGTGTGTTTTAAGTGGTTTCGAGGCCATGGGTGTAGAAAATTCAAAGAAGGCGCCGGAGACCCAGAGAAGCAGGGTGGGACGGGGGCGAGGCCATGAGGCACCTGATTTTAGGAGACGCTCAGTTTCGGGGTCCTGCGACGTCATGGTGGGCACTGGCAGTGAGGGCTCTTAGACAAGGCACCCTGGACCCTCGGTGGCCTCCCCCCGCCCTGCCGCAGGGGGACATAAATGGGGCCCCTCATACCACACAACTGGACGGAAGCAGCTGGGAGACCAAGTCGGGGTGCAGCGAGCTGGAGCGGGGGGTGGGTGCAGGGAGGGGCTGGCCGGAGGTCAGGGGACGTGGGCAGAGGCTCACACTGCCAGCCCCGCACACGGGTGTGTCCTCGCAAGGACACGGGAGGCTGGGGAGCGCGGGCAGCTGGCTCTCGGTCAGCTAGAAGGAGAGGGAGGGGAGCCACCTGCAGCCGAAGGGGCCGCCTGCCCCCCACCAGTTCACTCTCCAGGTGTGGGGGCCAGTCAGAGCCAGGAGCCAGGCCGCAGGCAGGAAGTCCGCAGCCGCAGAGGGGCCCAGTGCCAGGGGCCCCCTGCCTCGTACCCAGCCCGGGCCGTCCCCTTTGGCTGCAGACCCTCGGAGGAGGTGGCAGATGGCAGTTTTCGGGGCAGGCCAGGTGGATGATGATGCTCTGGATGGAGGCGGCCCCTCTGGGCATGGCCCCCTCCCGAGTGTGCGCACCCTCCCCTTCCTCCTGCCCCCCCCCTGCCCCCCCCCCAGCCCTCAGCCCTCCTCCAGTTCCAGCCCCGCCTTTGCCAGCTGCTGGCCTGGGGAAGGGGGAGGGGCTCACTGTTCCTCATTCACATCTGGCTGAGGTTCCCAGCGGCCCTGCCAGCGCGCCCACAGGAATGCAGCCTGTGGCCAATGCAGGAGCCCACCTCCACCCACCCTCAGGGACGGGGCTGGCCAGGCCCCCCTCTGCCCGGCGCCTGGAACCCGGCTGTTTGCCCCTGCAGGGCACCAGAGGGCAGAGCCTGACCCTGCCCTCTCCCGGGGGCTCTAGCCGTGCTGTCCCCTGGGCCTGCCTTTGTCCCTGGTGTTCAGATTCTGGGGGCGTGACCCTGGGCCTGGACACAGATGGGCTGATCCCAGGCCGCACACTAATGGAGAGCACGTGGCCGCCCGGAGAACATAAGTAGTGCCGGATCTGGTTTGCCCATCTCCCCGAGAGCCGCAGACGGACCGGGGAGGAGGCCGGAAGGACCCCTGAGGGAGGCATCTGGGGCTTTTTCGGCCAGCCCGCTGTTTTTCGGAGGCTGAGGGGGAGAAGGTTTGGCTGGGCCACGGCGTGACTTAAGGTCAGCGCTGCCCCGGAACCCGGGCCGCCTTCCCGCCGGTTCTCACCTTCTCTCCCCTCCTTGGCTCCAGAGCGTGCCCCGCCCCCTCCCAGGGGTCAGAGTGGGGGTCTTGGCATCCCTCCCCTGGACTCCCAGGACACACTGCACTCCGCCCCTGCATCGTCACTGGGTCCGCACGGGAGGAGGGCGGTTCGGTCCCTGGCCTGTGGGTCGGCCCGAGGTCCTCTCAGCTGGGACCCTGCCCCTCACGCGGAAGCCCCTGGGGTGCCCCTCTCTGAAGCTCAGGGTTCGTGGGTGACGGACGGCAGCCTGGGCCTGGGTTCAGGCGACGTTGCCCTCAGCACCCTGGTCCTGCGGCGAGAGTGGGAGGACCCCTGTGCAGTCGGGGTGGCCTCGGGCCTGAGTCTAGCTCCTCACGCACTTTCTCCTGACCGGCCCCTGCCAGGACCCGAAGGATGGATGCACGGGTGGATTCGGGTGCAGGACTGGGCCCGCCGGCCTCCAGGGGGCTTGTAAACACAGACCTTCCAGCACCGCTGAGCCCCTTGGACTGATGGGCTTGCTGGTTTCAGGAGGAGCCAGGCGGTGGTTAGTGTATAAAGCTGCTCGTGGGGCCCCAACTTGGAGACAGAGTGATTAGCATCCTCCTAGTTTTCTCGGTGGAAATAATTTTAAAAACCACTGGCGAGGAAGACTTTAGTGCGGAAGAGAGACGTGCTTTGGGAGTGGCGGGAGCAGGTGTGTTTCCCCGGAGCGCCCTCGTGAATCCCTGCTAGCGGCGACGTGGATGGGTGGTCCCAAGCTCCCTGAGTGGGGGCGGCAGGGAAAGAGGGGGCTGGCCCCGCCCTGCCCCTCACGCCCCTGCACTGGGGCCGCCGCCCCACCGCTCGGAGCCCCCGGGATCCGTGCACCAGCGTCCCCTCACTTGGTGCGTGCGCCCTATTCTGCAGGGCTCCCAGAGGCGCTCCCTCCACGTGACCCCCGGACCCTTCTCCTTCCTCTCCCGTCTCACCAGCCCCCCCTCCCTTGCCACTTCCTCTTCGTCTCCCCCGCATTTTAATGCTGGAGGCCTTAAAGGGGACCTAGTTTGGAGACTCCTCCCTCTGTGTGTGTGTGTGTGTTTCTGAACCATCCCCTCCACTCCCAAGGCTTTGCCCACTGTCTGCGCCCTGCTCTCTGGTCAGAACAGCCGGGAGCTCCTCCCGCAGGAGGTCCTGCAGTCTCTGGTGACACCTACCGGTGCCTGATCCGCGGACACTCCCCTGGCCGGAGAGGTCTGAGTGATCCCGGGCATTTGAAGTCACACGGTCACGACCACTGCCTTCTGCCCAGCGTGCCTTCTCCTCGTCACCCTGAATTCCAGACCCCGACCCAGCGTCTCACTGCCTGTTCCTCTCCCCACCCATCCCCCGGGGAGTTTCCCTCCCATCCCCCGGGCAAACCAGCCCCTGCATCCCCGGGGCCCGGCGCCGGCTGGGACCGGCTGCCTGCCTGCTCTTCCCCTGGCTGGCTCACGTCCCCATTGGCTCTCAGTCCCAGTGTCGCTCAGGCGAGAGGCTTGTCCAGACCAGCGCACCTGACCTGCCTCCTGGCCCCCCGCCCCGTGGCCCCAGCCCATCGCCCACGGATTTCACCCACTGCACTGGTCACGTGGTGGCCAGCTTGCAGAATCTCTCTTTGTCTCTTTGTTTGCTTCCTGTCTCTGTCTTCGAGCACATGGACACCCAGGGGGCAGGGCCCCCGCTCCTGTGTGTTTGCGTGCTGGGTCCCCACGCCTTCCAGGATGTAGAAATGAATGAAGGGGCGAGTATATTTTTTTAGCTTTTATTTATTTATTTATTTTTAGAGAGGGAAGGGCGGGGGGAGAGAGATAGAGAGAGAGAAACATCCATGTGCGGTTGCTGGGGGCCGTGGCCTGCAACCTAGGCATGTGCCCTGACTGGGAATCGAACCTGCGACACTTTGGTTCGCAGCCCGCGCTCAGTCCACTGAGCTGCGCCAGCCAGGGCCGAAGGGGCGTGTATTACACGCCAGTGTCCTATCAGCAACGTCCCACCCACTGTGCCGAGGAATCTCCAGGACGACCTGGATGGGAATAAAACCCCCCCACAGGCTTTTATACCCGTTTCCTGGCCCGGACGCGCAGACGCAGGAGGAGGCGCTGACGTGGTCTAGGTGAGGTCGCAGACTCCAGACCTGCTCCTCCCACCTGCGGACCGCGCCCCCCCCCCCCCACGCCCCGGGGCTGCTTCCGCCTCCCTTACAGCAGGGAGCGGGCGCCGGCGTGTGCTGGGGCCCAGGGAGGGGCGGTGGCCCTGTCGGGGCCTCGCTCGTCACTGTGTCCTTCGCCTCTGGAGGCTTCAAACGGATCAGCACACTTTCCACCCTGCGTCTGTGCCCACACGCCTCCTGCCTGCGTGCTGGCTCCTGCTGGGACAGGGGACATGCGGCCCTGCTCTCGTGGGCTGGGGGCTCCCAGCTGTCGGCGGGTCCGAGGGTGGTTCTTTCCGGCAGTATTTTGTCACTTCCCACCGCTGGCTTTTACGAGAGAGAGTGGGGACCCGTTTTGTGTTGGGGCTGGCGGAGGGCAGGCTGGTGTGTTTGCAGCGTGCCCACCCTGATTCACAGTCCCCGCGGCATGTAAGTGGGCACCAGCGGCCCAGGCTCAGAGCGCACCGGGGTTCTGTGGGCCCGGAGGGAGCAACCCCTTCTACGAGTGGGGGCTGCACAGAGGCAGAGGGGCTCCTCAGGCGACAGCAGGCTGGCCGTCCACGCAGGCTTTGGGGACACACCCACTTTAGGCCCCAGTGGGCTGGATGACCTTGGGCAGGTGACCTTGGAGACGCTGCCTGGGGTCGTGGTCAAGAGCCTCTGCCAGAGCCGGCTGTAAGCAGGCTGACTGAGCCATTTCCTGGTCTGCGGCCCGGGGCACTCCGTTTCCTGACTTGTCTGAGCCTTTCTTCCCCTTCTGGAGCCAGGAGCACCTGCCTGAGGAGGCTGTAGTGAGGGTTTGGTTCAACGGGGTCATGTATTCGACATCGGGGCAGAGCCGGCGTGCCTGTCTGCCGGTCACACCGGTGACCCCGTCCCCCAGCAGGGCGGACACGGGCCCGCACAGCGCCTGGACCTGCGGCGCTCGGTCCCCGGGGAGCGAGCCGGGAGGGTGTGATCCTCATTCACAGTGTCCCAGCAGCCCGGCTCGGAGCCTGCTGGCTCCACGGAGTGGGCGTGTGCGGACGATCTCCCGGCTGGCCCGGGAGCCGCGGCGGAGCGGGCCCTGCGCCGGCTGCTGTCTGACTCATCCCCACACCCCCCCGCCCCCTCCCTGCCCACTGGGAATGTCATCACCTCGCCTGTGGTTAGCTGTCCTCACCGCAGCTGCTGCCGGGAGGGAGGTGATGGATGGGCAGGGATGGCTTCCTCTCCCTGCTTACCGGCCGGCCGAGCTCCGTGCCCACGTCCTCTGGTCCTGCCAAGCTCCTAGACGGGGGGCCCCCATGTCTACCCCTAGATCCTGGGGGCAGGGAAACGGGGTTTAAACTCAGACGCTCCCATCTCCTGAGCGTCTTAGCCTCAGTTTTTACATCCATGTAATGGGAACCAATAGATGTCCTCGGATGGTTGTTGTGGATAACGTCCCGATTGGGGTGGTGGCCGCACAGGAGGGGCTCAGCAGTGGCCAGAGCCCTCTCCTCCCACCTGGAGAGACCCCTTGGCTGAGAGCCTGCGGACGGCCTGGCTGCCTTTTCTCCAGACGGAACCGAGGGCGTGTCCACGCAAAGCAGAGGAACACCAGAGACCATCCCATGCCACCCTGCGCCCGGGATGTGCAGACGCATTCTCCCCTCTGCCATTTGGTAAACCGAGGACACGCTGAAGTGTTTTTCCAGGGAAACTGCAGTGGATTCCTGGGGCGTCCCCTGGGGCGGCAGCTTTGACCAGCCGGAGTCTGGCCTCTGGGCAAGGCTTCTGGTGAAACAGAGCCCGTCCTGCAGGAGGAGAGACTGTTTTTTCTCTCCGGAAGTCTAGGATGTTCTACTTGCCCAGAGACCGAGGGGAAAGAGGGCATCGGTGGGTGGCGGTCCGTGAACTCCGGCAGAGCAGGGTCTGTGTAATCAGCTGTGTCCTTGGGGTCCTCCCCGTGCTGTTGGGGAGGAAAATCCATCAACTGGGCAGGGACTAACCGCACGAGCTTTCTGATTCCGAGAACTCACCCCTGTCCTTTGCTCCACAGCTGCCACTTCTGTGGGTCCTCTTTGATTACCTGACGCATCCATATGTATGGGGTAGTGAGGGTAATGCAGTCTGTCAGTAGCCCTGTCCCCAGAAAAATAACGGGCCTGTTCTCACCACCCTCATCAATTATCCTCTGGCGTGGGAAGGAAGGCGAAGCCAGCCGTCAAATCCTTCCGCCTGGCTTGTCCATGCCGCTCGGGAAGGAAGTGTCTGGGAGTCTGGAGCGCACTCAGCCACGAGTGAAGGAAACCTGACTGCAGTGGCTTGGGCACGCAGGTGCTCACTCTTCCTGTGCTTTACGCCTCGGCCAGGGGCTGGAGGCCTCGCCGCCGTTCTTCTAGATAGCCTCCCCCTCCCCCACCAGACAACATTTGAAGGAAGTTAAAGGGAAAATAAACTTGCCAAAACCATCTACCTATCTATCCTCTTATACTGGGAAAAGCAAACAAACGCTTCTTAAGTGATTGCCCCTCTCCCAACCAAAGCAAACTTCTGTTACTGGTTTCTTTGTTCAGAACTGGGTCACATGCTCATCCCTAGCTGCAAGGGAGGCTGGGAAGACGGGGCCAGAGTGATCGTAACTGGCTTAGACCAGCCAGCCCCAGCTTTTCTCCTGGGGCAGGAAACGCTGCCATTCCGAGCAAAAGTGACGTTCTTTTTTTTTTAAGATTTTTTATTTACTTACTTACTTACTTACTTAATTAATTAATTATTAGAGAGGGAAGGGAGGGAAAGAGAGAGAGAGAAACATCAATGTGTGGTTGCTGGGGCCATGGCCTGCAACCCAGGCATGTGCCCTGACTGGGAATCGAACCTGCGACACACTTTGGTTCACAGCCCGCGCTCAATCCACTGAGCTACGCCAGCCAGGGCTAAAAGTGACATTCTTTTAGCCAGGAGGGCTTGGGGAAATGATGTTGGTTTGACAACAAAAGGCGTCTGCCACCGTGCCGCAGCAGGCGTCCAGGTGTCGGTGAGCTCTCTCACTGGCTTATCAAGGTCACGATCAGCCCGCGCCTGGAAGGGAGTCCAGTCCACCGCTCAGCGTCTGCCTCTCCGTGCAGGTGCCCCCGTCATTTCCCCGCTGTGCGACCTCGAGACCCGTCCGTGTGGGGCATGTGGGGCCAGCGTAGCTGTTGGGCGGGGCTGAGATCCTGCCAGGTCTGCAGACCCCCACTCACCGGGGAGGCGCACAGGGCACCCGTGCCTTCAGAGTGGCGCCTGAGCCCTAGGGTGCGGGGCAGGGGAGAGGCCCCCTCGCCCGGGGTGGGGGGGTGCCGAGAGCAAGGCCCTCCCTGGTGGGGGCTCCAGGCCGAGGAGACTCTCGAAGGCTGAGGAGGAAGAGCCCATGGAGTGAGGGGACACGAGGGCGTCCTGCAGCTCCGGCGCTTCCTCGTGTCCACGTGTTCACGCGTCCGCCACCACGGTCGCCTGCCAGTGCCCTGGAGGCCGGGACAGTGACTCCCCGACGGTCCCTTTTGTGCGTCCCCAGAACGCACCAGCTGCGTGCCTGGAGCATCGCGGGGGCTCTGCGAATATTTCACTTTGAATACATACATGTGCTAATGCAGAAATAAATAGACCGTTACCCAGATGTGGAGGTGTCTGGGCCCGAGGATACACTTACAGGCCGAGAGGGACTTTGGTCGCTAACCTACCTCCCTGCCAAGCAGGTGACCCCGGGGCCGCCACACCCCTGGGGAGCTGGCCGGATGGGGTATTTCGGGAGCCATTTGTCCTGACTTAACTAAGCCGGCTATAAATTGCCCCTTAAACCTCTGTGAGTCTTAGTGATGTCCCCACCAGGGGGTTGGTTGGCAGCCGGTCTGGGTGAGCTCTGGCATCTTTGAGAAGAGTCTCTACCTTTTCTGGGCCCAGGGTCCTCAGACCGTCCTCCCGCACCGGGCTCGGGAATCAGGCGGCTCCCCAGGGATGTTTGCAGACAACCTCAGTGGCTCTGCCTGCTCGGATCTCCAGCCGCCAGCCTCCGGGGGCTCGCTCATGATCAAGGCTAGAACCTCTGAGTCGAGTCCTCTTAAATGATGCACGATCCCCAGCCAGTCGCCCTGGCCGGCCGCCACAGTGAAAGTGATGGATGGTCGCCCCGCAGCTGCCGCTGTCCCGGGTGCCGCCGTCTAAATATTGCACCGAGCTTGCATCCTCTGCAGTGTCTGGTCCGGGACAGGCGGCTCAGCGGCACTTGCTCCAAAATAGCCTCTTCCACGGGGCTCGTCAGACCTCCTGGTGCCTTTGAGGATAAACACCGAGAATAGCTCCTCTCGAATCAGGAGGGGTCTCGCCCGACCGCCCTCACTGCTGACGGGCCAAGGGGCCGCGCACCTTCCCCGAACTTGAGCGTGCACGCCCCAGGTTATCACAGGCGGCCACGGCACGGGAGCTGGTGGGAGGGCGCCGTGCCTGCAGCTGTGTGGCTGTGACACAACGTGGGTGTGACCGAGTCGCTTCGTGGGCGGGAGGGCCCCCGCCAGGCTGCCTCGGGCGCTGAGAGGGGCCTGCTGTCCTGTCCCACTGTCCTGTCCCAGCCTGGCTGTGGGCGTGGCTGTGCCCGGCACGCCCAGCGGCCCTGGGACCCGCGTGCTGTGCGCTTTGCAAAGCTGCCCAGACCTCAGATGCTCACCACAGACCTGGAGATGAAGGGGGCTGGCAGGGGAGCTGAATGGGGCCCAGGACCCCCAAGTTCGAAACTGGTGCTCTTTCTGGGGCGCCTGGGGCAACTAACAGAGTCCTCTTTCCTTCCAACCTTGTCCTTTTAAGCGGGGAGTCACCAGGACGGCCGGGTGGATGTTTACGCCAGGGCCTGTGATGAAGTCCACGTTCTTTACTGCACGGGTGACTCACTGGGGCCCGTGTGTGACCGAGCGGGGTTTGCGACCTTCCAGAACTGCACCCCACGCTCCGGGCCACCTTTCTGGCTGCCCCCACACGGGCACGACCCGTCCACGGACGTCCCACCAACCTGCAACTTGCCCGCTCGTATAACTTCGGGCCTTCGCTCAGAGGCCCCCCGCCTGCGTCTCCCTGTCCCTGTGTCCCTGTGTCTCGGCCCGGCTGAGCCCGGCTGCTCCTTTGGAAGGGAGCCCAGGCACCACTGTTGCCGCTCCCCCGACCCCCGCCACCTGTGCCCCGAGTCCCCCAGCGACCCGCGCCCGCCCTTGTCTGTCACTTGTCACCCTGATGATGATCATCCCATGGGTTTGGTGTCCGGCCCCCTGTCACCGAGGACACTCTGTGCCCCTCCTGGTAGGGACCAGGCCTTGCTCATATTTCCTTTGCTCTGGGCACTGGACCCCCGACACGCCGTGAGGTCGGGGGTGGAGGTGTCTGTGGGAGGTCACGCCCCGCAGTGTGACCCACAATCACACTAGCTCACTGGCCTCTCTCTTTCCTCTTGCCCCCCTCAGACGTGCTCTGCCCCAGTGTCCGCGTGGAAGGGGACCGCTTCAGACACACCAACGGTGGGACCCGGGAGATCACAGGTGAGAGGTGCAGCCGCCGCCGGCCTTGCTGCGGCGCCTGCCGGGCCTGAGCCGAGGCCCCTGGGTGCAGGCCTGGCCCGGCCGACCCGGTGCCTCCGCCTCCTGCCTTTAACCGAAGACCTGGCAGGACGGCCCAACGGCGCGGGCCGCAGCTGCCACCCACACACCGCCTGACGGTCGGGACACGCAGGGGTTCCCTTTGGGGCTCGGAGGTGGCCCTGTAGGACCCGCTAAGGACTGCGTGGCAGGAGGGGTGGGCGAGCAGCTGGTGAACAGGCAGCGGGTGACTGGCGGGAGGAGCGAGAGGGTGAGTAAACAGGGGCGTCGGGAGCGAGGGAGAGGGTGAGTCAGAGTTATAAATACTCCGGTGAATCAATGGCTGAGAGAGCAAAGGGACGCGTGACCGCAGCCGCTCCTCCGTGGCTGTCTCTGTCTGCGACGGGACGGGCCGGGGACAGGTGGGGCGTGGCCAGGGTGGCCTCACCGTCGTCGTCGTCATCCTCGTGATAAAAGGACGAGCATCCGTTCACGCCTCGCTGTGGCCTGGCGTCCTGCAAAGCACTCTGCTGCCTGAGCTCAGGGGCGTGTCCTTCCACGGAATCCACAGTGTCCATCGGGAGCCCCGCGGTGTCCCCTCCCCTCGGCAGGCTCCGAGGTTCCCGGGAAGACACCGCACTGTCGGGCGGGTGCCGATCAGCGTGCGGGCACGCCCGCTGTGTGTGCAGCCCCGAGGGCACCGAGAGCCCGAGGTGCCCTGAGTCTCCTCTGCTCACCCCCCTGCCCCCCCCTACACCCCCCCCGCCCAGAGGAGAGAGGCAGCCTGGAGGAGCTGAAGTGGGGGGTCACGGGGAGGTGGAGCCTCGGACGTGCCCATTGCACTGTGACGGGGTAACCAGAGGAGAAGCTTTTCTGCTCCGGAGAAATGCGGTTCCCCAAAGCCTCACCTCCGGGTTTTCCCTTGAAGGACTCCGGCTATTTTTGGGGCTCCTCCGGGCTGGAGCAGTGCGGGCGCGGAGACCAGAGGAGGCCGCTTGCAGGTGGAGACCGCGGACTGGCCCGTGGCTCACCATCTGGGGCCCGGGGTCCATCTCCCCACATCCCCGAGGCTCTGCCTCCCCGAGTGTGTAACAGTGAGGCTGACCTGGGGTCTCTGAAGGTCCGTCTTGGCGCTGACAGCAAATTCGAGAGACCGAGGGTGTCCTATGCCTCTCCTGGGAAGTTAGCTGTTTAGTGCTTCAAGACAGGGACGGGCCAGGGGCGGTGTGGACGTGAACTTGTCCTGGGTTTGTCTCTCCTTCCTTGCAGGCTACTGTATCCAGATAACCTCCAATCCCAAACAGTCAGCAGGCCCACGGCTTCTCCCCTGCCCCCCCCACCCCCCCCAGCCCCATCTTTCCATGCCTTGTCCTCACGGCCGCCCGGCTCCTCCGGATCCGGCTGCCAGGGTCACCTTCAAAAACGGAAACCGGACTGTGTTTCGCCCTCACTGTCAGGCCCTTCCGCGGCTCCCCGGTGCCTGCGGAAATCCATTCAAACTCGCCCATGTGGCCGGAGGAACCCAGCCCGACCTCATTCGAGCCGGTGCCTGCTCACCGCGTCTCCTGACATCGGACACGGCCGGGGTTCCCAGAAGGAGCCCGGCTGACCCGGGTCCAGTGACCTTTGCACACCCAGTGGCCTTGAGAGGCCTTTCCTTCTTCTCTCTCTGCCCAGGTTTCACTTGTTCTCCAGATTCAGGCAGAGCCTTGCCTCCCCCAGGAAGCCCTCCCTGACTGCCCCTCAGGTGGGCAGGGAGAATATTCCCTGTGCTCCTATACAAGCCCAGCCATTCCCCCTCCTTGTCACGTAGTAACGCTGCTCATTCGAGTGTCTGTTGCCCATCAGACACCAAACTTCGGGGGCCGGGATTTCGTCCCCTTCATTATCGGGATCCGAGCCGCCGGTGGGGCGCTGACTGTGCAGGAGCCAGTGGGGTCTGTGGACCCCTCCCTTCTCTCCCTGT
Source organism: Phyllostomus hastatus (assembly GCF_019186645.2). Classification (NCBI taxonomy): domain Eukaryota; kingdom Metazoa; phylum Chordata; class Mammalia; order Chiroptera; family Phyllostomidae; genus Phyllostomus; species Phyllostomus hastatus. The sequence continues at coordinate 46,981,417 of NW_025334017.1, read as the reverse complement.
CTGTCTCTGACAGACAGTGCCACAGACCAGGACGGCCGCCAAGGCTCCTGGCTGTTCTAAGCTGGAGCCCTGAATCAGACTGGGTCTCATCCCTCACACTGCTGGCCACCGCTCAGGGACAGGTCAGCTGTGTGCACGTCAGCCAGGCCCCCCGAGACCTGGGGCGCCGTCGTGCCTGGGGGTGTCCACACCCGGCACAGCCTTGTCCAGGGCAAACTGGGGGCGCAAGCAGGGAGCCGGTGCTGCCGGCGGACTCTGGGTTGGTTCACGGCGTCCCTGAGGCCGCCGGCACCGGCTGACTCTGACCTCGGGGAGCTGCACCCCGCAGATCTGACATTGAACGATCGCTTCTGTCTCACGTGGTGCCTCGCACCCCGGTCCACGCACCTCGGGAACATTTCTCACTCCCCTCGTTTACGCCAGGCAATTCATCTTTTCTCCGGGTGCCCTTGGCTGCCACCTAGCTAATGGCCTGTTGTTGAGCGCTTCTGATGTTTAAGTCTTTGTTTTCGTCCCTTGAAACCAAGAAAAGTGGGACCAGGAACTGGAGCACGTGTTTGCTTTTGTAAAACTCCTTTGTGTTCAGTCCTCCTGCATATACCTGCCCCGGGGGGGAAATCACCCAGCAGACGGGGCGATTTCTAGGGACCGTTGACGGAGCTGTGCGGCGGGGGGACAGGCCGGCTGCTCTCGCCCCTGATTTGCGTGGGGCGGCGTTCCGTGCATGCCCACCAGATTCTGAACTCGAGCCGACACTTCAGGGGAGCCCCCAGGGGCCGGGCCTCCACGAGGGGCCTCGGCAGCCCCGTGCGGCGGCCGCAGTTACCCGTCCTGTGCAGACGAGAGGCGGCGTGTCAGGGCCTGAGTCATCGTGCCAGCGTCACGGAGTGGCAGGAAAGGGACAGGACAGGGCCCCAGTGTGTCTGGGTGACACACGCTCTCTTCTCGACCTTCACTCCCTGAAAGAAGCTGCCGGCGTCTCTCCACTGGCACCTCTGGCCTCCACCGCAGCGCTCCCCGGTGGCGGCCGCCTTGGAGTGCAGCCCACCTGCGCCAGGCTGGTGGCCACGGCAGGTGCGGGCGCCTGTGATGCACAGCCCTGCCTGTGGGAGGTGCCGAGTCCTCGACGTGCGTGGCAGGCCCTGCGGGGAGTGTCCCCGCCCCCGCTCCTGGAGGAGGAAGGCCCGCGGGTGCCGAGCACGCCCCTCCCAGTGCTTACCAGCCTTCGGACCCGGGACAGACTGGCTCCCGCGCCTGCTCCTGCTGACTCTGCCGACTCTGGAGCAGCACCCGCCCCCTACGCAGCCCGGACACCCTTTCCTGCGTGGGGTCCCTACCGTGGAACCTGGAATGTGGGGCCCTGCGGGGCATACTCGGCTGGTCACCCCGTTCCCAGCCCTGGGGCACTCAGCAGCCCTTGGATCTTCTCGAGTGTGGGGGACCCCATCGGTGCCACTCGCTGGTCCCGCCTGGGGCTGCCGGGCTCTGTGAGGTGCCCAGGGGCACCTTGTGCCCTCTGTCCCCAGGTGATGCTTGAAGAGCAGCCTGTGTGGGGGAAGGGTCCCCGGTGGGCTTCCTGCCCAGGGGTCCCGGCCCCGGGGTCCCAGCCCCGGGGTCGCCGCAGCCAGGATGCCTCCCACGTGGCTGCCATCCCGGACCTTCGCAGCCCACTTTCTGGCGGGGCGGGGGGGGAGGCCCAGTGCCTGCCCTCCTCAGTACCTTTTTCCTGGGAGAGGAATGGGACATGGAAGCTGACCCTCTCCGTGCTTCCTGTGGCTCACGTGGGCTCCCGAATATGCGTTTGAGCGGTGCCCCCGGGGCGGGCGGGCGGGCGGGCCGCCTGTGCGGACAGGGGTGGGCTTCCTCCTTCATCTCGCCGCTGCTCCTCTCCCACCCCCTCACCCCGGCTCTCGTCTCTGCACAGGTTTCGACCTGATGGACCTGTTCCGCGTGAGGGAGATCTCGGGCAGGCGAGAGAACGGGCTGCAGAGCGCCTACGTCCGCTTGGGCTCCTTCCCCGTAGTGCAGAGGACCGAGTGAGTGTGGCCGCCCCGCCCTCTGGACCTGCCTGGGGCGCCGGGGAGGTCGGCCGCGCCTGCGGCTGCACCCTGAGCACCTGGCAGGTCTCTCCCCTCTTCCGTGCCCCGGAAAGCCCCCCGGGGGTGACACCGCCCAGCCCCTGGCCTGGAAACTCAGCCTGTCTGGTAGCAGACCCGTTGCCACGGACTTTACGGGCTCCCTGGCCCTCCTGCAAATCCCTCCATACAGTCCCTCCTCCACGCATGCGGTTCTCTGCCAGCACGCTGAACAGCAGACTTTTTAAAAAAGATTTTATTTATTTATTTTTAGAGAGGGAAGGGAGGGAAAAAGAGAGAGAGAAACATCAATGTGCGGTTGCTGGGGGCCGTGGCCTGCAACCCAGGCATGTGCCCTGACTGGGAATCGAACCTGCGATGCCTTGTTCGCAGCCTGCACTCAATCCACTGAGCTACGCCAGCCAGGGCTTGAACAGCAGACTTTTGAGGTTACAGATCCTAACCTGGGTGACACGGCAGGCAGAGCGCCACCTGGGGCCACGTGGTCGCGTTGGCCAGTGAGGACCCGCTTGCAGCACTGCCGGGGCGCCTGGCCCACCCAGGTTCCCGGGTGGCCCTGTGCTTCCGTGATGTTGCATTGTTCCCCTGCGCTGAGCGCCCCTGCCTGGCCGCGCGGTGGGGAGGGCTGTGATGCAGAGATCGTCCGGGGCCTCCCCGGGGGCTCCTGGTGCTGCTGGAACAGGGGCTGGGGTCTGCTCGCCCTTCTCCGTGTTGGAGGCCCTAGACCGCCCCCCGGTGTGCAGGGCTGGGCAGAGGTGGGCTTGCAATTGTGACAGAGTGTGTTCTTGTGCTGTTGTGCATCGTGTCATCTTCCAGATGAACTACTGTACACCTGCTTTGGCCCGCCCCCGTACTTCAGCGAAAGGGCTGGAAAAGCCTGTGTGGCCCCGACCTGCCGCTTTGCCCCCCGGTCCGCCCCCCAGCCCGCCCTTGTTGGCTCCTCTGAGCCCTGGAGCCCGACCACCCTCCTCCCTCCTTTGTTCCTGCACTCCCCCACCGGGGACACCTGTGTGTCCTCCAGGGAGCGGCTCGACCCTGCAGCTCTCCGACACGCCTTCCCTGTGGACTGCCCTCGCTCCCTGCCCCCCTCACAGCCAGCCCCGTGTCCCCGTGCCCACCGCGGCGGGGCTGGCCCTCCCGTCGGCTGCACACGCACACGGGGCTGCGTGCTCCCGGGTGGAGGGTTTTGGCTGTTCTCCTGCGTTGTTCTGAGGATGTCTATGAGGTTTCAAGTGTCTTAATGGCCAAACACCGGAACCAAACTCAGCCTGGCACAGCTCTGACATCTCAGGAAGGAGCTGTGTCCCTTTAACACCTAACGCTTTGAAACGTGCGCACAGGTGCACGCACATTCCTCGTGCGCAGGGGTGTCACCGTCGGTGTTTATGTTTCCCCACTGGTCTGAGCTGTGGGGGGGCGCTCTGCTCTCCAGTCTGGTCCATTACTCAGTACAGTGGAATGAGGCGAGTGAGGTGGGTGGTGTTCCTCTCCTTTATCTGGCGCGACATTCAGGCCGTAGGACGCAGGTGTCGGCCCCGACCTCGGGTCCTTCAACCCCAGACCCCTCACCTTCGCTGTAACCCCGTAATCGGCTGCATTCCTTGTGGAAAGGGTTAGATTGGGCCGTGTTGTCTCCTGGAGGTAGTCTCTATTAATGACCTTCCCCCATGTCCCGATGGCAATATCTTTTTCTTCTGCGTGCTTCTGCGTGTAGCCTGAGAAAAGTCTTAGTCCTTCTCTCTCTACATGCAGATAAATAAGAACACAGGGGCAGACACGTAGACGTAGTGTAGATGCCTGTAGGTGTACATATGTAGATATGATAATATGTAGTATGTGTCTCTCTATGTGCATGTCTCCATATATATATCGACATGCGCATGTGTGTGTTACTTCAAGGGTGCAAGAAGAAAGTGTGTTTAGAAGCCATAGAACAGCTGGACCCTGAATGAAGGGGACGAGGAACGTGAGGTGAGGTCTCTGTGGCTGTACAGCCCGTGTCTGTTCAGACAGGGGGCAGGTCCTGGGGTGCTGGCCTCGGGCCCCCCCCCCCCGGAAGCCTGAGGCGGTCCCAGTGCCGAGCGAGGGACGGCTCTGCTCCCGGTGCCTGGATATGGCCCCGAGGGTGACATCCAGCCCCGGCGGTGGCTTGGAACTTGGAACGAGCGGGCCGGCTCCCAGCTGAGGTCCGTGGACCGAGACTCAGGGAGGGAGGACCAGACTTCGCCAAAGGCAGGGTCCCCACGGGTCCGCGAGTCTGAGAATCAGGAACCCAGCCGCCTCCGCACTTCCCTCCTGGCGCTCTGGCCAGACAGCCGGTGGAAGCCAAAGCCACGTGCGTTTTGGCAGCTCCCTGGCCCCCCGGAGGGGCAGGGCTGGCAGATCAGGACAGCGATGGGGGCCAGGCCCGCAGCTGCAAAGAGATCAGAACCCAAGCCCTGGCTGGTGTAGCTCAGTAGATTGAGCACAGTCTGCGAACCAAAGTGTCGCAGGTTCGATTCCCAGTCAGGGCACATGCCTGGGCTGCAGGCCATGGCCCCTAGCAACCGCACATTGATGTCTCTCTCTCTCTCTCTCACTCCCTCCCTCTCTTCCCTCTCTAAAAATAAATAAATAAAGTCTTAAAAAAGAGAGATCAGAACCCCTTCTTCATAGCTTCTTAAGAGGGATGACGTCCCTTCTGAATTTGGAGTGGAACTGCAGAGAGCTGGGGGCCTGCTCCACATGGGGGGCTGGCGCCATGTTCACTGGAATCCCGGGCTCCATGGAGCTGGAGGGAGGGTGTCCGGGTGCAGGGACAGGGGACCAGGTGGCACAGGATGCCACAGGTGGGCCTGGCTGCCGAGGAGCAGCAGGGAGAGGTGGAGGCTGGGGCACTCCGCTGCCTTTGACCTTGGGGAGTGGCCGTGTGGCATTTCTCATGGGTCCTGTCAGGGTCGAGGTGCTGGCGAGCTGGAAGCGTCTGCTGGTGGACTTGGAGGGGCTGAGGGTGGGACCAGGGGCCAGGGGAGGGGCCACAGGGTGGTCTGCCCAGGGCCACCTGGAGGCCCTGGCGGAAGGAGAGGCAGCGCAGGCAGGTGGGATGTAGAGACGTTCAGGAGGCACCGTGGGCGGGACTCGGGGGCCCGGGTACTGGGCTTCCGCCGCAGCTCCGCTGGCCTCACTGAGCCTGGTGTCCTCTGCCTCTGTCCCCCTCCAGGGACGTGTTCCCCCAGGGTCTGCCGGACGAGTATGCCTTCGTCACAACCTTCCGCTTCCGGAAGAGCTCTCGGAAGGAGGACTGGTACATCTGGCAGGTCATCGACCAGTACGGCATCCCGCAGGTATGAGCCGCGCACGGGCCTCCGGGGGGCCTCTGGGGGGCTGCTGCTTCCTGCGCCTTCCTCAGGGGGCTGGCCACACCCACCAGCCCCTCTCCCGGGCCTTGGTCCTGGGTCCAGGGGCTGGAAACGCAGGAGCCTGGGCCAGGGAGCCTGCGGGGACCGTCACACAAGCAGACAGGCACAGCTTCTCCCAGGGCAGGGCAGGTGCGGGCACTCCGGTGGGGATGGAGACCGGGGCCTGTCTGGGGCTGTTCCGCCTAACGGGGTGGCAGCCCACCTGCCCGCCCACCTGCCTGCCCTGCTGGTCTGCGGCACGTGCTGTGCCTGCAGCGTGAAAGAGCTTCCTGGCGCGGTAGGTAGAAGAAGGCACCCAGGCCCCCAAAACCGGGGTTCACATTGCATGTCCACCTCTTTCACGGTGTGGGCTCCGAGTCTCGGCGTTCTCAGCGGTCAGCTGGAGCACAGACTCTGCCAGGAGTGGTTGGCGGAAGCATCTAGAACAGGGCCCGAGAGCCGGTGCAGGCGGGTCATACCCTGGGACTCCGGGCCTGGCCCCGAGTGAGCTCGGAAGCCCCGCCCCAGCCGCCGGAGCGGCGTGGGGCTGAGGGGGCACAGACCCACCTCGGCGTCCGGCATCTGAGCCGCCGTCGGCACGGGGCGCTGGGTGGAGACCCCGGCGGCCCTGCTCTCCTGTCTGCCAAACCCCGGTTCCCGGCCCCAGCGTTCCTGGACCGATCGCTTCTCTGTCCGTGGTCTCCCCCCTGTTCTTTCTGGAGAAATGGACCGTGTGAAAACACGAGTCCCCTTGGCCGGGGGATTCAAATAAAGTGGAGGCATGCTCAGCCCCTCTGCAGCTGCTCGCCGGGAGAACGGGGTCTCACAGCTGGTTAGAGCTGGACTCTGGCGTGGCACAGAGTGCACGGGCACTTAGTAGGACCTTGGGACGGTCCTGAGCACTTCACACACCTCAACCCCCTCACTGCCCTGCGAGGGGGCCTGCTGCTCTCGCCCCACCGAGGAGGGAGCAGAACCACCGCGAGGTCCGGCCCGGGCCCGCGTTGTCCTAGCTGGGAAGAAGGGGAGGTTGTGGGATCGGAGCCCAGGCAGTCGAGGCCCAAGTCTGCCTTCTATCCACCGCGGGCAGGGGGCTCCTGTCTCTGTCGGTCCTCCGGGCCGTGTCTTCGGTGGCAGCCCCGGTCAGGCCGAGTGGCCCGACTTCTGCCGCGTGGGAGGCTGCCTGGAGGACACGAGACCCTTCCCCAGAGGTGTTTCTGGAGAGCAGGCAGCTGGAGTGGCCCTCGCCCCCTCCGTGGGCAGGCCTGGCCGCTCCCGTCTCCCAGGTCTGTGTGCGGCCCCGGGACTGGGCGCCTGCCATAGCGTTCCCGGGGGCCAGCCCGTGCCGCCCCCTCCGTCTGGCCGAGCTGGGTGTGCGCCCGTCCCCTGCGGCCACCGCCGCCCCTCCGTCTGCAGAACGGGCCTTTGGTTGCCATGCTGCTGAGCCACCCAGAGGCTCGCCGGCCTTCGGGGACCTCGGGCTCGATTTCAAAGAGGCGCCTGGCAGCTCAGCACCACGACACGGGCCTGGGCGGAGTGCCCTTCCCGGGCGGAGTGCTGGCGGGGAGTCGACCTCCGGGCCCTGGGGACATCCCGGCTAGACGCGAAGGGGAGCAGGATGGTGTTAGCAGCTGTCCCTGCCCCAGTCACTGGGGGTTCTGTCCGCTGAGGGTTGCAGATGCGTGGCCTCATGTAGTGTCTCCAACCACCCTTGAACTCAGGCTTTTTCCTCATTGTCGCCTGGGGAAACCAAGGGCATTCGCTGATTCCCAACATGATAAAGGGGCGGGAAGGAGGCTGGTGTGGCCAGGGCAGTGTCCGCGGGTCGTCAGAGGTGAGGCGTGGGTGCTGGGGGGCCAGGTTTTGTGGCCTGGTGGGCACGGGGAGGGACCCCTGCCTGAGAGCAGGCCCTGGGGGGGGGCCGGCCTATGCCAGAAAGACCGACAGTCACCCCAGCAGCAGATGACAAGGCAGCGTGAGCGGCTGTGGCGACGTGATCTGACTCTTTGGAAACAAAAGTTACTGCATGTGAATTCATTTAATCCCGTAATAACCACTCCGCGGCGTGGGCGCTACTGTGGCTGGGTTTTACAAGGTGAGGAACTGGGACGGAGGTTCAGCAGCCCGCCCGGGGCCGCACCGCCAGGCGACAGCCGGAGTTTGTGGAGACCGTTTTCATAAAGGCGCTGCGGTTCGGGGAGCCGACGGGCGGAGGGTTCAGGACATCGATGGGTGACTCTGGGAGCAGGGGAGGCCTGGGCGGGGGAGGTGGGCGGTGAGGAGAGACGGTGACCCTGGAGTCACAGGGGCGGATGGCACAGGAGGAGCATGGCCATCGGGAAGCCCAGCGAGCCGGGAGCACTGGAAGAATCAGGACCTGAGCCCGCTGTCTTCTGGCTTTTTGGTCTCCCCCCGCAGGGGGCTTCCCGTGGCCCAAACGGACCAGGAGCCCAAGGGCACGGGAGCCCTTGTTGAAGGTCAGGCTCCGGGAGCTGGAGGCCGGCCGAGGGAGGTGGAGCTCCGTGCTCTCCTCCGCCCGTTCGCTCGGGGAGTCTGATTTCCCGTGGGCTGCACGCCCACCCGCCTGCACGCACTGTCAGTGCTCGCCCATCTTGCCCGCGGTCACGTTCCTGACGCCTGGCACGTTGCTGGTGTGTCACAGAGGATGCTCGGCGAATGTTGTGCAAGGGATGGCGAATGAGGGCATTGTTCATTTATAAGAAAAGCCAAAGTAAATCTCGCTCCCAGAGTTTCCAGGCATTTTGCAAAGGGCAGGGGGCGCCAGGGAGCAAAGCAGGCAAGGTCCCTGCCGCTGAGGGACTTGAATCTGCTGGACCTTCTTCCGCTGTGTCCTCAGGGTGGGAGCCCTGTCCCTGTAGGTCTGGGGCTTGAGGACAAAGGCCCGCACCCTGAGGGTGGAGGGGCGGGTGTTCAGACTCACACTTGGCCTCTGCCCAGAGAGGTCCTGTTTTGCCAGCGGGGGTTTGAAGTGGCACTGGAGCCAGTCGGGGTTTCGGCGGGTCTCACGATCCGAGCCCCTCTGCACCCGCTGTCTCTCAGTCTCACGAACGTGCTCTTGCCTGCTCCGGTGGGGTGGCGGGGGGCTCCGCTGGTGAGAGGTTGCAGGTTCGATCCCCAGCCTGCATGTGTACAGGAGGCACCGATCCATTCCTCTTTCTCTCATGGATGTTTCTCTCTCCTTCCTGGCTCTCTAAAAGCAATGAAAAAAAAATGTCCTTGAGTGAGGATAAAAAAAAATTTTTTTTAATGAAAGAAAAGAGAAGTGCTATATTGCCTGTGAGTCCCTCCAGGCAGCCGGGATGGGGCCCAGGGTGAGGGTGCAGTCTGTCAGAAGGGCCTGCCAGGGGGGTGCTATTGGGGCGTCGCTTGGGGGAGGGAGTGCAGCTTACGCACGGGGTGGCCTGCCCGCAGCCGGCCGGCTGGTGAGAGCCACAGCCAGGACCCGGCTCACCGGTCTGACTCTGCAGCACCCCTCCCGCCTCTGCCCCAGGCAGCTCAAGGAACCCCGGTCCCGTCCTCCCCAGGTCTCCATCCGGCTGGACGGCGAGAACAAGGCGGTGGAGTACAACGCCGTGGGGGCCGTGGAGGACGCCGTCAGGGTGGTCTTCCGCGGCGCCCACGTCCACGACCTCTTCGACCGCGACTGGCACAAGATCGCCCTGAGCGTCCAGGCCCAGAACGTCTCCCTGTACGTGGACTGCGCGCTGGTGCAGACGCTGCCCATCGAGGAGAGGGAGAACATCGACATCCAGGGCAAGACCGTGATCGGCAAGCGCCTCTACGACAGCGTGCCCATCGACGTGAGTGCTCCGCCCCGCGTCCCCGGGCAGCGGCCCCCGGCCCCCAGCCCCGCCTGTGTCATGTGTCACACCATCACCTCGGGCTGCCTTCGAAGCGAGGACCCTGACTCAGGGGACTGCCGTGTTGGAGCCCAGAGTCACCCCCTCTCAGTCACTCACTCACCCACCCACCCTTTCACTCACCCGCTCACCCACTCACTCACTCATTCACTCACTCACTCACTCACCCATTCACTCACTCACTCACTCACTCATTCATTCACCCACTCACCCACTCACTCATCCATTCACTCGCTCACTCACCCATTCATTCACTCACTCACTCACCCATTCACTCAGTCACTCACTCACCCATTCACTCACCCACTCACTCACCCATTCACTCACCCACTCACTCACCCACTGACCCACTCACTCACCCATTCACTCGCTCACTCACCCTTTCACTCACCCACTCACCCACTCACTCACCCATTCACTCGCTCACTCACCCTTTCACTCACCCACTCACCCACTCACTCACCCATTCACTCGCTCACTCACTCACCCATTCACTCACCCACTCACCCATTCACTCGCTCACTCACTCACCCACTCACCCACTCACCCACTCACTCACCCATTCATTCACTCACTCACTCACCCATTCACTCACCCACTCACTCACCCATTCACTCACCCACTCACTCACCCACTCACCCACTCACTCACCCATTCACTCACCCACTCACTCACCCATTCACTCACCCACTCACCCATTCACTCGCTCACTCACTCACCCACTCACCCACTCACTCACCCATTCATTCACTCACTCACTCACCCATTCACTCACCCACTCACTCATCCATTCACTCACCCACTCACTCACCCATTCACTCACCCACTCACTCACCCATTCACTCACCCACTCACCCATTCACTCGCTCACTCACTCACCCACTCACCCACTCACCCACTCACTCACCCATTCACTCACCCACTCACTCACCCATTCACTCACTCACTCACTCATCCATTCAATTATTCAGCCACCCAGTCAGTCATTATCACCTATACACTGAGCACCTGTTACGTGCCAGGCACTGAGCCCAGCACTGGGCACACGGTGTATCTGTGTTTACACATCTCCGTCTATGTCTGTATCTGTGTCTGTGTTTGTGTTTACATCTCCACATAGCCGGTGACAAGCACAGGAGGCTGTGTCGCCCTGGTCATGTGTTGGTGCATGGAGACCCCATGCACACTGAGCAGGCTGTGCTAGCGGGCAGCGTTACTGTGGTTCAGTTACGCTGATACAGACTCACGTGGTACACAATCACACTGCTGCTCATTTTACTGATTCTACGCCCGCTTGTTTTGGTTCAGGTGCTAAAAATACAATCTAATTTGATGCTCACAATGCCTTTGAAATTTCTAGACCATTGCTATGTTTTAAGTAAAGAAGCTTTGTCTTGCTTTGCTAAGTTAACGCACATGGTTGATGCATGTTTTGATTTTTCTTTGTTGAGGGGCAATCACATAAGTAAAACGTGCACTTTGGTGGGTTCTGTGCAGTGCACACGCCTGTGCAGCCCAGTGCACACAGGTGCACACCTAACTTCTAAAGTTGCCTGAAAGCACCCAGTAGTGCGGGGCGGGGAGGGGCTGTCGGCCCACCGTGGCGCCCCAGACCCGAGTGCTCTGCACCCCAGCCGGGTCCCTCGGGTGCAGGTCAGGGGGGGAGGTTGTGTGGCGACACAGCCACTATCGTCTGCCTCGGGAGGACAGCAGCCTGTGACGGTGGCCGCTGTCTCTGGCTTGTCCGTCACTTTGACACACAGACGCAGGCTCTCTCTGACTTTGAGACACTGATGTCGCAGAGAGCAGAGGGGCTCTCACTGGGGTCGTTCTGGTCTGTGGAACGAGGGCCATGATGGCACTAAGCATCGGCTCTTACAGGACCTTGGGAAAGGCACCCGCCTCGGGTGAGCAGGGTGGGTCGGCGATGGGGAAGGGAGGAGGGGTCGGCAGGGGCGGCTTCCTGGAGGAGGTGACTGGAGGATGAGTGCATTTTGTCTGAGCAGAGGAGCCTGACCCCCTCAGCACTGTGTGCGAAGCCCAGAGAGGCGGCAGGAGCTGGGGGCGCAGCGTGGGGTGAGGCTGGGTGGATGGCAGGGCCAGGCCTGTGCACCCACAGGCCCAGGCATCCGCCTGCGGGGCATGTGGCGGGAAGCGGCGTTGAGCCAGGGCAGGGAGAGTCAGGACCCTACCTGAGGAGGTGCCCTGGGGCTGCAGGGCTGACGGAAGGAGGAGGAGGGGCGGGGCCAGGCTGGGATTAATGAGAGAGGCTCCCGGCCTGGTGGGCAGGGACAAGGTCAGTGTGCTGGGGGAAGGGTCTGGGGGCTGCCCTGGGGGTCAGCGCGGCTCCTGGTGACTCAGCGCTGGGCTGCTGAGTCTTCCCTCCCCCGTCAGCTTTGCGGGGCAGGTGCGCACCCAGGGGACTGCACACTGAGCCCCAGCACCAGCACAGTGGCCACCTGACTGCAGTTACCGTTCACTGCTCACTGGCTCCAGGGTCCGCACTGCTAGTCACTTCTTTCCATTCCGGCCCCGTGAGCTCACTCACCGACCCGCCCCACCCGGGGAGGAACAGCGGGTCCAGGGAGACGGAGGGACCTGTGCGGGGAGCGCAGGTTCCGCGGCCTGCTCCATGGCCAATTCTGCACGTTACACCCCGATTCTCGGGTTTGGGGGTCACAGTGGCCCCTCAGGGAGCCCTTCTAACTCCCTGTGGGGTCTGGGGGCTCGGTGTGTGTGTGTGTGTTTAACGCCATGACTCCTTTGAACAATATCAAGGGGTTGTGGTGTTAGAGGAGATAGAAGCATCTTTTCATTTTAAGAAGTTCCTCTAAGCAGCCGCGTGGGGCACCCCAACTCCCAGGTACTGCTGTGCGGCACCACGGCCGTGAATCAGCGCTGGGCCAGCTCACCTCCTGCAGCTGACCCCACGATTAGAGGGGTCCAAGTTCAGCTCGGCGACGGCCGTGGTGGGGTTGGACCGGGACGCCCGGCCCGCCTGGAGCTGTGGAGGGTCCTGGGCCCCAGAGTCTCACCCACAGACCTGCTCTCTTTGCAGTTCGACCTACAGCGGATTGTGATTTACTGTGACGCCCGCCACGCGGAACTGGAGACCTGCTGTGACATCCCCACGGGCCCGGTGAGCAAAGTCTCTCGCGCAGAGAGGTTGGGAGGAAAGAGGTCGTTGGCCTCCAGGAGGACAGGGGTGTCCAGGGCCTGGAAGGGGCAGCTGGGGCTCGGGACACCCGCCATCCCGACGGCACCCGGGAGGGAGCCCTGTGGTCATTGCTGGGGATCCGTTTCTGGTCCCGCAGGTGAGCAGGGTCCTGCAGGTGCCCAGGGTCCTGGTGTCGGCCCTCAGCACACGGAGGCCCAGCTCCGGGGGGCGGGGGGCAGAGCTGGCAGCGAGTCCCCAGGAGGGGTGACTGGTCTTGCCCTGGGTGCTCCGAGGAGGGGCAGGCTGCAGTGCCCTGGGCTGGGCGGCCAGACAGGAGTGGGGCGCGTCACGGGCGGGACAGGCCAGGGAGGGCCCCGGGCCCTCTGTGTGGCTCAGCCCCTCCCCGTGGGACCTGTCCCCTCTGCCCCTATGCGGGTTTCTCCCTCTCCCGCTGCTTTACCAAATCCCAGCTCCAGGGCTGCTCAGAAGGTGGGAACAGTGGAGCCTGCTCCCCAGGGCCGAGGGGTGAAACCCACGTGCCCTGTTCTGTGGCCCCGTCCCCAGGACGCGGCAGGTGCTGGGCCAGTGTGCCCGTCTCAGCACGATTACGGGGCCCAGCACTCAGTGTGAGGGCCGCCAGGCCGGGGCCTGGAGCAGACGGCTGGAGTGTCCGGAGAGGGAGGGGGAGGGCTGGGGGGAGGGGAAGGGTGCACGTCCTCAGTGAGCGAGCACCTACTGGGCGTGAGACACGGCGCCGCCCTGCCCTGCTCCTGCAGAGGTCAGCACTGGGCTCAGTGGGGTGCAGTGGCCCCTGTGGGTGCCGAGAGGCTACGGAGGCAGCTGATGCTCAGGCCTGTTCATCTCCAGGGCCCCAGAATGCCGGGACCTGTGGACAGACACGCCTCGTTCACGCAGCTCACGCTCAGGGGTCCTGGGGGTCCCCCTTCCCCTTGGCCTTGTCGGCTCTGAGGGAGCTGCAGGCAGAGCCCCCTGACCGGCAGGGAGTGGTGCTGGGTGAGGTCCAGGTGCTGACCCTCGCTCTGGACTTCCCTTCCAGTGCCAGGTGACCGTGCTGACGGAGCCCCCGGCCCCGCCGCCGCCGCCCACCTCCGGCAGCGAGCACGTCGGGTTTTTGAAGACCATCAACTGCTCCTGCCCGGCTGGAGAAAAGGTACTTCCTGTAGCCCCGTCCTGGCCTACTCCGAGCCCCAGAGCTGAGCAGGGCCGGCCAGCCGGCCAGCAGGACTGGCAGTGGAGGCGGGAGTTTCCCATCATGCCCGTGCCCTTCCCAGGACTCTCGGGCAGGGAAGTGTTCTTGCTGCCCGGGCCTCTCACTTCTGGGTTCTGTGCAGCTGGGGCGGGAGTCTCTCAGACCGGGCTCCGTGGCACCTCTCCCCGAGACAGTGAGGCGTGCCCGAGGCTCTCCTGACCCCTGCCTGCATCCCCGACTCACGTGGGACGAACTCAGAAAGGGTGTGGCTGGAGGATAAGGCTCAGAATGGCTCTGGGTGGGGGTTCAGACGTGCTCTGGGGAACACGCCCTCTCCCCTTTCTTCTCCGTGTTTCCTTTTTTTTAAAGATTTTATTTATTTATTCATTTTTAGAGAGTGGGGAAGGGAGGGAGAAAGAGAGAAAGAAACATCAATGTGCGGTTGCTTCTTACGTGGCCCCCGCTGGGGGCCTGGCCTGCAACCCAAGCCTGTGGCCTGACTGGGAATCAAACCTACGACACTTTGGTTTGCAGCCCGCGCTCAATCCACTGAACTACGCCAGCCAGGGCTCAGTGTTTCCTTTAACGAGTCGTGCCCCCCAATCTCAGTGCCAGTGCAAGCAGATTTTTGTGCGTCTCGTTCTGAGCTTAAGAACGAGCGTGTTTCTGTGAACAGCGCCCCCACCCATTACGCAGAGGAAGTGCAGTGCCGAGTGCCGGGGCCTCTGTCCCTTGTCTCCCCCTGTGGGCTGGAGGGGATGGGATAAGGAGAAAAACTGTCTACTGTTCAAGCAGAACAGACACGGACAGGTTCACAAGGGCGACAGAAGCAGAATGGTGTTGGACAGCGTCTCCACGAAGGGCACTGGACCCGCAGTCCCGGGCCTTGACCTCCAGCCTGCGGTCAAGGCCACGGCCGTGTCTGCACCGCTCAGCTCCGGGCCAGCACGCAGCCGGGGCTCAGTGGCTCTGTGAAGGACTCGGGAGACACAGACACAAATGGGGAGTCTCGGGTGAGGTGCACGGGAGTGCACCCGCCTGCGGGGTTTCAGCAACAGCCTTCTTTCAGTGAGCCTGACCTGGCCATAGCTGCCCCCCTGCCCCCACTGCTTCCCACCACAGAGATCCCGATCCCGGGACACAGGCAGCCCCCAGGGAGCTCTGAGTCAGTGGGGCTTGGGGAACGCTGGCCCGGCCCTGGAAGGCCTGCTGCCAGCCGAGGCTTTCTCAGGGCAGCAGGGGGAGTGAAGGATCCTGGGTCCTGGTGCTGCTGGTGCCGGGCAGGTGGGGGATGATGGACGGACAGCAGGGAGGGACTATGGTGGACGCTCAGTGCAGGGCAGTGGCCCCACGGCTTGGGGTGGCCACGGACAGTCTGCAGATGCGGCTTTGCCTGTCAATGAAGTAACCAAAGCAGGTGTGTGAACCCCAACCCTTTTGCGCCCTCATGTGCACTAAGAAGCCGGAGGAGCAGGCCGATGGTGTTGTGAGGTTTGGGCCGCTGGCTGCTGTGTGCATGGGTGGCCTGAACCAGGGAGGGCGGCCTGTCCCAGCCCCATCCAGCGCAGGGCTGTCCCAGCACCAGGCCTGTGCCCTGCGTGTGCCCTGCTGAGGCCCCTGTGGGACTCAGACCCTGGGAGGGGAGCCTGGGCTTGAGCACACCTCCACCCTCCCGGTCCCACCCACCTCCCCACTCCCGGCCCTCCGGCTCTCCTGGCTGCCACTCCCCTCCTGGGTGCGGCTGATGGACCCCCGCACTCCCCCCACCCTGAGTGGCCCCCAGGGAGTCCCCAGCTGCCTTTCCAGCCTCACCGCACTAGGGTCCCCTCCCCGTGCCGTGCCAGGCAGGGACTTCCGGTTCCTGGAGGGTCACGCCCTTCCTCGCCTTCTGGCACTTGCATTCACAGCTTCTGTCTGGGGCCCCGGGTCCTGCTGTGCCCCCCTTTGTCCGGCTAATACTGCTTATTGTGAGAGGTCCCCCGGGGAATTCCTCCCCTGTCCGTGCTGCCCGTGTGACTTCCCTCCTGCCCGCTCCCCCTCCCGCCCCATCGTTCACCGCTCACCCACTCGGGAGCTCCTTACGAAGCACCTGCTGTTTCCCGGACCCGGTGGCCCCTTCCCCCGCCTGCGCTTCCATCCATCACGGCAATTATCACGTCGCGTTCCAGCGCCTGCCTGTCTCTACTTCCGCAGACAGGTTCCAGATGGCAGGGGCTGAATATTGGCGAGTCTGTGCCTGTAGCTATCGAGAGAGAGCTGCTGTTATGCCGTGGCTGAGTCGCTGGACACGTGCACCGGAGTAGGGAGGATGGGTGGGCGGACGGACAGATGGATGGGTACGGACGGACGGATGGGTGCACAGGGGGGATGAAGAAACACACCCTCTCTCTCTCTGGCTGGCAGGACGAGGCCTGGCTCCTTAGGATTCCCCGCTAGGCCACAAATCCCGAGCCCCGGCTGCCGGGGGCCTCGCCCAACCGGCTGTCCCGGCATTCAGTTCGCAGCATGCTGTTCTGACAGCACCAGGCCCCCGCCGTGTGGGAAGCACTGAGGTCTTAAAACACACAGGACGTGGTCCTCCAAAGCCCTCCAGTGTCCTCTCTGCCTGCGGCCCGGCCACGGGGCGCTTGCCCCCCGGTGTGCGGAAGAGCCTCCCAAGCACAGGCCCGTGGGGAGGGGTCTGCTCTCCCTCCCCTCAGAAGAGGCCCCGTGGAAGGGCCCACCAGCCGCCTCAGAGCACGGAGGTTCCCTCGAGCCTCCACCCTCACCTCCGTGGAGAGCGCGGCAGGAGGGGCGGGAGTCCAGGTGCCCTCTCCCGGGAGGCAGGAGGCTGGCCCCCGGCGGGCTTGGTTCCCAGGGGCGTAACCCTTCCCCTCAGCTGGCAGCACATGCCCCTCAGTCGCCGAGGCCCCCGTGCCGCTTCTGGGTCCCCGTTCCCGTCTCTGAACCAGCCGTCACGGTGAGCGTGGACTGCACACAGGCCCTCCAGCGGGCTCTGCCCGAGGCCGAGCACGCCACACCACGCGTCTCCGTTTGCACCTGTGAGTGGCATCTGTGAACACACGTGTGGCCGGTTCCCGAGGCAGCCAAGGGCACGACGGTGACGGGAGTGCGGACGTCTTTTAGTGACGGCAGCGCACAGGTGTCAGCAGTGCCACACAGGTGTCAGCAGTGCCACCGTTCTCTTCTCACGGACGGGGCGGCGTTTGCGCGGGCACAGAGGTGTGAACCGGGCTGCACGCGTGTCTTAGTTGCCAGCGTCCACACCTCACAGACCACACGTATGTCCAGCCGTGAGTCCGCTCACACATGTAGCTCGCATTTCAACAAGCGAGCGGTGTGTGCAGTCGGCTGCAGCCCCACCACACGCATGTCTGTGTTCCAGTGAATAACGGTTATTTGAACCTTCGCAGGCCACATGCTTTTATGTGACCGAAGGGCGGCGGCATATTCAGGTGGAAGTCCCCTCCAGGGCACCCCCTCGTTTGCCTCCGACCTGGTTCCATGGACGTGTGCACTTGGAGGCGACGCTCAAGTTCCCCGGGGCAGGTCTTCAGTTCAAGGTCAAGGGCTGCCGCCCCAAGAAACCCGGCCATCTTGTCAGTCCACACTCGCCCTCACGGGGAGACCGGCCGACGGCACGTGGGCGCGGAACCGGCGTGAAGGGGGACAGGCGAGGGGGACGGCAGCTCACCGGCTCCTCTGTCTTTTCCCCTCCAGGGAGAGAAGGGCGCCAGCGGCCTGCTGGGATTCCCCGGCCCGAAGGTCAGTGCGGGGGCTGCCGGGGTGGACGCCGGGGCCCGAGCAGCCCTCTGCTGCTTCGCTCTCTGTGTGGGAGAGAAGACGGAGCGTGTTAGGGGACTGTCCTGTGGGGTTTGGCTCCCAAGCTTGTAGGGACAGAGGAGAGAGCAAGCGGCATAAAAGTCAGCAGCTCTGACTCGCTTTGCTCAGAACCTCCATTTCTCAGTCTGCCAATGTGAGCGAGGAGGGGTCAGCAGACGCAGCCCCCGCCCACAGCCGGTTTGCTGTGGGCTCGGCTCCCGGCGTCTGGCCGTCAGATGGAAGGAGAGGGTCAGGGGCCCGTGGGCCTGTGAGTACAGCATGCCCACAGGCATGGTCAGCGGTCCTCGGAATGACTCTCGTGCTGTGGTTGACTGGGCCCAGGGCTGTGCAGGCGTGGGGCCCGACCCCTGACCCCGGTGGCGGGGGTGGGGAGGGGGAGAGGACAGGGCGGGAGGGACACTGCTGGAGCCCCTTGCAGACAGGCCCGCCCCCACGTCACCGATTCACAGTCCAGCCCATCGCCCTTTAAATCATTAAATCGTCCCAGCCGCTGCGGTGCAGACCCCGAGGGCGCAGCTGTGGTTCCCAGGGGCCCCGTGCACCCAGATACCGCTGGGGCTGAGTCACCAGCCCTGGCCTGGTGTCTCCTGGGTGCCAAAGCCCCTTCTGGGTGTGGGGACATAGCCGTGAATCAGGAGCCCTGTCCCCAGGACTCACAGGCTGGGGGGGGGACGTGAGACAGCAGTGGGGTGCCACAGGGGGAGCCCCGGGCAGAGGGGAGGAGCCCCACAGCTCCCTGGGGAGGGCCCGGGGTGCCTTTCTTTGGGAGGCCTCACACCTCCAGTTCCTGCCTGAGGAGGTCGGGAGACTCTTTCGGTCTGTGCTCCCCAGGGGAGGGCAGGGGTGGCCTCGGTGACCGGCTGCCCCTGGGGCGCCGGGTGCGGCAGGTGGTGGGCAGTCCGGACGGGGAGCCTGTCGGAGCAGCTGTGTGACGTCCATCTCTGGTTTCAACTCCCCAGGGAGATACGGGAGCCACTGGGCCCGCTGGAGCTCCCGGACCCAAGGGAGAGAAAGGCGACTCGGTGAGCGAAGGGCCCCCTCTGCGTGGCTGGGGGTGCCGGCACCCCGCCCCATACGGTGCGGTGCAGGTTCCACTCCGTGGGCGAGCATGGCCCCGGCCCGCTGCTCTGCCCCAGTCCTGCCCCCCCCCCTCCCAGGGGCGTCTGCCCTGCACCCACCCGCTGTCACCCTCCCCGCTCACGCCTGTCTGGCTCCCGTTTCCTCATCCCTCGAGTCAGCCGTGTGCGGCCCCCCAGGGTGGCTCCCGGGTCTGGGCCGCCCCCCACCTCTGTGCTCCCACAGCGCCCCCACTTCCCCGGTCCCGGCATCCGCTGACCCCTGCCGGGCAGTCCACGTGCAGTGCGTGCATAATGGCTCTCATGGTTTGGGGGGTTCTGGGGCAGAGCTGGTGAGAGGGCACCCGCCCTGTCGCCCCTCCCTGGGGTGCGGCCGACATGCTGTCGTGCCTGGGGTGGCCCCGTCAGCCTGTGCTTCTGCTCTCCCCTCCAGGGCCGAGGACCTTTCGTCCATGGAGAGAAGGGAGAGAAGGTAAGCCCCTCCCAGAGCGGGGTGGAGGTCTCAGGTGCGGGGGAGGTGTGCTTGTGTGGCAGGTAAGAATTGTGGAGGGGAGGGGTCTTCCGGTCTCAGCGAGGCCTCACGTTTGTCCTCCCCGGTCACCACCACCGGGGTGAGGCAGGCACCACGGTGGTCAGGTCTCCCTGCAGAGCACAGAGCTGGGCTCAGGGCAGCGGGGAGGTGGAGGGAGGGCTCCCTCCCGAGGGCGCTGGGCGGCGCTCGTAGGACGCTGGACGCAGAGCCACAGAAAGGGGAGGGGCCGGTGCGGAGAGCGTTCGGTGTGGAAACACGCCTAGGCCCCGTGCGCAGTGGCGGGAAGCACGGAAGGGACTGTGCGTGGTCAGACACGTGGAGACGGTTGGAATAGCAGGTGCCGCGTGAATAAGAGGCGGGGAGGGGGAGCCCAGAGGGGTTTGGGGGACAGTCAGAGACCGGCGGGCGCAGAAGTTCAAGGGGCGGTGACGCGGGGCAGAGCGGCGGGTGGTGGCAGGGCCGGGCAGGCAGCGGGCGGAGGGGACTCGGAGGGAGGCCTGTGACTGTCCTCCCCGGATGCAGGTGCTGTCTCTTCTTGACCTCCGCCGTAACACAGGCTGGGGCTGCCCGGAGCCTGGGGCGTGGGGGCTCCTTCTGACGAGGAGAGCTTCCTGGCGGGGTTCGCCCGTAAGGAGAAATAAAAAGCCATTTTCCTCTCCCACCGGCTATTAAAAACGTATCTCCTGTGTCCCAGCCGAGGCAGCCCCAGCCCTAGAATGCGCGTCTGTGTTGACGATCCATCGCACCTGAGTCTGTGCGCCTGCCGGCCCGGAGTGCGGCCCCCGGGGGCGGCGTTGCTCGGAGGGAGCGCACGCCCGCCCCTCGCAGAGAGCTGCGGTGTGAGCCGGGGCCGCCGGTGTGAAACCACTGGGGGCACAGCTCTCGCAGGCCAGCCCCTTCCCGCCCCGCAGTTCCCTTTCACTCCGTGTGTGTGCACGCCCAGGGATAAAGCACAGGCGCGCATGAGTTCCTCCCTGTGCGGTCCGGGGTGCTCTGGGAGCAGGCTGGGTACAGCCTCGACGCTCTGCCCAGGGCCCAGGGGAAAGGGAGCTGACCGGCGCTGCCGCCGGGGCTGCAAAGCCACAGACGGCTAACGGGGGGCGTGGAAGACTCGCTGCGAGGTGTCCATGCAGCACGGCCCCCGTCGCGTGTACACGTGTGGGCAGGAGACAGAGAGAGACATTCTGGAGGCAAAACTCCCCCATGCACCGCCGGTTTTCTGTGGGTGTTGGAGTTGTGGGTGCCTTCACTTCCCCATTGTATTTCTTCTTGTCTTCACTCACTCCTCACAGACGTCTCTGTATCCCACCCCTGCGAGTAGCACCGACCCCCCATCCCCCATCCCCCACCCCCACGAGAAGGCAGAGCAGCTCGAGGGAGCCGGACATGCAGTGCGGCTCGAGCTTTCCTCCTGGCCAGCCTGCTCCAGTAACTTTGCCGTTGGTTCGAGTCTGGGTCTCCTGGTACCCAGCCTGGGGGCGATGGCGGGCGCCCTGTGCCTCCTTTTTGGTTCAGAAGCACGGTGCCTAGAGCCCCGTGTTCAAACTCGGCACCTGCCTTTAATCTCGCTAGCACGCTCGGTCCGTGGGGGCCCAGAACCAGGGCACAGGGAGTTAGCGGGAGACCCAGAAGACCCTCTGTGTCAGGCACCAGGTCTGCGCAGTGCTTGCTGGGCAGCGCCAACATGCAGCTCCTCTGACTGAGGGGTTGGTGCCACCGGGCAGGGACGGACGGGCTTCTCGCCTCCCGTGAGCTCCAGGCGCATCTCTGCCTCTGTGTTCTGACCAAAAGTTGGGGGTGCAGCCTGGAGGCCCCTCCCTGGGGCCGCAGCCCTGCCTGTGCTCCGTAGGGGAAACCTGATGCTGGGGGGGCACCACTGCAGCCGGCAGACCCCACACACTCCGCGCTGCCGGCAGGAGAGAGGGCGGCCGGGCCGACCCGGGCCCTCCTGCTCTGTCCTCGGTTGACGTTCTCTGCAGCTGGGCATTCGGAGCCGAGTCTGAGTCTCGTTCTGCCACAGAGGAGCCGCCGTGTGATGCGGGGTGAGTCACCGGCCTCTCCGAGCCTGTGCCTTCTCGTGAGCAAGACCGAGGGGGGGGGACGCGATGGTGCGTGAAGGCCCTGGCGGGCACCGCCCGTGTCCTTGGGGCTCCTCCGCGTCTGAGGAGGGGAGGCCCGGCGGGCCGAGGGGACCGGTTGGGTCCGCAGGGGGGCGAAGGTCACGGGTGACCGTGGCAGGTGAACAGGGCTTGACAGCTGGCTTCTTGGCTGGAACGTTCTCTCCCAAGGCATCTGCAGGGGCTGGGGGTGGGGGTGGGGTGGATTGGAGGGCGGAGCTGAAGGGCCCCGTGTCAGGTGACTCAGATTCCGGCTGTGGTCCCCTGTCGTTTCGGGGCTGTAATTCACCATCGCGAGGCCCAGGCCCTGGGCGAGGTGTGTCTCGTCCTGGAGACCGCGCTCCGGGGCAGGCGCTACTGCGCCCACTTCTCAGATGAGCAGAGTGTGGCTCAGAGGTCACGTGACCTGCCCGCCCAGGCGGCCGCTGCGCGGTCACACAGGTGGCTAGGAGACGCCTCACTGGGGGCCGCTGAAAGGGAGCTATTCCTGCAGTAAACAGGTCGCGTCACCCTGCCCCACAGCGGAGCAAACCGAGGCTCCGAGAAGGTGCCGGAGGGACTCGGCCTCCCGGCCGGCCGTGCCAGGCCCCTGCCGCGCCCCCAGGGTCGCCTCTCCCCCGACCGGAAGTCGGTCCCCGCGCTGGGGCCTGTTCTGCCCCAGGTCCACCGTGGGGCTCCTGAGCGGCTCTCCCTCGCGCCTCCACGTATGGGAACGTAGACTACGGGAAAGCTGCCCTCGGCCCAGGCGTGGAGGGCGTGGAGGGCGTGGAAGGTGAGGGGCGGCGGGCGGGAGGGACCCTCCTTCCAAGTGCCGGGGAGACGGCGGCGGCACTCAGTGGGTGTGTGCCCGATGGGAGAGGGGGTGGGTGGCTTAAAGCGTCCCCCCTCACCCAGGGCCCAGGGCCGGCGGGGTTCCGTGGAGGGGGCGCACACTGCCGCCTGCCCACCGGGCCAGCTTCGCCGTCAGGCTCCCTGGGGTTCACCGTGGGTCCCTCCCTGGGCTGCGCTGTGCCTTGCTTTCCGTTCCCGAACAGGGGGGACGGACAACAGCAGCTCCTGCCGCACAGGGGGAAAGGGCGTGACTCCGAGCCCGTCCCAGCAGATGGGGTCCCGGGACAGGGCGCTCTGCCTCGGAGCTTCTGTCCTGGGGGCTTGGAGCCCTTCGGAGGGGTGGGCGGGGGAAGGGAACGGGGGAAGGGAGCAGGGGGTGGGCAGGGGGATGGATGACCTCCGTGGCCCTCCCTCCCTTGGCTCTTCCCTGATGAGAAGATTCACGCCCGCTGCCAGGACGTGGATGGAGGTTCTGTGGGTGGGCGCTGGGTCCGTGGTACTCCGTGGACGCGTGGTCCATGAGCCCCTCGGGTAGAAAAAGGTTTAGAAGCAATGAAAACAAGGCCAAGGTGTGCCGGTGCATCTTGAGGCTCCTTCTGCTCTGGGTGGCCCGAGCCTTCATGGGGGTGGGGTGGGGGGAGGGGGGGAAGCCTGCAGCCGCTGGACCCACAGCGCCCTCTGGTGCCGGGAAGCCAGAGCACCGGCTCCCGTTCTGCTGGGCAGGCCTGCTGCCCTGTGACGTGGGCCTGGGGAGATCTCTGCCCTCCGTTCTGTCGGGGGTAGGCCCCCTTTCCTGGCCTCGGGGTGGAAGGAGGAAAAGGCAGCCTTGGTTTTGGGCTCAGACGGGGCTCCCGTGATGGGGAGAAGGCAGGTTTGGGGAGTGGGGCCACGAGGTCTGCCCGCCCGGGCCGCGGTGGGGAGTGCAGGGGGCCGATGACGCCCATGACAGCACCTGTCCCTGGCACGGGGTGGGCGCACGCAGACACCTCTCCCTTGTCTTTGTTCCCCTCCGTTCCCAGCTAGAAGCTAAAATCTGCAAGAGTGACGTGTGCTCCCTCGATGCACAGCATTTACCCACTTAGTACACGGCAGAGGGCGGCGGTCTCTCGGGGCTCTGGAGCCGGGGCGGGCCGCTCCAGGCTCACTCGCCAATCCTGAGGGGGAGGTGGGTGTGCAAATTCCGGTCATGCGGTCATCTCTTAAGAGTGTGATTCTTCTCACTAGTCCTCCAGCGAGTCAGCTTGTGCCGCCTCTGTCCCCTGCACTGTTACACATCCAGGGGGTGACGGCTGTCAGGAGACCCTGCCCTGGCTGCAAGGTGTGGGGGACAGAGGAGCCGACGGTGGTGATGTTAGCAGAGCACTTTGAGGGGTTCCTGGGACCCCCCGAGTTAACCATGGGAGGTGCTGAGAAAGTGAACCCCAGACGTGTCTGGGGCACAGCTCAGATGAGGGAAAGGCAGGAGCAGAGCGGCCACAGCAGCCTGCAGCCCGCGTGCGTCCCCTTAGCACACACGGCGCAGTGAGGATGGGCCGACCCAGTGGAAGAGGGCGCTGCACCCAGCAGACGGACACGGGCGGGGACCGGAGAGACCTCGTACTATGGACACGCGCACACAGCGTCATGTGGGTGGAGCCGTGGACCAGGACCTTGCGCATGTCCTAACACGGAAAAGGGCACCTGCACCGTGTAGACACCCTGCATGTCAGGCTATGGGATTGGGGATGTTTCTGTACATTGCTAATTGTTCTGCGTGGTGCTGCAGTATCGGGACATCTTAGACATTTAGCCAGAGAATGGGTCTTAATGTTGATATAATGAAAACCCTTTTATGTGTAGTGTATCCGTCATTGTTCAGGGGAGACACCCCGAAGTGGCATGCTTTGGAGGGAAAAGTCCCCTCTCCCAGCACGGTGGGGTGAGGGCTGGGGGTTCCAGAGGGCAGAGCACGGCAGTGGCTGAGGGCCCGGCCTGCCGTGGATCCCTGGAGCAGTCCCGTCGATTCCCGGGGCCCCGTCTCCTCACCGGGAACTGAAGACGACAGAAACGACAGTGCGCTCTCGTGGGGCTGCGTGAGGGGGGCACGGGTGTGTCTGTGGGAGAATGAGCAGGGCCCCTGGTACACAGCGACTTCAGAAAGTGCCGGCGAGCGCCCGCTCTGAGCCCTCCGGGTGCTGGGTCCTACGTGCCCTGACTCAGGCACGTCTTCTAAGCTCGCTCCCACCCAGCGAACGGGGTGCTTCCGCCTGGAAGTCTGGAGCCCTGGGCCCGAGGCTGGGCGGGGCCGTGCCGGAAAGCTCTGCTCTGCGCTGCCGTGAAGCAGGCGGTTCCGGCGGGGTCCTGGTGAGTGACGTGGCTGGGTGGCGTCTCGGCTCACCCAGGCCAGCACCTCCAGCAGCTCAGCCACAGGAAGCAGCGTGTCCCAGCCCTCTTGGTCTTCTTTAAGAAAGCAGCGAGGATTAACATTACATCTGGGTCAGGATGGAGAAGGAGGCCTTCAGGCCGGGACTGGCTGAGACCAGGGCAGGGAGGGGGGCACGGCCGTGTACGGAGGAGACTCAGTTTCCCTGGAGTGGGAAGGAACAGAGCACGGGGTCGGCAGAGGGCTCTCCACCCCGCCCCCCCCCCGAAGTCTGCGCACACCCCACAGATGCTGCAGGCCCTGGAGGGCCGCGGGACGAAATGGGGGCACTGTGTCCCCTAGAGCCGTGCTGGGTCAGCAGCTCCTCACTCAGCGCTGGCCAGAGGGGAAACCCCCCAGCACAGCAGCCACCGAAAAGCCCTGTCCCAAGCACTTTCCCAGAAACCCACATGGCAGAAAACAAAGCTTCCCGTGGATTCCGAGCTCAGATTTCACAGCGAGGTGCACCAGCAAAAATATGCCAGCAAACGGAGGAGACTCAGCTGAATTTTCCGGGCTGGTCGTCCACTCAGCTGCGGATGGAATTTTAGGTCACCCAGCCGCCACTTCCTTGTCGTTCACGGTTTTCTCCAATTTTTGCCGGAACCTTAAAGCCAGCAGGGGGACGAGCTGGTGACAGTGAAGTCTGAACCGGGCACAGAGCCCAGGCTGTTCTGACTTCCAGGATGCTGCCTTCTGGAAACTTCCCTGGGTGTCCTGGGGAGGCTGCCCAAGCCTCCAGCAGGCGCCCAAGAGTTACCAAGTCCTCGCGCAGGAGGGGCCTGTGGTCGGCTCTCCATGAAGCTGAAGCGATCAGGGGCCCGTTGGGACACTGAGGAAAGAGAGGCCCGGGCCACCGTGATGGCGTCAGGGAGGGCAGCTAAGGGGCCAGGCCCCCCATTCGTTCCAAGCTCCTGAGGAGGCCGGCGCTTCGTTTTCTGACTCGGAGTGGGACCGAGCAGGGTCCTCCATGGCGCTGTGGGCCGGGCAGCGGCTTGAGGGGCCCTGGGGACCCACCAGCCAGAAGCTACACCCAGCACTAGGTCCGAGCACCTGGCTGGAAACATGTGAATTTTGTGTTACCTTGAAATGCTGCTCCCACCACGCCATTTTCTACCCGCCACCACTCAGCCTCTTGGTGTCCGTGGGCCCATGAACTTGGGGTTGTTCGGCGTGCAGCCCTTCCATCTGCCATGAGGGGGCCCCAGTGGCCCTGCCCTGGGATGTCCCCCGAGGGTTCTGGGTTTACCTTCCCCGGGGACCCCTCTGGGTGTTCCTGCGTCCCTGTCGGGGGCTTCCCCGCCTTGCACGTCCGCCACCTCTCAGCCTGTTGAAACCCCAGGGGTGCTTCCCGCCCTCCAACCTTTGGGGGGCCCTACGTGGAGCGGGTGGTTCCGAGGGCACCGTCTCAGGCGTCCCTCCCAGGCGTGCAGGCGGGAGGCGCTGCCTGCCCGGCCCCCCCGGTCTGGGGCCAGGCACTGTGCTAGAGGGCCGGCTCTGGACAGCAAGGTGAGGGTCCGGGAGGACGATTCACTGAGCGGTCTGCACCGGAACGAAAGGTGGGGCGAGGGGACGAGGAGGCGTCTGGAAAACAGCCCCTCTGGCTGCTGCGTAGCTAACAGGGCAGGGCGGCTGGCAGCTGGAAGTGAGGCTCCCGCCCAGCCCTGCTCTGGACCAGCCCTGTCTGAGCGCATGGCAGGCCTCCCCCGCCCCCCTCCCCCCATACAGCCGCCACGGCAGTGCCTGGGCCCTGCGGCAGGGGACAGTCCACTCTGTTCTCGCGGGGACGCTGCTCTGATGCCCGCAGGGCAGGCATACCTTGTCCCGCCACCAGAGCGGGGACCTTTGGTGTCCTCTCCGGCGGGGGGGCTCCGGCTGAAACTGTGCGGAGAGGCGAGTTCGAGGAGGCATCAGAACGGGACCGGGGAGGTGGCTGGGGAGGGAGAGGGGGCTTTCGACAGACAGACGTTCCCCCTTGGAGCTGCCTCCGGGGCAGTGATGCCAAAGGTCTCCGGGGCCTGCAAGGGGCTTCTGCCGCTGGGGTCTCTGGGCTAAGCGACGTGGGTGTATGTGCCGTAGCGAGTCAGGATGGGCACACTTCTGTCCCGCCGATCCTCTCTGGAAGGGCAGGCTGGGAGCATTTGCGGCAGCAGCTGCCCGGCCCCAGCGGCCAGCCCTGGGTGATCTTCCCTAGGATGGCAGAGTGACTTTGCCGCAGAGGAAAGGACCGTGACGTCGGCCTGGGACTGACCTCTCGATATGCGCCAGGCTGTTCAGTCCCAGAGGGTCAGCCGCTGCAGCCCCTTCCGAGAGCCCGGGGCATGTCCGGGGTCACAGCACTGGCCAGGAAGGGCCGCGTCTGCCTGTCGGACTCTGCGTGCCCACTCCCAGCCAGCTGCACCACCGCGCCGCTCATCGCCGCGAGCCCTCGGCCCTGGGGACCACCTCCCTGTGGGAGCCAGCCGGTTCCATCTCCCTGAGGGGCCTCGGAGCCATAGAGCACACGCCCGTGTACGTGTTTGTGCGTGCGGAACTTCCCAGGTCTGTTCACGCCCGCCGGCTCTGGGCCCCCTTCCTCTGTGTGCGCTGGCCCCCTTGGCCGGTCTCCTATTCTTAGCCCGTGCACTAATGCGCATTATTCACGGTTATCGCGTCGGGTAACTGTGGTTGCGGGCCTTCTATTTTTACAATAATTAAAGGGTGTCGGGGGAGTAAGTTCGCTGCCCACGTGCCCTCAAATAGCCTTGTAGTTGGGGGCCCAGAGCTGGGAGGTGGGCGGAGGTGCCGCACCCCCTGTCCGTGGTGCTGAAGGCCACGCCGGGCTAGTTCTGAGGTCACAGAGCCCCCAGCCCCCGCAGGGCGGGGGTAGGAAAGCCGGCCTTTTCCCCAGCGCGGCCTGACACTCAGAGGTCTACCCAGTCTCCCAGCCCGGACCCGGGACCGAGGAGGGCTGCACCCAGGAGGGTTAGAGCCGGGGAGGCGAGCACACATGCTGGACCACCGGACCGGGAGGGCTGGGGGTGCCCAGGGCGTGGGCCCCAGACCCGGCCGGGCTGCGTCAGATCCTGCTCCGCCCCCGTCCCCGCCGTGTGACCCTGTGCAGCCACGCCACCCCTGTCACCCTCGCCCCTCGCGTCTGCAAAGCGGCTACCGTCACCGCAGCTGCCTCGCAGGGTGGAGTGAGCTAATGAACACAAATGAGTCATGTTTGTAAAAATCGCTCATACGTGTTAAGTGTAATTACCATTACGGCAGCATGGGCTCTGTTTTTTATTCAGCAAATGATGTCGTCTGTGTCCCCCGCGTCAGTGAGGCCATCGCCCCAGGGGCAGCTGCCAGCTGCGAGGTGCCCAGGATCCCTGGCCCCCCGGGGAGGAAGTTAACCCCTGAAGCCTCAGGAAGCGGGGTGGGGGGGTGTTGTTGGAAAGTGTGCTCCTGGTGGGCTGCCTTATGGGGGGAGGGGTCCTGTCCTTCCTGCAGTTCATCCAAAACAGTCCACGGAGCGGCAAAGAGGAGAGCAGAGCAGAGAGGCCCCCCCGGCACCCCAAGTGAGGCTGTCTGCCGGGATTCGCCCACTTGCCCTTCAGTTTTGGGGGTACCTGTTGTCGTCCTCATGTTCAAGCTCGCTGGCCACGGGGCCGGGAGCGAGTGAGTTCGCCCTCTCCGCGGCCAAGCCCGGAGCCGGGCGCTGTGGTCGGACACCTCGTTGGCATCCCCCAGCGCTCAGGTGTGGCTCTCACGCTGCGACCCGGTGTCCAAATCTCCTGGAGAGTTTGTCAGGCCAGCTTGCCGCACCCCCTGCCCCGTGTCTGATTTGGGGGGCTGGCTGGTTTCTGGGGGAGCCCAGGTGATGCGGGCGCTGCAGGTGCCAGGGCCGCCGCTGCCCAGGGGGCTGCTCAGATCCGGCCTGGAGGACCTGCCCCGGCCCCCACCGCTGCCTGAGGGGAACACTAATGTGTTGCACCTTCCGTTTCTCTGCCAACACCCAGACAAGGGCCTCGTAGTTAATTCACCGAAGGAACAGGAGAAACGCCTGCTCCCTCTTTTCTCCGTGTTTTGCCCAGTGAGGGAACCCCATGGTTCCTGGGCCTCTCCTGCTGGCGCCTGGGCAGGCCCCTCCTGCCCGAGGCCCTGGGCCAGGTGCCCAACCTCCCTATGAGGTTGTGGGGGCAGCAGGTGGGGTTGGGGGCAGGAAGGTGAGAGCTGTGATGGGAATCCGGGCCCAGCCCGGGAGTCCCTGCTGCCAGTGTCAGTGGGGGCTGCCCCTCCCCCAGCCCCAGCTCCATCGGTAGCAGGTGGCAGGTGCGTCACCCCTCGTCGTCCTCTGGCCCCGGTGGTTTGCCATCCACAGGGGAGGAACGGCAGGACTCAACGCCGGCGTCCAGTCTCCCCGGATGCAGAGCGCTTCCTCCAGCCGGTCTCGGGGCCTCTCCCCAGCCGCCCGGGCCAGACACCACTACTCCTGGCGTCCCAGAGACCCCGGGTTCCTGGGGCTTTGTTCCTGGGGGTTCATATCCCCAGAGCTCATGTTACTGTCGGAGGGTCCCCCATTGTCCCCCCACAAGTCCACAGGGCTCAGGAAGGGACTGAGTGCACAGGGCATGGCGGGCAGGGGAGTGCAGGGTCGCCAACGCCCGGGTGTGTGACAGCTGTGGGCGGAGGGAAGGTTCCGGAACTCTCTGGGGCTCCCTCTGGCATGGTAGTGGGGCTCCTGCCCGGGTCCCTGTATGAGACCGTCCCGGGAGCCCCAGGGCCCTGCCCTAAGACTGCCCTCCCCCCCCTGACCAGTGGTGGCAGGGTGTCCCCACCCACAGCAGCGGGAGTGACACTGGCTGTGTGAGGACCTGCCGTCTCACCCGGGTGACCGGCCCCCGGGGCGAGCGCTGTGTTCCCTCTGAGGGGTCCTCGCTCTCCGGGACGGCCCCCGCTGTGGGGGACGCTCGAATGTGGCGCCAGCGGTGGGGAAGTGGCACTGAGCAGGGGGTGTCGCTGCCACGCCATCTGCTCAGGTCAGCGCAGGGTGGGGCTGGGGTTGACGTGGGCCTTGGACACCGGTGGGGCGGCTGGAGGCTGAGCCTCCCACTCCCGGGCCCCGGCGCTCCGGCTCAGTGCCCAGCTCCCGCCTCCCGTGGGGCAGGAGGTGACACTCCACAACCTGCCCAGGGGAGTGGGGCTGCTGAGGCTGCAGGGGAGGAGCCCCCCGGGGAGGGCGAGCGGGGGGGGGGGGCTGGACGCTCAGGCATCTGCCAGCCCAGCCCGCCTCACCGGCCACGCGGACCACCGGTGGCCCTGGGAGAGTCCCGGTGCCTGTGCCTGCCGCAGGCTCTGTGTGACGCGGGGATGGAGACGCAGCCTGTGGGACTGCCGAGCGCCGGTGCCCGGTTGTGAGGCGGGCCGCGCCGCCCAGGGCGGTGGACGCCTGGAGAGGCAGGCTCCGGGGCCCGGAGTCCGCTCGCCATGCACACGCCGTGCCCCTGGGCGAGCTGGAGAGCTAGCTCTGTGGGTCCGTTCCCTGGCCCGCGGAGGGTGGAGAACGGCCGGGTCTCGCCTTCGGAGCCCTGGTGGGGCGCAGTGGAATGTGCCGACGGGGGGCAGGGCTCGGTGGGGAGAGACCATGGCACCGTGGGCAGTGTCAGCGTCACCATCGTCACCATCATGTCCCTGTCATGGTTTGTGGGCATTGCTGTGCCATCACTCTTACCTGCCACCGTTACTGCTGACGCTGCCCCCACCGTGTGCGGTCGCAGGGCGGGACCTCAGAGACCACTGCCCTCCACCCCGGTTACCGCCCCCACCCTCTGGGTGACTGAGTTTCCAAAGAGCCGGCGGGGGACGGGGGGTCCATCCCTCTGCTGACGTGAGTGGGGGCTGAGAACCGCCCGCCCCGGCTGCCCCCTCTCAAGAGGATGGCGGTGGTGGTTCGACCCCAGGAAATACCCCTCGGACTGCCCCCACGCATGCCAAAGACACCCCGCCATGGAAAACCGCAGGCCCCTAGCCCGGATCAGCCCTTCCTGCCGTGGAACGTCCCCGGGGGGACTGGCGAGGGCCGACGAGAGTGTCCTCCCTCCGGACATCCCGCCCGAGGGTGGTGCTTGCCCATCAGCCCCTGTGCTCTCGCCCTGTGGGCGAGGCGGACTCCTCTCCCTGGTTCTCTGGGACCCTGCCCATGGCGGCCTGGCCCCCCTCCCCCCACGAGTGCATCAGTCTGCTCTGTGTCACATGGGAAAGGGACAGGGCGGCGGGATCCTCGATTTGAATCAAGCCGGCCTGGAACTCACTCATGCCCCCGTGGTTAAGTTGCCCCTGGGCCCTCTCCGGGGAAGCTCCCTCTGGGGGCCGGGAGGGGAGCAGCCAGGCCCACGTCCCCTGGACCCCCACAGCTGCCCCGTGCTGTGCTTGTCCCCAGCGCCGCTGTGTGACTCCTTCTGATGGCGTTTGCCCCAGCAAACCGTAAAAAACTAAGCCCCTGTCCTAGCCCAGTGGTTCCCGCCCAGGGGCAGCTTTGCCTGCAGGGCCAGTGGCAGTTCCTGGGGACACTTCTGGTCGTCACAACGAGGGGTGCGGCTGCTGGCCACCCTACAGTGGGAGGGCAGCCCTCGGCAAAGAGTCGTCCTGCCCAATGGCCATCGGCCCCAGTTCTGCCATCTGTGTGTGCGTGTGTGCGGCACTGAGCTAGGAGGGAAGCGGCCGCACTGTGCGTGGCGCAGGGATGTGGGCGGGGCTTCTCGCTGTCAGGTGCGCTCAGATGCCTGGGGTCTTGTTAGCACCTGAGCCCGACACGGTAGGGCTCTGGTGCGGCCTGAGAATCTGCATTCCTCTCACCGTCCGGGTGGAGCCCATGTCCAGGCGGCTGGGCCTCCCTCTGAGCAGCAGAATCTGGGCCACCACCCAGCCTGGCCTGTCCCCACGGCGCCGGCCTGCCGGGGGCCTGTTCCCGAACCAATGGCTGCTCTCTTTCTGTCGCCCTAGGGTTCCCTGGGCCCACCCGGCCTCCC
This sequence comes from Phyllostomus hastatus, assembly GCF_019186645.2. NCBI lineage: Eukaryota > Metazoa > Chordata > Mammalia > Chiroptera > Phyllostomidae > Phyllostomus > Phyllostomus hastatus. The sequence goes on along the minus strand of NW_025334017.1, from coordinate 46,949,898 downwards.
TGGGAGAGACGGCAGCAAAGGCGTGCGGGTACGTGTGCTCCCACCACCCTTCCCGCGAGGCAGCGCCGGGCCCAGGGGCCGGCCAGAGCCCGCTGGCCCCCTCAGGGGCAGCCAGGCCCAGGCCCAGGCCCAAGCTGGGGGCTCGCTTGTGTGAGCAGCTCCCAGGCCCCCGAGGTCGGCCTCACAGTGATCACTCCCCCTGCAGCTGAGGCCCCCGGGCGTCATCTGTGTGTCCCCAGAAGCTGCGTCTCGGTCAGGCGACAGGCAGTTCAGTACAGGTGGTCTCCTGGTCCCCAGGGCCCTGACTTGGGACCAAGTCACAGTCCAAGGCTAAGGACTCACCCACCACCCCAGTTTGTTGCTCCAGGAGCTGGGGTGGGCCCTTGGGCGGTGACCGTGTCCTGCTCTGTGTGCAGGGGGAGCCTGGAGAGCCGGGGCTGCCGGGTGAGGTGGGCATGCGGGTAAGTGTCACCTCCAGCTGCGTTCTGCTCGTGTCCCCAGGGGACAGGTCTGGGTGCAGAGCCGGCTGCTTTAGGGGTAGGGGGGACGCCCCCACACACCCCTACCTAACCTCGTGTCGCTGCATGCTGCTTGGGTGTGTGTCTGTTTAATTTCCCCTAAATTCTAACAGAAGTGAATCCTGCCATATTCTGTGTGTGTGCTTTTCGGGCACTGGGTGGGGGGGACAGGGACCCCTTTCCACCCCAGCCCGGAGAGCCTCCCCCCACTCTCCTCATCGAGGGAGGCTCGCCGTTCCACGGCGTGGCTGCTCCCTAACTTGCTCAGCTCCCCGACCCCCGGCCCCGAGGTGGGGTCCAGTGTCACTGGTTTTTCACCGGAGTGAGCGAAGCATCGAGTGCACGTGCCTGAGTGTGTCTCCGTGGGTATGACTGCGTTTTCCTTTCAGCAGGACAGACGGCAAAAAGTTGGCATTCCTTTGCCTGGCTGAAGAAATGCACGTGTTAATTTTAATAGCTTTTAACAGATGCTGCCAAATGAATTGCTTAAAAGCTGCAGCAGTTCATGGTCCCAGCCACAGGGGCCCTCCGGGCTCCGTGGAGGGTTGCCGGGCGTGGTCAGGGCCTGTCCAGGCTCGGGCCCCGGGGCTGGGTTCGAACCCCGAGCTGCAGGCAGAGTCACGCTGATTGGCAGCTGTGTGCCTGTCCTGGCCAGGTCACCGCACAAGGGGCGTAGGTCAGGGGACAAGGGGCACAGGGCAGGGACCCGTGGGCATGGAATCGTGGCGCTGGCCTCCTCAGAGCTCAGAGCCGGCCCTCTGCTAGCCCGCCCTTGAAGTTGAGCAGATCAGGGGTGGGTCCTGGCTCCACCAGGCAGGGGATGGCGTGGGTCTCAGTTGAGACGGCAGTGGCGGTGGGGCCTCTCCGGGCAACCTCGTGGAGCAGTGTGGCTGCACGTCTCGGGTGACGGGTGACAGGCAGCGGGTGCTGCCTCACGCCTGGTGCTGACGGAGTGTCGCCTCTGCTCCCACCTCTCCGCCCCGTTCCACCTCCTTGTGAACGCGGCTCTGCAGGGACCCCACGGACCGCCTGGGCTGCCCGGGCCCCCTGGACACGTCGGAGCTCCCGTGAGTATGGGCGTTTGTCTGGAGGGGCCCTGGGCCCTTGTCCAGGGGCGGGGCCCAGTCTGTGTGTGACAGGTCCCCCCGCCCCCACACATCCATCCACAGAGGATCTGCTGTCTTGCACCTGTCGATGGCAGTGGGGTGGTGGTGGCCGGACGGCAGGCTCTGGCTGGCAGTGGGGACTGACCCTGAAGCCACGTTCCTGTCCTTGGCACACTGAACTCAGGGGCCGGTGGGGGGTCTTCCTGTCTAGCCAGGAGGCCCTGGGTCACCTGGACCAGGGGACGAGCCCGGAGAGCTCACCTGCACCTTGGCAGGGGCCAAGCTGGGCAGCCAGGCCCGAGGGAGGACAGCAGCCCAGTGTGCACAGGCAGGCTTCCTGGGGGGCCCCTCACCAGTGTCCCTGGCAGCCTGTACACGGGCCACTGCCGGCGGCCCGCGGTGAGGACGAAGAGGCTGGCCGAGATGCTGACTCCGACCTTCCCTCTCCCCCAGGGTCTCCAAGGAGAGCGAGGGGAGCGGGGGGCCCGCGGAGAGAAGGTAGGTACAGTCAGCTTTCTGTGGAGACAGGAAGCAGGTTCCCCGGGCCCGTCCGCCCTGTGCTGGTTTGTGTGTGCACACGTGTGCTCGTGTGTGCGTGTATGCCCATGCCTGCCTGTGCAGCGAGTGTACATACTGGAGTGTGTGTGTGGTGTGTGCATGGCAAGTGTGTGTGCCCACGTGCATGCACCCCAGGTGAGGTCCGGGAGAGGAGCTCAGCCCGTGTCCCTCCGGGCGCCCTCACCACTAGGGGGAGCTGTACCCATTGCAGGAGGCTACGAGGGGCATTAGATGAGTTCACCTTCGAGAGCCCTTGAACCGCGCTGAGCAGCACGCGCCCCCCATGCAGGAGGTGGGAAGACAGACAGAGAGAGGGGAGGCACGAGCCTGGGCTCCGCGGGCTCAGCTCGGGGTGCGATTTCTGACTCCGGCGCTGACTTTCTGGGCGGCTCCGGGACAGCTGGTCCCTTCTCTGCACCCCCGTGTCCCCATCTGTCGGAGGAGCCCGGGCTGTGTGAAGCCTCAGGCTCCTTCCCAGTCCTTGCATCCGATGGCCCTGAAACAGCCGATTGCACCACGCACCTGACTTCTTGCATCAGCAGGAAGGAAGTTTCCATTGCCCTGCAGGACTGGCCCGTCCAGCTGCCCGGCCTCGGCCGGCGTGGAGCCGGGCCAGAGCGAGCCGCCACCCTCCGTCAGCAAGGCCAGTGCCCGCTGCCCGGCGTTCTCTGTGAGGGGTGCGGCCCTGGCTCTGGGCATTTTCCGGAAGGTGCCTTGGGGGCGCAGCGGGGTGTGCAGGCTCTGCGGGCAGGAGGACCTCCTGGTGATGGAGGGGCAGTGGGACCCGCGTGGGCTGTGCAGGCACCACTGAACATGGGACCAAGGCACACTGTAAGGGGATCTAGTCAGTCACACAGAGGGATCCCCTCGCTGTGGGGCCAGACTCGGGCACAGCAGGCCCAGCTCCATCCGAGAACGCGCTCCCAGGACCACGTGGAGGGGCGGTGACAGCCGAGCTCCTGGGCCCCAGACAGTTTCCCAGGGGTCCCACCCCGGCGGCCCTAGCAAAGCTGCATCAGCAGCAGCAGACCTGCCCCGAGGCCCCGCCTCTCCCAGCTCTCGGGCTGCACCCAGGCTTCCAGACTCGCTGACATTTAGGGTGACGCTGGCTGCCTCCAGAAGTGAAGCCGGCTGTGAAAGCAGACCCAGGACTGTCACCCTCAATGCACGTTGTTCTGGAAGGGTGGGTGGGGCCGCCCACCAGGCTGGACTGCATTCCGGTATTGGTTTGAATCCCCGCCGTGTGCGGGGCCCACCGAGGTGCGCTCATGCCCTCATCTGGCAAACCTTTCTGGAGCCAGCGGCGTGGAAGAAGCACGCCGCACAGCCTCCCACGGGGAATGTGTCCACCAACACCCAGCGCTCAGAGTTCTCCAGGCAATCAGCCCAGAAGACAGGCTGTAAGTGGGGTGCGTGCGCCCTCTGCTGTCGGGACTCGGCGCCGCAGCACGGGGAGCGGAGCTGAGCGGAGGGATCCAGAGGGCGAATGCGCGAGGATGACGCCCTTGATCTCTGAGACCTGCCGCCCTTCCTGAAGCCAGGGGCCACCTGTCCTGGGGTTGATGCGAGTTTTAAAGGTCACTCCTCTCTCTGCACCTGGTACCGGAAGGTGCTCTGGCCCAGGAGAGCGTTTCACTGGGATTGCACACACACCTCCCAGCAACGGGGGCACGCGACGGGCAGGGGAGGTCTTAGCGATCCTGTGCGGCAGCCAGCCGCCGGTTTTCTTGTCCTGCGTCTTATTACTGCCCCCGCGGCGAGGAAACGAGTACCGGCGAGGTCTCAGTCTCTGCAGCCGGCAGCCGGCGCTCAGTGAGTCGGAGGCGGGCTCAGGCCTCCGGACCGCTGGCCCGGTCTGTGCGCTCTAGGCCCTCGGGTGCCCCGGCCCACGCCCTTCCTCTCCCGCGACGCTCCCCTCTTGCTGGCCCCTTTCAGCTGATGGATGCCGCTCCTTTCCCGAGTTCCACTCTCGGCCACTCTCGGCTACTCTCGGCTCCGCGTGGTCGGGTTTCAATAGGCACTGTCTAAGCCTCCCCACGTGTCCGCTCGCTCGCTCGCCCTCACAGCAGCCTTCTCTGCAGACGGGAAACCGAGTCGTCGGCCCAGGCCACGCAGCTGGAGAGAGGACAGCCAGGCTTTCAGTCTGGTGAGGGTGACCGCTGGTCCCTGCCCCCCGCCGCCCCCAGGAGCCCCGGCTGCCGCTCGGCCGGTGCCGGGAGCCAGGCTGGTGGCCCGTCGTCCAGGCCTTGTCCTCTGCCACGCTTGCGTGGTCAGTGCAGCGGCGACAGTTCCTGACACAGACAAACAGCAGCGGAGGAAAACTGGGCGTCAAGCCTTTGGGGGAAACACACTCTCTCTGGTGTGACCGCTCACCCGGCTCTTCCTTACGGCTCTGCCCACGCCCCGGCAGGCGGTTCAGCCAGCGGGAGACCCTGCTGTGTGGGCCCCCGCCTCCCTTCTTCTCTCTGTCTCTGCCCTCTCTCGGGCACCCACCTTCCCCTGCCCGTCTCTTGCTCCCCCTTCCCCCGCTCACGAAAAGCCAGGTCTGCCGGCACCCAGCCGTGTCCCTCTGGCCCCCCTGCTCCGTGCTGACTAGCCCCGCAGACTGCTGACGCCACATCCAGCCAGGCCCTTGCTGTGCACCCGCAGCTGTGCCGCGTGGCAGCTTGGGGGGATCTTGGCTCCGGCTGCGCTGACCTGGAAATGCCCAGGCCGGGAAGTGAGACTGGCCCCCCGCTTCAGGCGGAGTGGGGGCGGTGGCTGGCTGCAACCCCGCTGAGCAGGCTGCCCTTGGCTGAGCCTCGTGGGGGGGGGGCCTGCCCTGGGAGACGGGCGGCCTTGGCTTTGCTCCTGGCCCCATCACTGAGTGTCCCTGGGACCCTGGACCAGAGACACCCCCTCTGGCTGTCAGTTTCCTCACCTGTCACGTGAGCCCTTGGGTGCTGTGGGCTCCAGGGCACTGCCAGCTCGGCCACTCCGGGAGCCTCGGGAGAGACCGCCCGCTCCCCCAGGGCCTCCGCCAGACCCCGTGGAGGGCAGCAACGCGGACCGAGGGTCCAGGGCTCCAGGTGTCGGCTCCCGTGCAAACACGCCTCGCGGGGGGTGAGTGGCTTTACCGCTGGGCCTCGGTTTCCTCGCCCATCACTGGCCCCCAGCACGCCCCCAACCTCCCGGCGCCGGACTCGGACGAAGAGAAGGGGAAGGGACAGACGCGGAATTGGGTGGCGGAGATAACACAGGCAGCTCTCGCTCACCCAAGACTCACCGGATGAGACTTTCTAAAGAATCAATGTGTAATGGTACTTGCAAATAGAAATGTGTTTGTCCTTCTAGGATGTCGAAATAATTCCTGAAGGATAGAAAATGCATTATAATTAGGTTCACGTAGGTGCGGGACGCAGAGAAACTGCAGACCACACTGCCGAAATGGGAGAGGTTCTGCCAACGGAGGCGGGGCCTGGGGTTGCGGGGCAGCTTTCGGGGTTCACTGGGGCCATGTGCTTGGAGCGGCCGAGTTGGGCTCCTCACTACCATCCGCCCTACCCCCCAACTTCGGCTTCACCTGGCCAGCGGCAGCCTTGCTTTCTGTCCCCAGACGGAGAGGACCACGCCCCAGGGCATCTGTGCAGAGAAGGCGGCCCACTGAGGCCTCCCGGCCGTCTGTCTGGAAGCCCCGCCGTGCCCTCGGTCACTGGGCTGGGCCGGGGCGGGTGCAGACTCGGCCCCCTCGGGCAGGCAGCCCAAGGCTCACACAGCAGAATGAGCCAGAAGCCAGGCATCCTCCGTCATTCGGAGAAAAACAACATCCCGAGAGAGATGCACCAACCTGAAAAAAAAATCCCACAAATAAAAATAAGCAATGAAGTCATGGAAAAATGAAAGGAGAGTTCAGAATAATTTTCACAGGCAGCCTCCCAGTGATTCAGTGCATGCCACCTGGGGGCCACACTGCGCATGCCTGCCCCGGGCCCCGGGGACACGCTCCGGGGTCCTGTCCTCCCGTGAGACGCGGGGGAGTAACCTGGGTAATGAAGGCGCGTTGCATGGAGAGTGGGGGAGGCCTCCATGAGCCCCCGAGGAGGAGGAGAGGGCTGACGCCTCGCAGGATAAGGGCGCGGAGGTGGCGGTAATGTGAGCCCTGCAGGGTGTGGGGGGGACCAGCCAGCAGAGGGATGAGCGAGAGCGGCAGGTGGGAACAGGAAGGTGTCGCTGAGTGTGAGGACCTCGGTGAGGGGAGCTGTGGCTGCCGCCCCCCTGAGCCTGAGCCCACCTCGCTGAGTCACCTTCCTTCACCTGCAGTCCGCAGGGCCGCCTGGGAGCGGGACCCTGGCTGGCACCACGAGACACGAGGGGTTCCTGTGCTTGGGACACAGTGGCCTCCGTGGGCTTCGGCTCAGACAGCCAGTGTGGGGCCGGGGGGTCACCCACAGGGGTGTTAGGTGGGTTGTCACCTCCCTCGGTCAGGTGCCTTCGAGGACAGGATCATCATCGTCCCGTGAATGACAGTCCTTGGCCAGGACCGCACAGCCAGTGAGACACTCACGCCCGGCTCCGTCTGGGTGCCAGCAGATGGGGGGGGCTTTGGGTGGTCGTGTGGACGTAGGGTGGCCCAGCCTTAGCCAGTGATGAACTCTTAGGTCCTCTCCGAGCACCGGTGAGGTAGAGGATGGTCACACCCACTCACTGGCCGAACGGGGGAGGAGTGAGACGCGCCCGCAGCTTTGGGAGCTGCCTTCCAGACCACACAGGCCTCCCTCCGACCACAGACACGGGGAGGTGGGGAGACTGCGCCTCAGAGAGGCCCCGTGGCCTTTCCTGGGTCACGGATTTGGAAAATGAGAAGCAGAGCTAGGGACCTGGTTTCTCTGACCTTGGACCTATGCCCCTTGGCCCCCGACACACTAGGGGTGTGTGTGTGTGAGCGCGTGTGTGTGCCTGTGTGTGTGCCTGCGCGCATGTGGCCAACCTGGCCCTGAAGGTGCCTGGCGGGGAGGGGAGCCGGGGGCAGTCGGACACTGAGGGTCTTCGCCTGCCTTCCCTCTTCATGGCGCTGGCCCCGGGCACGTCCATCTGTTCTGCATTTCTTCCTCTTCCTCCCTTTCCTCCTTTCCCCAGGGGGAGCGTGGCCTGGACGGGTTCCCTGGGAAGCCTGGGGAGCAGGGAGCACAGGTAGGTGGGCCTTGGCGCGGGTGGGGGTCAGTGCAGGAGGTTCCTCCTGGCAACAGGGAGAAGGAGGGGGCCTCGCCTTCAGCACCTCCTACACCAGCCCCACGGGGCTCCGGCTTTCCCTGGGCATTGACTAATCCAGGCTCAGAGTTCAGGCGGTCCGTTCCCTGGTCCCTGGTCCCTGGTCCTGGAGACCCTCGGCCCTCGGCACCCCGGGATTCCAGCCCGCACCGCCGACTCGGCCCTCCCAGCCCTGTGCCGGGGGCAGGCACAGCACCCTGCCCCTGCCCCCGTCCCCTGGAGCGCCAGGTGCTCTTTCGTCCCTCGTGCCCCCCAGGAGAGGGCGTGGCTCCCCTAGAGGGTGTTTTCCCTGCTGCAGCGCCAGTGTGGGTGCAGAGGGGCCATGGGCAGATGTCAGCTGAGGAAGAGCTTTCTGGAAGTCTGGTCTAGGGGTCTATGTCTTCGGGGGGGAAAGCAAATCAGAGCTTTGGGCTGCGTCCCCTCCACCCACCTGCTCCACCCACCCATGCTGACAGCAACCCCCTCTCTCCCCTAGGGAAGTCCTGGCCCTCCCGGCGTGGCCGGGCCCCGGGGAGAGAAGGTAAGCCGGGGCCAGGGGCGGGGCGAGGGGCGGGGTGGGGGGCGCAGGCTGGAGCTGTGGGAACAGAGCACAGACCAACCTGGTGAGTCGGCACCGGGAACTCAGCCTGCACGTAACTTCTGGTTGCTGCATTTGAATGTGTTTTTACTTTGAGGAACAAAAACTCACTTGACAAGCCAATTCCTGTCATGTCATACGCAGGCGCAGTAGAACGCTGTGCGACTTAAGTTGCCTGTGGACCGGGGCAGGCCGGGAGTTTTAAATGCACAAGTCTCGCCCTCCTCCTCTCCCTCCCCCCACCCCGCCCCCCGCGAGGCCTGCAAAGGGTTCCGACTTTACCAGGGTCACAGTTCCGAGCGTGTGCCGGGTCTTTCGTGAACGGACGGCAGAGTGTCTCTCGTCACGCCGGCCCCTGTCTCGGCGCCTTTTCCAACAAGGCGTGGCTCAGGCAACGGGGCCACACAGCCCTTGCGCCCCCCGGCTGAACAGGCTCCGTGTGGGACTTGCTGGTGGGTCGTGAGGGGCTGTGAGCATGACCGTGAAGGGAATAACCTTCCCAGGCGTTCGGGTCATGCGGTGGGTTTGGGGTCACAGCATGAGGGGAGGCCGGGTAGAGCCCAAGGCTCGTGGCCAGGCCCCTGGGGAGGACATGAGACGCGGGGACTTCAGACGAGGTGGGAAGAGGGAAGGGAGCACAGGAGGGACCCAGGGACACTCTGACGGGGTGGCCAGAGGCACAGCACGTCCACTCATGTCTCTGAGCACAGGGGAGGGTCACTGGCCGCCTCGGACGCACTCCCGGCCCACGCCGGAAACGCGGGGTGGGGAGAGGCCGCCCGGACTCTGGAAGCAGACCCGGCGGACGTCACAAATGAGCAAACGGGCTGGTCCATGGGCTGGGCAGGCTGAGCCGCCTCCGTGGGGGCCTGGTACTGCCCAGCTCAGGTCTGCTGCACCCCCCCCTCCCCCCCTCAGGCTGCCCTTCAGGCTGAGGGAGCTGTTCTCTCCACCTGAGTATTTTTGGAGCCGAGATTCACATTGTTGTCCTATCCTGGTGTCAGGACTCTAAAATGCTCTTGTGGTTCTTTGACATGATGCTGAATCCTAAAATAAGTAGGTGGTTTATTTCATGTCCCTGGGAAGAAGGGACCTTTGAAGTTCGGGCCTGGCCATGACTTCCTGCTACTGAGAGAGAGAGAGAGAGGTGGGGGGGAGAGAGAGAGGGAGGGGGAGAGAGAGAGGTAGGGGGAGAAAAAGAGGTAGGGGGAGAGAGAGAGAGAGAGAGAGAGAGAGAGAGAGAGAGAGAGAGAGAGAGAGAGAGAGAGAGATGGGTGGAGAGAGAGAGAGGGACTTGATTATTACAAACCCTAAGCTGCCACTGCGTGGACAGCTTTCCTGGCCCGTCCGGTTTGGGAAGTAGCTGAGTTATTGTCGGTTACCATGGTGAATGCCACGGAGGTGGGGGTCAAGGCCGGGCCCTGGCATTACTTGGAGCGCTTGGTGGAATAACCCGGACACCTGGGTGCTCGGACGACGGTGCCCCTCAGCTCATTCGGGGCGGTCGTCATCGAGACACATCCTGGGTGTTGACAACTCGGGAAAGTCCCCGGGACCACAGGGCTGAGCTTTTGAACCCCTCACTGTGCGGGTGAGGGCACAAGCCTGGGCCAGTGGGGCGTCTTGTCCAAAGTTTAAAAAAGCCTTAAACAGCGGGGTCAGCTGAGGTTTTAGACACACGCCTGACGCTGTGGAAAGAGATGACTTTCCCTCCTGCTGGGCCGCAGTGGGGCCCGAGGAGTGGTGACCCTGTCTGTTCTGGTGTCAGAGAACACCTGTTCGGGGCCCACAGGACAGAGCCTGTGGCACAGGGCAGCCCAGGGGGACAGAGGGGCGATGAGTCACTCATGCCCGCTCCTTAGCCTCAGGGTCTGACGGGCGCTTTCTCATCCACTCAGCAGCTCCTTCCTTCTTTGCCACCTTCGTCAGCAGCGGTTTCTGAGTGCTCCCTGCTCCCCGAGCTAGCCCCTGGGGGAACACGAAGAGCCATGTCCCCAGGCCACAGGTGGGGACATTGGCTGCAGGTCGTGCCCTTGTCCCAGCCAGGGGGAAGCGGAGTGACAGCAGGAGGACACACAGGCCCCGCGTAGAGCCAGGCGGTAGCCCCAGCCGGAGGGAGGGGGGTCTGCTCAGCCCCCCTCGTCCCAGCTTGGCCTCCTGCGGGCAGTGGAGGAGGGGACCAGGCGGGTCTTGTTTGTGTGACTCGTGGAGGTGGAGGAGGACGGGCACAGTGTTGGTGCCGGTCCTTTCTCCGGCCAACAGTCGCTGCAGTCCGGAACACGGACTTGGCAGGAAGGACGCGCCAGACGGAAGGTGTCGTCTCTGCTCTCGGTGCCCCTGGTGCGGGCAGGTGCCTGTGCACCCATGCACGAGGGCTGCTCCCGAGCAGGACGTGGTTGAGAAAGGACCCGCCGGGGCCCCAGGCCGGTGTGACCACAGAGAGAACCAGCCTCCTCCCGCAGGACGCTGGGGTGCACTGCAGGAGGGCGCGCGGCCAGCGTGACGCCGTGTGCGGCGGCGTGTGGGGGAGGAGGGGCCCTGTGGACGTGCCTGAATGCGCAGGGGCCTCAGAGCAGCGGGGGGCCTCGGGGAGCCGCGGGGGGAGGCGGCACAACGTGCCCTCTGCTGAGACGGTTGTCATGTCTCCGCAGGGTGACGTGGGGCCCGCAGGACCGCCGGGCGTACCGGGCTCCGTGGTAAGTGGTTCTGCCCTCGGCGGCCGGAGCCCTGGGCTCCCAGGCTGGCGGCACTGAGTTGGTGGAAGGACCCCCGTCTCAGCAGAATTCTGGGAGGGCGCAGGCTGCCCCTGAGAAAAGTGGGGCGAAATCAGAGGACGGTCGGAAATGACCACACGACAGCGTGCGTGCGGGCACCCTTCGTGGAGCCGAGCGAGCTTGACCGCTGAGGAAGTGCCGCCCCTTTGCTGACGCCGGTTTGTCCCGCAGGTGCAGAGAGAGGGCCTGAAGGGCGAGCAGGTAAGGTGAACGTGGGCCCCCCCCCCATGGGGCTTTATTTGTTAGCAGAGGCAGAAAGGCCACGGCCACTGCCAGGGGGGTGGAAACTGCCAGCTGAGCCCAGAAGGAGCTCGGTGTCCTTCTGCGGGCCTTTCTCCCAGGATTGCTGGGGTCCGCCCTGCACCTTCCGGCACCTCGGGGTCCCTGTTGGGACCTGTGGAAGTGGACTCGGGGTCAGCAGAGGGTCACGGGTGGGGGTGGCCCTGGTCTGTTGTGGGAGGGAGCTGTGGCTAATGCATATTTGGTTTGTGTCCCCAGGGGGCTCCAGGACCGCAGGGTCACCAGGGCCCTCCTGGGCCTCCCGGAGCTCCGGTGAGTGCCCCCCCCGCCCAGCCCAGGGTCTGTTCTGAGCACCTGCAGGTGGGGGGAGGCAGAGCTCTCCTGCCCGAGCCCTGCGCCACCTCAGAGGCTCCTGACACCAACCGAGTGGCTGGTGATGGCATCACCGTCCTGCACGGCGGGGGTGGGGCGGGGGAGGGCGACTGAACCCTGGAAGAGGGAAGAGAGCGGCCACAGGTCGCGCCGTGCCCAGGTGTGAAGCCCGGGCGCCACCCCCCACCCCCCTGGGTCCCGAACAGGCCACGGCCGGGGTTCGGATGTTCAGCCTGGTGATTCAGTGTCCGTTCCGACAAAACGGACGGAAATATCAGGCGCTGAATCGTGTCCAGTGCTCGCGGGCTGCTCCCGGGTCCCGATCGAGGCCGACTTCCCGGCAACCCCCGCCCCTGGTTCTGTTTCCCCTCCATTAGGGGCTTAATGACGTGTGGACGACCACCGGGGAGGAGGCCGTGGGCAGGGCCCCCGCGATCGTCCCGGGCTGTGTGCCGGCACGCGGGGCAGTTAACAAGCGCACGGGGCCTCCCCGGGTCGGCGGCCGCCCCGAGCTCCCGGGCGGCAGGCTGCCGTCCGCCTCAGGCGACGGGGCTTTGCTGCAGGAGATAAGAAGGCAGTTCTCCGTCCGAGATGTCCACACACCACTGCTCGATCTCGCCGGCCAGGCCCCGTGCTCATTAGGGTAGGAGTGTGGCGTGTCGCCGGGGTGACACTGGAAGAAACGTAGAAGCTGTTTCATCCCCGTGTACGCATATCAGCTCCACGCCAGAGAGTTCAGGCCGGACAGGCCACCTGCTGTGGCCACAAGCGTCCACATCTGGCTTCCCCCCCTGCAGGGCCGGTCTCCAGGGCCCCCCCCCCCCCGGGTGTGACCGCCGTCGGGGACGGCACAGCAGGTCCTGCGGCATCTCCTCCGTGTCGAGCTCTGTGTGTGCGTGTGTGATTCGCAGGCCCCTGGTCGGCCCGCAGCGCGCGGCGTCTGCACCGCAGTGTGTTTTCACGGGCAGGCACGTGCGGGGGGGAGGGGGAGCCTGCGAGGGGGAGGGTGTGTTTTCCGCTCTCGCCAGTGAAGACCCTGGTGCAGGGATCCTGAGTGGCTCGCGCAGGGGCCCACGGCCAGCGAGAAGCAGCACTGAGCCTTGAACCCGCGCCGCCTGTCGGCCCCGACCCCTCCTGAGACGTGTGGAGGAGAGTCCCTTCACAGACACACAGGCCTGGCTGAGTCTCGAAAGAGCCAGCTGGGGCTTCTAGTCGCTTCTGTGGGGCCTTGCTTCCCTGGGCGCCCGAGGGCAGCACAGTAACCCGGGAGGGAGGGAGGGAGGGTGGAACCTTGGGTCACCGCGGTTTGTGCGTTTACGCACTCGTCGTGGTTCGGAGAGAAGGCCTCGAGCCTAGACGTGGTCCGGCACGGTGACGCAGAGCCCGGCAATAGCAGATGCTTCTGTGGCGGGGACATGCGTCCAAGAGGAGGACCCTGGAGCGCAGAGAGGGGGTGTTTCCGGCAACAGTGCACGTAGCACGCTGCTGACGGTCCCAGCTAACGCGGGGGGTCTCGCCGGCCCGCTCACACGCCACGCCCCCTTCCACGTGCCCCGCCATCCGGGCGCCAATCACACGCCGCCCGGCGGCCCGGGCGCCGCGGCAGGGTGTCTGTGCCCTCTCTTCCTGCGGCTCGCAGCGCCGCCTGGCGGGTGGGCACGGAGCATCCTCCCCACTTCAGAGAGGGGCTCTCCGAGGCTCGGGGAGGCCGGGGGGCCTGTCCGAGGTCACGGAGCACATGCACAGCGTGGGGACCGGGGACAGGACTGGCGTTAGGTGTGCCCTCTTCCTGCCCCGATCGGTGGTCTTGCTCCCTGGAAGGGACCTTTCTCGGACAGTTTCCCTTATTCGGGCCGACTCTCCCGTGTGGCACATGGCACAGCACCGGTGCCCGAGAGTCGGAGAACCCCGCCAGCCAGCTCCCGCTGAGCCCGGCGAAGGGCAGAGGGGCTCAGAGACCAGATGCCTGGGCTCCCGCCGGCATCTCCCTGCCCAGGGGGAGCCGAGGGCCGAGCTGCTGCGGCCTCGAACCCTGGACTCACCGGTGTCTCCTTCTGTTCTCTCTCCCCTCCGGAAGGGTCTGACGGGTCCCGAAGGCAAGGATGGACCTCCCGGTTCGCAAGGGCTCCGGGTAAGTAACCCGACTTCCCTCTTGGGTCCGGCTCACCCATTCTGGCCCCGTTCAGCAGCTCAGACCGGGGGAGGGAAGCCCTCGCGTGAGTGGAGAGGGGCCGGCGGAAGGGTAGACGGAGTCCGTGGGACAGGGCTTCGGGCCTCCCGTGTGCTCAGCCCTGCGCCGGGCCCCGGGGAGAGGGGAGGGGGCTTGCCGTCTGCCTGCGTGTGTGAGCGGAGCCCCCGCAGGAGGGGGTCTGGTGCCGAGAGGACCTGGCCCGACCGACCCAGCCTGGGAGCGGCCAGGCCTGCTGGGAGAGGTGACGGCTGCGTCGTGAGGAGGGAGCAGGAGGACCCCGGGTGCTGGGGGGCGGAGAGCTGCCCGAGGGCCAGTAACGGCCCTCACCGCCCACGCGGTCACCGAGGCTCACACGGCCTGGCCGCACTCCACCGAGCCCCCCCTGGTCCCCCGTCCTGTGTCCCCGGACTGGGCGCATCTCACGTGTCCAGTGGGGAGCTCAGCGCCGGATGCGGGGCCCCGTGCTCTGAGGGGTGTTGTGGTGGAGGGGTCAGGTGACAGAGGGGTGTGGAGCTGCCCTCCTTGGCAGCGCTCTCCTGCAGGGGACGGGGACTGACCCTGGACTCTGCGTCCCAGCCCTGGGCAGGGAGCCTGGCGCCGGGGGCGGGGGGGGGGGTGAGGGGGCACACGTCCGCCTTTGCTGGCCCCCAGCCCCTCCGTGCAGCGCCTTCTCCCAGGTCACACAGCCCGGGCACCGCCGTGCAGGGGGACGTGCGCAGCCCTGGGGGAGCGGGCGCACTGCCCCCGAGGTTTACGTCCAGAGGAGATCAGGTGACCGCTGGCCGGTGGGTGGGAACGGGGGTCGTGACCTCTGGCAGAGGCTGCCTCCCCTTCCCTGCCGGGCAGACGGGTCAAGGCCAGGTTGCCCTCTCTTCTGTGAGGTGGGGTCATCCCGGACTTTGCAGGGAGATGCAGCTGTCCCCTTCTCGGCGGCTGTGTGACCCTGGGGGTCCCCGCATTGGCGTGAGCCCGCTGACTTTGTTACGGGGGAAAGGTCCCCACCTGGTGGGGCTCGGCCCTGGGCGGGCAGCGAGATGGGGCGGCCATCATGGCCCCCATTCTCCCAGCATGCTCAGCGGCAGTTCTGTTCACGCGCAGCTGGTGTGCAGGGGGACCAAGCCCCGTCTGGCATGGAACCGCCACCGCGTGACTTTTCCTGGTGGGGTGTTGGATGGCGGGCGGGACCCCGATGCGGGGACGACTGGAGGGGCTGGGTCGTCGGCATCTTTCCCCAAGTGGGTCTCGTCTGGGGGAAGGACCCGTCTTACCTGGAGCTGGCCTGTCCAGGGCCCTGCCTCCTTGCCCATGACGCCTTGGCCCCCCCGAGCCAGGCAGTAGGCGCGGCTGAGGCGACGGTGACAACGGGGGCCTCTGAGCCCGCATGTTCCAAAGGGGGCCCAGCCTGGCTCAGGGCCACGGGGCGCCTGAGCACTCCCCCGCTTCCAGGAGGCCGGTTCTTCTCCCCGACATCCCCAGACGTCCCCGTCATCCGCGCCTGAGCAGGCGTCCTGGTAGAGGAGCGTTCCAGGTCCCTGCAGAGGGCTTCCCTGGCCGTCTTCCTGTGCGGGAAGGGGTTCGGTGCATTTTTGGTTTCTCCCCTCGACCGTGGGTCTGTGAGAGCGTGGAAGGGGGCCTCACACTCCCCGCACACATATGTTTTATGCATGCCTGCAGTATACGAACATAAAGCATATGAATGTAACTATGCACGACCGTATCACCATTAACGTGCATCTGGCACAGTTAGCGTGCAAGTGTGTGCAAGTCGTGCATGAGGCCGCTCCCCGGGCGGCCGACACAGCCGGGTGGGGGCGAAGTTCAGGGCCCAGAGCTGGGTGTCCGGCCCCCTGGGTTCTGGCCTCTGACACGCAGTGTCCAGTTTTAGAGGAGAGCACTCGGTCCTTTCTGCACCTTCGCCTTTGTTCCACCTTGACCTTGCTCGGTGGTGCCGCGTCCCACTTCCGTCAGCCTGGCTGTCCTCTGTCCTGTTCTTAGATGAAAAAGAAAAAAGATATTTTTGTTTGGGAGAATCCCGTGTTGTCAGGCGTTTAAACTGCATGTAGAATGTGGGCTATCTAAGCGGCGGGACCGTCACGATGGAAGGGGTTCCTGGGCTTGACAGCAGCCGTGGGACGTCCAGAAGGACCAACGGACGAGCCTGCTCAGGGCCACCCAGGCCCCTGTCATGGCTCTCCCCACGAGCTGGCGACACGCCCCGTGGTTCCTTTGGCCGTTTTCTCCCCATGCCTGGCTTTTCTTCTCTCTCCGAGGCGGGGGGAACTACTGCTGTCCCCATCAGACAGGGTGCTCCCCTTCTTTCTAAAAATAGGGCGGCCCCCAAGTGCCTCCTCCTGTGCCTGCCTGGGTCGGCCGCCGTGAGAACATACCTTGAGACGCAGAGTCTCCCTGCGGAGGTGCCGAGCTCACAGGAGGCCAGAAGGAGGTTGTGGATGGTCAGCAGGCTCTGGGCCGGGACACTGTTGCCGCTCACGTTTCTCGCCTCATTCTCCCCAGGATCTTAGGGGGTGGGGGGTGGCAGTTTTAGGCCCCTTCCACAAACGAGAAAACCAAGACCTAGAGGTGGGAATCGAATGACCCTTGTCCCACGGATTGTAAATGGTGGGCAAGCGTTCACACCCAGGCCCGCCTGGCTCCGAACCTGTACTGTCTCTTCTGCAAGGGGTGTGTGTGTGTGTGTGTGTGTGTGTGTGTGTCCACGTGACCCCAGAGTCCTGACCTGGACATGAGCTGTGGTGCAGCAGATGCCATGGAGAGCTTGAGGACCCCCTGGTGGGCGGCGGAGTCTGTTCTATGGGTCGGACTGAAGACCCTCAGCTTTCATCTCGGGCCACCGCCCCCCGGCGCCGAGGGCCCCCTGCTGCCGACAGTGCCCGGGCGCCTCGGCTCTGCCCTCTAGTGCCCTCGGGGAGGGGGCACGGGCGGTCTCCCGTCAGTGGCAGCCTGGGCTGGACTGGCTTCCCTCGATAACGTTCCAAGCCTTCCTTCCTGCCGTTTCCTGCGCTGCCAGATGGTAACGGTGTCGTTTGGCTCGCAGGCCACCGTTTGACACGTTCCGTGGCGTGCGGCCAGGGTTCGTGTGAGGACAGTCCCTGGGTCTGGCGCTCACCGGCGGAACATGATCACGTTCGACATTTGGAGGCGCGGAGACCCGGGGCTGAGCGGGAGACCGCCCTTCTCCCGGTGCTGGGGCCTCACGCGGCCGTGTTCTTGCGCCCTGGCTGGGGGGGGGGGCGCCGTTCTGGATGGGTGGGCCCCCTGCTCCGCGGCAGGTGGGCCGCGTGGGGCTTATCGGCCTCCTGACGCTCAGAACGGCTCGAATGGCCTGCCCTCACGGTCAAAGGCGAGCACTTACCCAGACACGGTGTTGGGGAGCACGAAAGACAACAGGCAGGCTGATTGTCAGTGAAACGGGCTTGACCGCCGCGGGGCTTGCCCTGGCCAGCCCTTCACAAATCCCCACGGCTTGTCATACACCCGATGCAGAGGTTACACGACACGGCCACACGCACTGCTAGCGCTGCCTTCTTCACCACCATCACCACCGTCACCATCACCATCGTGCCCACTACCACCCCTCCCCCCGTTACTGCCGTGCATGCCTCACCGTCGGGCCCTGGGCTCAGCACTCGGTGAACTTCGTCATCTCTGCAGCCCCCGCCGCGCTGCTGGCAGGCAGCCGCTGTGAAAGCAGGTCTGTCGGACGCGTGGTCTCACCCACGGTGGGCACGCACAGGAGCTGGGATCCTGCGGTTTTCATTTCACCATCCTCCTCCTCCTCCTCATAATTACCTGTTACATGTGCATGATACTTCATTGTGCTTTATAAATCACTTCCTCACATCCTGAGTCATGTCTTCCGCCGCTCTCCTTTCAGATAATCACAGTGATTATAATTTTCCGCGAGAGAAGACTCACTCTCAGCCAGTTGCGTGGCGCCCTTCCCCACCTGCCTTAGACGTAGGGCTCCTTCCTTGGTCGAGACCTTCAGGGCACAGGGCTGGGGGGAGAGCGGGTGAGCCCCTTCGGTGGCGGTCGGCGGTCAGCGGTCAGCGGCCAAGCCCCGGTGACCGCCCGCTGCAAGCCTCCGCCCCGCCCCTGGCAGGTCCGACTCTCTAGCTCTCGGAAGCGCGGGGGAATTTCTGTCTCAGGCGCGTGTCTGTCCCCTTGTGCTGCTACTCCCCTGACTGCTGGGGCTTCCCGAGGAGGTGGCCCTGGGCTGGGGTGCGACTGTGACAAGCTGTGCTGGGGGGAGGGGCTCCCGACAGAGGCCAGAGTTGGGGGCCGGTCCAGGCAGCGCGCTGGAGCCGCGGCTTCGGGGAGGAGAGCGAGGGCCGGCCACGAAGGGCTGCCGGAGTCGCTGCGCCCGGCAGTCCCAGCTAGAACGGTGCAGAGGGCATGTCTTCTGGACAGGAGAGCCCTGGCTCTGGGAGAGGGGGGAATGGGACTCGGACCGGGTTTCTCTCGTCTTCCGGAAGGGTCCCCGCTAGCGGAGGCTGGCCCAGGAAAGTCCGGAGGGGAGGACTGGGCGTGGGAGCGGGGGCCCCCACGCACCCACGGCTGTGGCTGCAGCCCAGCAGGCAGGCGCGGCCCAGGTGCCAGGCCGGCCAGAGGTTCTGCCCTGCTGTCTCTCTGGGGGACGCCGTGCAGAACGGCGCCTTGCTTAGGGGACAGGCCGCCGGACGGCTCTGCTGCAGTTGCAAATGTCCGACTCTTTTCTGTCTCTGGACTCTGGCCTTCCGGTTGGAAACCGGACTCTTGGGGCATCTGCCTCTCCAGGTGCCGTTGCTGGCCTGTCCCCTCCCCTCCCACCCCCCTCCCTGCCCGGGTCGCTCCTTTTCCTGACAAGGTTTCTGACTTCCCTGGCGTGGGGGCCGCTACCCCCCCCCACCCCCGTGCATTCTCCAGATGTCCTCGCCCTCGGAGGTCTCCCGGGGAGTTAGTGATGTCCTTACGTAAGATCCCACACCAGCCCGGGAGGCAGGGTGCTACCGAGACCCCGTAGGACCCTCAGAAGGTAACTGGATCCCGAGAGAGAGGGACACCCACACGCCCCCAGTCCAGGCGGCATTTAACGAGCAGGTCTGCTCCGTCGCAGCCCTGACCTTCGCACCCCTCCTCCTCCCTCCCACGTCCCAGTCGCTCACTCCCCTCGGCCTTTCCCCCGACGGTGACCTTGAGGCCCCGGCTCTGCATCCCGATGCTCCACCAGCCCGCCCCACTGACCTTGAGGGAGAAGGGTTTGGTCACAGTGAACGTGGCCGGCGACGCTCCGAGGAGCGCCCTGGAAGCCTGTGGAGGGGGGTCTGTGGGACAGGACACTGTCCACTCTGGCTTCTGTCGCTGGGGCGGGGCGGGGCGGGGCGGGGCGGGCGCTCTCGGCCCCCTGCGGTCAGGTCCCTGAGGCCGGCGTGGTGCAGTGGACTCATGGGGGGGGGGCAGAGACGGATGCTCCAGGGCTGGGCCCCGCCGGAAGGTGTCTGTGACGCCACAGTTTGAGTGTTTCCTGGCGACTCGGGAAACTCCTCCTGGCCCGGACCCCCCTGCACCGTCCAGGCGGACGCGTCACGCGGCTCGGGGCTGCGGAGCGAGGGGCTCCTAGGGCAGGCCGCCAGTCTCCCAGTGGGTCCGCAGGCGGCCCGAGCCCCGCCATTCCTTCCTTCCTCACCCGGTCCCTCTCTAACCGCTCTCGGCCGTCCCCAGGTCGCCGTGGCTCAGGAGCACACTGTGTATGTGTGTGTGTGGTGCGTGATGTGTGGGCCGGGCATGTATCTGGTGTGCACATGTGTGCGGGTGTGTATGCATGTGGGGTATGTGTGTGCATGGCAAGGGACAGGTGTGGGTGTGTGTATACACGACACACACGTGTGTGGTGTGTACATGCGTGAAGTGTATGCATGTGTGTATGTGTGTGTTGTGCGCACGTGTGAGGTGGGTGCGTGAGTCCAGCTCGCCTACACGTGAGATGTCCCTGAGCGATGCAGCACCTGGCGGCATCAGTCACCTCCACGAAGAGGAGCCGCGTGGCTGAGCACGGGACGAGGAGGACTTTTCCCAGCATCCCTCTCTGCTCCTCTTGAACTTGGGGCCCAGAGTCACCTAGGGAGCGGGGCTGGGGAGCCGAGCTGGACTCCCGACCCCGAGGCTGAGGCTGGTCCCCGTCCCGACGCGGCTGTGGGCACCGCCGGCCTGCCTGCTAACTTTACCTTCTTTCTCTGCTCGCAGGGCAAGAAGGGCGAGGCGGGCCCGCCCGGAGCGTCGGGATCGCCGGGGCCACAGGTAACCGCTGTCCCCCAGCCCCTCCCGCAGGGGCGCTGCTCTGCGTGTCTCCATGGCAGTGCGGGCGGCGTCCCCAGGTTGGCCTCCTCAGAAGGCCACGCACATCCTCCCCTTGTCCTGGCGGCCCGCCCGCCACCTGTCCACTCCTGCGTGGGGAGAAGGCCTGCTGTCGGCTCTCCTGGGGGGAGGAAGGGTGGTAGGGGCAGATGAGCAGGGACCAGGGGTGTGGGAGAGGGATAGGGTGGGGACGCAGGCAGGGCACTGGGACCCGGGACCAGGGACCCTCAGCAAGCAGCAAGCCAGGCCGAGCGGGGGGGTTGGGGCTGCACCCGGCAGGGCCGGCCAGCAGCGTGTGTGCGGGCTGGACAGGCCCGCGGTGACGGGGAGTTTACAGCACCGGTTGGTGGGGGGTGGGGGGTGCAGCGAGACCACGGTTTCAGAGTTGGGAGGGGCTTGGCCCAGGGGCCGGAGCACGCCACAGGGCAGTCGCTATAGGAGGGCCAAGGGACTCCTATTCTGCCATCAGCCTGACAGCTGCCACACTGGACGCTGGCCCCCGGCAGGCCTCAGTTTCCCCGTGTGTCAGATGAGGGGGTGGGGCTCCAGTCACAGAGACCTCCCCCTTCCCCTAACTCTCACCCCTCCTTCAGGCTCCGCCCCCGTGTAGCTCCTCTGGCCCCGAGCTTTGCCTAGCTCCCTGCGCCCCTCCCTCCCACACGTGTGGTCAGTGGGCCATCCGTGGACAGACAGAAGCCCCTCGAATGGGCGGGAACACAGCCTGACCAGGGGCCAGCCCTAGGGGGCTGGGTGGGCTTGTGGGCCCGGAGCTCCACAGAGCAGCTGCTGCGGGGGGCCGTCAGGGGCGCGCCCAGGGGGCCACAGCATGAGGGGAGGACTCGCGTGGTGATGAGCCGCTTCCCCCCAAAAGCAGCCGTTTCCCGGCCGCACAGGGAGTGTGGCTGCCGTGCTAATCTGTGGGGGTCATTTCACGCATCTCCAGATTCTCCGGCTTCGTCAATCTGTTCCAATTAGAACCAGGTGGCTATTAGGAACCACTCTGTGCCGTTCATTTATTGATGATAATTAGGTTAATTGGTCATTTATGCATCATTATGGTTCCTAATCACATTAAATAGCTGCTGGGTCACTCTCGCATTAGGAAGATCAAATATTGTTTCATTAGCAATTCGGCTGACTAATTAATAAGCAGAGTCATTCATTGCTTCGCTGTTTTCATTAGTAATAATTAAGACAGTCATTATTTTGTTGTTAACATTTAGGTCTATTGGCGAATTTGCCACTCTCATTAATAAATAGATTAATTGGCTATCTAACTGTTTGTTAATAAGAGAGCGAAGTCACAAACTCTGGGGAAAGCCGCCCACGTGCTGGGTCAGCTGGAGGCCCTTCTCTGATCCCGACTGCAGTGGTGGGGGGCGGCCCCCCCACCTTTGGGGGGGCCGAGGCGCTGGGAGGTGACAGGGCATGTGACCCAGACCTCCTTAAACCGGACTCCTCTCCTCACGCCGTCCTCGCTAGCTCTGACAGTGACACTGATAGTCCTGCCCTCCTAGTCTAAAACAGCCTCCTAATGCATCTTCTGTGATTCGAGTGCTGATCTGGCAGACGGGGCGTTTTGTCCGTGGTCGGGACCCCTGCGCGGGTCCCCTCCAGGCAGCCTGTGTCCCGCACCTGTTGGCAGTTTGTCCACCTTGGCGACGGATCGAAAGCTCTAGTCCGCAGACCTGAGCCCCTCCGTCGGCCCACCAATATGTTCTGTTTGGTTGGTGCTGCCGTTTTTGTTGTGTTTTAATGCTCCAAATAGTTGCCCAAAACGGATTTTTTAAAATAGCAAAGAGTGTGCCTCCCAGTCTGGCTTTCCCAGCTACCTCCCGGAAGCTGCAGCAGCCTGGGCTTGCCCACGTGTCGGGGGCCCCCCAGGCTCTGCTCCGTCTGAGGGCTGCCGGGGCTGGGCGGGGGCTGGGGTCCGCCCGGCATGGCACAGTTGGTGGCCATCGGAAGGCACAGACAGGTGGCCCTGGGAGCAGGGCCCAGAGGGTGCCAGGGGACCACCCTCTGGCTACAGTCGCATCTTGATGGCTGTTTGCTCCCCCACCCACACGGTTCTGGTTCCGTTGGCCCCTGGATTTGCGAGAAGCTCCCCATTGCTCGCCAAGGGCTCTGCAGGCAGCCCCGTCTGCCCTGTGCCCCTGGCGGGGGGCAGGGGACGGGGGGCGGTTTCCCTCCCACAGCTGTCGGCACCTGCGGCCAGCGGCTGCCCCTCTGTGAAAGGCCACTGCCCTCGTTAGGTTGACCGCTGTGTGGGAGTCCGCTCCTGTTCCTGAGCTCGCGGCGTCCAGCAGGCAGACGGCCACCAGCTCCCCACCGAGAGTGCAGCCGGGAGCCGGGGCCTGCTGGGGGCGGCGGAGGGGGCGGACTCCTCCTTCCAGCCCGTGTTCGCCCCGGGGGGCCTGTTCCCCTCTGTGTGCGGGCAGTCTTCTCGGGGAGCGCCGTGTTTGGGGGCGTGGCGGGCCGTGACCGGCGGTGGTGAGACCAGGTCCCCAGGCTGCGCAGTGCAGATGCTTCACGTGGGGGGGGGCGGGGGGGGGGAGGGACCAGGGCCATCGCCTCTGACTGGCAGCGTGTCCCCTGCCAGCTTGTGTCCCTCAGTTCCAGCTCTGCCTCCGAGTGAGCACTAACAGGAGCCAAGTGCCCAGCAGACGCTACGTGGGGGCGGGGGCTGTGCTTTCTTTCAGGGGTCCCTCCTGGCGCCCCTGTGCTCGTAGAATGGCCAGCGGCGAGGCTGGCACATGCAGTCGGTCTAGCTGGGTGATTCCCGGGCCCAGTGGCTCTCCGCAGTTCCCTGGGGGGTGTTTCCTAGGTCCCCGCCCCTCAGACGTGTCCCCGACCCACGTCTCAGAGGCCAGACAGGGGCCCGTGCACCCGTGCTTACGCCGGGCTCTGCAGGTGATTCCTCAGACGCCCGACCCCTGGGGACCTGCGTCCGAGGGTGGCTGTGTGACCTCCGGAGGGGCCCTTGCCCTCTCTGGGCACCGGTCCCATCATGCTCCCCCCCGCCAGGGAGGTTTAGTTTCCAGGAGATGATGACCAGAGAGCGTGCCCCTAACGGGCTGTGGAACCCTAGAGCCCGCTGGTGGCAGTGGCAGCTGCAGGGGTTCTCAGGGGACGGAAGGGAAAGGGGACTGAGGCCGGCACATGGAGTGGCCCGGGCGGCCGCCTCCTGGACCGGTCTCTGTGGAGTGAGCAGAGCACCCCAGGGCGGCAGCCTCCCTGGGGTGTAAGGAGGGCGGACCTAGCTGCCCGAATGGCCTGGGGGGCAGGCTGTGTGATGGGCAGGGACTTCACATCAGCTCTGTGGTGGGCTGCGAGAGCCCCAGAGGTCAGCTCCTGGAACATCCTTCCGGAAGGGGTGGGGGGTCCTGTGTTCCGTGCCCGGCTGCTGCTTGGCCAGCAGAGGGGAGCAGGGCCGCGCCGGAGCAGCGATTGGGTGCCACACGGCTGAGAGACAGTGGGGGTGGGACTGGGCGCCTTCTCTGGTGCCCTCTGCCCCCCAGTCCACTGGGGGGGGCTCTGCATGCGCACCTGCCCAGGCCACCCACTGCCCAGCTCCGGCTGGCTCCTCGGGGGCTGCAGCTCAGAGCAGGTGTGCTCACACAAAAGTACATGCTGCCCCCAAAGGCCCCCAGGATGGGGTAGGCTGCAGAGAGACAACCCCAGAGCCACCAGAAAGCTCTGGTCCCTTTCGGCACCCCAGAGAGAGAGAAAGGGAACCGTCTGCGGAAGCCGCAGTCTTCGCCATTTTTAAGCATTTACCGCCCTCTGGTGGCAAGGGGATGGCATTCTCTCTGAAGGCACAGCCCTTCCCTCAGCGCGCCAGTTGAATTCCTTGGGCTGGCTAAACACCCACAGAGCACCCGCTCTGTGCGGAGCCCCGGGGTGGGCACTGTGTGAAGTGAGAGGCAGAGCGAGCCGGAGGGGCCTCCGCCTGCCAGGGCTCCGGGGTCAGATGAGCGCCGCCTCACCGGCCTCAAGCATGGAGGAGGGCGTGAGGCGTCGTTCTGCCCCAAGCGGGGGGGAGGACTGGGGGGGACTGGGGGCCCCTGCAGAGGTGGGGGCGCAGGGCCAGGAGGTGAGGGTGGAGGAGGGCACTCCTGGGAGGACCCTGAGCAGCTGAGGCCGGAGCTCCGTCTCCTGGAACCTGCCTGGGGCCTGGGATCTCGGGTCCCTGTCTGCCCTGCACCCTGGCGACTCTGCACTGATCGCGTTTGGGAGCCACCACGCTGGGGGATCTTTGTTGATCGCTGGGTCAACCTGCTGAGTGTGCGCACACACGTGCTCACACCTGTGCATCTATGTTAGGCACTGCCATAGTTAAAATATAGCACAGAACAGGTATCATAACTGTTCCATTCCCATCCCCCCAAGATGACGCCGTAACACTTGGTAGACTTGACTTGAGATCTTTTCTTGTTGCTTCTGCTTTTTTGCTTAAAAAAATAAGTCATTACAAATGACGCTGAAGCTCCACCCCGTCACTGCGTCCCCTCCCCCTTCTCTCTGTGAGGACAGCGCCCCCAGGAGGCTGCTGCACGCATGTCTGTAACCCGTTCCACACTGTTTCTTCACAGGGCCCCCCAGGACCACCCGGCGTCCCCGGCCCCCCCGGACCTGGAGGCCCCCCGGTAAGATGGGCTCTGCTCTTGTCTTCCTGGGCACGTAGGTGGAGGTTTGGGGGCTGTGGGTGGCAGGAGCAACGTCTTTGTGTGTGTCCACCCCCCACACGTGAGGCCCACCTGCAACTGCCCCGCCCCCTGCCCTCCGGCCCTTGACCCTCTTGGAGGGGAAGTGCCCCTTGGGCCTTATTGGAGGAGACACGTTCCCCCAGGTGTGTCTGCCGGGGTGTCTGCTACCAGCGCAGGACAAGAGGGCTAGTGTAGGTGTTGGTCACCGCGTGCCCTCCCCGACCTCAGGTGCAGCTGGGAACTTCCTGCTGCAGGGAGTTGGGGGGGGAGAACCCTGGGGGGGCGGACCCAGCAGTCGTTGTGGGCGGTGCCACCTGTCCCACCAGCGGCCCCAGGAGACCAGATGAGAGCCCTGGGCTCGCCCACTCCAGCACTGTGACAGCTCTGCTTTCCACAGCGGCCCGCACCAGGGAGGACCAGACACCCCCAGGGTGCAGCCCCCCTCCCCGGGTGTCCTCACTGCAGCCCAGGGCCTGGGCCTGGCCGGGAGGTGGGTGGGGCAGGCCCCTGGAGTGGTAGGACTGACCGCCGTGTGTGTTTCCCTTCCCAGGGGCTGCCTGGAGAGATCGGCTTCCCCGGAAAGCCCGGGCACCCCGGGCAGGCGGTGAGCACCCCTGCCCCACCCTCCCCGCATCCCGTTGCCTCGCGCCGGGACCGAGGCCTGCTTCTGGGGCTGGGACTCTGGCGCCCTTTCCTCCCCGGCGTCGGCGTCCAGGGCAGACGGCGGGTGTGGCCGGGGGTCAGACCCCTGAGGCCCTGACGTGGACCACCCCCGGCCTCACGGAGGCCTGGGGAGGCCTGGCCGTGTGGGAAGGGTTTCCTGACAAGGGCTTTTCTGGTGGGCGGATGGGTGGGAGTCGGGCTGGGGGACGCCTGCAGCCCTGGGGCCCTGGAGGGGCCAGACCCCAGAGAAAGGGCAGCACATGGCGGTTGGGCCCCCGGGTGGAGGACTGCAGAGCCCCGGTGGTGGCTGTGGTTCTGGAACCAGCACCCACGCAGCTCCGGGCTGCAAACTGCCCAGCACGAGCCTTCCCTACGTGCCTCTCACTTCCGTCTGCTTTTCCCCTCCTGCTCAGGGGCCGCCCGGCAAGGACGGGCTGAACGGACTCCCGGGACCACCAGGACCCAAGGTGGGTGTCCTCGGGGTGGCGCGGGCTTGGGACCCCAACAAGCAAGAAGAAGAGAGATTCTTGATCGTGGAGGAATTCTAAAATAAGTGGGTTGCAAAGCCCCGGGTCGGGACTCGGAAGTGTCTGGATTTACGAGGTCAGGGGTGGGCTGTTCCTTAGGTCCCCGGAGCTGACCGGGGCAGGGTTTGGAAGCCGTGGGCTTTAAGACTGTTGTTAGAACTGTGTCTCTGTTATCTGCAGGGAGGAAAAGCTTCCAGAGACCCTTACTAACATAATCAGAGACTTCAATTTTAAAAATACCCCGGCGGGAATCCTTCTAGGAGGATCATGAGGAGAGGAGTCAGAGGTTAAAAATCATAAAACTGGGAGGCACATTCACGGTTTTCAAACTTGGGCAGACACAACGCGTATCTTAAAGAAAGGAACTTAATTATTTGAATAGCAAACGTAAGCCCAGCACGCAGGTCCACAGTCCCGAAAAGGCAGGTTTTGAATGTTAGGTGAAAGTTCACCATCCTCCTCCATCAGCAGACGCAGAAACTCAGTTTTTATTAAAGATTTTATTTATTTATTTTTAGAGAGGGAAGGGAGGGAGAGAGAGAGAGAGAAACATCAATGTGCGGTTGCTGGGGGCCGTGGCCTGCAACCCAGGCATGTGCCCTGACTGGGAATCGAACCTGCGATGCTTTGGTTCGCAGCCCACGCTCAGTCCACTGAGCTATGCCAGCCAGGGCTGGAACTCAGTTTTTAGTGACAAAATAAGTGTGGCTTTAACTTAATCCTGCAGGCGCGTGCACCTGCTGGACTCTTCCCCTCACACTTTAGGATTTTAGGACAAGGGGATAAGGCAGGGCCGGGAACGTGGACCCCGGGGGTGGGGGGAGCAGTCAGAGCAGTTAATGCTGGCTCCCGCCCCCCACCCTGTCCCCCGTGGTCCTGTAGGATGATGGGCGGGAACGCCCAGAATGCAGGTTCTCTCCCCACCAGCCCGAGAGGCAGCAGCCTGTGCCCGCCCAGAGGCCCCGCGACCGTGACCGTGACCGTACTTTCCTTGCAGGGACAGCCGGGAGACAGAGGGGAGGACGGCCTGCCTGGAAAGCCCGGCCTGCGGGTATGGACGTGGCCCCGGCCCCCCACCCCCACCCCTTCGTGGCCCTCGGTGGTGTCTGTGGGGCCGGATGGGAACCTCCGCTGGGGAGCGGGGTCGTCAGGGTCAGCTGGGGTCGGGCCGGAAACAGGGAGACAGGTCCCAGCTGGGACAGTGACATATGTGACCCAGGAATGGCAGCAACGGGGAGGCGGCACCTGCAGGACAGAGGGGCACGGGGACCCCCGGAGCTGGAGGGAAGGCCCCTCTCTGCCTCTGGGCCCCTGCCCCTGCCCCTGGCCTCTGCTGTCCCTCCGCTGCCTCCTCCCCGCCCCACCCCACCAGGAGGCGGGCTGAGCCCCGTAGGGAGCCTGAGGTGGGACTGGCCGCTGTACCTGTGGCTCGGACTCCGGGCTGCCCGGGGGCGGGGGTGTGGCGGTGGCCCGGAGGGGAGCCGGGGGCGTCCACGCACGCCCTTTGGAGAGGGTGCCCCTGTGGGTGTGAGGACCCAAGCGCTGGGTTCGGGCGGCTGTCTTGGCTCCTTCCGGGACCCTCTGCTTCCTGGTGGGCTTCCCTGAGGGGCGGCAGGGCCGCCTTTCACCTGGAGGGGCAGAGCTCCGCGTCTCAGGCTCTGCCTGGGCTCAGCACACAGCGAGAAGGGAAAGAAGGCGGGGCCCTGGGCGGTGTGCGGCGTGTGGTGTGCGGCGTGTGGTGTGTGGCGTGTGTATCGGGGCTGGTGTGTGCGTGCATGCAGCTGTGTGTCTCAAGGAGCATGTCCTGGGGAGGAGATGGCATGGGGGGCACGCCCCCCCTCAGTGCTCCCCACTCTCCTGTGCTGTGAACTAGGTAATGGGGGTGACTGGGCCAGGCTCTTGCTGGGTCCCCAGGGAGGGTTCCCCGGACGGAGAGTGGATGCCAGCCCAGCGGGAGCACAGGTAGGGCTTGGACTCCCCGCCCCTCGGGAGGACCCGGCCCTCAGGGACGCAGGGCTCAGACCCCCGAGCTGGCCCAGGGCTGCTGCGGGAAGCCATGCTTCTGTAGGAGTCCAGGTGAAACGGGGCAGAAGAGCACAGGTCAGGTCGCCCCTCACACCTGCCCAGGTGGGCTCAGAGGTGGGGCTAGCGCCCCAGGCACCCCGTCTCCCAGTTGGGGTGCTGAGGATTCAGCCTGCAGGCTCCCCTTGGTGCACAGTGCGGCCTCCAAGTGCCACGGACCAGCTCGGCGACCCTTTGTGTTTTAAAATCACCATGCGTGTTTTCAAAAAATACTGAGTAGGATCCCCGAGTCCTTGAGATGGGCTCGTGGGTAACTCCCCGTGTTCTGTGCCCGTGTACCCGGGAGGCTGTGCGGGGCGGCAGCTCGTGGTCTCAGGGGCGCCCGGCCCCCGGCAGTGCTGGGTCCTGGGTGGAAATGCGTCGTTTCCGGGAAGTTTTCTGTTCTTTCCACCCTGACGTGGTTGGCTGTGCGGAGCCCCCCGCTCCCGACAGCGGGGGCTTTCTCGGGTCCGTGAATCAGGACACGCCCTGGGCCGGCCCCGTGTTCGGGGTTCACGGTGACGCTGCAGTGAGCGGTCTTCAGCGGCAGTGGGTCCCCGCCGGGGTCCCAGAGCCTGGCTCTGCGGGTGGAGGCGGGCGGTCGATCAGGAGAAGAATCGGGAGGGAATTACAGGTGCCCTTGGGGATTCTTCAGTCTTCCGATCGATGGGCTGTTCCTTTCCTACCGTCACTCACGGCCGGCAGATTCGCACGGAGAATTCCGGTGTCCCAGCTCCCGCGCCACTCTGGTGCGATCGCTAGGGCTGTCCGTGTGAAGTGTTTCTCTAGAAAAATCAAAGCTATGGATTTCTGCAGCTCCCATGCTTTTACAACATGCTCCAGCGTCGGAGGGGACCTCGTTACTTTATGTTGACAAAATGCCCACGGAAGGTACCAGTCTCCCGGGAAGACGGCGGCAGCCCCGTCGTGGAGGGCAGGCTCAGGAGCGCACTCGGCGGGGCTGGTCAGCGGGGCGGGGGAGGCACCGGGCTCTCGGGCTCAGGGCGAGAACCCCAGGCCGTCCAGGGCTGCGGCCAGCGTGCCCCTGGCTGGGGGCTCACAGCACAGATTCGGGGGGCAGTGCCCTTGGTCCCGGCCGTTGCTCTCCAACCACGCCCTGCCCCTCCACACCTCCCTGAGCACGCGTGAGGCAGTTCCCACTGCGAGGGCGTCACCACCCGAGCAGAGTTAACGGAACAGTTTGCACGGCAAGTATTTCCAGGTCCGGCCACAGCAGGTGCGGACTCGCGGTGCCCGTACGCACGGAGGGCTGATGGGCGGCTTGGGCGCGTCTAGAATTTCTGTGTGTGCTTGCTCCAGAGCTGCAGGGCCCCGAAAGGATGCTCCGGTTCCTTTTTCCTTTTCCTTTTTTCTTTGCCTTCCTCTCTGGTGAGTGACGGGGCTGCTGGTCCTCGCTACCAATGGCCGCGCGCCTGTTTGTTCACTCACCCATTCATTCACTCGCTCATTCACCCACTCATTCATTCACCCTTTCATGCATGCATTCACTCACCCTTTCATGCATGCATTCACTCACCCTTTCATGCATGCATTCACTCATTCATATATTCCCTCCCTCACTCATTCACCTACTCATTCACCTACTCATTCACCTACTCATTCACCCACTCACTCACCTACTCATTCATTCACTCACTCACCCATTCATTCACTCACTCACCCATTCATTCACTCACTCACCCATTCATTCACTCACTCACCCATTCATTCACTCACTCACCCATTCATTCACTCACTCACCCATTCATTCACTCACTCACCCATTCATTCACTCACTCACCCATTCATTCACTCACTCACCCATTCATTCACTCATTCATGCATGCATTCACTCATTCATGTATTCCCTCCCTCACTCAATCACCTACTCATTCACTTGCTCATTCATTCACTTGCTCATTCATTCACTAGCTTTTTCATGCATTCACGCATTCATACATTCCCGCATTCACTCACTCACTCATTTATTCATTCATGCACTCATTTATTCATTCATGCATTCACTCATTCACCCACTCACTCGGTCATGCATGCATTCACTCACTCATTCACTCACTCATTCACTCATTCACTCACTCACTCACTCACTCACTCATTCACCCACTCATTCATTCACCCACTCATTCATTCACCCACTCATTCATTCACCCACCCACTCGGTCACTCATGCATTCATGCATTCCCTCACTCATTCCCTCACTCATTCCCTCACTCATTCCCTCACTCATTCCCTCACTCATTCCCTCACTCATTCATTCACCCATTCATTCACCCATTCATCCATCCATTCACTCTTTCATGCATGCATTTACTCATTCATATATTCCCTCCCTCACCCATTCCCTCACCCATTCCCTCACCCATTCCCTCACCCATTCATTCACTCTTTCATGCATGCATTTACTCATTCATATATTCCCTCCCTCACTCATTCACCTACTCGTTCACTTGCTAATTCATTCACTTGCTCGTTCATTCACTTGCTCATTCATTCACTTGCTCATTCATTCACTTGCTCATTCATTCACTCATTCACTCTCACTCACTCACTCACTCATTCACTCACTCACTCATTCGCTCACTCATTCGCTCACTCACTCATTCACTCACTCACTCACTCATTCACTCACTCATTCACTCACTCACTCATTCACTCACTCACTCACTCATTCACTCACTCACTCACTCACTCATTCACTCACTCACTCATTCATTCACCCACTCACTCGGTCACGCATGCATTCATGCATTCACTCATTCACCCATTCGCTCACTCACTCATTCACTCACTCATTCACTCACTTACTCATTCACTCACTCACTCTTTCATGCACGCATTCGCTCACCAGGAATCACATTTCCTTACGGAAACCTTCACCAAAGCTTTCACCAAATGGCATGGATGTTAGACAGGAATTGTCCGCGGAGGAGTTAGTGATTCTCAAGACATGTGGCCGGTTAGAAACGACAGTCCCCCTCCCCCCCACACTCACCTCTTTGCACCAGCGATTTCTAGGGACCTGGGAGGCCCAGCAGCCGGACGCTCTGGGTCCAGACAGGAGCCCCTCGGGCCCTGCGTCCCACACTCCTGCCTGACCGCAGCACACTCTGACCCCTGACCCCAGGAGCCTGCTGGCCGAGGACGGGACTCCACCAGCCTTCCAGAACCAGAGCGCACACCTGCTCTTGGGGGAGGGGCGGGGGGCTCACCTCTTAGGTCCGTTTGGGTGTGAGCAGAACACCGCCCCCCGCTGGCCTGTGTTGTGACACACCGCCACACTGGGGGGAGGGGCGTGAAGCCCTTACCCACCTGCCCCTGGGCTGCCCGTGTCTGGGGACGGTGGTGGCCAGCGTGGACCGGCCCACAAGCAGCTTCCCCATAACTGCGGCCGGCGTGGGACCTGGGTGTCCCAGACGTGTGATAGTCACGGAGTTGGCGTGGACAAGGTTGCAGGGTTCCGCCTGTCACCGTTTTGAGTTGTTAACATTTAGGCTCGGAGTGAGTGAGTCCCACCTGCTCAGACTCTGAGGGAACGTCCAGACGTCCTTTCCTCTGGGGGGGGGGCAGCAGAAACCACACCAGGGCACGTGGAAGCCCCTCCAGGAATGCGAGACGCTTGGTCTCCGCGGCCCGTGACTCAGGCTGTCTGAGTGCGGCGTGTTTGAGAGTGTGGGGTTGTGGCCGGGGCGCTGTGGGTGCGGGGCCAGCAGGGGGCGCCAGTCAGCTCTGCGAGTGTGATGGGGACGTAACAGGCGTCTGTTCCTCTTCCTGCAGGGTGAGGTTGGAGAGCGGGGCCTGGCTGGCCGGCCCGGAGAGAAGGTCTGTGTCCCTCCCTCCCTCCCTCCCTCCGTCCCTCCCCCCCTCCCTCCTTCCCTCCCTCCCTTCCTTCCTCCCTCCCCTCCACTCTTCCCCTGAGCCGTCAGTCTGTTCATTAACACACACGAGGCCGGTATCCTCCGTCTTCCGGGGCCTCGCTGCCTTCACCTCACGCACTTGCTCACTCACTGAACAATTACCAGCGTGTCCGACGCGTCCGCCATGGTTGGCCCTGGGGCCACGTGCATGGACCCAGAGAGAGGCTGACCGGGCGCAGGGAGCAGTGGCGGGCAGGGGAGGTGGGGGAGGGGGCAGGGGTGGGGAGACCCCTCCCTGAGGCCTGGGGACTGTCGGGACGGTGGCGAGGCAGTGGCACTGTGTCTGCGGTCTGAAGGACCAGCAGTTAGATGCCGAGAGAGGCCAGCGGCCAGGGTTCCTGGAAGGAGAGGGGACGGCGCTTGGACATGCCTTCGAACGAGTTCTCCAGAACCCCCTTTCTCCGTGCGCTGCTGTGTCACCCCCCAAGGCAGAGGCCTCTGGGGGCTGGTGTGCAGCTGTCCCCCCCTCCCACCGGGAGCCTGAGGACAGGGTGTGTTGTCCCCACAGGGCGCGGCGGGACTCCCAGGCAACCCAGGATTCCCTGGCCTGCGGGGAGAGAAAGGACAACAGGTAAGGGTCGGCAGCCTCTGTCCCCCCAGGCCTATGCCCACTGCCCCTAGAAAGCAGCCCCTTGGGGGGGAGTCTCGGTCCCCTGGGGGACGGGCAGTGGCGGGCAGGGATCGGGGGGTTCTCCCCAGTGTGTGTGGGGGGAAGGAAAGGAGCAGGGCCCTCTGTCCCGTGAACTGGGTCAGAGGACGGTGACCGAGAGACCACTCCGGAAAGGGTGCCGCCTCTTTAGGCGACATTGATGGGACGGGGTTGGGGGCGGGGCGTGGCCTGTCTGCTGCCCATTGAGAGTGAGGTGCTTCACACTTCCTGACGGGGTCACTGGCTGCATGCAGAAGGGAGAGGGCAGGTTGCAGAGAAAGAAGGGTCTCCTCAGGGTCCCGCGGTCCTACCCGGGTCAGGTAGTGTCTCCCACGGCTGAGTTCTAATGCTCTCTCCCTCTACCTTTGCCGCAGGGAGAGAAAGGTGAACTGGGCCTCCCAGGACAGAAAGGTGACCGCGGAGAAAAGGTAGGAGGAGCCATCATCCTGCCATCGTGACCGTAACGGCCATGCCCCGCTCCCGTGCGGTGGTGGAGTGGGCTGGGGCCCGTACTCGGACGCAGAGTGCCGGCCTGGGTCCTGACCCTGGCTCCACCCGCCGTGGGGCTCTGGGCGTGCTCGCTGGCTGCCCCGGGCCATGGCTGGCAGCCAGGGCAGTAACGCCCCCCGAGGTGCCCTGCGTCTGCCCCTCTGGCACGGCGCCCACACAGGTCCCCTCCATCTTCCCCAGAGTGTGCCCCTCCCCTCCAGCTGCCCGCTCTCCTTTGCCCTGGTCTTCCTCCACTCCAGGAGGGCCTCCCCCCGCCCCCCTTCTTGCTCTAGGGCTGAGGGGCCCGCGGTCCATATAGCGAGTGCGGAAAGGAAAGGGTTTGCGTGGACGCCACGCAGGCCCCCCGCTCTCATGGACCTCCCAGAAACGCACTTTTCAGTTGAGAAACTCATTTCCAGGTCTCGAAGGACTCAGGGAGCCCATGAACCCCCTTTATGGCTCTGGCGGCATTGCCCAGGTCGGAGCAGAATGGCATTCGAGCTTCCGAAGGGCCTGGCCCGCTTCTCTTCCCGCCCAGGGAAATGCGCAGTCATGGCCAGTTCTGGTTCAAGTACACAAACTAAGGTGCCAAAGCAGCCTTGCCCCCCTTGTGACCGCACCGTGCCGTCGGCGTCGTCCCTGCCGCCCAGGTGTGCGGGGAGCAGCCCAGGTGCGGGGGGAGGTCCCCCTGCATCCTGGGGAACTGGTCGGATCCTGCTCCCTGGAGGGGGTCCTGGGGGACCCGGGACTGAACCCCAGACAGTCACACGAACTCCGGACCCCCAGGCCCTTCCACGGCCAGGCCTCCTTCTCCAAGTCAGAGCCACCAGGGTCGCCCCCACCCCACCCCTGGTCCTGCCCGGACCCCTCTGCGCTGGGGAGAAGGCTGCCCTGCCCCAAAAGGCAGCCGTAGGGCCTCTGGGCCGGAGACGCGCCCCTCCTCCTCCGGCCCTCCCGTGGTCTGTGCCTGCCCCAGGTTTGGCGGGAAGCGCTCAGCTGGGACCGTTCGCGATTTTTAACGCAGGGTCAGCTGGCTTAGACGAGCTGGGCCCATAGCACGTGCTCCGCGGTGTGAGGAGAGAGGTGGGCGAACCCCAGCCGAGGTGCAGACAGCACCGTGGGGGTGCTCTTTTCTCCTGCAGCTTCTGGAAGCTCGTGCGCGGGGCAGTGCCCGGGTGGGCGCCAGGGCTCGGGTCCGGAGAGCCAGGCCAGGCTCGGCCGCTGGCTGGCTGTGCGACCCCGGGCAGGCGGCTCGGTGTCGCTGCCTGGGGTTCCTCAGCTGCGGGCCGGGCTGCACGGAGGCCCCTGAGCCACAGGCCTCTGGTAGGGAGCAGCTGAGCCGGTGCGTGTGGCCGTGGGAGCCAGCGCCGGGAAGCACAGACCACGCGGCGGTGGCGGCAGGAATGGCGGCAGGAAACAGGGGACTGGCCCCTCCACTGCTGGGAACTGTGCACTGGGGCGGCCTTGTGCCTCGCCCACTCGGTTCGCTCGCTCGCTCACTCATCCCCGCGTGCAAGGGCCCGCCATAGGCCTACACCCGGGCGGGGACACCTGCGTCCCGACCCCTTCGTCACACAGGTGGAATGATGACAGGTCTGGGGGCCGTGTTTGCGCAGGGGCCCAGCGGCCGCCTCTCCTCGGGGCCGGCGTGCTGGCAGGGTCCTCTCCCCTGGGCCCTCTCTGGGCACGGAGGTCTCAGCCCCGCTGCCGGCGCTGCAAGCCGTGTGCGCTGTGTGCAGCCTGCGGCGGAGCGGAAGACAAGCCCGCGGAGGTGAAATAATGCGGAGACTGGCAGAGCTGGGCTTCCAGCTCGGGAGGGGCGGGCCTGCATTATTTACGGGAATGTCATCGTTGTCCCCGCAGGCCCCCGAGAACAGCCCGCCCCCTTCAGGGGGGACAGGGCCGGGCCCAGGGGGTCTCTAGGGAGCCAGGGTGCAGCTGCCGTGCTGGGTGGGGGCGAGGGTGACACAAGCGATCAGCAGCGGGTGGCGTCAGCGTGGACACTTCTCCAGCACGAGGCTTTTACACGTCCGCGTGCTTTATAACGGGCGTGTGTCCGCCTGCCCGCCTGCCCAGGCAGCCGCAGAGTGGGTGATTCTGCCGCCCAGGGATACGGGGGCGCCCCCCCCCCAGGGCAGGCAGAGTCGGTGGGACCGCCTGTGACGTGCTTTTTGTTCCCTCACCCAGGGTGACGCTGGCCCCGCGGGCCCCCCCGGATCGCCCAGTGCCGTAAGTCCCTCCGCTTCGAACCCTCTCTCCTTCCGGCGCCTCGGGCGTCAGGGCCCGCCCTCCCACCCACGCCACTCAGTTGTCAACACACATGTCACAGAGTCGGTCAGCAGCCAGCCGGATCCCTGGGCCTCAGAGTCCAAACTGCAGGCCGGGAGCCTCTCTCGGAACCGCCCACGCTTACCGATTTCGAGTACCCACCCAGCACGTGGCTGTGGGTCCGAACGTTGGCCAGTCCCTGACAACACATGCCCCTGCTACCTGGGGAAACCGAGGTCCGGAGGCCGCCAGCAGTTGGCGGCTGGCCCAGGGGGAGGCCGTGGTGAGGGCCTCCTGCCACCAGCCCCGATCTCCACACCTGCCCCCCGCCCCGCTGGCCGGCCCGGGCACAGGGGCAGGTGTGTGAGCGGGAACAGGGGCTTCGGCGCCAGAGAAAACGTGGGCTGGGGTCTCGGCCCTCTCCCCCGCCAGCACTGGGGTCTCAGATCCGTTCCTTCGTTCTGGGGACTCGGTTTCCTCCTCTGTTGACACCGGGCATGCTACACCCGGCTGCCTCGCACGCCGGCGGTGAGAGTGCGCCGAAACCGGGCCGGGGCACGGGGCCGCCCCTCGAACACCTGAGTGCTCACCACGAGTGAACGGCAGCAGAAGTGCGGGACCCGGTTTGGGCTGTTCTCACGTTAGCGTTCCTCCCGGCCTGGGTGTCCTGCTCTGCGGACAGCCGACCCCAGGGGGGACGGGGCATCTCGGCTGCAGTGCTGGGCCTGACGGAGGGTGGGGGCGGGGACTGGCCGGGTGCCCTAGAGACCGGGGAGCCGTCTCCGCGTGGAGGCCCGGAGATGGGGCGTCGGGCACGCCGCGTGACCAGGGGCCTCCCTGTGTGGTTTTGTGGGGCGTCGTTCCACAGCTCGGCCCCCCCCCCCCACTCACGCCCATCTCAGGGAGGCTCAGCCGTCCGGTACGGGTGTGTCGGCGCTGCAGTCGGGACTGGCCACGTCAGCCTCGCCTGAGACTCATGCCAGCGATGCCGCCACGCGCCCGGGGAGACCAGCGCAGCACTCGGTGGGCGGTGCGGCTTGTCTGGGGAGTCACTCTGCACCGACGTGTGGCGAAGTGTCCGCCCGCTGGTGGGGCCACCCCGTCTCCATCTGCGTCACGTGCGCCTGGAAAGCTCGCACGGGGTGTGCGCCGTGCAGCTGCTCCCGACGAGAAGCGGCAGGGAGGCCGCGGGACCAGGAGCTGGGGACTGCATCAGCCACAGACTCTCCATGCCGCGGAAACCCTGTTTCATAGAAGTAAACACGCGTGTGCGTGCTGTGCGCATAGCGTCGGAGAGACACCAGCGCTCGAGGACACTGACGGGGAAAGCCCATCTCTGAGTCCTGTGTGTGCACGCGTGTGTGTGTGCAGGTGTGTGTGTGTGTGTGTGTGTGTGTGTGTGTGTGTGCACGTGCGAAGGGGAAGAGCCCAGGCCTGCAGCCAGTCCCTGCCGCAGGGCCCCGAGCCGCGCGGACGTCGTCCCCGAGCTGCCCCCTTGCTCTCCGCCGCCCTGGCCCGTCAGGCAGGATCTCCTCACGCCCCTGGGACGGGGAGGGGGGGGCCCGGAGCGGCCCCCTGTGTGTGCGCTTGGTGCTCGCGGCGGACACGGTCCTTCTGCTTGGGGACGCGTCTGGCTGCTCCAGGAGGCGCCCCGCTGAGCGCCTTGGACAGAGAACCCCGTTCCCGTGGCTGCTTTTTGTCCACGTTTTCAACATTAAGACAATGCGACGTGAAAAGCTAAGGAGAACCCCGTCTGCGGAGGAAGAGAGGCGAGCGGGCACCATGGAGCCGGAGCAGCAGCCAGGGCGGAAGCACACGGGACCCGGAGCTGGTTCCCGGCTGGAATGTGGGGCGTGAGGAGGAGGGGCGCCACTGGCCGGGTGGGCGGCAGGGGGTGCCTGCGGGAAGGACCCTCTCTGGGCCCCTCCCCCCCGCCCCGAGAAGGAGGACTCCCAGGGACACGGCGTGAGGTCTCTTCCAAGGCCATGCAGTGCGGTGTCGCTCACACCGCCCCGAGGAGGAGCCCACGGCACCCACGGTGAGCCCGTGGCGCGGAAGCCAAGCGGCGGCAGAGAGCCTGCCGTGCAGACGGACACCGGGACGGAGCTGTCAGCCAGACGTCCCCTGCCACCCCCGCCCGCTGCTGAGGTGCAGGGCTGACCCCCCCCCCCCACCCCTCACCGGGGCAGCTGCTGGCTCGCACTGCCTGTCGGTCGGCTCCCTCTTCCCGGGCCACCTGCACCCCCACACCGCCACCCGGTCCTGCTCCGTCTGGGTCTCCTTCCCTCGCTCCCTGCTGAGCCCCTCAAGCTCGAGACGCGGGCCTCCATGCCCGGCCGGTCGTCCGTAAAGACGTCGCTCCCAGGAAGATGGCTTCTGAGGAGGCGTCTCTGCGGGAGGCGCGGGGCCTGCCTGGGCCCCCCTCTGAGTCCTGGGCGGGACGGCTTCCTGCAGGGCCTGAGCTTCGCGGGACCCAGGCGGCCGCTCTCGGGTGCAAAGCCCCTGAGTCTATGGGTGCAGGGGGCGGGGGAAGGCTCACTGTGGGTGGGTTATTGCCTGGATCTCTCGGGGACCGCCTCGTCGCCGTGGTAACCGTGTTTGTGTGGTTGTGCTGATGGTGTGGAAAGCCCTCTGTCGGTGTGTCTCTGCCCGTCTCAGGTGTGCGCCTGGGGAGCAGACGGAGGGAGGAGGGCTGGGCGGGAGCGCCTGGCCGCGGAGTGGGGCGGCTCCTGGGGAGGCAGCCCGGTGGGGGCCGCTGGGTGGCACGCAGGTCGGGAGATGTCGGAGAGATGAAGGAGCCCGTCCCTCAGCCTGGGATTTGGAGAAGTCCCAGCTGAGGATCCAGAGGGGCGTTGTCACCTGCGGGCCTGTAGCGGTTCGGCAGCAGCACCTGGGGGGGCTCTGGCAGCCTGTTCCCCCCTGCGCCCGCCCAGTGTCCACCAGGACCCCAGGCCGACACTGAGCCTGGCGGCGTGACGTGGAGCCCAAGAGGGAGTTAGAGTCCATGGAAGCCTGGGGAGGGGGAGGGGAGGGGGAGGGGGGAGGGGAGGGGGAGGGGAGGGGAGCCAGGCCCCCTCAGGCACTCAGCCGCCATCTAGCAGGGCACCACCTGAGCCACCAGTGCTGACGGCCCTGCCCCTGACTCTGGGCCCAGGACGGACGAGGCCCAGCATCTCCCTGTGAGTCCCCAGGGTCCCGCCTCTGGCCTGGCCTCTCATGGGTCTGAGCCCGTCCTCCTGCCACCTGGGTCCCTTGCAGACCCTTCTCAGCTCACAGCCTGAAAGGGCCCTGTAAACACTCGTCTTTATGGATCGTTTTGCAAATGGCTTGAGAACCACACAGTTCCACGGATCCCCGCCATGGGAGATCTTCTAGGAGGAAACACGCTGGAAATGAGGGTGTCAGTGGCCCCGGGGACTGGAGCCCCAGCTCTGTCCTCTGAGCCGGCTGGGAGCAGAGTCACTGGATGAAGGACTGCGCTCGGACCCGGAACCGCTGCCCTGTGCCCGCACCAAGATATGCTCTGCAGGAAGGCGCGGTCTCGTGGAGCTGGTCACACTCTGCGTGGTCGACCCAAGCACTTGCCCCTCCCCAGAAGACGCGCAGAGAGCGGGAAGCGGCCCAGAGCCCTGCCCACGGCCCCGGGGGCCAGCGAGGAGCTCGGGGAGGATGCTGGCGGGAAGCCTGGGACGGGGTCTCCAGACCCGCCCATTCGAGGGGAGAGGAGGCAGTGTGGGGGCCGCGCAGGGCCCCGCCCGTCTGTGCCGCCTCTCTGCCCATGAACGCTCCACCAGACATCCGGCTCCCGGACTCCGGTGCTAGGATCTGCCTTCCAGACGCTTCCCGGGTCCCGTCTGCACTCTCTGCACCGTTTTTCACCCACGACCTGCGTGCCAGGCTCTGGGCTGCAGGGGGCAGGCACGAGCCACACGAGTGCGTGCAAACGTGCTCCGCAGGCCCGAGCCACACAAGGATGTGCAAACGTGCTCCGCAGGCCCGAGCCACACAAGGGTGTGCAAACGTGCCCCACAGGAATGAGCCACACAAGTGCCTGCAGACGTGCTCCACAGCTGG
The DNA here is from genome assembly GCF_019186645.2 of Phyllostomus hastatus. Taxonomy (NCBI): domain Eukaryota; kingdom Metazoa; phylum Chordata; class Mammalia; order Chiroptera; family Phyllostomidae; genus Phyllostomus; species Phyllostomus hastatus. Next base: position 46,910,588 of record NW_025334017.1, on the reverse strand, counting down.
GGCCCCGGAGGAGGAAGGCACCCGGTGGGCGTCCACGGCAGGAGGGCCCGGCCCCGTGTGGGGCTCGGCGATCCCGACGCAGCGACTCCCGGCCTTTGATCTGAGGGGCCAGTGAGAACGCACCCGAGTCTGGGTGGGGCGGGGGGGAACCGCCTTCAGTGGGCGTCCCGAGGGCGGGAGGGGCCCCGTGGCCGGGCCCGGGGTGGGCAGGGCCGGGCCGCTCTACCTGGTGCTTCCCACCCGCAGGGAGAACAAGGGCTGAGAGGAGAGAAGGGCGACAGTGGCGCACCTGGGGAGCCGGTGAGTGCCCCGCGCCCTGCACCCCGCGCCCGGGCACCCCAGGGCCGAGCTGCGGCAGGTCTGAACTGCGCTGCCCACCCCCCAGGAGCCCAGCTGAACCGAATGTGGCCCCTTCCCCCTCCCTCAGGGCCCCAAGGACTCGACCCTTGCCCCTGGATCTTATCTTCTACCCACGGTGCATGTCCACGCCCCACCCTGTCCACACGACCTTGCTCACGGACGGCTTGTCTCATTGCAGGGACCCCAGGGCCGTCCTGGAGAGCCGGGGCCACCGGGCCTCACAGGACTGCCGGTAAGAAAGCCCGCACTCTGCCATCGGGCCCCAGGCGTAGGGACAGTCACACACCCTTCTGTCCCTCTGTGACCCTGGCCCCATGGGCACTGCTGGTCTGCCATTTCGGGAATGCCCACCAGAGGGCGCCGGCCCAGGTGCTGCTGGGACCGTGAGCCCCACACTCAGGGGGTGAGCCCCACCCAGAGTGCCCCAGCACCCAGCCCCCCGGGGTGGGCCCTGCCCCGGACCCCTGCTGTCTTTGCTCTGTCACTAATGCGCAGGTCACACTGCCGTCCTTCCCCGACCCTGTGCCCTCAGGCTCGAGTGCTCAGCCGGGGCTCCGCTGGTTCCTGGCTCCCCCGGCCTTTCGGAGGCCGGGAGCCCCTCCCTCCCAGCCCAGCCCCCCGAGACCCCCTTCTCCATCGGCATTTGTGTCGTGTGTCCCCGCTCTCGGCTTTGCCGGCCCAGCCGCCTGCCTCTCAGGCTGCAGGGCCCCTGGCTGGCCGTGGGCCGGGGCCACGTGTCCCTCTGAGCTCTGTCCCATGAAGACAAGGGGTTCTGCGGATGCCTGTGTCCGTCTGGGGCGGAGAGGGTGGGAGGAAGTGTGTGCACCTGCGGATGGCCGGGAGGAGCGGCTCCCGGGGTCTCCCGTGTGGGTGGCTGGCTCTGAGGTGCAGGTGTCCCCCAGAGTCCCTGCAGGGGTGCCTCTGATGTTGCACCCCCCCTTTTGTCTCCCGTGCAGGGCGCCAAGGGACAGGAAGGACCACGTGGGGTGCCTGGGACAGCTGGAAGCCCCGTGAGTCCTGCCCTGCCTACCTGCCTGCTCGGGGCCCGGCGGGGTGGGGGGTCACACAGAGAGAGGGGGCCTGGGCTCACAGCCCTGGGAAACTGGGGAGAAGGACCGGGGAGGTGCAGGCCACCTGGGAGGGGAGGGGCGGGCCAGGCCTGGGGTGTCTGGGTAGCAAAGACCCAGAGAGATGGGCTGGGCGGGCTGCACGACCCCACTTTATTCGTCCACCCAGGGATGCACACCCCCTCCCCCACAGACGGGGGTGACTCAGGGCTGTGCTCACGTGCCCATCGCACACACACATTCTGTGATGCACGAGTGTGTGTAAGCTCCCAACACACAGCCGCAGCTGTGAGCACACACAGACACGCCTTTGCGCACGGGCCTCCTGCGCTCCTGCCACCCCCGCCGCTCACCACGTCTCCCATGGGGTCCGCACAGCCCACAGTGTCCAGTCCAAGTCCCTCCCTTCAGGGACCGTCCCCTGATGGGCCAGGCACAGCCAACTCACGCACACACGCACACAGACACACCTCCGTGCCCCCAGGAACCTTCTGGAGTCCCGCCCTCCTGCCCCCCGCCTCGTGCCAGGGTCTCCTCCTCGAGGCGCGGCCGGTCGGGGCGCCGCGCACTCAGGAGCAGGCTCCTCTCACCCGCGGGGGCAGTGTCAGGCCAGACCCAGTCCCAGCAAACCCCGGGGGACGCGAGTGCGAGGCAGGTTTGGCGAGAGACCGGGGGTCCCTCCTGTCCTCAGTCCATGGGGCCCGTCTAAACTTCTGCTTCTGAACAGGGCGCTCCTGGACCTGCAGGTCCGCCCGGTCCCAGCGGCCCCCCAGGAAGTGCGGTGAGTGAGTGGGGCTGGGGGTGGGAGTGGGCATGGGGGTGGGGGTGGGGGTGGGGGTGGGGGTGGGGGTGGGGCCCCGCCTTGGGGCCTCCGCCTTTTTGTCCTCAAAGTGGAGAGGGTGGTCCGGCTCACGTTTCGTGTCTCACACGCACTGAGGCCCTGCCCCTCCGTGTGGGCCCCGAGGTGTCCACTAAAGGATGAGCCTGAGGCCACGGACGTGGATTCCGACCTCTATGCAAAAGACACCCGCGGCGCCTTCTCAAGGCCACGGCGGGCTGTGCTCCCACCGCAGACGGCGGCCGGTCCCGTTTGGCCGCCAGCCTTTGCGGACAATAATCGCAGCTGCTTACGGGTGTTTGTCGGGCCAGGCCCTGTTCTGGGCGCTTCTCACGGGCTGACTCCTGCGGCCCTCACTGCCCTGGAGGGGCTGCTATCGCTGCCCCTGTACACAGGAGGAAACTGAGGCACGGGGGGGTCGTGGCTGCTGTAGGTGGTGCTGGACCGTGTCACGCCCCTGCACCCCCCACGCGTCAGCAGACCCACCGACACCCAGGAGGGAGCAGTCCCTTGCCTGAGGGTTCCCTCTGGGTTGTAGAGACCACGCTGTCCAGCCACGCCACACGTGGCCGCTGGCCCCAGCAGGGGCAGCCCCGACCGAGGGGCGATGATGCCAGCCGCTCGCCTGCCGGGGCCCCTCTGAGCGTGTGTCCCTCCCTGGCTCCTGCTGCCCTCCCCTCGCTCCGTCCCTGCGTCCCTGGTGCGGGCCTGGGACGCATGCCCTTGAGCCTTGTCTCGGGGGCACCCTCTGGGCGAGTGTTTGCACAGCCGGGCCCAGTGTCAGGAGGCCCTGAGCGCTCGGAGAGCTCTGCTGTGTGCGGGGTGTGCCGACCAGGGCCAGCAGCGGAGGTGGTGACAGGAAGCAGGGGGGGCCCAGGCCTCTGGGGGAGTCCAGTCAGGGAGGGGGACCAGAGGGGACAGAGCCGTAGCCATTGGCTGAAGAGGGACCTGGTCACCCCTCCCTGGCGACCACCACACCGATGATAACCTTTCTGTCTTCAGGGCCCCCCGGGGATCAGAGGCTCCCCCGGGAGAGACGGGGAGCGAGGCGAGAAGGTAAGACGCGGTGGGGTCCCCGAGCCCCCAGATGCGGGTCTGTTTCTGAGAAACGTGGACCCGGGTCCTCTCCAGGGGACGGCAGGGGCAGGCCCTGCGGCCATTCCCGCCACCCTCACATCAGACCGGGAGCCCCAGGGCCCCCATCTGACAGGTGCGGGGACCGGCCCCCGAGGTCCCTCGGTCGGCCCTCCACCTCCTAGCCCGTCCACCAGGCCTGTCTACCGTGGACTTCCGCTGCTTCAGCACCGTGCGCACCGTGGCGAGCAGTTAGTGTGTCCCACGCCTCGACAATGGGCTTTACCTACTAGGAAGAAGCGTCCCCCAAACACCAGCGCCCTGGGGGCCGAAGGGGAGAGCCCACGGCTTTCGCAGCCCCACTTCCTGCGTCTCTCTGAGCTCCGTTGCAGGAGTGTCGCTGAGACCATTGCTGTCCTGGCGGCGGGAGGGCCGGGCCAGGGACTCCGCTGAAGCCGCGCCAGCCCAGGGCAGGGCCCCTCCCCCGCAGCACAGACCGCCCTCAGTGTCAGTGGGCCCATCGGGTGTGGGGACACCGGGACCCCAGGCGCCCTCCACGCACTTGCAGCGTCTCCTCTGTCGCGTAGGGCAGTAACTTGCTGAGCGCGGGCTGCGGGGGTCCCCCGGGGACCGCCGGCCCTGGGGCTCCGCAGAGCAGGTGAGGCGGGCGGTGGGCGCTGGGGGTCCGCTGCCCTCATCTCCCGGGTCGGTGGGCCTCACACTCCCGGACAGGCGTCCCAGGGACCCCCCCAGCTTCCGGTGGATCAGCCGCAGAGCCCCCACCCACCCCCTGAGCTCACAGGTGCCTGAGCTTCTTAATGCGCTTTCCTTCGGCTCGGGAGTGATCACCTTATCTTTCCTGTTTTGACAAAATGTAATAAGGGTAGGTGTAAATATTTGCGTCCTGGCGAGAAGGCTGTGCTCTGAAAACGTAGAGAAGGAAACGATTAATTGCAGAGGTGATGATCAGCCAGCTCGTGGGAAGTGTCTTGGGGCTTGGGAGTGTTAGCTGATTATAAGCTCAGTAACACCCCTTAAGTGAGGCAGGTGCACTTATTTATCTATTTATTTATGTGTTTATGTATGTATGTATGTGTTTATTTTTGGCAGAAAGATAAGACCATCTTAGGCTGCCCTAATGAGAGTGGAGCACCCGGGTTAAGTGAGGGGGGGAATCCTGGCCACCTGCTCTGGCTTGATGGGACCACCCGAGTGTGAGGGGTTGCGCTCCATTCTGGGCACTGGCACCAGAGAAGGGGTGACCGAAAAGACCGAGGTTTTTCGAGGACTGATGCGCTGAGAGCAAAGACCAGGAAATCCATGCGCAGTTAGCACCTTCCACCTCCAGAGGGAGCCAAACACCTGGGCTGGGCTGAGCAGAAGCCCGGGCTGGGGGCCGGGGCCAGGCTGTGGCTGTGGGGAGCATACAAATCCCTGCCACCAGGGCGGGTGTTTCTCCTGCCCCCGGGGGCAGGTGCTCGGGGACTCGGATCCGCCCCAGGCTGGGAGTCAGGGTCCATCCCCCGGCCCCTGGCTTTGCCCCTGCTGGCTCACTCCCTCCTCACCCCCATCCATCGGGGACTGCTGGAGGTGTTGGGGTCCTCGCTGAGGCCCACGGGGGCCCTGCCAGGGAAAAGCAGCCCCTGCGGCTCCAGCTCCGCAGTCCCGCCCGGTGTTCCGCAGCCGGAGCTGCCACTCCAGCACCAGGCTTTGTGGTCAGAAGGGTGGGCGTTTGCCTGTAGCGAAAAGCCCGCCCCCACCCCCCATCAGAACCCGAACAGCCGGTGAGGAAGTGAGAGCCCTATTCCGGCAGGAATCCTAGCAGGAGTGGAGGGCTGCCTGGAGGAGGAGGCGCCCCTGGGGGGGGGGTCTTGCACCGGGAGGAAGGCAGGACTAGAAACCTCAGTGTCCTCCTCGCTCCTGGGCCCCAGGCTGCGTGCGTGCGTGCCCGGAGGCAGCTCCACCAGCAGAGGATGGTGGCGCACCGGCCGCCCTCCAGGCGCAGGCGTGCGACCTGCCCCCTCCCCGTGTCCCGGCGTCCTAGTCAGGGCATCCGCGTGGCTGGTTCCCGGAGGCCGGGGAGGACAGGCTCTCTCCCAGCCTCTCTCCTCGTCCCTGTGTCCTCACAGTGTCTTCCTCCATGCGTGTGTGTGTCCCGGTGTCCCCTTCTCAGGGGTGTTGAAGCCAGTGCGTAGTGGGTTACGGCCGCCTACTCCACTACGACCTCACCCTAACTTAACGAATCAGACCCCATTTCTCAGCCGGACTTCAGCCTATGCACGGGGGGCGGGGGGACACAGGACCACCCATCACAAACCGTCAGGAAGGGCATCCATCCTCCCCCTTCAGGCTGGCGCGCCCTTGAAGGGCTGGCCTTCTGCGTGTCACTGGTGCTGGAAACTGTCCTTGCTTCTTTCCAGGGAGCGGCTGGGGAAGCAGGGGGCCCAGGGCCAGCTGGGCCCCGCGGGGATCCTGGGGCCCCCGGGCCCCCTGGTCCTCCCGGATCAGGGAAGGACGGAGAGCCGGTGAGTTGGGCGCTGGGGGCTGTACCCAGGGCAGCCAGGTCAGACGGAGAAAAGGAAAAGGGGGGAAAAAGATGCCCTGGCCAGACTCTGTGGGGAGTGAGTCATGGCTGGTGTGATCGGGCTGGTCGGGAAAGGGTGTGGGGGAGGGGCGGGGCACGGCGGGGCACGGCGGTCTCTGGTGCACCGCAGGCCAGGGGGCGGCTGTCCTGTGTCAGGCTCGGGGCCATCCGCTGGGGACGCAGAGCTGGGCTGGGCTCTGACGTCCGGATAGATGCTCCTGAGACAGCTGAGCGGACCTGTCCACAGTGTGGGCCAGGCGTGGCGTGCACGCAGGGAAGGGGCTTCCCAGTCCACGTGTGAAGTGGCGTTTGTGTGTGGTTCCCCCCGTCTGGGCCTCGCAGTAAACCAGGGAGAGGCTCGGCTTCGGGGTCAGAGGAGCCCCGCCCTGGGAGCAGGCCGGGCCCGGACTGGCGGGGGCCCCTGGGGTAAGGATCGCAGGTGGGGAAGGGAAGTGCGAGACCGAGGGGTTTGCCCGAGGACCCGCAGAGGCAGTAGGAGGCAGGCAGGATTCTCACCCAGGGGCCTCATGGCTCAAGAACAGGTGGTTTCCTGTGCACGGCAAGGCCACGGGGGAGTCCGGGACATCTGCCCCAGCCCCTGCAGCACAGGGCGCACCCGGCTGGCACGCGGTGGGCGGGGCAGCACTCACTCGGGGTTCCGTGACCACCCTTGTGTCTTTCACTCTCCCAGGGGCTCCGTGGACCGCCTGGACTGCCCGGGCCTCTTGGAAGCAAGGTGCGTGTCCATCCGAACATGCCGTGGGTGCCGTGGGTGCCGTGGGTGCCCTTGGAGGCAGACCTTGTGTAGGGCTGGCCAGAAAGTTTGTTCGGTTTCTAAGTGAAACTAAGACACACTTTTCACGCTCTCTAATGACCTTATTGGACAGCATAGTTGCCGCGTCGTTCCACTACCTTCTGCCGTCTTTCAGGCCACGTCACGGTTCCACCTCCCGAAAACCTTTTATCTTTGTGAGCAAATGAGTGTCCCAGGCGCCTTTGCTGTCTTCCAGGGAGTTGGGGTTTTCCCGTTAGGAGAATCCCACCGTGAGCCCCGAGGTCCCCTCCACGCACCTCCGTGTTCCTCGAGGCGGGTCGCGTCCTCCAGCGCAGGGTCTGACTCCCGCTGGGCTGGGTGCTGGGCCGGGCGTGGGGCCGGGCCCTCCACAGGCGTAGCTGCCCCTACTGCTCCGGACAGCTGCTGACGCGGCAGCTCCCGTGTGAAGCAGCCGCCGCTCGAGGGACTCGTCACACCCTTACGGTGACGGTGAATGAGTGTTGAAGGCGGAACTGAGACCCACACTCCATGAACCACTGAGCTTGAAGCCAAAGGTCCCATCCGATGCCCCTCGCCCCTCCCACCCCCCGGGGGGCGGGACCCACAGCAGACAGGTCCCTGGGAGGTCATGGCTGACCTGATGAACGAATTCACTGGTGACACGGGAACTGGGCTGAAACGGGGGTGTGGGGTCCCGTCTCGGGCGTGGGCAGAGTGGGGGCACGGTGAGCTCTGGAGGAAGCCGGGAAACTTGGGTGCTGTGGTCACGTGGCGGGGGCCACAGTGTCATAACCATGTTTGGAGCCATGGGTGAGGGTAGTCGGCCTGGAAGGTGCAGGATGGCCCTTGGTGGCTGAGGCCAGGCCTGTTGGCCTGGGCGGGACAGCGGGCTGTGTGGGCGAGCCGTCCAGGGGCCCGGAGGGTCCCGCTGGGGGGCGCTGTCGGGGCAAAGAGAGGAGCCCAATTCCCTGGAACCCGGGCTCCGCCCTCGGGGAGCTGAGCCATCGATGTTGTTTTTCTCTTTCCAGGGGGACCGAGGTGCACCTGGGATCCCTGGCTCTCCTGGCAGCCGTGGCGACCCGGGCGTCGGGCTCGCCGGTCCTCCTGTGAGTCCCAGTTCCTCCAGCCCTGCCTTGCCCTGGGGGGCCGCCTAGCCTGTCCCTGCTGGCCCCCAGGTGCACCCTGGGTCCGCCTGCGGGGACTCGCCTTCCCAGCCAGCCTGGGGCGGGGGGGCGGCCCCGGTCCTCGGGCCTGTCCACTGTGACTAAAGCAAGGACTAGGCCTTCGGGGTGGGGGCCAAGACCTATATGCTTGAAAGAGGGGAGAACAAAACTCACTTCAGACAGAGAGTCTGGACAAACTTTGCAAAAACGGAGCGGCAGCCCGTGGCCCTGAGTCGGCTGGGGCAGAGGCGTGGGGCGGGCGGGGCGGGGGGAAGCATGCTTTCTCGTGTCTCCCGCAAAAGTGCCTTCGTGGCCCGCCTCCTCCAGCTGGTGCACAGGTGAGCACCGCCGTGCAGCCGGGAAAGGTGTGCATACGGCCCCCGAACCGGTGCCCTGGTGAACAACGCACGTCAGTCGGCTAGTGTGAGCTCGCAGTCCCTGCAGGTGGCGGCTCTCGCGACGGTGGGACCTGGGAGTCATAAGGGGTCGTAGAGACCAGCGCAGCAGACCCCCGCCCCCGCCGAAGGCTGCTGTCGGCATCTGCCACCAGCCTGCGCCCGCGTCCCTCTAGAGACAGAGCATCCCTGCTTTCGAAGCTGGCACCTCTGGAGTCGGCACGTAGACAATTCTTTGCATCGAGGGTGGACATTTAGAATTATGGTCTCCTGTATCTTTCGCCATTGCTTTTCACTCTTCCCTTCACACCCCCGCCCCCTCCCCACCCAGTAACTGGACGATGACCCGGGTGATAGCCTTCCGAAGTCACGGTCCGTCTGCAGTCCTGGGGTTGGGGCTGTCTCCTCCTGTTGGGTCTGTCCTCTGCAGAGACGCAGCACCGTATCCACACACCTTTGCTTGCATCCACTTTTCCTTGACGGGCAGGTTGCCTCCGTCCGTTCGGGCTGCTATAACAAAAGCATCAGCCCGAGTGCTCTCAAAGGGCAGGCGCTTGTTTCTCACACTTCCCGGGGGCTGGAGGCCAAGGTCATGTGCCGGCAGGTTCAGTGTCGGGGCCCTCTTCCTGGTCCCCAGATGGTGGCCTCTGCTGTGTCCTCACACCGTGGAGTGGGAGGGGCTCCTGACCGACCCCCATCGGGAGCGCCCTGCTCTCAGGACCTCGTCACCCCCGCCCCCCACAGCCCCCGCCTCCAAACACCCCAGGAATTCGGTCTCAATAGATGGCTCTGGGGGAGACACGGACTTGGGGTCTGTGGCCCCTGTCTCACTGCTATTTAGAAGAGGTTCAAACACCCCATCCTTGGCGAATGCCACTGCCAAGCCTCGTCACATCCAGACCACCCACTGCTGCTGTCCTCACCCACCACCTTCGCCCAGACGCACTGTCCGCCTGACTCCTGGTACACGCAGCCCCAGTGCAGCAGGGCGCACAGAGCGTGTGGCCTGTCTCTGCCTGGCTTTGCTTTCAAGACACGCAGACCACGGCCAGAGTAATGGAAACAGTGCCACTCTTCGCCCATCCCTCCGGGACTCTGAAAGGAAATCCAGCGTACGAATAGCCACAGTATCGATTGTAAAACAAAAAACAATCCCCTTTTCTCCCCCCCCCGTGGTCTCCGTAGACCCCAGAGTGGTCTCGGGCTCCTGTCTCCCTGGACTTGTCCGGGCCCAGGCACACCTCACCCCCCACTGGCAGTGACCCCTCCCTCCCGTCTGCCCCCGCCCTCGCCAGGGGGACTGACTGGAAGTGGTCGGCAGGGCCCGGGCTCTGGACTCTCCCACCTGGGAGAGGGCATGTGGAATCCCCCGGGAATGTGTCCTTTTCGTCTGTCTGAGCAGAAACTCTCAGCCAGAATTCCCGATGAGCACAACCCTCTGCCTTGTTGCATCGAAGTTTTCTTTCGCCCGGGGCCGTTTCTTCAGTCCTTTGGTAGCTGGAAGGGACGGTGTGCAGGGAACAAAGGCAGGAGTTCAGACTTTCCCACGTGGGGGGTCCTGCTTTTCATGGGCCAGTCTGCTGCCCCGAGGGCTCCGAGTCCTGGGAGTCAGCCCTTAGGACAGGAACTGACCCTAAGGGACCCTGTGGAGCTGTAACCTGGGGTCCGCCCCCCCCCCCCATTGTGCTCCCTGAGTATTCACGGGACCAAGCCCTTCACGGGCTCAGAAAGCCCGGCAACAGAGACAGACACAGTCACTGCCCCCCCCACCCCCCCCCCCACCCCCAGGCGGCACAGCCCTAAGTGACCCCACCAGGAACATAACTGGCGGCTCCCAGCCAAGAGCCCGTCCACCGGCCGCGCGGTGTCTCTCCTCCACGTTCCCCGTGGAGCGCTCCCGTGGTGGGCGAACCCACACCGTGGTTGCACAATTCCTGCCTGTGGCCGCGAGCCTGGGCTCCTGACGGCCTGGGCACCTGTGAGCGGGGTTTGGGGCCGGTGTACACAGGTGGTGAAGAGGGGGCGCGGGTCCCCCGGGGATGCGGTTGCCCCTTCGCGGGAGCACTGCCGTGTGCCGCGTGGTCCTGCCTGGGCCACACCTCCTCCCACTGCCGTGGAACTGTGAGTGTGCCGGCTGAGGGCTCCGTCCAGGCCAGCGTCCTGCACGGACGTCCCCGCGGACCTCGGTCCAGGGCGAGGAGGGTGCTCTCCAGAGTCAGCACTGAGGAGGGGGAGGGGCTAATGGGGGGGAGGGGCTAATGGGCCATTTCTGCCGTGGCCACGGGGGCTCATCCCCCTCGCGCCCCCGGGACATGGGGGCAGTAGAGAGTCGCCCTGTGGGAGGGGCAGCGGGACCGGGAGCTGGGCCGCCCCTGCTGGTCCTTGGTTGGAGGCAGCTTGCTCCCGGGGGCGCCGACTCCCAGGACCTCTGGGCCCACCCGCGCTCGGGCGGAGTCCCCGCAGGAAGGGAACAGGTGGCCCTTCCCTGACACCCGACAGCCTGGCCGGGAGGTGGGAGGAAGCTCACGCCTCCTTTCGTCAGTGAAGGACCGGGCTCAGAAACAACCGCCGCGGCGTGCTCCGGTGAGCGCCTCGCCGCCGCTGACCCGCCTACTCACACTCTCTGTCGTTCCCCAGGGCCCCGCGGGACCCCCTGGAGACAAAGGACCGCCGGTACGGTATGGCTTCCGTCAGGGGTGGGGTTCCAGTGGGAGGGACTCTGCTCTGACCCGAGCAGTTTTCCGTGGGAGCGGCCGGGGCTGGGGTGCGGACTGTCCCCAGGAAGCCCTGACCTGCGGGCAAGCAGGGCCCGCGGGGGTCACGCTGCGTCCCGGCCGCCGCGTCTGGCTTCCCCTGGAGCGTCTCTGCGTCACAGCACGGCTGTGGTTTAACGGATGCATCAAATTGCCAGAAGTGCTCCTTCAGAATGCTGGCTTATCACCCCCCACCGCACGGCCCTGCGAGAAAGAGGGTGGGCTCTCTCCAGGGTCTCGGGTGGGCGCAGTCGGAGCCTCAGCCCGTGGGGAGGTCAGGACAGGTGCGCAGAGCGGTCACCCAAGTGCCGGCACTGTGCTGGGCCGTCGCCAGGTTAACTTCCCCCTGGGACCGGTTCTCCGTCCAGGACACGGAGGGCCAGCCGGGGCTGGAGTCCAGGCCTGGGTCCCTGTGTCACTGATCCCTCCCCTCGAGGCTCCCGGCGTGCTCTCTGGGCACATTTCCACGTCCACCCATGAGTGTAGGGACATGAGCGCACGCTGAGCAGGGTGGATCGGACTCCTCGTGACTGCGGGCCGCCGACCCGGGGAGAGACCGCTGGGGTTGAAGGAGGGGCTGTCTTCCGCCTCCGCCGTAGCGGGCGTCTCCTCCTCTTTCTCCGCAGGGACCTCGAGGCTTACCTGGATTCCCCGGCCCCCAGGGACCAGCGGGCCAGGACGTAAGTACAGGGAGGTGGTAGGGGCTCGGGCCAGGTGACTACAGACCCCCCCCCGGAGCTTCCCCCAACCCCAGGTCTCCAGGGAGCCCGGAGGAGCTAGTCTCCAGCACTGGGCCCCGCCCTTCACCTTGACGTCCTCAGTCATTGCCCTTCTGTGCATCGTGGCCCATGATTCTGTGCTGTGCAGTCTGATGTCTTTCGCTGCTGTGTTGCACTTTCAGAACCTCCCGGGGCCCCACACGGCCCCTCCTATTTCTGGCCGATTCTGTTCCATGTCGAGGCGGCCTGTTCTGTTCAGACCGGGTCCACCTCCTCCCTGGACTTGTCCCTGACCCGCCCGGGGGCGCTTTCTCCCTTCGGGGAGTTCACGGACTTGTCCGATGTCCAGGGGACACATCCTCTCCGCTCTTACTCCACGGTCTGGCCTCCGCTCAGGCAGACCTGAGCGGCAAGGAGCCGGGGACCCTGTGTCTGGCGCATCTGCGGGTCCCCGAGGCCCGGCAGCGTGCCGGGCCCACGCCGGTGACGCGGCACCTGCCCGCTGCCCGGCCGGATGGGCGGTGTGACGGGTCCCTACCGGGCAGCCATGCCGGGCTCCACGGCGGTCCTGGCGATCACTTGGACCCTCGCCTCCCCATCTCTGTCGTCTCAGCGCTCCCCGTGCAGGGGCAGCAACCCCCCGCCCCCCGCACCGGCTCCTCCCCTTGGGCTCCCCCGCAGGAGAGAGACGCCCTTCCAGTCCCTGCCCCCACACTCTCGGGCTCTCTCCTCGCCCCTCCACCTGTGTGCTCGCTCGGCCGGCCCCGCAGAAGGGCCCACCTGCTCCTCCTCGAAGCTGGGCCTGCCGCCCGCATCTGGGAAAGGGGGTCAGAGGTTTAGGACGGGCGTGTGTGTGCATGCTCGTGAGCACACGCGTGTGCACACTGTGTGTGCGCTGGTTTCAGCTTTGCGTCTTGGGCGGGAGTTAGAGGAGGGGTAGCTCTCCGTCCTCACCATTTCCTGCACTTGAACATTGCCTGGGCAGCCTCCTGTGGCCGGCTGTGGGGGTGGGGCGGGGGGGACCAGGAGTGTGCGCTGGGGCCAGACTCCACGGCTGGGGGGGTTCTCTCCCACCGGGTTCCCTCGGCAGGTGCAGCGGTGGGGGAGGGTGCGGGCTGGGCAGAGCGGAGCGGACGGGCTAATGTTTTCTTTCTTCCTCCCTCAGGGCGTTCCCGGAAGCCCAGGGGAGAGGGGCCCCCCCGGAAAACCAGTAAGTCCTCCCACTGTTCTGCGTGCATGTTGGCGGTCAGTCAGTCGGTCGGTCGGTCGGGGCTCCAGCGAGATGAAAGGCGACTCTGATGACGGTTCGGGAGACTTTGGAGAAGGGACTTTTTCTCAAGCCGTGATGCCCAGAGATACAGCCCCGTGGGGACCTGGTGCCCCCGTTGCTCCCATTTTCAGAGCCACGCGGGAGGGACGGTGGTGGGGGAGGGGCTGAGAGGGGCTGTGGTCGTGGGTTCAAAGCCAAGGCCAGACACGGGGGGCGTGGCCCAGGCAGGAGGGAGCAGCGTGTCCCCACCCAGCTTCCTGATGGCGCCCCTCAGAGGGAGGCCCGTGGGTGGGCCTGTGAGAGGGTCCCGGGGTGCGGCCTCCGGCGCAGGGCAGGCCAGACGGGGGTGGGACGTGGGTCTGCGGGAGCAGACGGGAGTGGCAGGTGCGCGGCTTCCTCACGGGCCCACTGCCTGAGCTTCAGTCACCTGCACGCTGCCCAGGTGCCCCCCTTCATGGGGATGGAGCTTGGGCAGGAGAGGCTGTGGCAGCCTGAGCAGGAGCGGTCAGTCCTGAGTGTGGTCCTCAGAGGGGCAGCCACGCTCCGGCCCGGGGTTCCCGTGCCTTCCCCGAGGTGGAGCACTATCACTCTCTGGGCCCCCCTGACCTGGGGGCCAGGGCCAGAGGGGTCCCAACCGGCCATGGGCGGGCGCTGCAGAGAGGGGGCAGTGCTGCGAGCCAGCAGGCGTGGGGAGTGGGCGGCGGCCGTGCAGAGACGGGGCGGGCGAGCCCACGGGAGGGCGTTATCAAAGAAGGACGGGACGGGTGGCCACAATTGGGGAGTCCCAGGCCTCGGGACTGAGCCTGGAAACTCTGGTTTCAGCAGCCAGTGTGCACCCCCCGGGCAGCAGAAGTCCCTGCACCCACCCACCCCAGGACATGGCTCCGGAGGCCCCGGGCCCCCTTCCCAAGCCTGGCTGCGGCGTCTCAGACGGGCACCTGGGGCCCAGCGGCCCCGGCGTCTGGAGCAGCTGCCCCTCCCCAGTCCAGGCTGCTGGGCACAGCAGGGCCCGGGGAGGCACGGGTCTGTCCAGAAGGGCCCGGAACCTTTCACGGAGCACCCCCCAGTGGGCTGAGAGAAAGGTCTGCTGGGCGCGAGGGGTATAATTCCCTCCCCACTCCTCCTCCGTGGGGTGCGTCCCGCCACCCACGGGCCAGGCCCAGAGGAAGTGGGCGGGAGCGTCAGGTTCGGGCCAGAGGGGCTCGGCTGACCCCCGCCAGCCCTAGACCCGGCCGGACCCCTCTGTGCAAGGGGGCGGAGCCACAGAGTCCAGCTGACGACGCAGACAGCCAGGACGGTGCCACACGGTGAGAGAGAGAGAGAGAGAGAGCACGAGAGAGAGAGGGGGCGGGGAACGAGTTGTTCTAACTACCTTTCAGCTCACCAAACACACTCTCAGGGGTCTCTGATCTCCCCAGTCAGTTGAGTCCCCTTTCAGGGGTCCCCAGACCAGCCTCAGGCCAGCGAGTTGCCGGAAGGACCCCCGAGCTCAGAAAGGCCGTAACGCTCATGGTTCGTGCCAGCGAACAGAGACGACAATCGGCACAGCAGTGGGGGCGGGGCTGCGTGTGTGTGTGGGGGTGCCAGGAGTGGGCCTCTGAGTGTCCTCTCCCCTGGACCGTGGGGACTGCGTTCTCCCGGCAGCCCTGTGTCGTCGAGGGGCCTGTGCGATGACAGGGAGCACGGGGGGTGCGGCCCACCAGGAAGCTCAGCCCCGCCCCGGGGCCCAGGGTCTCCTCGGGGGGTGGCTGAGGAGTGTGGGGCGTCGGCGTGGCTGAGCTGAGCGGCTGGGCCTCCAGTCTCTCACAGGCCGAACCCACGCACGGCCCAAGGCCCCCCGGGGGTCACAGTGCCAGCATAGATGCCCCGCGTGGCCCGGGGCAGGTGAACAAGACACTCGTGAGGGATGGGGGTGGGGGCTTCGAGGTGGCCCCTCGGCAGCTGGCAGGGCCGGACCTGTCTTTGGACGGGCAGGGCTTGGCCGGGCTGAGTTCATGTCCACGGAGCTGTGCTCATCCCGGGGGGCAGGGTGGGGGGTGGAGAGAGGGGCCTGGGGTGCTGTTCGGAATTCTTGTACCAGGACGCCCACCTCGGGTGGGTTCCCGGGAGGCAGAGCCTCTGCTGGTGCCGGGTGCCGGGGTGCTGGGTGCCAGGGTGCCCTCAGGAGACACCTGCAGGACGCGGCAGGTGACAAGCCAGTCAAAGCTGTGGGTCTACCTGGGGTCCAGCCTCGGCCCCTCCACAGGCAGGTCTGGGGTGGGGACAGGGGCAGTGCTCTTTCCCCCACAGCAGTCGGCCCCTGGCCCTGGAGCCCCCTGGCATGTCCAGGTGGGGTTCAGGCACCTGGCGGATGGGCACAGAGGGCCGGAGGGCCAGGCAGGACGCACCCCCCACACGTCCCCGTTTGTTCCCTGTCCATCCTCCACGTGTGGCCGGCCCCTTGGGGAGATGTGGCATGTCACCAGGGAGAGCTGAAGAGATTGCTCTAAATTCATACTAGCCTGTGAATGACTGATAGCATCTGCTTCTCCTCACCTGGGGAACCGTGAGAGTCTACCCCTCGCCTTCCCCGGTACCTGCATGACCCACACAGTGCTAGCGGGCCGGGGTTAGGGGGGACCACCAGGAGAAGGGAAGCCAGCAGGAGGACCCTGGGGACCAGAAAGGCTCATGCCAGCCAGACTCGGCGGGGCCTGGCCTGCGCCGTCCCTGCCTCGGGACAGCCTTCTGCCTGTGGCTCCCGGGTTTGGGGCGTAGCCTGGGCTGTGTGCGTGGCACAGGCGTGAGCACAGGTGTGTTACGAGGCACAGCCTGCAGGCCCCATCGTCTGAGGCGGCGTGAGGCGTGTGCACGCGTGTCCATGTTCACTCGCGTTTCCCTCGGCAGGGCCCGCCGTCGGCGCTGTCCCCGGAGGACATCAATCTCCTGGTGAAGGTAGGAGCGCGAAGGGATGTGCGTGCGCTGTGGCAGTGGTGGGGGCGGGGGGGTGGGCGGTCTCGGTCGGGTGGCTGTCATGGTCTGAACAGCCGTTACAGCTGTAACGGTGGCAGCACGTGCTGAGGACTCCCTGTGCCTGGCGACGCGCTCAGCCCGCCGTCCACCCTGGCCGTGACTGGTTCGCGTCAGTTTAATTTAGATAGAACTGCAATAAAACTGCAGGCCCGGGGTCGTACTGGCCACAGTCCAAGTACGCCACAGCCCCGCCTGGCTGGCCGCTGGCTACCGTAGGGACGGCGCAGGCGGAGGGCGTCCCGCCCTCACAGCAGGGGCTCGTGGGCGGGGCCGTGCTCGCCGCCTCCCGTGTCTCTGACTCGTCTGCCTGTGAGTCCGTGAGGCTGGTGCGGCTGGTGAGCTCGTTGGCATGTTAGGAACCCGTGAGGGTCGGTGACTCCCTGGGCGTCGAGTCCCTTCCTCACTGAGCCCAGAGACTGGCCTTTAACCAGGACCGCCGCCTCCCGGCTGCAGCTCAGGTGCGGGCGGTGGGGGCAGCTGCCGGGCTCTGGGGCCGGGTGGGGAGGGGAGCGAGCCCAGGTCTGGGTGGAGACTCGGCACCTGCATGCACGTTCTCTCTGTGAGGGGCCGAGACCCGGGGAGTGGGGCCGCTGACACAGGCCAGCGGACGCTGGATGCCCCCGCGCCCCAGGTCCTAAGCGGGAGAGAGCTGGGGGCGGCTGGAGCCCCCAGGGACGGGCCTGGATTTCCCGTCTCAGAGGACAATCTTGCTGCGGTGAGTGCGGGGGACGCTCCTCGGCCTCCGCTGGAAGCCTTTGTCGGAACCTCGGGGGAAGCCAGGCCCTGGATTTGGGGTGATGAGCCCCTTCCTTCTGCCCTGTGCTGCAACAACCCTTGGGCAGTGCCGGCAAACGCCCGAGAGCGAGGGAGGGGACCAGAAGGGACACACCTCCGAAGTCTGGGGCGTGTCACCCCTCTGCACACACACGTGGGGACGCCTTGAAGGACAAGCACACATTTTATCAAACATTAAGTAGCAGTGAACACAGTCCTTCCTGATTTTACTCACGAGAGGGAGCGCTCTTTCCGCAGCCAAGGGCACGACGAGGAATCGCTATCCACCGATTCAGTCCCGTGTTTGTGCTGGCTCTCAGGAGCCTGCGCCGTGTTTCACGGTGCCATCGCCCTGGGGGGGGCGGGGCTCAGGGTCTGCCCCGGCCCCGACTTCAACCTGCAGACGCCCCGTCTTTCTGCCGATGGTAACCGCAGCGGGCACGGAGAGGCCCTCGCGTCATGCTCCGTGGCTACGGCACTGGATGGGTGTTTGGTGAGATCCGTAGTCCCGAACTGCTGAAGGGTGCAGCTGCGTTCTTCGGAGCGGCGAGGCGCCCCGCCGGGAAGGTGGGTGCCCACCTGTGTGCGGGCTGCGGGCTGGCCCCCGGGACGCCCCAGTCTGGTGCAGCTGCGCCATGTCCAGAAGCCCAGCAGACAAGAGCTGGGTCTGTGGGGTCTGCATGGGGCTGCGGAGTTCACGGTCCTCGCCCCCTGCCTCGTGGTCGCCTGCTGCGGGTGAAGGCCCGTTGGTCTGGCCCAGGGGGCGGGTGGCAGGGTCCGCGGTGCTGGGGAGGCCGATTTTATTACGGAGCATCAACTTCTGCTCAAGAATCGGGTCCCGTAGCGGCCTCATTCTGCTGGTTGGAAACGTGCCCAGGGAGGAAGTCGGCCTCCCGAGAGGCCCTGCCGCGTGAGCGTGCACGGTTGGGTCTGTGCCTGCCCGGGGGGCCGACCTCTGGGTGTGGATGAAGGTGACTCCCTCCGACCCTTCCCGGCAGCCCCGTGGGCGGGGCTGTAACTCCCTGCACTTCTCGGAGCGGGACATCGAGCACAGGGGAGCAAGTCACCTGTTCAAGGTGTCAGAGCTAGACAGCGGCATGGCCGGGACCCAGACGGGGTGTCCAACCCCAAACCCGTGCCCCCAGCCCCCTCGGCTCTCCGACTTCACCTTTGCCTGAGCCAGAACTTCCCGACAGCCACCTGGCGAGCACAGGCAGGTAGTGCGTCTGCAGCCCGTCACCTGGAGGTCCGAAATACGGGCCCCACGGCCCTGGGCCCCGGGGGTTCTGGTGTCGAGCGAGAAGTCAGATGAGGTGCCCTGGGCTTTATTTCTATTCTTGGGCAGAGCCCATTGCTTTTGTCCACCCGGCAAGGGCCGCAGTGGTCGTCCCCTCTGACCCGTGAGTGGGGCGAGGCGAGGGGTTCAGGGAGGGGAATGATGACGTGCAGTGGCTGAAGGTCACCTCGGTCTCACTGTGTGCCAGGCCTGGCGTCTGGAGTTTCCTGTTCATCCTCTTGTTCACGTCTCACCGGACTTCGAGGTCCCCGAGTCACATCACTGACAGGGGGGCTGGGTCCCAGAGAGGCGGGCCGAGGTGTCCGTACGGTCTGGTGGGAAGCAGAATCCTGTCTGGTCTCCAGACCTTGGGAGCCCAGCAGCTCAGGAGCCAATGTGACCCTCAGGGTGGGGGTGGGGGTGGGGTGCCGCGTGGAAGCCAGCCTCGCCCATGCTCGCTGGCCTCTGGGACCCTCCCTGGCCACTCAGGGGCTACTGACAGCTCTGGTCTTCAGGGGACAGCGTCTGTGGCCAGGATGGCCCTGGGGTGAGAGCCCGGCCGGGACCCGGAAGGATGGGGGGAAGATACGTGAGGTTCTGTGTCACCCGGGCACCCTGGATGCCGCTGCACCGCTGGCTCCTACTCGCCACTGCGCCCTCTGAGGCCAGCAACATCCCAGGGGCTGGGGTTCCTGCTGCCGCCAGGCTGGCTCCAGTCCCCCCCCACCCCGTGTCCACTGTAGTGTTTCAGGGACGTGTCTCACCTGGAAGCACTCGGGGGGAGGCCTAGGAATAGGCAGGTTCCTCCCGGCCCCGCTACTCTCCCCACCAGAACTCACCAGCTGCAAACGGCGCCCTCCAGCTTGCGCCCCTCACCACTGCTTCACACGCCCCGACAGTGGGCACCTGCCCCTCCCCCAAGTTCAATCCGCTTCCCGAACCAGCCACTAAAGGAACACGGCACAGGACGGCAAAGGTCAGGCGGCGGGTCCCAGTGCGGAGCTGACACTCCGTGGAAGGCTGTGCACCAGGCACACAGAGATAAAGCAGCTCCATCCCCGTCTTCGGAGAGGCCGTCACTCCCTTGGGCTTGATGTCGGGGGCGGAGCTACACACAGACCACTTCCACAGCAAGACAAGGGCCCGCGGTCCGAAGCCACCAGGAGGGCTTCTCGGAGCGGGAGACTCCCAAGGAACCTTCAGAGACGGAGCACAGGTGACGCAGGCAGAGAGAAGGCGGGCCCTTCAGGGCAGCTCTCCTGGGGGAGAGCCCGCCCACCCTGAGTCAGAGACCCGCGTACAGGCCCGGCCCCCGGGAACATCTCCTCACCAAACAGGATCAAAGGCAGCCCCGCACCCCTTTGGAGCGTGCAGGGGTTCACGCACCGGCTTTGTGTCAGCCGACACCGTGTGACCATGAACTCCTCAAGACCCGTCCTCCCCAGGGTCCCCCAGCAGAAGGGCCCCCTGGCTCCCCGAGTGGCCGCTTTGCACGAGGCATGGAGGGAGTCACCGAGCA
The DNA here is from genome assembly GCF_019186645.2 of Phyllostomus hastatus. Classification (NCBI taxonomy): domain Eukaryota; kingdom Metazoa; phylum Chordata; class Mammalia; order Chiroptera; family Phyllostomidae; genus Phyllostomus; species Phyllostomus hastatus. The sequence continues at coordinate 46,891,009 of NW_025334017.1, read as the reverse complement.
CACGCGGGAGTCGGTCACCTGGCTGCCTGGACTGGGAGCTGTCCGACGCTCTTCCCGGCGCCCTCCTTGTGTTTTCTCCCTTCACCCCCATCCCAGGAGAGGAGCGGGGAGGGGCGGGGAGGGTGGAGAGAGGGCAACCCTGAGATGGGCCGCGGGCTGCAGAGGGGCCGGCCAGCCAGTGGGCATTGCTCGGCACGTGCTCGACAACGCAGACGAGCTGGAAAACGTGTTCCGGGGCTGAGACGGGGTGACGTTCACCGGAGGGGCAGCACTGCATTGCCCCGGCGCCGCCGCGCCAAGCTCAGCCCGGGCACCGTCACCCAGTGCCCGCCTGGACCGGGAAGGTGCCGGGCATGGTCCGGGCGGGCCGCGGGCCCGCCTTGCCTCCCTTCCTCCGCTTCTCTGGAAACCACGCCAGCACACCCGTGGGCGAGGCCTCAGCTTCCGACGCTGTTCTGTCCGAAGCCTCGGGGGCAGAGCCTGCGACTCCGAATACTACAGATTCACATTAAATCTGTGCCCCCAGGTTTTCAGGTGCCCGCAGGTATCTGTCCAAGGGTCACTCTGTCGTCATTGTCCTGGGCCGGCCTCCCGGCGGTCTGGCTGGACGGAAGTAGGGAAACACGAGGCAGCAACTCACACGTATCGGTGCTGCCGTCTCAGTGGAGGTTAGGGCAGAGAGGAGTGCGGTCAGGCCGCAGCGGGGGTGTGGGGAGGGTCACTGGCTGGCCGGCTCGGTCTGCAGGGGGCGGGGCTGCGGCCGCCTCCCGCTTCACCAGTAACTGGGTGCATTGTCGCCTCCCCCGCAGGACATGTGCCGTGACTGCCCCCCGGGCCCCCCGGGCCTGCCGGGCCTGCCGGGCTTTAAAGGGGACAAAGGTCTCCCGGGACGGCCAGGGAGAGACGGCACAGAAGGGAAAAAGGTGAGGAGCAGAGGGAGACGGAGTTTTCATCGTCCTCCGGGAGGAGGCAGGGGTCCTCGGGCCGTCTGGTGACTGGCTGTCCTGCCAACTGTGCCTGTGGGTGGTGCATCGCCGCCGACACCCTCTGCTCAGGCACCCTGGGGTGGGCTGGGGCGGGGCGGGGCGGGGGGGATCCCAGTGGGAGGTCGGCGAGCAGGCATGTCAGGGCGACGCCTGCTGGTGACTCCACGAACGGGCTCCGGACACTCATCCTTGTTCTCTCTCTCCTTTTCCCCCGCCACAGGGAGACGCTGGGCCGCAAGGCCCCCCGGGGCCCCCAGGAACAGCGGGGGCACAGGTCAGTGGGCCTTCTTGAGGGCCGCGCGTCCGCTCTGCTCGTCCCGCTGGTTGATCTAGGTGTGAGGAGGACGGGTGTCCGGTGTAGAGGAATGATGGTGTTCAGATCAGAGCCCACGTTCAGGGTCTCTCACCTTGGCACCGACAGTCTCGGTGACCTTCGGCAGCGGAGCCATTGCGGCCTGTGTCGGGTTGCTCGCTGACAGGCACCCCGGAGGGTGCAAGTGTGTGATGAGCTACGGGACCGGAATGTGTGGTCCTCACTCACCGGTTAAGCCAGGAGCTTCCGGAGCTGTGTGGCTTTAGGCACAACCTTGCCCTCCCTGGGCCTCAGCGCCTGCTCTCACTGATGAGAAAGCAAGCCCCTTAGAGCCGGGTGAGAGCTGGAGGATGGCATGGCCAAGAGGAAGTGGCAGTTGCCGCTAGGGAGGAGCCACACCATGTGGGGAGTGTCACTACCTGCCCCGTGAATGACCAGGCACCTGTCCAGAGCCACAGGACGCTCTGTGGTGTCACAGAGCCAGTGTGGGAAGCTGCGGCCGCCAGAGTGAGTGTCTGAGGACATTGGCGCTCCCGTTAGCTCTGTGAGTGCTGGCGTGGGGGCCGGGAGGAGTGGGGGCCAACCTCCCGCCCTCCCACCCCTCCCCCAGCACTGGGGCTCCCCGGGGCGCCCCCCGGTCCCCTGCGGCCTCTGCTGCTGGGAGCTCCGCACGCCGCCACCCCCACGTCCCAGAGTGCCCCCGTGGCTCCTCCTGCAGCCTGCCTGCCTGGGACTCGGTGGGCCTCGTGTGGCGGGAGATGCAACACAGGTTTGTCGGTCGGAGAAGGAGCTCAGGAGTCAGCCCTGCAGGGCTGGGGTCCCCTCCCTGACCCGGGACAGGCCTCACCTCTGCGCCCTCCGCTTCCTCGGGGCACACGAGGGGCCATAAGAGCGGTGACCCCACTGGCAACATTGCAGATCTCAGCCAGCCCCCGGGTGCTGCCCCCTGAGCCCGGGGGTCACGGCTGCGTGCACGGCCAGGTGTGGGGTGAGGACCTGGGCGGAAGTGTGGGAGGAAGCCAACACCTCAGGAGCCAAGAGAGAGAAGACTCGGTGCCATAGTTTTAAAAGTTTAAATGAATGCAGTGGATATACGAGAAACAGAAGATGAAAAGTTAAAGGCAGGGCCCAACCCTACGCTTGGGCGACTTGCCTCTCGCACCCCCTACCCCCCTAGCCCAGCCCCACGGGAGCCTGTTGAGTCATATGTTGATATTTCCTTCCTCTTGAGTTATTTTGCATTAAGTCTGACATTTAAAAACACAGCCTTGGCATATCCTGTATCTGGGGTGCTGAGCTGTCCCGAGCCCCTTAGCCTCTCCGCCCAAGGCCAGTGCCTCGCTCGCGTCACCCCAGGCTCAGCCCCGGGGACCGGGGTGGGGGCTATCACGTGCACTATTAAAAGGCAGGCAGGCCAGCAAGCAAAAACACCGGAGCGGCGGGGCATTGTTATGGAACACGTCCAGGTCTCCCAGGCACTGGCTAGCAGGTGAAGACGCCTGGCGGTCGTCACCCATGGGCGTGGGGGAGCCCCCTCGGGTTCCCACGTGCCGAGGACTGCCGCTCCGGGAGCCACAGTGCCCGCCTCAGTGGGGACGGGACGGCACGGGAGCTTCGGCCCGGGGCCGCGTCGGCGGAGAGACGCCAGCCAAGTGCAGCAGTGTCTGCGCTCTCTCCTGGGGGCTGCCCTCCCTTTCTGGGGTCCCCGCCGGGGCCAAGCTTCTCGCCGGGGGGAGTTCTGCCCCCGGTCACTCCGGCCAGTCTCAGCGTGACCTTCGCTCTCAGTTCGCCGGCTGCTGGGCGTAGCCTCTGCGGAGGAACGGCCGTGACTCAGAGAAACAAACGCCGATGAATCACCCGGCTCAGGGGTTTTCTCGGTGAGCGGGAGTCCCCTTCTCCGCCAGCCCGACCCGGCTCCAAGTGCCGTTGCCTGGGGACAATGGCGTTGCCTTTGTTCTTCCATAATTCGATTCGAGAGAGGGTGTGTTCCTTCGCACACACGGAGAAAGCAAAGGAAGCTTCCATCCAGCAACAGAACAAGGTGAATCCGTGCTGCCTTAGAATAGCAGAGTCCCAACTTCTCTACTTGAGACTCCGTGGCGACCTTGAGGTGTCCTTGGGGCTTGAGGTCCACCCCACACGGGGAGCCCCGGGGCAGTTACAGCCACAGGCCTGGCTGCCCGCATTGTGACGTGGTCTGCTGCTGTGTTCAACAACGTCTAGGGAGGTAGAGACACTGACCCACTTCACAGAGGGGGAAACCGAGGCTCGGCAGGGTGAGAGTGCCCGTGTCACCAAACCTGTAGGAGGCGGAGCCCAGGGGAGCCCCTGCCAGTGCGTCCTGGGGTCCCCACTCTTCAGGACCCGGTTACGCGGGCCCTGGGACCTGGGCGTCAGCACCAAGGACAGCTCCCAGGGCCCTCCTTCTGTCTAATCCCACCTCCGGTGATGGCCTCGGGGGCAGCGCCACCCTTGGTCGAGAAGACGAGTCCCGGAGAAGTGAAGGGTCCAGTCTGAGGACTCACAGGCCTGCCTTGCTCCGCGACTTCCGGCCCGAGCCAGCCTCTGCCCTCTTCGCCCGCCCCACGCGCCCCTGTGGGCAGCAGATGGGCGCACGGGGTCCTGTCCTCTGTTGGGCTTCCCGTGTCCGACAAAGCTCTGCGAGATGTGCGGGCCTGAACACGGATCTGTGCACCGAGACGCTGCCGGTGGCGAAGCCCTTGGGACCGTTGCTCACGCTCTTCCGCAGCCCGAGGCCCTGGGTGTGCCCTGGTCACGGCCGGCTGCGCGTGCTCGCCTGCAGTCGTGACTCCGCATGCGGCAGGCCGGCCTCCCCAGGACCTGTCTCGTGGATTCGCAGCAGCTCTCGCTGGTGGTGGGGCCTGGGGAGGTTGATGCCTCGGTCGGTCACAGAGCCGCACTCCAGGCCTCCGGAGTGCGGGCCGAGGTCTGGAGACAGGGACTGCTGTCAGGGCTGTGGTTCAGGTGGAGGAGGAGGGGGGGGGGCAAGGTGGTCATCAGAGCAAGGGCCCTGGGAACGTGGGTTTCCGCGGAGTCAGGTGTGCAAACCTCTCCCGGGCAGGAAGTGCTGGTTATTTTATCCCCCACAGAAAGCATGTGGTTCCCTGCTCACCCGCATACCCACCAGCCGGGGGAGGGGATGGTGAGGATCAGAGACACTGTATGAGCAGGAGTCCCTGGCTCTGAGCACGTTCTGGACGGTTCTGGGAGGCAGGGCTAACCCGTCCTCTGCTGCTCAGAGCTGCCAGAAGGGGCCCTGGAATCCCATCATGCCTGGAAGGTGACCCGGAGCTGTGACCCGCATGCCCTCTCCAAGACCAGATGTCTCTCTTCACCCGTAGCTGCCTCAATCCTGAAAGATTCTCACCAAGCATCCCCTTAACAGTCCTCTTCCAAGCCAGGAGGTGCAGACACGGTCAGGTACGGGCCCTGGCTGCCAGGGCCCGACACTGTGCTGGAGAGCAGAGACCTACTGGCCGGTGACTCTCAGAGAGGTCAGACTGGGGCTGGGGGCCACCCAGGGCGGAGGGGACAGCCTGGGCCTTGGAGGCCAATCAGTTCTCCAGCCCGGCTCTGCCCCTCACTAGCTGAGTGAAATCTGCTTACCAGTGACAGGATTCGGAAAGTTTATTGGGCTTCTCCGAACCTCCAGCCTCTCACCTGCTCTGCCTCGCAAAGAGGACGGAAGGAACATCACCGAACATAAGGACTGGTCCGGACACAGAGGCATGTGGGATACGAGGAGCCCCGAGCGGTCCCCGTAGCTGCTGCAGTTTGAGTTGGCGGGAATGGTGACAGGCAGCGGCCTCAGGTTTCCTGTCTGCACACTCCGTCAGTGACCCTACCCGGTGGAGCAGTCTTCCTGGCTACATGCAATAACGTAGACATAGTACATGTTTTTCTGCATCAGCCCAGGCTGTTCACAGCGCGGGGCGTGAAATGGGGTCTCATTCGGAGAGCGCCGGCCCTCTCTTCCAGCAGGCAGCGAGAGGGCTGCGGGCGGCTGAGCTGGCTCCGATGCCCGCCCGCTGCAGGGGAGAAGGGGGCAGGGACCGCCGCAGGGGTCCTTGAGCTGCTGGCGTTCCCACTGTTGAGCGACGAGGAGTGGAACCACCCCGTGCCCAGACCGAAGGCTGGCGTGTGAAGGGAAACCATTTACTTTTAAAGGCGATTGTCCCAAATGTCAGAGAAGCGGCGTGGCATTCAACATCGGTTCTTTTCACGGGGGCCGTGGCGCAGCCTGAAGGCGGCATGCTGGTCTCGTAGACGTAAAAGCTGCTACAGTGACGGCATGCAAACGTGTCGGGACAGACACTCTCCCCTCTGAGCCCACGTTCCTGCTCTGCACGGTGGCGTTTGGCACTTGGTGGGCACCAGCTCCCCGACCTCTCCCAGCATGCCGGGGGAAGCCGGGGGCGGGGTGCTGTCCTCGGGTGGCTCATCGCTGCTGAGCTGCCGGCCAATGTCGGGCAGCGTGGATGGAAGGATGCTCGGCCTGATGCTCCGGGGAGAGAACCGGGGGCTCGGGCCCGGGCAGGGCCCTCGTAGGTGGGCCTCCCTCCCGCCTTCACCCACCGGATGAACAAGCTGAGAGTGAGGAGGGAGCCGTGGCCTCCTCAAGGAGGCAGAGATGAGAGCTGACAGGCCTGGGGCCAGAGCCAGGACCGACTCTCTGCCAAAGCCTTAATCCCCTGCATAATGCATCCTTTCAGAGGAACTGAAGTGTTGTTTTTCTTAAGTAGCATTTGACTGAAACACATTTTTAACGCAGTGAGTGCAGAGCCAAAACAGGTGAGAGTTAAGAGAGATTGGAACTTTTGAATGTTACTTTTAGAGTTAGTCTGTAAAAAATGTTTCTGGCAGGTTGCATGTCATGGATGTTTTTATACCCACAATAATGACGATGATGATGGTGGTGCTGGTGGTGGTGGTGATGAGATGGTGATGATGATGGTGGTGGTGATGGTGATGGTGGTGATGATGATGATGGTGGTGGTGATGATGATGGTGATGATGATGATGATAGTGGTAGTGATGATGGTGATGGTGATGATGGTGGTGATGGTGGTGAGGATGGTGATGATGATGATGGTGATGATGATGGTGGTGATAGTGGTGGTAATGAGGAGAAGAATTGATAGCTAATGTTTATCAAGAGCTAACAATGAATTCACCACTAGCTTAAGCAGTGTAGACCTTAGGTCATTTAATCTTCACAACTTCCTGACAAAGATGCTGTTACTATTATTCTCACTTTAGAAGGAGACAGAGGTGAAGTACCTTGCCCATCACACACAATTACTAAATGACAGCACCATGGTTCACATACAAAGCAACATAAAATGATCTTTTTAACCAGCATTTGCTGAGCTCCGAGGGTGCTGAGCTGCACACTGAGTGTTGCCCACGTTCTATCTGACTTCACTCCCCTAACATTCCATGGGCTAGACTGTCGGTATCTTCTCTCTATTTTGTAGATACAAACGACAGCTTAGAGTTCAAATGACCAGCTCGAGGTCCCACGGGCACTGAGGGAGGGAGCAAGGGGCCCACGTCCAGAGATCGTCTCCCTCCTGGGCTCACGGCCTGGTGCTGCCCGTCCACCACCCCCACAGCTCCTCACCCCTCCTCACCATGCCCCCCCCCCCACGGCGATGCCCACGGACACCGAGCTGACCTGCTCTGTCCCCTGCCACGCCCGCAGTGTCCCACTTTCCTCTTAGCTGGCCCTCCAGCCGCCCCGTATCGTGGCCAGCAGAGCCCTTCTGATGTCCAGGGCCACCGCACGGCCTTCCGACGGTCTCCGGGGCCCTTGAGTCGTGCTCAAGGGTTGACGCACATGGCTGTCCGTGAAGTGGGCTCTGCCTGCCCCCCAGCCCCGTTTCCACTGCCCCCACCGGAAGCCCGCAGCCCAGTCCCACCGTCCCACCAGCAGGCGTTCAACCAGACGGGGTCTCTGTCTGCTGACACCCCGCCCGGGCTACGGGGTGAACTCGATACGGGATCGGTGGAGAGCGGGGGAGGGGGTGCAGCGGTGCACGGGCAGGTGAACGGGCGCAGGCCGCCCCAGCAGAGCGCCCCCTGACTGGCTTCCTTTGTCCTCCCCAGGGGAGCAGAGGGGAGCGTGGAGCCGCCGGAGAGGCTGGGCAGAAGGGCGAGCAGGTAAGGGCCTCGTAGCGGATCACTCGCCTGGAGGAGAGTCCGTCTCTCCTCGGCACCTTTCCGCCGTTTCTGACGTTGTCACTCGTCTCCTGTGTGTGCGCAGGGAGGGCTTTTTGTCCATCTCATTTCCTGGCTCCCACCTGAATCCTCTGGCTGACTGTCACCTTCCTCCTCCCCAGTGATCTGGGGAGCCTGCCTTTTTAACAACACTCTTTTGGACTCTTGCTTTCAGGGCTTCTTGTCCACGGGAATGGCGGCCATTTATCACAGAGCGTCCCTTTCTTTCCTGCGACGCCCCAGGTGTTTCTCACGTTCCCATGCCATGACGCACGGGGCTGTTGCAGTGCCTGGCAGATGCCCCTGCTGGGCTCTGCGCATCTCCAGAGGCACCACAGGGGGGCGCCAGCGATGGTGTGCTGCTCTTCCCGCGGATCTGAACGTTGCGAGTCCCCTCACCTGTATTCAGAGCCACCAGCTGCTGCTGCTGCCGCCGCCGCCGTCTCAGCTCCTGTCGGCTCCCTGGGCGGCCTCTCTGCTGCTTGCGCTGACCACCCTGTGCTCTGCTTGGCTGCTGACTCCCTGTGCCCGGTGTTTCCTTTCCTCTCTCCCAGCTGCCCTCTCCCTGCATGTCTCACTGTTCGCTGCATCCCTCAGCCCGTGCTCATGGTGCACCAGCTCCGTGCCGGGTGCCGCACGGGCTCGGAGACACGGGGTGGGGGTGGGCGGATCCGACCCTCGCAAGGCGTTCACCCCGTGAGGGGGTGAGGCACTCGAGAGGCCGAGCTGGGTGAGAGGTCTGAGTGACAGGCGGGCTCAACTGAAACCCCCCCGTGACCCTGGAAACCAGCACGTGGTTGGGTTAGTCTCGTGAGGACGGGTGGCCGGAGGCGGTAGACCCATCGCGAGCGTCCCAGCTGGTGTTTCCGGGGGCCGGGGCTGGGGCCGGGGGTGGAGGCGAGGGGAGTCCTCTGTTGCAGGGTGGTTCGCTTGCTCGTGTAAATGGCTGTATGAAGTTAAATGTCCTTTCAGTGCTCTTCACACTAGGACTTGTCTAGCTCTCTCTGCGATACACACGGAGCCCTCCCCATGTGGGGACATGAACCTCTTTCTTAAAATAACCGTGTTATTGTCACGGTGTGGAGATCATACTTCCGTCCGCCTAGCCAGTCCCCCGTGGGCTCACGTTGTGTCTTCTGCGTGCGTCTGTCTGCTGGCGAGCCTGCGTGACAGGGCACTCCACGCCCTGAGCCTGTCGCCCGGCGTGGCGGTTTCATCTGTCAGGGCCACTCTCCTTGCCCGTGTCCTCACGCCCTCTCCCACACGACTTTCTTCACGCCGTTTGGAAACAGGCCCCTTTCGGGATGGGCGTGCTTCTGTGGCTGTGGTCGGCTCCTTTGCTGGCCCACCCAAGCCCAGTGGGGCGCAGAAACGGGGCTTCTGCTCGCCTGCCCGGGTCTCCATCCACCGTGTCCCTGGAGGCAGGGGCAGGCTCTGGGCTGCTGCCTGACCGGCGGCAGGCGCACCGAGCCGTCCACGAGCCCCTTTAAAGGTCTGCCTCTCTGTCTCCTAGGGTCACCCCGGTGTTCCAGGCTTCATGGGGCCCCCAGGGAACCCCGGACCACCCGTAAGTCACCCTCTGTCATCCCCTCCTCTTTCGACCTTGATTTGAACACATTCCTGTTCTCAGTGGAGAGGGGGCCGTCCGTGCTGGATGGACCTCCTGTGTTAAGGAATGAGCCGACACCTTACAGGTCCCAGGGGCCCTGGGGGGGCGAGAGCAGGGGCCCTGGGGGGCGTGGAGGGACAGTGGAATCCGAATGCTGTTGGCACTGGGGGCCATGGGCAAGGGGGAGGCTTGGTGGGTTGGTTGGTTTTTATCCAGCCAGAGGTGGGAGGCCTGAGACAGCTGCAGGGCTGGGTGTTTTTTAAAAAAAATTTATTTATTTATTTATAGAGAGGGAAGGGAGGGAGAAAGAGAGAGAGAGAGAAACATCAATGTGTGGTTGCTAGGGGTCATGGCCTGCAACCCAGGCATGTACCCTGGCTGGGAATCGAACCTGCGACACTTTGGTTTGCAGCCCGCACTCAATCCACTGAGCAACGCAGGCCAGGGCTTAGGGCTGGGTCTTGAGTAAGGGACGCAGATGCAGCCGGCCGCCCGCCCCCCGTGGGAACCTGGCCCGCGGCGGCGAGGGGTTCTGGGAGTCCTGCCACATCACGTGAGCCCCGGCTTTCCTGGATTCGCTACCATCAACAACAGCCGCAGTAACTGCATGTTACTGCCATTCATCGTCACTATTTTCAGCCGATCGCCCCGTGATTCCGAGGCACGTGTTGTTATGGTAACGATAATGACTGGCACTCACGGTGCGCCGGCCCACCCTGTCAGGCTCCTGCTTCCGTAGCACCTGTGGCTCTGACACCAGTGGGTGCCCCCCTTAGCAAACCGTCTCCCTGCGGCCTAGGCTTTCCGTCATTAGTTTCACTGGTCCTCTGCCCCAGGTCCCCGTGGTGGTTACCAACCGTAGCCATGGTAACAGGCGGTGGGACTCAGTTTCCTGACCAAGCCCAGGACCGGTCCCCAGGGAGTCCCGTGTGGTTCCCAGGAGCCCTGGTCTCCCAGACCTTCCCGAAAGTGGGTGAAAGGCCACTCGGAGAGGACCTGCTTCCCATCAGGACTGACCTGTCACCATGGATAGTGAACGAGAGGTTGGGTTTGGGGCCTGAAGTTAAAACGTGTGCGAGATTAAGCGCAATTTGTCTTGTTTCCAACAACTTCCAGTTGACCCTCATTCTAACCATGTGGTAATTCTTAGGATAAATCCAGTTTTTTTTTATGAGTACATTTTTTTAAAGATTTTATTTATTTATATTTTAGAGAGGGAAGGGAGGAAGAAAGAGAGAGAGAGAGAAACATCAATGTGCGGTTGCTGGGGGCCGTGGCCTGCAACCCAGGCATGTGCCCTGACTGGGAATCGAACCTGAGACACTTTGGTTCGCAGCCCACGCTCAATCCACTGAGCTATGCTAGCCAGGGCTAAATCCAGTTGTTTTAAATGTATTTTTTAAAAATAAATGAGCCTGATAGGGCATCTTTACAGCAAACTCATGACAGGTAAGTCACCCCCAAAGCGGGACAGCTTTCCGAGGGTCCCGGGCGCCTCCCCAAAACCTTCGCCGCTCAGCTCACTGTCCCCGCCCGGGGCCTCGCCTCAGTCCCTCACTGCCCCAGCGCTGCCGCCTGTACTTTCGCGGGCGGCCTCATGGGGGTCCATCAGTTTGCTCTCGTTTAACTCGTCGCCCCGTCCCCGGTGCCCTGGGATCCGGACGGCAAGCAGACCAGCCTTCCTCCAGCTCACCTTCTGGTGGGCGTGAGCATTCTTCCTCCGCATCGGTGGGGCTCAGTCCCGCTTCAGCTCGCCCCCGGGGTCCAGGACGCCGGGAGCTCTTGGCTGATTACTGTGGCAGGGTCCAGGTTGGCAGCCGCAGCTCCCCACCCGGCGAGGCTGGGGCTAGGTGTGCAGTCCCCCTGGCAGCAGCCCGGGCGCAGGGCGGCCTGGACCTCGGGTGGCTTGTTGTCAACACTAGCGGCATCCCTCGTTTCATGAACACGGGCTGGGCCCTTCCGCAGTGGAGCAGATGCGGCCGAGTCAGGCTGCGTCCCGTCCTGGGACTGTTGGACATGGGGCCTCAGACATATCATCCAGAGCCGTGCCCAGTCCCCCTGCGGCCCCAGGCCATGGGGTGGCTGTCTGTGTGTCCCTAAAACTCTTCCAGAACCCGGCACAACACGGGCACTCAGTGCACGTGAGTAAGACACGTGAACCGGGACCTCTGGGACAGTGTCAACGACGCCCCGTGCGAGCAACTCGCTGTCCCATGGCTGGTCTGGTCTGCAGCCTTCCTGGCCTCACGCTGGCCAGCAGCCACACACCCAAGATTGCTCTGTCGTCAGCACGGCGGCGACAGGAGCCTGCAGTGGGGAGCCCCAGGCGTGTGCCTGGTGTGGGCCCATGTGACAGGCACTGACCGCATCCTGTCCATGGCTCAGAGGGAGCGGGGGCATCTTTGTCTCCGCTTCACACGGGCCTGAGAGGCAGAGGAGCGAAACCAGCTGCCTGGGACTGAACAGCTCGTCACGGGAGAACTGGGGTGTGCCCCCCGCCCCACCCCACCTGCCCGGGGAACTGTGGCTCTGGGTGGGGTGCTCCTAAGGACACCCTCTCTTCTGGGTCAAGGACAGCGTGCGTGTTGCCTCCTGCAGTCCTCACGGCCTGGTGGCATGCGAGACGTCTCTCTGCCCTTTCCCGGGCGAGGCACGGAAGCTTGGAGACCTCGCTCCATTGGGCCCAAGCCAGGAAGACACGATGTGTGGATTAGTCCAAAGAGCCCTCGCCTTTATCCCCCAACCCGCTTCGCCCCTAAACTGTGTGTTTATTTAAGGAATATTTCCTACCCACCCCCTACAAGACACAGCTGTAATTCCCCAACACATACATCAGTGAGCACTAGGATGTCAGAGGGTGGCCAGGCCGCGGAGGAAAACGGAAAACGGGTGGTGAGGAGGCAGAGGCCCGCCGCTGTGGGTGCGGTGGGCAGACAGGGCCCCCCGGGAAGCTGAGACCCGAGGCGAGAGGCAGAGGGGGCGGGGCGTGGACTCTGCCGCGTGGGGATCGGGCCGCGGGCAGGCGGAACGGCATGTGCGAGAGCCCTGAGGCAGAGGCGTGTAGGGCCCGCCCCCCACCGCCTCCCTGTGCACTGCATCACTCCTGGTTTTCCGTCCGTGCACCCCTCCACCTGAGCTGACACGAGGGATGCCTCCTCGTCTCCCTGAAGATGAATCCAATTGCTTGCTTCTTGCCTTCCTTCCGGAAATGTCCCCTGAGAGGATGGAAAATGTCCCCTGTGAAATGAGACCATCTGCTGTCGTCTTGGGGATGACGGGCTGGCACAGGCTGCGGCCCTTTCCGAAGTGTGGCTGCGGTCTTCCCAGCGTCTCTGTGTCCGGGAGCCAGGCCCAGCCCCCCGGGGAGGGCTCGGGACGGGGGTGCTGCATGCTGCTCGTGCACGAGAACAGCCCGGGGCCTCCGGGCAGGTGCACGCCAGCCTCACTCTCGGCCTGGTCGTCTGCAGGGAGCGGACGGAGTCGCGGGAGCTGCTGGACCACCAGGCATCGAAGGCCCCCCGGTAAGTCCCTCGGCGGACGGGGTCTGCCCTCCGTCTGTGTTCGCAGTTCCCGCCCGGCCCTGGCCCTCCGACCTCCGTGGCTCTCACGTCCCCAGGGTCTCGTCACTACCAGCTAGCCACAGTGGGGGGTGGTGGGGGGGCAGTCGGAGGTTTGGGTCAGAGGCTTGGGGGAAACGGCCTGGGAATCTGGGACAGCAGCACGCAGCTTCCAGCCGGCACGGACCTGCGCCAGGCCCAGCCCCGTGTCTGCAGCGGGGAGGCTGGGAGCACGCCCATCCTGAGCCCGCCCCCGGCTGGTGTGGGAAGCCTGCCGGCTGGGAGGCGGCTGCCGGTCTCCAGCTGTTGTGGAGGCTGGCGTAGGGTGGAAAGAGGGGGGACTGTGAGCCAGGGCGGTGACGCCACCGCTGCTGCAGCTGCTGGGAACCCAGGCTGTGTAGCTCGGAAACCACGATCAGAGCCGCGGCCCGGAGCTGCGCGGCGCCCCCTCGCTGGTTTCAGTGACCGAAGTGAAGGGCCAACCTCAGGGTGGCAGGCGCCAGGGCGGCGGCCCCTGCCTGCTCCGTCACTCAGAGGACAGCACGGCAGATGGGTGTCCCTTACCTCGCCCGACGGCCCTGCATGTCGGGGTGCTCCAGAATCACTGTCTCCACTTCATAAACGAGGAAAGTGGGGACCATCGAAGCAAAGCCACCAGCTCAGGGTCACATGCTGAGGGAGGGTCAGCGCCAGGCACAAACCCCGTCTCCGAGTGCTCAGGGTCAAGGCCCAAGTCCGGCCCGCGGGCAGGTCAAGGCCCTGGTCTCTCTGGACGCTGGGGCCAAGGGCACCTTAGGAGCCACCCAGGAGCTTAGGAGGAGAAGTCCTCCCCCTTGGCAGATGGGGAGTTAAAAGCCAGAGGGGGGTAGGTCACTTGTCCAAGGTCACGCAAAGTAATATCCACGCTGGCGGTCTTGCGTGAAATCACCACTCCCTCCACGCTGACCCACGGGGCGGGGTGGCCAGGGGTGGGGCCGGAGGGCTGTCGACATTGCAGAAAACAGCCACCACGGTTCTTTGCATGACCACGGTCTGGCTGGGCCTTTTGAGACAGCCCCCCCCACCCCCCGAAGTCCCAGGTGAGCGAACTGCACATGCGCTGCAGGCGGCAGCTTGCTGGTCCGCAGGCGGCAACAGCCACCCCCCCCGTGCAAACGCACACACTGTTCGCCCAGGGAGGGCCGTGCGCGAGGCCCAGGGACAAGTCCCTCCGCCTCTGGGAACGAAACCACCCTGCCCAAGACGCCTAAGACGCCGGTTCTGTCGCCATCTCAGCAGCGACTTCCGGCTGTGCCGGGAGCTGTCCGTGGTCCTGATATTTCCCCGTGAGCCTCAAACCAGAAAATATTTGAAAGTTTTCCTGGGGGCAAACAATGCGTGTTGCTAGTTCAGAAACAGCAATTAAAAAAAGTAAGACAGGGCGTAGTTAAATAGGCACACGACCGTAAAACCCTCCCGGTATAGGTCGAGTTAAACAATATGAATTGTTTGCTGATTTTGTGACATGAGGCCGGCCCCAGCTTTGGTTCTGGCCCCACGGAGCCCTTCCCGGCGCTGTAAAGAGAACACCCGCCCACCTGCTGTTTGCTGCTTTCTAAGGGAACCCCCACTGTCAGCATCGCAAAGCCCGAGGGACGGTCGAACACTCGCCCTAAGCTGTTTCTGTGTTGTTGTTGTTGTGGTTCCGTGTCAGCCCGAGTGGCGCTGCGCTCAGTGCTCTGTGGCAGGGACCGGGGTCTCGGGCAGTTTGGGGGAAAGGGCAGAGTCTGGTCTGGACCCGGGTCTGTGAGCTCCACAGCCCCAGTGTCCTTTGCCCCGGCAGGCTCCCAGTCGTGAGTTCCCGAGCGTGGGTACCAGGGCCACAGTGAGCCCAGGCCCACGCCCCTGTCTGCCCCACTGTGCCCTGCCCTGGGCACTCGCTGCCGGGGGGTGACGCCCAGAAAGGCAGGAGGTGGGGGCAGAGCCCCCTCCCTTTCTCCCCAGAGACCCCTCCCTCACGTGCAACGTCACGTCCTCGCAGAAAGCCTCCCCGGGAGGTGTAATGGCGTTTTTGTGTCTTGGATCTTTCAGGGGAAAGAAGGTCCTCCCGGCCCCGAAGGCCCGCCTGGGTTCCCCGGAGTCCCCGTAAGTGCCACCAAAGGTGGGGGGAGTCTGGGTTCTCTGCCGCTGCGCAGATCAGCAGGCGGCAGTGCCTGTCACCATCGCGGCGGCAGGCATGGTCCCTGGGGGAGGGTGGGTGGGTGTGTGCTCTAGGGCATGAGGGGAAAATAGCCAGTAAAGAGAACTAACTTTTCGGTGCAGGGCGTCTAAGCATTGTTCTATTATGTGTGCATTTGTTGTTTGCCTATTTAAATAGCGGCTTCACCTCTCTCCACACACACGTGTGTGTGTGTGTGTGTGTGCACGTGTGTGTGCGTGCATAAAGAGAGCCCCCGCACACCCACACAGGGAGACGGGCAGAACATGCACGCGTGTGCACACGTGGTTGAGGTGACAACTGTGACACCGTGCACATTTTCTATTTTCCACGTGGCTGTCACGTGGTCGGAAGTTCTCTCCCCACTCTGTCCAGTGAATGCCCCGTCCTGTGCGCACCGCCATGCTCCCGTCGCCTCGCACCCCTTGCTGCTGGTTGTCAGATCTGTGACGGCCTGGCTTGCACATGGAGAGCCTTTCTGATTCCTGGGTGACGGTCCCCAGAAGTGCGGTTCGCCCGTCCCAGTTCTGTCACGTCTGAGGGTCACTGTCCCCCGATGTTTCTCGGGGCTGGTCACCTCCACAGCCTCCCCCCTGCAGTGGGGCCCTCCTCCGTGTCGGCGAGAAGGCTGGTCCAGAGAGGCCGGGGGCTGCCCCCCAGCCCCCCCTGAGAGCGAGGCCTCGTGTGTGCCTCCGGCCTGGCCTGCGCCTGCGTCCGGGGCCCCACTGGCCACAGGGTACATTCTCACGTTCCAGCCTCACTGGCTCACTTCTGGCTCCCAGGACACCTGGCATCCCCCCCTCTCGTGCCACAGGGCCTTTGCCTGTGCATTTCTGCTGCCCAGGAAGCCCTCTCGTCGCCCCTGGGAAGCAGTGGGGGCCTTGGGCCTTCCCAGCCCCTCGTGGGCTCCAGGGGCTGTGCAGAGGGCTGTCCTGTGTGCCTCGCAGCCTCCTCCTCATCTTCCTCAGCGCCCGCCTCTCCCCTCCTACCCCCTCGGTCAACCCAGGTCCCAGATACGAGGCCCCATCACCCCACGTCCAACCTCACAGACGTGTCCTGGACCGTCTTTTCTAGACCGACAGCGATGATAAAGGAACCACTGTGATGCCCTGCCTTTCCATTCTGCGCCAGATGCTGCGGGCCGGCACCTGAGCTGGAACCTGGGGGTCGGGGAGAAACCAGGGCACCCACCCTGTCCTGCCGGGCGAACCGCTTCTGCGTGCGGCTGGAGCCGTGCATGTCCTCCCCTCCCTCGTGGGGCCCTTGGACACGTCACGCATTCGAGTTTCTCTTGCAGGGAGCGGAAGGCAAGGAGGGCAGAGACGGGAAGCCCGGTCCCCCCGGAGAGCCGGTGAGAGACCCTGAATTCCTACCATTCCCCGGCCAGGGTAGCGCCCCCTCGGGAACAGCCGTGCTGCACCGGGGTGGGGGGCTGCTCCGCCCCGGGCACCAGGAGAAGGCGTTTCTGTGCCGGCGAGCCTGCCGGGTAGACTCTGCCGTCTCCACTGCGCAGCCGAGGACGCTGGGTCCCGGGGCAGGAGGTGGTGGGCCCGGAGCCACGGGAACCGGGCAGAATCATAGCCCGGGCCCTGGCCCCGTCTGCCCGTCCTCTGCGTGTTTTTAACTGCCCCAGGCAGCCTCGATCCGAATGACGGGGGAGGGAACCGAGGCAGGCGAGCCCTGGCCGGGGTAGAGGTCTGATGCATGAAAAGCCGGTCATACCCGCCGAGCACCGGAGAGCCGCACCCGCTGGCGCCAGGGAGGACCATGTGCCCCTGCTTCGGCTTCGGCATCGAGTCGTGTGTGTGTGTGTGTGTGTGTGTCCTTTTTCCTTAATGTCTTCTGCCCGGGGCCACACGCAGTGAGCTGGGCCAGGTCTCTGCGGCCCCAGCTCCCATACCTTTTCCATAGCGACCCCCAGGGCCCCCGCTGGGGTGCAGGTGTCAGTACTGCCCCGGGCGAGGGGACGGAGGCACGGAGAGGAGAGGCAGGCTGGCCGAGGCCCCCCAGCCGGGGAGTGAGGGCCCCGGGGTGCAGGAGTGCAGAGAGCTGGGAGCGAACCACGGCGCGCTGTGCTGTCCCTGAGGCTGTTGGTCCGCGGGGTCTGTCTGTGGAAGGCCTTTTCCAGAAAGGCCCGCGCCAGGCACAGGGCACAGACTGGTCTAGGACCGGGCCTGCTCTGGGTGAGCTGGAGCACGGGGCTGCAGGCTGGTCTCCTGGCCCCGGGCGGGACTCGGGGACTCTCACTCCTGGGTTCACTGGTCAGTTCATTCTAGGACATCAGCCTGTGGCCATCCTGACGTTTGTCACTCCGAGCTGCTTGCGAGGGCCTGGGCCCAGGAACAGGGGGCCTCGGGGACCCCCTAAGAGCAGACTGCAGATGAGGGTTTGGAGGTCGGCGGAGTGCTGAGGGCGACCCCAGAGACCACAGAGGGCGGGAGGAAGGGAAACGAGGAAGGAAAAGCCTCTGACTGCAGGCCAGTGGGGGAGTCTGTCCAGCAGGCAGCCAGCTCGGTCCTGCTGGGCGCCCGGGAGGACCCATGAGACCGGCCTGTAGCTAGGTGCGCACCCTGGCCGGAGGGCGGGAGCCCGCACTGCCCAGCAGTGCGCTGCAGCCTGTCCTGACTGGGGGGCGTTCTCCCGGAGCCTCGGTTCCGTGCCCTGGGCTTGCACACCTCACAGTCTGCACACTGGGGCCATCTGTACACGGCCTTCCGTCCGGCAGGAGCCGGGTGTCCGACAGAGGACAGGCGCCCTCCTGAGTGAGCAAGGGCGGGGCTGGGCGGCAGATAGAGGCGGCAGGCGGTCCCTCTGTAGTTTGACTCACTCGGGTTCTATACTTTGGGGACACGGATGGATAGGTAGACAGTGGATAGATGGATGGATGGATGACGGATGGACAATTGGATGGGTGGATGCACAGACAGGTGGTTAGGTAGGCAGCCTTTTGACTTGCCTGCTGCATCACCTTCATGAGGAGTCACTGGAACAATAATTATAATTCAGAATGAGGTACAGAGGCCCAGAGCCAAGAGGCCTGGCTCAGCGCCCCTGCTGGCCGGCCGACCCGGAGCAGGTCAGCCGCCCTCTCTGGGTCGGAGGGAGAGCGGCCCCCCTCCCTCGCCCGCTACGGCGAGGAGTCGGTGATGTGATCACACGAGCGTTCGCCTGCACCTGGCATGTGGAGAACCCTCTGCATTTTTCTGCTGGTAACTTGGGCCAGGGATGGGGTGGCCACTCCACCTGCCTAGGGGCCAGGCCGGGCCCCTCTTCCCATGGATGGTCACAGACACCCATGGGGCAGGACTGTCCTGAGTGTGCACCTGAGGGGTAGATCCACGAAGGGAAAGGCCACCCTGAGATCACGCGGCTGGGCTTAGACGGAAGACACCGACGAAAACCGGCCTGGGAGCCGAGCTTGGTACCCACCCTCCTTCTCTCTGCAAGGTTTTCTCCGAGTCCAGCTGCGCTTCTCTCTCCTTCCTCTCTGCACCAATGGGCCCCCTCTGACCCTCGTGGTTACCCGCTGTGCCAGGGAGGGGCCACTCTGGGGAAACGGGCGCACCCCCAGCTACACGGAGGGTGGGGCCAGGCCACTGCGCAGCCCCCAGCAGACCTGGCGGCTCAGCCGCGGCCCCGCCCCTCCGTGCCCCAGCCCCTCTGACCACTTTGTTTGGGCGTTAGTGCCCGTCACTCCCTGGCTTCTATGCATGGCCAGTGCTCCCCAGGGCAGCACGGAGCTGCTGGTGGCAAAGAGGCTGAGCAGCAGAGGGGTCCTCGCAGCTT
The DNA here is from genome assembly GCF_019186645.2 of Phyllostomus hastatus. Lineage (NCBI taxonomy): Eukaryota > Metazoa > Chordata > Mammalia > Chiroptera > Phyllostomidae > Phyllostomus > Phyllostomus hastatus. The sequence goes on along the minus strand of NW_025334017.1, from coordinate 46,872,321 downwards.
CTGTTCAGTGCCCAGAAGGTGGGGTGGGGTCAGCTGGGAGACCGCAGGGCCTGGTCAGGCAGGCGCTGCTGGGGTGAGCGGAGCGGCCTTCCGGGGTCCAACACAGCCGGGGTTCGGGCTGGCCTGCCCTTCGTCACCTTGGCCGAGCTTCTCGGAGCCTCGGGGCCCGTCTGTGAGGTGCGGTAGTTACCAGCTGCCTTGAGTGGTTTCGTGGGCAGGAATGGAGTCATTTGCAGCGAGGATGTCGACGTAATTTCTCAGCCTGCCCAGAGCACGTCTGAGAAGGCAAAGGGGCCCGGGGACTCGTCACCGTGGAGATGACACTCTGTAACCAGCCCCGCCCCAGGGAGACCGGGATGTAGCCCTCCAAGGGCCAGGGTGGGGACTCGTGTGGATGACAGCGGAGCATGGAGCCAGGGGATGGGCCGACAGGGGGACAGCGGCGGGCCTGTGGGGACGTGGGGGCCCAGGCAGGCGGGAATACACAGGACGGTCCTCAAGATGCCGACCTCACGCCCTTCTTTTCCTCCTCACTCCCAGGGCAAGGCCGGAGAGCCGGGGCTGCCAGGACTCGAGGGTGCCCGAGGCCCCCCCGTAAGTGCCCTGTGTGCACGTGGGTGTATGTGTGTGTGGGGGTGAATGTGTGTGCATGGGTGTATGTGTGTGCATGCGTGTGCGCCCCTGGTGGTATAAAGCCATCGACCATTGGCTGACACGGTGTGTGGAGGTGACCCCCACTGCCCGACCCCAGGGTCCAGAGTTCCTCTCCTTTGAGACTTCGGGGTTCCGACGTGACAAATTCAGTTCTTTCAGAGCCCACGGCTGTAGAAGCTACTTCCCAAATTGCCACCACCGTGATGAGGTCATTGCTCTGCGTTTTACTTTGTCCTTGTCCTATTCGTTGTCATTTGAATGGGCTTCCTCTGGATGAAAGAACCTAAACATGAGTCGGCTTTAGTTTTGAACATTTTCACAGCTAAGAGTTTTTCACCAGCTGCAAAAGTAACCCATTCTCGTTGCAAAACAGTAACAATAATGATGGTAATGCTTAGAAAAATACCCAAAATAATGCAATAGAGGAGAAAATCTCATTACTTAGAATTCTACCACACACAGAGGTAAAGCTTGATGAAAATTTTAGGGTATTTTTTCTGGTCTTTTTTTCTGTGCATGAGTTCCAACATTTACATATCCAAACCTAGTTGTCAAACTATTACAGATGTAAATATACATAGACATTTTTCTATAAAAATGAACTCAATCTATGTATTTTGAGGTTGTTGAGTTTCTTTTGTTGTGGGTTTGTTTGTTGTTTTTTTTTTTTGCTAAATGCTTTACTCCATAATTTTAAAATTGTTTACACAATTTCTTAAATTTGTTTTTGGGGGAAATACGATTTTTAATGAAAATTAAAATCTTTTAAAATTCAGTTATCCGGCAAGGAAATCAAAATGCTAGTTCTCTTTCCTTAGTGTGTTTTTTCTGTAAAAAAACAAAAGCAAAAACAAAAAACAACCAATAACTCATGTGGCTTGTATTTAATACGGGGAAATAAGACACAAAGTCAATTTCCTTTGGCTGAATTGCTTTCACCTGACTGCACCAGCAGATGACCCCTGAGAATGGAGAATCCCACTGTCTATTGGAGGTTAAAACGCAGAATCAGTGGTGTCTGTGAAGGTGGTTTCTGGCCTAAAGGGCGGGAGGGGCCTCCTTTCAGCGTTGGAGGCCAGTCTGGGGGACCCGTCTGTGGGCTGCAAGTCGCAAGGCATCGGAGCTCAGCAGCTCAGTGTAGGGGCAGAGGGTGGTGCTCCTGCAGGGAGGGAGGCTCCGCCCCCTTCCACCTGCAGGGCGTGAGTCCAGGCGAAGCTCTCGGGAGTGAACCGAGCTCTGGGGCAGACAGACTTGGGTTCAGCCTTCACGTTTCCAAGTATCAATGCTGTGGCCTTGGTCAGGGGACCGCTCTGAACCTCTGTTTCTTCTTCTGTGAACGGGGGGTCACCAGGGCTCCCACTTCCGTAGGGCGGTTGTGAACCCTATAGGAGAAGAGAAAGCATGAAGACCCCCAGCCCAGGGTCCTGCACGCCGCGTGCGTGTCCCGCAGTCAGTCCTTTGGCCCCTGGTTACGTGGGAGGAGAGCACGGCAGGTGTCCGGCCTCCGAGCCGGCCGGTCTGGGACTCCGGCATCTGTGAGGAGGCCCCCGGGACCCGGGCAGGGCAGGAGGAGGGGGCTGGCCTGCTGCAAGCCGCCGAGGGCACAGTTCGCCTTTCATCCAGTCCCTTCCGAGGCTGTGCAGAGGCGGGCTCCAGCCTCACTGTACAGTTGTGGAAACTGAGTCACAGCATGGGGGGGAGTGAGGCACCGGACTTTATGGGCAGAGAGCAGAGCTGTGCTTGCAGCCCAGACCTGCCCCCAGAGCCACCCCGGCTCCGTCACGGGTGGCGGCGCATGCGGCCCCTTCCCTCGGGTCAGGAGCGAGCCCACCTGGGTGTTTCCACGATTCTCACTTCCTGGACGGGGATGGAGGGAGGCCCGGGGCAAGCTGACTTTTCCCAGGTCGCAGTGGCTGAATCTGGACCCAAATCTGAGATGACTTCCTCCCTCTTGTCCCCCTCCTCCTCACGAGCCACTGATACCTTGTGTCCCGGCACCAGGGGACAGGCCTGTGGGAGGTCGCACCATGTCACGTAAGGGTCGCCCCGAAGCAGCAGGGCGGGAATCAGCCCCAGGGTCGGAGGGAGGCTCAGAGCGCAGCCGCTCACTCAGCTCAGGGCCTCGCAGGCATCCGAGGCTGCCTGGTGGGGCACCGCCCCTAAGTACCCCCGCCTCGCCCAGGAGCCGTGCAGAGGGTGTCCCGGCGAGTGGTGTGAGGTCGGGCAGATGAGCAATGAGAAGGTGGTCAGGGCCAGGAGGTGCTGGGGCACCCCCTGCAGCCCCGCCCATGCTGCGGGCCAAGCCGGGGGAAGGCCCTCGCCCCCGGTCAGCAGGCATCAAGGGCATTTCCGGGACACGGCCGGTGCTGGGCACACAGCAGGGCCCCGCACCTCGCAGCCCGTCCGTCTGGGTGAGGGGAGTCAGGATCCGGCTGGACCCCCTCCCCCGACCAGCCCCCGGCCCCCAGCCAGGCGCCTGCCCCTCCCCCATGCCAGCCTGCCCTGCGGTGGAATAACTGTGTTCTCCTTCTCCTAGGGCTTCAAGGGACACACGGGCGATTCTGGTGCGCCCGGCCCCCGGGTAAGTGGCCGTCCAGCCCTGGAGGTTGTCCCAGCTTCCAGATGCTGGGCGCCGGGCCCTGCAGGCCGGTGCGGTGCCTGGTCACCCGAGAGAAGCCGGAAGCGGCACTGCCCTCCTGCTCCAGTGTCCCGGGCATTCCTCCCGGGCCCGGGGGCAGACTCTGGCTTACAACCGATTGGACCACATCAGCCTGGAGTCCGGCGCGGTCACGGGCTGAGCTGTGCACCCGAGGCCAGAGGGCAGGGCGACTCTCCCCGGGCCCAGAGCTCAGCGGCCTGCTTTCCTGTCCTGTAGCTCCCTCCCTCTCTCCCCAGTGCCCTGAGTGGCAGGCAGCCGGGTCCCCGGGGCAGAGCCCTGCCATGTCCTGGGTTAGGTGAGGAAGGGGGGTTCAGGAAGGTCACATGGGCCAGCGGGAGAGGAGGCAGAACTCCAGGCAGGTGTGTGTGCCCCCCTGCAGCTCAGAGAGGCGCACGTGGCCGGACCCACACTGGCCTTGGGGCCCCGCAGACCCCGACACAGGCCCTGGACTCGGTGGGCGCTTTCTGGCGGGCCTGCTCCTGGGTCCTCCCCCCTCTCTGATGCTCAGAGACGCTGGCTGAGGCAGCTGGAGTTCTGGGCCTTCCTCTCTAACAGCAGGTATTTTGTTTCTGCTTTTCTCACCTAGGGAGAGCCTGGTGCCATGGGGCCCCCCGGCCGGGAGGGGTCTCCGGGAAAAGATGTAAGTCTGGGGCCTGGGAAGCATCTTAGAAGAAATCCGGTCCATTGCTACGTTATTCCTCAGCAGCAGGATCCATTTTGTTAAACTTGGATACTGTGTGGGGTCCCCTGCACGCAGCTAAGAGCAGCTGCCTGGACCCCCAAGGGCGCCTCAGACCCCCGGGGCAGTTTGAAAATCCTGGCCTGGACACCCCACTCCCTTGCACTTACAGAAGGGGGCTGCCAGGCGCCCCCTCCCAGCCGGCACGACAGGGCAGGGCAGGGCAGGGCAGGGTGCCGCTGGGACAGGACCCACGGCCGCCAGGTGCCGGGCAGGGCGCCCTTCCCTCCTCGTCGCCGTCCGACTCTCTCCGCCTGCAGTCCCTTCTCTGGAGTGCCCTAGACTCTGCTTTCTGTGGGAGCTTCCGTGTCCACCCACGGAAGTCCATGCGAGGTGGTGGTGGTGGTGAACCGCCATTCCTTTGTCCCCGAGAAGGCGCTGCACACTTGGGGGACATTGTTGCCACTGTGGGGACTGCGGCAGGGACAGGTCCAGGAGTCAGCCCAGTGAACGGGAGCAGACAGATGCCCAGGAGCGCTTGCCTTCCCTGGGGGCTCCCCCGAGTCGAGGTGGCGCCCCTGTAGCCCCTGGGGGACCCGAGGGAGCCCTGAGCGAGCCAGCGAGCGGATGGGTGTGTTCGCTCGCTCATGCGCTCACTCAGCCGTGCGAGATGGGCTGGCCGTGGCGGCAGTGACGGCAGTCAACGCGGAAACGTGTTGGACACGGTGTGTGGCCCCTTTAAGGGGAGACGCGGTGAACTTTGGCCCACATTCGACCGAGCCGCCGAGATCTACATGCAGTGACCCCGGTGATAACTGGACTCTGTCTCTGTTCCAGGGCGACGCTGGACCCGCAGGGCCACAGGGCCCCCAGGGACTGAGGGGCCTGCCGGTGAGTTTGGCTTGGAGACCCGTCTGCGCCCTGTTCGGGCAGGGCCTGTGACCGTGGCGACGGTGGCCTGTGGCCGGCTCGTCCTGGTGGCCCTCTGTGTTGTGGAAGCGTCAGTGTGACTCAGCAGTCCCTGCCTGAAGCCCCCGAGTGGCCCCCCACCCTCACCCCCACCCCCCGGGCTCTTTTCTGGAATCATCTACCCACCCCGCAGGGGCCTAGGCCCCTTGGGGCGTGCATTCCCGGGGGTGCTACCCCCCAAGGGGCACACGTTGGTTCTTGAGGTGCCCAAGACTCTTCGTAGATCAGACACACGTGCACCCAGACTGAGACACGCGTGAGGTGTGGCTGTGGTGTCGGCACCCCACAGGGGCCTCTCGGGAGGGGGGTGTGACGGCACCGAGACGGCCCCAGGCCCGCGGTGGCGCCCCCTGCGCCCCTTCTGTCCTGGCGTCGGGGTCTGCATCCAGGGTCCGGGGTTACGTTGTCTGGGCTCGGCGCCTGCCCCCCACTTCCACCTCATGTGGGCTGGGTGAGGTCCTTCCCCTCTCTGGGGCCTCAGCTTCCTCACCTGTCGGCCAGGGGAGGTGGTCAGAATCCAGCGAGTCCACCCGGGGAAGAGAACGGACAGTGGCCGGGGCCCGTGGTGAGGGCCCGGGAGCCCCACGCCGTCTGGTCCGGAGGAGGGCGGTCCCCTCGCTCTGGTTCCCTCCCGGGCGGCGGAGTGGCACTCAGCGGCCCCCCGGTGCACGCAGGTGCTTTCGGGGGCACAGGCGAGGCTGAGGGAGGGATGTGTTGGGAACAGTGGGTGACCCAGGACAGGTGTAGGAGGTGCCGGCTGCCGGCGGCAGGCCCCCGGGGAGGCCGGGAAGGACCTCCCAGGCCCCCCTGCAGGAGGTGGGGTTTGGCCCCGACGGCCTGGGTCCCCGAAGGCAGCCCTCGTGGTTTTCTAACTTGTCCCCATCCACGCGGAGGGACATCGTAGAGAATCTGTAACCAACAGTCAACGGCTGACGTTCACTCAATAAGAATTTTCTTGAACGTGACAAAGCGGGGTCCAGCTTTTCTCCGGCGACCTGATTCTCACCAGCCGGTGTGGGAGTGCTACCCGGGCTTCCCCGACCGGGCAGACGGCTGCTGCTCGCCCGCAGCTGGACGCCGTGGGCAGGGGCGGGGGCTGAGGGCTGGCTGGGCATACTGGGCACTCACGCCAGAGTCCTGCCCACACCCCGGGCGGTGGCAGGTGCTGTTGCTGCCGCGCTCACAGAGGAGAGACTCTGGCTCGGGGAGGCCGGGGGCCTTGCCTGAGACCAAGCAGCTGCTGAGGGGCGGGCGGAGCCCGGATCTGGGCTCAGGCCTGTTCAGCTCAGGTCCACAGCTTCATCCAGCACCTTCCCGGGCCCCTGTTTTCGAGATCTCCTCCTCCCAACGGTCACCTGGCCGGAGTTTGGAGTGCAGAGCCGTTGGGGGTGGGGTGCTGTGTGCGGCCTCCGGTCCTGGCAGCCGCAGATCCTGAGGGGCTCCCAAGGCCTGGGCTCTGAGGACCTGAGAAGTGGCCTGAGGCCCGGGAGGGAGCCAGGTCTCGGCCCCAGCCGGACTCCAGCGCACAGGTGACAGGTGGCAGCCCAGAGCCGCCCCTCCTGTGCGCGCCGCTGTGCCGGCCCTGAGCGAGCGCGTCTTGGCCCTTATCCCCCCTGCAAACGGAGAGGACCAGGGGGAGGAGGAGGGGAGGTAAAATTAGCGCAGGGATGAGCTGAGGCGCATATTTTTAGAGGCGCACAGATGGGTTGGTGGGTGGGCGGAGGGAGGGGCGGGGAGGAGGGGCGGGCCGCCGTCCCTGGAAGGGGCGGGTGGGGGCGGTCCCGCACGCGGGCCGGCCCTGCGCTTCCTGGTGCCTCGGTCTCCTCATCTGCGCCACGGGGGGAGACAGCGGCAGGACGTGGTTCTGGCGGGACCTGGTGAGGTGAGGCAGATGCACCCCCCCATCACACATGTCCTCGTGAGGCACAGGGGGAGGCCGTCTCTATGACCCCTGACGGACAGGCTGCGTCCTCCCCGAGGCCGGGGCAGCACGAGGTGGGCGCTGTGTCGGCTGCGTTCGAATGTCCCTTCCCTTTCGGGCGGTGGCGTCGCATTTCTGTGCACGACGGTGTTTGCCTCTGCTGTGCACGGCGGCGGGCTGCTCGTGGGCCTGGCGTGTAGGGAGGGCCCGGGCGGGGTTGGCTTCTCCCTATATCACGTTTCCAGGCAGCCGGCACGTCTGAACACACACCTCTCCGACCGCAGGGCATCAGCGCCCTTGGGTGGAAGGACCCGTGCGGAGCGGGCTCCATGTGCTCCGGGGAGCACTCCTGGCAGAGCGCCCCCTGCAGGTCTGGCTCTGTGCTCCGTGCTCCGTGCTGGGTGCAGGGGGAGCCGAGGCCCTGGCTGTGCCTGTGGGCTGCTCCCGGTGGCGGCAGGGGCAAGGGCCAGGCAGACACGGCCGCCCACCCGGCGGGCAGAGCCTGGGGGGGTAGGGAAGTGGTGAGCAGAGGACAGGACCCACCCCGCCTGGCCTGGCGAGGCTGAGCTTCCAGGCTTAATAGGGATTCGTCTGATCCTCAAGGTGGGGGGTGGGGGATGTGGAGCCAAGAGCCTTGTCGGCCGTTCTGGTTCCCGTGCTCCCAGGAACCTTGCTGGCTAAGCGTCTGTACCAAATCACAAAGGCGCACAGGACACCCCCCAGTCAGCGCATCCAGGAGTGGAAGGGTCGGTCCCGGAATCTGGAGTGAACGGGCCTGTGTTGGGCGGTGGCAGGACCTGGACAGGATGCACCCTCCCCTCACCCCGTCCCTCATGTCTCAGCACCTGCGTCTGCTTCGTGGGGATGCATGGCGCCCTTGGGTGGGGCGGGCCCAGACCGGCGTGCAGCCATGCCCCCTAGGCAGCGGGGGCCGGCACGGCTGGGACAGAGAGGTCAGCGCCGGCCGCTTGCTCTGCTCCTCGAGGTGGCACCTGCGCTGAAGGACGAGGGGGCCTGAGTGGTCAGTCCTGCCTGCGTTCGCTGCCGGACCGCCTGCCGCGCGGGAGGCTTTTAAATGTGTGCGGACTGACTCAGCCGATTCACGGCGACTCATTCATGAATTCGCTGTTATGAGCTCCTTGCTCGAGCGCCTGTGGGTGACGAAGCGGCTTACTGAGAGCCCCGGGGGGGCCAGTTACCGCTCTGGGTGTGAGGTCAGTCCCCCGCCCCCGCCCCCCATCCGGCAGCCTCTCCCTGCCACCGTCCTGCGCCCTGACCCCGGGCACAGCGGCCCTGCAGCGTGACCGCTTCTGTCTCTTCCGCCAGGGTAAGAGTGGACCGCCCGGATCTGCTGGGGAGCCCGGCCCCCCAGGAAACCCCGTGAGTACTCGCCCCGCTAGGGGACAGGTCAGGGCATGGGGCTCGCGTCACAGATGCTCGCTCACTCGGGTCTCCCTCCCCAGAGGCAGGGATGGGAAAACAGGGGCCCGTGGGCAGACGTGGGCTGTGGAGGCGGGAGGAGGCAGGAAGGAGCTCTTTTACAGTTCAAGGTAAACGCAGTCACGCGGGTGGCTCTCTGTGGGCTGCCACCCAGTGCAGCCTGAGGGACAAACCTGTTAGAGGCTGTTTACAAACGTGTCATGAGGTCACCCCGCCGGTGTTGGGTGTCTTCAGGAGATGAGCAGGTGGGGTCAGACCGGCCGGCCCGGGGACCTCAGACAGCAGGGTCCGCGTGCAGCCCAGCGTGGGAGTGGCTGCCACGCAGATTTGGCTGAAGGGTCCTCCTGCCGTTAGGAGTGGGGGAGGGGAGGGCAAGGAGGGAGAACAGACACACGGGAGGAGGAGGGTGCACTGCGTGGTCGGTGACGTCCCGGACACTGGATAAGGATTCGGGGTTCGGGGTTCGGGTCTGGCAGAGGGGAGACATGCTGGGGAAGGTGGGTGTTGGGTGGATTCTGGGCGTGGCGCTCTCGGGGCCCGTCTGGGAGTCTCCGCCCAGCCCAGCCTCCTGCACTTGAATGTGCCCACAGGGGCAGCCCCGTTCGGAAGCCCATCCTCAGGGTATGGCAGTGAGTCCCGCAGCACTTTCACTGGGTGACGCGCAGACCCTGACTGTTGTCCCCCTGGAAGTTGGGGTGACCAGTCCATCCTGGTTTGCCAGGAAGCTCCCCGGCTTTAGCACTGAAGATCCTGCACCCCGGAACTCATCATTCCCAGGCACATGGGGCCCCATCTTCCCGGGGGCCCAGGGACAGCTGCCCTGGAGGGGCCTAGCTCCGTGGCGAAGGCAGCGGCCTCCTCCTGGAGCCGTGCCTCCGGGGCTTGTCGCTGCTGGTGCGACAGAGCAGGCGGGCGGGCGGGGTGGTGGGGCGGGGGGGGGGGGTTGGGCTGGCGCTCACGCCCCTGGCACTGGGCCTCGCCGACAGAGCTGACTCATACACACGGTGGCTTCCCGGAAAGGCTGGAACTACAAGATTCCCAAAAGCTTCTCCCAAGAAGTGATGCCTCCGGGGCAGGCGCCCCAGCGTCCTGTTGGGAAGACGCCTCGAGCCTCTCGGCAGGGCGCCTGGGGCCACGCATGCACGCATCAGGGCGCTGTGCCGAACTCGGGGTCCGGCAGAAGCAACGCCTGCGTGAGGGCGGTGGGTGGGGCAATGACACCGGTGTGATAATTCGCAGTTTTAATTTGAACGTTTCACCTAAAACGTCACACGGTGTGCTGGAGTGTGCTGTTGTCATGGCACAGAATGGCATGCTTATGCTTTTGTAATGAAAGATTTTGTAACAAACCAGGGGGCGTTATTTGCGCTGGACCCTGTATTTTGTCCCGCTTTATCTCTGTTCCTTTGAATGGAAAGGCCGTTGTTTACGGAGACACTGCCCGTCTGGGTCCCCAGATGGTGACAGCACCGTGGGGACCCACCGTGCTCCCAGTCTCTCCTTGACCCCTCTCCCTCCCTCCCAGGAAAGCATCTTGTCCTCTGTCTTGCTGACGTCTCAAGTCTCCAGAGAGCGGAGGGGTCACAGGCCTCCTGAGTCTGCCTGAGTCGGCCCCGACCTTGGAGGGTTAACCCGGTTCTCCCTCTGCAGGGCCCGAAGGGAAACAAAGGAGAGAACGGCAGCCCCGGACTCCCTGGCTTCCTGGGTCCCCGGGGGCCTCCGGTGAGCAGGGAACCCCGACGGGGCCGAGGTGCCCGGCTCTGGGGCGGGGGGCTCCCGTTCAGGACGTGGCCTCCACTGCCCGTGGTCCGTTCTGAGCGCTTTATGAGCGTTACCACATTCAAGTCTCGTGGCATCCCTCTGAGGCCGGTGCGGCTGCTGTTCCCATTTCACAGAGGGGGACACTGAGGCACGGGTGGCTTAAGGGTGGTGTGAGGAGGTTGTCCAAGTCATAGATCCAGTACGGGGAGGAGACAAGACTTGAACTTGGGAAGGCCGACTCCAGAGCCCAGAGTCTTGTTGGTGTCTTAGTTCACTCACTGAGCTTCCTCCTCGGAGAGGTCTCCTCCCTGCCACAGCCGCACGGTGCCTACCACAGGTGCCCCGGGAGCCCTGTGACGGGCCGACAGCCCGGACCTGGGGGCCCCGCCCCACCTGGAACTTCTCCTTTGTCTGTGCCGCACAGGCAGCCCTGCTCAGGGTGTCCTCGGTGTGGGCCGGGCCGCCGGTTGCCATCTCTGCCGGAGTGCGGCTTGGCTGGAGACGTGCTTTGACACGTCCTGTCACCGGCCGTGTGCCGATGCCGCCGAGCTAACCGGTGCCGTGTTCTGTCCCGCAGGGAGAGCCCGGGGAGAAGGGAGCGCCAGGCAAGGAGGCAAGTATCTTCTCCCGTGGGCAACCGCGTCCTGCGGGAGAGGCAGGGCCAGCTGTGTGGCGGTGGGGGTGGGTGGGGGGTGATGGTAGATTCCTATGGGGCCCTGGGCTTAGCCAAGCCCCCCCCCCCCAACACGTGCTTTAGTGGTTTTTGAACAAGGTCTGCATTTTAAATCTGCAAGGGGCCCCCAGATTCTGCGGCCAGGCCAGGGGCGCCGCCTTGAGGTGGCACCTCACTCGCCTGTCCCTCTGCGTCCAGCCCAGCGACGGGTCATTTCCGCCGCCACAGCCCAGCTCGGCCCTGCCCAGCTCGCTGCGTCTCCACCCCTGGGGCCTCTTCCGGTCGGTCACCCTTTCCCACCGGGACCAGTGCAGGCGCCTCCACTCTGGCTTCCTTGTGTCCAGCCCTGCCCTCCACTGTCCCCCTGCACCCAGTGGTCAGAGGGGCTCTTGGGTTCCGGAACATGCAGGAGGGCACGTCACTTCCAGCTGGCCCCTGAGCTCGGTCCCCAGGGCGCTGACGGCAGACGGAGCCCAGGGTGCCCCCGCCCTGCCTGCCCCACCTTGGGGTCGGAGCCCCGGTCCCTCCGGCCGTTTAGTTCTGAAACGCGTCGACTTCTTCCCCAGCGGCGTCCGTGCGCTGGGCGTGCGTTTCCGAGAGCCCTTGCCTGGCCCCTTCGCTGACCCCCCCCCTTGGCCACGGCAAGTGGAGTGGACACCCTGAGGTGCTGCACTGTGCCTGGTCAGCGCGCTCTGTGGGCCACAGCCCAGGTCCACCCCCTGTGACAGAGAGTGAGCGAGAGAATGGGTGGGTGCCGGGGAGACACCCAGGACTGTGAGGTCAGGGGAGATCATCCTGGCCGCTCCACAGCCTGCGCACGGCCTTGGAGTGAGGAAGACTGTGCCGCTCTGCCCGTTTGGGCCACTTTCTTAACTGGACAAGGGTGCGGTGACTTCCTGAAGCCAGGTCAAAGGGCCTCATGGGTGGGGGGGGGCGTCTGCCCCTCGCCAGCCTTGCTTCCCGCTCACAGGCACAACGCTCCCTCCCTGACCCGCCCCTGCTCCCCCTGCTCACCACCAGCCCCCTCGGCCCCCGGCTGCCCTCTGGAGCACCTTCTCGGGGTCCCTGTGCCCTGCGGCTGCTGTGCAGGCTCTGAGCAGGCACCCAGCTCTCCACCACTCCCATCTCCAGGGGAACCCCTGCCTCCTGCTGCCCGGTCACCCTGAGTCCCCTGTTCCCACCTCCCAGATACAGGGACAGGGTCCTTGCTGGTTGCTCCAGCGTTGCAGAGACTTGGTGGCTGAGACAACAGACATTGATTTCGCAGAGTCCTGGCGACTGGAAAGAGGGTGGTGGTGGATTGGACTCTGCCCCCCATCATCACACTAGCCGGCCCCCGAGTCTCCAGTCACTGTCCCTAATGCCGTTATGGGGGACCCACCCTCACGACCTCATCTACCCCCAGTCACCCCCAAAGACCCCCACCTCCTCACACCATCACAGGTGACCTGGGGGCCACGGACATGAGCCCATAACAGATGGGGAGCGTGCTCCAGGCAGAGGACCCCCTGCCCCCTGCCTGCATCGGGAGCCGCAGATGCCACCCACAGTGGTGGGATGGGAGAGGGTCACCCGGAGCGGCAGGGCAGGGACAGCTATGGAGGACCAACTCGTGCAGGGTCCCCAGGGTGCTAAGGAGAGGGGCTTGCCCCGGGAAGGGGGCAGGAGGGCTCGGCAGGAGGCTGAGCATGGGCTGGGGCCGTGATCTGGGAGGGCGGGAGAGCGGAGGGGTGGACCCCACCTGGCCTGCAGTGTCCGGACGAGTGGGAGCTCCCGGAGGAGGGCCCTGGCCCTCAGCACTTGGCTCGGGCAGGACTGAGAGGCGAAGGCACCCCCACCGATGGGACGGCCCTGGGGGTGACCGCCCTGCCCTGTGTTTTACTGCAGGGTGCCCCCGGGAAGCCCGGAGAAGCAGGACCCAAAGGAGAGAGGGTGAGTGGGAGCACAGTCGTGGGCGTGGGGCCTTTGCAGGGCGGCGAGGGAATCGACCCGAGATGCTTCGTGCACAGCCCAGCCCAGAGAGCCGCCGACTGCCCCTACGGGGACCCCCGGAACCCTGGGGCTGCGGGACAGCAGGCCCCCCACACTGGTGGTGGAGTTCTTCTGGCTCTTTCCTCCCCCCCGCCCCCGCCCCACTGCTGTTACTGGAGAAGTAGCATCGCCGGTCGCAGCCAAGGCAGGCGGCCTGAGACTCTGACAGCCCCTCCCCACCCCCCCACGCCGTGTGCCGGCGCCCGCGTGGCGCCGGGCCCGGCTCCCGCAGTGCTAGTCTGCCCGCAGCCAGCTTTGTCACGGGGGGCGACAAGGGAACAGATTTTTCCATAATGAATCGCTTTGGCGTTACGCTCAGAAAGCCTTTCTTTACATGTCACTCCTCCAAAAAAAAAAAAAAAAACAAACAGAGGGAAATCATTTATTTCTGCGGCGACGCCAGCGGGGGGCGGGGAGCGGTCCCCGACCTGCGGCAGCTGTCCCTGCTGCAGGGGAATGAGACACCTCTGTGACCGCTGGCCCCCGTGTGGTCGGCCGGCCACCCCTCCCCCGCCCCGTCACACTGTTGTGCCACCTGGACGTCACCACCAGACCCCCCACCTCCCACCCCCGACACAGTCCCCCGGGTCCTGCAGAGATGTCTCCCAGTGTTTCTTCCACAAGGGGGTTGTTGAGGAGCTGCTGTCTGCCGAGGCCAGAGGCAGCCGGGAAGGAGACCCAGCGTGTCGGCGGTTCCTACGCCCCCATGGACCTCTGTCCCCTTCTCTCCCCCGTCCTGTGGCTGTGGGTTCCTGGGGGTGGAGCCAGGGGAGGGGGCTGTGGCTGAGAAGGGGCCGAGGGTCCCCCCGCCCCCAGGCCAGTGTCACACAGGTGCCTCTGGGAGTCCTTGCTGCAGGGGGTGGCTCGGGGTTTGGCCGGGAGCCAGGGAACCCAGACCGCAAGGGCGAGCCTTCTCCGACGCCTAATCAATAGGCCGAGACGGGCCTCCCGCTCTAAGTGGTTCCGTGGCCCACCGCCAGGGAGGGCCAGGCTCCCGGCCCGGCACTCCCGGGGACGCGTGAAATCGGGGACAAGTCCTTGGCCCCAACGTGGCACTGAGACGCCCAACGCATAGGAGATGCTGAACCGCAGAGCCAGGACAGCCTGGGCACCCGGTGCACAGAGCACCAGGACGCGCATGGGCGCGAACTTAGGGTCCCCGACAGATGACAGCCTCTCGGTGGCCTGGTCACACCTGAGACATTTAGTGACCTCTTCGGATCTGGCTAAATACGGGTTTAAATTCACTGCTCTTTTTCTTTTTTTTAAAAAAGATTTTTGTATTTATGTCATTTTAGAGGGGGAGGGAGAAAGAAAGGGAGAGAAACATCAATGTGTGGTTGCCTCTCATGCACCCCCTCTTGGGGACCTCGCCCACAGCCCAGGCATGTGCCCCGACTGGGAATGGAACTGGCCACCTTTTGGTTCACAGGACAGTGCTCAGTCCACTGAGCCACACCAGCCAGGGCTCACTGCCCCTTTTCTTACTGCTGAAAAAACTCATCCAGACACATAGTTAAACAGTGAAAATTAAAAAAAAAAGGAAATGCGACGCAAAAGGTGCCCCGCCCCAGGGCCGCCACTGCACAGAGCCATTGCAGACGGACCTGTGAGTGGCTTTGTGTGGGGCGCACTCCCAGGCTCCTCCCGCCCAGCCCCCCGGGATGGGCCAGACTCACCCACTGGTTTGTGTCTCCCCTCCCTCCTGGGCCCACACCCAGTGATGGGGTCCCCCCGCTAACTCTTCTGCGTGCCTTCCTGCTCCAGCCACGGGGGCATGCCCGTCGCCAGCCCCCTTCCCAGTGACCGCCTCCTTCCCTTCTTCCCCCCACTTCTCCCTCTCTCTGCCACCACCCAGCCGTGGCATCCTGTTGACCCTGAGGCTGCCATGTGACCCCCGTGTTCTCAGACCTGCCACCAGATGACTGAGCTGCTGGCCAGCCACACGGGGCAGCGGACCGGAGAGTCCCCCGGGTGCCAGGGTTCCCAAACCTGTGGTCCAGGACGTCAGACTCTGCGTCCACACTGGGGAGCAAAGAGTCCCAGGCAGTGTCATACTCTGTGGTCCCTCCGAGAGCTGAGAGGCGGGAGCAGGAGGTTACCTGCTCAGGGTGCCATTGTCCCCAGTTGACGGAGGACAGCCTGGGCCAGAAGCAGGCCAGCAGCTGGGCACTCAGACTCCGTGGCGGGCCTCTCTTGGCGGGCAGATGGAGGGAGCCCTGGACTCAATCCGAGTACTTGTCCCTGCAGGCTCCTTGGGTGACCGTGGCCGTCTCTGTGCCAGGACTGAGGTTGCTGCTCCAGTGCTCCGGGAGGTGGAGGGTTGGGGGTCCTCTGCAGCCGACCAGCACTGTCCGCACATGGCGCCCCCCAGCCCTCTGCTCACTGACACCCTTCTTTCCCCCGCAGGGAGACCCTGGGATCAAAGGTGACAAAGGAGCTCCTGGCGGGAATGGCCAGCCCGGGGACCCTGGCATCCCAGGCCACAAAGGCCACACGGGCCTGATGGGCCCCCAAGGCCCACCTGGGGACAGCGGGCCGGCTGGGCCCCCAGGGCCTCCAGGCCAGCCTGGATTCCCGGGACTGAGGGTAAGGATGCGCGGGCTGCGTCCGCTCTGGGCTCCTCCTCGGGGCCTGAGGTTAGGCCAGGGAGGGGCGTGGCCTCCTGTGGGTTCCAGGGTCCAGTCACCTGTGAGACCTGGGGCAGGTGACCCCGCTCCCCATGTCTGACCTCGGGGACAGGGAGACCCTCCCCTGACAGGTTTGTTAGTGCAAGTGTAGCCCCCGGCCCCGCTCTGTCTCAGCGTGAGACCCCCAGACTCCGCTCTGCGGGCTGCAGCGCTCTTCGGCCCCAGGGCCCTGTGCAGAGGGGCCGGGGAGCCGCAGCCTCCTCTGTCTGCCCGGGGGGGGGGGGGTCTCACTTTTCCCGAGGGAAAAGGACAGGCCTGTGTAGGGCAGTTTCTTTGTCCTTCGTCTGTTTTTCACCCCAGGGACAGATCTCTGGAGTTGCACACCCTTGTCACGGAGGCACACATGGCCCCGGAGAGGCAGGCACAGAGCTGCCCAGGGAGGGTGTTGGGGGGCGCTGGCCGCCTGGCTCATGGGGCCTCCTCTTCCCCTCTCAGGCGCCCACGTGGGCCCCTGGTGCTCCTCAGCCCACGGGCTCCCGTGACCCCCAGTGTCCCTGCCAGCTCTGCTTCTGTCACTGCCCGGTGGCTGTGGTCAGCCTGAGTGGCAGCACCCTGAGTGAGGCCAGGCAGCTAGAGCTGTCTCCCAGCCAAGTGTGTGTGGGGGCCGGGGGCAGGGGCCAGAGGACCCGGTGGGCTCCTGAAGCCCCCTGGGCACCCCCCCCCCCGCCAGGCTCCCCCATTCCTGCTGCTGTGGGAAGCGATGGGCGTTCTGGGCCTGTCGTGGGGGATGGCTGAGCGGAGGAGGAGAAAGGAGGAGTAAGGGAACGGACCCCCCCCCCCACCGAGCCCGTGCCAGCGGCTGGGGCTGTCGGGATGGGCTCAGTAAGACCTGGGCCCCAGAGAGGGGACGCTGTCCCGAGGGACTCAGACAACAAAGGAGCAGCCTGCCCGATGGGCGCGGGCACCGTTCTCTTCGAGTCTTTGGAGAGTTGCGCGTCGCCGCCGGGGCCTCGAGGCCGCACGGCGCTTCTCTGACTCACACACTCAGCTCCTGCGAGCCGCGCCCCAGGGCTGCAGGGGGCGCCTGTGTGGGGCCGTGGAGACCGGGGCAGGGACGGCAGGCCCTGGGCGCCGGGGAGGACACGTGGCCCGCCGGTCTGGCCAGAGAGGCTTGTCATGAATGCATGCGGGCGGCGGGCTGTGAGCTGGTCCTGGAGGCCACCAGGTCTTCACCCGGGGACACTCGGGGCCAGACACCTGGGTCCAGGGCTGGGGAGCGGCCCGTGCAGCAAGGTGCAGGAGGGACGGGCGGGCCCCAGGGGCCCCGGCGAGCCCGGAGTCCAGGCCGCATAGAGGATGGGACGGTGCTGCACGCGTGACGAGGAGGCCCTCTCGGTTTTCCGAACGCCAGGGCTCTCGGGAGCAGTGGGAATCCCTGGGACAGGGATAACCCCACCCCTTTCCCCCCAGGGCGAGCCAGCCTCCCTGGACACGCTGCGGCGGCTCATCCAGGAGGAGCTCGGGAAGCAGCTGGAAGGTGAGTGGGTGACCTCCCTGCCTCCGTGCCGCAGACAAGGCGGTGAGGGCTGAGGGAGGTCAAGTGGCTTGTCCAAGGCCACATGGCAGCAGCCTGGCCCCAGGGGCCGTGGCAGCACCGGCCGCTCCAGCCCCGGGCCGGCCGGGTCAGCAGGGGGCGTGCTCACGTGCCAGGCGGCGGCCCTCGGTGTGGTTTCAGGACACGGTGCTGCGCTGGCTCCGGCGCCCGAGACCCCAGGCTCTGCAGGGAGTCACCCTCCCGGCCTGTGTCCTGCACCCCTGCCTCCTGACGTGTCCTCTGTCTCCCCTGCTCCACAGTCAGACTCGCCTACCTCCTGGCGCAGGTGCCCCCGGCCCACGTGAAGGCGTCTCAGGGCAGACCCGGGCCCCCGGGGCCCCCCGGGAAAGACGGGCTTCCGGGCCAGGCCGGCCCCACGGGGGAGCCGGGGCGGCCAGGGCAGGGCGGTCTGGAAGGACCGGCTGGACCAGCGGGCCCCAAAGGTGAGTGAGGGCGGGAGGAGACGTGGGCCGCTGTCCCCCGGGGGCTGAGGAGGGCCTGCGGGGGGTGCCCCCCGGGGTCACCGATGCAGGGTTTACTCCGTCCTCCCCCTGCAGCTCGGTGGCAGCCAGAACGCTGGCACCGAGGGCTTGTTCCGTGTGCGTAAGCGGCTTCCGGGCTCGACGGGGTTGTGAGATTGTGCCTCTGCCGGAGGACGGCATCGGCGTCCGTCCGCTCCCTTGTCCCCGCTGCGTCCCCCCGCTCGGGTCTCAGGGAGCCCCACCAGAGGCCCCCCTGAGCGCAGCGCTGACCGAGGCACGAGACACGTGACGTCCAGGCAAACGGCACTCACGCCAGCCTCACGGCAGGCTCAGGCGGCTGGAGCTGCAGCCCTGGGAGCTGCAGGAGGGACCTGGGGCCGCGCCCGCCACCCTGATCACTCGCTCCTCCTCCCCGGGGCAGGAACACGGAGTGGGGACAGCCACTGCGTGGTGCTGCCGATCGGCTGCCACCATACGACCTGGAGCTAGGGCAGTGGGTGCGCCAGCATCTGCCCCCCTCCACGGCCCATTTCCTCATTCACTCACTCACTCACTCACTCATTCATTCCCTGCAATGTTTCTCCTCCTGAAAAGGCTTTCTGTTACATTCGTGTCCAAATCCCATCTCCCGTGACTCACAACACAAAATGCACGAAGGAGTCGTTCCTAAGGGAGCGTGAGGCAGAGAAAGACCAGAGACGGGCCGAGTGCAGTGGAAGCAGCAGCAGAGCAGGCTCCCCCGTGTCCACGAACCAGCAAGGGTTCACTCGGGGTCACAGAAGAAAGCACGCCGTCGTGTTAGGGAAACCTCCTGGGAAGGCGAGCGACGGAGAGAGAGACCGAGGCGGGGCCATCGGATCTGCACAGTTTAACTCGGTGTCCTCTCTGGCACCTCGAGGCTGGGTGGCCCTCTCCCCCCACACCCCCCCGCACATCTGTCGGCTTTGACCCCTGCGGTGGCACCCGTTCTGCCCCGTGAGCGCATCTTTGCGCCTCTTCGTCTGTCTGAGGAGGTTTCCAGCCTCTCGAGAGCAGAGCGCGTCCTGGGCATGTGGTGTGTGCCGTGGGGCGTGTGCCATGGGCCGTGGGGCGCTCCGTTGGCCTGCTGCCCGGCCCTCCTCGGGGGGGGGGGCAGTCCTGGCTTTGGGAGCAGCATGGAGACCCACGTGAGCGGGTGTGTGTGAGCACGTGCGTCTTCAGGAGAGTGTGCGGGCCTCTGTGTGTGTGTTTGTACGAGCGTATGTACACAGTCGCTAACCTGTATGAGTGTGCGGATGGGCGTGTAATGGGCAGTTATGTGCTGGAGTCTCCGTGTCAATGTGTGTGTTTGAGCGTGCGTTTAGGAGCGAGTGTCTGGTTATTTCAGAGGGCACGTGTGTATGTTTCCGGGTGTGAGTGTGTGTGTGTGCTTGCACGTGAGTGTGTGAACGGGAGTCAGGGGCCCAGGTGTGGGTGCATGTGAGCAAGGGCGGTTGTGAACGGAGGCTGCGGTGCAGCGCGGGTGCCGCACCTCCTGCTCGGGGTGACGGTGGGGGGGCCTGTCTCTGACCTTATCGTGGTTTTTCTCCCAGGTGAGCGAGGAGCCAAAGGCGACCCAGGTACGCCAGGCGTCGGCCTCCGAGGCGAGATGGGGCCCCCCGGAATCCCAGGTAGGCACGGTGTCCAGAGTCCGCTCGCGTCGCCACGGGCCTCAGGGAAGGCTGGGGAGAGGGGGTCAGATTCAACTGCAAGGACACGGGAACACGTTGGTTTCTCTGCCGGCCTCCAGACTTGCTCGGGCGGCCGTGGTACATCCCAGGAGTCCTTGAGGTGCGGCCCGTGAGGTCACGACCTAGGCAGGGGTCCTGAGAAAGCCGATTCGGGGCCGAGTGAGCCTGGACTGTGCGGGACCCGCGCGTCCCTGGCAGTTGTTCCTGGTGCGCGTGAACTTGTCACACGTGCCGAGGTCGCTTGCCTGGAAACCCACGTGCGTTTTGTTTAAGCTGGCCCTCTCCCAAATTCGCGTGAACGTGGGACCCTTTTTCTTTCTCTCTGCTCTTGTTACCACCCCATGACTCTTTCTCAGAGTGCATTTTTGGGGGTGCTGGCCAAGGGGTGGGGGGCTGGCAGTCCTGGCTCGCCCTGGGCCGGCCTGTTCCTGGAGCCAGGGGCTTGCTCTCTGAGAGCCTGGACCTTGGGGCCAGCCTCCCTCACGGCCGAGGGAGGGCAGCGGGCCCATGTGCCGGGACATGGTGCGGAGTGGGAAGTGGAAGGAATTGCACAGCGTGCCATGGAACTCCGTGTCCCTGAGGTGTCTGGTTTCATTTAATTTTCGTTCATGGGATTACCTGCGGTCATTTCTGAATATTAAGCCTATAGGTTGTTTACATAAGGACTACAAAAGCACTCATAATATTCATGACATGTCTAAAGATCTTTTTAGAGTAACAATCTACTTTGAATTTATTTTATGGGGGACTCCGATTATGTAACGTGATTGTTAAGACTTCAGAAGGAATCTCATTGCCAGGGTAAACTGCAGCCCTTAGCGCTGAGCTTCCTAGTCGCCAAAGCAAAAAGGGAGCCAGGTTGATTATATGTTACAGTACAATGCTAGATGCATGGAGGCATGGAAGTGTGTCTATGCGTAATGCTCTCTGGGTCCATCTGGTCTACCTGTCAGTCGCTTGCAGTCTGTTCGCATCGTCTTTGACCACAATGTGCAGAGTAGGTGATGCAGGCCCAGCATGCAGTTAGACACACAGACAAAGCTGAGAAATTGTGGGACAAGTTGGATGCTGGGTAATGGCATGTTGCCAGGCAACTCTAAGGACACGTGAATTGGGGCCGATGGTTAAGGATGAGGCCCTGGTGCCCCGCCCCCAGTGCAGGGGCCTCTCCGAGAGGCATGGGAGGACGCCGAGGGCCAGTTCCCCGCTCCCCTCGCTCAGAGCGTGTGCTCCGCACCTGGCCGCCAGCCACCCGAGTTTGCTCCTCTCCAGGGGTGCCAGGTTGCTGTCCTCGTCCAGACAGTTAAGGCCACCCCTTGTCCCAAAGGTTGCAGGGCTCCTGCTACGCGGTGCCCGGTTCACCCAGGGTGGGCGCCGTGAGCCTCAGGCGCGGCTGCTCCGGGGGAAACCTGACGCTTTTTCCGTGTCTTTCGCCCCTCGGCCAGGTCAGCCCGGGCAGCCCGGCTACGCCAAAGACGGGCTCCCCGGGGGGCCCGGCCCGCAAGGGGAGACCGGACCCGCGGGACACCCCGGCCCCCCCGGCCCGCCCGGCCCCCCCGGCCAGTGCGACCCCTCCCAGTGCGCCTACTTCGCCAGCCTCGCCGCCCGCCCAGGGAATGTGAAGGGCCCCTAGAAGATTCCGGAATGCCAGGAGACTGCGGCGGATTTCTGAAACTTGAACTCAGAGCCCGAGGAGGTCAGAGGTCTTGACCCATTTCAGCCACCTGTTTTCTTTCTTCGTTTTTTTTTCCTTTTATTGTTTTTTGTTTTATGTTCTCGAGAGACCTCCGAGTTATTAAGACCAACAGGTGCTAGCTGGCGGTCAGTCAGATTATCATTAATAATATTATTAATTATTATTATTTCACCCATTCATGCTTTGCGAGTCTTGCCCTCGCCTCTGAAGTTGGGCAGCGTGCCCTGGGGGGCAGAGGCCTGCTTCTCGGCTCTCCTGGCGGCCCCTCGGACCTCGCGGCCCACGCGGAGGAGGCTCTTGGTGCTACGGAGGCCGACCAGACCCTGGCCGGCCTTACCTCTTTCCTCCGAAGGAAACTTGAAAAGACTGAGTTGGCGCGAGTCTGCTTCCGGTCGCGCCCAGACGCCCCCGGGACACCCTCCCCAGGAGAGACAGTGACGCGGGGGCAGGCGTTTGCAGAGATGAGGAGTGTTCTCGCCTCCCGCCTCCTGGGGCCGCAGACCCATCCCCCCGGCGTTGGTGGAACTGCAGTGGTGTCCCCTGGGCGGGCCGTGGCCCGTGGGGTCCTGTGTCCGGACCACCGACGGGGAGGCCGGAGTGGAGGGGCAGCCCCCGCACGTCGACCTGGCTCCTGAGCCGCGGTAGGACCCGTGTGCACCTTACTGAGGACGCCGCCCACTCTCCTCGTCGAGGAAGGGGTCCCGCGGCCACTCCCGGGCTCTCCGAGGAGGGAGGGCAGCCGGCCGCCGGGCCCTGGCCGGGGCTGGGGGACGCGTGCCTCTGGTCCGCCCTGCACTGGACGGCACCGAGTGTGCGTGTGTCTGCGACGCACCGGCGCCGGCAGGCACTCAATAAATCTGTGTCCTCCTCCTGGGCTCCGCGTGGCCCTTCCTTCCTCGTCTCCCTGCCACTACCAGGTCCACGGGGGGAGGGGGAGCACGTGGGTGAAGGGCCTGAACATGAAGCAAAGCCACACCTGCTTGGACCACGTCAGACCGGTTTCCCGCTCCGACGGCCGTTCCTCCTGAGGAATCGTCCCTTAGGGTCCCCACCTCTCATGACCTGGAGTCGGGGACCTGCCCGGTTCTGGGAGGGCCGCGTGCCAGGAGGCCTCCCCGACAACCTGGCCTCCGAGTGCTGAATTAACCGAGATCCCGTGTGGCAGGGCGGGCTGTTTCCAGGGAGACGTGGGTGGGGTGCTCGGGCCGGTCTCGGTGGCTCCCCCACCACCCCCTGGTGCCCCCGAGGTCAGGGAGGGACGCAGAGTGGGCAGGTGTCGCTGGGCCAGCCGCCCCTGGGAGCAGCCTCCTCATCCTGCGGTGTGGGCAGTGGGACACACTGAGCAGGGGCTCGGGCCCACTCCCAGACGGGCGCTCACACGCTTAAGCCCAGCAGACGTGGAGCCAGGGGTGGGGGTGGCCGGGGGACCGGGACACAGGGAGGTCACGGTCCGGGGAGAGTGGAATGCCGTGAACTCCAAGCGCTGTTTCTGGGCAGCGCAGAGGCCAGCGGCGGCCACGGCGGGACAGAGGCTGAGTTTGGGGTCATTAGTGCCACGGAGGACGAAATCCGTGGGTGGCGCGGAGGAGGCCACGAGAGCGATAAAAACAGCAGCGTCTGCCAGCCGTCCTGCCGCCTCCTCTCACAGCGTCTCGGGGCCGTAGCGTTAGCCTCGCGTTTGCAGGCGAGGACACGGTGACCGGACAGGTGAAGTGCGTCTCTCCGGGTCGCACAGCGGCGAGTGGTCAGGTCCCCACGGAAGGGCGGGCTCTGTCCCCTGGCTTCTCCTTCCGGCCCATCACCCCGAATCGCCAGGTGGGGGACGGGCCGGGCTCTGTGGGAGACAGCTCCTCGCGTTCACCCGTTCAGCGTGCTGGGTCCGCGGTGGGGGAGCCCGCGGTCCTGCGGCTCCCACATTTCCCGGCGACCCCTTCGCTGGGAGACCGGGCGCAGACAGAGAACGTCCCGCGTGCTGTGGGGGCTGAGGCTGCACCCCTGCGTGGGGTCAGGCTGGGGACACTGTGCCGGCTTCGGGGGAGTCGTGTTTGGGGTTCAGGAATGGGGCTTCCTTCCCGGGGGACAACGGCAACAGGGTGCAGGCGCCACACAACAGTCCCAGGACGGTGCCGAGAAGCAGCTTCTGGGTCTGGGTTGGGTGGGGTGGGGGCGGGGGGAGGAGAGGCCTGATTCTGTGGGACATCACCTGGCAGCCCCAGGAGCAGCCTGGGAGGCAGCTATGGGTGCCGTCTTGGTCTTCGTTTGGGAGGTGAGGTGAGGCGAGGCAGCCACGGCCCCAGAGCGGGCAGGTGGCCTGGATCAAGGCACAGCCCACGTGCTCCTTGCCGGCTCGGGTGGGGGCGGGGGGGGGCACCGGGCTCCACTCAGCAGCGGGGTCCGTCTCAGGCCATCTGGGCTGCAGAGCCGGGGTGGGGGGGCTCGTCAGCCCCGGGACTGTGTTTCTCTCGGTTCCGAGGTGGGAAGTCTGAGGCGGGGCGGCAGGGCCAGGGGAGGGCCCTCTTGCAGGTGGCGGCTTCTCCCTGTGTCCTCGGGTGCCGGAAGAGGGAGGGGCCCTGCGGGGTCTCCCACGAGAGCACTGATCCCATGGGGGTCCATCTTGACCGAAGAAAGCCTCTGTCTGTCTGTGCCCCGCCCCCCCCACGCCCCCCTCTCTCCCTCTGTCTCCATCTGTCGGTCTCTCTGCCTGCTTCTCACCCTCTGTCTCCCGGCTCCTGCCCCTCCCCACACCCCTGCCGTCACTCTGTGCTACCTGCTGTCCCCGCTGTCACTCCGTGTGCCTGGGGCCTCAGTCCCAGGCAGGGCTGAGTCAGGAGGAGGAGGACCCCTCCCCGGGGCCTGGAGCGGGAGTCCTGTCCTGGGGAGCAGCCCGGGTGTCGGAGCCTCGCGTCTGGCCCGCTGCACGGCCGTGCCCTCACCGCACAGGATGCGAGAGGCGCCCCGCCCTCCTCACCAGCCTGGAGCTCAGCGTTGGCTCCCCCCGAGGCCCGGCCCGGCCCTGCTGCAGAGGATTCGGAAGCACGCTGGGCACGGGCTCTTCCCGGCATGGCACCCGCTCGTCAGAGCCACTGCCTAGGGAGGCTGTGCGGCGGCTCGTCCCCAGGCGCCTCCTCTGTGTCTGCAGCTTCCGTGGAACGGGTGGCTGCCTGCTGCTCACGCACCAGGGGGCCGAGAGACACCGATGGGGCTTCCTCCGTGTCGGGCTGGCCCCAGCCCCAGCCCCAGCCTCCCGACGCCCCCGCGGGAGACAGGAAGCCACCTACACGCAGCAGACCTGAGAGCCCTGGGTGATGTGTTCCCGGGGGCGCGTTAAAGGGCTCCGTCTGGTTGTGCAGATAAAACGGATTCCAGCGAGGCCAGCAGGGGGGCCAGCTGGAAGGTCACTGTCATGCCCCGGTGCAAGGCGGTGCTGGCTCGCTCGCTCTCTCCAGGGGGCAGCCGTGGAGGAGGTGGGTGTGGAAGGGCTCCAGGCACGTCTGGTCGCGGAGCCAGCAGGCTGCGTTGGTGGGCGGCGAGGGGACACAAGATGCAGGGCGGAGCCGCGGGTAGTGTGGATGACAGGTGGGAGTCTCCATGACCTCAGAGGGTTTCTGCGTGCATCTGATGCCTAGCACGGCTCGCTGGGTTCAGGAAGGGGGTGGCTTGGGGTCTGGACCCTGGGGTGGGGCTGAGCGGCGGGCCCTGGAGCAGGCGGCCTGGGGGTCCTTCGACATCCTGGCGTTTCCCAGCCGGGTAGTCTCGGAAGCTTACGTTACCTCCCAGAGCGTCTCAGCTTCTTCAGCCGCAAAATGTGCTCCAGTCGTCTCTACCTCACCCGATTCTGACAAGGATCAAAGGAAGTAATGCAACAGAGCACCGAGAATGGTACCCCGCCCAGAGTCAAAACCAAACCGAAGAAGCACTGTGGTGATGAAAACAAAGAAAATAATCTGCAATTAGTTTGGGGTGTATCTTGTCATGCCAGGTTTATCAGATTAGGGAGACGGCTCTGGCAAAGGTGCAGCGGGACCCCAGCCCCGACTCTGCCCAGGCACCCGGGGGGCGTCTTTCTCTGGGCCTCCGCTGCCTCATCTGCGAATGGCCTTTGAGCTCCTGTGTCAGAGGATGCGGCGGAGTGTGACATAAACGCACCCGAGCCCAAGTGTCCAGCCGTGCACCTGGCGGTCAGCACTCACTGGACACTCACCGCCGGCGCTCGTGTTGGATGGATACCGGGGGGGGGGCACCAGCGGGGTTTTTTTATGTGGGTTAATGAGGGGCACATCTTGAAACAATTTAAAAGTCTGTTCATCGTTGACCTTTTCTAAACGCCCATCGTGTGTACATAATTGCTGAGAACTCTGCCCGGGCAAGGCCCCAGGGCTGGAGCCCTGCTGAGTGGAGAGAAAGGATATTAGGGAAGACTGACCATCAGGCCTTCATATCCTTAATATTAAGGACCCTGGTATCTTTCAAAGCCTTCAGGCTGCTGAGCCACCACCGAAGTGTCTATCCCCGTTTTCCCCCAAACGTCACTCAGGCAGTCACACACGGTCCCTCCCGTCTGAGGGGAAAGGAGAGTTTCGTGGTTCACCAGCCTGGTCCCGTCTCTCTTCCCGCCGTCCGTCAGGGGAGCTGGCTGCCACAGGGACCGTTCTTGATGGGCACGGATCTCTCTGGACACGTCCCTTCCGTCTCTGACACATGTGTCCTTCCTATGCGGATTAGTCCGCCCGCTGGGGTGGCCACGGAGCAGCCCTGGGTGGGTGCAGGGGGGAGTGACTGGGACATCGGGTGCAAAGCAGAGGAGACCACCCACCACCCCATAATGTCTCTGCCCCGCTGGCAGCCTCGCGTGCAGCCCAGGCAGAGGGGGTCCCCCAGTGTGTCTGCTTACCTCGCCCCAGCGGAGCCCCCGGGCGAGTAGGACCCCTGGCTGGGCACACTTGGGGAGGCAGGACCAGAGGGGAGGTCCACGTTCGGGCCTTGCCTTCTAATTCCATGAACTTCCTGTGACCCGTGCCGCCCCTAGTGACAAGCACAGCATTGGGAGGGGCTCCGTCTTGGAGGCTCTTGACTGACACAAGTCAGCGTGCCCATGAGGGTCAGTCGTGACCTGAGTGTAACTTCCTCGAGGTCAGGAATCACGTCTCTTTCTCCTTTACGTGACCCGGATACTGGATGGAGCCCTCCGCGGAGTTCCAGGTCGGGCTGGCTTGGGTGCGAACTTCCACAGCCCGCGGGAGCCCACACATCCCCCCGTATTCATGCACGTCTGTGGAAAGCGTCCATTGCTCTGGTCTCCCCTCCCCCTGGGGCTCGTCTTCCTCGCATCCATTTTTGGTTCTCTACCGTGTTGATTCCCACGTGCCTTCAACCCCTCCCTCCCTCCGTCTCCTCCAGCAAGCACAAGTCCACAAAATGCAGACAAATGAACTTCGTCAGAGGCATCGACTCTCCCGGTGACCTCGGGTGGGAGGTTGACAGGGACGGCGGGAGGGGTTGATGCCGCTCAATGTGTTACAAAGAGTCACACCAGCTTTTCAGTTCTAAAGTGTCGTCATCACCCGAGGGGGCCTCCCCCCCCAGACACTCCTCTTTGCCCCCCTTCCCCAGTGCAGGTCGTTTGGGGTGCCGCTGCGGGCCGGCCGGCGCGCCAGAAGCTGAGTAGCCAGTGAAGGACAAAACTGGCAGGTTTCCTGTTCTCAAGATAACATTTGCATAAATATCAAAATAATTGCAAGCCGTTAATTAAGGGCTGGGGAGAGTTCCAGGAGTGAGTGAGCAAGAGAGCCATAACCTCTCACGGTCTACGATCTTCGCTCCCAAGAAGCGCGTCCCTTCCACCTCATCGTGTTGGCCACAGCGAGCGGCGAGGTCAGCCCACGCGCCAGGGGTGGGCGGGCAGGTGCCGCCTCCCCCCTCCCGACGGCAGGGCAGGCCGCAGAGCCTCGTCGCCGAGGGTGCGGCGGGCTCCAGGTTGGAGGCCCCCCACAGGGCTTCTCCCCAACTAACCCCGCAGCCGGGGCCCCCGGGCAGCCTCTCCTGTAACACTGTGGACAAATGTGGGGGTTCTAGAAGAGGGGTGACTCTGTGGCTTCCCAGGTGGGTGCCCCTCACCCACTGGGCTTGCAGACCCGGCTGGTCTCCTTGGAGCAGGCAACGGAGCTTTGGAGGAGGTTGGCCTGGTAACGAGGTCATGCAGGATAAGGAGAGATGGCCGCTGGCCTCGTGTCCTTTCCCGAAAGTAACCGACGTCGGCCCTGGCCGTGCCAAGGCCCCGTGGCGGAGGGGGGCGGGGACGCAGCTGGCCGAGGGCCCCCACAGGGGGGCTGAGAAGTTCTTGCAGCGGAAGAACAGGGCGCGTGATGGAACTTAAGCAGGAGGGCTACCACAGCCGAAATGACAAACAAAACAAAACAAAACAAAACAAACACAAGAAACCCCTGAATCTGACCTACAGGCTAAAGAAAACCAGTCTCCAGGGGGAAGGGCGCTTCTAGCAGATCCGAGCTGGTCACCGTTACTGCAAAAGTAAAATGTTGCAGGTTCCGCCTCCTAGCGCATTGGGTTTCCTCCCTAAAACCAAGATGTAAATGAAGACGATATTGCTTATTAGGCTAACGATACATATACCAAGAGGCTGTGGTGTAATGGCAATCTCAACGTCTTCCATTTGCCAGTGTATCTAAGTGGATTCTCTTGAAATGTGTCTGGTCACAGACACGGGGCGTGGGGGCGGGCTTTCGAGACCCAGTTGCATTCCTTTCCTTGTAGTTTTGCTGTTGGTTTGAAGTCCACACAAAGCGCTAGTCTCAGAAAGACTTTCCTTCTGCTTGTGTGCCTTACCGTGACCCCCCCGGAGCCACGGCCTTCCTTCTGGAGAGAAGAGGAGGGAAGACATTAGTTTCCCGGCAGAGAGAGGAATGATGGAAACCAGCTGACGGAGATTGAGAGAGAGCTCAGTTCTCCTGGGAACGAGCAAACAAACAAACAAACAAGCAAACACACGGAACGCAGGCAGAGATAAAAGGCAACGCGGGCCCGGGAACCGGGAACCTGTCATGGGATGGTCACAAAGTAACAAAACCGAAGGAGAGCAAAGAGGGAGGACCTTCCGAAGGAATCCATCACTCCTTCATTAAACATTTAGAGTTGATAAACACCAGATAAAGTAACGCGTGAAATTTATTATATACAATAAACCGATACCTGAGTGCTCGCTGCGTAATGAATCTGGTTGCTGCTGGTTTTCTATAAATACCAAAGTTTAATGGCTGTCCCTGAGCTATTCATTAAACTTCAAAAGCCAATGAATAATGAATAGGAAATCCATTTGTTCATTAACTTGAGGAATGGAACAGACCTCCCTCCCGTGATGGGGCTGGTGAATTTGGCTCGGACCCAGGGAGCCAGTCTATAAACGTGCCCTGGGGCCCTTTCGGAAGGAGGCAGCTCCGCCCGCTTAGGCGGCTGGAGCCCGTGCTGCAGGCCCGCTGCCTGTGGGGTCCCCGAGGGGCGTCTGCTACAGCGAGGGCCCGGGATCTCGTGCTCACACCGCCCCAGACCGTCCCTTGGCTGGCTGGCGGCCGGCGCTCACTTGGTGCCCTTGGAGCCTGATTTAAGAGCACGGACTTTTGTTCAGGGAGAGCTGACGGACCACGAGTAAGGCATTTGCCTTTTTTGATTCCCCATTTCCTCGTCTCTTACGGACAGAAAGAAAAGGAAAAATAATGGTGTACCATGTGCAGTGGCTTCCCTAACAAACCGCCTCCAATTCAGCAGCTGAAAACAACACACGTTTATTATTATTGTCCATTTCTGCAGCTCAGGAGTCATGCCCGGGTCTCTAGGGGTTAAAGTCAAGGAGTCAGTGGGCTGCATTTTGTTTTTTTTTCCGGAAGCTCTAGAGGAAAATTAATTCCCTTGCCCTTTCCAGCGTTTAGAGTCTGCCAACACTCATT
Organism: Phyllostomus hastatus; assembly: GCF_019186645.2. NCBI lineage: Eukaryota > Metazoa > Chordata > Mammalia > Chiroptera > Phyllostomidae > Phyllostomus > Phyllostomus hastatus. Next base: position 46,843,465 of record NW_025334017.1, on the reverse strand, counting down.
GGCTCACGGCCCCCTCCAGCATCTCCCGAGCCGGCAGCCTCCGTGGGGTCCTTCTGACACCGCATCGCGCCGGCCTCGCTCCCACGGCGGCACCTCTGACTCCTCCCCATTTGAGAAGGCCTGTGGCCGACCTGGGTTACCCCCCCGGGCTAAGGTCAGCTCCCGAGCAACCGCCTTTCCACCGGCAACTTTCACCCCCATTGGCAGGGCAATCTTAACACGGTCACAGGTTCCGGGGCGCAGAGTGTGGCCCACGTTGGGGGCCGGCATTCCACCTACCACATCCCCCAGGATGGCAGCGAGGGCCACAGGAGATGTGGACAGTCAAGTGCCCTACTGTGTGCCCTGCACAGCGTCCGGCACACAGTAGGGCATTCATACATCATAGCGCTCCTTGCTGTGTGTTGTGTCAAAATCTGATCTTCTCGATGAACTTGGGAGGCAGGCCGGGCAGCTGTGACCACCCCCACTTTACAGAAGAATACCGTGATGCTCAGAGGGGTGGGGGATCGCCCCCAGGCCTCCAGCTACCCAGCAACTGCACAGGTGGGCTGTTTTTCAGCCCCGCCTCAGTCCATCTCGGCTTAGCCTTATGGGGCAGGACCGAGGGAAAGTTTGGAATGACGAGGCGATTTCTGGCTTTGAAGGAATCACGGCAAAGCCCCTGATCGCCTGTCCCCGCTGGGCTGTGCCCAAGCGCTAATGGAAGGCATTAGTCTAATTGGAACCAGGCTGCTGTCATTAGCACCAGAGAAAAAGCCTAGTCCATGGCCGGACGGCGAGTGTCCCCTTGTACTCACGGAACCCTGCTCTCTCCTGCAGTCCCCCGGGGACCCCCCACCCCAACCCCTGGGTGCTCACTGCTGACCCCACCCAGGGCACGCAGCTCGAGTGTGGGGGGCCCACGGCGAGTGTTGTCCCCCATGCACTAGCCCTTGGTGACAGCAGAGTCTTAGGTGGCTTTGATCCCCTTGGTGACAGGTTCACGGCTGGGCTGCAGAGACTGGTTTGGTGGAAGGAGTAAGGTGGAAGGGAGCAGATTTCCTATAACAGACCCTAGAAGGAGAAAAGGAGACAAAATCGTTGGCTCTTCTGTTGAATATCATCTCGGGAGCGGAGCCCTGGGGACGTGGATGTGTTAGGAGCATGTGCTGGCCCTTAATGAGCTCACAGGCCAGGGGCGGACAGCTGGGGACACAGCGACCCGCGGCAGTGCGCCTGGCCCTGCACGGGGCCCGGGGCCCGGGGCCAGCCCCCAGCTCTGTCCGGGTCCGGGCTGCAGGGTGGGAGGGCAGGAAGCGCACGCGCCCATGTCCGAATACTCAGTTTCAGTGTCATTTGGCCTTAGGCAAGTTGTCACCTGAATCTCCAAGCTCCTCGTGCCTGAGCTGGTGGTGGCTGTGAGTGCCGCAACCCTGGGCGCCTGGGATGGCTCAGATGCTGCCTACAAACTTCTAGAACTTACGACCCCCCAGGAGAGTGGGGACCTTCTCTGTCCTGTTCTGCTGAATCCTCACAACGCAGGGCAGGGCTGGCATGCACCAGACGCTCCATAAATAGTTCCCCGCTGCAGGCAGACGGAACCAACTTTGCAAACGATAAAATGTAGATCTACGACGAAGGATTGATGAAACTTTGAAGGAAAAAAAAAAACCTTTCCATGCAAAGATATTCACTCCATCATTACAGAGACCAATGAAAAGTAGAAATAATAACCTAATGGTGATGATGACATAAAACACGCGTGTCACGGCGGCGGGGGGGGTCTTGGCAGGTGACAATAATCACGCTCCAAACCTGAGCAAAGAAAGAGAAAACGTTTATCCGTAAAAGATGGGCACAACCTAAAATGCTAAGGCTTACACGTCGTGTTCTCACCGCTGGGTTACAAACCATTCTGCAGCTTCTTGTCAAAGCCTCCAACACAGAGAGGAAAATCGAAGCAGGAAGGGAAACATCACGATATTAACAGAGCGTGTCTCTGGCCGGTAGGTGAGTAATTTCATTTTCTCCTTCCTGCTTCGCTGCCACTTCCAAGTCCTTTCAAATGAGCATGTATGGCTTCGGAACGGAGCGCATCACAGACCCATTAAAGTCCCCGCGGTGTTCCTCGGCACGCTGCGGGCGGTGGCGGCTTTCTCCGCGGCCCCCTAACTGGTTTTCTCGAGCTGACTCATTGAAACCCGCGCCTCCTTGTCCGGGAAAATCAATCCACTCCCTGCCACCGACTCCCGGGGCAGAGGGAGGGTTCTGATCGCCGGCGTTTGTCTCTGCATAATTCATGCTCTGCGTGTCACCTCACTGGGGTCCCACGATTCTGGTGGGGTTCGCTTTCTTTTAGCGCCATAGTAACTAATGTATTTGGGGGCCTTTCCCGTGTCCGAGGTCCTGTCCAGGCACGATTTCTAAATATTTCTGCGGCGACCGCAAATACGACAACGGACAGACCGAAGCTCTGGAAGGACAAGGATTTGAATCTAAACTTTGTCATTTTCAATTTTCCATTCCTTCCTTCATGGGCTTCCCCAGCTTTTCCCTGTATAACTAATGCCCTTTGCTCTGTTCTGAGGGGTTGAGTGCACGCATGTGGACAGCTGTGACGAGCCCGACACACTCAAAGAGCCGAGCCCGGCGAAGCTGGCCCTGCCGCAGTGCGAGCCTGTCACGCTGGCTGCGCTCAGACGCCTGTAGGGCACGGGCTGAGTGTCCGCCTTCCGGGAGCAGCAGAGCGCCCCCTGCCTCTAGAGACCTTCACTGTTGAAAGGCGCCTTTAGTGAATGTCAAGGTCACACGGTGGAATGGCTTTGGAAGTGTATCACGGGAGTCTCTGTGATCTCGGGAGTCCGTGTCGGGGTCCCTTGGGAATCCTGGATGTCCCTCAGAGCGGAGGACCAGAGTCACTCATTGGCTGCTCACATATTCCATAGCCAGGCCCTGCCCTTGCCCGCCTTGGGCGCTGAGCTACGCTTCCGGCCACTTCTACTGATTTCAGCAGCCCTGCCGATGAGATGTCTTTCCCCCGGTTCCAGACGGGACACCCAGGCTGGGGAGGCAAACGTCTCTGGGCGGGCTCGCATGGCCCCTAAGGGGTGGGCGTGGTACCGGAGCCCACGCCGCTGGCTGCAAAGCCTGTGCTCCTCCCCTCGCTGCACGCACCTTCCCCTCCCCCCACCCACTCCGAGGTGCCGCGACCACCGAGAAGCCACGAAGGGCTCGGAACGTCTGTCCGGGCAGCCCAGGACGGACCTCTCCCTGATCCCACTGCGCTGGGCTCTCAGAGATGCAGCCCTGACTCCTGGCGGGGGCCGTCTCTCTCTCTGCTCTGCGCTTGTCGCTGTGGTCATCGTCATCCTTGCTTGTCTGCTTTGTGAGGGGAGGTGACTGCGGGTCTCCGTGTGAAACTTTTAGATCAAATCTTGGCTGTTTGTCGTTGGGGTTCGTGCCTCCCTGTCAGGTACAGGCTCAGTGATACGGCACGTGACCACAGAGCCCTCCGCAGGGACCTCTGTCCCCACCGTAGCCCTAGATACAGGCCGTGGCAGGTTCTAGGCACGGGGAAAAATCAAGCCTGACGCAGCATTAAAATAGAAACAGTAATAAACCATAAAGGGAGCGGAGAGAAGTCCTCTGTGTTCTAATTCTGCTGCTATTTTAGGGCATTCAAATATAAACTCGTTCCAAGACAGCTTTTTTAAAAATTACGTTTAATGTCTCTGCTGGTATCCCGGGCCCGGGGCTAGTGCTGTTCTAACACTGAGTAATTCAACACAGATAAATCTAAAAGTTTTCAGTATAATTACTCCACTAATTCTTGTTTTACTTGCCACAGAATGTAGCTCAATCCACACACGCACACGCACGCACACACGCACGCACACACTCACACGCACTGCGGCCAGCGCTCCCCTCCACGCCCTGCGGAGGCCCCGGGGTAAGTCACGGCTCACCCACGCTCGCTCTGAAGACCCCAGAGAAGGAAGGGTGGTGAGTCCTCGCTGGCCTCCTCCTGGTGCTCACGGTGCCTGTCCCCTGCACCAACCCTGTGTACCAGTGCTCGCCCCGGGGACATTCCATCGCTCAGCTCACAGAACCCCCCAGCTCGGGTTAAGAGGTGTTTTCATTGCAGAATGCTTGTGGTTGCATCGGGCCCACCCAGCTCATCCAGAGGCACCCCCCCACCCTTCATTTGATCACGGCGTCAATGCCCCTTCTGACATATCTGGTTCCCTAGTCACAGGTTTGGGGAATCAGGGTGTGGGCCCGTTGTGAGGGGGGTGTTAGTGTGTCTACCACAACATGCATGCCCCCCAAAACTCCCGCTCAGCCTCTGACTCAAACCAGAGGGCCCAGTTTCTCTGATTCTCCCATCCCACTCCCAGTGCAGCCTTGTTGGCAGACACGGTCCTGCAAAGAGAACAAATGAGCTGCTTTGCAATGTCAGCTGTCCAGGGAACCCTCGGCTCTGAGGCCGGGGACCCCAGGCTCTCTGTCCCCTGAGGGTCCCCTCAGCCCCAGGCCTGCCTGCCGGAGAACCGGACCCGGTGGGTCTCGGCAGGGCACGCTCGCTCACACTTCGACAAGTGCTCGGAGGGCTTCTCGGCTCCAGGAGGACCCCCCCCCCCCCGCCATCACACAAGCTCCCGGAAGCGGAAGGGACAGGGCGTAGGGATGGTTGGGCTGGGTGCCCGCCGCATGCGGGGTGCCGCGCTCTCAGAAACAGCTTCATCTCCTCCTCCTGATGACGCCCGCATGGCGGTCTGCACCTGACGAGCAGGGACAGGAGGCACAGACATCTGTTCTAGCGTCACAGCAGGGGCAGGCACCTGGGATTGCAGCTGGGCCTGCCCGACTTGCCACGCTCTCCCCTGTGTCCCCCCAAACGGGGCAAAGCTCTCCCCACAGTCCATTCCTGAGCAAATGGCCGTTGATTCGAGTGCTCTGCACCGTCACGTCTCTGAGGAGAGCCCTCCCGAGAGAGTCCACGAAATGAATCCTCAGCGGGAGGGGTTTGTGTGATGAAGACAGCTCACTTGGGAAGTCTGCCGACGCAGGCCTGTTTTCCACTCAATTATTGTTTTCCTTTTTGCCCAGATTATTGGGATAATTGCGTCCATTTTCCCCTGTAGTCATTGCGTTTAAACACAGCCAGGACGCGCTGTGGCTCTCAAAGGGAGACTGGACAATGAACAGCCGAGCAGAGACTGGACTGGTCATTATTCAGAGAAACGGAGGCGCTGGCTGGCAAATGATGCAATTTCAGCGAAACCCAGGGCCCCAGTTTTTATTCATAGAGCGAAACAACTTAATCGAAAAGCACTGTTTGCAAAGGGACAAAGAGGGAGTAATAGGTAGGGGCAAGATTGGAAATAACGGCAGGGAGCTGAGTCTCCGAACCGTGCGTTCAGAATTTACGTGCATTTTCTCAGAAAATTAAGGTGACTAATGGCGGGATAACGCACCTGTAAAGCCAGCAGCTACGGCCCCCCGGGCAGGTTTCCGAAGGAGTCCTGGCCGCACACAGCCTTGTCGATGGAAACTCCCCCAAACCTGGAGCGCAGGAGCACACAATTTTCCGGCGCTGAGAAGCAAGCAAAGCTTTAGCCCGAGGTGCTTGGTTCTTTTTGATGCAAGAGCAAATGGGATCCTTTCCTTAATTTCTCTTTCTGATGGCTTGTTGTCAGTATATAGAAATGCAACCAATTTCTATCAATTAATTTTGTATCCTGCAACTTCCCTAAATTCATTTATTAACTCTAACAGGTTTTCGGTGGACTCTTGAGGGCTTCCTGTACGCAGCATCGTGTCGTCTGCCAAGGGTGACGGTTTTGCCTCCTCCTTTCCTTTTGGATGCATTTTACTTCTCTTTCTTGTGTGATTATTATAGATACGTGTTCTAATACAACGTTGAGTGACAGCGGTGACGGACGAAACGACAACCTGTTTTAAATTAAATGCCAGAAATCAGTGAAAAATGACTGCGTGTCCTGTCGATGGCGGGATGGGGCGGCGTCCAATAGGCACGCCACGGAGTGACCAGTTTCCCAGGGATTTTCTCTTACTTACTGTTCACTATCGGTTAGGGTCCAGACTCTGACCTGGGACGTTAATGTTTAGGGTTCAGCCCAGAAGAAATGTAAAGGGTTGCTTCCTGGCAAGAAAGGTAACCACAGAGCTTAAAGCGTTATTGCCATTTACCAGTTGGTCTCTAATGTAACATCTTTCCTTCACCTGAAATAAGTTGTTCATGCACACATACACAAACCACACACGTGCACACACATGAAATAAGATTGTTAGACTGTGTATACGTGTGTGTGCTTTTTATCTGCTTCCTGAATTCTCCTTTGGTGAATTGCTGGTTTCATGTTAATGAGTTAAATGCACCTTGGACACAGGTTCATTTTACATTTGCATAGGAGCCATTTTTCAATTTTTGAAATCAGATCCGACAGCCGGGTGAGACCCAGATAGAGCTCAGGGCCAGGCGAGTGGGCCGGAGCCGGGCCGGACGACTCGATGGAGGGTCAGGGGTTTGGGGATGTCGAGGCAAAGGCATTTCCAGGGGAAAAGCCAGCCACCTGTGAACTCCAGCAGAGAGTGGCCAAGGAGACTGCTATCCCAGCGCTAACATCTGACTTTTTAAGAGAAGACAGAAATCTGAATTTTTATGTGAAACTTCCTTTGCCGCCCCAAATAACCTATCAGGTGGCCAGCCGGTCCCATGAGTGACCAGTGTGGCATCGGGTCCCACCGTGTCTGCCCCAGGCTCCTCCTTGCCTTGTGTCCACGTGCACCCTCAGGGGTCACGTTCTCACAGGGGCCCGCTCCCTCCGTCTCGGCCCCCGCCCTCTGGTCCACCCCACATGCTCACCTGGGCTGCTGCAATATCATCTTAAAATCAAATTTCTGCATATATTCTGATAGGACAAAGACCTTTCTCTACAATTCCAAGATTTAATAAAATTTAAAAATTTAAAAGATAATGAAAAATGAGCTTCAGATCCATGAATATACCTTTTGCACTATAAGGACTTATTTTATGAAATCACAGTTGTAGAACTTTTCCTGTAGAGAATTTATTTTACGTGAGCTGTCATTGTCAGACGGGTTCCACTGGCCATTCATCCTTGTGACATTTCGCGCACACCCTAAACTCGCTGACCTTATAAAACAGCACTCAACATCTATAAACTGCGCCTTTACAGGAGTATGTGAACATTATTTGAAAACATTCTTTTTAGTATCCGAACTAATTGGTAAGGAGTTAATAAACGTCACGAGCACGTTAGCACACAATCTTTTTCTTTGCTGAGTTTTCCTCTGTCATTCCCTTTCACTGTTACATGAATGTTCTTAGACTCCTCTATTGCAGCATTATATTTGATTTAAAAAATGCCCCCAACTTGAAAATGAGGCCAAGAAAGTACAGCAAACCCTGACGATGTCCCCACGGGACTTTGTTTGACAAATGCCTCCACGGATTATTGAACTGTAGAGGGGAATTTACCTCTGTTTCGTTTTGCTGCTTGACATTTCTCTGTGACATTTTATGTCTACTTGCCAATTTTCTCTAGTAATAACGCAAATAATTTCTGTCCAGTAGAAAAATGACCCCGGAGGTTATGGCAGCCTGACTCATAGAACACCGACCGGTCTGGTGGCTCATGTGGGTGACTGAATTCAGGCAGGACTTCCTGGGACCGTTCTGCCACCGGCCACGTGGGGACAGTCTCTCCGACGAGAGTGGTGAGGTCGGGAGAAGCGGAGCCAGGTCAGGGCCGAGTCTCGTCTGAGCCGGGCTCCGCCAGGGGACTTCCCGGCCACGTGGGCCGACACCTTTCCGCGTATTATCTGCATTATTATTTTTAAGTTTTCTTCAATGATTTTAAGTTGGGCACTTGTAACAACGACATTGGCTGGTACGGAGGATGCCCAGTGCGGCAGGATATTTCATTGTTTTGCTTTTGAAGCAAGATGAGCCCTCGTGACCCTGAATCAGATCCACGCTGGTTGGCAGAATCGCCTGAGTGTTCTCCCTTTGTCACAGAGGTGAGTGTGGATAAGCTCATTTTGGTGCAAGAGGAGGAGTGTGCAAGGCTGACTCCTGGGAAGGGGTGTGGACACCGGTGGAAGGAGTTCAGGTAAGTGGGGCCAATCAAGGGGAGACAGAGAGGGGCTGCAAAATCCTGGAGAAAGGCCACTGTAGAGACGGGGGCCGGCCGGCTGGTCAGCTGCCCTGGAGACGGCAGCCTTTGCTGCAGACGCCACGCGCCAGGGCTTTCCCGGGACAGGGGACTGTTTTGGTTTCCCAGGCTTCACCTGACCTCGCGGAGTGCAACACGCCAATGGCAGACTCTCAGGAGCTCGTTTACTGCAGACGGAGAGTGTGAAGAGGTGCCGCCGTGGGACCTTGTGCCGACACACCCACCCACACTCACCCCCTACTCTAACACACACCCCCATGCAGTTACACATGCACGCACACTCTGGCTTCTCCATGACATGGGTGCCATCAGATTTCTCGGCACAGGGAGTGCCTGGAGCCGCCCACCTTCCGCGTGCAAGACAGACACCACCAAGTCCAGTGCCTCTCTGTCAGTGTACCGTCTGAGTACGCGTTAGGGTTAGAACAATAGGACCGATAGTAACGTATTATTACTGGTGTGCTCATTATTAACAAACCCCATAAAATAGCTGACATACGCCTTCATTTTCCCTGTGTAAGAGAAGATCCTTGTTCAGTCGGGAGACTCACCCGCTGAGCTGCCCCCGAGGTCACCTGGCCGGGCCGGGCACACGGCGTCTCCAGAGAGAGCATCCTCGGCCCGGCCGCGTCTTTGCTCGGCTCACAGGGGGCGTTCCAAGCGGCAGGGGAGCTCGGCTGGGCAGGCCCTTTTTCTCGCTCCTGTCCTCCCCTCCGCGTGCCTGTGCTGGTTGCTGGTCCACTGGCGGCCGGTGACGCGACTTCCTGCAGGTGGCAGCACGGTGGGCGGTCGGTGTGGGGAGTGGGCCTTTGGGTGGGGAGCAGAGGTCCGCCCACTGTGGGGTGCGGGATGGCAGAGAATCCAGTTTCCGTCCTGTTTGCTGTGTGTGTGTGTGTGTACACATGCTTGTTTGTTTACTTGGGCTCAGGTCGGATGAAGGCTTCTGTGCCCACGGGGAAGGACGCACGGACTGATGGACACTGAGAATACGGCTCTGTCCCTTCCATTCCTTGGCCTGAGGCTGAAATGAAAGCTCAGCGCTCCCTGCCCGGGCCTCAGACAGGCCTCTGGTGACCGGCGTGCGTGGGGGTGCTTCCCTATGTGCAGAGGCTGTCCGTAAGTCAGACTGTAACGTCTCTGGAACGGAAGACTCTCTGTTCTCCTTGGTTTGTGAAGGGGAAACTACTGAGGTAAAAACACACATGTCAAATATTCCTAACATGCCCAGGAAATAAGAAAACCGAACTCCTTACTCTGTGTGCTAGAGGGAAAACCAACCGTACTGATGTTAGCTCAGAAACGTTTCAGTGGTGCAGGAAGAGAGACTGTTTGCCGTGACCTACAGTCTGTGTCGTGAGCTCTGCTTGAATCTCCAAATACTTAGTTAGGCAAGGGCGTCTCCTTAGGGTTTTGCCACGATCTAGAGCTCATTGAGGGTCTGCAGGAGTATCAACACTGTTTCAAGGAGATTCACAGAAACGGACCTGCGTATCAGGCAGCAGTGGTGCTCGCTGTGTTACTGTCGTCCAGTTCCCCAAGTTTCCACGTTCACAGTCAGACTCGAATGTGAATGCCTCATTTGAGATGCAGGTCCCAACAGACGCCAGCCCGCCGCTTCTCGAGGAAAGGGTCACTTAAATTTTAATAGGAATCGATTTGGATGTTTCACCAAACCATATCTTTTATTTATCAGGAGGTCACACCGAGCGTTGGAGAAGTGAATGCCAAATGTCACCCAGCACGGGAGCAGCGTAATTAGCCGTAACGGAGCTCAGAGCCAAACTCGCTGGAGCAGAAACAGCCGGCGTTGAGTGACGGGATGGGTGGGTCCAGGGGTGGGTCTGGCCTTAGAGACAGTGCAAGGGGGCGGAGCTGAGTCCCCAGGTGTGCCTGGTCCTTCCCAGGTGTGATTTCTCTGGGTGGCCGCCTCCGGCCTGTGCCTGCCTGGGGGCTTCGAGGAGGCAAACAACCTCACGGGCTGACGAACATCGCTAAGGACGGAAGGGTGGCCGCAGGAAGTCTCCTGGGCAGGTAGCCTTTTTCAGCCCCTGCCTAGGACACCGTAGTCCTTCTTCATCACGCAGCTAGACGCCCTCTTCTGTGGAGACCCCCCTTCCCTCCTCCCTCCTAAAACCCCGTAGCCCTGCGCGGCACTGGGTGATTACGAGTTCGTCTGTCTCTGTCCATGAACAGAAAACACAGCAGGGGTCATGGAGGACAACTCACTTTCTGTGAGCACCGTTGGGTGCTCACCCCATTTAGATGGGCCCTGAAACCCGGTTTGTGTGGAGGCACCATCACCCCCATTTTCCAGGTCAGGAAGCTGAGGGTCAGCGAAAGATCAGGCCACCTGTAGGCGGCACAGCCAGCCTTCAGAAGCCAGCACACCAGGTGGCCTCCTGGGGGTCACGGCCCCCTCACCTGCATAGCTGCCGGTCACCATGCCCGGCGCACCCTAGGAGGGCAGCGCATGTCTGCTGGGTGAGGGGAGGGGGGAAACTCCAGGGCTCGCGGGAAGTGGAGTTCCCTTTCTGGATGCAGTCTTCGGGGTCCGAGCCCTTCTCTGAACCCCAGTCGAGCGATCACACAGTGGCATCTGTGTCCCTCACTTGAATCCCGCCTCTCATCGGCATTCATCCCGGGCCTGTGACAGCCCCTCGGGGCAGGCACAGCCCCTTCCTTAGCGGGCACACTGGGTGCGAGCTGCTCTGTTTGGGAGCCCCGCAGCTCCCCTGTTGCCCCCCAGGCAGACGAAGCCAGCTGCAGAGGGTGTGGGTTCACGGTCCCCAGCGCTCAGAGTCCCTTCTGTCAAGCAATCACTGGGACACTTAGATGGGTGTCCCTTCCGATGGGACCACCAGATAAAACACAGGACGCCCAGTTCCATCCGGATTTCACTCGCCTTTTCAGTTTAAGGGTTTCCGCACAGCATGGGGGGCACCCTTGGACCGACGGGGCGCGCGTCCCTGAAATGCAAGTGTCCCGGGGTTCTGTCCTCCGCGGTATCTGGCAACCTCCCCCCCCACCGCCCCCCTCCCCCGCCCCCGTGAGGAGGCTGGGTCCCGGGGCTTCTGTGGAGTCATCGCTTCAACTCAGTCCTTCTAGCCTTGAAGGCCACCCCCACGTCCAGCCACCTGCTGGGCCCTGCCACTTCCGCTGAGACAACTACACCGGCCCCTTTGTTCCGCCCGAGGTGAGCGGCCCCATCTAGACCCTGAGTCCTAGACAGGAGCTGCCGGCTGAGGGGCCTGCCTGCTGCAGGGCCTCCACTGCGCTCTGCCCCCCACAAGGTCTGGGCAGGCATGAGGTCAGTGTTTCGCCCAGGGGCCCAGCACTCCCTGCGGAAAAGGTGCCTGTAGCCCCCCACCGTCTGCTCCCACCCGCCCGTCAGGCGTAGACACGCACCCGGCCAGCCCCATCTGCCCACGTCCGGGACACCCTCTGCCTCTTGGTCGCCCTTGGCCGCAGCCTGAGCCCTGCCCACCGTGGGTGCCCCCGGAGCACGCTTGCTCCCTGGGCCACGGTCAGCACTCTGGCCCTCAGGGGCAGCGGCTCCGGCTTGAAACCCCGCGAGAACATTTCTTCTTGGCCACACGTGCGGTCAGAGACGGCAGGACGGCAGCAAGGAGGCGACGCTGGAACCCGGGTGAGTCTCTTCCTGCATCTCTACGGTCTGCTGGGGCAGGTGGGCCCACCTGGCCGGGCCTCGGTTTCTCAGGTGGGAGACGGAGCTGCGGTCCACCCCGGCAGCGCTGCGCTGAGAGGTCAGTGAAAACGCGCACACTGGCGGCGCTGTGCCCCGCGGAGCCTGAAACGTGCGTTTTCCCTTTTCTCGTCCTGGGAGCAGCCTTCCTCCTGCAGGTTGTAATGCAGGTTGCATCGTGATACCTACGCCTGAATTGGGAGCTTCCCAGTGGAGCGATATCTCTCAGAAGCTTGTAAACCCTTCAACAATCTCTCTTTGCATACAGCAGGGGCTTAATAAGTCACGGAGGGTTTGAATTGGATAGTTCCTGTCCCCTCGGCAGAAGGGCAGTCCCGTTGTTTCCTAAAAGAAGCATCGAAACGGCCTGTTGCCTGGCTCCTCTGGTCCGTCCACCCTCTCGCCTGGAGAGGCGATGGCGTGCCGAGGAAATGGCTGATTGTGCAACAAATACATCATTTTCACATTCACAAAGCAACCCTCTGTTATGAAGACTTCTTCTCCACTTCAGCGAGAAGGACCCTCTGTGTGGGAAGCTAGTGAATTACCTTCACTTCCGCGGAGACGGTGTGCGTTTTTATTTAGACATCAAACCGTCCCTGGAGCCCTCGCGGCTCCGGAGAAGCAGCCCTTATGGGAAAACGGTTGTGCTCTTCGTGGGGCGCTGCAGGCTCCTGCAACGTGACGTGTGCGGGCACGACGCCTGCCTGGGTGAGGAAGGTCACAGGTCACCCACGAGGGATGCTCTCTCGAGTGGTTTCCACATCTGTTGGTTCTTTTGTTGCTTAAAAGATCCTAAAAGAGCCCTGGCTAGCGTAGCTCAGTGAATTGAGTACGGGCTGCGAACCAAAGTGTCGTAGGTTCGATTCCCAGTCAGGGCACATGCCTGGGTTGCAGGCCATGACCCCCAGCAACAGCATATTAATGTTTCTCTCTCTCTCTCTCTCTTTCTCCCTCCCGTCCCTCTCTGGAAATAAATAAAATCTTAAAAAAAGATATCCAGAGCTGTAAGATAATAAATACATGTTTTAAAAAAGACCCTAAAAGGCCGGTGATACTAACAGAGGTCACAGTCACTACTTACAGATGCTGTAACCGAGGACAGGGCTGGGGCCCTCACCCAGAGGCTACAAAGCCAGTGGTGTCAGTGGGGTCCTGGGAGAAAAGCCAGAAGGGGGGTCCTTGTCGGGGCTGCGCCCCCCAGCTTGCTAGGTGCATGGTGTTCCCAGGGATGACTCGTCTCCTCAGGGTCAGCCAGGGGTTGCACAGGGCCCGGGGAGCACAGGTGGGAGGGGGTGCTGGGATCAGGCTGGTTATCACCGTCCCCACCAGCTCGGCTTCCGGAACCCTCGGATGCCGCAGTTTGCTGAGTCTCGGCACAGAGTCTGACGTGGGAGCCACCTCAGACATTGTCCACCGGGCCCCTGGCCTGCCGCTCCTGCCTGCCGTGGCTCTGGGTCTGCTCGCGGGGCTGCCGCCGCCCCACGGAGCCGCCACGGCTCCCTGTTCCTTGTGTGACGTGCATTCAGGTCTCAGTGAGAAGCAGAGCTGCCGTGAAGGAAGGGCCGCACCATAGTCCCCGCCCCTCTGCCCTGATGGAGGGAGGGAGGGAGGAAGGGAGGGAGGCGGGCAGGTGGAAGGATGGACACAGGAATGGATGGAAGGATGGATGGACAGATGGCAGGAAGGAGAGAGGGAGGGGGGAGGAAGGGGAGAAGGAGCATGGATGACTGCTGAGACACACAGAAGACTAGAATTCAAAATGTTGTCTCATTTGAATTGAGGTGATTTTTAAAAATTTAAATAACATTTATTTTTGCCTGATGACATAAAGAATGATTTCTTATAGCTATTTAGAGAATGTGGCAAAACACAGTGAAGAGAATTAAAATCATCCGCATTCCCCACTCCCAGAGCTCATCTTGGTTTTGAATCCTTTTGGGGCGCTATATTTTTTTTCTATTAATTTTGTACCAAAATGGATCACACCATAAAACTCTCATAAAAGCTATGTTTTCATTTACTAGACCGGTTTTCTCCATTTTGAAACACACTTAGAGCGTAACTGCAGTAATTGATCTGATTAATGGCCTGTCGCCGGCCCTCCCGGCCGGCCGCCCGGCCTCCGCGCGCAGCTGTTGCCCCCAAGTCCGTGTTGCCGGGAGCAGGGCAGGTGGGCATCTGTGTTGCGGAAGAAATGCTGACTGAGAATTTGCGGGTCGGCTCGGGAACGGAAAACCTTGGCTAAGGCTCTTTCGCACCTGCTGGGTGATCGGAACCGGGGGACGGCTGGAGAAGGCGGCTGAGGGTTGTTGAATGGGTCTGGAGATCCACCACGCTGCCCAGGAGGGAAGAGCTGGGGGGCCTGGTCTGCGTCTGTGGGTGGGCACGTGTGTGTGACGTGAGATGTTCGTCCTGATGAACACACTCTGGTCGGCGGAGGTGGTTCTGATGAGAAATCTGTTACAACGAACTTCATTCGGATAAGGGACCGCAGGACGGGAGTGCAGGCCTGGAGGCGCGGTGGGTGGGGCGTGGACAGACGCCCCTCGGTGGGTGGGGGATGGACAGCCGGGCCTGGCAGACGCCCGTGTGTCTGGGCGCAGGCTGCACTGAGGAGCTGGTGGCCCGGCCCAGGGTCTTGGCCGTGTGGCTGCTGCGCTGACCTGAGCACGTCCCGAGTGATCAATCGCCTTCTTAATGACGGTCAGCATTCGTCAAGCAGTTCACAGTTATGGGGAGCCTCCTGCACCCTCGCGGCTCCCAGCCGAGCTGCGGGAAGGGCTTGTCTCGGGCTGCACAGCCAGTCTGCGACCGACGCCCCTTCTACTGAAGTCTCTTGGGTTGTCCTGGGCCCAGTGAGCCGTCCTCTGGTGGGACGCCTGTAGCCTTCGGCGACGACCGGTTCCCCGATCGTGACCCATCCGAGATGCCGCTGAGCTGTCCTGTGTTCTCTGAGACCCCCACAGAGCACGCTGTTCGACGCAGGCACCAACACGCACACGGACGTGGCACCTCCTCCCGTCTTCTTGGGGCCGAAGCACGCTGGGATCAACCCCCCGGCCCCGCCAGCCTGTCTGCTGCAGCCACCTGCTGAGGCTCGGGTCCGGCTGGGTGTGAGGGAAGGAGGGGCGGGTCCAGGGAGCCTGTGTCCTGGGGGTGGGGACCGCATCCCAGGTCGTCACAACCGGGATGCGCCGTGACACAGGTTTCATGCGAGCCTCCCCTTCCCAGGCGCGCCCAGTGCGGCCCCGCCCCTGGTCCCGGGAGGGGAGCCTCCAGCTCCACACGCCCAGCCCGTCCTCTCCGGGTCGGATGGAGGCGAGTGACCTTGTCTTCACAGACCAAATCTGTCTCTTTGATGAGCATCGTGGAACCACTGCGAACAAAACCTTGGCAGTCCGAAGAGAACAGTGTATACAAAAAGAAGGGACACTGTGGCCGACGGGCATTTATCCCAGGAATGCAAATGCACGCCAACTTGGCATATGCACTGATGGGACGTACCCGTGACCCGCCGTGAGGAGCAAAGCCTCTCGTCTCCATAGATGGAGAGATATTCAACAGAATTCCAATAACGATATATTATTTAAAAACTTTAATAATACGAGCGTGAAGGGAAACTTCCTCAAGCAGGTCATCAATGAACATGCACAGATAACATAGTGGAATGTTGCTACGTGAGCGAGCGGCTCAAAAGCGGCCTCCCTAACAGGAAGGCCGGGGCTCGTCCCGCCCTCACTTCCTCTCTTCGCTCTTCCGCAGGGGGGCTTGGCCAGAAAACTGTGGCATTCGGCATTCGGAGGGCAAGCCATTTGCAAGAAACACAAAGTACAGGAAGAGCTCCATTGGGTGCCATTTTCAGGTGATGCAACTCTCTGTGCGAGAAACCCAAAGGCTCTACAGACGAGTCATTTCAATTAGCCGCAGATTACAGGCATGTGGACAATAGAAAATAACAGTGCCACGTTTCTGCCTATCGAGAGTTGGAAGCATTTTATTTTCAAAAGGGTATATTTAAACTAGGCACAGATACATAAATAGTACCTAGGTCAACACCTAACATAATATTTGCAAGTAACTTAAATTAAAAACGATGAACTTGCCCCGACCAGTGTGGCCTGGCTGGCTGGGCGTCACCCCGCCGAGCGAGGGGGCGTCTGGGCAATCCCCGGTCAGGGCTCGTGCTGGGGTTGCAGGTTCAGTCCCCGGTCACCCTTCCCTTCCCCCCTTTGCCTACAAGAGGCAGCCAGTCGATGTTTCCCTCTCACACTGATGCCTCTCTCTGTCTCTTCTCCCTCCCCTTCCCTCTCTCTAAAAATAAATAAATAAATAAAATCTTTACAAAGATAAAAATGATGCAATTTTCATATGCTGGAAGACTGAAATAACCGTGTCGTCCTTTTCCTAAACATGTCAGTTATTTCCAGGGTGTTCTGTGGACGCAACATGATTCCAGGAAGGAGCCTCCCCGGTCTCACCAAGCCTCGTGTAACACTGAAACGCAGAAGGACACTGCGGTCCCGTTCCTGGCAGACGCCTGCTGTCCCTGTTGTCAAGAACAGCTGACACGCTCCCGAGGAAGAGCCAGGTGTGCGACACTACCCTGCTAGACGGGGACGTTTTCCATGAAGCCGGCGTGGCATGCACGGTGGCACATTGTCGGGAAGGAGGAGGAAACTGCATCAATGCAGCTGACAGGGAGCGCGGAGCCAGCCCCTCCGTGCGTGACCCCTCGTCCACGGCAGAGCCGGCGGGGCGGATCCCTGCGGAGAGTGGCCGGGACGGTGAGCACCGTCAGGGAATCACAGGCGGAAATCAAAGGCAGTTTAAGGAATAACAACGCAGGAGAGGATCTTAGTGCCCTCAAGATAGACAAGTGTCCTAGAGAACATAAAAAATTTAAAAAAGCAAAGGGAATTGTATGTCAACTGTCATGGAAAAACAGAAAATGATTGAAAAAGAAGAAAGGAAAAATAAGCGAACTCGGCATTAATACAAAGAAGACATCTCGGAAATTGTGGATAAACAAGCGCCGCATGTTGCGAGAAGATGTTTGAACACACAGAACCTAAGCAATGCTACACATATGTAAAGGCTGCATACAAACCCGTAAGGAAGAGGCAAATGATCCCGTAATAAAAATCAGCAAAATAACGAGAGCGTTTCGGGGAACAGGAATCGAGAGCGGCCAGTGAGCGCGCACAGGAGTGTGGACGTGCTGAGTCATCAGAAAGGCGCGGCCTCAGACCGTCCCTGAGTGGGGAGCGTTTCCGGTCAGTGGGTCGGCGGCAGCCAAGTCCGGCCCGGCCGGCCTTGACAGAGACCGGCAGCCAGGGGGCCTCGGGCCCTCGGCTGACGTGGGTGTGAAACGGTGCGTTTTGAAAAATCGCAGGCTACCACCCAGTCCATCTGAGCACGTGTGTGCTCTGTCAGCAACCGCCCTGCTGCACAGAGGGAGAAACTGGCGCAGGTGTACCGGGGGGGGGGGGGTCTGTGTTCATGAATATTCATGAGTTTATGAATATTCATAGTGGCCTTATTGGAAATGGTGCACAGGCAGGCACACACGGATAAAACGACCCACATACAAGTATACCTCAAAAGTAGAATTTCTTAACTGAGTCCCACTTTATTAAAAATTTTCAATTATAGTTTACATTCAACATCATTCTGTATTCGTTTCGGAGGCAGAGCAGAGTGGCTGGAAAATCAGGTTCTTCGCAGAGGGGTCCCCCGCTGCTTCCCGTGCTCGCGGGGCCCGACCCGCGGCTGTCACGATAGCGTGGGCTCCGTTCCCTGTGCTGCGATCTGCATCTCCGGCTGCGCCGCCGCTACCGACTGGTGCTGCCTGGTACTAGTCCCTGCGCCTTTCCCGCCCAGCCCCCACCCCTCCTTGCTTCAATCTTGAATGAGACCCTACACAGCAATGAAAGGGAATGAATGTACAGCCACCTGCATCGACGCGACTGACTCTCAAACACGTGGTGGGAAAAGAGACACAGGTCCCCCAAGGAGGCGTGCCGTCGAATTCCTGTCACTAAAAGAACCAAGGCATTTCACGAGGTGCACGCGTGTGCTGAACTGTAAGCAAGCCCGGGATTCTGTGGCACAGAATTCAGAGTAACGTCAGCCGGTGGGGGGGAACCAAGGGGACCCGGATCAACAAGGGCACACTGGGCCCCCGAGAGGTGGGGGCAGCGTGCTCTTCCCGAAACTGTGTACACAGGGCACTTCCAGTTTAGTTTTATATTACTGTTATTATTATTATTATTATTATTACTATTATTATTACTGACTGACTGTGCACATTGATTCTGTGCATGTGCTGTTTCTGCATTTGTGACATACGCTTTTATCTGCCTGGTCTACTTCGTAATAAAACCCCTAGAACAATCGAAAATGCATTCAATTGAGAGAGCACGCATTGACACCGAGTAAGAGAAATGTGTGCATTTTAGCTACATTCCGTGTTGAACCTGCGCTTTTTCACGCAAGCCCCGGGGGGTGCAGGGAATGGAGTGTGGGCCCGGGGACGCAGGACCGGTCACAATCAGCAGGGACATCTTGCTCTTCTCACCATCCTTTCCACCATGGAGAGGGAGCGAGGCTCCGGGGGTCAGGGTGACGGCCCCAGGTCCCCACGCGCCGTGCGGGCAGATTTGGTTCCCAAGGTGAAGCGCCAGTGTGGCCACCTGACTGTGTTACTCTCGGGGGCAGCCACCCGGTCCCTGAGCCCTGTACATCCCCCCGAGAATGTAACGATGAAGGGGAGCTGTGAGGAGGGACTTGTGTCCAAGGGGACAGCACGGGACTGCAGGGGTCTAGGGGGGATGCTGGGCCCTTGCACACTCCGGGGTCGTTTCCTTCCCCAGCCCGTCCCACGGGGCGCACCGACCGCACCCTGTCACTCGGGGGAGGAAGTGAGTTTCTGAGAAGAGGGCCATGGGCCGTGGTCCAGGTCGCTCCTTCCCTGTGGGTGTCGCCGGGGCGGGGGGGGGGTGCCTAGAGCAGGGCCTGGAGCGGGGCCTGGAGCGGTGGTGCAGTCCCCAACGCTTCAATTAGGAGAAGTGAGGACGCTCTGGCCGACTCCCAAGGCAAGGCAGTGCCCTTTATAAAAGGAAGAATTTGTCCCCAAAGCACTACTGTCGTCATTTAATTTAATGATCCACAAACTCAAAATGATGGAGACAAATTTTATATACATATTCCCTTTCTCGAGTTGAAAAATGGTATCATTATTTTACAACTTAGGGCCGTTATTTGTTACTGTCACCTTACAATCCACTCCACGGTCTTCTCCTTTTTTTTTCGAAGTTGCTGACATTCTAAAAGACACAAATGATTTATTTGTTACCAACTCCCTTTTTTTTGTTTTTTTTCGGTAGTAAATCTAGCTTTTTCAGCAGCAAAGTCATGGACATCATTACACGTGATACGTAAACGTAAATCCTGTGCCCGAAATTTCATCAGTCATTGGTCACGCAGACCTTTCTGGACGCCTCTCAGAGTGCGTCGGAGGAGGTCGTGGAGAGCCTGCGGCCACCGAGGGGCCCATGAGCTGGACCCTGGCCACAGGGGGCTCCTCAAGCGGATGTGACTGAGCCCTCTTGAGGCCTCTCTCTGAATCTGCAAGATTTCGGAGGGTGGGCGTGGAGATCTGCTCACCTCGCAGCAGCCCGAGACGAGCCTTGCGAGTTGCCTTGCTTCCTAACCCTGCCTCCCACCCTGGGATCCGGGGCAGCCCGTCTCTTCGTTGGATTTTTCCCTGCCCTCTGCGTACGGGGCCACTGTGGGATTCTACCCAGGAAGCCCCCGAGGTTGTGACCCAGCCGAGGGGCAGCCGCGTGGGCATACCCTGCGTGGGATCCGGGCTCGCCTCTTCCTCGTGCGGAGAGGCTCTGGGAGCCGGGGGTCTGTGCCCTCAGCTGGGGCCGTCAGACAGGAGCAGCCGCCACCCCCGGTGCGGCCACGTGAGGTGCGGCTGTGGTTTTGGGGGGGTTATCCGGTGCTGTGGGGGTTTGTCTCTGCTCACCTTAGTCAGAATCGGGCTCCTCACTGCCATGTAAACAGATAAACGCTGAAATCCAGTGACATTGGTAGGAACTTTTTATTTTTATTTTTGCCCATCACTGGCTGCTGCGGGTGAGGAAGTTACCCTCAGGAGCTCCAGAAGCAACCGGGACAGAAAGAAAGTGTAACTGATAAAAACACGGCACCCCAAGCACCTTTCCGATCGCGACAACTCCATCCGACATTTAAAAGACAACCACAGCTCTCAGCCAGGGGGTCCTCTCTCCCCTCTGGGCACGGCCCTAAGTGTGAGCCCACTGAAATCCACAGAAGTTTTAACTCACGTAAACGTCACCAGAAACCCACGCGATGCATTTCACCCTCGTCCCTGTTTCGCAGAACGGGGACTTGAGATACAACCAGGTCAAGTGGCACCGCACCGGAGGCGCGGGGAGAGGGCCGCCCGGCCGGGTCCCACGGCCAGGCGAGCTGCCCGGTGTGTGCTCCTCTGTCGGCGGGCAGCGACGCTCTCTTTCTCGGGGATGTGGCTTCTCCCAGCCATTCTGAAACCACGGGGGCTCCCACGGTCCTCCTGGTCACGGGAGTCTGCTAAGCACTTCCTGACAGTTGCTTCTTGTTGCCACAGGATGTCAGCATTGAAAATCTGCCTTCTCCAGGATGCAGGAAAACGCTGGCACGCTGTGCTGTGACCCCCATCCCCACCCCGAACCCACGGGGCCCCCGTGGGGGGCGGGCTCAGCCGCCAGGACTACACTCGGCCGGAAGTACCCCGTGCTTTGCTGTGTTGCTCGGCTCTCTAAAATGGGGTGTCGCCTTCCAGCGGCACCAGAACCCTGTCCCGGCGGGTCCCCCCGAAGCAGAAAGGTATGATGACACCTGTTTCTGTCCACGGCATCGCTCCCTGCCTCTCTCGTGGGGCCCCTGTGACAGGTGACTTTGCAGACGCCCTGGGCGAGGGGCAGTGGCAGAAGGAGGTGTGTGACTGGACGAGTGGGAGGGGAGGGTGGGGGGGAGAATGACACGGAGGGGCCAGAAAGCCTCAGATGCCGTCAGCTTTCTGACTCGGGGGATTCAATGGCTGGTGGGTCATTTCCTGGGAGGGCAGGGGCAGTGGCAGGGCCTTTGCCTTCCAGACCTCCGGCAGCCCCGGGCTGTTCAGAGCCTCACCCTGGGGGGGCCCAGAACGCACCCGTTTGGAGCGGGCACAGCACGAAGCCTGCCCATGAGGAGGACGTGGCTGAGGACTCTCGGGGCCCACGGGGCATCGCTCCAGCTGGACGGCCGATGGGTGCCATGCGGGCCACCACAGACCGGTGCTGCCGCTGTGGTGAGGACCCCTGGGTCCTGACACAGGAATCATGCCCGCATGGCTCCCTCGTGCTGACATCGGTGCTCCCGGACCCTGGAGCCCTCAGATCCTGTCTCTGTCCTTCCCCCTTTGCTCGTTACCCCCAGGCCACGGGCACAGCAGGGACCGAAGGGGGAGCCTTCACAGTGGTCAGTCATGATAGAGCTTCACCACCAAGGTCTGGCGGGGCTGGGGGCCGTAGGTTGTGTCCGGGGGGAACGGGCCGCATGTTCCGTCAGAGGTCACCTCAAGCTTCATTAACATTCTAGACACGGGCAGCGACACATTGTCTATATGGACCCATGCGATAAAGTCCTGGTTCAAACATCAAAAAGTTTCTTAAAAGTATACGTTGGAAAGTTTCACTCCCACCCCGACCTCGCACACCCAGCTGACCGCCCAGCTTGCCTCCATGGCTCGTACCTGCCCCACAAGTCCCTCACGCAGCCCGCCAGCGCCTGGTGACGCCGACGCCAGCCAGGTCGCGTACACACCCGTCTCCGCCTCCTTCCACGGAGTTAGCTGCCTTCTTAGAGATGCTCTTCTGCCCTTTGCTCTAGACTCAGCAATGCGTCCTGGAGGCCTCTCATCCGGGCAATTGAAACATATCCGAATACAGAAAAAGCCTGCCCTCCGGCCGCGTCTCCGTGCCGCTGGGGACTGGCCAATGCCTAGCCAGTGCAGAGGAAAATTTGGGGGACTTGCACTGACTTTCAAACGTACGGTTGCATGAGCATGCAACGTTAACAGCAAAATAAATGCCCTACGATTTCGCTCGCACTGCAAGGACTAACATTGGGACAGAAGAGCATTAAGTAAGTAAGTACTCACTTACCTGCCCTTCCGCAAACTTCGGGCACCTGTGTTGTCCAAGGCCTGGCAGGCGCTGTGGGCGGGGCAGGCCCCCCGCAGACAGGCAGGCGCACTGGCCTCGCTGTCCCCGCCCCCCGCACTGCAGTGCACCTCCTCAGGACTCCCCGACTCCCAGCCTTAGTAGCATCCTGCCCTGGACTGCAGCCTGGGGGACCGTCCTGTAATGCTGACCCAGACTTCCCTCTGTTGTACTCAAGGTCAAGTTCCAACCCCCTCCCCGGCTCTGAGGCCCTGGATCAGCGCCGCCACCCTCCAGTCCTCACACTCTGCCCCCTGCTGTGCTGAATCGAAGGATTCAGCGGGGGTGGGGGTGGGGGCGGTGCGGGGCAGGACTGGGTTTGATCCACACTCAAAACTGTGCTGGACCTACAGATCCCGTGGGGCTTTCACCCTTTCTGAGCTGGGGCAGAGCAAGAGGCTCCTTTCTCTGCTGGGTTGCCCCTGCGCCCCTCTTCAAAGTTGAACACCCTTCCCCCAGCCACGGGGTGGGGGTTAGCTTCCCCGCCTGCCCCCAGGGGTCTGGAAGGACCTTTTACATCTGGCTGCGCCCAGTCCCCTAATTCAGGCGGGCAGCTCCCGACCCCCACGCAGAGACTGAGCATGCTCGAGGCCCCGCGGGCCAGCGAGGCGCGTGGGCGTCGGGCGGGCCGCTGGCGCCCCGCACAGGCCGAACGGGCGCGCGGGCGGGGTTTGGCCGCGGGGCGGCCTGCGGGCACACGCGCAGCGCGGGCGGCGCGCGAGCTGAGGGCCGGGCGGCGGCGGCGGCGGCGGCGGCGGCGGCGGGGCGCGCTCTCCAGGCCGCGAGGGCGCGCTGCGCGCTGCGCCGGGGTCTGGCGCGTCCCGGCGAGGGAAGGAGACGAGCAAGGGCGCCGAGGTGAGCAGAGCCCGCAGGCAGGCTCGGGCGCAGACACAGGCAGTTCCTCTTTGGCAGTGGCGCCGGCGGCTCTGCCCCAGTCCCCGCGTCCGCTGGGCTGCCTCCGGGCGGGTTGGCCGGGGCTGCCCGGAGGCCGCGGCGGGGCAGCTGTTGCGCCAAGAGGGGGCAGCTGCGGAGTTCCATAACCATAGCAACGGCATCAGCACCACGGCGGCGGCCGAGGCGAGGGCAGCATCCTCTCGCTCCCGCTTCAGGCAGCCTCGCCGCCAGGGGACCTGAGACCCAGCTCACAGGTGCCCGGGACTCCGCGGGCCACCCACCGCAGCTGCGAGTGTTGGCGGCTGGCGAAGGGGACGAGAGGAGCAAGAGGGACCCAGGAGTGGTGGCCCAGGAGGTGACGGAGGGGAGCCCTGCGGTGGGAGACAGGTAGGTGAGAGCACTCCGCGTCGGCAGCTGCCAAACTCCTCGGTGGCGGTGACGTTTCTGGAAGCGTGGCTGCTCGTTGGATGGCTTTCTATTACTTAACAGGGATTCCGCCGCGAAATGTGGTTTATCCCCTTGGATCCCCCCCAACCTCCCTGTCCTTTGGTGTCGGGCACATCTGGACAGGGCTGGAGGGGGCAGAGGGGGGGATCTGATGCCATAGGGGGGAGATCTGGGGTTAATGAGGTGGTCCCCACGGAAGTCCCAGCTGGAGGCTGAGGGAGCTGGTCCAGACCCTGGGCAAGCAGGTTCGACCGGCCTTTGGACCTGCTTCCCGGTTTGCAAGAAGACCGTGTAGGGGTGAACGGGCTGGTGGTAGTGGTTCTGTGGTTCAGGCTGACCCAGAGACCCATTCTTGCTGTGGCTCAGCTGGGGACGGGGGGGGGGGGTGGGGGTTGGTTACTGCAGCTCAGCTATGACATGGACTGGGACCAGAGCTCACAGCAGCCCGTGGTCTGTCCGGCCAGCTTCAAACCCGGCAATTGGAGGGCTGTTTAGACCAGGGAAGGGGGAACTATTGCCATTTCGAGACCCAAGGGTGTCCCTGGGGTTGATGTTGTTATTGCCGTTGGCGGGAGGGGTGGGCGAGAATGGGAATAACATTATAAACTAGCTGTCAGGACGCCCCCTCCCTTTCTCCTCACCTTGTTTCCAGCGACCCCCGCCCATGCCGTTGCCAGCAAAACAAGACCACAGGGGCTATGATGACACCCTTCGTCTCCTTGGCCACCCCCAGGACTCTGGCCACTGGCAAACTACTCCACTTTCAGAGAGCTGGAGAACGTGCCTCCGTTCTCTGGCCGAACTAGGGAGGTTTGCTTTCCATCGGGTTCTGTTGCTCTTGACATTAGGAGACGTGTCGGTGCTGCGAGGTGCCCGGGCTGTCCATGCGGAGGGATGGGCTGTTGTCCTGGGCTGCGGGCCGGGAGCCAGGGGCCCAGGGCTGGTCCGAGCCCCAGCCCAGCAAGGCCAGGCCCCCAGAAGATGATGGCGAAGGGAAGTCAAGTTAGGCGAAGAATTCGGGTCTCAAGGCTGCTGCCTGTGGGTGAGTGGGTCTCTGGGTGGTTTCCAGGAGGGGCAGCCGTCGATTTCCACGGGCTCTCTCTGTATACCCCGGCCTCTGGGGTCGGAGATCAGTCCCAGTTAAAAGGCCGTGTTCTTTAATTGGGCTTTTAATTTATGCCGTAGCCGGCAGGCATGTGCGCTGACCAGCGTTTCAGCTGGGATTTGTGTCGTCATGAGGAGATGTGACTGTGTTCAGACAGATGGGACGGTGCAGAGAAGGGACGAGGAGACACGGGTTTGAGTTCTGATCTCTTGCCGTACCTGCCGCGTGACCTTGAGCTTCTCCTCCTCCCCGGGACTCCTTTTTCTCATCTGTAGAATGGGGACACGAACAACACTTGCAGCTTGCCTGCTCGGGTGACAGTCGAGTGGGTGGGGTGATGGATGGGGGGGGCTTTTCCAAACCTAAGGTGCCCCGAAGATAAGAGGGGTTATCCTTCTTTTTAAAGAACCCCCTTTCCTCCTGTCAGCGAGTCGTTAAGCAGCCGTCAGCTACGGAAAGGGAGTGGAAACTCTGGCCAGTGACTCACAGCGGGGACGCTGTGCTGGGGTCCAAGGTCCCCTCAGGGACACCGAAAGGGGCCTCTGTCAGGGGAAATGCACCATGCCATCACCCTTGTTTACAAATGGTGAAGGTCAAGGGCTTTGCCGTCAAACACAGTTCTCATCTAGTCCGGGGACTCAGGGTCTGCTCAGCTGGGGCCGTGCTTAAGCACCGGATAGGTCCGCAGGAGGGGCACACACTGGGGCTCCCTGCAGCGTGGGTGAGGCAAGGACCCTGGACACACTCTGGGCTCCTCGTGGGCAGGGTTCACGTTCCTCCGACTCACCCTGTAGTGCCAGGTGTTCACCAGCGGTTGGCCCGGTCGGACCGGATGCTTACGGCTTGATGGGATCGCCAAGGGGACCGTGACTTTGGACGGAGCCAGGACTGGCTGACGGTGTGTCCTGCCCTTTCATCCCCTGCGCTGGTCTTGCTGGTCTCTCCCCACAGTGACCAACTCTCACTTCCCTTCGCCGCCCAAATTCACATGCCCCTTCCTCCGGGAAGCCTTCTTGCCTCTCTCCCCTCTGCTCCCAGAGCTCTGCAGACCTGCTCTGCGACAGCTTGTGCTGTGTTGTGTTGACATTGCTTGCGCCCAGGCCTGTCCCCTCTCTAGAGTGCATACGTCCTGAAGACAGGAACCTCCCCCCGCCCCCCCATTCCTCCGGGGCTGTGGCCCCGGCAGCTGGCGCACGCTCACCGCGCCCGCGGAACACCCAGCAGGCCGGGGAGTGCCGGCCCGCTGAAGCAGAGGGAGGAAAGCAAGAACGCATGTGTTACCTTCAGATGCTCACTCTCTCTCAAGTGGGTGTTTTGGAATAGCTGTAATCCAGTGCTGAATGGCCTTGGCGTAACATGTGCTGAAAGCGTCTGATGGAAGATGTTAAACGTTAAAATGCATTTCCCTGCCTTCCGTTCCCTGAGTTCAGCCCAGTGCAGTGGAAAAGCGCAGAAGGTAGACCCAGAAAGCCTTGGTTGGGGTCCCGGCTCCGAGGGGGCCTGGGCGGAGGACACTTGATTCTCTTGTCCCCCCATTTCCTCGTTTGGGAAACATGGCTGGTCACACCACCCCCCAGGGAGGCCGAGGGCTGGAGCGGCTGCATAGGCGGTGCAAGGAATTCCACAAACTGCAAAATACTCTAGCCAATAAAATGTGTTTTGTTTTTTTTTTATTGTCCTAAAAAAGTGAGCACACTGTCCCTGTCTGATGGCCGCAGCATCGGACGGGACGGGCTGGGGACCCTGGCTGCTCCGCTTCCGGCTCCGCCCACCCGGCGGCCACCCGCCTCCTCTGGGCTCCGTGACAACGGCCTGCCGAGATGGGCCGGGAAGGTCCGCATTGGGAAAGGGGCCGTGCCTGGCACTGAGCACAGGACATGTGCGAATTCCAAATGATAGATCAGATACCATGGCCAATAGTAGAAGACTCCCGAAGTTTGTGAAATGCCCCAAATGCATTTTTTCCCTTCAGTTTATCTGCGTCTGAGAGACAGAGAGAGAGCGAGAGAAGGCAGTAAGAAGGGAGCAGTAGACCCCTTACCAACAGCCCCGTCTGTGAGACACCAGGGGGGGTGCAAGATGCTAAAGATTTCCCTCCAGGAACTGAGACCCCCACCCCCCCCCCCAAAGCTCCGACACCACCTGCTCGCAGGCCTGGTGCCCTGTCCTCCTCACCTTCCTGGCCTCAGTTTCCTTACCCGTCCCCGGCCTGGATGGCGTCAGCGGCCCCAGCTAGCTCCGTTTTCCCGTGTGCCCCCACACCAATCCGAGCCGCTCCCCCCCGAGGTTCCATCCGTAGCTCTCGGGTTGCCCTGGGCTCAGAGCTCATCTCCGGTCCACACTCACCCTCGGGTGCACCAGGGGCCCACATCCCTGCCTCCAAATTTCTGACCCTTTCGGAACCGTCTCCAGTCTGGAGGAGGCCAGCATGTCCGAGAGGACCCTGGGACGTAGGGGGTGGTGACCACTCCATGCCACCTCTGCTGGTGCCGGCGCTGTGCTCTCCTGACCCCCCCTCCCATTCCGCTGGTCCACCTGTCCTGGGAGATCGCCTCCATTCAGACCTCACGACCCCGGAGGGGTGAAGCCTGACCTTACCCGAGAGCTGGAGGGAGTTCATGGCCATCCTGAGTACTCACTGGGCTTCCCAGACGCTGGCCGCCCCGTGGCACCGAGCGTCTCTGCTCAGTCGGAAGTCATTTGGAGGTGCCTGCGCAGACCCCAGGGGCGGCTGGGTGGGGCGTCTCAGCATCGCCACGGAAACTGGCGCCAGGGCCCAGGGCCCTCCGCCTTGGGGGCCTGGGAGGCGCGGTGGCGTGCCCTCGCAGGGACTCTGCGCCAGCACCTGCTGTGTGTCCCTCCTCCTGCCAGACCCTGGGAGTCAGTGGTGAGCAGGCCCATTCTCCCCGTCCTCACAGATGGCAGGACTCCTTAAGACTGAGCGACAGTCCACTGTGTGCGCAGACCGCACTTGGGTCCCCGCGCCCGCTGCAGGACGCTGGGGTTGCGGCCACGTCTCGGCCGTGGAGATGGCTGCTGCGCCCGGGCGTCTCTGCGAGGAGCCTGGCGTCTCTGCGAGATCTGGACTGCAGCGCCTTCGGGTGAACGCCCAGAAGCAGGATTGTAAGCGAGTTACACGGCAGTTGCATTTTTAATTTTTGAGAAACCTCCATCCTGTTTTCCACAGTGACTGCGCCAATTTGTGCTTCCATCAACAATCTGCTGGAGATCCCTGCCCTCCACATTCTCACCGATTTTTCTTTTACTTAAAAAATAATTAACACGGAGCGTCCTGACAGGTGGGAAGCCATATCTCAGTGCGGGCTGGCGTCTCCCTGATCGTGGGGGACATCCTTCCAGGCAGCTGGTGGCTGTTCGCAGGTGTGCTTTGGCAATGCGTCTGGTCACAGACTGCGGCTGTTTCTCAGCTGGGTCGTTTTTACTCGTATGGAGGTGTACGTGTCTTACACATTTTGGACATGAACCCCTTATCGGACATATGGTTTGCAAATATTCCCTCCCATGTCATAGGTGCCTCTGCGCCCTGTTGATTGCTTTCTTAACTGTGCAGAAGCTTTGTAGCTCGATGGAGTAGCATTTTGTTTCTTTGTTTGTTTGTTTTTGTTTCCTGTGCTTTTGGTGTTCTATGGAAAAAAAAATCATCACCCAGATGATGGCAAGGGGTGTTTCCCTGTTTTCCTAGTTTTTCAGCGTCAGGCCTTGGGTTTAAGCCTTTAATCCATTGTGAGTGGATTTTCGTGTATGGGTGAAGCTAATGGTTCCATTCTTCTCTTTTGCATGTGGATACCCATTTTTCCCAACACCGTTTATTGAAGAAGCTATCTCTTCTTCACTGCGTGGCCTTGGCACCTTTGCTAAAGATTGGTTGACCGAATATGCTTGCGTTTATTCCTGGGCTCTCTCTTCTCCACCGCACGGGTCTGTGCATCTGTTCCCGCGTCAGTGCCACACTGTTTTGATGACCGTATCTTTGTAGTGTAATTCGATACCAGGGAGTGGAATGCCTCCGGCTTTGTCCACCAGTGGAAGGGTCTCAAACTGGGAAATGATGGGTACAGACAGGCGTTTTGGATTCTGGCGGCGGCTTGGAGACTAGAGCGCCTTGCGGGGAAGTAAGAGGGGGGCAGAGAGACGTGGTGGGGGGCTTCCAGGTAGACGGGGGTGAGGACGGCCCCGGCCAAGGCGAAGGTGCTGGGAATGAAGACGACAGGACAAACCCGAGGAATGCAAAGGCGGTAGAGTGGTGGCAAGTTCCGGATGACTCAACCTGCAGTGTCTAATAAATAGGGAGGGACCAGGGATGCCTCTGAGTTGGGCGACTTGATCTGATGGATTGTCCTCGTCCGTGCTCCTGGGCCTAGGGACACAGGGGACAGAACAGATCTCGAGGGGGACATGGTGAATTCTGTTTTGTATAAGAAGAGCTGTCGCTCACTGAGGACATCCGTGCACGCTGTAGGGAACTAGAGATACCGGTCAAGCTCAGAAGAGAGTTCTTGGCTAAACCTGTGGACTTAGGGAACCTCCTAAGTGAGCACAGAGGTGCTCGCTGAGAGTGTGGAGAGGACCTGACCACCCAGGGGAGGAGTGCGGAGTGAGGATGCAGAAGGTCCTTCTAGCTTCTGCCTATCCAAAAAAAAAAAAAAAAACCAACAACAAAAAAAAAACAGACGAAAAGCACACACCCTGCAGCACCCTCTTGCCTTGAGGACTTCTCGCTTCATCTCCGCACCTTTGGCCGGGATGAGCTGCCCCTGGTGTTTCCAGGGTCCCTCCCTCCCTCCCTCCTTCAGGTCCCCTCTTCCTAGAGGCCGCCCTGGACCACCGCCCTCCTGAGCCCCTTCCAGCCCCCGGCCACGGAGCCCGCTTGCGCTTGCTTCGCCGCATTCCTCGCCACATCCGTGTCTGTGACGTTACAACAGGGGGCTCGTTTCCTTTTTTTTTTTTAGATTTTATATTTTCATTTTTAGAGAGGGAAGGGAGGGAGAAAGAGAGAGAGAGAAACATCCATGTGCAGTTGCTGGGGGTCATGGCTTGCAACCCAGGCATGTGCTCTGACTGGGAATCGAACCTGCGACACTTTGGTTCGCAGCCCGCGCTCAATCCACTGAGCTACGCCAGCCAGGTGGCTCCTTTCCTTCTTTATCGGCCGTCTCCCCCGCAGGCCAGTCCGCTCCCCGGAGCAGGGCCTTGGCCCTGTTTGCAGCCGCACCCAGCAGCAGCTGGGAACAGCCCCCGCCCTCCGGGAGCAGGCAGATGATTCTTTTCCAAGCACGTACGGCAGAAGTCATGCCGGAGGTCTTCCATAACGGGGCACGCGATGTCAATTAATTAAATAAGCTGGGTCTGTGCCGGTGCGTCGGGAGCTCCTGGTCGGAAGGGAGGATTTCAGTTCAGGGACAGACGACGCACGGGGGCCTTGGCCGCGGCTCCGCCTTCTCCCGGAACAGTCTGTCCGTCCTCTCTTCCCAGCCAAGCCTGACGAATGCCTTTCAATGAAATGAAAGGGACATGTCCCTCCGGGGACGCGGCTGGGGACAGCCTGAGGAGCGCGGCGGCCGGCTCCCACCTGCCGAGCTGTGGAGACTGCGGAGAAGGGTGTTCGGCTCTCCGCTGGGGAGCACCTCGGCGGCGGGGGGCCGCGAGCAGGACACGTTAAGTGCGGTGCCCCGCTGTCCTGTGTAATCCAGAGATAACAACATCGTTCAGGGCAGTTGTTCTTCACCTTAATTATCTCAAGGATCCCTTGAAGCATCTAATGAAGTCTGCAGTCATCCTGTAAGAAAACAGACCAATGCATCAGAGGGGTTTGGGGTCCCAGGAAGGCTCTCCTGGCCCCTGCCTCAGAATGCCTGTTCTCGGAGGCTGCAGACCCCCGGTCCCCACCCCCTGCCCCCCACCCCCCACCCCCACGGGGCAGCGTAGCCTCTGGTGGAGCCTGAGATAGCAGGTGTGCAGGACACACGAGGCAACTCTCGTGGAAATGGAAGAGCAGCACCGTATAGACAAATCCCAGTTCTGGGTGGAGGGACCAACGTTTTTTGTGGGGGGAGGACTGTTCCAGTTCGAAAACTGAAAGTCTTGCATGCAGGGAAGCCCCTCACCTGGACACGCCAGGTTGGCAGGTCACCCTCGCCTGACCTTTGTTGGCCGAGTGGCTGGAGGGGTACCTGGCCTCCGTGGAGTGATCCTACCCGTCTGCGGTCCTGAGGGGGAGGGCTGCATCCTCCGTCCTGAGACGTGGACCCTGAAGGGGCTCCTGTGTGAGTGCCTGAGGGGGTGCTGCTCTCCGTGAGGGTCTCAGAGTGGCTGGGGGGGGCGGGGGCAGAGAGCACGGGGGAGAAGACAGGCATGGCTGGTGGCGTGGCCTCACGTTGTCCCAGCCTGACCGCGGCAGGGGCCCGGGCGCGCAAGGCCCTACATGTCCTCCACCCTGAGGCAAGTCCTCCAGGGCTGTGAACCTGACCCCGGGAGGCACACCCGCCCAGGCTTTTCTGGGTGGGGCAGCTCCTCCCCGCTGAGCGAGATTTCCAGGAGAGCAGGGCAGTGATGGGTCCCCAGCCAGCACGGCAGTGGAGTGACGCAGCAGAGTGACGAGCCCCACACCAGCCTGGTGGGGGCGTGGTGCTCAGGGCCGGACGCCAGTCGTGTCCACCGAGTTTTCATCGGTTTTCCATGCGGGCCCCCACGTCTCCCTTGAAGACAAAGGAGCTCCCCCACAGCTGCTTCCTTGGGGCCGTGACATTCGGGCATGCCACGCTCTGAGTGTCTGTGCCCCCAAGGGAGTCACAGAAATACACTGCACAGAGGTCGCCCTAAGCTTCTCCATGCTTGGAGCCCAAGGGGCCCTACTGCCGATTCCCATCTGGATTTGGCCACACCTTCTCCGGCTCATCTCTTAAAGCGCCGTCGGTCGGGTGGCAGTGGGTGCCAGCCGCTTCGGTACCCCCCGGCCGGCCTGCCCTGCCCTGCCCTGCACCGGCCTCTCCTCCTTCTGTCACCAACGAGCAAGCTGCGCTCATCGGCCATTATGCCGGCGCCTGGGGTGGTGTTCCTCCCACGACAGGCCCCGCCATTGTCTCGGAGGCCTTCCGAGTTCAGCGCTGCGACCCTGCAGCACCTGGGCCGGCCCGCGTCAGCTGGGCCAGCTGTCCCCCGCTCCACGCAGCTGCATGTGCATGCGCTCCGAGAGTGATGCACGAGGATTTCCACTCCCACGTCGCACTCCTTCCCGCCACCCGTGGGCCACGGCCTCCCCTCCCAGCCTGCGCGCTGTGTCTCCCCGGCGTGGTCATTCTGGACTTCTGCGGGAAGCCCTGGCCGGTGAGCCCTCCCCCGTCCGTCTCTCCTGCACTGGCTCCCTTTTTGGGACCCCCTCCTGGCTTGCGTCTGGGTGGTCCTCTTCCCCGTAACCCAGACGTCACCCTGGCTTCTCTCTAGGTCATGGTCATCGTATGGCACCTGACCTGTCCCGACCTTAGTGTCTTTAACTCTCGTAATGGGCAACCCATTAGGGAGTTCGAATGACAATCCAATGAAAAAAACACATAAATCAAATTGATAGAGTCCATTGTGATACTTGGCCCCTGGTAGTCGATGCATCAGCGTTGATTCTGATTAAACACTAACCCGTATTCGTCGGCTCAGAGGCGGGTGAGGCTGGCGTTCTGCTATGAGAACTGAGCCAGTTGGGGGGAACTCTTCCTTGAAGGGACCCTCTCCAGGGGGTAGGCCGAGGGGCCCTCCCGGGCCGAATGCTGGGGTCGTGGGTGCAGGGACTCTGGAGGTGTCCGTGCCTGAGGACTCACGGGGTGGGGGGTGCCAAGGCACGGTGACCCTAAACAGTGACTCACTCTCCCATGTGACAATGAGTTCTCATCAGGAAAATCTGAATGACGGTCTGTGAACTCTGCTGAAGGGAGGCAGGGGCGTAGACTTTCTAAAATAAGTTACACCGGAAATGGCCACAATTAAATATAAAAGCACTTGCCATTTTAAGGACTTGGTGCAAGTTTTCTGAAAAATTCATTCCTGGGTGCACCGTCATGGCTGAGGTGTCACGGCGGGCAGAGGGAAGGGAGGAGACGGCGGGACCCGGGGTTCTGTGGAATCTTGTTGGTGTTAAATCAGAATATAAAATGCACTGAGAATAAATTGCCTTATTTTTTTAGTTTGTTTAAAGGAAATATTTAAAGATAAGACTATCGTTGGAATCCTGTGCTCTAGGTAGAGTAGCAAGCTTGGTATTTTAATGTGCCAGCCTGTGTTTGCCTTTTGGGAGAATAAAATGAATATTAATATAATTGCTTCTGATAATAGAATGAGATTTCCTTCAAAAGCACGCGGGCACTGGAAACAAAAAGAGGTCAGGAATCCTCTTTCAGTGACCGGCTGGGGCTGCGTTCCGTGGTGGTGCGCGGACGAGGGGGAGGCTCCTACTATGTGAGAGCAGCTATAGTAAGTCCTTTTCCTGGTGCCGGTTTCTCTCATTCTTCATGCGGGGGCCCCACGAACCCTATGGGAAGCCGAGGGGACCGAGGCCCAGAGAGGGGCAATGATCAGGTCATGGTCCCGCAGCCAGCAAGGGTGGGGGGGCCAAAGCTGACCCCAAATCCATCTGATCTGGACGCGTGTTTCTTCTCAACCTCCCCGCGGCGGCCCTGCCGAAGGGCGTTTCGACTTCAGCCATCTGTTGCAAAAGCAGAACAAAACTCAGAAACTGCCCAGTCAAAGGTAAGTGGCTTTTAGCCACTCAGCGGTGTGGGTCTGGGCAGCGGGTGAGCTTTGTCTGGCTTGAGATAGGAAAGGGGTGAGGAGGGGGTGCTGGCTGACCCTTCCCGTGAGGCCTTCCCCCTGCGTCACCGAATCTGAAATACACAGGAAAGACGCGTTATAGACTCGGGAGCTGGCGCAGGTGCGGTGGCGGGGCGGGGGGTGGGGGATCAGGGGGCGGGGGGAGAAGAGAACCCAGGGCAGTCTGTACCCTCCCTCCTCATTCGGGGAAATAATCGACCTTTCAGATGGTTTGCCTTTCTGCTTCATACTTTATTGGCTACCTGGAACCAAAGTGCAAGAAACCACATTTACTACAGTCACAGACCTGTCTTTTCTTCTTCGTTTGTGTGGCTTGAGTGTCCCCCTGGACCTGTTGACTCAAAATCCAGTGAATAATGTATGTGCCAAACGTCTGGGACGTCAGCGTAATGTATTATGTGGATCTAACTTAAAGTCAGTATGTTCCTCGGAGATGCATCTCACTTCAAGCTGAGACCGAGGCCGGGCTGGCCCCTGGCGGCCTGCGTGGGGGGCTGAGTCACAGCCGCAATGGAGCAGGTGCGTCGGGCTGGACATCTCCTTTGCAGACAGTCTTGGGTTCCTGGTTGTGGAGGCCATGAAGTAGTTTTCAACTTTCCATTCATGGTGCTTGGAACACAGTCTCATTGGACCCAAGTTAATCTAAGCTCCTAGGTGCAGGCACTATCTTGGCATGGGCTTTGTAGGAAACTGAAGGAAAATGCAGTTTATTGAGTTGTGGGGTGAATGGGTAAGTGGGTGGGTGGGTGGATGGATGGATGGATGGATGGACAGATGAGTGGATAGATGAACTGGTATTGTTTATATCAAGGGAGTAAAAAAACATTTAACCAAGCTGGGTGGATGGACACATGAGCAGGTGGATGGGTGGGTGGTCGGTGGGTAGGTGGATGGACAAGTGGATGGATGAACTGGTGGGTGGGTGGATGGATGGATGGATGAGTGAGTGGATGGATGGGTGGGTGGGTGGATAGGTGGATGCATGGATGAACAGGTGGATGGATGGGCGGTGGGTGGATAGGTGGATGGATGAATTGGTGGGTGGGTGGATGGATGGATGAACAGGTGGGTGGATGGGTGGTGGGTGGATGAGTGGATGGATGAATTGGTGGGTGGGCGGATGGATGGATTAGCAAGTGGATGGATGAGCGGGTGGATGGATGGGCGGGCGGGTGGATGGGTGGATGGATGGATGAATGGACGGATGAGCAGACGCATGAAGTGGCAGGTGGGTGGACAGATGGGTGAGCAGCTGGATGGATGGGTGGAAGGCTGGTCAGTGGACGTGGAAAGAATAAAGACACACTTGTAAAGGCACGGCTACCCAGGGCACTCTACTCGATGGTGGGAATGTAGAGTGAAGAGACCCAGTGCGAGTGGCCAGGAGGACAGACTCCGAAGCCAGCTAATTGGATTCCATCCTGCCCCCACCACCAGCCTTTGCCAAGGTTCCTGACCTGCTTGGGCCTGAGTTCTCTCACCAGCAAGTGGTGAGCAAGTGACACTGTCCCTGCTCACTGTCCCATGAACACTCCCAGGTGTGAGCTGCTGTCATCACTGAGGAACCTGGGGCCAGCTGTGGAACTTGCAGGGCCCAGTGCAAAATGAAAGTGAAAATTGTTATTTATATCAAGATGGTAAAAGAGCATTGAACCAAGTTTGGGGTTCTTCTCGGCCTGGTGTCAGGCGCCGTGCGACTGCGTAGGTCAGGTACTTATAAAACCAGCCCCGGTGGGACCTGCTTTCTCCAGAACCCCACAGCCGTCCGGGAGGGAAGGCAATTCTCCAGCGGGTTTCTGAGGCCCTTTCTGTCCGTGCCCCTGAACCCCCCTCCTCCCTGTGGCTCTGTCCCCTGCCCTTCTCCACGCCACAGAGGGACCCTCTGCACCACGGCCCTTCTTCCCCACACCTTTGGGAATGAGGTAGGTGTCAGCTCTGCAGCCCACGGTCATGCCCCCTCTGCTGAGATGGCATTTGTCCCCCCCCACCCCACCTTCAGTCTGAGAATCTCCGGTGCATCTCTCTGTCACCAGTTAAGCCTGAACTCTGGCGTGGAATGGACTGCCCATTCCCTGTGCCGGTCACCTGGCCTGTGCGGACGCACGTCCATCATGGAACCGGTGGATTTCACGTTCTCCTGCGGGCTCTGAGCTCCGCTGGGGCGGGGACGTCACCTGCTAACCTTGTCCGCCCGCCAACGTCTGGATATTCCATGTGCCCTCGGGAAGCCAGCCGTGGGTGGCCCTGGCACTGTCAGGGGCTCAGTCCCGTGGGGAGGCCATGGTTCCGGCAGCTGGTTGTTCCAGCATGGACACCCGACGTAGCCGGAGGAGGGCACGCGAACAGACCCTGGATTGGATGGGACAGAGCGGGAGGTTAAATGCAACCAAGCGGAGGGGCTGTCATTCAGTGCGCGAGCGGAGGCTGCCTAGGTTTGAAGCCGCGCAGCCGGGCAGACAGCGTGGAATTCAGCCTCAAAGGGCTGGACTCCCACGACTGGTCCGAATGCTCCCTGCCCGAGCTCCGGTCCGCTGCACAGAACGGGGCAGCTGTCCGCGCTTCGCCTGGACCCTGCCCTGCTGGTCTGTGCTGCGTCCCATGCCCACCCCGACACACCCAGCGGCGATGCGCCAACCGAGGGACCTACGGGTGACAAGGAGAGCACTGGGGTTCGGGAAGTGCTGGCCCGGATTCCACTCCGCCAGTCACTAGCTCCGACTTGGGAAACTTGTTTAACCCCTCGGACTCTGTTTCCTCCCCCAGAGAACAGAGAGAACCCGACCACTTTTCTCATGGTTGGCCTGGACAGTTAAGTAATAGGCCTACTGCCTGCACGGCCCTTAGCAAAAGCCCGACCTAGGGCGAACGACTTGAGAAAGACTAGCTTATCGGTTGCAAAGGAAATTTCATCCCGTACAAATTACGTGCCGAGCACTGTGCTCCCTGCTGGGGGCGCTGTGCAGACCGACACAGACTCGGCCCCTCTCTCCCAGAGTTTATATCTTTCCAGTGGGCAGAGCAGGGAGAGGCCGGAAGCAACAGGCAGTAGTTTCTCTCTGTTTTCCTCCCCCGGACAACGCACTTGGGCACTCTTTCAGGTACGCATTCATTCAACACACAGGCGAACACTTTTCCCAGGCCGATCACTGCATGTGGACTTCCTTATGCCGTCTTCACAACAGATAAAAATTTTACAACAGATCAGAGAACAAAGTGAAAGCGTCCCTACGAGTCCCTTTTCACCGATGCAGCTTCTGGAGTGCAGAGAGGCCGGGTGACCGGCCCAAACTCACACAGATGCTGAGTCTCCGAACCCAGATTCCGGCCAAGGCCAGCTGATTCCCAAGCCCTTTCCTGGGGCTGAGCTGCCCCGCCGAGGCGTCCCCGCGTGCTCACAGCACTGGGTGAACTTGGACGCGGTCCCCATGTTAAAGATGAGAGGGATGGAGGCATAAATCCTACTGTTTTCTCCTGCTGGGCTTTCTTCCACTTAGAAATAATTTCTCTTCCTCTCCAGTTCTTTCCCTGGACCTCTCCTTTCCCCCCCCACTTTCTCTCATTGGTACTTGGTGTCACTCTCTCTTTTAGTAGAAGGATGTGTCTGTGTGTTTTTCTTTCCTGTTCGACTGCGGGCAGTGTGAAGACAGCATCCACTTCACAGCCCGTCCCTGCCCCCAGTGCTGTCCTACCATCGGTGTCCAGGGAGTGTCTGTAGCATTTCATTGTTCAGTCGGGGTTTCCTTGTACAGCCTGAAGGCCACAGCCCACAGAACTAGGGTGAGCCCACGGAGCCCAGCACAGATGTCGGAACCAGTTGGGTCAGGATGCCGGGCCTCCGGTTTCCCTGGGAGCCGCCAGCACAGGCGGGGAGAGCTGACCGCCAAGCCCGGCTCCCCAAGCTCAGCACCAGCTGTGAACGGCCACTCACGGCTCTCCAGCCCCCACCGGGCCCCAGAGAGGCCCCGGGGACGGGCCGCAGGAAGATGAGATGTTCAAGAACGGCCAGTCCAGCGCTCAGCTCCCACGGGCTGCAGATCCAGCTGAGAGCTGCATTGTTTAGCCTTGTTTATTATTAGCCCAGTGCTGCCTGCACAGCTGGTCCCGCTGAGAACTGCCTCGGGGTGTCCCTGCCCCGGGCTGTCGCCGTGCTCAGAAACAGACTGTCTCAGTCAGGCACAGAGCCTGCCCAAGCGGGAGAGCTCCGGGGGACATGCTGCAGCAGTTATTCCGGTGGGAAGAGCAGGTGCAGAGCGGTACCACTTGATGTGCGTTATTTTGGGCTAGGACCTCAGAGCGCTTTATCATTGAGCGCCGAGAATAAAGGACCTGGGATTCATTTCATGTATCCATCCAGAAAGCGTTGCTGAGGGCCGTCCCTTGGGCCAAGCGCGGCGCTGAGGGTACAGAGATACAATTGTCACCTTCACGATCACTGTTGTCGTCCTCCCAATGCTGAAGTTTCCGGAACGTGTTCCAGCGGGCGCAATGTTGGGCGCTGCGGCGCGTGACCGGAGGGCGCCCTACTCCAGGGTCGCCGCCACACACCTTGTTCCTCACACGCCTGGCGTGGGGCGCCTGGCCCGTCGGGGGCGGCCCTGCGTCCGTTTCTATTTGGCAGATAAGTTTTGCAGAGAAGATAAAGGCCACGGCTTCCGGAGGCAGAGGGAGCAGCAGGGTTAGCCCTCAAACGCATGCGGAGGGCCCGGCGGTGGGGCTGAGCCTGCGGGAGGGAAGGACGTTTGCCGACTCCTTGCCCCGGGCGCTTTCAGCGGCGGGCTACCCGGTCGCCGGGGAGGCGTTCCTGGGAGCCGGGGTGCCTGGGTCGGAGTTTTCATTTGGAAGTAATTTCCGGGCTCTGTGGTGGCCCGACTAGCCAGGGCCGGGGGGGGGGGGGACCCCCATGCCAGGGGGGAGACCGGTTTTCCTTCGCCTGTTGTCAGCGGGCTGTGTGGTTACGGCCGTCTTAGGTTCACGGCGAGGCGGAGCAGGGAGTACAGAGACCTCCTGCGGACGCCGGCCCCCACACGGGCACGCCTCCGCTGGGGTCAGCGCCCCGCCCCCCTGCGTCAGCGCCCCGCCCCCTGCACCAGCGCCCCGCCCCCCGGTGGGCGTCTTCGACGTTTGATGCGCCCGCTCCAAAATGTTCCGATCACCGAGGCCCACAGTTCACTGCGGGTCCCCCCGGCGGCGCGTGGTCTGTGGGTCTGGTCGAATGTGTGACGATGGGCCTCCATGGCTCCTCTCACCCGGCCCTGCTGACCCCTGACCTCTTGGCCGTCTCCGTAGTGGGACCTTTTCCAGAATGTCACTTGGCGGTGATCACACAGTAGGTGGGCTTCTCGGGTGGGCGTCTTTCACTGCCTGAGACACGCGTGCATCCCCTTCAGGTCGTTGTCACTTGACCGGCGGACACTCGCCCACACCCTGCGGACAGAGAGCGAACAAGCCAGCCCTCCCTCTCACAGACCCTCCGGTTTAGGGGAGGGAGTCAGGAATTTAGAAAGAAAACACAAATAAATAGAAGGGTAGCAAAACAAAACACGGCAGCGGCCACAGAGACGTGCTGACCTAACAGTGGTCAGGGCGCCGTGTCTGGTTCGAGGACGTCGGACAAAGGCCTGCAGGCGAGGGGAGGAGGGAGCCATAGGGAGTCCCCAGGATGTGCTGGTCCCTGCTGCAGTCACCCCTTGACCTTCGGTCGGTCGTCCGTCCCTGGAGCCAGTGAGAGAGGCGGCGTTACTCGTCTGCTTGCAGCAGAGCACCCGGGGTCCCACCGTTGTGGTGGAGCTGGGCTGGGACCCGGTGCGAGGTCCTCCGCACTCCGGGCTCTGCCGTCTGCAGCAGCAGCCTCTGCCAAGGGCCCGGGGAGCACAGGCCGCCGTGCTGTCCGCAGGGCGGACGCGACTCCGTGTCCCGTGCAGGAGGAGTCGGAGCTGCCGCCGCCTCCCGGAGCGCGGGCGAGGGTTCTGCCGCCCCGAGAAAGAGGCGCTACATCTCTGCCGAGTGTTGCCTGCGACAAGCCGATGGAGTCAAATGACAGTGGACACTAACGCCTGAAATACTGGTCGCTGTGGAACGTGCCCAGCACGTCTGACCCACGGCTGTCGGTGGCAAAGCCCCGCGGGGCTGGCCCGTTGTGGACACAGCTCGTTCCGTCCGTGGTTTCCTGCGCCCTTCCCCGTGCGCAGGCGGAACCCAGACGCTGACGTTACATCGAACAGGAAGGTGCTTTCTCTCCCTGTCCCTGTCTCCGCCGGCCCCGCCCCCCTGCCCCCCGCCCCCCACCCCCCACCCCCCACCCCCCACCCCCCACCCCCCACCCCCCCACCCCCCAGGTCTTGGTGGGACGCAGAGGAAGTCACACAAAAATGGCTGCCGCTTGGCTGGGAGCGCCTCTCTCCTGGTTCGGTGTTACCGCTGGTCCTTGCCTGCGCAGCGGCTGCGCGCTCGGGACTTGCCCGTGTGCTGCTCTCCTCGGCTCAGACAGCCGCCTTCGGGGTCCAGAGCCTTTAGGAAGCTGCTCGCAAAGACATTAGACTGAATCTGGTTCGAGCAATGGCTTTGACTCTGGAGCCTTGTTCCCGTTTGAGGAGCCGTCAGGAAGGAGATGGCTGGACGGATTTAGAATGCTCCGGTATTTATAGTCGCGAGTGGAGTGCGGGCCCGTGGGGGGAGGGACGGGGCTTACCACCCAGGGCCGTGGAAGGCACGCCGGGGTCGCTGTGCTGCGTCCTCCAGGCCCCGGGGTCCTTGAAGGAGTGCCCAGCGAGGGCAGGCTGGGCGGGGCTTTGGGCTGTTTTCAGGGATTGCTCTGTGGTGACGAGTGGGCAGGTGGGGCGCCTGTAGGTTGTGCCCGGATGGACACCAGGTCAGTGCTTATTCCCGCTAAGTTGCAGATTGTCCGACTGGGTTCGCCTCTCAGTGGCGAGGAGAAAAGCCGATCGTATGCTCGCAGTCTTACGTGGAACAAAAGGTGAAAAGGTTCCACGCTGGGAAGAATTAAACTCGTTTCGGTGTATCCTTGTTTCTCTAAACTGGAGTAATTCACATTAGCAGCCGTGCCGATCGCCACGTGCTCCATCCTGAAGGCACAGGATTCTGCGCGAACCCTGGGTGAACGGGCTCCTCCCTTCGTCTTCAGGGAAGGACCGAGGTGGCCCGAGTCCGTGTAGCTGCTTTAACCAGCCGGTCGGCAGAGGGAGGGCATCACGCCTGCACCCAGGCCCCGGCCTCTCTCAGTGTGGGGCTGGCTCACTGCACACTGAACAGGAGGCGCTGCCCAGGCTGCTGGGGGAAGCCTCACACACATACAACACATAACACACACATACAAAACACACACCACACGTACCATACACACCATGCACACAACACACATGTGCCATGCACATAACACACAACTGTGCATAGACACATACCACGCATGCCACATAACACAGAAACATTATACATACCACTATGCACACACACCACACATACCACATGCACACCACACCACACATATACAACACACATGCAGAAACCCACAAGCACACGAAGTGTGCACAAACTCACATCGCACACAACACACACCATGCCCCTTCCTGCTCCTGTTCTCGCGCCTGCCCTTCACAACCAGCGTGACCAGGTTGTCTGCCCTCGCTGTCACCAGTGCCTCCCATCTGGTGTCCTCGTCACACCGTGCTGTCCCCAGGGCAAATCACCAGAGTCTTCTCGTCGCTAAACCCGTGGGAAACGTTTCACTCGTTCGTCCTGGAGCGGCCGCGCTGGCCGGGCCCTCCCTCCATGAGCCGCTTCCCTTCCCGGTTTGTGCTGACTTCATTCTTTCGTGGTCTCTCCCCGCCTGTGTCGCTGATCTTCTGTCTCCCCGTGGTCCGTGTCACCTCTGTTTCCCCGCTCACGTCCTGCATGCCGCCGTGTTTCTCTCTGGTCTGGGCGCTGGTCCTCTGATGTTTTCATGGCCAACATGCACCTGGGCGTTGTCATCGAACCTCAGCTCCAGTTACTGTCCGTGGGTTTGCGGCTGTACACCTTGCTCGGTCGCCCTCTGCAGCCCCTGCATCTTGGCAGACTTCTCCAGAAGCGTGTTTCCAGGCCCCTCACACTCCACAAGCCCCGCCTCCCTCTCCTTGCTGCAGTCGAAGTTCCTCCTTCAGGGGATAAGGGGCCCCTCTGCCCGTTCAGAGTTGTCC
Source organism: Phyllostomus hastatus (assembly GCF_019186645.2). Taxonomy (NCBI): domain Eukaryota; kingdom Metazoa; phylum Chordata; class Mammalia; order Chiroptera; family Phyllostomidae; genus Phyllostomus; species Phyllostomus hastatus. Next base: position 46,801,811 of record NW_025334017.1, on the reverse strand, counting down.
CCCCATACCTGCCCCTCCCGCCACCCCACCCCTGGGTCCAGCCAAGACGGTTCCTTCTTCCCCCTCGTCACGTGGCTCCTTAATCCCAGGAACTCGATTGCTCTTTGTTTCCCTCCGCTCTTCCTGCCGAGAGGAAACGATTCTAACTTTCAGTTCAAGGGCGTTATCACATTTATACTGTTTAAGTTTCGGGGTTTAAGAGGAGGCTTTGTTGTGAGCGCTGGCTGGGTCCAAAGCAAGTAAAAGATGCGGCAGCAATGAGGCCCCTGGAATTTAACAGGCAAACTTAAATACTGATGCAAATTTCAGCACCTTATGCATAAAGAAAAAGGAGCGAAAGGAGGAGAAGAGAGACCGTCATCCAGGTGGGATCGCAATGACCTTGACTCGTTTGGGACCAGCGCACTGAAAACCTCGTGCTGGTTCGATGTGCAGCTTCCCTCTGTCCCTGGACGTGAACCGCGAAAAGCCGAGAGCTAATGAGGCAGAGAGCGCAATAAACTTCTCCTTCTCCTTTTATCTCCCTGACACACGTAAATAAAACAGCGTTAGAGGGGTGGAAGTCTCCCATTACCAGGTAATGAAAGCAAAAAGCGCTTTCACACACAAACTGTCTTCGTGTTGTGACACCTGCCAGGTCCCGTGCATCCCGCAGGGAGGCTGTGGGACAAGTTTTACTATGAACGTGCTCACGCACGCAGAGAAGTTGAAGAAAGGTGTGATGCACACGTGCACTTTCCAGACCTAGATTGCACAGTCGTTAACATCGGGGAACGTTCGCTTTACCTGCACATGCATGCACGCGTACCCTTCCAGGTTGTGGGAACGTAAGTTGCAGAGTTCAGGCCAATGCAACCCAAATATCTCACTGTGCTTCAGCTGGGGAGAGGTGTCCTGCTGTGTGACTCCGACGTATCATCGCGGCGAAGAGGATTAAAAATACCCCGCAGCACCATGCAAAGAGTGGTCCACATTTGTATTTCCCCAGTAGTTCAGGAAAGGGGCTTGTGGCTATTTTTAGACAGAATTCCAAGTTTGTGCACTTATTTACAAAAATGTTAATAGATTTGTTCACTAGAACAGTTTCAGATTCACACTTCCACGTGTCTGTTGTCCCCACGCGGAGCCTCCCGGTGAACAGCAGCTCCCACCCGAGGGGCGCATTTGGGACTCTACAGTGACACGTCATTGTCACCCAGAGGCCAGTTTCTCTTAGGGTCCACTCTTCATGGGGCGCAGTCCGTGGGTTTGCACCTGCTGTTACCGGTCCTACGTGATGTTTCCAGTGCCCTAAACACCCTCCGGTTCCGCCTGGCCATCGTCCCTCTCACCGAATTTCTGGCCGCCGCCGGTCTGCTGACCATCTCCGTGGTCCTGTCTTTCCCAGGAGGCTCTGTCATACAGCCGGGACCACACTGCAGGTGGCCTTTTCTGGGTGACTTCTTTCACTGTGTCTAATGCTGTTGAAGTTCCTCCATGTCCTTTTACAGTTTGGTGGCTTTTTCTCTGTGAATTATCCGTTGGATGGGCCAGTGTATTTATCCATCACTTTACTAGAGATCTCGATTGCCTCCAGGTTTTGGCGACAATGAATAAGGCCGCTTTAAACATCCTTGTGCAGGTTTTTGAGTGGACACAATTTTCCATCTCCTTTGGGTGAACAGCAAGGAGCACGATCACCGGATCGTGTGGTGAGGCTGGGTTTAGTTCTGTACGGAACCGCCAAACTGCCCCCTACAGTGGCCCCACCGTCTGCACCCACCCACGGGGAGCGCGGGTTCCTGTCACTGCGCACGCACCCTGGCTGCGTTCTTTATTCCGGGGCATTCCAGTGGGTGCGCGGTGGTGCCTCACTGGGGATGGATTTGCATTTCCCCGATGACAGATGACGTGGTCTCGTGCACTTATTTGCCGTGTGCAGATTCTCTTTGGTGAAGTCTCTGTGAAGGTCTCCGGCCCCTTTTAAATTGGGTGGTTTGTTTTTTTGTTGCTGAGTTTTAAGAATTTTTTGGTATGGTTTGGATACTAATCCTTTATCAGATGTGTCTTTTGCAAACATTTGCTCCCAGTCTATGGCTAGTGTTTTCGTTTTTTTGACCATGGCTTTTGCATAACAGAAATTTCTAGTTTTAAAGAAGTCCTGCTTCTCAAATCTTTCCTTCACAGATCCTGCCACTCGGTTTGATCTGCAGAGTCATCGCCAAACCCAAGTTCCTCTAGATTTCCTCCTGAGTTATCATCTGCGAGTTCCCTGGTTTTATATATTACCTCTAGGTCTGTGATCCATTTTGATTTAATTTTATCCAACTGTATTAGGAATAATTGACAAATATAATTGTATTTATTTAAATGGTCAGCATGCAAATATTTAAATATACAGCATGACGATTTGATGTACACAAATTCTGTGGAGTGATTACGGAGATGAAGATATTGAACGTATCCATCAAGTCACGTCGTTAACTTCTGTTTCCTTGTGGTGAGAATGCTTGCCACCTGTGCCCGGAACCTTGACAGTGTATCGTATCCAACTGTTCCCTGGGGTCGCCACCGCTGTTCACGAGACCCTCGGCCTTCCCTCTTCTCCCAACTGTGAGCTTGGACCGCGTGCCGACCTCCTTCTCCCTGTTTCCCTCTCCTTCCAGCACTGGGTCTAGATTCTTTTTTATTTTTGCATGTGGATGTTCAGTTCTAGCACCATTTGTTGGAAAGATTCACTCTGCTCCATCATATTGCCTCTGCTCTTTGTCAAAAACAGGCCGAGTCTATTTATGTGAGCGTGTTTCTGGGTTTCCCATTTTGTCCCATCGACCCACTTGTCTGTGTTTTCACCCGAACCGCACCCTCTTTAGCTTCATAGTGAGTCCTGGGGTCAGGAAGCGCCAGTCCGCCACCGTGTTTTCCTGTGATATCATGTGGGCTAGTCTGTATTTTTGCCCGTCCTCTGAGACTGGAGGACCAGCTCGCAAACGTCCATCGGGGCACTCACTGGGACTTGGGTTGGGGTTGAGTCTGCAGACCCAGTTGGGCAGAACGGACATCTGTTCAACATCGGGTCTTGCTATCCGTGGACATGGACCATCTCTCCCCTCCGCCCGTTCTCCCCGGACGCCTTCCGTCGGAGCCCTGTGGCTGTCCCACGTGGGCCCCCTGTGCCTGGTTAGACGCGTGTCTGTGTGCTGCATCCCCGGGGCGCTCTGGCTGTGTGGGAGAGGGACGGAGTGCCGGGTGGGCAGAGATGAGTGTGGGTGCCGGACGGTCAGTTGCTGGGTGAAGGCCTGACTCTGAAACAAGAGTGTTTTAAGGGTAACAAAAGAAAAGCTGGGGTCCCACAGGGCACACAGATGTGCGCTAGAAGTAGCTTGCTGGCACTTTTTTGGAGAAAGAGGAAGGCTTAAGTAGGTTGGCTATTGAAAAGGAAAAATCACACACACACACACACACACACACACACACACTTAGCGAGAGAGTTTGGTCCCAACTCAGAGAGAGAGGCGGCTCCCGCTGTGTGCCCGCGGGCGGCACCGCACCGTTCGCCTGTGACGTGTGCAGAGCTCCGTGCCGGGGCCTGGCCCGGGCCCCCGCCCAGCACACCGGCTCCTGGAGCAGGTGGGCCTGTTACCTTACAAAACCCCCGCAGGCTGGGGCTCCCTGGCGGATGCCTCCTTACGTCACCGACCCTGGTTCTCTGTCCCCTGGGTTTCGGGAGGACTGAGAGTTTGGTCTAAGGCAGGAGTGCTGCCTAGAACTTTCTGTGAGGATGGCGATGTTCTGTGTCCACTGTCCGGCGTGGCAACCGTGAGCCACACGTGGTGACTGGGCCCTGGTGGCCAGAGCTACTGAGGCAACGGGCTTTCCTTTATTTAGTTTATTTAAACCTAAGACTCGCGGCTCTGGCACTGCCCAGCACGGGCCGGGGGCCTGGATCAGTTCAGCTTCCACTGCCGGTGGGGAGAGTGCCTCTGGGTGTTCCAAACTTGTTCCGCGGCTTTGAAGGTTCTGGCTCTGTGGACCCCTTGGTGGACACTAGGGTTGAGTTGATCGGCCGCGAGTGTACGGCCGCGTGGGACGAGCCCCAGGCTGCTGTTTCCTCGCCTCCCGCAGGTCCACAGCGCGGGCCCAGGGCAGCGTGCAGGGCCGCACCTGGGGAAGGCGAGGACTGCGCAGAACTGTGGTGACCGAGGTCGGACTTCGGGTCTGCCTTTTGGGTGAGGAGGTGGGTTGTTGAAAAACACGTGGGCGGGATAGTGTCACCGTCTGTAGTCGGGGATCTGCCCCCTCCTCCCTGTTTGTCACACGTCCTTCATACACGTTTCCGTGTGACAGCAGTGTCTCACGGGGACACAGTGCCCGCTCCCGCGTCCTCTGAGGGAGACACAGCTGTAGCTACAGTGGCCAGTGCGGAAGTGACATTTCTCATCTCCTGGACGTGACGTGGACTGACCCACACACCCCAGCCCTACCTCCAGTCAAGGAGGGGCTGTGATCACGGGAAGATGCCTTCCCACCCCGTTTACCTGCCCTGGCGTAGACGTGTTAGTTGGCACTACCTCTCCCCTGGTGAGGCACAATGCCACCCTTCGTTGAGACTTTTAATTCAGTTGTCAAGCCATTAATTTCTCGAACAAACACTGGTGCAAACACAGAGCATCGTCCAGTGGGCATTCTGTGGCCTCCGTCCCCTCTGTGGCCCCCAGGTGGCCCCCACACTCACCCACCCACCTGACCGCACTGCCCGCTCCCGTGTGCTTTCTGGTCTCCCCGCCAGGCTCGCCTCCCGCTCCGCCCGTGCTGACCTGCTTCTCGCTCCCGACCGAGATTCCGACCCACTCTCTCTAACTGGGTCACGCTGCAGCTGCGTGCTCGTCGTGCCCTGGCTTCGTTGCGCTGCCAGGAAAGAGATGTTGAGAGCACGGGCCGGTCTTCTCCTTGACTCGTGGACTTTCCTCCCACGGGCCCAGGGGCCAGAGGGCTGAGCAGGGCCCAGGGGCCAGGGGGCTGAGCAGGGCCCAGGGGCCAGGCCGGACTGCGGTGGGCGGAGCGAGGTCGGCTGTGGGCAGAGCTGGGCCCCTGGAGCTCCTGCCGGCCCCCATGGCTTCCTCAAGGGGGGGCAGTGCGTGGTGGAGCCACAGGGCTCAGCAGAGTGAAACGGAGGTTCCATTCGGTGTGGTTGGAATGGACCCACGAGCGTGAGAGAGGGGGTCAGAGAGGCAGCCGGACAGAGGGGAAGAACAGAGGGAAGGGCCTGGGGACGTGGACGGCCCTGAGTTCCTCTTGTGACCGGTCCCTCACCTTGTCATCCTAGGACAGAGTCGCCCACCTGTTAGCCCCCTTACTCCATCTGTGACCTGGGGATAGGACGGACCCTCCTGGGAAGGTGAAGTTCACGGGAGAGGCTGTGTCTGAAGGACCTCAGCGGAGGGCCGGACTCGGGGCCCACGCCTCCCGAGCCTCCACTAGGAAGGGATCTCGGAGGGGGATTGACAGGCGACGTTTGGGGAGTGCGACTCCGACCTTCCCTCCCCCCGCCCCGCGTCCTGGTATTTGCCTGGGGCCGGGAGAGCCCGCCTCCTTTGCGTACCCTTCTCCTTCCAGCTTCCAACTTGACACACCCTCTCGCGGAACTCAGGCTCTAATCTTTTTAATTGCATAATTGCCCTCGAGCCCATGATTCCAGCTTGTGGCTGTTTCCTCATTAATTGTTCTTTAAACAGTGAGCGCGGCGCAGCTTTCCCCGGCTGCCGAGTGCGTGCGGCACTTGCTAAAACGTTGTGACTCTCTGTCCAGGTCATTCATTCTGCGGCCGAGGTGCAGGAGGAGGTGGCTCCCGTGGTGGCCGCTGCCCGTCCCAGGGCCCGCTGCGGGGCGAGGAGCAGAGGAACAGGGCCGGCTCTCAGTGCCGAGTTCCTGGCCGTTTGGATGCGTTTCCTGTGACACTTGTTTTTCTGGCGTCCGGGCAGCGGGCCCACTGCCACGCAGCCCCGAGGATCTCTGTTGGGAGGGTGGCAGAGCACCCTGAAACCCTTCCATCCTGGGTTTTTCCACCGCAGACTCGCACTGCAGCCCCGGGGAGCCCGCCTCTGGCCCCTCCTTGCCTAGCACGGCCCCTCGCCCTCAAGTCCAAGGCCAACTCTCCCTGCGTGTAGAAGACCCTGGAAGTGGCCTGGTCTGGGGCTGTCCCCGAGGCCAGAGGGCTCAGAGCTGCAGGTGGGATTCCTGTTCCGAGGAAGCGCAGGCTGTCCTTCTGTGTGTCTTGTGCCATCCTTCTGTCTTGGTGCCGAGTGCCTATTGGACAGACTTGGGTCTGGAGGTGAGAGGAGGGCTATTTTATGGGACCCACCCTGGGAGCTGGGCGTAGCAGACCGAGGCGATGTCGCCCCTACCTCAGGGGGGGCCGGGGCCTGTCCCAAGCATCCTGGCCGCCCCTGCATTCCCTTGGTTGACTTCTGCTTGGTGACATCTCAGCCATCTTGGTGGTCCCCCAGGCTAGCTGCAGCCTTCTGGAGGTCAAGGGTGGCGTCCACCTGACTTCTTTCTTTTTGCATTGGGGTAACATCACCTCACAGCCTCACGTGAGTTCGAGGTGTGCAGCCTCGTGCATCTACATCCGTGCACACACCGCCGTGCGCGCTCCGCCGACCGTGGGCTTCCCGCCCGTCACCGCGCAGTGGGCCCCTTACCCACTGCAGCCCCCCTTACTCACTGCAGCCCCCACCTCTCTCCACCCTCCCACCCCCACCCCTCCTTCCCGTGTTTCCTGCATCTGTGACTTTTTGTGCGGTTCGTTTGTTTGTTAGATCCCACCTACAAGTGAAACCGGGTGGTATGTCTTTGTCTTTCTCTGTTGGACTTTCTCATTTAGCGTAATGCCCTCAGGGTCCACCCGCATTGGCACGCACCCCCCAATGCTTCCCCATGCTTGCCCAGGGTCTCCGCAGGGCTCTGAGGGTGGCACAGGCTGAACCTGGTGGCTGGACCCTCACGGCGTCCTGAGAGGTGAGCAGTGTCCCCCCCCATCTTACCCGAGGAGCCGAGGCCCAGACCACGTGCCAGAAGGTGGAGCGGCTGGAGTCCCGGGTGTGTCCTGCTGTGGGGTGACTTCAGAACCTCTGGGATGGTGTCATGCTGTGTGAGGGGCCTACTGCCCGTCAGGCCCCCCCACCCCCGCCCTGGTTCAGCCCTCCTCCCCTCCTTGGCCTGCTGAGTCCTTGTCCCCCACTTTCCTCCTCCTGCCCTCCCACCCTCGCTGCCCGGCTGTCTTGCCCCCGGGCGTGAGTGTCGGCTCCTCGGCCTCCTCGCCCCCGCGAGATCTTAGGGGGTTGAAGGTGAGAGCGTCTGGTTCGATCCCGTCCCTGCACACTACCTGGTCGTGGGGCCTGACGTCCTGGGGGGGTGCCTGTGGACCCCAAGCCTCGGGGGCAGAGCCGCCTTCTTCCTGGGTGTTTGACCTTCGAGAACTCAGCTTCGTTTTCTAACACAGAGGACGTGCTCATGGGCTGGCTTTACAGCAGGCTTGAGGGCTATTTTCTTTAGAAACTACTGTTACGTCTCACTCTCTCACTTATTTTAAGAAGTGTAATGGAAACAGTCTACCAGTAGTTCATTTCTGGAAGAGCACATAGAGCAGACTGCGGACCCTGACCCCGGGGTGGCCTCCAGGGGGGCCGTGGGGGCCGCGCGCAGCCCGTCTGACCATGCTGACCGGGGCCCACGTCCAGGTGTGCGCCGGGTCCCCCTCTCCTTTCTGAAGCTGGACACCTGCTTTCCTGACGTGTCACACCTGTGCTTGCTAGACGGGTGACTCGCTAGTGTTTTCTTCTTCGTGCTCGCAGAAAGGCACCGGCACCCTGTTTTCCAGACGAAGTTGAACAGAACGATCCCCACAGAGGAGATGGACACGAGGGGAGCCACGTGGCTTGACTCGTGAGTCGGGCGTCCAGCGCCTCCCTCGCTCGCCCTGGCCGTCACGCAGCCCGCCTCCCCCCGAGCCTGGGCCGCCCGCCAGCCCCGACCCCGGCTCTCAGAGGCAGGCCCCCCACCTCGCAGCCCCGTGCTGTCCTGACTGACGGCCGCGCAGAGCTGCAAAGCCTCGCCCCTCGGAGATGACCTGCTTTCCAGCGGGGCCCCGGGGCCCTGCTCCCCACCCTGGAGAACCTTTGGAAGAATTCGCACGCCGCCTGCTCTGCCAGGTAGGGACGCATTCTGCAAAGCCCCCGAACCCAAAATAAAGGCGAAGAGCCCCGGGGCACGATGCGCCATCCCCGCGCCGCCTGCGGCCTGGAGAAAGCAGGAGTGCACGGCACGGACACGGAAATAATTGGGTTGTTCCCTGTCGGTTTTTTCCTTTGTTTCTGGGAGTACTGACGCCGGACGGACTGATTATTGTTGTTGCTGCCATCAGCGGCCGCGTCTGCCAGGCCGGCCTTGGCTGGTCGGCCGGGCTGGCCGTGAGGGTGACTCAGGTTCCCGAGAGGAGCCCGGCCGCCGCGCGGTAATGGCCCCTGTCCTTTGAGCAGGATGACGGCCACATGAGTCATGCTGCTCCAGGTGGGTGGTTATTAGCAGCAGTGTTCCCCCAGTGGCGGACGACAGAGGCGAGCAGATCCTCGTCTGGGAGTGTGCGCGGGAGTTCGGGGACACGTCACCCACTGTGGCCACGGCTCGTCGGGGGAGCCAGGCCTGGGCTCGGGTCCGGGCTGGCCGTGAGCTCCTGGAGGGACTCGGCCTTGGGAGTCGGAGCGTTATCTCTGGTTAAGCGCAGTGACCCTGCTTGTTCCACATGCTCTCGTGAGGACTCGGGCATGTGTGCGGGAAACCGCTCGGGGTCCCACACCTGGTGGCCCTGCAGAAATGGGGTGACTGTCAACATTTCGCTTGCATGCCTTCACATGAACCCACAAACCAAGAGCTGGCCCCCTGTCCGCCCTGAGGCTGCCGGTAACTGGCTTCACGGGTCGTGTTGGGTGTGCGCACCCTGCCGTCAGCACGCCACACTGCTGCCCAGATCTGCATTCGTTCCGCGCTGCAAGATGTTATCAGGTCCCCTAACTGAATAGAAAGAGACCTTCCCTGAAAACTGGTTTTGTTTCTGTTTTTACCCATGGGAATCGCTGCTTTGGGGGTGGGGCGTCTCCTTGGGGAACAGGGACCTACCCCCCGAGCCTGGCTCACTCTCCAGTTTATGGCGAGAACTAAATGCCCCTGCAGAGCCGAGTGGCCCGGGGATGTCAGCCAGGGTGACTGTCGGCTCTGTGTGACAGTGGACTTCACTAGCGGTGGCTGCAGCTGCTGTTTACTTAACAAGCCTGGAGACAGTTGGCTCCTGACATTCTGTTTCTTCGTGCTGCTGAAAAAGAGTCAACTCTGTGTTTTTCAAATGAAGTCCTTTGCCATCTTTGCCTATGGGCTCACTGTCGTCTCATGGTCACAACATGATGACCACAGCTCCAGACATCACATCTGCATTCAAGGAAGAAGGAAAGCAGGAGTGCAGCCCCAGCCATTCACCTGCCTTGTCTGCCCCTTTATAACAACAACAACAAAGAGTCGTTCCAGAAGCTTTTTGGAATATTTCCCCTTTTATTTCCTTAGGCAAAGCAGGGTCACATGGCTATTTTAGCTGGAGGGGATGCTGGGGAAGTGGATGAATATCTGTTTTTTTCTTGGGCCTTTCTGCTCAGAGGCAGGTACAGGAGGAGGAGGGGGGCCTGAGCAGCCCTTGGGGGGCACACGCGGTACCACCTGCCAGGCGTGGGTTGGTGGGAACCGGTGTGGATTTGCTCCACGACTCTTCCCGTGACCCTCTGTTCCCTCCACGTGCGGCGTGGGAGTGTTTCACCCTCCAGGCTCGTGTTTTGGACTCAGAAGGGAAGTGCCAGCTCCCGGGACAGTGGGCGACTTGGGCATGGTGAGTGGGCACTGGCTCGCATCCCGGGGGCATCCGAGCCGGACAGTCTGCAGGCTCCTCCGGTCCCGGCTGCCCCGCCGACTGTCCAGGTGCCTCCGGGCACAGTGTGCCCCTGACCCGCGCCCCCGGCGTCCTCCCTGCGGAACGTAGGGGCTGCCTCTGCCTCGCAGGTGGCCTTGCCGGTGGTCCTGAGGGCGAAGGGTGATGCAGGATGGGATGTCTCAGCACAGGGCTCCTCTCCCAGCGGGCACTGCGGCTTCAGGAAAAGCGGAGAAATAGCAACGGATGTGCACGGGGCGCTTCCTAGGAGCCCAGCTCCCCCGCCCCACACGCTTTTGTGTCTGTTGAATCCATCCATGCCTGAGGTTTCAACCTACGAATTTGGGGGACACACAGTCAGTCCACAGCGGGGGTCACAGTTCAGCCCATAACCCCTCTGGAAGGGCTCGGGATCTGGATCTTTAGTGCCTGTCTCTGGGCGACGTTGCGGCCGTCCGGTTGGGCGTCACACTGGAGGAACTCTGGCCTGGACAGAGTGACGTGAAGACCTTGGTGGCCCACGGTGCTGCCCACGGTGCTGCCCACGGCGCCCTCCACGGTCTGTGGACGGGATTCTGCAGCCTCAGTCCCGCAGCGGTGGGTGCGGCTGGAGCCCCTCACGACCCCACCCTCCCACCTCTGCAAGCCCGCCCCCCCCCCCGCCCCCCGCCTGCTCCGCCTGCACACACGCACACCCCGGCCCCGACCCACCCGGCCCCCCCTCACCTTCCAGCTCCCGCACGGACACTCGCTTGCGACCCCCTTTCCTTTCCAGAGACGTTTCGCGTGTTCTTCCATTACTGTGTGTTTAAGTTCTGTGAGAGCTTTGTGGTTTGTTCCTCTTCTTTTTCTGGTCACAGCGCCGTCGTGTCCCAGTTTTGTCCTCCCCGAGCTCCCCAGGAGGGTTTTCCTGGCCTTCTTTTCCTTTCATCCGGCCACATCAGAGACCAGGGAGGGAGGGCCCGGTCCGGGGGAGGCAGCGCGGCTCCGTCCGCGCCATCCGGCGTCCCCTTCATCTGGGGACGTGCAGATCAAGGGCGAGCGTGAGGCCAGGATCGCGGCTTCCACGCTTCCAAGGCGAAGTCCTTTTCATCTTCTCCCCGACAGGGAAACGTGTCCTGGGGAGCCTCGGGGGGCGGGGCGTGGGAAGCGCTTTGGTGTGCCGTCCAGCCAAGGGGAGGGCTGGGAAGACTTTCAGAGGATCCTGTTTTCCTAGCCGGGCGCCCAAGTCTTACCTGAGAGCCGGCGGATCAGCTCAGGAAACTCAGATAAGCCCGCCGTGACCTTGAGGACAGGGGCTGCCCTTGTGAGTGGGGAGAATGCCTCCTCCCTAGGCCGGACGCTCGGGTGAAATAGAGTCACAAACCAGAAAGGCAAACAGCTGATTCTCCCGGGGGCAGTGTCTGTGAAAATGCTTTCTCCAGACCCTTTGCCTGCGTTAGAAACGCGCTTGGCTTTGGCAACACGTAAGTCCACTGTTGAAAGATGCAGAGAGGTCGTAGGACGGTGACCTGACTCTCTGGCTTTCTGGGTCACCGCTGGCAGTCAATCCGTTCTGGCGACTTGAATGTGAGCGAAGCCAGAGCGTCTCCGCCACGGGCCCGGTGGTGTGCACGGGGTTTCAAAAGCAAAGCTGGAGATTCTCGCGGCTTTGTAGCCTTGGTGGGATTTTGCCGCTCAAACCATAATATAAGGAAGACCCACTGGGGTTCACACAGACCCCGTCCACATGTGGGGGGCGCTGTGGCTGACTCATTGGCTCATTCTTTCCACACCCGTGTCCGGAGCGCCCACTCCGTGCCGGCACGCTGCTTGACCCTCACATGGTCTTCCCAGCGGATCATTTATCCCCATCCCACCCCCCATTCTCCAGTGATAGGAATGGAGGCTCAGCGATGTCGCACTTGAGGCCAAACAGCTTGTCACGCTGCGGAGCCAGCAGATGGGTGGGCGTATCTGACTCCGGAGCCCGCCCACAGAACCGCCATTCTTGGCCTCCCCGACGGCGCTGGCATGACTCAGCCCACACAACCGCAGTTCGCATGAATTATGGATTAAGTTGGATACGTAGGGACTGTGTATCCACAGCAGTGACACCCTCTAAATCGTTTCCTGTCTCTCCCTGTTCCTTCATTCACCCACCCATCCACTCATGCACCTACCCATGGACCCACCTGGCCACCCACCCATGCATTTATTCACAGGGAGGGTGACGCCAGGCAGGAAGAAGCGGAGCCAGAATTTAGACGTGGTTGGTCCGTTGGCCTTGCCTATATGCCTGTCTTCCTCAGCGCCTCATCTGCAGGCTGGGGATTATTACAGCAATGAAAGTCGCGCACTTGTTAGATGGTCGTGGAGATTACACGAGGCAATACGTTTAAAGCTCTCAGAACGTGTAAAGCTCTGGCACTTTGTGATTATTATCATCTGCACTGTATTATGCTTAATTTCACATAGTTGGCCGGAACTGGCTGAGAGGCTGGCAGCCCAGCCGTGCGGACGGAATCTGTGCACCGGGGGGCTCTGGCTCGTGGGGGACCCAGGCGACAGCTGTGCCGACCGCGGTCCCAAATGTGGTTTCCGTTTCTCTGACTGTGGGTGAGAGCCGAGGACTTTGCTGAGCGTACAAAGCAGAGCCAGAACAGCGTCTCAGGGACACGCTTAACCTCCGAAGCACCTCGAAAGGACCCGTGTGTTAACCGCGCTCCGTTTGCCGGATCCGGAGCAATCTCGCTTCTACATTAAAACGGATCCCGCGGGACTTCCTCGTTCTGGAGGTCACACAATTTCTCCTCGTTCCCACACGTAGGCCCTGATGGACCGTACAAGTCATTCGGTGAAGCCGGGCCGCAGTCCACACCAGCACTCACCTGGTTCCTTAAGACGCAATTGAGCTCTTTCTTCGCTCAACCTGTTTATCAGAGCGTCTGCCCCAGGCCGCGCCCTGGCTGCCGGCCGGTGACGCACAGGCGAGCGGGCGGCCAGGGTCCTTGTCCTCGTGGAGCCCGCAACCTGTGGGGAGCACATGCTGCACATGGGACGTGTAGCGGGGTACCTGGCGCCCAGTAGGTCCCCAGGACGAGCTGTTCCCATCCCTACGGGTTGCAAGTTCAGTGGTGCTCTGTGTCCGTGCGGCCTCGCCAGCAGGGAGAGAGCCACTGCTGGTGAACTTAATCTAAATCCATGGCCACGAGGATTTTTTTATTTTATTAAGTGTTGAGTAAAAGAGGAAGAAAGGGTGCCCAGATCCACCCTCGGACATGCCGCGGTTCTGCACTATTTGCCTGGAGATAGCAGGACAATGTTACAATGTGTTTCACTTGGGTTTCTTTGCCTGGTGAAGGCAGTGGCTCAGAGGGATGAGCTCTCTGGTCCCTTCCGAGGTGCCGGGACCCGACAGCCCGTGGTAACGACTGTCAGCAGCACGGAGACTAGACGTCCCTCAAAAGCCGTCCTGTAAGGGCAGCCGCGAGGGCCGTGATTTCTCCAGCTGACGAACGACGCGAAGACGGGCACCACGACGTGGCCGTGGTCCAGGCACCCACTTTCCCTCTCACCGTGCTGGTGTCTCGGCCCTGAGGGCTGGCCTTTGAAGAGAAAACTTTGGCCGAAGCAATGGCTTCAACACATGGGCAGCCTGGTATACAGACCCTTTCAAAATGGATCTTTTCCTTTGTGAAAGCAGTGGGCTTTTTTGTTCCTCCCTTGGATTGGCTCAGGACCCTGTTTCAGCTCAGTAAGTCGGCTCCCGGGGGAGGGCTCCACAGCAAGGCCCTTCTGCCCTTGCAGGTGTGGGCAGGGGCTGGAGAGACACGAGGGGCCGCTGTCACTTGCAGAGTGGGCTCTGCGACAGCTGAGGTTCGGGTGGCTCCCCGGCACGCTGTCCCTTCCCCTTCTTGGTCTTCGTGTAAGCCGGGTGTCCCCATGACATGCACTGCCATTCTCCGCTGCTGTGGGTTTGGTTGTTTTCACCGTTTGGGTTATTGTCGCCAGTCCTGTCCCCAACGAGAGGGCTTCGGCTCCATGGGACAGTTGTGTCCACTCCTCTGTTCTCAGTGCCTTGAGCCGGGCTTGTCCCAGAGTCCGAGTTGTAAACACTTACTGACTTAGTTTAATGGACGACAGTTTTGAAAATAAAGGTGTCTTGGTTTGACTAATTAGCTGTTTTATCTGTGAGTTCTGCCTTCCAGGTTCGATGTGAGATTTGAGAAGGTCACACAATGTCTCTTTTCATTTGCTTTTTATTTTCTAAGTTGGATCCTTGTAGGAAAAGGTGCAGACATGTAAGTGCACCCCCTGCAGTGCTGAATTTGTGAATGAGTTCATGTTTCCTAGCTCTGTCTTTGCAGAACATTGTTTGGAACCAGTTTGGGTAAAAAAAAAATAATGAAAGGATTATTTGAGTCATGGAGACTAAATCTCAAGTTCTGTCCCAGTCACCAGTTCTGGGACAGCAGTTCCCCGGTCCGTTCCTTGGGGTGGGCCAGCCCTGCCTCACCCTGATGCAGTGGGAGAGGAGACGACCACTGCCCGGCTTTCTGGTCGACCACAGACTGCATCTCCGTCTCCCACAGCTGCACAAACGCATGCTGCTGTGTGCAGGTCGGACCTCATGGGGTGTGCTGTTACACTTCAGGCAAAGCCTTAGGAAGGTCCCGACTCCTCGGGAGAAGCTGCCCCCTGGCAGGACCCCACTGACCGAATTAAAGGTAACCCATGCTCAGGTTAAACCACGAGGTGACAGGGGCGTGCTGTTCTCCCCAGAGCCACTCTCGGGGCCTCTGTGACTTATCAGTGGCATTGCCTTCAGGTCGCTCCATTTCCAAACTCCACAGCTGCTCTTTTCTGATTGAATTACAGACCCGGCAGGGCAGATCAGCCCTTCCCCCGGGAGCGGGAGCCCCCCTGCACAGCCAGGCCCATTGATGCCTCTGGTTTGCTGCGGATTCATTCCTCAGGGGAATCGCTGAATTGAAGATCTATTACTTTTTACGTTTTGCAATCTGTGGAATGCCTGGCATAATGTTCTGGCTACCCTCCAGAATCGTTTCACTTTGATGTTCTCTCTCTCTCTCTCTCTGTTTTGCTTTGCGTTGTCGCAGGTGAAGGTAATACAGTGGATAAATACATTGATTCTACATCTGAAAGGTAGAACCTGAGGCTCAGCTGCGCACTGTCTCTGGGGATTTGAAAACCTGGCGAAAGGGGATGATCAATAGCGTCTACGTGACTGATGTGTGTGCCTGCGCGGAGCAGGTGCTCAGTAAATATGTGCTGAGAAAATGAAACAGTAAACACAGAAACCCATGCACACGCACGGTGACCCACAGAGAGACGCTCAACTCTCAGGAGGTGTTATAATCCCGTCTTTTTATCCACAGTAAACCGCATTATTTTTAAACTGAGGACCCTAGACTAAGACTGAGGCAGGCTCGTTTCTAGTCTTGTTTGCACAGTATACCTCGGACAAGTCTGTCATATTCTGAGACCTCTACTTTCTCATCTGTAAAGTGGGGGGAGGGGTAAGTAAACAGTCTGTTACATCCTCTGCAGACTGCACAAAGATCCACTTATCCAACCTGGTACACAATGCATTCGACTAAGTGGCTCTCATCTACCTCTCCGTGTATCAACAGATGCACTTTCTCAACACTCTCCTCCCCCCTGGCTTTCTTTTCCCTCCCGAACTTCCTCCATCACACCTCTTTGCTCGATAATCAGGGAGTCAGTGTCTGCTCTGTGAAGGCATTGCTTGGGGTAGAGAACAAAGCAACAAACAAACAAAAATATCCTTGTCCTCATGGAGTATATTTGCTAGTGGGGCAAAGAATAAAGAAAAAAAACAATAAGCAAATAGCGTGTCAGGACGTGTTAAATGCAATGTGCCGGGTTCTTTACGTAATGGTAATGACGTCGGCTAATTGTTGGAGGTCCCCAGGGTCGTCTCAATCCAGCCAAGTGTCCCCACAGAAAATGTCAGTGTCCCACTCCTTCCGATGCCCGAAGGTGCATGGAGGAGACTCGGTGAATGGGCAACTTCCAGTCTCCTTGTGACGCTGCGAACTGCAGAAGTGAGGTTTGCTTGACCTTTAGCCTCATGTGCCCTGTAGCTAGGAGACGAGAGCCTCTTTTGAAGCCGCCGCAGTAGCAGTCTCGTTCTCTGATCAGAGTGGAGTCGATGATGACATTTTGAAGCCTAGGTTTTTTTCGTTTTCTTCCTGTCGGGTGTCCAGTGCAGTGAGAAGTATCCACCCCACTCAGGGTCCTGTGGTCACCACTAACATTGTAGCCAAGGTCAGCGACCACTTGGTCCTCCAGGCGTTGGCCAGAACAGCACTTCCTCCCAAGAGTCCCTCGGCGATGAAGGAATGACTCGCCGGACTGCGTCTCGCCACAGAGCGTCAGCATCTCCTTTCTCACCGACAGGTGGCATTCCGCTCAGAGACATCAGCAAACCAGTCTTCGGATCCTGGCTTGGACGGTGTGCCCCCCTAAAGCACTCCTGGCACCAGGCAAAGTGGTCCTCCGCCCAGCCGGAAAACTGGAACCGCCAGTAGCCATGTCAGACGCAGGGCGTCTCAGCCAGGGGATTGCTCATGCCAGCACGGGAAGGGGGCAGAGCAGGGAGTGGGCAGGGGGAGGACTCAGTGATGAGCAATGAATAATCATGATGATTCACCACTATGTGACTATTGATTAATTAATTGAGTAGTTGTTATTATTGATCAATCATACTGCAAGAAGAGGTGTTGATTGCAAGGGTGCAGCCTCCGTGCCCAGACCCCGGGGGCAGGGCCCGCTGCACAGCTGTGCCTGGTGGTCTGGGGAGGGCTCCCTGCAGCCGGCAGGGACACGGTTCGTCTCTGTGCAGGAGGCTTTGAGAGGGCGATGCTGGAAGGGCCAAAGGACACCGACGTCTGAGCTGGAGCTGGGCTCGGTGGCTAGGGCTGCTGAGGCAGGGCCTAGAAAGATCAGAGAAGCCCATCCCGTACCTTCCCGTTCTCCCTCTAGAACCTTCCATCAGCAGCCGCTACCGGAAGTCAGCCTGGTCATGAGCTGGGTGCAGTGCCCTGCAGGTTCCCAGCCCCAGAACCCCAGAACAGGAGGAGGTGGGCATGGAGCTGCGTGGGGAGAGGCAACCAGGCCCCCGCAGAGCCGGGGGGAGGCACCCAGCCCAGCTGCCGCCCCGGGGTCTCCACTGCGTCCTGGGAGCCGGGAAGCCCCCCACACCTAGTCAGGACCACGTGAGAGTTCAGAGTGACGCTTTGTCCCCACCGCAGGTCCTCCTGGGCAGGACTCCCCGCCCCGTCCCACTCACGGGCGCTGCCCTTCTGACGGCGTCTCCGTCACTGTCCACCCTCGGCGGCTGATCGTAGGGAGTCCTGCTAATTGTCGCCTCCAGAGTGACTTCGCCGTCCATTTCTCCTCCTCTGTTCCCCTGAGTACAACACAGTGTCAGGTTTGCGCTGTTTTTGTTTGTTTTTTTTTTACTATAGGATTTACCTAATCTCCTTCCTTTTCTGCGTGTTCCTCCGCTCATGCCTTCACTTTGCTGTCAGATGGTCTTCCTTCCAGATTAAAGAGACACGTATCCCCTTCCTCCAGCCGAAGCGCTAAATGCAGGCCTCGTGCCCACTGGCTCCCGAGAGGCCACGGAGGGTCCTGCTGAGTTCGTCCTCACAGGTCACGTGCTGTCGCGCTTCTCGTTACTGTTCTCCTGCTCGCCTCTACCTGCCACTCTCCGCCTGTCCCTGGGCCACCTGCGCGTCATCTCCTCATGACCGAGGCCTCCTTCGGTCCTCGCCTCCTCTCCAAAGCCCGCATTTCAGGTCGACGTGTGCGTGCGTGTTTCCTCAGAAGGCTGTTTGTGTCTCCCTTCTACTTACCGTTACCCCTCCCGCAGGGGTGGGGGTGGAAGGGGAAGGGCACAGGATTTGGGGCCAGACGGTCGAGGCTGGCTGGAAGGTCCGCCACCTGAACGCCAGATGAGTTTGCCCAGGTGGCTTCAGCTGCTGCGCCTGGAAAGGGGGACTCGACTGCCGGCCACGCAGCGTCGTTAGACACGTTAACGGCACCGCATCGTTGATTCCCTACTACGAGGCTCAGCACACAGTGGGCTTTTAAACTGCTCTCAGCTCTCCACTCGGACTGGCGTGCAGCTGCCACTCCCACTAGACCCGAAGCTTCCGGAAGCCAGGAGCAAGTTCATCGTCACCGTCGCTTCCTCGTAGGTCCCAGACCGAGGTCTGGCTCACAGCCGATAGTTTGCACAGTCACAGTCTCAGCGGTGGCCCTGCCTTCCCGGGAACGGACGTGTTTTGTGGCCCAGGCCGCCGTGGGCGGCAGCACAGCCAGAGCCAGGGAGGCGGGCCTGGCGGCGGAGGCAGGGTTAAGTTGCAGAGCGGCTGGGGGCGCCCGGGAGCGGCCTGGGCACGCAGCGAGCCCGGACCAAGGCGAGTCCTCTCCCTTTTGCTTCGGATACAGCACCCCACTCACAGGACCCGGAGGGGCTCTCGGCGCCCTCCGGTCAGAGGGAAGCCCCGACTGCTCCCTTCCCCGATGTCACGTCCCCCTCTGATGTCGTCAGATGGCTTCGTCTGTGAAGCGTTTCCTTTGGCACTGGCGGTGAGCCTGGTGCACGGCGGGCGCACGGTGCGGTGGAGTTAGAGTGAGAACACCTACGCTCCGCCCCGGTGGCGCCGTGTGTGATTAGCCACCTAAGCCTCGCCCCCCATTTACTGCTCAGTGTGCTGACCACACAGGGCCGTCACGAAATGACAGCGGACCACGCCTGTGAGGGCACATGGCAGCCTGGAAGAGTCCCCTCAGCAAAGCCAGGATTTCCATGGGTACGCGCTCGGGAGGCCTTGCCTGGTCGAGCTCCCCGTGGACAAACGGAGGCCTTCCCAGGGGCAGGGAATCGTCGGGTTTCCGTGAGAGTTAGTGGGGACCTGGGTTTTGTGAAGACCGACGGTCTGGTGGGAGACGTCCCGAGTCCGCGAATGGGGTCACCCACGTCTCTTCTCAGGCACCCGTCATCGAACGGGAGTCACATCCGTCACGGCTCACCTGTGTTAACCACGGGGGTTCACCAAGCCCCGCCCCGCTCACAGCGTCTCCATGGCAGTTACGGGGTGGGGAACATGGTCCCGTGAAAGGGGATGAAATACTAACGGGTGCGGTGCAGCTTTAGGAGGGCTGGTGTCAGTCGTTGCTACACTTCGTCGAGCAGCTGGATTGGCGTTGGCTTGGGGCCACGGTGTGCCAGGCGCCTGGGTAGGGAGGGGCTCAAGGAAAAGCAGCGATGACCCCCATGCCTCGAGGGCCTGGCTTTTGGCTGGGGTGTGGGAGACCGTCTGAACCAGACACCAGTGGGTGTTATGAGAGCAGCCACGGTTCCACACCGAGTGTGCACGGAGCCAGGGTGGGGGTGGGGAGGGAGAGGACAAGACAGGTTTGAATTACATTTGTGTTTGTGTGCAATACACGTGGAGAGCCAATGTTTTGACAGCTAGATCGGCTTTTGGGGGGAGGAGAGGAGGGCAGATGCATGAAATAAAGTTTAAAAAGACCCAGGTAAGATAATTTCAGTAGTCAATTATGTAATGTAAGTTCACTATCTCACACAAGGCAGGGTAATCTATGGTGAACGTAATACAGAAGGTTCTAGAAAGCTGGTAATGTGGTTAGGTCGGTTCCGGAATGATGCCTGGAACCGAGTATGTAATTATCTGTTCAGTTAGTTAATTAATCAATTAGTAGTTATATTGCGTTCCCAATCTTCTATAGTTGGTCTAATCAAATATTTTATCCCCAGGAAAATGTGAACTTTCCTAAAACTGCTCTCTTTGTGAGATAAAACTTTTCAACCTTCTGTGATTCTTCACTTTCCCCTTGAAGTCTGAGGAATACACACCCTTCATAAGTAGTTTTCAGTCATTACGAGCATATTTTCCGTCATGTCTTCGAGCGTAATTATAACTTGTGCTCATCCCAGTATCTGGATCATCTGGGGATCAGTCTCCATTAACCTGTCTTTTAAGAATGGGTCGCACTGTCATGTTTCTTCTCATGTGGAGTGATTTTGGACTCTTAGAGATGGCCAGTATTGTGTCGTGGAGACTCTAGGGCCTGTAACCTCCTTCTGGTGGGTTTTCTTTGTTGCTGATGTTCTTGTGATTTGTTGGTTTGTCGTGGTGGACGGTCAACTTAGTCGAACTCAAACTGCAACCTCTGCTTCTTAGGCGGCATTTCAATGTCAGTTTGGTGAGTCCATCCTGAGTCGAGCCCCCGGGGGGCTGCCCCACCCACCCACACCCACGCCCACGCCTGGTGTAGGGGTCAGCCGGAGGTTTGGACGGGATGTGAATGTGGAGTGTGTGCTGTCCTCTCTGCTTCTTCCCTTTCTTCGTTGCTCCCTCGCTTTGCAGGGGCTGCAGTTGCCCCGAGTTCTGTCCTCTGGTCTCTTGGGCCAAAAATACTGTAGTCTTTCGTAGGAGAGGTGTCCCCGCCCTCGCCTCCCTGCCCCGCCCCCCGCTAAAGCCATATAAACAGAAAACACAAGTGCAATTTGAACTAGATTTAGGAGGAATCGGAAGGTCGCTGGTACTTGAAAGCACTCGAATTCTCCTTCCTTTTGCTGTCTTTTACTGTATTTTTCACATTTCTGCCGAGGAAGCGGAGTTCCAAGAACTCTCGGGGCATCCATGGGATCCTGGCCCCCACCCAGGCGCTGCGGAGCCGTCTCCTAGAGGAGACAGGTGGACTTCTGGGGGTGCCTTACTTGAGATCCCCTTGAGTAATATCATAAAAAAGATGTTATAATAAAACTGGGCATTTAAATTGCCTCTTATTTTTAGGATGTCAAAGTGTCTTGCAAAGATGAATCGCTAGAAGCCTTTTGGGTCAGTTAATATGAGCAGATTTCTCCCCAAAAGAAGGTGACTATTTTTGTCCTTTTGGGTGTTTTTTTGTAGTTGAGATGCAAATAAGGCCTTTAACCAGTTAGTTGAATTTAGCCTGAGCACACTGACCCCCTCACCAAGTTCATTGCTCCTCCTAGGAATAATGGTGATGTCAGTGATTCATGAACCCTAGTGCTTGTGTGTGGGGATCAGTGCTACTGTGCAGCGAATGTGAGGCAGGCATTGTGCCTGCCACGTGGTCCTCGGTGACAAAGTGACTCCGCCCAGTGTCCCTGCACTTCACGCCCCGTGGGTGGCTCTGGTCTTCACTCGACAGTTCAGGAAACGGAGGCTGAGGCAGTTAGGCAGCTGGCTGTGGGTCTTCCCACTAGGAACGAGCCGGGCTGGGGTCTCTCCTCCCTGATGCCTGTGCTCTCCTTCTCGGCCAAGGTCTTCACCTAACGTGCACTACATTCCCCTCCTCTCCTTAAAGTCCTGAGGCATGGAGCACAGTCCCACCAGAAGCAGGAGCTCCTCTCAGACCCGCCGACTTGGAATGGGAGTTATCGGCGGACAGAGGAGTTGAGGGTAGACTGTTGGGGCGAGTCACAGTGTTGGCGGGGGTGGGGGGTGGCCTTGACAAACCAACCAAGGCACTTGGACGTCATTCTGCCTCATATATTGTCCTGCCAGCACTGGTCTTCAGCACCTGGTGGTCCAAGGGGCCGGCGGCAGGAGCCCCCCATTCTCCGGCGCATGTGCACCAGGGGCAGACGCTGCAGCGAACACATTATCACATGTTGTTCTCCCAAGAGCCTACGAGGCCGGTCTCATCTTCATTTCACAGAACTAGAAGCTAGGACTCGGAAACGTTCGAAGATGTTCCCAAGGTTGCACAGCCCTTAGGGAATGTCGCCAGCTTGTTCAGCTCCAGGACAGGTTCCTGCCGTGCTCACGCTGCTTAAAAAGCCACACTGGGACCAGATCTCAGGGTCAGACAGGCCTGAATTGAACCCGCCCACCGATGTCGACATGCTAGGTAAGGGTTTTCGGTTCCAGGGTGGACGCGTGGTTGCTAAGTTTGCATTTGGAGACTGTTGTGGTTTGCCAGGAGTGCTGTATCAGCAGAACACAGAGTGTCCTTCCACCCGCCGACCGGCCTCTGTGCCCTCCTATCACGTCGGCAAAGAGACGGCCTCTCCCCGAGAGAGGCCCAGGGTGGTGTCTTCGAGGTGCTGAGCTCCGTCTTGTTCCTACGATTGTCGTGAAGCTGAGGTTCCCTCTGTGCCTCGGGCTGGGTTGCACGAGGAGCGGGTGGATGTGCTGGGAATGCAGACGCAGCCGCCCTGCGCATTTCCCAGAAGGCCGCTCCCCAGGCACAGGGCTCACCGGCAAAGCCAGCAGGCACTTGGACCCCCGCTGCCCACCTCCAATGATCACGTCCCGACAAATGCTTCTGTGGGGGAAGCCACATCTCCAGCCGCATTGCTGCCACCCCCTCCTATCCCAGTGGCAAAGCTCACCTTATACATGCAGTGCACGCTTATTTTCCAGAGAAATGGAAAAAGCGACCATATAAGGGTGATCTTTTCACCCATTCAGATACACCGTCATTACGAAGTTACGTCCGATGAACTTCTCTTCTTGTGAATTCAGGGCCTCTCGTCATTTTGTCACCGAGGACACCGCTACCCCTGCGTTTGCCCCCCCAGGCCCCGTGGTCGCAGCTAAGACAAGCTTTAAGTGAAATGCTGCCCGAGTGTCACGTTGGGTGAAGGTGGAAGACCCCAGCTGTGTCTCTTTGACGGCTGTCCTTACAGAGCAGGACTCTGCCGGCCCCCCTCCAAGTGCAGCGGGGCACACAGGTTGTCACGGACCGTCTCGCCCAGGAGTCGGGAGGTGCACGGCCGTGTGTCCCTGGGACTCCGAAGCGTCTGCCGTGTCCAGACCCCCCAGTCCAGACCCCCAGCCCTCAGCGCGGTGGCCGGGGCAGCCGACGTGGACCCCAGCGGGGAACCAGATGGGCGCCCCCTACGTAGCCCCCTCCATAGTCTAAACAGACGGCTCCCGCGATCAAAACTGTGATTCGGAGAGATCACTTTGAGCGCGGACCAGAAGGCCATCTGTGATCTTCAGCTCTGTGTTTGGATTCGTTTGCGTGGATTTTATTTAGAAATGTTTTTTTGCAGACCCAATTCTCATAAAGAATGCAAGGCCCGGTGAAGCAGTGAACTGGAAAATACACGACGCCTTCCCAAACTCTGTACATAAACTGTCTGTATTGTTACTGCGTTTGATGAGTAATGTTTGAATTAGCGCATCGTAATCAGTGATGTAATCGTGTCACCACCGTGTTTGGACACAGCGGTGAGACTGTGTGGCACAGCGGCACACCTGTGCAATGAGGGGAGCGCTCTGACCTTCCCCCCTGGCTGTCGACCCTCAGACCCAGGCATGGCTGGTAACCCCTCTGCATGGGCAGCTAACGGGTTCGGTGTCCTAAGGGGCGTCAAACAACCAACGTAGGCACGTTTCGGAGAGTTCTGAAGGTCATTTCCGAAAGGAACTGTGGTGCGGAGTCGCTCTGGTACTTGTCTCCTGCCGTGAGCAGGTGGGAGGGGGCGGGAGCGTTGGAAGCAGGGGCATGGTGCCCGACGCGCCCCGACTGCGTCCCAAGTTCTGCTCCTCGCTGGCCCTGAGACCTGGGCCGGTAAACGGCTCCCATAGCTCCCGGCTCCTGCCCTGTGGAATGGGAATGATCACACCTGCCTCGACTTGGAAAAGCCCGGGGCGGAGCCGCAGGCAGGACAGGGGCTCAGCGGATGCTCATGCTAACCCCCTTTTCTTACAAAAAAAAAACCCTTTCCTGGTTATTCTGACCCCCGAGAAATGACAGAGGGTCAGAGTTGACGAAATCCAAGCACTTCAGAAGCAACGTTGGTTTCATATTTAGGCAGCAATTTATTTCTTTTCTTGGCGAAGACAAATTATACACTTGCTTCTAAAATATGAGGAGGGCGATGATGATTCACGCGCACATGACTCAGAGAGGAAGCGGGGGCTGGAGCACAGCTCCGCTAATAACCCTCCGTCCTCGCGACCGACGCTGGTCTGAGCCGTGGCTGCATCCCGGAGTTAGAGCGGCGGTCCCGGGCCCTCGGCGGGGGCTTCGGTTCAACGTCAGGGGCCCCGGCAGAGGGATGGCCGTCCCCTGGGAGCCCCCTCCCCTAGGCGGGTGCTCCCACACCGTCTGCAGCTGTTCCTTCTCTTCCTCCACTTAGTGTCCAAGGTTGACGGATCGCTGGAAACGACTCCTTCCTGTCTCTGCAGGTTACGGCAGCCGCTCCTGACGGCTGCCCCGGCCTATCATACCTCCCTCTCTCTGGCAACCCTGTTCTCTCTGTGCTTTCCGAAGAGAGTTCTTCCCGCTTCAGTCACCTGTGTGGCCGGGAAGAAAGGCCGTAGATCTGGGCGCCGACCGCTTTGTCGCCGTGAGACTCTCAGCCCCCTACCCTTGCTGAGCGTGCACCTCATCCTGTCCGAGACAGAGACGCTGTCTGTTTACCAGCCTCCTCTGTGGGGATTAGATGTGCATCAAACAGCTCACACGGCTCCTGGAGCACACCTGGCACCGGCCAGTTTTGTTTGCTCTCCTGTGGCTCCTCCTCGCTGGGAAAGTCAGACCTGATTTCACTGTGACATTCTGGGCCCCGCCCCCGACCTGTCCTCCACCTCTGGGTGTCTGTACACAGCGCTGCCTTCCCGCCTCCTGCCTCAGTGCTCTGTCTGACCTTGAACTATTCCCGTCGGAGTTCCCAAATCCAGTGCTTGGATGGATACCATTCCATTGTCTTTCCTCCCCGAGTTCCTTTTGACTGCGTGCCTGTACGTTGCAAGAAAGTCAAGGTCTTCTGGGGCCCCGTTACACCCGAGACGCTGAGGCCAATGATGGCCCTGCCTGCACTGCTGCATCTAGTTCAGCGGCTTCCTTCGAAAGCACAGCGCGTGCTCACACTGTGTTTGATGTCTTCGAGGCGGCTGTGGATCTGGGTCGGGTGGGTCGTGGACCTTAAGGCATTCCCATCCTACTAGGAGAGGGGGGGTTCACTGTGTCCGTCTGTGCCAAGGACAGTGAAAAGAGCACCAAGACTGGCTGGGGAAAGGAGGGCTGGATAAGGGGGAGAGCCCCGCGTGGCCGAGGACATGATGGGAGACTCGAGGAAGACTACGGCAGGAAAGAGACCCTTGCGGGAGAGCCGGTAGCTATGCTTTCGGCAGGAGGGCTGGGGCCGTGGAGACACGTTTTGCACCTCCCAGCCCCACCCGCGGGCTCCCCGGTGGGATGTGGAGTCACCCAGCGGAGTCCTGCTTGAATTCCTGACCCGCTGAGTCAGGAGCGAACACAGTCGTCATTGCGTCAGTCACGCAGTCTCTGGGTGATCGTGTCACGCACCGTCATTTTTGTCGTAGACACCCAGACGCATACTGCATGTCCCCGCAGTGTTCCGAGCCTTCCCAGTGGCCTCTGCCAAGTGTCTGACTGGGCGGTGACTCACAGTAGGTGATCAGCAAAGAGGGGGTGGGGTTACAGCACAGCGGGAAGTGGCGGCTGTGGCAGCTGAGTGAGGTGTGCGTGAAACACCCGCAGAGGGCAGGGGGCCGCCAAGGGGTGGCAGGGATCGAATGCGGGAGTGACAAGTTTACACGGAACTCACCGTCTGTGCAGTCCTTCCTCTCCAGACATGCTGCCTCGGCTGGAACGCCACCCTTGTCGGTGCGGTGGGCGCGGGGTCTCAGGTGCACGGGAGCGGTAAGTTCCGGAGCCTCGCCGGACAGCGCTGTGCCCGCAGAGAGCGCTACTCTGCACTGTGAACTGGAAGGTCCATCTCGTGTTCAGTGCCCCCCCGCCCCCAGAGAAAGGGAGAAAACACAACACAAGCCCACAAAGTACTGGGAGAAAACCAAGGAACTGGGAACCATGGGAGGGCTCCTGCATAAGAAAATAAAAACAAACAAAACCCCAGCAAAGCCGAGGCCCAAGGCCCAGTGTTGTCTGGCTTGCTCTGGGTCCTGGAACTCATCTTCTCTGGTCTCAGCTAGCGTGTTTGTCTGTTTACAGTGGCTGGAGAGGATTTTCTCAAAGGCGTTGTTTAAAATCCAGTTCTGATTTTTTTTAAGGAACCCACGAGCACATCTCTTGGGCCGAGACAGCAACAGGGATCGGTGCCCTGGGCTCGCAGGGTCTCTGCTGGCCGTCCTCCTCGGAAGCAGAGGTTTTTCCTAGCCTCAGTGCAACATGCGGTTGCGGTCCGGGGTTCACAAACAGGAGGCTCCGACGGGGAGCTGCCCAGCTCCTGGCTTGGCAGGTGCTCTCAGGGAACCAGATGGAAAGGAGGTTCTGGGAGCAAGTGAGCGTTTCAGAGAAATAGTTGCAGCTGGTCAGCTTTCTGGTTTCTTTGTCGTCAACAAATTGTTGTTGTCTTCCTTTAGGTGCCGAGATGGTGCCCTTAAAGTAGAGCTCATCCCCCCGGGCTCGCTCAGCCGGAGTCTACCTCTCCCTCCAACCACGGAGGTGGCCACCAGCACAGGGGGATGGCGGCGAGGGTGCTAACCGTCAGTGCCAGGGCGATCTGTGGGGCCACTTGTAATGGGCCACGCGAGGTTTCTAGGACATGGGATCAGGCCGTGAGTGAGACGTGGTCCTGGCACTCGTGGGCGGGAGTGGACACGGATAGGAAAATGGATCACAGGGCAAGGAAGTGTGTGCGGGCACAGTGGCGCCCCGGGGAGCAGGTTAATTAACTCCGCTGACCTCTGGCGC
This sequence comes from Phyllostomus hastatus, assembly GCF_019186645.2. Taxonomy (NCBI): domain Eukaryota; kingdom Metazoa; phylum Chordata; class Mammalia; order Chiroptera; family Phyllostomidae; genus Phyllostomus; species Phyllostomus hastatus. The sequence goes on along the minus strand of NW_025334017.1, from coordinate 46,775,140 downwards.
CGGCTCTGAGGCCCTGCCACGCGGTTGTGAAGTTCCCTGTGCTTTCCGTTCGTGGCGGCGGCGGCGGCGGCGGCGGCCACCACGGGGAATTGCACGTGAGAGTGGTGCCAGGGGACCCTCCCCGCCAGGTCTGTACGTCCCGGGATGACGGGCAACGTGACTGTTTATTCACCCTCGGGTCCCCAGAGCCTCGGCCACTGCCCCCTACACGGCGCGGTGAACAGAATACGTGAGTGAAAAATCAGGGAAGGCTTCCAACGAAGTGAAGTTTGTGAGTTAGGTTTTGAAGGACAGATCCTAAGCAGCAGGAGCAAAGGTAAATCTAAAAATAAGGACAATTTAAACAGAAAGTGGGACCTCATTAGCCCCTCGTTAGGGAATTGGCAGGGACCCCCACTAAGATCGCTGGGCCTTGGGGTCTTTTGGGAAGAGGGTTGTTGTGGGGAAGAGGCTGGTGCAACATTACTGAGCTGGGTGGTTCTACACTGCAGGCGTTTATTATTCTAGTGTGTCATTGCAGTTCAGTTCTCACGGCCACTGTGGGAGTGTAGACACGATTCCTGTCTTACAGGCCGAGGCTCAGAAACTTTTCCTTGTATCTTTGAAACGTAGCTTTTGTTTCAGGATAAAACATTGGACTTTTGAAAAAATCAACATAAAAGGTACATCTTAACATAGCAGTGCCATGGAAGAAGTTTTTAAACCTTTTGTTTTCATTGAAATACACGTTTCAATGATAATTTCAACAGTTTTCCCCTCACACTCAAAAATCTGGTTTCGCCAGCATCCAGGTCACGAGCCAGGACGTCACCCACACTCCCAGAACCGGTTTTTCCCAGTCACTACCCGCCACTGTCCCCAAGGGGAGCTACCCTCCTGACTTCTGACGCCGTGGGTTAGTGTTGGCTGGTGTTTGACGTTCACATACATGGAGTCACACCCTCCGTATTCTTTTGTGCTTGGCTTCCTTCCTCAGGTGCGATTGTGTAATTCGCCCATTTCGGTGTGTGCAGTGGTATTCCGTTCCTTGACACGCGGCATGCAAAGTATGAACCTACCTCGGTTCATTTGTCCATCCCGCTGAGATTTGTACAATTTCCAGTATTGGGCTGTTACAAAAAATGGTACAGACATTCCTCTACGTGTCCTTGAACACACATGTGTGTGCATTTTTGAATATATTGCTAAGAACCACATATGCTGTAAGGTGTGTGCATGTTTAGTTTTAATAGACATTGCTTGCTGCATAGTTTCCCAGCGATCAGACCGACTTACGCTTCCTCAGTGTGCATCAAAGTTCCACTCACCCCACGACCTCACACACACACGGGACTACTGTCTGCCTTGTCCTTCGTGGCCATTCTGGTCCGTGGGAAGTAGAACCCTGCTTTTATTTTCATTTACACTAATCAGATTCTAAATAAAGTGGGGCACCTATTCATATGACAGTGAGTCCTTTGACACACAATTTTGAGGTGTGAGTTCAGGCTCCAGATTCTTTCTTGTCGTGCTGACCTTACCGGACGAAATCCTTTGGTTCTTGCTGAGCCTCATGCATTTGTGTGGCGTCAGCACCAAGGACAGAGCCTGCCCTGCCGGTTTGTGGGCTACGTACAGCTCAGGTGAACCTCAGAGTCCACCCGCACTCAGCAACAGGAGGTGAAGCCAGGACAGAAGGTCAAGTCTGGCTGATGCTGAGCCTGTGCTCTGCCCACTCTAAAGAGGGTGAATGAGACCTAGGTCTCCCTTCTGTCTCGGTTGGGCTAGACGCATTGCAGAAGGGATGCTCTGTGGAGGAGGTCCCCGTGAACAAGGGACATTCGAATGTGGCCTCTGTAGGGAGCACCCCTGGGAGGCACAGAACTGCTTGCTCTCTGAGCGGCTTTATGAATTCACGACCAGGCTCTGTCCCAGCTCCCTCCGTGACACGTCTCGTTGGCGAGGAGCCTTGCCCAGAGCGGTATGGTCTTCTCGCCGACTGCGTGTGATATTTCCCAGTGAGTTCGAAGGCTGAAATCCAGCCCCTCAAAGGGTGGGCCTTGGGATCCAGTTCCACGTCGCATTTATCCTCCTGGAGCTGTGGGCACATCGCTTGTCCTCTCTGAGTCTTTCTCAGCTGGGACGTTGGAGTGATCCCCCCCACCTCAAAGGTCATCGTAAAGATCAAGTCGTCCCCTCAAGTCATCCACGAGTGTCCATGCTCAGCAGAGCCCCTGGCAACTAGGGACCACTCACTTCAGGATGGATATTATTAATGGTAACACCCACAGTGAGCGGTTTTGAGATTAAGTGCAAGGTGATGGCGACCGTGTGGTTGGCTCCACATGGCTTTGGGATGCATTTGTGACCGGCGTGTTTGGAAGTAAGAGACAGGTCCTTGGAGTTGACCGTGGCCCATGGAGCATTGCAGAGGTACTTGGTGGCAGTGAATGTTAGCAGTGCTTTGAAAAGCCATCGAGAAAACGTCTTGGGTTCCCGTTACAGAAAGAGAGGCCCAGATGGGGTCCTGAAAAGGTGTTCCCTCTTTCTAATATTATTTCCCTTATTGGCTTATTAATTGATCCAGTGACCAAATATCCAGTAACTGGAGGCGCTACAGTCTCGTGGGAAGGGGAGGAGGTTCGGGTCGAGCTGCCCTGAATTTGAAACCTAGTAGTGCTGTTGCTTTGGAACTGCCTGGCACAAGCCATTTCATCCAGCAGAGCCATCATCTAAAAATGGGGAGGACAGGGGGAAGTTGTAAACAGTCACTGAGATAATGTATAGGGATTGCTTTGTCTAACGCTCAACCGTGAGAAAGAAAGTCCTTCATCAGGGGTAGACTCTTTGAAAGCTGAATACCACTTCGTACAGATCATTGTTTTGGTTTAACAAGGTATCAAAGATAAACGCTACCTGTCTTTCTCCCCCAGCAAGGCAATCTTGGAGAACAGGAATGGTCTCATGTGTGGTCTTTATTTGCTTTGTTTTGTTTATTTGTTTGGCTGAGTATCTCTGTGCTTAGCCCAATGTACGATGTGTATTGACGCTTAGTAACTGATTTTGAATGATTTTTTGAATGAATGAATGAATGAATGAATGAACGAACAAGTTGTAGATCTGACCCCCCTGGAGTTTACACACTGCGGAGAAGGGGGAAAGACTCAAGTGATGGTGTTGCAAGGTAAAGAATGAACACTAAACTGTAATCATGCCTATCGCTACGTTATGGTCCAGCTATATGAGGGTGCACAGAGTCAGTGTCGGACATTGTCCTGAGCACGCGACAGGTGTCATGTGTTATGTAGGTCACCCACCCTTAGAAGGTGGCCACCTGTTTCATTGCACACACTAAACCTCAGGGAGGCTAGGAGACTCGCTCAGGGTCACATGACTAGTGGGCAGCAGGTCTCTAACCTCTCTGCCATCCTGACACACAGGTCTCTTAGCTGTGTACTCTGGCGGCAGAGAAGGGAGGTTTCTTCTGTCCTGTGAGATAGAGAGAAAGTACCATCTAACTGGGTCTTAGGAGCTGAGTTGAATTTTGATTCAGGGTGGAGGGAGGATGATGGGAAGAAGTATTACAGATGGGCCCAGAGGAGGGGCGAGGGAAGAGGCTGAGAAGCCAGAGTGGAATGGGCCTTGAATGCCGCGCCAGAGAGGTGGACTCCAGGCTCCAGACACTTGGGAGTCGGTCGGTGAAGCGGTGCCTCAAGAGGCGGAGCCAAGAGGAGCGCAGGGATTAGAGGGTGTTCAGTTACTGTGTCCCTGTCATGCATTCTTGGACTCTGGAGAGTAATCAGATTCCCCTTGGGGCTGTGTCCTCTTAATTAGCTCTTTGCACTAATTAATGGGCTCTTGTCCTTCTGTCCCTAGCCACCTAAATTGCTGACAGTGGCCTGCAGAGTCAGCTTTAGCTCTGGTCCTCCAGCAGCTGTGAGGGGACCAGAAGGCCCGCCATGGGTTTGAGAGACCCTGGTCCCAGCCCTGTCTCGGCTGCTACTGCGCCATGTCCTGGGGCGTCTCTTTGCTTCTCTGGGTTTTCATTTTCATGCTCTGTGATGCTGGAGCTGGCCTGGCTGGTTCCCGACCAGGCGAAGACCCTGGGATTGAATCCTTTGTCGTCGTCACCACCGACAGCTACACCAGGGTCTATGGAGCAATGTGGGGAGGTCAGGGTCAGTGCAGCATCCTGGAAAGACAGCAGCCACTTACTGGACACCTGCTGTGAGACAGGCACTGGTCGAGGCCCTTTGGTCACGGCGGCCCAGCTCCCCAACTCACCCCCATAGGAAAAGTAGCTGCTTTTTTGCAGCTGAACCCCTTCCACGGGGAATGCCCACCTCCTTGGGTGGCCATGAGCTAATGTAGGGAGTGCTGGGCACAGCGGCTGGCCCGGGCTGAGCGCTCTGCGCATGTCACTGGTCACTGTTACTAGAGGCTGGAGGTGAGGGAAGGTTGTGGGTCCGGTGTGAGGCGGGCATGGTAGAACAGGAGCTGTCCGGTCCTTCCACAGCTGGGTCAGTCTCTGCTGAGCACAGAATGGGACGTGAACGAGAGCCCTCCCCTAGCTCCTTCTCCCTCCCTCTCTGTTACCCTTCTCGTAACTCTGTTACCTCTTTACTGAGATGGGAACACTGTCCCTGCGGAGGGTCCCCACCACTCTGTTGAAGTGTGGCCGACGCGTGAAAAGCCGTACCTTTCTCATCTATACAACGCGACGAGCTTGAGGACAAGCCTCCACCCGTGAACCCAGCCCCCCATCGGGGCCACAGACGTATCCGCCATCACCTCCCAGAGTCCCCCCACCCGTCTCTGTGATTACTGCTCTGGTGGCTGTCGTCGTCTCAGTGCGGCGAGAGGGCAACACGAGGCCTGGCCTCTTCTCAGACGTTCAATCCACAGCACGGCCTCGGGCGAGACTTCCGACCACCATCTCCCCACCTTCCCCCCTCCCACGGCCCCCGGCAACAGCTTCGCTACTTCCCGCTTCTGCGAGCGTGGCTTTTTAAGATGCCACGCGCAGGTGAGGTCCCGCGGTGTTTGTTTTCCCCGCGTCTGGCCCGTGCCGCTCAGTGTCAGGCCCTCCCGGCTCACCCGCGCGGTTATGAATGGCGGGGCGTTGTTCTCGCCGTGGCCGAACACCGTCCGTGGTGCACAAGGACCAGGCTGGCTCTGTGCTTCCCCCCCCGCCCCCGCCCCCGCCGCGGCCTCGGACACAGGCTGTTTCTGGGTCGGGGCCGTCGGGAGTGACGCCGCAGCACCGAGCACAGACACGCAGGCGCCTCCCCCACGTGCCGCTCTCAGCTCCTTCGGGTTGTTGACCCCCGGAAGTGGCATCGCCGCCTCGTGCGTCAGTTCTGCGCTTAGTGGTTCTCGGGGCCGCCATCCTGTCTTCCACCTTGCGCCCTTCCCCTGCGCCCTTCCCGAGCGTGCATTCGGCTCCCCGGCACAGCGACAGCTTCCTGATCCGTAAGTGGCGTTGCACAGTCTGGGCCGACGCCGGAAATGCCCTGCGTGTTCCACGCCTGTGGGAGGGGCTGACTGTGTCTGGGAGAAAATGCACCAGGTCCTCCGAGTCCGCAGGTCCCCGAGACCCCCGTGAATGCCTGCTCCTCCTCTCCGTTCTCCCTGCACAAGGGCTGTGTTGCTTGGAGAGCTTCTATACCAATTCTCTCTCTCTTTCTCTTGCTCACACACACACACGTGCGTGCACCCCCCCACACACACACCAGGGACAGACACTGAATAGGCACTCAGTAACCGTCCATAACCCACCTGACCGGCACGTGGGCAGTGTGCATGCGTGTGGCGAGCCTGGCGTGCCCCGGCAGGCCAGGCCTGAGTCCCCAGGATGCTGACACTTGCTGTGAAGATCCTTTTAAGCCAAACGGTGCTCGGAAGTGGTGGCGTGAGTTTGCTCTCGTAGCTTTACCTGCAACTGGACTGACTACCCAGAGCAACAACAGTTCCTGCCCGGCGGCCCCTCGCTTTGCTGGGCTCTGGAGGCGGGAGGCGCGCTGGGTCGTTAGATCCCTGCAGGGAAACGCCACATTAGCTAGAAAGACTCTCGTCCTTGTCCTTCCAGGTCCCGCTGCTGTGTCAGCTGGTGTTAAAAGGACATTTTTCCTCCTTTTTGCTGAAGGCCGGGAAATCGCTGTGAAGACGTCCCTGGGGCCCGTGTTTGGCTCCGAGCCTGGGCTGGGAAGCCGCTGGGCCCCTTTCCAGCCCGTGGCTGTCGCTGCCTCGGGGAAGAAAGGTGGGGTGCGCGCCACGCGCCTCCCGCGGGCTCGCTGGTGATTTTCCCGGCCCCGCTGCTTGGGTGGGTCTGCAGCTGTCGGGCAGGGAAGGCCAAGGAGACCACGTGCGCTGAGGAAGCTTCAGTCGGGGGCGGGGGAGGGGGCAGGTAGAGGACGTGCCGCCCCAGACGTGCGTGGAAGGAGGCGTCAGGGCAGAGGCCCCAAGAAGCCCCGCGGTTTCCACCCCTGCCTGACCTGCTTCCTCCCGGCCGCAGCCGAGTGTGGAAACCTCTTTCCATCTAACACCAGCTAATGTTTCGGATAGAAGAGTGTCCAGGTTCACAGTTCTGTAACACGGTGCCCCGTTGTGATTCAGGGGGGCGCTGCCTCTGGAGCCCAGGCACTGTGCGAGTTTTCTGAGTTTCCCCGTTGCCTGTTCAGCATGCCGCACTGCGACGTCCCCTTCCGGGCGCCGATGTGGCTGGCAGTTTAGTCTCTGCAGCCGCCGGACTCCGGACAGCAGACCGCGGTGTCTGCCAGCGTTTGGGGTCTCCGTGGGGGGCAGCGCTTCTCCCAGCTCCCAGCCGCCTGGAGCTCGGCCCACGAACAGGGCGTGTGAGTCTGGGCTTTGGAGTTGTCTACAATTAGGGCATGGTCCCACCCATCAGTGTGGAGTGAGCCCGTGGGTAGCCCAAGGGACAAAAAGGTCCCGCAGCCTCGGGAGGTGGTGAGGTCCCTGCAGCGGATGGGTTGCAACCAGGCCGGGTGCCGGAGCGTGAGGGGGTTCCGCAGGTGGCGCCAGGCGGTGCCTTCCCCGTGGGGTTCTGCCGGAGAGGAGGCGGCTGACCTACTTTCCCCTGAGTCATCTCTCCCGCCCTCGGCTCACTCTCCCCTTCCTCCCACTTCCATCCAAAGGTGGTGGGTGGAGGGTGAGACGGGGATAAACCAGGGGAGACACTGGGGTGCTAGCCTGTGGCGATGACGGGGCTTCTGGTCTACCGCCCAGGCCCTGGTCCCCGGAAGTGCCTCCTACGTGTGCCTGAGCCACGCCCAAGCGGAGAGGCAGCAGCCCGCCACTCTGCACGGCGTCTCGGGTGTGCGGCATCGATGTGCCCCATGTCCCCTGCTCGGGGACATTCGAGGCCTCCCTCCCCATCTGAGCAGCGGTCTCTGAGGGCTGCCTCTGGCTCCCCCATTAGCCAGGCGGCCTTGCGACCAAGCATCGCCGTGCTTCTAGAACCCCCAAAGCCCAGGTTCCAGAGGGGTCGGCACGGGGAGCTGACTCCTTCCCCCCAAGCGTCCGTGCACCCATCCGCCATTCACTGAAGCTCACACAGGGCCAGGTATTCCGCAGGGCCCTGGAGAACAGGTGGGAACAAAACCCCCTTCCTGGGGTCCCCCCCCGATGTGAAGGGAAAACACATGCGTGGGGAACAACCTGCGCCCCGCTGCAGCAGAACGGAGGCGCACGCGGGAGCTCAGGGGTCCGAGAGGGTGCGTGCCAGTGAAAGGCAACGTTAAGGAGAAAAGAGACTGTGTTTGGCTGGGTAACGTCAGTCAATGAGGACAGATACTCGTGGCTTATGACCTCGTCCAGGGCCCTCAAGGCCAGGTGAGCTCCGGTACCTTCTGTGATCGGGACTTCCCGCTGTCCTCCCGTGTTCTGCCCTCTGAGGTTGGGGTGGGGTGGCTCAGGCGTGCATATTTGGGTAGCGAATTTTATTAAGACTTTCCCCCCTCGCTAAGGAAGTCATGCAGAAGCCCTTGTCTTCCATATAATAGACAGAGGGCCCGATCTCCTGGCAGCGGGGGTGGTAGGACCCCTGAGCCCTCCCACTTGGCTCCCCTTGGTTCCCTCGGTGCATCATAAGGGACATCTCTCCTGAACCCCTGGCTGATGGGACATGACCCAAAACCACTCATTTTGAGAGGAAATGGTGGGTGAGGGTGACTGCTCAGCTCCTCCTTTAGACGGACTAGCTTTGAGCTCCGCTGTGCACCCGGTGGACATTATTCATCTGTCTGAGCCTCCATTGCTTTGTGAGTGAAAGGCCAGCGGTACCAAGGCACGCCGTGGAGCGTTGCTGTGGACAGGACAGTCAGACACTGTCTGTCCAGCCCCGCCGCTCTGGGAGTGAGTGGGGACCCTGTCACTGTTTCTGCTGGGACGTGGGATGCCACCTGGGACAGCCGCTGCGATAATGAAGAGAACGCTGTGCCGTGAGAGCCCTAAACTGGTGCTTTGAAACAATCACTCTTCTACTCCTGTTCTTCCTTTATTAACGGGGGGGCTGAGACTCAAGGTCCCTAGCAAGACTTCGGGGTGGAACGAGCTGTTTCAGAGGCTTGGAGGCCCGGGTTCAAGTCCCGGTCATGAGCCGTGTGTTCCTCCCTGGCCGGCCTTGGAGCACGGGCCTGCCCGAGATCGACCAGGTTCTGCGTGAGGGACGCAGAGGCTGGGGGCAGGGCCAGGCTGGGCGGGGACTGAGTCCACACGAAAGACAAGGCGTTTTCCCTCCTTCCTCTTGGGGTCTCACCCCTGCCCTCTCCGGTGGCATAAAGTATGTTCCGTGGCTGCCCCGAACACCTTTAAATTGCACACTTAAAACCATGACATCAGTCTGCTGCCTTCAAATGAATGAAAGATCTCTGCTTTGGGGGGATGTCCCCACCAGTCCCTGCTCCCTGCACCACCCTCTCTCTGGCCCCGGCCCCGGGAGCCTCTAGGGGCTGCAGCAGCGTTATTCCCCAGAGCACACCCCCATCACTCCACGCCCTGGGGTGGGGGCTGCAGGTGTGTGGGTAAGCAGAAGCCGCCCATGGGCGTCTCTGAACTGGGCTGGTTTCTATGGACACCCACGGCTCACCCTTCCACGCAGCGTGGAGACCTCTGCTCCAGGTCCCCCGAGGCCTGCAGGGGTGGGGAAGGCAGGTAGTGAGGTTCTGACATGGAAATTGAGCAGATTTCATGTGAAATCATCCAGAGGGGAACTGCTATTTTTAGCAGCATCCTTCTGGTTGGAGATGCACCCTCATACCCTTGAAAATGCAATGGGTGCCTCCTCTCTCCTGGGGAACTTTCACCTGTGCGGACCCCAGGAGCCCCGGAGGGGACCGGGCAGGTCTGTACCTTGACCCCACTCAGCCCCTGCAGGCGCCGCTTGGCAGCACGTCGCCGAGGTACAGGAGGGGGCGGAGCCAAGTACCAACCCTCACAGAGCCCCAGGGGCGCTGAGCCGCAGAACCTGGGGCCCCTCTGAGTCTGTACGGCCCGAGCTGAGGGAGAGGAGCAGGCTGGGGTCCATGTCTGGGTGAGTCCAGCTCCCAGGCCAGGGCCAGGCAGGGACGCCGGAGGCGGGGCACGCTGCCCCAGGCTCCGAGCTCAGGTGTGGTGCCTGGGGGAGGGGGCCGCCCTGGCCCGCAGGACCACTCCTGAGGGACCCGTCAGCCTTCCTCCTGGGCCCAGCAGGGCGGTGACTGGCAAGGGGCGGCAGCGCCTTGTTCTCGAGGCCGGGAGACCCCAGGGAGTGCGTTGTTCAGAGGAAGGGTTTCCGGGGACACGAGCGCTGAGGTCACTCCCGGATGATGGTGGAGGCGGGGACTCAGCCTGTGGAGTTTAAACCGAGAACTGGAACCCGAGGCGGGCAGGCAGCCTTGAGGTCAGAGCAGAGACACGCAATCAGACCGTACGGGTTCTCGTGTGCAGTGACTTCCTGTGTCTTTACTGGGCTGTCGGATGTGAGGGTCCCTTTGTAAACACAGGCGTGATATTGGGGGTTGCCTACCTGCAATCAAGGTGAAGTTCACGCAACGTGAGATTTGCAATTTGACGTGTAGGGTTCGGTGACCTTTAGCACATCACCATGTGGTGCAGCTGTCACCTCTGTCTCGTCCCCAACGTGGTCATTGTTCCTGAGGGACACCCCAAGAGCAGGTAGCCGTCGCCCCCTGACATCTCTCCCACGGCCCCTGGAAGCCACACACGCTGTCTCTATGCATTTCCCTGCTCTGGACACTTTGTAAGACTGGACTCTTACAACGCATGGCCTTTAGTGTCCGGCTTCTCTCTCCTGGCGTGCTTCTGAGACCCGTCCCTGCTGTGCGCGAGGCTCTGGCGCGCGGGCCTTCGGCTCCGGAGCTTTAGGAACCATTTCCTCTGTCCCAGAGCCGGGCCCCTGTGTGGCCGCAAGCGCTTGTGGGACCTGCGTGTATGGAAGCTGCTCGTTGAGCTCATGGGCAGCTCAGGATTCGGCTGGCCGCCTGGTCAGGTGGGTGACCCCACCACTCTGCTCCCCAGACAGGGCGGGGGACCACACACCGAGGCTCGGGCCCAGGCTAGCTGGGACGTGGGACACGTCAGCCCAGGAAACCGCTTCCTGCACGTGTGCAGTTTGTCTCCTTGGACCCTCTGGTTCCTTGACTGAGCCATGTGTGTTCCACGACAAGTGAGGGCCGTGCGTGCCCTTTGCAGCGGAAGCAGGTGCTGTCTGGGGGACAGAGCAGGGGCAGGGCGACGGGACAGCTGGCCTTGGGAGGCAGGGCCAGCGGGGTCAGTGTCCCTGCAGCTCTGGGCGAGCTTTCTGCACCCGTAACAGTGGTCGCAACCAAGTAGCTGTGAGGTGTAACTAGATGAATGAATGTGCCCACAGACCATATTCATCGGGGCTTCACTCCCAGTGCACGGGGCTGGGGTGGGTGCTGGGGAGGAAGGACCCCGAGACCCTGCTTGTCCTGCAGACCCTCCTCACCCTCCCTGCTCTGTCCCCGGGTCCTGGGGGCTCAGCGGGCCTGCGCAGCACCAAGAAGGGGCTTTAGCTGTTTCATGTGGTCTTCACAGCACAGCTGGGAAGCATCTGTCTGTCTTCACACTCCCTCCCTTCCTTCCTTTATTGACTAACGTCTTTGGGCCTGCGTGCTGGCCACTGCGTCTCCCCGATAGATGCAAGGTCAAGGGCGTGCACGGGGTGTGTGGTCCCTTGGGGGAGACAGCAGGGAAAGGGGCCACCAGAGAGTCTGTAGCCCGGGCCACACGGCCAGCGAGTCCTGACTGTCCCTGAGGCCCGCAGTCTTTCCGGGAGGTGGGGCTGCCCTCCCACTGAGCAGATGGGTAGAGTGAGGCCCACGCCCAGGAGACTGAGCCCACCCCAGGGGAGCCGACACTGCAGCCCTGGGCCCTGGGCCTGTGTGCAGGGCGCCAGTAGGAGAGCATCGACTGGTGGGCTCAGGCTGTGAGCCGGACTGTGGTGGGGACGTGTGTGTGGTATTGTAATCATCACAGACGCGTGAAGAACCGGCTGTTGTTCTCATGTTGTAGACAAATGAGCACGAGACACGGTGAGCTTAAATAATCTGCCCAAATCCTTTGCCCAGCAGTAGAGAGTCGACATCACGGTCTTTTAGGAGTCCAGAACTTTCAGGCTTGCTGCCCCCAGCGCCCACAGGTCAGCAGGGCTCTCTCTGGTTGCGGTGCCCCGAGCCCCGGACGCCGCCTGGGGCACGAGATGTGCCCGACAGATGTTTGCTGCCTCCAGGACAGACACCCGCCTGCCTCCGGGGGGACCCAGCCGGGGCCCAGGGGGATGGGAGTCCGCCTCACACCCCTCCGGTCCAGACTCTGGAGCCCCGTGGGCCCGAAGCGGAGAGGCCGGGCTCAGGAGAGGCCGGTGAGGGCCTCCAGGTGGTGAGGGGCGGGGCCTGGAGGCAGACCCAGGCGTCTCTGTGTCCCCCATGTCCTCGCGCTCCTTGGCTTTCCCAAGCTCTGTGTCTGGCTCAGGGTGGGCCCACCTGCGGTGCACACTAAAGGCCTTCCAGGCCGAGCCAGCAGGGCCGGCGTCTGCCTGCCGGGCTCCATTGATCTGGGGGCTGGCGGCTCTGCAGGGGGCCCCTCCGAGGACCCAGGGGCTGGGCAGGGCCGGGGAGCAGAGGGAGGGAGATCCCGGCGGGGCTGTGCAGGCGGGTCTGCCGTGCAGGCGGAGGCATTTAGATACAATTAATGCAACTGCAGTCTCATTCGGTGATGAGCCCTGGGGATTCGGGTCAGGCTTCCCCGGCGGGAGCAGGTGGCACCGAGTGGCTGGGCGTCGACTCCGGGTGTCGGCAGCGCCTTGCTGGAGCATGGGGGGTGGTTTCACAGGGTGGGGGGGTGGGGAGAGGGGCCGAGATGTGGGCACAGCGAAGGTCTTGAGAAGGCACGCAAGTGACCCAGTCGTCCCCTGTTAAATGGTGTGCCCCGGCTGTGCCCGTCACGACGTCCCTCCCCGTCTTCCAGGGGTTTGTCTGAAGCACCGACTCCCTGTGTGGGCACCGCTGGCGGCCTGACTCCCGTGCTGCTGTTCTCAGGTGCACACACCTGGGCTGGGACCCGTCTCCCCCGGCCAGTGGCGCTGGGGTGCGGGGCCCTGTGGCCGCTCTGAGCCTCAGTGATCCCGTGGGTGACACAGGAATGCCGACCCCCGCAGGGCTGCTGTGGGCGGAGCCAGAGCCCGTGCCCAGGGGGACAGCGTGGCAGGGGACCTTGTTTCTAGGGCGATTCCGAGAGGTTCCTCTGAGCAGAGACTGGGAGGCCGGTTCCAGCTCCTTCCCAGAGGACAGGAAGGGCGCAGAGAGGGCAGGGAGGTCGGCGCGGGGAAGAGAGACCCACCCCCTCACACTGCCCCCTGCTGGTGCCAGGGCTGTGCTGCGCTGATGTCACCCACCCCCTGCCTCCCCCGACCCACTGTACCTAGGAGCTGGGGAGATGTTAATGACTTGCCCAAGGTCGCAAAGCCAGAAACGGCGGGGTTCAAACTCAGGTCTCCCAGAGCACTGTTCTGGCCCCATGCGGCTCAGGAGAAGGTGAGGAGGGGGCAGGGTCGACTCGGCTGCTGCTGGGACAGGCACCCCCCCCACCCCCCCCACCCCCGCCCCTGCTTCCTTCTCACTCCAGCGTGAGCTCTCATCAGCTGATGCCCTCACACTCGGCAACGTGTGGCACAGTCTTCTGGTGGAGGGGTTCCCTGAAGAGACTCCAGGTACAAGTTAGGGGGAGAGGCCAGATTTGGGTGGGAGGGGCCCTGGGCCGGGGACCAGAAGAGGAAGGAACAGTTTGCAGAAACCTTGGCAGAGACAGGAAAGGCCCGAGTTTATTTCAAGGGGACGCTTAAATTCCGAACCTTATGCGCATGCGTGACAGTCAGCCTGAGAGCTGTTTCCCTACGGTAACTGTTCCCATTCGGGGGGTGGGTGAGTCTTCTGCCCCGCCCACCACCGCCCTGGGCTGCTGCCCTTGAGCTTGGAGCTGGGCCCGAGAGGCCGGGGAGCGTCCCCCTGCCCTGGGCCGTGCCTACCTGCGTGCGGGGCAGCGGCTCAGCGGTGAGGAGGAGCCGGCCCGCCGGACCGGGACAGAACCGGGGCTTTGCTGCGCGTTCAGCCGTGTGCCCCGCCCCCCCAGTACGTCACCGAGCCTCTGTGGCTCCTCTGCAGGGTGGGGGTGGCCCTGGCAGTGTTCCCGCAGGGGCCGTTGGGCGGGTTACATTGACTCCGTGACAATCTCAGAATGGGGCCCTCAGTACCTGTCAGCTGATGGGGTGGCCGCCGGCCTGCTCGGTCTCCGGGCGGCAGGTGTGACGTCATCTAGAGGGTGAAGGGGGAGCCCACCTGTCCTGGGGCGGCCCGGGAGCAGTCTGTGCGGGAGCTAGGGGGGCCAGGGCTGTGCGGGGGGGCTGGTGGCCGCTCTGCGGTGCCGGCGGGTAGACCCAGGCTGATGTGTAGGGGTGGAAGCTGGGGCTGGAGGTGGAAGGGGGAGAGTCTGGTCACACGGGCTTGGGGTTCTAGGTCCCCCTCTGTAAACTGGGGGGCAGCAAAAGAGAAGAGGGAGGGAGGTGGGGTGGAGAGTGGACTTATCTAAGGCTGCGTTTCTGTCTCCCTCTCCTATCTGTGTATCTATCTATGTATCCATTGTCTATTTATCTATCTATCCATTACCTATCTATGTACCATCTATTATCTATTTATCCATGCATCTATCTATCCATTTATCACCTGCCATCTATCATCCATCTATTCAACTATTATCTATCTTTCCATTATCTATTACCCATCTATCTATCAATCTATGTATCATCTATCTATCTGATCTACCGGTCATCCCTGGCTCTGTTGCAGGGACTCCCTTGTCCCTGGCCTCAGGGCACACGGGGACCTGGGTCTGTGCAGTGCGGGGCGGGGGCCGTGGGAGGCTGGAGGGAGGGACAGAGGAGCAGACCCCGCCCCGGCTCCGGTGCGGCCCCTTAGAGAGTCTGGCGCTGCTCTGGCCCCTTCTGTCCCCAGCGTGCCAGCTCCCTATGCTGTCTGTGCAACTGCTTATGTGAACCATTTACCCTCTAGGTCCTGAAGGTCACACCACACCGTGCCTGTGGGCAGACAGCGCCGGTGGCTGGCGAGTTTGCGGGGGGCTGTGTTCCGAGGGGGCGGGGCCTGCCGTGCGTCTCCGCCTCCCGCTGCCGCTCACACCGGTGAGGAAACGCAGGGGCCCCCGGGTCCCGGGCTGGCTTCCTGCAGGGTCCCCTGTCCTCAGTGCTGTTGTGTAATAATAGCCGTCGGCTGTCTCGTTTCCCTTCCTGAGCTCCTGTCGCGTTCGCCGGGGTCTCCCTCCGTGCCCGGTGTGGTCGCCGACACGAACCGGGCCCTCGGTTAATATGAACATCGGTCCTGTGACCGCATGGACCGCGGGTCTCGTTATGACCGCGGAGGTGACCTGGGCAGCCTTCGCCGGGACGTTTAGAGAAAGAAGATTGTTTTTAGAAATTAAAAAGCATGTGAACTCGTGATTCATTCGATCCAAACATCAGGTTGTTCATTGTCATTTTACAAAGATGAACATCCCAGCCCGGCCGAGGTTTCCTTCTTCACGTGCGCCGTCTGTTACACCTGAAGGCCACCCTGCCAGGCCCCGCGTGGCCCTGTCCCTCCGGGCCTTCCCTCTGAGCCTCACACGGCACCCTCGTCCCCAAGCCCCCAGCGCAACCCTGGCTCCTGTTTCCCCAGAAGCCACCCCTCCCTCTCCCCTCGCCGGCCGAGGACAGACAGCGGACAGCGAGGTCCATGCTGCTGCGAAGCCGTGGTGTCGTTTATGAGCCGTGCGGCCCCCGGGAGCTGCGGCTGCCTGCCTCAGCGCCCACGCCGCTCCCACAGAAGCACACGCATTTTTGCGGTGCGCTGGTGGGCTGGGTTTTGAAGATTAAATGAAAAAAGAGATGAAGCACCCAGAACAACAATAAAAAAAAAAGAATGTAAAAAAAGTGCCCTGGCTGGCATAGCTCAGTGGATTGAGCACAGGCTGCGAATCAGGCATCGCAGGTTCGATTCCCAGTCAGGGCACATGCTTGGGTTGCAGGCCACAGCCCCCAGCAACTGCACATTGATGTTTCTCTCCCTCTCTCTCTCTCTCCCTCCTTTCCCTCTCTAAAAACAAATAAATAAAATCTTTTTTAAAAAGTGATGAGGCATCCCGTGGAATAGCTGTTCAAAAAGTTTCGTCCCCTTCCCCCAGGCCTCCTTTGTCCCCTTTAAATACACCTGTGTCAACCCTCACCTCCTAAACCCTGTTCTTCCTGCAGGACTCAGCTCAAGGGCTACCTTTGGTTTACTGGGCAGTTATGTGGGGCTCTGTCTGTGGGCCCAGGGTGCTGCCCAGGGCGGGTACGGCGGCCCGGGCGTCGGGGAGAGCCTGCCCCTCCGGGAGGGGCACCTGGGAGGGGAGACGGAAACCAAGCAGGGGAAGAATTCCACGGGCAGCTCGTGGTCCGAACTGCTGAACGGGGTGACCTGCGGGGAGGAGCTGAGGGGAGGCAGAGGCCGCTGTGGGGCTCACCCCTGAGCTGAGCGCAGGAGGAAGGCGAGGCCCAGCTCCTGGCAGCCTTAGGGAGAGCCTCCAGGGCTGGGGCAAGAGCAGGGCAAGGCCTCCTGCCCCTCGGGGGGCACGGGGCCCTGGGGAACCGGCAGCCTCTGCACCCCACCCGAAGCACGGGGCAGGCAGGGGGGTGCCTGCCTTCCTGTCGGCTCCCCGGAAGCCCCAGAAAACGCCGTCTCAGATCCGTGTTCAGGCCTCCCTGTGGTGTCCCTACGTGGCTCTCTGCTCTGGCTGCGAGGGGTGCTGGGCGTTGGGCGCCCACGTCTGGGGGAGCGAGCTGGTCGTGGAGCCTTGGCGACCTCGTGGGCGGGTCCCCGGGGACTGCAGACACAGGCTGAGTCACTGTCACACTTGGGAAGTTAATGACAGACGCGTGCGAAATCACAGTGGAAAGTGCCGTGGCCGGGCCGCCGACAGACAGCGCGTGGGAAATGCCAGCCTTGACGCGTTCCGTGGCAGCCTGGCGGCTCGGTCTCACCTCCTCTCCTGTTTACGCCGCGGCTTCGGGAAGGACAAACAGGGCGTCCCGCTGCACGGGCGGTGCTGTCAGTCCCTGCACCCTGCCCAGAGGCGGCGGGGGGGGCCCTCTGATCCCCTTCAGGCAGGACGGAGGGACAGCACCGCCGTCCTTCCTTCCCTTTAAGAGCCGAGCGGTGGTTTCTGCCCCGTGGGCTTCAGAGCCTCTGCCCTGGAGCTGCACCCGTTGGCTTTGCCCGGGCTGTGGGACCCGGCCTGCCATCATGCCCACTCCTGAGGCTGCTGCCTGTGAGGGGCACAGACCCCGAGGAAAGCGGGACCCCCTGGCACAGTGCGGGTGCTTCTGTCGGCATCGCCTTCCTGTGCGGAATAAACAAACCCATCAGTGCCCCCACGTGGGTGGTTTCCACGGGGACAGAAAGACAGTGCTTTCAAAGGTCAGGGGCCGGGCCGCTGGGGCTGCCGTTGCTGGGACGGAGGAGAGTCAGAGACCCCCCCCCCCGCCCCGAGTGCGGGTGTCGCCCCGGCCCCTGCCGGGTGGGCGCCCCAGGGAAGCACGCAGCCTGCCTGGGTGAGCCGTTGCTGCTCTCCTGCCGCGCCCACAACACCGGTTCTATGCGCTCTATGGTGACAGCTTGTACTCGTTTAACTACTTACTATATGCCAGACTCCATAGCAATGTGCATCTGGGGAAACTGAGGCGTAAGAGGTTAAGGTCTTGGCTGAGGTGGTTCAGGTGCCGTTGGGCCGAGCCGTGTCCCTCAGGCTGGGCAGGCTGTCCCACGGGTCAACGTCATCACCTCTGGGTGTCCTTGCCTTCTCTGTACGTTCTTCTGTCGTGACATTTGTCCCCGTGGACCACAGCGGTGGCCTGGCTCTCTCCCTGCTGATCTGTGTGACCCGATGGCCCCAGCGCGTGGCCCAGGAGGCCGGCTCTTCCTGGGGCTTCCGTCGAGCGGTCCTGCGGGCTGGGCCCCGTGAGCTGACGCGGCGAGCAGCCCCGGCAGACGCCCCGTGTTTGCCTCAGCAAAGCCCTGCAAGGACGCCGGTGTGGGCCCCTATTCCGGAGGGAAACACGGAGGCTCCAAGATGCTGTGTGGCCTGCGCACGGCCCCATGCAGAGCTGAGCCCGGGGCGGGGCCCCAGTGCCTCCGAGATGGTCCTTCAGCAGACAGAAGCAGCAGGCTCTTGGGTGCCCCTTCCTTCTCTGATGAAGAAATGCCTTTCGTCTCTAAGGAGATCGTTTTCCTCGGCCATGAAGCAGATGCTCCCGCAGTCATCAGGAGGAAAACTGGGGTGCCTTGCCCCTTGCCTGGTCAGACTGGCTGCCAGGAGTTGAGGGCGCAGTGGGGGGGGCAGGGTGGGGAGGGGGAGGCTGCTGCAGGGCGTCCAGAAAGGTTTCCTATAGGTTTCTCTGCCCGAGGAAGGCAAGGCAGTGCGCTGGGACCCCCCGGAGGTCTGGGGCCGGAGAGCTTGCCCGATGCGGGGTGCCCTCCCTGCCCGCCCCCTTCCACGCTGCTGCTTGTGCAGGAGCAGGCCTGCCCCGAACCTTCCCGCGCACGCACCCCGCGTGGTTCTCTGACTTACAGTCTTCCGAGCGCGCTGACTCTGCCTGCCCTTTCCGCGCGGTGCGGGCTGGCGCGTGGGCAGATACACACGGCGGCTTTTTTTTTCGTTCCATCTTTCAAAGGCCACACACTTGGAAGATTGATGTTTGAGAAGAAAGATTACGTTTCAAAGGAAAACACGCGTGTAAAGGGGTCAGCTGCCGAGCAGTAGGTAACGGCGGGTTTGGGATCGTGGTATTTCTCCAAATATTCCGTGGTTCTTGATGTTTTTGCCAAACAATCTCAGAGGCAACGACAGTGTTCTCACACACCTTAGAAAATGTAAACAACTGAGGAAACATCTTAGAAACGTTGCAGTGAAAAGTGCAAAACACCATTCAGCCTTAACGGACGCGGCGCCCAGCCGGCCGGGGACCTCAGCAATAAAGGGGGGAAGCCCAGGGCTTCGGGTCTGGAACCCACGAGGGGCCTTCCGAGTCGGTGCCCACAGAGCCGAAGGCAGAAATGGCAATACTAACCGCTACCTCTGATGAGTGGTGAAGTGATCAAAGCCGTTCACCTACCTGCTCACCTCCACAGCGCCCCCCCATGGCCGGACGTGCTCCCCGACGCGTGCAGGGAGCAGGAGTCCGCAGGGCCCCGCCTGCCCTAAGGCAGACGGATTCCGGCTCAGCTCTGCCCTGGGCTGGGCGGGTGCAGCCTTGTGCCTGGAGGTGGCCTCAGTGGCGGGCCCCTCCACCTGCCTTTTCCTGGAAATGGCTTGCCCTTGACGTTGAGAGGCGGTCGGACTCTGACTGGCTCCTGTGAGCTGGGGGGTCCAGGGCACGTGTCCATGGCTAAGCTATTAAGGAAGTGGGTTTTCAGCACACTGTGGGAGCCAGGCCTGTCCCCACTCATCAGCATGAAACTCCCCCCGGCAGGATTTATAGAGATCGGGGCGGGCGGCGCTCTGCGTCCTCAGAAGCGTTTCCCCGGATGCGCCCTTCGTCAGGGCTGGGGCGCAGGGAAGTCCCAGCACGGCCTCGTGCGGTCGGGGAGGGGGGGGCTCTGAACCACAGCCCGGTGGTCTGCTCCTGAGCTGTCCTGGGGGCAGAAAGAAGATGGGCTCTGTAGCACTTTCACCAGGATAAAAAGTGCTTTCAATTATTAATTGTCATTACCGGTATGTCCCATTTGTTGAGTGTGTATTGCATGTTGGGAACTGGGCCAAGGGCTCTGTGTGGCAAGTTCGTTTCAAGGTCATGCCATCGGGTAGAGCCACGTGCTACTTCCGGTCCCCACGTTGCAGACAAGGACGCTGGGAAGGCGAGGAGGAAGTGACTAGCTCAGGGCCGAGCAGGTGCACAGTGGCCGGGCTCCATTGGCTCTTGGCCGTGAAGCAGGTGCCTGTGGCTGGGAGGCCACAGCTGGGAGACTGAGGGGGGAAGGGCTGCCTCCGAACCCCACCTTAGAACCAGGATCTCGGGGTCCCAGTCCTGCCCCCGCCCCCAGGCGTGAGCTGAGTGATACTGAGCAAGTCACTTCACCTCCCTGCATCTTTCTCCGTGAAAGGAGGGACGGGAGGACATCCAGGGGACAGACACGTCACGGCCCCGTCCATCAGACGCTCCCACCCACCTGCGTCCAGCTGCGTGGTCCCCTGTCCTGGAAGCGCGGGCTGTCTGTGCCGGGTGGGTGTGAGCTCAAGCTGTCCTTTCTCTCTTGTTTTGCAGGTAATGCGCCAAAAAGATCATGTCTGAAGTACAAGGAACGGTTGAGTTTTCTGTAGAGCTCCACAAGTTTTATAATGTGGACCTCTTTCAGAGAGGGTGAGTCCGCTCCTCTATTTGTGTTTTGTGGGGGGGGGTGCGTGCGTGTGTTTCCTCCGGGCGGGGGGCGGGGTGGGGCTGCGGGGGTGGAGAAGGGAGGACAGGTTCCGGGAACGGCAGGACCCATGGAAACGGGACGTCCATTATTTTTCCTGCCAAGTGGAAAATCCAGACCTCTAGTGCATTTACAAATACGCCGTATACGAGAGACTAGAGATGCTAATTTCTCTCCTCCTCCTGCACTTTCTCCTGCCTTTTCTCTTCGTAGTTGGTCTGTCCCCTAAAGCTGTCAGTCTGTGTTAGGGGGAGTGAATTCATCGGAGATGAAGCTTGTTGAGTCCTGATAAGCTGCTCTCTCAGAAACCGAGAGTTGACAGCGTCCTCTTGCAATACACCGTGAGGACAGTGGCGTCCAGTTTGCGAGGGCGTCCTCTGAACTTGGCCGGTCCACGCGGGATCCCAGTGGGTTCGCACGGTAGACTTACCTCTCAGGGTCGTTGCAAGTAGCAACAAGGACACGGAATGGTTGCAGATGGCACCTAAACGCAGCCCAGGACTCTGTCCTCACGTGACTGCGGCCCTTCCCCCAGGTACGGACCAGGAACCCGCGCTCACAGACGCTGTGTGAGGTGTGCGCGGTGAGGGAGCAGAGCCGTAGGCGCCCGTTGGCTTGTTTTCGCTGCGTGACAAATGACTCTAACCTTAGAGACTGGACACGGTGACTTTGGGTTTAGCTCCTGATGCGCGTAGGTGACCTGAGCTGGGCTCAGCCTGGAGGTCCCTTCTGCGGAGCTGGACCAGGTCTCAGGTGATCTCTGCCGGGTGCGCTTAGGGTGGGGGCTGTCAGCCGGGGGGCTGGGGTTCTGCCCTCTGCGGGCTCTCACTGTCCAGCCGGCTGGCCCGGCCCGTTGCTCTGCAGCTGGGCCCCGAGAGCGAGGTGGGAACGCACGCAGCCCCTTGTAGTCTGGCCTCAGGACCAGGGTCACGCCGTTTCCATGGCCTTCTGTGGGCCAGAGCCAGGACAAGGCCAGTCTGGACTCCAGATCGGGAAAAGGACGCCATCTCTTGATGCAAGAGGAAGACTGTGTGTGCGTTTATCTGCCACGTTGAGTTTCAAAGGGACTCAAAGTGTTCTGAAATGAAAGCTTCGAGGGCCTCTTACGTGTCTGGGTACAGAAGACCGACTTCGGTGGCGCCGAGTCCTTCGGGCGGGTGGCCTGCGTCACTAGGAAACAGTCTGGGGCCAGGTGCGTGCTCCAGGGGAAGGGCGACGTGGGGGGTTCTGGGCGGGGCTCTGGAGACGGACGCTGACCTGGCAAAGCTGTGCATCTCTGGACACCCATCGCCCTTGGTCCCGCCCCCTCTCTCGGCCAGAACTCGGGTGGAGTGGCGAGAAGGGCCTGGACTTGGGGCTGGACCGCCTCAGTCCTGGCTTGGCTCCTGCTTCTTGGTCATCTCCCTCCGCTCTGCTCTCCGGGTTCCACATTTGTTTAAAAAAAGGAAGCATTTTGATAATGTCATGGGTCTGTCATAGTGTTAGACACTTCTCTGTTCATTGTCTCCTGACACCTTGTCACCAGCCGTAGGAGCAAGTGGTATCACCTATATGGTGCCGGGCAGGGGACCTGGGACTGGGGCAGCGAGTGGCAGGGACACGGCCCTCACGGAGCAGACGTGGGGTCCGGGCCTGGGCTTCCTCGCCCAGGACCCTGTATCGCTCCTGTTCCGTGAGGCTGGGCTCTGAAGTGGACTGCGCCCTCCCCAGGCGTGCACAGTGTGTCCATCTGCAATCGTCTTAGCCAGAACTCAGCGGGAAGTCAAGCCTCCTTAACAACCAGACTCCCACGTCGTAGCCCCTGGCAGCCTCCTTGAGTCCACACGGCTCAAGGTCACGAGTTCCACTCGGTCCCTCGAGTGCCAAAATAGAAGCAGGTGCCCCGCAGCTTCTAAGTGAGGTCCACTGAGTGGGCTGTGCCCCCTCGCACTGCAGTGTATTGCAGTTGGTGGCCGGCCAGTCACGGACGTCTGTCCGTTGTTTTCTTGTTCTAACTGCATCGACCCTCATGGGGCAGCAAATGGCTCAGAAACAAGCCCTGTAAGAGAAGCATCGTGAGTCGAAGGTAATGTTAATAATGGAAGCGTGGTGGCAAACCCCAGGAATTGGCAGAACCCCACCCATGTTCCCCTTGTCCGAGCCTGTCGATGACACCCACAGAGATGGCAGGACGAGTTCATCAGATCAAAAAATAAGTGGACTGAGCCACTTGGACTCACCGAAACGTTGGTAAATGGATTTGTGACCATCATTATTCATAACACACCTCATCCTACCTGTGGACTGGGGCTTCAGGTGTTGCCTAAGGCTTGTATGAAACCCAGACGTTCCGGAGTGACGCACCCAAAACACGAGCAGACCCCTGTGCCATTGGGAAAGCAGGTTGCAAGGAAAGGATGGAAATCGTGAGTTACTCAGCAGGTCATCATGCTCATCTTCCTAGCTCTGTGTGGTTTGGGAGGCATCGTATTTAGTTGTGCTCACCACTGAACTCTAATAGTGAGTTAGGGAGAATTACAGCCAGAACTCTGAATCACTCACGTGTACATATATGAACAAAAAGATTGTGTGTTGCATAAATTATTTTTTTATAGCATGGATTGTTGCATTTCTTAGCTTTTAAAAGACCTTTTCCTGTGTTTATAGTGCACATTGCACGCATGAGTGGAATTGCACATGCACATGATTTACAAATAAGTACACATTTTGAGGGGCCGCATGCTCAGAAATGGTCTTACCGGTAAACGTGCAAACCATCGAGAGCTGGTGACCCACCCCTGGTCCGTCTGACAGAACAAGGAGGGTGCTCACAAATGCCTCCTCGTTCTTGATGCTGGCATTCCGTGGTGTCGAGGAGCGTGGACATTTAGGGGCATTATGTCCGTGTGGATAAGGACGCACTCTTACGATCACACATGCCCGAAGGTGGGATTCATGGCACCTACGTTCCTAAACCGACCCAGACAGCATTGGGATGGAGGCAGGTGGACCTCTCAGGGGGGCGGAGCGAGTTCTAGGCTCTCTCTCGAAGGTCCCATCGGCAGTCAGATGGTGAGGCTGGTGGTCCCCAGGCCCCTGGGTCCTAGTGCAGACAGCCGTGGACAGGCTGGGTGTGATGCCAGTCAAGAATCTACACCTGTCAGGGGAGCTTCTGACAACAGGCATAATCCTCGATGTTCCAGGGCCAAGGGTTTTTCTGCTCTGAGTCCCCCAGAACAGGAGCCACACTTATGGGGAAACGTGATTGCTTTACCCAGTGAGCTCTCCACGGGGAAGTGACTGCAGCAGCCCAAGCCCCGTGCACAGGGCGGGGCCTGGGTGGAAGGCAGCGGGTGGTCTGCTGATGGCACACACAGAAGGAAGGTGGGAACTGGGGAAGCCGTTCCATTTGGGGGTCATGGGGATGTACGGTTAAGTATGGGCTCCATGGGGTCCTTGGGTGATAGAATCAGAGTTGGGGCCTGCGAAAGAAGGAGAGCACCCTTCCTCAGACTGGCTTTGACCGCGGTCATCCAAGTGCCACCTGGCTTCTCCAGTTGATGACAAATGTCCCCTTGAACGGAGGTCAAGGATGGCCCAGGTGTCCCAGCCCAGGCGGCACTTGGATAGCCCAGGCACCTCAGCTCATTGTCTCCCCGTCTGGCTGAGTAGATTCTTCCCCGGGATTTGTTGTGGGGTGCTGTCTTGGAGCCACGTGGACACCGAACTCAGAGTTTTGCATGAGAATCACCCCGATCGGGAGCCGCTTGCTTGTGGCACATTTATGTTTACCTGTGGGTGGTCTGTCCGGTCCCAGATCGCGTGCCACCTCTCGGTGATGTTTGCTGGGAGCAAACAGTCAACCCGCATTTACCCAAAGTCTGTGTTGACTGAGGCGGATTCTCAGAGGAAAAGCACCTCTTCGAACCAGCCCGCCAGCGTCACGAATTGTCACCCCCGTGCTTGGGCAGCCACACTCACCCTGGCAACAGGCAGGGCCCAGGGGGCCTTGGGGACCCTGGCTTGGGGCTCAGACCTGACTTTGAAGCCAGGATCTGCTACTTACAAGCGCTGAGGATGGGAGGACATCTCTTTAAGACGTTCGGAGCTACCATGTTATCGCCTATAAAGTGGTGATGACAGAGTCTGTCTCAGGGGGTTACGTGCTAAGTGCATTAATTAGTACAGGCGGAGCAGCTGGCATGGTGCCTGGCATCGGGTGGATGCTATCTAAATTGTCACTCCTGTTCTCACTCCTCAGCCCGTGCTCACAGCCTCAGCGGCTCGACCTTGACCTTCTCCCACCTTACTGTCGGTGCTCAGACCCTTGTCCCCCTTCCTCCTAATGTGTGCCATGAAAACTGTGCCCTGCGCGAGGTCCGGCCCCGCTTGAAGCCCTCCCCCCAACTGTTCCGCACATGGCTCTCACTGACTGCATTCAGCCGGTGTTTAGGGATCCCCTTCCCTCTTCCTGGGGCACGTCTGTGTTTGGTTCTGTCATCCGCTCACACGTCCGGTGCTATGGACGCCAACATGTGTCATTGTAGTCGGCTCTGGAGCCGGGACGAGGCAAGGCAGCCTGCCCTTCGAGCGTTTAGCCGCCAGCGAGAAGACAGACACGCCACAGACGGGGCCCAGGATGGGCAGTGCGTTCCGTAACAAAGACGGGTTTGGGGTGCTGGGGGGAGAGGCAGATGGGGGGTCCAATCTGTGGGCAGAGTCAGAGAAGTTGCCCTGGGAGGAGATAGCGTCGGGACTGTCCCTTGTCCCTTGTCGCTTGATGGGTGGGAGCCGGCCATGCAGCAGCCCCGGAAAGACAGGCGCGGACCAGAACGGCTCAGTGACGCCAGGAGGATCGAAGTGAGGGGAAGCGTACAGGTGGGGAGGGGCGGGAGGTGGAGGGTGGCAGCATTTATCCCGGCCTGGCTCTGTTAGACTCGCGATTGCAGGGAGGTTCGTGGCCCAGACCAGCCCTTTCTTAACGGGGCCGTGACGGCTGCCGTCCCGCAACGGGAGAGTGGTCTCAGCTCCCTCTGCACACTCCTGCCGCTGGAGCTCCCGCAGAGCCCCCGGGTGGGCTTTCCAGCGTGGGCTCTGGGGGTCAGAAAGCGGGGTGGGCAGAGACGTCGTTTCATGTACAGTAACTTTCTCATGAGGAAATACAGCCCTTAAGTGAGCAACTAGTGCTACAGCCCATTCTGTGGATATTTGGAAGTCCTCATTGTATACGTAACTGGTTTATCCCTATGTATGAGAACGTGAGCCATCGTGTCTAACCTTGTTAGCTGAAAGGGAGCTGAGAGAGGTCCTTGAAAATGAATTTAAATTTCATCTTCGGTCTTAATTTACACGAGGCTCTCAATCCTACTGAGAGTGAATTCACGGAGTGAAGTTTTTCATCGCTGGAGGCTCAGCATCATCTTCGGCCTCTCCGCCGTGCCTTCTCCACAGTGTCGTTGACAAGGTTTTCTTCCCAGAGGCCGGGGATTTTGCAGGCGGCTTCAGTCCTGTCCGCAGAGGGGGGGTGCCAGAAGGACCTCCAGCCAGACCCTCAGACCCGACACGAGAGGCCAGACGCTCACAGGAATGTTAGGACGGCGACCCTCTTCGAGCAAACTCACCTGCCGTTCCTGTCCCGGAGGGAGAACGGCTGAGTTGTACATCTGGTGGCTCTTGAAAGAAAAGGCTGAGGCCGAGACGCTGCCTGTCACAGCCTGACGCCCGGAGACAGCCGGCTCGCTGCGAGATGAGCTAACCAGCCCTGATGGGCCTTAATAGACTCAGAAATGCAATTATCTTTGCTTGCCAGGGATCAATGAATTGATTCGTCTGGTTCTGTCACACACAATCCTTTTGTAAATTTTTACTTCTTTTAGTAAAATACAAGGTCTATCCAGAAGGTATCCAGCCATATAATATGAAAAATAGAAACATTTATCGAAGAAGATACAAGATACAAGAAACACTGTACACAGGACAATGACGCCTCAGTCTCCTTCAAAGTAGACAACCTTGGGACCTCACACAGTTCTCTCAACCGCCATCAGCTGCCCCATTGTATTTTCCTGAATCTCACTGATGGTCTGAAATCTCTTCCCATTCAAAGGTGAATGGAAAGTTCTGGAAAAAGCCAGAACTTTCCATTCTGAGCCAGCTGAGTTCTGGAAAAAGCCAAAAGTCTCAGGGTGCCGGATCTGAGCTATAGGGGGCTGAGTCACCTGGGTGATTTGATGTTTTGCCAAACAACTGTGCACGAGATATGGTGCATGAGCGGGCACGTTGTGGTGATGCAGCTGCCAGTCCCCAGCTGCCCACAGCTGCAGCCTCCTGAGCCATCTGAAGAGTTTCCACGGAGGAATGTCCAAGCTTAATGCAAAACTGGATGCAGACTCGCTGCTCCATTCACTCAGTCATTTTGAATGTGACGGCCACACAGCACACACACTCACGCAGTGGCACCTACCGCCCCACTGACTAGTGCAGTGAGGTCGTCATTGTTCACACAAGCGCATTCCAGTCCCCTCTCCTTGGCTGCCAGGTTACGTGGATGTCATGCACGCCATTGTTATTATTATGTTAACAATGGCTGGACATTTTCCAGACAGGCCTCCTGTGCTGAGATTCCTTTAAATCATCCCCACTTCGAGGGGGACGGGGCATTAGAAATGGCAGAGGGAGGGCTGCCCTGAGTGTTCAGCTGCGCAGAGGGAAGGGCTGGGAGGTCGGAGTGGAGGCGGACCCACAAGGTCAATGCCGCCAGGGCTTCACCAGGGACACATCTGTGAAGACAGTGTCCCCCCCGTGAATGGCCAGGGGGTACGATTTTGACACTGAATGCCGTGGCTGTAATTTGCCATTTTAGTCCCACGAGTGTGCACCCATGGAAACCAAATCGTTCTCTGTGTGTTTGTTTAAATCAGGCTGACCTGCGATTCTTGCATTTCCATCCAGCACAAGGGGGGGGGTGGGGTGGGCCCAGTAATTTCTAAGAGGCTTTGTTTCTCTCAAATCCCATCATTAATATTTTCATACAAATGTGATCTTCCCCTCCCCATAAAACAGCATCGTTATAATCATTTCCACAGAGAATGAGCAGAGGTTAGTTACCCAAGTGCTTACAGAGATGGATATTCTGGATTATTTTTCCAGCGAATCCACATTCCTGTTAACCATGATCCTGGTTTTTCTTTTTTTACTTTAGAATCTGTGACTCCAGCAGGCCGCTGCTGCTTTAAGCCTTTTATCCTCTTAACCCCAGCTGAGGACGTGCGGGCGGGTGTGTCGGGGGAAGAGCCTGGCTGGGGCGATGGCAGCCCTGCAGGGATACCTTGGGGAGCTCAGAGCCCACCCCCCGCAGGGCCTGCTACCCCCCCGTGGACCGAGGACAGAGCTGAGTGCCCGGTCCCCTGTGTGTGGCCCCTCCGGTTCTGCACTCCAAGTGGCTCCCACTCCAGCAGGGACACAGCTGTGTCTCCTGAGAGACAGAGGTCTCGGTTCTAATTCCGTTTCTCCTGTCCCAAGCCAGGGACCATGGCTAGTTACTGACCTTCTCCGGCCAAAGCCTGGCCCGGGTCTCGCCTCCCGAGGCTTCGTGAGCCATGGGACCAGCCCAAGAACAGTGATGGCGTAGAACCACGGCGCCGTGTTTAGAGCAGGGAAGGGCCCCACTGCTGCTTTCGAGCGCCTGCAGCGCAGGCTGAGGTGGTGGAAAAACAACTGACAGTGAAAATGAGCCGGGGGTGCCTGCGGCAGAAGCAAGAGCAGGTACCCCGGCTTTGTAGACAGAGAAGTGTGTGCGTGTGCACACACGTGCGTGTATGTGTGTGAGAGCACTGGGAGGGCCGAGCACACACGCAGCCTGTTGGAGCCGGCCTCGTGATGGGCACGGCCCCAGTCAAGCTGCCGTTCCTGGTTCAGCGCCCAGAGCTTTACGAGGCGGCCTCTGCGTCCCTCTGTAAACGTGGGGAGTCTTGTCCCTTTCTCCCTTCTGTCCAGTCCACTTAGATGGTGCCCGCTCCCTGGCCAACTTGCTGAGCCAGCCCTCACGGCACTGCGGGTGTTACCTTCAACAGCCGTGACCACGAGGCCGCAGCCCCGTCAGGCCGGGGGCCGAGGCCCCAGGTCCCAGCAGCGTGGGCCCCTCTGGGCCTCGAGGCCGACCTGCGGGGGTCCCACTGGCTCCCCAGGGGGCCCGATTGCGGAGACGTTCCGGCCGCAGTTTGCCCCCCGGCATGACGGTGAGGTTCAGCGTCCCCCGTCACCGTCATGGCCGAGCGGCCCTTGCAGCCAGATGGAGCTTCTGGGTGGTGACTCTGTCTGCAGAGTTCTGCCCGGACACAGATTTGACGGATGAGGGTGTGGACGTTTTTATACAAAAGGGAGAAAAAGAGAATCCCCGGAAGACTCCAGAACGGCTTCAGACCCCTGGCAGTGCTCGTAGCAGGAGACAGCTGAGAGACACAGCGGGTCGTGGGAGGGGAACTGGCCGTGGCGGCGGCGGTTCCTTCTCAGAAGGCGAGTCCTGCCGGCCGGGCGGGTGGGGCGGGGGGGTCGGCTGGTTGGGGCGCAGCTCCAAGCGACAGTGGGCGGGGGTGCGTGCCCGTCATCTCCCTGCCTCTGCCTGTCCGTCCCCCACACTCAGCCAGCTGGCTGTTTCCCGGGCACGGTGTAGTGGCCTACTTCACCTGTCGTCATAGCCCGTGTGGGGAAGCATGACGCATGCCAGGTTGTGTGGTTCTTTTTAAAAAAATATTTTATATATTTACTTTTAGAGATGGTGACGGAGGGAGAAAGAGAGAGAGAATGAGAGATCAATGTGTGGTTGCCTCTCATGTGGCCCCCACTGGGGACCTGGCCTGCAACCCAGGCATGTGCCTTGACTGGGAATCGAACCTGCGATGCTTTGGTTTGCAGCCCGTACTCAATCCACTGAGCTACGCCAGCCAGGGCATGTTGTGTGGTTCTTTTCTTCAGGAGGGAGTTTGGGCCGAAGGCAGCGTCATCCAAAACAGTGCTCTCAGCGCCCGTGTTTTCTGAGTCCCTCCCATGTGCCGGCACCTTCCTGTGTCGCCTCCTTTACCCCTCACGGCAGAGCGGCAGACGAGTGCTCTCATCGCTCTCTGGCAAGTTTGGAAACTGAGGCTCGGAGAGGCGGGGTGCTGTCCGCCGCGGACTGGCGATGCCCCGAACACTTCTCCTGAGGCTGCATGCCTGGCGGGCGCAGGGCCGGGGTCCGACCCAGGTGTGACCGCAAAGACCTTCCCCCCGCACACTGTGGCACACCGTGCCTCCCGCTGGCTTTCTGTGTTAGCGTGAGAGTGGCAATGATGCTGTTAATCCAGCTAAGGATTATGGGAGACTCGCCTGGGGCTGCGCTACACATTCTTTCCGTCACCCTCCCCCGACCCCGTGCGTTGGGTCTAATTCTTTATCTGCAGGTTGCAGAGGAGGAAGTGGCAGCTCGGAGAGGCCACACAGGTGGGGGGCGGTGAATCTGAGACTGAAACCACACCTCATTTGATCTCGCAGTGGTGCCTTTAACCAGCACACCCACACCCGCGGGTGGAGGGGCTGGGGCCGTCTGTGTACGCAGTAGCCCGTGCCAGCATAAACACCCAGTCCTCGTCCCTCCCTCTCCATCCTGTACTCCGGCCAGACTCAGCTCCGCCCCCTGGCCCCTGTACTCTCCCCTTCTCCAGGAACACCCCTCTGCCTCTTCGCAAACTCCTCTTTGACCCTGAACGCTGTTCCCTCTTCCCCAGCCCGGCCCAGACCTGCCCACTCTTCAGGGCGCACTCAGGGGAGCGTGTGGCTTCAGCCGCACTAACTTGTTCCTGGAAAGTGGGGCACACCCTGGATGAGCCAGGCGAAGTCAGGCAGAGAGGTGTACAATGTGCACGGCGTCCCCCGCCATCCCAAGCTCGGCCACAACCTGCGCCCTGACACGCACAAGCACGTGGCGGCTCCCCAGGGGACGTAGACCTACTGAACGCAGTCCCAGCCTGGCTCCCCTGGGACCAGCGTCATAGTGCAGCTCTGCTGGACATGGGTGATGCCCGGGGTCCTGCCTTCTGCAGTCAGCCACTCTGTCCCACTGGCCTTGACCCCTGATTTTCGCCCCTGTTTCTTGACATGGGGGGTCTCTCATGCCCATTCCACTACCTCTAGGGACCAGTGTCAATCCCCTTCTGCCTGGGCCGCGCCCTGCCTCCCACGTCAGGGAATGTCTGCACATTCCGAGCGGACCTTGCCTGCCTCGCTCCTCAGAAACCCTGGGTGCCCGCCTCCTTGGGACCACGGCCATTATTTGTGAGTCTGGCCTCCTCCTCTGCTTGCCTGCAGGCCCCCCAAGGGCAAGGGCAGTCCCATCACTCCCTCCCCTGTGCGTCCTCAGCCCCAGTCTTGGCGCCTTGCACCCAGCGCCGGTCAGTTTGCACTTGAGCGTGACCGACGGAGCGGCAGGCACGTGAGCGGAGCAGACAGAAGCTTGCAGTGGCACTTCTGTGATGGTCACCGGCACGGCATCTCAGTGTTCGGGCCCTTTGCACTCTGGTTGTGGGTCGTCACGGACCCAGGCATCTGCTGCGGGCGTGGATGGGTTGACCTCCATCGGAAGGGTCCTTTTGCATCCTTGGAGTTTCTGTCTCAGTTCTCCTTCTGAGCTATCCATCTGTCAGTGAGAGACACCTTTTCTGAAACGCCAGGTTCCTGGTAGGAAGCATGGAGGACACAGCGGGCATCTTTCATGAGTATTCTCTGGGCGGAATGAGACAGTGCGTGCTGGACAGCTGGGATGGGGTCCAACTCAAGGTCGGCTTCTAGGAGCGGGCGACTTCCTGTGTCCTCACTCTGACGTTATGGCTGTCGTTGTTGCTGATAGTCACGATGTGCCTGAGAGAACAATGAGATACCTTGCCCATCTGTTGGCCGAAGGTCTCCCCTTATCACTCAGCATCAGTCCGTATCCAAGAATGAGGTGATGCCCAGAGATGTTGGTATGACGGGTGGATGACGAGTCCACACCAGGGACCCCGCAAACCCCTTGGTGGCCTCTGGGGCCCTCCTCGCCCTTTCTGTGTTGACTGCCCATTAGCAGTCCGGGCGAGCGGAGTTTTGGGAACGAGCACAACGGCGGCTGGCGAAGGACTCGGTGCTAGCGGTACCTTGGGCACTGTGCTGGGGGCACCACGGGTCCTGGCCCATTTGACCGTCACAGCAATTGACTTGTAAGTTGAGAAAGCCAACGCTCAGAGAGAAAAGATGAATCGCTCAAGGTCACACCCCACCCGCGAGTGGCAAATCCAGGATTTTAACACCTGGCCTGTCTGGGGTGGAAGCCAGCACCTTGGGGTTCCATCGCGTTTTCATGCCGCGCCTCCGTCCCGTGCGCCCGAACCACCTGTGAGTGGTGTTGGCTTCCCAAGCCGTCCCCCACCCCCCGCGATGGCTGGGGTCCCGTGCAGGATCCAGTCTCGCCGATTAGAAGTGCTCTTCCTGCAGAGACCTCTGTCGCAGTGTGAGGCTGCATGGCCGATTTTCTGGTCTGAGGTTCTAAATTGCCCGTGTCATTTCAAGCTGTGCAAGAAGCCTGACAGCCGGCTTGCACGCAGCCTCGTTTAATCAAGCAACACGCGTGCGAGGAGAATCAGACGCTCCCTCGAATCCGAAGGGAGGCGGGCCGCCACCTGTCGAGTGTCACTCGGTGCCCGGCAGCTCGTGACGAACCCCGTGCCGCGTTGGCCCTCTGGAAGGAGCCTTCCTTCTCCCTGCAGAGGGAGCTGCACCGGCCGTTTCTCTTCTTCGAGCAGCCTGGACACGCGGCCGCCCGGGCAGATGCGAAAGCCCGTCTGGGCTGACTCCTGAGGCGCGGCAACAGGTCCAGCAGGCGGTGTGCGCAGGCTCGGCAGACGAGATGCGGGGACAGGCAGCTCAGCCACCCGATTTTTGTGCGCAGTGTCTCTCCCACGAGGCTACCTGGTTGGGTTGCTGGTCTGACTTCTTAAGAAGCTGCTTGCATGAATAGGGACCTGTGTCTATGCACAGTTTGGAGCCGCCATGCAGGAGTTAGAAAAACGATAATAATGCCCATCGTTTTCATTTCTGTCCATAGCAACTCCCCAAAGCCCCTGGCGCCCCCGCTGGCGAGGGAGAAAACGGGGGTTGGGAGAAGTTTAAATAGTCCGAAGTCACCACACTGGGTGCGGTCATCGTCGTCACTGCCACTGGCGTTTTGTTTCGGGGTTTGGAAGAGGGGACAGTGGCAGCAGAGTTGTGGACACTTTGTGTAAACCTCCAAGTCCGTGCGCAAAGGGCACGCGCCTTGTAAAGGCCCTTCTTGTCGCCGAGTCGGGGGACAGTTGTCCCAGGAGCCCCATTCGTGTGGTTGTCCTTCCTGAGGTGTCTCCAAGGAAGAAAACAGATATTTCCAGAAGGCTTGACAGTGTGAGTCGCGCCCAGCAGTGACTCCCTTAGAGTTCTTCCAAATCGCCCAATCATCGACCCTGTTCAGGGTTCACGTTTCCTTTGGTTACAGGGACGGGGTGATGCCGGTCACAAGGAGACAGGGCCGCGGCGGGAGGGGGTGCTGCTCGGTGGTGAAACCGGCCTAGAGAGGGAGAGTGGTACCACTGGTGGTTTTCTCGAGGCGAATTCCCCCAGCACGGCCGATTTCGAGCTCGCCGCTTGGAGCCAGAGGACACGAAGCGTCCCGAGAACAGTGAGCGGACCGAGGACACAGCGCTGCCTGCGGCGGGGAGGCACTGCTTGCAACACCGCAGCTCCGGGACGGGACGGGCGGTTCCACGGCCGCGGTCCTCTCGCGCGCAGTTCTGCCGGCGCGGGGATGAGAGCGCTCGACCAAGTCCTCTTTCTTTGGAAGGACGGGTGGGGGCGGGGGACTGTGGATTCGGAGCCGACGACCGCTGACAGCGCGAGCCCCGCAGGCTCTCCCCGGTCAGCAGGGAGACGAGGAGGGTCGGGCATCGCAGTGAATATCGGCAGGATCTACAGGAATCGTTACGATCATTAAGTTTTGACCGCGTCGCAAGATACACACAGATTTTACCGAGCTCTTGGCGTCACCTCCTCTTGAAAAAACTATCCGATTTGCTGTGCAGGCCACTCAGACTCAGCGGGATGTTTGCGGTCCGGTCCTGGTGGGCAGAGACTGTCGGAACAGATGCATCATCTGTGAGTGCGGGGTAGAAATGTACCGGTCATTCCCTGGGTCTCCTTTTATGGTTGTTTTGAACACCAGAACTTCTCTCGGTGCCAAAGGCGGGGACGTAAGCGTCACGGAGGAGGCACCAACCTGCTGATCACACCATGGAAGGGCACACGTCAGTGTCACGCTGACCGAGGGACGTCAGCCAAGGATGACTCTTTATTTTTGTTTCCCCTGAGGAATCCCGTGCGAATCGGATGATTCAGCCTTTCCGGCACGTAGTCCGCAGCCGTCCACCCCCTGCGCTGGGCGCCTCTGTTCTCTCTGACCGGAACTCACTCCCCCACCTTCTCCCCCGCTGGCCCCTTCCCCGAGGACGGGAGGAGCTGCGAGCTTCCTTTCTTCCCAGCGTGTTTCTGAGGGTCCGGCTGGAAGGAGGTGGCGCTACAGATAGCTAAAGGGTGTTCGTAATGAAACAATAAGGTGGTTTTGGAGATTTGCTCCTAAATGTTATTTAATGCATATGCGCTGAATATTTACACATTTCTCCATCTCTGGAGGTTAGGGTTCTCATCTTCAGGACGGAAATTATGGCAAACGCATCAAAGGCTTCCTGAAAGAATTAAACACGATCGCGTATGTCACGAGTGAACTGGCGTGTGGATTTACGAGCCGGCAGAAGGTCCGTGTCAGACAAGAGGGCATAGCTCAGGGGCCTGGAGCCTTCTGTTCAATCAGGACGGAGCCCGAGTGGATGAGCCGAACTGAAGCGTATTTCTTGTCAACACCTTCTTGTAAGACCGTCTGACGTTCTCAATGACGACTAAGCCCTTGAAGCGCCGTTCAGCGGCATCAGTGTTTTTAAGGAGTAACGATTCAGACGGTGCCTTGGAATCGTTTATAAGAGGGTTTTGATTTATGCAACCGACGGTGACTCCCGAAAGGCGTAGAAAAACTTGTGCCTCTAGCGTTAGAGTTCCGCCTGCCCTTGGCTGGCCTCCCTACTTTGGATAAGTAGTCCGATATCAACAGTGACCTGATGTTTTTATCGGGTTGGCACTCGGGAGGGTGTTTTCTCTCACGGAGAATTTATGGAGGGCCGCACAAGATCGGGTACTGAAAAGTCCCGCTGACACAGGCGCCGGCTCAGGGGTGCTCCGTAAATCTCAACTATAATAACTGTGGCCGCTCCCGGCGCGGTCTGATCGGAAAGTGATGCATAGGTGCTGGCAACGACGGACCCATTTTCCGTCCGGCGAAGAAGACGTTGGAACCTGACAGCCGGTGGTAGTGATGGGGGGTTGGGGAGGGATTTGTGTCTTTTCCCATAATGATGGGATTTTTGAAACGAGCAGGTCTTTTATTAAAGAAGCCCTACCAGGTCCTCTTGCGTTTGCATGAATCAGAGTCTGGCAGTTACGGGCCCGCCGGAATCCAGCCTGCATGCATCTTTCGTGCTGTCGACAGAGGGCTGGGTTGCTGCCGCTAACTCTGCTCGGAATGGCTGGTACCACTCTGGCCATCGTCATTGATTTAGGGGCCACCATTTACAGTTGTAGAGTTGTTTTATGAAAATACAAATGTCTGCCTTTCCCTGAAATGCTGAAGCGTCCCGCGGTGCACCGCCCATGTGTTCCTCTCTAGAGGAAGCGGGGTTTTGTTGGTTGTGTTTTTTATTTTATTTTATCTATTTTTTGTCTTCAGCTGTTAGCATTTCTGGGTGGCTGGCTTCTCTTGGAACTGATGAGGCAGAAAGAGCATGCAGCAGCTTACCTCGTGTCATTCCTTGGGCCCGGAGGCCGCTGACTGTGGGCGTTCCTTTCCGCCTCGGAGAAGCTGCTTTGTTGGCTGTGTGCGCGCTGCCCAGAGTTTGTAGCTGCTCAGCGGTGCCGGGCTCCTGCTACGACGCGGCCGCCCCGGCAGGCAGGGCGGGAACCCGCTCTGCCTCGGTCTCCCTCACCCGACGAGGGCGCTCGCGGCCCATGGCTGTGGGGCTTCCCTGTGGACCTCCTGGAGGTTTGAACTGTCTCCGTGTGCTGAGCCTTTGCTCCCAGGGGACGACAGGGCCAGGGTGCTGGGAGCTTCCGCCATGGCCCTTCGGTCAACTGGCCAATACCTGACCTTGTTTTAGGTGTGTTTCTGTTTGGGTGGGTTTCTGCATTATATCCGATTTGCTGACGTTGAACTTGTGGCCCATTGCACCATAGCTCACACCCCAAGGAAGTGGGCAGGGAAACTCACAAATGCAGAATCCTTGAGGAGGGTCACTCGCACGGGATTTGCAAACAGTTCCCTTCACTCTGTGGTTTGTCTTTTCATCGTCTTCACAGAGCATCTTGCAGAAGAAAAGTTTTTGATATTGATGACGTTGAATGTATCGATTTTTAAATTTCCTCATCATGCTTTAGGGTCAAGTTTAAGAACTCTTCGCTTAGCTCTAGATTCCAAAGCTGCCTTCTACTTTTTTTTCTTAAACGTTTTATCGTTTTACCTTTTGCCTTTAAGTCTGTGATATTCTTTGAGTTAGTTTTTGTATCAGGTGTGAGATTTCAGTTGAGTGTCTCGCTGGGGTTTCAGTTTGGCCAAGGGATGTCCCGTTCCTTCGGGACCATCTATTGAAGAGGCTACTTCCCTTCATTGGATTGCTTTTCAGCCCTTGTCAAAACCGCCTGGGTGTACTTGTGCTCCTGTTCCCGCCAGGTGCGGGCAGAGAGCCCGGCTGCCCACCTGGCCCCCGCGTGCCGCAGGGCAGGTGGGGTTCTCATCACTGTCCATCAGTGGTGAGCACCCGCCTCCCCGCTCAGACCCTCTCTCGCCAGGTGCGGGCACCGGCCACAGGGGCCTCTCGGTTTTACGTGGTCTCCGGCGCGGCCGATGGAAGTGTCGAGCCACCACTGTCTAAAAACTGTCCATCGTGCTAGGCTGCCCCTTTCAGGTCCTTTCTCTAGAGGAAGCAGGGTTTTGTTGGTTGTGTTTTTTATTTTATTTTATTTATTTTTCTGTCCTCAGCTGTTAGCATTTCTGGGTGCT
This sequence comes from Phyllostomus hastatus, assembly GCF_019186645.2. NCBI lineage: Eukaryota > Metazoa > Chordata > Mammalia > Chiroptera > Phyllostomidae > Phyllostomus > Phyllostomus hastatus. The sequence goes on along the minus strand of NW_025334017.1, from coordinate 46,738,954 downwards.
TGGCTTCTCTTGGAATAGGTGAGGCGGAAAGAGCATGCAGCAGCTTACCTCATGTCATTCCTTGGGCCTGGGGCCCCTGGAGTGTGTGCCTTCCTTTCCACCTCGGAGGAGCTGCTTTGTTGGCTGTGCGCGCTGCCCAGAGTTTGCGGTGAGCTTAGTGGGAAGGCTAGGAAGCCGTATGTCCACACAGTCTTTCTTGGAAGCAGACATCAGGACAGTTACCATTGTACAAACCTTCCATGTTACAGAAACAAAACCAAATCCAGAGCAGTTGTGTGATGTGTGCAAAGCCACACAGCCCTCAGACGATGTGGCCCAAGCTACAAGAATCCAGTGCCAGGGCCCTTCGCCCTACATTTCCTCAGTTTACTACAGGTGTGTCAACAGAAACACTCCACACGTACGTTCCCAGTGCAAGGACATCGACGGCGAAAGAGCCCCCGGCCATGAGCTCAGCGGGCCGTGGGCGTGTCCATGGTCCCTTTCCCTCCCGCTGCACTCTGTCTCACTCACGTGCTGGCTCGTCATCAGTGGGAGGGGAGAACAGTTATGATGGGAGAGATGTGCCCGGTAGCACTCGAGGGAAAGGGCCGTTAACCCCGAGGCGCAGAACTGCAGAAGATGCTTCCACACCTGCACGCAGAGGACTGCTCCCAGGGTGTCCCGGTGACGCAGGAGCCCACACAGTGTCACAAGGGGATGGAAGTTGGAAACCGGACTGGCAGATTGAAGACGAGCCAGAGAAATGCCCTGGGCGTGGTGTCCGGCTGTAACCCAGAACGTGCAGCTCAGCTGCTGAGCTTCTAGAGCAAGTGCCTGTCCGTGGTGCGAGAGTGACTCCGTCTCCATGCGTGTTCTACCACGGAACAAAGCCCCACACAAACACAGTCTTTAGTCTCTGGCTAAAGAGAAACCACTCCGCTTCGTGTCCCTGTGCCGTGCGACCTGTCTGTCCCTTTTCCTGCCCCCATCCCCAGCAGCCTGTGTGTGCCTCCCGTGATCTCAGGTGCGCCCGGCCTCCCGTCCGGGTTGGCCCACTGCTCCTGCCGATGGACCGAGCCCCCTCGACGGCACATGCTCACGCCCGCTGCCTAGAAACACCCACGGTTCCCTGTGACCTTAAGGGTTAAGACGCGGTGATTTCAGAAGAAGCCAACAGAAAGAAGTGTGAGCTTCAGCCGCCTGTCCTCTGCTCTTTCCTTAGGTATTACCAGATCCGAGTGACCTTGAAGGTGCCCTCCAGGATCGCCCACAGACTGAGTGCCTCGCTCCTTGGACAGACAGGTGAGCAGGAGGGTGGCGGTGGGGCGCTCGCCGCCAGCGGTAGACCGGCACTGATGGCTGTGCGCGAGGGCTCAGCGCAGTGCGAGGTACACAAAGACACTCGGCGAGTCCCTGCTGGCAGCTGCATGAGTTTAGAAATGGAGACTCGCCGTTGGTGTGGCCATTGCATGTGCGTTGTTGCAAGGGACGCCTGCTAGAGGAAACACCGTCTCAGGCGATCTGGTATAAAGCTGGCCAAGGGGAGTGTTCGCTGAAGTCACACCGGGGAGGAAGAAGGTGGAAACGGCAGAGCAGCTCGGGGGTAGGAGGGAGCCCTGCTGTCAGAGGGAGCTGGATGCTCAGCCGGGCGCAGGGGCCGAGTCAGCAGGCGTTTGAGGGGGAGTCCGATGCCACACTCTCAGCTCGGGGCACGACTGCCGAACACAGTCCGTGTTCGAACTGGGGGCGGCTGGCGTACGGGCGGGTGTCCGGGGCTCCCAGCAGGTATTCAGTGTAATAGAGCTTTGGGCCAGAAATAGAAACCTCATTCCGTAAGCAGTAAGGTGGGGCAGTGAGATTATGGCCTGGGAGAGAGATTTACATTCGTAGATTTGGGAGAACGTGCCGCTCAGCCCGACCTCAGGGAGAAGGAGACGCATTTCAGGATGGAGGAGAGAGAAAGTAAGGAGATAAAAACATGGAACTACGGAGAATCTGTTTCGCTTTCACCGGACAAGTGAAACTGGCCAAGAATGTCCAGTAGAGATAAGAGTTCTAGTTATAGCCACCGTCCAGAAAGTTCTTTTGTGATTAACAGCCAACGGCTTGGCTGTCAGACCACCCACTGTGGGAGTTGTGGCACGGTGAGCAAAATTGCCTGCATTTACTTGAATTCCCACCACGTAGGAGTGTACACGCCCTGGTCTGCTCCGCTCCCCCTTGGAGGAGGCGTGCGAGCTGTGGGAAGGGTGGGGCAGGTCCCTCGGGTCACTCAGAGGACGTCCAGGGGACTACAGTGGTTGCCAGGCATCAGGGTGACTGGGACCTGTGCTCCAGAAAGAGGAAGGCGCTGGACACCTCCTGCTCCTCCCCCGACTCGGGCAGAGTCCGGTGTTAAACGCTAGTCAAGCTGCCACACTGCCAAGCTGTTTCTTCTCCTCCACGCTCCTCCTCTCTCTGGGGAAGAAGTCGGGCACCCGAGACGGCGGCCACCCCCAGCTCTGCCGTGGCCTGTGCTATAGCCCCGCCCACCCCAGTTTCTGCCAGAAGAACTCGGCTGAGAGTAGGGGGTGTGAACCCTGACGTTGTATGAACTAGTCGTGTGACCTGGGGCCATGGCAACTTGGAGCTTCCTTTCCTCACCCGAGAAGTGGCTAAAAGTCCGTCCTCCGCAGGCTCCTGCCTTAGAGCGTACAAAGGAAAGCCTGTTTTGCGTTCCACAGAGGTTCTAAGGGCAGAGGAGCCGGGGCAGGACCTGGCCCCCGGTGAGCGTCCCATCAGTCCGGCCTGTACGTGGTCCCGGGACCGGGGCTGCGAGGCCGGCGGGCCCTGTGCATATATATGGACAGGACGCCGACTCGGGGGTGACACCTGGAAGTCGGGTGGGACTAACGCCCCGATGTTCTGATGGAAGCCATCCCAGGCTGGCGAGGACTCCAGGTCTTCTGTGACTCGGTAGAGCGGCAGCAGCCGAGCCGCGCTGGGAGCTGAGAGGCCCTTGCCGTGAGGACCAGGGGCCTGTGGGGCCCCTGGCAGCGGGCAGAGCCCGGCGGGCAGCCTGGCGGGGGGGGGGGAGGGAGAAGGATGAAGACAGGGCCATACAGAGAGAAAGGAAAGAAAAATGAAATGCAATTGCGGGTCAAAAGTGATGTTCTTCCTTGGTGTAGTTTGACACGGGGTCATTAGGAGGCGTTCGGTGCCCGTGAGTCCCACGCGAGGCTGTTAGAGCAGGAGGCTGGCGCAGGCCAGCCGCAGCCGCAGCTACGGTGAGGCCCCTCCCCGGCCCGGCGGGAGCGGGCGGCGTTTCCGATGGCTTCCTCAGAGTGGACTTCCCGCCTGTGTTCTTTCTGGCTAGACATCGCTGCGTTATACAGGCCTCCAGACCTTAGTGGCTTAAAACACTGATTCTTTTTATTTTTAATCTAATTTTTATCGTATTTTTGCCATCACCATTTAGTCCCCTTATATCTCCCTCCCGCTGCAGTCACCACCACCCTGGTGTCCGCATCCGGGAGTCCTTTTTCCTTTCGCTCGATCCCTCCACCCCTCTCCCCCGACTAGCTGTCATCTGCTCTCCATCTGTGAGTCTGTCCCCATTTTCCTCGCCAGTTTGGTTTGTTCGTTAGATCCCACATAGGAGTGAGATCGTGTGGTTTGACCGGGGGGCTCGGCCGGGCACTCAGGTGCCGCGCTGTGCTGCGGGCCCCGTGGAGGGGCCGCATCTGAGACGTGTTCGTTCGCCGGGCCAACCCCGCATTCGGGCGGCTGGAGCGCTTGAGGGAACGCTGGGCTTCCGTCCCGTTGGGTGGTCTGACTTCTCACGTGGCAGCCCAGTTTCCCGGGGAGGAAAGAGAAAAAGACTGCAGGTCTCCTCAGGCATAGGCTGGGGACTGGCACGGGGCCACTCCCCCACACTCCATTGGTCAGGGTCCCTGGCAGGGCCAGTCTGGCTTGGAGGGGAAGGGAACCCTACTCCACCCTCCACGGGCTCCCTCTGTACGCACACAGAGCGTGGGGGGCGGGGGGGAGCGCCCACTCACACTTGCAGGCAGTCATCCAGACGAACGTTCTACTTCCTGCACGTGCTTCTGAGTTAAAGGAAATATATATATACATATATATATATACACACATATATATGAATGAATATATATGAGACATATGATTAGACAGTGAGGCATGACATATTGACAAAGAGCCAGAAAGAGTTAAAACATACTCGGCGTCCAATGATGCCCGACACTCATTAGTTGAGTGGTCTCATTGGGACGAATGATTTCAGGGGGCTTGTCTGCCTGTGTCCAATGTGAAAATAGAAAAAGCTTGCTGTACCCAGAGCAGCAGAGTGCAGGGGTGGGGAGGCCACCGACTCCGGGCTTTCTGGGTTCAAATCCTTCTCCAGGTTCAGATCCTTCCCCAGACACTTCCCCGCTGGGCGGATTTGGACACGCGATTTAGCCGGCTGGTCTTCAGGCCCCGCCGCTGTGCAGGGGGGACGGCAGGCTGTGGTCGGGCTGAATGACTCGGGCACGGAAGTGATCGGACGGTGCCAGCTCGTAATAACCATTAGCTGGATGAGGTGGCTGCTAGGCACAGAGGAGCTGTTGCCTTAAGGACATTTTGCTGGTCCCGGGACGCGTCCCTGGGGTGCAGAGGCTGCCTTCCTGGCCTGGAGGAGCCGGGCCTCTGGAGTGGGGGGGTGGACAGAGGTGCCACAGGGATACAGCAGAGGTAGAAACTGAGACGGGACCTCACCTGAAGCCTGGAAGGACCAGGCGAAGTGGCCCCACAGATACAGGTGGGAAAGGCTAGACCGGGCAGAAGGGACACCGTGACCTCTGTCCCCAGGACCCGAACAGAGCAGAGCGAAGGCGTTTATGGTATGACAGGTGGCGGGCGGTAAGAATGAGCCGAGCTGAGAAGGGGCACGGAGGGTGCCAAGGCCCTGCCGGCCCTCCGGGCAGCTGGATTCGCTTTCAGAGGCACGGCCAGACTCAGTGACATTGCTGGGACGACACGAGCCCCGCGCTGCGCCCGAGCACGCTGTGGTCTCTCCAAGGAAGGGGCAGAGTTCCGCACTTCGGTTCTCCTCTGCAACCTGCCCGTGCTCCGGCAGCCACGCTGCATGGGAACGCACTGCAGTTCTGCGGACGGCTGAGATGCGGCTCCTCCAGGTGCAAAACAGTTTCTCACCGAGTTTTCTGAGCTAGATGTTTATGACTCGATCCCGTGAAGAGGGAAACATCACGATTCCCCGTGCGAAATGCAGCCACAGCTCGCATCTCATTGTGTTGTCTTTTATCAGTGCTTTTAAAAAAGGTGATCTGGTGGGGGGGCGGTTTCTCTGGAAACCCAGGCTTTGTTCTGGTCCGAGTCCGTCGTGTGTCTCGGGACAGACCGTGACAGGCTCTGAGCTCCCCCAAGTCAGGAGCGGACCTCCCCCGGGCGCTCCAGGAAGACCCCAGGCGCGGCGTTATGGAAGGGATACACATGGGGACGGGCGGCCGCGCTGCAGCTGTGACAGCGCGTCAGAGCTGCTGGTGGAGCTGGGAGCGCGGTGCAGAGGGAGACGCTCTGTGCAGGCGTGGGAGCCGCGCGGAGCGCTCGGCCTTCAAGTTCAGCACGAGTCTCAAGTCCACGGGGTCTTGGTCGTCCCCAGAAATAGAAAAGCATCCCGCGCAGGTGAGCCTCTAATGAGTCACCGAGGCCGGGACGTCCTTGGCTCTTCCAGCACATCAGAGGGAAAAGTGCCTGTGGTGTCTTCCAGTTGTGCTCCTTGAACTTCCGTGCAACGGAGAGGGTTAGATGGAGGAATCCGGTGATTAGGGAGGCAGGTCCGACGGCAGACTCACAGGCACATCAGCGTCCCCGTCCTCTACTGCAGAGCCACTCGGCGGTGCCAGGACCAGCCCTTCCACGTGGGAGCCCTGGCTTCCCTTTCACTCTGACGGGGCTCCTGAGGCTTTCTGCCTGGGGCGGCGGGCTTGGGGGCCCAGGGGGCGGGGGAGGGCCCGGCTCAGTGCTTGACCGCAGCTGGGGGAGCAAGCGCAGCTGCCGTTCTCCCCTGCTCACACGGACGCTGGCCGGGACCCCAGGACTGCCTGCACAGGGAGCTGACAGGGGCGTCCCTGAGTTGAAGGTGACAAGGGGGGACGTTGAAACAGGGCTGTCTGACCTCACTGAGGCAAAGGGAGCCCGCAGCGTGGCTGAGGGGGGCTGAGGCTGCCCGGGCAGGGTGTGGCTGCACGTGACGGCTGAAGACCGGACAGGAGGATGGACCCTGAGGAGGCTGGGCCCACCGGGCTGGAACCCAGCCTGAGACCAGCGGGGCGTGCTGCTCCCTGGTCTGTGTGGTGTGTGCGAGCACCTTGGACTTGAGGGAGGACACAGACTGTGAGGCTCCTTGTACTGTGGCCACAGTCGGGCACCCTACAGAGACGAGTCAGAGCCGGGCAGCCCCCGCCCCCAGACTGTTGCTGAGATGAGGCCTGTGGACGGACGTGGTCGGCCCCCGGGAGCTGTGCGGCAGAGGCTGGGCTGGAGAGGACAGGGACCACACTCTTCCTCCGGGCTGCAGGGGCTCTTAGAAGTCACACAGTGTGACTTTCATTATTCTTAGCAGTAATCACAAGACATACATACATGGGGTACACATGCACACATGTACACATGTGTATGCCCACATGCATAATAACTTTATTATGTACACCCATGTAAATGCATGTGAAACTGGTTTCAAACTTTCTATGTGTATCAGCATTTATGCATATAAATACATACACACGTGTGTGCGCAGGAATGGTCCATGTCGATCCTGACACCGTCTCACCTGGACACGGCGTCAGATCCCCCAGGGGAGGGGCTCACTCCTGCAAGTCGCCTCCTCACCAAACCAAAAGACACCTTTCTCCTCTTTCCGAAAACTCCAAGGGTCTGAGAAGCTCTGTGTCAGAAAAGGGGCAAAGACCAAATACATATTATTTATTACAAATCACAGTACCACATGGGCCGGAGGAACAGAGGTAAATGATACTCCATTCAAATGTGAGGGTTAAGGTATTTCAGGGAGAGGAACCTGAAGAAATTAAAAAAAAACACGTGACCGTCCTCACCTCAAGGGCTTGCTCCCGTTTGGTGGGTCTCAGAGGTGGCTGTCTCGGTTCGGGGTCCAAGCCCTCGGCACGTCCGTGGCTGTGAGTCGGCGTCAAATGTGCTTCGTTCTGGCTCTCTCCTTCCACCGAAACAGTGCTGGCTCGCAGATTTTCGCCGTCTCTGCCTACCAGCTTGTGGTAAACAAACAGCATTTTGCCTGGGGGGGCTGACTCTTGCAGTCCGACTTGGGGGAGAGAAACCGTTCCCGCTTATTGAGGCTGGTCAGTGGTTCGGCACGCGACAGGCCCCGCCAGCCGTCACCCACGAACGTGGGAGGGAGGGGAGCTCCGGGAATTTGAGGAAACGTGCACAAATTGCCGTGATTAGCTTCAGTCATGTTTTGAGAGGTAATTTCCGTTTCTATTAAGTGGAAGTGTTTAAGGGTTTCACAGCATAGGGGGCGGGGAGAGAGAGACATTTACTCTTCAAATGAATCAGTCTGATTTCCTTTCAGGGTCCATTAAAGTGCACCTAAACATCAAAAATGCCTGTTTGCATGGAGACGATGAGGCAGGTGAAACACTCCAGCTCCCGGGCTGGGAGGACCCCCCCGGGGCCCCAGGGAAGCAGGGCTCAGCCGCCCCGGGGGGCGGAGCCTGCACAGGCTGCGACCCCAGGATGCGCGGCCAGCGGCGGGGCTTCCGGCCCTGAGCAGCTCTTGGCGGCCTGGAAGCCCACTCACCTCGGGTCCCCTGCCCAGGCCAGGGGTCTGCTGGGCCCGCTGGACCGGTGACCCCGCTCCCTCGGGGTCCGGGCCCGATTGGTCACTTACCCTTCGTCCTGGAAATGGAATCGTGAGGCTTGCCTGGCCTCCCAGGCCCTCCGTCTTCCGCAGGCGTTCCTGCCTCGGTCCCTGCTGTTCCTTCCGTGTCGAATGCCTACCCCTTCCCCCTCACCTTCGGCCCCCCAGCCCACTGGACCGGCGGAGAGAATTCACGCAGGTTCCCACAGCAACTCCCCACCCCTGTCACATGGCTAATTCCCTGGTTACTGAGTCGGAGCTCCTTTTCCCTGGCCTGTGCACGCCCAGCCCAGGAGGCCACCCCCACTGCAGAGCCACTGGCAGTCACGGACACCTGGGGCCGCTTTGGAGGACTGCCCCAGGCTCCCGGGAGCGCTCTGTCACTGTCCCTGTCTGCACCGCCAGCTCCTGCTGTGACGCAGTGGCGGTTAGTCCAGGGACATGTGTCTAGCTGCTGGGCTCAGGAGGGGCAAGCTGGTGCGTAGCTCACTCCAGGGTCCCCCCACCCCACGGGCTCAGGCTGGTGCCCTTCGCGGGACCCTTGCTGAAACGTTCCTTTCTGAATCAACTTGAGAATTCTTGAATAACAGCAAGGCGAAGAGTGATCATGGGGGGAGACTTGAAAATGAAAAGCAGAACCCAAACTGATGCGGGGGTGGATGGGAGCACGGAGGTGTCTGTCACACAAACGCAAACAGAGATTATTGTAAATGTTACACATACCCTGCCTTATACAATCAGGAAAAACAAACAAAAACAAAAAACAAAACCCAGCAACCTTGTCTAAGGCTCCCCAGCCCCGGATTCCAAGCCTGTGTGTCAGCCGGACCGGCCTCGTGGCTCTACTGCTCTCCCCCAGCAGCGGCCGGGCACTGGAATCATTCCGCCAAGTGGCCTGCCGAAACCACACCGCCGCGTTGTGCGCAGACTTGAGTTCTGTGAAGGATCGAGTGGTGACGAAGTGCATCGGTGGCCCAGCCCGGGGACGTCACCGTGGGCCCCAGGGAGGGTCTGAGCTGAGGTTAGTTCGCCAGCAGGCACCAGGGGTTAAAGGCCGCGTCGAGCACGAGTTCCCCGTGGAGATTCCGTGGGTTTTGAAGCCGGGGCACGGAGGACCTCTGGCCGGCTGAACTCGGCAGGGGGCCGATAAAAAGCAGCTCGCGAGGGACCGGCCACAGAACCCAGAGCAAAAGACAGGATGGGGCTGGGTTTCAAAGAGGGAGTCTCAGCGAGACAGGGCCCAAGTCACAGAGAGGCTTTTGATGTGGCCTGGAGCGTGTCCATTACCAGCCATTTCTAAGCTTTGTCTTTGAGGTCTTTGAAATAGAACTTTTCAAGTCCCGCCTCCCCCTCCCCCCCACCCCTCCCCGCAGACACCTGCCCTGGCTCAGCCTGGATTGCTTCCCACTTTCCGCAGGAACTAAATTGCCTCGGCTGACTCTGTTTCCCCCCCGCCCCGGGATGTGTGTGACACCCTCTGTTTCTCCTCGTTCACACCCCGTGTCCCTGCATCATCGCACCCGCAGCTCCGTGTCCTCGTCACGTGGGAGTGGCCTTGCTCTCTCGTCCTCTTCCCACGAGGTTTTCCGCGCCCGTCCCTTACGACTCTCACTGCCATCAGCATCGGTGCTGCTCGGGGGTCGGCGTCCCCACTGACGTGTGGGAGACAAGGCACGTGTGTGTCTCTCCCTCTGTCTTCCCACCCCTTCGCCTCCTTCCTCCTCCTCCTCCTCCTTCAGAACTCCGTCCACAGGCCTGGCCGAGTCCAGGTGCCTCTGCTCTGTGGCATTCACCCTGTGTGCACATAGTTGGGTGTAGACCCCCGGTGCTCCCCTGCCCAGGCCTCCAGAGCTTAGGGCTCAGTGACGGCGAGGATCACGCAGCTGGTACTCGTCCCTGTCCCCGGCTCGGTCATCAAAGCCTGCATCTGGGGGCCAGCAGCCATGTTCTCTAGACAAGGATGCTTTGTCTCTCTGCGAAGCTGCAGCTCCAGTGAGTCCGTGTCAAAGCCCCCTGGGGCCCTCCGGTGGGGTCCCTTCCCCCCAGGCCTGGCTGCCCCGCTCACTGGACGCTGTCTGAGGAATCTGTCTCCAGCGGCTCTCCGTGTCCGGCGTCAGCCGTCCTTGGGCTCCTGCAGCAAGGAGCCTGCGCAAGGGCATGACTAGCCCAGGGAGAAGCCGCCAGGGCGGACCTTTAGCGCCGAGGCAGACGTGTGTCGTCGGGTGCCGGGTGACCCGCTCTCCTCCCGGCGAGCTAGCTCCCACCGAGAAAGGACGGAAGGTGGCGGCCTCCAGGTCTGGGAGCCAGGATGGGGAGAGACAGGGTCACTGGGGGGAGCGCGGCAGGGACTGCGGGCAGCTGTGTCTCTCGCCAGGCGGGCAGCGTCCTGGGGTGGGTTTCTTCTGACTGTAGCAGGCACCCGGGTGCACTGAGAATATACTCAAAACCAGGAGGGCAGGAATAGAAATAACGCCGGAACGCCACCTGCTAGGTGTCATATGGATACAAACACGGCTCTTGGCGGGTCATCGTCCTTTGTCACACGGTTCCCTCTCTCTCCTTCCCGTCTTCCCTCCTTGCTCCCTTCTTCTCTCTCCTCTCGCTCCATTTTTCTCTCTAGACGCCTCTTTCTAGTCTCTCTCCGCATGTAAAGAAAACGGAGATAATTCAGCCACTTACTACATCTTTTATTTTTGTTTATTGTGAACTTGTTGTTATGCCTTATGCTGGGTGTTAACTCCCCCGTAACGCTGCATGGCGTGAGTGCCGTGGGGTGTGTCTGACCGTTTCCGCGATGCGGACAGGTTGGAGCCCAGCGCCGTTTCTGGGAGGCCGCGTGAGGGTGAGACGGGCGTGCTCTGCCTGGGAGCCCCCAGGACCCGTCCGGCCTCCGGAGCGCCACGCGGCAGGCACACCCTCGTTCATTCGTGGGGGTGCACGCAGATGACCATCTGAGTCCCCGGCCCTTCCCCGAGACCGGCTCTCCTTTGCGTCTAAATACAACCCCCTCGGTCCGGACACTGCCCAGCCAGCTTGTGTGTTGCGTGTGAGTCAGGCTCGTATCAGCCGGCGCAGGCCGGTGAGTGCCAGCACATGCGTGCCCACTTTATGAAAAGTCATGTGTAGCACACGGCGGGTGGGTCTGCAGATCACCAGAGCACAGAGCAGGCTGCAGACACAGGTGCCGAGAGCCCAGCTGGCGGCCCCTGAGCGGAGCCTCCCACTGCCTGTCACAGGCAACACCATAGGCTGGGGCTGCCCAGGGAGTCCGAATCGTGGCCCAGCCCCCGGGCTGTGCCCGTGGGCTCCCCTGCCGTGACTCTGGACTCCATGTAAGGGCAAGGGTAGCGGGATCTCAGACAAGTCGCCATGCATGGCAGTGTCTGAATCTTGTGGTAGGATGTTTTTCTCAGTCATGTCCTAGCCTGGATGCGAGGAGGAGGGGGCGGGGACAAAGGCATCTGGAGCCCTGGGTGCTGCGCGAGCCGACGGCCACGCCCGAGGCCGGGCTGTCCATCAGAGCCCCTGCCCCTCTCTCACCTGCGTGCCTGCGCGCACGCGGGCTTGGTGCCATAGCCTCGCCTCCCTCCGCCCTTCCCGCTCGTCTCCCCTCCTGTCTTCCAGATCCTTCAGGACGTTGTTCCCCTGGAAGGGCCTCCCCACCCTGGACCCCTGCCTTGCAGGCTCACCCCAACATCACCCTTGCTGCACCCCTGCTTCCTCTCCTTCCCGGCGAGGTGTGCGTCCTCACGCAGGGAGAGTCACTCACCAACACCTATTTCTCCACCGACAGACCCTTGGTGCCCCCCGTTTGGGGACTGTGCCCCTGCTTGGGGGGTTTGTAAATGATGGTGAGTGACCCAGTGAGCCTTTCTGGGCACGCCTCCCGTGCACGGTGTGAAGGGCCCGTCCAGGGAGAAAACTGGGCGTGCATTTCACAGTGCCCGTGGCAGCTTCCGCCGGTGGAGAATGAGACTGTCTCCCCCTACCTGCACACCTGGGAGGGCCCGCCAACCTACACACCTGGGAGGGCGCATCAGCCTACACACCGGGGAGGGCACATCAACCTATACACCTGGGAGGGCGCATCAGCCTACACACCTGGGAGCGCGCATCAGGTGTCCTGTGCGGGATTACATCTCCCTGATTGCGGGGGGCGGGGGGTTGACCGTCTTTGTGCACAATGCTTATCTGTTTTCGTTTCCTTTTTATGAATGGCCTGTTTACAACGGTTTCTTTTCCTTCGGATCGTTTGCTCCTCAGTGATGTCACTCTGTTTCCTACCTTCCTGCCAGACGTGTCTTTGAGGGCGATTCTTCGCTCCGTCGCACAGAAAATCACTTCTCCTATTCTGTACATTGGCGTTTCACTTTGTGTTTAGGATATTTTTAGCAAAAATAAATGTTCACTTTGACGTCTGATGGGTCAAAGCTTTTGCCTATCAGCCTAAGTCGGGCTTTTGTTCTCACACGAATGGAATTTGTTGTCCTGCCGCACGGTTGTATCGGACAATGTGCAGCAGCAGAAGCCGAGGCTGAGGGGTTTGGGGGGCGGGGTCAGGACCTGTGCCTGTGTCTGTCTGGTTTCACGGCCGTTCTGCATTTGAGACATTGCTCCGTGCTGCTGCTGAGATGCACCCTCCGGGACCCCCACCCCTGCCACTCTCTGCCGTTCAGCCTGCCTGCAGCTCCGTCTTGTACTCAGACGGGTTTCGTCCACAGGCTTTCCCTGCTGGAGTCTTTTCGTCCCCTTCGGTTGTACCCTGGAGAAGCCAGTGCAGGTGCATTCGGTGGTTCGCCCTTCATCCTCGGGGATGCTGGGTGCAAAGTTACACGCCGAAGTGCGGAGGTCCCCACCTGGGACGAGCCATACCACCCTCTGGGGTCTCCTAAAAACCAAGGGTGTGTCAAATCTACTTTGGCCTCAGACATGTTTGATAGGATGAGTGAGTTGAGGTTGGATGGTCAGTGGTTGGGTGAGGAGTGAATGAGTAGATGAATGGACCCATGGGTGTCTCAATATATGGATCAGTAGATGGATCCTGGATGGATGGGTGGGTGGATGGATGATGGATGGGAAGATGGGTGGATGGGTGGGTGGATGGATGGGTGGATGGATGGGTGGATGGGTGGGTGGGTGGATGGATGAATGGGTGGGTGGATGGATGGGTGGATGGATGGGTGGATGGGTGGGTGGATGGATGGATGAATGGGTGGGTGGATGGATGGGTAGATGGATGGGTGGATGGGTGGGTGGATGGATGGATGAATGGGTGGGTGGATGGATGGATGAATGGATGGGTAGATCACAGCTTCAAAATAACACCAGACCAGCTCTTCTCCCTAAGGGCCTCACCCCTGGTCCATAAATACTCTCTCTTTTGAGTCAACAAAATCCTGAACATCCAGTGCATTAGCCTCTGTTCTCTGCCTGGGGTGGCTGTGACTTCCTGAGAAGTGAACGTGCACTGGGTCCTCTGGTCGCCAGGCCAGGAGTCCATATACAGCTCCTAGAGCAGGCCCCGCATGCCTGGACGGCAGGAGGGGATACTTCTCCCTTTCCTCCGTGGGAGGCGGTGCAAACGGAGACCCACTGCACGGCAGCAGCGGCTTCTGTGCTGTCTCCCCATCCTGTCTTCCCCCTCCACGGGCGCCACGCCACTCTCCTGCCCCCACCATGGGCTCCGCGGGCGGTGCCCCCAGCCCCTGCCTCCGGGAGCTCTGCTTCCAAGCCTGGCTCCGCACACTGGTCTGCACGGTGGTCTGCTGCGGCCTCTGTGGAACTTCAGCTTCAACAGCCCGTAACCATGGTTGTTTCCATCTTCAGGCCGTCAGCACCCCCGCCCCAAATCAAGTGTCTGCACTCCTGTTTCCTCCTGCTTTTGCACTGGTGGCTTCCATGACCTGAGAGCTGTTTTTCTTTCTCTTTCTGTATTGTACATCCTACGAGGAGAGAGACTCGTTACATACAGGTCAACTGCGCGGTATCACACCTGTGTCACCCAGGGCTGGGTGTTGAGTCGGTGGCTGGATGGGTGGCTGCAAGGGTGCGCGGCCCAGTGACAAGAACCTCACTTCCCTTCCAGACGTCATTTAAAGACGCTTTGCCTTCCGCCTGCATCCGGCTTGCTTTCTTCACTTAAGCACCGTTCCAGTATTGATCGCTGTAGTGTAGAGAAGTTTGGGTCGATATGGGTCTGGTTTAGAGCACCATAAGAGCTGTGACTCCTGAAAATGAATGTTCCTGTTTACCTTCCTTGAAGCGAGCGCGCTTTGCTTCAGCCTTCTGAACCGGGCGTTCCGGCCCACCCCTGTCCTCACAGACCTGTAGCGGCGGCGCAAAGAGACGTCCATCATCAATTGTCCAAGGCGTACACCAAGCGCCGCTTCCAGGGGAAAAGGGCCCCCGTTTCTGCGTTCGAAGGAGGAGCCCGCGTCTCCGAGACTCCGTCAGCGAGGAGGGCCGAGGGGCCGGGTGCTTCCGGCTCACGCTGCGGCCGGGTGGTCGCCCCGTCGTGTCGAGCGGACGACCTGACTTCTCCACGTTCCTGTCATTTGTTTTCTAATGATCAAGTGAGAAGGAAGTTATTTGAAAAAAATTTTTAAAGGTCAATGGATTAATGGCTTTATCCTTTTTTTTCCAAACTAATATATCTTTAAACCCACCTTCAACAAGCGTCTAGCACGCAGCTGCGTGCTGCCCGGGGCAGTGGGTCTGTCTGGGCCGAGAGAACTTAGCTGGTGGAGGGGCCACCTGGTATAACTGACTGCAGGGTGGCAGTGGTTGGTCCTGAGGACGAAGAGCTACGCGAGCCCGGAGTTTGGAGCCCGCTGGCTGAGCCTTGGCCGGCGCCCAGGCAGGTGTCGCTGCGGCTTTCAGGGGCTGGTCATAGAATCTGCTCAGATACAAGTGCACTGAGAGATCATGAGACGTGGCCCTCCACTGTCCCAGGGAGCACCGGGGAGGGGAGCGGGCGGGGCCCTGGACTTGGTGTCGGATCCTGGAGTTCAGCGCTGGTCTGCTCTTGGGTTGAGTTTCCACCACCCCGAGCCTCGCAGTTCCCACCTGTGAAATGGGTCCACGGAGCCGCGTGCTTTCCTTCTAGCTCCCAGTCCCCGGCTTGGGTGCGCTGACCTCAGACCTAGGATGGTGGCTCAGAGGTGGACAGAGAAAAGTTGCCTTTCCTCCTGAGGACTCAGCTCCTCTGTGGGGAGAATCCTGGTCCCAGGCTAGTGCCCCACCAGCCATTCCGCCAGAGTCTTAGTTTCTTCGAAATGCTCGCCGAGGCCACAGGGCAGAGCCCCGCGTGACGGTGCTGTGCCCCGGGCCCCCGAACAGCTCGCAGAACGGTGGAGGCGAGGAGGGGATGGGGGACAAAATAGGACGGGGACTGAATGGGACACCCACGTGTATAAATGAGGGGCATGAGGTGGGAGTAGGCACACATTTTTAGTAAAAACAGCGACACCTGCCCTTGTGTCCTCTCCCAGTCACAATGACCCCCCGGAAGAGGAGGTCCCCGCGATCCACTTACCAGGAAGGACATGAGGCTCCGCAGGGTCAGTCCCTGGAGGCGCGTAGAGAGTCAGAAGTTGCATACAGATCAGACGTCACTCTCTGCTGCCTCCAGCTTCACTCAGTGAGACAATCTCCAGGCGGAGGGGACGGCCTGCGAGGCCACAGAGACACGGGCAGGACTTTGAGGGAAGGATGAGGCTCTCCATTCATTAACCAATGCGAATCCCAGCCTCCTGGGCCCAGCTCCTCACTAGGAGGCAGGGGCGGGGGCGGGGCAAGTGGTATGCTCAGCCGCCCTGACGTGCTTCGGTCTGGTCACGGAAAGACACAGAACTGTCCCTCTGGGACGCTCTGTGACAGGCGCTCCCAGCAAGCAGGGGGTAACTGCTCCAGGGACAGAGGAGGGAGTGAGAGAAGGGCGTCGGAAGAAGGGACAAAGGACGCAGGGTCTTGAGGGGTGTCAAGGAGAAAGCTTGGTGGAGGGAAGTGTCAGAGAGACAGGGTGTTCAGAGAGAACGTCAGCGACCCCCCCTCGGGGCAGCGCTGTGCAGGGACCCCTGGGAGTTAGCGAGAAACCACCGGGTCTGACGGGAGGGACGCCTGCAGTTGGCAAAGCGGGTGTCAGCGTGAGCCGATCCCCCCGGACGAGACAGCACGGCATTAGAACACCGGACCGCAGTGTTTCTCTACGGCGAGCCGCAGACGCGCATTGTCATCATCTGATTGTTCCACACGACACCCTGGAATGGAGGATCAAAGCTCCGTTTTACAGAAAGCAAAGCGATGACAGGAATATCGTGTCCTCGTAATGGGGGAAATCTAGACGCTAACCCAAGCCCCTTAGTGTCCCCCTTGAGTCCCCATGGCCTATAGCAGCTCTCCAGACTCCTCGCGTCATCTTGCCGTGTCTCTGAACTGGACCCCACACATACCGACCCCCGACGGGCCGGCAGAAGTGGAAGCTCGGTGTGTGGTGCTCCTGACATTCACTCACGCGAACAGAGTTCTAATGGGCCTCTTTCGACAGCGGGGACTCTCGTGAGTCTCCAGCCCTGCCCGGGCCTTGGGGTTGTTAATACTTTCGATGAGTGGAGTGTGAGGGTTTGGGGGTGTGAGCGGCATCTCCGGAGGCTGAGTGGTGTCCAGGAGTCAGTGAACAGGAGACAGAGGTGAGCACATTCGCCCTGAGCCGCGCACACGAGGGTTTGAAATGGGCCAGCACGAGGGGGCGGGATCAGCTCCCGCACCAGCGCCCCGCGGTCCTGCTCCCTGAAGTCTCGGGTCCTGTAAGGGGAGGGCGCTGCTCACTCCAGCTGCTCCAGCTACGTCCGAGGCGGGGCCAGCTGTAGGCGGGGCTAAGGCGGCCGTGCAGGAGTTCAGATCAAGAATCGTCCCGGAGCTTGGTCTGGCCGTGTGGTAGAAACCTGTCCGTCCTGCATTTGCTGGGTGTCAAGTCCAAGGTCAACGACGAGGTGTCAGGTGCAGTAAGGGCAACCCATCCAAGTCACCAAGTGAGCTGGGATGCTAAGGCTTGCAGGCCATCTGGAGGGAGAGAGCCAGCCCTGCAGTCACTCCCGAGTTCATGCGCAGACGGACGGCGCAGCTGGGACGTTCGGCACAGGTGTGCAGCACAAGGGAATGGAGCCGAGGATGGGGAGGAAGGACTGTCAGCTGCATAGGTCTCCGTGTCCTGGAGGACAAGAGCTCAGGTCACTCTGGCTGAAGCAAGGACACCCAGCCTGGCCGTGGGGCCAGGTCTCGGGAAGACCGGCTGACTGACCCGCACGTGGTGTGGGGCGCTGTGTTTATTTCCACTCACACAAGGCGTCTGCTGCGAGCAGCTGAAACAGCAGCCACTGGCCTGGCCTTCCCCACACTGGCCAGTAGGCCTGGCCCCAACCCCAGGCCCTCTGGTTCCTAAGGGCCCACAAGGCAGCAGGTGGCCCGTGGGATGCTGCCCACCGCTGTGCCGGGCATGCCTTCTGACGGGCGGCTCCTGGGCTGGCCCTCGTGGACGATCCCGTCCCTTTTCTTGACCGCAGGCATGACCCAGGTGTGCGTCTCCGTGGTCAGGGCAAAGTCCAAAAGGGGCAGGTGAGGCACGGGCAGAGAGGGTGCAGCTGAGAAGGCTTTCTGGATGGGGAGTTCCACTCGTTCATGGCTCCGTGTTGGGGGGGATGGGGGTGCAGCTCCTGGGGGGCGCTGAGGCTGCTGATCTTCCTGGGCTGGTCCGTGTGGCTGATTCTGGGGCAGTGGGACTGGTCCCCAGAGGGAACTCCCATCTCTGTCCAGACAGACGCCGAGTGGCCGCCTGGCCTCGGCCGTGACTCTTGGGCTCCGCACTAGTTTTGTAGCAAGCCACAGCCGACCCTGCGTTCCATGGTCTCCCATTAGAGCCAAGGTCGCCGTGGGCTGGAGAGCGGGTCTGTGCTCTCGGGGGCGGGCGGGAACGTCGATGGAAGGTTCTGTGTTGGGGGCGTAGGTTTACGGTGTGTACTTGCCACCCAAAGGGTAGTGCGGGGAGTGTGCGAGATCACGCACACTCGGGAGGTGGGCTGGCGTCATCCACTCGCACGTTCTCAGTGTATGAGCCGTACGGGGAGCCTTGGGGTGGGCTGGGGTCCCTGGGGAGAGAGGAACCCCCTCCAGGGAGCAAAAACCTGGATCTAGACCGATGCGCAGGCTTACCACCTGGAAACTCGGGAGGCTTGGGGGAGCCATCTCAAGGAGCGAGGGGTGCTGGGACCTCCTTTCTGTCAGCAGGGAAGGGGCGTGCAGAGTCCTGCTGTTGCTGACTTTTTTGCCTAAGAAAGGGACCGAGGCCAGCCGAGTTCCAATCTCAGCCCAAGTCTCCCGGGAGCAGGCAGGGAGGTGCCCCATGCTCCGTCTTCTCAGCCAGCGCCCGCAGCCCCGGGCCGCACCAGCACTGCAGGGCGGCAGGGTTCCTGACCCACTGCCCCGAGAGTTCTCGGTGAGCAGGCTTTGCCCGAGCACCTGGCAAATAAATACCAGACCCCGCGCCTGGTGCTCTGCCAGGCAGCCCCTTCCCGGGCCTGGGCCGGCTGTTCCTGCCCATCCCCACCGCACAGGGGAGCAGACCGAGGCTCAGCTCGGTGTGTGGCCAGGAGACGAGTCCTTGAGAGGCGCATGCTGGCTGCGTCCTTCTGGGGTTGCATAGCAACGCACGCACGGGGTTGGCTAACACAGTGTTCTCCAGCGACGGCCTCGCTGGGCTCTCTCAATGGGCCCATCACGCTGGTTTGTAATTAAGTAATTAAGCGTGCTCAGTGTGGACGGGTGGATGCTTGCTAGTAAATTGTGGCATCAGGCCTGGTCGCTTTCAGCAGGTTAAGTGGCACTTTGTCCTCCGATCTCTGGTTCGGTTGCAGGAGACGGGGGTTTCTACCAGGCCAAGGTCTGCCCCGCGGCTTGGGTTTTCATGCGGCGTGGGTGAGGAGTCAGACTCCCGAATACGTCAGCCACCGCTCACGTCGGGAAATGTCCCCCCAGCCCTCCCCCTTGCCCCCCCCCACACTCATGAATACTCCACGGATGGGTGCACGGAGGGAAATTCGAGTGGCTCTAGTGTGCACAACCAGCGGAGCCGTCCTTCCAGGACGGAGCGTCCTCTGCTGTGCAGCGGGAGTGGCGGAGTCGTGGGAGCGCGGCGAGGAGGGGCCGGGGTGGGGCACTCCGGGCTGAGCGCGGAAGGGCGCCCTCTGTCCTCGTTGCGTCACCACCAGGGACGGGCGGTGTGTCTGACCGGCTGCCCCTGCGGTTGCCTGGTGACAGGATAGACCAGGGAGCGCTCAGACTAGGGGGTGAGAGAATGAGGGACAAGCCCTGAGGTTTGAAGTCGTGGTGCCATCTCCTCCTAGACTGTGTTCAACGGCGAGGCTGCACTTACCCTCGGCGGCGGACCCTGAGTCTCCTCGTGAGCGAAATAAAGGCTCTCACGCCCCCGTGGGAGAGGAATGGGAAGTACCCGGGACTCAGGCTAGCTTCTGTAGAGCAAACCCATCTACGGCCACACCGCCCAGAAGGCGCCCGATCGCGTCTCATCTCGGAAGCTAAGCAGGGTCGGGCCCGGTTAGCGCTTGGATGGGAGACATGAGCAAAGCCGTTTGGTGTGAATCCCATGTCACAGAGAAGGGACTTTCCCAAATCACAGCGCTAACAAACAGCACCAGCTCTGCTCACACCCAGCGTGCGGTGCCTGAGTGGCCAGCTCAGTCGGAACAGTGGGGGTGGGCTGCCCAAGATGGTCCCAACGAGGCAATGGGTCTGGAAGGATGAAGGATTCACTCTCACAAGGAGACGCCTGGGGGACAGACAGCAGGGGGACTACCAGCCCGGGGACAGGCGTGGGGGACACCCCCTCAGGGATCCCTCTGATGGCTCATTGCTGAGTCCCAGGGTTGTGCCCGGGGCCTGATGCACAAGGGGATTAATAAGAATTTAATAAACAGATACATGTCTGTGATGGCATAAATCATAGACACATATTAATATGGGGTTGTGGACAAGGCTCACACTCATCCACGTGCACGGAAGCCAGGTATTTAATGTTCCGTGTACGGCAGCGCACGTGAAGTAGAAAGCACTCAAAATGCTGGATATTCTTTGGAAAGACAATAAAAATGACAAGTGAAACACAGCCAGCACTGATGTGTCACCCGTGTGATGCGCCTCAGGAACTGAAGGCACAGGTGCGTTGGCATCCTTCCAGACGCTCCACGGAGCTGCTTGTGGGTCTAAATGCCCTGGGGGCAGAGGTGCCCACCTGCGTTCCCACCACCCGGCACCCGACAGCTCCGAGGCTCCCCAGGGAAATGGGCCCCTCCAAACGCCGGCACGGAGGGAAGGGGGTCTGGTCACCCCTGCCGTGCGTCGGGAGTCCCTGTTGAGGGGGGTTCTCCGGAGCCCCTTATCCACAGTTTCACATCCTGTGCTTTCCTGTACCTGCGGCCCACCACGGTCCAACATGTTAAATGGAGAACTCCAGAAATAGACAGTTCATAAATTTTCAATTGTGCACCGTTCTGAATAGCGTGTTGAAATGTCATCATCATGCCCAGGATGTGAGTCATCCCTTCGTCCAGCACGTCTGCCCCCGCCCCCCCCGGGTCACTTTGCTGCGTCTGGGCTGTCAGAGGGGCTGTGGCAGCATGGCAGGGCCTGTGTTCGGTCACCCTCGTTATAATTAAACATGCCACAGTCGGCCCTGGCCCGTGTGGCTCAGTGGGTTGGAGTGTCATGTCGTAATCGAAAGGCTGTAGGTTCGATTCCCCATCAGGGTGCACTCCTGGGTTGCGGGTTGGATGCCTGGTCTGGGCACGTGTGGGCGGCAACCAGTCAATATTTCTCTCTCTCTCTCTTCCCCTCTGTCTCTCTCAAATCAATGCACATGCCCTTAGGTGAGGAAGGAAACGCCACAGTTAATAATTTTTATTACTGTTCCACTTTGCCGTTAGTTGTTGTTAACCCCTTACTATGACTAATTTATAAATTGAACTTTTTTTGTAGGAAAAAACAGTATGTACGGGTGTGGGCAACAGTGGGTGCACAGTTGCACTGTGACATGTTTTTGAGTTAATAAAGTCAATGTAATAGTATCATAATCTGCACATCTTTTTCTGTATGAAGAACTGTGAACCTCCTCCTGCCCACCCTGTATAGGGCTAGGGACTACCTGGGGTTTCAGGCAGCCTCCGGGGGTCTGGGGACAGGCGCCCGACAGTCAGGGGGACTGCCGTACCCTCCATGGTGAGCCCCCTGCTGGACCAGGGGCCTGCTGGGCCTTGAGGGCCCACGCCTCGGTTGCCCAGGTTTTGCCGCTTCAGGCAACGCCCATGTTCTCCACCATTGCTCTTCAAAGCTCGGGCTTTGCGCCAGATGAGACTGCAGGCCACGGTGTCGCCAACCAGCCTCTCACTCCTGAGCCCTGGGGCTGTGGTGAGCACCCAGAGGCACCATCCGGGGCCCCAGCTTCTGTCAGGGCACCGTCGTTCCTGGAAACAGCTGCCCATGCCCAATGCACACAGTGTGCCGACACCTCGGTGGTGGGACAAGCCTGTCCCCGACCAGCAGGCCTCCCCAACCTCCAGACTCCAGACAGAGTCACCGGGATGTCGCCCCCTTCTCTCCCAGGGGACCCCTTTCTCCCTGTGCACGTTGGTCCACCGTGCTGGGGTGACAAGGTCTCCAGGAGAAGCAGCAGCCTTCTTGGAGCCGCAGAAGGTTCTAGCTCCTCACCCTGGTGGTGTGTTCGCCCTCCCTGCCAGTCGGAAAACACCCCCACGTTAGGGGAAACCCCGCCGGGCGTTTCCTGGGGAAGCAGTGAACCCCCACTTCGAGGTGGCTTTCTCTTCTGCCTGCTCTCTGACCTGGTTAGAAAAGGACAACGGAGCTCAGCCTCAAGGGCCTTTCTGTCGCCCTGTTCCCAGACGCAGGCAGAAGACTGTCTGGTATAAGACTGTGTGGTATAAGGAATCATTGCCATCGCCACCCTCAGCCCCGCAGGAAACCCGCCCGGGTTCTGAAGAGTTGTACAGCTGACCACACACTTCTTGGCTCCTCGTCTCCCTGGAGCCTTAGGTCTGTTATGAGGACTGGGCGGGGCGTGACTCTCCCTCAGGAAGCTCGGACGTCATGGCCTGTCCAAGGCCACAGAGCACAGAAGTGGGGGGGGGGTGGGCAAGTCTAGAACTGTGGGCAAGTGTGTACACTTGCCTTACAGGAGGAGGTCCTGTTCTAGACCGTCAGAAAGCCAAGGTCTTGACCTTGAGTTGCTTAGAACCTGACTTGGCTTCTCCAGTGCCGTGAGCGCCAGCGTGCCGGAGGGTTCTCCCTGGCGAAGGCGGCCCGGGTTGGAAGGAGTCCGGCGGCAGCTTCCCGGCCCCTGCGCTGGTCACAGCCCAGACTCAACTGGCCGTCCTCACGCCTGGGGGTGGGGGGCTCTCCCAGCGTTTTGACGGTGTAGCACAGCCCCAATTCTGGGTTGGGGGGCCCTCTGCGCACGGTCGAGTTCTCAGGGTGGGCGAGGGCTCAGGCTGCCGCTCAGGGCCCGGGAGCGCTGTCCCCTGGATTCGGGGCAGAGAGCGAGGTCTGTGGGAACTTTGTGATCGCGCCCACAGGGACCGGGAGGGCTGGGCAGGGCGCTTGGCCAAGGGAGGGGGGTCGGCGTTCGAGCTGCAGACACGTAGAGGCACGTAGGTACAAAGGGTGTGGGTGGTTCACATTTTGTTGGGAGAAGAAACGTGAGAACCAAAAGGCCTTCCTCTTGCCTTCTGGCCTGGAACTCTGGATGGAGTGGAGCGGAGTGGGTTCTTAGACGCTGGGGTGGGGCCCTTGACTGGTTTCTCTTCCTCCCCTGCCTTCTCTCTCTCCTCCAACCACCCCCCCTTTCCTTTCCGCCCCCTCCTCCTCCTCTCACCTGCCTTCCACCTGTCTTCCCTTGAAGTTCCAGCCAGGTCTCAGATACGTACGCATGGCACCAACCCCGACCCAAAGAGACAGACGTGTCAGACGCCCATAGTCGGCCCCTGCCCACTGGGCCGCTTCCGTAGAAGTCTGGCTGCCAAACAATAAGTAAAAAGGGGCTCTTACCCCACAGCTAGAAAGGGGCAGCACCCCGCAGCATGAGCGGGCGGTTCCAGGGCTCAGAGAGCACGCGCTTCCCGCACCTCTGGGTGCCCAGGGCCTGGGGTGCCAGGAGGGGGAGCAGCACGGGAGGGGCCCGGTGCCCCGTGTCTGCCGAGCAGGGCTCAGCACAGTGAGCAGGAGAGCCAGCACAGGACACCCCCCGGGGGGGGGGGTGGCGGCCTGCCCAGGAGCAGAGAGCAGTGCTTCCTTCCCGGTGTCAGGCCGAGGGGGGCGTGGGCAGGAGAAAGGGCAGGCGCCCAAGTGCGGGTTGTCGTTTAAGGAGGGAGGTTTCCGGCGGGAGCAAAGCAGGCGGGCGCTGTCCCCGCGATGCCCACCGTCCCACCGTCCCACCGGGCGCCTCGTGATCAGCGAGCCTGCTCCCGGAAGAAGACACCTGTGTCACGTCCTACTGAACAGTGATGAGAAAATGACACAGGACGTCCCATCGGGTGTGAGGGGTGCCTCGTCCTGGGCGTCACGGGGCCCCGTGGGGTTCGGCGACCTTCTGCACAGACCGCTGAGTCGGGCGGCCTAGTGTGTCAACCTCCAAACCGGGGGCGTTCAGTCCACCGCGGAAGGGCGGCCAGGGAGCGTGGCCTCCACCGAGAGGGCTCAGGCCTGTGTCCGACCTCGACTGGAAGGTCATCCTGCTGCGCATTACCTGCCTGCTACGTGCCCAGGCTTAGGCTCTTGATTTATTTTATCCTCCTTATGTCCACGCTGGCCCCAGGGGGCCATTGTGGATGTGCCCATTTGTCACGTGGCAAGCCGCTGTCGCAGGGGTGATGTCACTTGCCCAGGGAGGCAAGTGATTGGACTGTCACACTGGCTGTCCCTCCCCGTGCTGCTCTGACCTTCCCTCCTCTGCCACGGTGTCGGTCTGGCTGATGGATGAACTAGACCTTGACAGTGATAAAGGGCTGGCGCAGCAAATAAGAGACGGAGAGGCAGTTGCACACAAGGGTCACGGCGACCTCAGGGCCACGTCACTGTGAATCCAACAGGTTCAAATGGGCTGCTCCAGGCCCTTCACGACGAAGTTCCCGTTAAAGAGCAGGTGCCTCCCAGCAGCCTTGGAAACCAGCTGGGGTTTTACATGTCTCTGCTTCCCACTCGGCAGCCGCAAGGCAGGTGTTGGCTGAGATGTCACTGTGTGCTGGGAGGTGACAGGGACGTTTTGTCCTCGTTTCCAAGGGACTCGAAGCCGTCTGGGAACAGTACACAAGGTACCAGAGCCGTTTTTCCTTTGCTGTTTGGATGGATGTTCCTTATTTTCTTGGCTCCCTTTGTAACCATGCTATTTCATTTTTTCAGTGGGGCTTCATAGAGTACCGGCCTTCTGCTAAGTGAGCGGTGGCTGCTCTTCATTTTGCTTTATTTGCATTTATTGGAGGCTGTTTTCTCAGGTGTTACATAGACACACGCGAGGAGGGATCCACGCAGTGCCCTGTGGCACCGCGGAGAGTAGGGCCCTGCCTCTTCTCAGGACCCGGGCCTTGCCGTGTGTAGTCACACCTGGCCCAGTAACTCCCTGCAAGGACTGCGGGCAGGAGCACCTTCGAAAGCATTTAGGAAGCTGTGACGTGCAAGTCGGTGGCCACTGTTAGAAGGGAGTCGTTGCCTTGTGGAAACACGAGCATCGATTACTTCAGAGCAGTCCTGCGTTTCCCTGACTGGGCCGTGCACGCGTGAGGCGCTGTGAGGGCGTCCGCCCTTTGCTCTCCGCGGTGACCCCGGTCAGCGGTGCCGGGCTCCCGAGCTCGCCGGGGAGGTGTGTCATGTAGAAGTTCCACTGAACCCTGAAATGGTCTTGAGGGCTCAGGGTAGATCTGGGACATGTCGGAGGACATGGAGACGGGCAAGTTCCCTTAAAAAATTTGGTATCTAATGCAATTAGAATGAGCCCTTTCGCCTACAACGCAAGACAGAGTGCTCTTCGTGTTGTGCCAATCCACTTCCAGAAGAGGGCGACTGTGTGGGCACAAGGATGTCCTTGCAGGCGAAGGGCAGTTGCTGTCCTCGGCTTCCTCATTGTTCCTGGGGGAGAGGGTCACGGGGGGCTTCACGGAGGAGGGGACACATCATCAGGTAAGGAACCTAGCATGGCCGACAGCGTAGCAAGTGATCCGGCCAAGTGACATGGTCGATACAAGAGGCCGAGCCAGGTTCTCCGAGATGCCAGCGCATCCGATGAGCAGAAATCGTCATGTGATGGCGTCTCACCCTGCCGTGGTTTTAATCTTTGGGCGTGGAGTGCGGTTTGGGGCTGTTCCTTCCCTTGGGCCGATGGGGACAGACACCCGAGGGGGCAGTGGGCCCCGGCTGGTCCCGGGGCTCACGGACGCCCGCGGATTCTTGTCTTGCAGACGGCAGCGGCCTGCACTCGGCCCGCGTCTGCGAGAGCACCGTGCACAGCCGGGTCTTCCAGATCCTCTACAGGAACGAGGAGGTGCCCGTCGGCGACGTCGCCGTCTTCTGCGCTCACCTGCTCTTGGATGGGGAACGGGTGAGTCCCGGGGTCCGCCGGCCGCCGCGCGCTGCCCCTTCCCTGCGCCTGTCCTCTCCGTCGAGGGGTGCGCGGTCACGGAAGCCGTGGGTTCGCCGTGCAGTCTGACCGATGGGGGGTCCGTGATGGCAGGACACGCCTGCAATCGCTCACGTTGGTGCGCCCCTTCTTCCACGCCTGCAGTCGCCCATTTCCTCTTCCGGGAAGTCCCCTTGGACTGACCTGCCGACTCTCCTCCTCACTTGCCCTTTGCCCCTTTGTGTATCGGTCCAGGCATGCTCTGTGCGCACCTGCTTTGTGCAGGGCTCGGGGTGCAGGTTGGGGCGAGGGGGATCCCGAGGAAGGCAGCGAGCAGGCCCCTGCCCTGGAGGCACTGGGGAGGGTCAGGGGCGCGGTGTCGGCAGTGTGTCACCACGCGCCCGGATGGAGGATACCCACAGAGCCCTCTGTGTAGACGGAGGGGCAGTGGCGCTCTGGGGAGGGACGGGCGGGCTCTGAGAGGGGTCAGCGGCTTCTCCAAGCAGCTGGCTTTGAGAGGCGCACACTGGAGGTGCGGCAGACGGAGAGAGAGGGGGAGGTCATGTCAGCGGGGAACAGCGTAAGAGCCCAGAGGCCCGGGAGCCTCATTCCGTTTGCCGGGAGCTTGACCGCAGAAGCCTCATCCATCAGATGAATGCCCGCCCAGCAGAGGAATGTTCGAGGTCGAGACCATGGCTGCCCGGCCCCTGGTCCCACCTCCACTCCCTGCCGCCGCATTCCAGCGGCAGATTTCCTGCCGGCACCCCCGTAGTGAGGCGGAACTGTGCTCCTGGCCCAGGGCGCCTGGTAAGAGGCGTCCCCAGGTGGTGCGCAGAGGCGCGCCTCCCGGCCACCCGACACCCTCCTCTCCTGCGGTCTGGGTAGTGACCACACACCCTGTGCGGCTGGAGGCGCGGCCTTCTCACTGGTTCTTGCTTCGTTAGTGCATCCTCCCACCAAGGGTTTATTGAACTCCCACTACGCACACCAATGATGGGCGGAAGATGAGACAGCAAACGGGAAAATACCCCGGGTGTCTCGGGGCCTCTCTGTTAATGTTAGATCGACATATCCCGACGTGGTCCGGTAAATAAACCGTGGGCCTCTGTCCCTGGGCCTTCCCACTGCTGTGTGCTCGGCTGGCTGGCTCGAAGGTGAGATAAATTTCCAGGGGCGTGAGGAGGAGGAGGGGGAGTTCGCTCCCCGGTGGAGGCCCGCCCACTCTGCAGGGCCTGCCCCGCCTCCTGGTAGGTGCTCCGGCAACGAGAGGGCCCACCAGCACCCAGCTTCAGCCCGATCCCACGAGGGTGGAGATTGTTCTCGGGAGGACGAGTGGCAGGCAGGCGAGGCCACCGTGGAGCTGAGACCCGAGTGTGGGCGGGGGGGAGGGGGCCTGGCGTGCCGAGAGCCGGGGGCAGGGCCTGCCTGGAGGGGCTTGGCAGGGACAGAGAGAGGCCCTGAGGGGGGCGGGCCCGGAGGCCCCGGACGAGCCCCGAAGGCCCCAGGAAGGGGAGCAGAGCATGTTGTCGGTGCTGGACGGCCAGCAGCTTTGTCGGAGCGGTGCGGTGCCATGCGGTGCACGGGTTTCCTTGCAGAGGGTGGCCACGCTCCCTCCTGGCACGGGCTGGTCGGGGCTGGAGCCTCCTGTCTCTCTCTGCATCCCTGCCACGGGGGCGTCCCGGCAAATAACGAGTGGGTGGTGGCTTAGCCGGGAGAAGGGAAAACCGAATATGGAGCCCCTTCTTTTGGGGGCCTTTGGAAGCCCTTCTTGGCAAACAGAAAGGACTCTCCCCGGTGAGCCCCGACAACTGGGTCCCTGCCCGCCGGGTGCCTCACAGCAGCCACGGGCACTTGCTCTAGAAGGCAGACCAAAAGTCCAGAATGAACCCCTGTCAGCTGTGCTACCTGTCCGTTCCTGTGTGCCTTCCCCACCTGCTTCGGGCCCTGGAGGCTGCTGCCTGCCCACACCCACCAGCTGTGTCCTTACCTTGTGGGTCCTGTTTGGGCTTGGCCCGTGAGAGGCCCGCAGGTGGTTGGAGGAAGAGAGGGGAACGGGGCCAGCGTACCCCCTGCCTGGACTCCGTGGGTGCCGGGTCACCGGCTGGTCTGCGTCCATCGGCGTGCTGAGGCCAGCGTGACGCCTGAGAGCCACGGATCCCCACCTCTTTCCTCCTCCGAGTTCCGCGGCTTCTCGCCAGTAGCCGGAAGCCAGTTGCGATGGGCGAGTTCACCCCCAGGAGCGGCCAGGGCTGCGAATCAGGGTTTCCCTCGCCCTCTAGACAGGCGGGGTCCAGGGCTCGCCAGCCCGCCGCGGTCTGTGTGCCTCCACCTGAGGCCTCAGGCGGGGCCGCACCAAGTAGCTCCCTCTCCCAATTCCGACCGGCCCTCTTGCCCGACCCCACCGACCCCGGGGTGGGGGGTGCGGCAGCCCCGGTGTACGGAGGGTCTGTGAGTTCCTCCTTCCAGGGACTGTCCTGGGAGCCCTCACCTGGAGTGTGTCACCTGTTTCCTTCCCCGACCCTGCTGGTCACGGGACAGGCCAGGAAAAGGCTGAGCGTTGAGGAGCTCAGGTTCAGGTGCGTGCTCAAGGCCACCCCCCCGAGTGGTGGTAAGGAGGGCACTTCCTAAGGGGGCACTGTCGCTGGTCTCCAGGACCCTCCTGGGCAGAGCGGCTGTCCCTGCAGGCCGGGTTTGGGCCTCCCTCGGGCGCCTCGGTCACTGTTCCACCCTGATGCCCTCGGAGTCTCGCTCCGGCCCCAGCGGGCTCAAGCCTTTCTCGTTTAATTTTCCGGACACCGACTCGGAGGCGTGGCTCACGGCCGGCCGTCACCGGCCTGCGTGCTGCGGTCGAACGGGGCGTCGGCTGGACGGTGTGTCCTGTCTCCTTCTGCGGGAGAACTCGCTGGGCTCTGCAAGCTGACGGTTTAGTCCCGTGTTCGGGGCCACCCACACGGCAGCGCTGTTACCGTTGATCCCTGGGTACAGATCGGCGACGGTGGGAGTTAATTGGATCTGCCCATAAAACCACGTGTCCGACACGGACCCGTTCGCTCTTACCCAGCGACTGACTGACTGCTCACGAAATCCGAAATGCCGCATGGCCAGAGTTCACGGTCACGCGCGCACACAGCCCTCGTGGCGGACAGACATCGAGGCACCGCCCACGGGTCGAGCCTGTGTCCCACGTGCTGCGGGAGACGCAGCCGTGAAGGGCCCGTCTGCCCAGGGGGGACGCAGTCAGTCAGGGCCGGGGGTGACTGGGGGCAGAAGCCTCTGAAGCCTGAGGCGTGAGATGGGTGTTTGCACGATGGCCGTGAGGAGCGGGGGTGCGGAGGTCGGGGGGGTCTTGTACTTTAAACACTCTGTGCGACCCCCCAGGAGATCTGGGAAGCTTCCCGCACACCAAGTTTAGTGAAAGGAAGCAGGGTAGCAACAGCGTGAGCAGGAGTGCAGGACAACAGAGAAAGGGGGAGGCCCGGGGTCAGTGCAGCGGGAGCACACGCGGAGAGGGACCTTCGCTCACGCTGGCCCGCACGCGAGGTGCCGAGCGTCCCGGCAGCCGCGGCGGAGAGGAGACCGCTGCGGACCGGGTGCTTACAGGGGGGAGGGGTAGCGATCCCGTCTGACGTGCTGGGCTTCGGAGAGCGGCTCTGCCACACCCAGCCTCCACGTCCTCGTTTGAAAGTGGGGACAGTGCTCCTTAACTCACAGTTTTATGCACATTCAATAGTATCCTGGGAGCTACACAGTGGGTCTTCTGTAGGTGCTGGCTCCTGGTGTTTCCACTACTCTGTGCAAAGCTGCTTCCGGATGCTGGAAAAAATGACCTTCGGAGGGAGGGGACGTGTTTAACCGAGACGAGGCAGCCTGACAGAGGGACCGTGGACTGTGCATGTGAGTGTGTGAGCGTGTGTGTGTGCACATGTGAACATGTGTGTTTGGAGGGCAGGGCAGGAAGCCAACAGCCAACTATGAAATGAGTGGTTAGAGCAGCTGGTGACTTCACTCTGGAGCACCTTGAAGTGAAAAATTTTTTGAGACATCGGTGACGTCATCGCCGGGCTCCGCCCAGGACTGGTCCCCTGGTTGCGGCGGCGTGGCGGGCAGGTGTGGCGCCGGCGTGCACCGTGGATCTGCTCAGCCGCCAGCGCGAGCTGCGAAGGGTGGGGGGCCCTGCGCTTGGCCTGGCTCTCCCCCCACCCCCAGGAAGTGGCGGCAGGGGGTTGCGGCGCTTGGGCTGTGTGTACAAAGCGAGCTTCCTGATTATGCAAAACAAAGCTAGGAGACGAAGTTATTCATAGCCTTCGGATCCGCAGAATGTTAACTTTTAAATGCTTTTTTTCCACAACAAATTTTAAAACGCCGGGGACCTAAAGATAAATTCCACCCATATGTCTCTGCCTGAGCTATGCTTAACCAGGAACTTCTTTCGGAAGAGGACTTTAGGTGAGAGATTTCCTTCCCGGTGGATGAGAACATTCTGGCAAAGAAACAAACCCAAGAAGGGTGGGGGTGGAGAAGAGTTCTATTTATCCCTCAGGACACATTAACATTTTCTGCATGGCATGCTCTACTCCTGGAGCTGGGGGGGGGACCCGGAAGGAATGGAGATGAGGCTCCCCTTACTGACACCGGCTGACTAGGACACTGGGCAACAGGAATGGCCGGGGGTGGTTGAGTTGTGGGGGTGGTTGTTGTAGGGGTTGTTTTTCTCCTTCCTTTCCTCCTCCCCCTCTTCCTTCTCCCCGCTCCATAAGCCGAAACCCATAATAGAAATGTAACATTGCTTGATTTTTAAATGTTTGCAACTTTATGAGGGCTAAAAAACTCTTGTCTTCAGATGAAATTGGACTCTCACGCTTCCAGGTCATAAACCTGAAGCAAATTTAACAGGAAGCCCTGAATGCCAAGGTCAAAGAAACCAGGGTTCTGCGCTTTGCAGGGACGCCCAGGCTGGGACGGGGAGGAGCCAGGGACAGCCCTGACCTGCGTGTTTTGAGGTGAGGTCTGGTGTGGAGCAAGCAGCTCCCTCTGGGGAGGGGAGGTGACAGTGTTTCCTGTGGGGGCGGGGTAGCATCTACGAAAGGTACGTGAGCACCTGGCAGGTACAACAGACAGACAGATTCCTGTGCTAATTAGTGAAAACAGATATTTTTGGAAAGCTAGGAATAGATGCAGCCGTGGCTAGGACATAAGATGCTGAGGTGTCTTGAAGAGTAAATGGTGACGGGGACCGGCTCTCAGGACAAAGGATGGGCTTTCTCAGGACGCTGGGAAATGACTTGCGTGCCCCGAGAGCATCCGCTTCTCTGCACCCCTGGACGGCAGCGGGGGCAGGCGAGGGCGCCGGAGGGCAGAGGGGACCACACCACCGATGTCACCATGGTCACTAACCCAGCGGGTTCCCTGCTCCGCTGCCCCCACGCGGGGGCTGCGCTGGGTCACCGCACCCTGCTCGAAGCGACCCCAGATCGTCTGTGGGCAGAAGGAGCCTCTCAAAAGCCCGGCCACATAGAAAAGGGGTCTCACGAGTGGTTTCCTGCAGTTGGATTTCCCCAAGTTGGAGTACGTCCGTCCCTCCTGTTTTCCACGTAATGTAATACTCAAAAACATCCTGTTCAACCAGAATCCCACAGAGCAGACGTGGAAATTCTGCTCCAGCCCTAAACCATTAACTTCGTGGCGAGACTCCCATTCTGAACTCCGGGAAAGGGAGCGGCTGAATTTTTCACCTGGGCCTGACCTGGCCCCTGAGTTCCCTTGAACTTTGTCTGTCTCGCAGGTGGAGGAGGCCCTGAGTGAAGTGGATTTCCAGCTCAAGGTGGACCTGCACTTCACGGACAGCGAGCAGCAGTGAGTGTCCCCCAAAGCCTTGGACGGTGGTGTCGCTTCCCCGCCATGGACCCTGGCCCTTCCCTCCCCGGGGGCATCCTCACAGCCACGCGCCTCAGGACGTCCTCAGACAGGTGCTGGCCCGCCGCGGTGCCCTGTCCGCACCCACGGCTCCCCCAGGGGCCGGGGCTCAGCTCACCTGCGCGGGCAGGCACTCCAACCCCCACACTTCAGGCACAGGGCACCCCCGACTCCCGGCTTCTGGGGCCTGCGCCTGCCCCTGCCCGGCCCTCCATGCACTTCCACCGCGGCGTTCGTTAGGTTTTTAGATGCAGGCCTCTCTGAGCTGGCCCCCTCTGATTCCAAGTTCCCTTCTGACTCAGAGGAGGGTCCGCTGGGACCCCACCACTTGGCACGGATATCTGCTCTTGGGTCGCTGCCGTCTGACACTGAAAATCCGTTTGTGCTCCTTTTTCCCGGACCTGCTTCCCCTGCGCTTCTCCCGCGGGCTCCGCCTCCCACCCCGGGGTCACCGGCAGAGCCCGAGCCCCTCCGGGATTCGGGGCGGTGGGGGAGGGGTGGGTAATAAATAAATAGTCTTTGTTTCCAGGCATTGAGAAATCTGGTCAACCGTATGACGGGATCTCCAAACTCGCACCCAGTTCGCAGCTTCTTTTCACTGTCCTTGTCGCCTTGCCTCACCCCCGGGCCCCAGGCTCTGTCTGGGGAGGGGACTCCGTGGGCAGCAGGCCGCTTACCGTGTGTCCTTCCCGCCTCCCCGCCGGGCGGTGCAGGCCGGGCACGGCGGGGACGTGGAGGTTGCACGGGCAGCGCTGCAGCCCACCGGTGTGCATGCTGACGGGCTCTCCGCCCGGTGCAGAGGGAGGCGCCTGGTCCTTGGCGCTGCTCTTGGTGCTCGCGGCCGTCCCTTGGAGACGGCGCCCTCGGGCAGCCCTCCAGCTCCTCCCTGCTGTTGCGTGCTGCCGCGGGGCCTCCTGTGGTTGGCGTGTTCGCCCCTTGCAGGGAGCTCTTTCGTAAGATTCTTCTCCAGAGAACCCACATCTGGCCCTGGGGAAGTGAGCCCCGACCCTCCGACCCTCGCCGCCTGTGGGTGGGGTCCCCTCCCCTGCTCTGCGGCTCAGTCTTCTTTTGGCTGATGCGGCTGCCCCCCTCAGCTTCCCTCCTGAGGACGTTTGCGGGATCAGCCAGGCACCCAGGCCCAAGGTCCCCCCCATTTCTAGGGGCTGCAGGGCGAGCTCACTTGAAAACCCCTCTCCTGAGGCCTCAGGTTCTGGGGGGCACTCCCCCTCCGTCGGTTCTGCTGGCGGCATCGCAGCACGCTCTGGCCACTCTGCGGGTTGATCTTCGATCCTGGTCTCCACAACGTCACCAGCAATAGGTCACTTTATCCCCTGGGGAGCGGGGAGTCGGGGGGCCAGTGGGCCAGAGCTGGCGGAATCGTCTCCCAGTTCCCCCGAAGTCCAGACTCCCTGTCGGAACTCCCCCCGCCCCCTTCTCCAGGACGGCCCATACCCGAGGTGTGTCTGATGGTCACAGGAGTTCCCATGCGGAGGAGAGTTGAGGAGGGGGTCTGAGCCGTCAGAGACCAGACGGCGGTGCCCAGTGAGGACAGGCCTCTCTCTGCTCCTGTGCAGAGGGTCCTGCAGAGGCTCCCGGGGTCAGAGACTCTGTCCGTGGTGCTGCCGGGCTGTCTGGGCGCAGCAACACCATCACCGAGTCCTCACTCCTGTGCGGACCCCCAGCCCCTCCGGCCGCCTGCTGGCCCCATCACTTCTGTCTGCCCCTTGGTGGGATGGTGGGTGCTTGAGAAGTCTCCTCTTCCCCCCTCGGCCCCCAGAACCGTCACTCCAGCACCAAGCGGAGCGCAGGGCCCTTTAAGACGGCGGCCGGTTCCTAACCTGCGGGCTCGGGAGCAGAGCCCCACCTGCGTTGTTCCCGTGTCCCCCCTGAACCCTCTGGGGTTTCTTCCATCTCCTCATTGCACTGACGGTCCCCTGTGGGCTCCGAGCCACGGACACGTCCCCGTCCCTTCTGAAACCTCAGTAGCCCGATGTGTGCAGTGGGGTCACTGTAGACCCCGCCCCTCCCGGGTCTGTTGTGACGACGAAGGGAGACCATACCCACGCCAGCCCAAGGGCGTGGCCACCGCGTGGCGTCTCCTCTCCACAACAGGAAGCGCTTAACACCCGTCAGAGCAGGCCCCCGCGGAGTGTCAGGTTAGCTCAGTGGAACAGGAAGACGGCGGCTGCGGAAGAATCAAAAATGCCATATTTTTTCATAAACCGGGGTTCAGGATGACGAGGCATCCGCAGCCCATCCCGGGTGTCGACGCCAGGCTTTGGCACGGCCCCCAGGCAGACGGCGGCTCCAGAGCCACGCAGGTCTGCGTGGGGAGGATGTAGAGGGGTATGGCACGCGGTGTCGGGGGTGGAGGGGCTCACCTCGGGGGCGGCGGGGAGCCTGGCCCCCGGGGACATATCTCCATGTGCGCAGCCGCTTGGGGTTGTTGCCCTGGCGCAGCGGATCGAGTCTAGGGCTGCTGCCAAGTGTTCTGCACAGCACTACTCCGTCCCCGCGTCAGCGTCACCGGGGTGAGAGACCCTGCTCTTGTCTGGTCTCGCGTCACCACCGGCGGCTCTGCAGAGGCCTGGGGCACGGTGTCTCGGCGACTGTGAGTGACGCTGCAGCGAACGCAGGGTGCATGTATTGCATGTATTCCTCCAGTCACTCCTTTCAATAAGCAAACACTTGGTCCGCTCCTGCTGTTTGCCACGTGCTGGGCTAGGCCTTGGGGCCGTGAAGATGAGTTGGTCACCCTTCCCGGGGCGCTGGGGTAGGAGTGGAGCGGGAAGGACGGACTCACATAGGCAGCGCAGTTTGGGACACCCGGTGGGAGATGCAGCGTGTGTGTGAGGCGGGCCAGGCAGGGGCCCTGTGGAGCCGGGCCTGGACGGAGTCCAGGTTCCCTGCAGTCGCTGACGAGAGTGTGATGTCTGTCTTCCCTTCCCCGAGCCTCAGTTTCTCCACCTGCCTGTGGTGGGGAAGGCAGTCTCTCCCAGACCGGCCGTGCAGGGGTTGGACAGGATGACGCGTGTGTGGCGGGTGGCCGGGCCCAGGCTGTCCTGCACGCCTGCCCGGACGCAGGCAGAAGTCACCCGCCGCCACCACTCACGGGAGCTCGCTCGCTTGCCTTCCAGGCTGAGGGACGTGGCGGGCGCCCCCATGATCAGCAGCCGGACGCTCGGCCTGCACTTCCACCCGCGCAGGGGCCTGCACCACCAGGTCCCCGTCATGTTCGACTACTTCCACCTGTCGGTGATCTCCGTGACCGTCCACGCGGCGCTGGTGGCTCTGCAGCAGCCCCTGGTCAGGTACGGCCGCGCGGGCCCCGAGGCATGGCGGGGGGCACCTTTCTGCTCCACCTCCGTGGCGGGTGCACGACAGGTACGGCAGTGGGCAGTGGTGACCAGTATG
The DNA here is from genome assembly GCF_019186645.2 of Phyllostomus hastatus. NCBI lineage: Eukaryota > Metazoa > Chordata > Mammalia > Chiroptera > Phyllostomidae > Phyllostomus > Phyllostomus hastatus. The sequence continues at coordinate 46,704,065 of NW_025334017.1, read as the reverse complement.
GGCCAGAGCAGCCTGTCCCCAGCAGAGGGTCTGGCGCTGAGCCTCACTGAGGGGCAGGGGACAGGCGGGCGGGGGAGCCGAGGGCCCCAGGAGCCAAGGGGACACAGGCCGGGAGCCCGGGACTGTAACCAGCACAGTACAGATCGGCCCCCGGAGACATGGACTGTACGTCTGGCTTGGCTTTTCTCTCTCTCACTGCGCCTCATCGGAGACGTCCCCTAATGCCCAGAGACAGCCACCTTCCTCTCGGAGACGGGAACACTAATGGGTCCTGTCCTCTGGAGGTGTTAGTGGCCAGGCCGGAGTGGGGCTCAGCACCCCCAACCCCCGCCCGCCCCCGCAGCCTGGCGGGGGCTGGGACCGAGGGGGAGCCTGGACGGCGGCGGCGGTGGGAAATGCCTGTCAGACAGGCCGCACTCTGGTTTCCTAGCGAAGCCATTTGCGAGGTGTCCGCTCAGCCCCGCCAGAGGGAAGCAGGTGTGAAATGAAAACTTAACCTGGAAAGAACCTTCCCTCCCCCGGAGCAGACTGAGGAGAAGCATCCCACTGTTAATCCTCCCGGGGTTTCAGTCGAGGAGGGATTCGGGTGCACTGGAAAATCTCCTTCAGACCATGCCTTGGCCACGTAATGAGTCTTCTTAGTTAGTCACTTGCAGTCTGGCCCCCAAATGTGCTGTGTGCATCGCTGCTCGGATACGTTCTGTATGGCTTCTGGAACGTTCCTCCCAGCCAAGCTGGACACTTGCCTCCAGTCTCCATTAGAAACAAATCAGATCAACAAGAGCTGTATGAATATAATAATGACTGCGTTATTCATGTGGATTGTGTTACGTGCGTGATACTGCGATAGGAAGTGCCCGCATTTGTTGAGTCATCACGGTTCGCCAGACGCGGGACTGAGAGCTGAGTTTGTCTGACCTGGTGAAACCCTCGCGGCCCCCCCACAGGGACAGAGACACGAGGACGTTTAAAAACTGTGCCTGTGTCCCAGGGCAGGCGGGGGCCACTGCGGGGGCCGAGCCCTGGCCCGTGGAGTTCACGGGCTGCCCCTTGACCACCCAGCCGTGCTGTCCTTGAGTGATAGCTGTGTCTAGCCGTCCTGTCCACCCAGTTTGGCTCACGCACCTTTCTGCACCCACTGGCCTGGGTTTGCCTCCGTCCTGGTGCACCTGCCGCTCTCCAGACCAGGCCGTGTTGACGGCGAGGGCCCCGCCTCCACGATCCCGCCCCCGTGGCACCGACTCGCCGCCTGGCGTGTGGCGCGAGCCTCTGCGGAAACGTGTGAGTGAGATCCAGCCGCAGACGCAGAGTGGACCAAAACCTTCCCCGAGGTTTTCCTGGGCCCCTGCGCTGGAGAGGCCGCCGTCTGAGGCTGCTGCTTATCACGCCTTTGCCCTGAGAGACTCGGAGCCTGCCTGGGGAATGAGGCGAGTCTGTCGGTAGCGTTTACCCTCTGAGACAATGACCATCGGGACCCTTAGCAGGAGAGATCGGGAAGAAAGAGGAAGTGAGTGCGAGGGGACTTTGTCCACGTGTCTACTGACGAGAGTCAGAAAGGTCAAGCGGGCGGCCGTACCCCCAAAGGAGAAAAGTTCAGGTCATCTTGGCAGTGGCCCCAGTGTCCTTGGATGGCCGCTGTCACGCCAGGTCAGCTGATCTTGGTGGTGGCGTGCGGGACTGGACAGGGTCTGTTTTTGTGTGGGGGGCACATGACGGTGTCTCCAGCCACTGTGGACACCATGGACGGCGGTCCCCGACACCCATGGCCCTACTGGAACTAGCCCCGCTACGGGGTCTCTCATGTCATCTCCCCCCCACCCCCCAAGGGGGCTGACGTGGCGATGCTGTCACTCTGTGTACATCCCGTTTCTCCCCCCCCTTCTCTCCTCTGCAGCTTCACCCGCCCGGGAAGGGGCTCCTGGCTCGGTAAGGGCGGCCCAGACGCGGGGCCGGAGCAGTCGAGCCTTTCCCTGGAGAACCTGGTCTTTGGAGCCGGATACTGCAAGCCGACCTCCTCGGAGGTAACACCTGAGGGGGCGGGGCGCCGTGGGTCCCGTGAGAGTCCGATGTTATTTAATGTCCTGCTTAGAGGTTCCTCGCTCCGTGTGTCCCTCCCTGTCATCCACCCACGTGTCCGTTCCCTGCTGCGATTTCATCAGACTCATCCCTAAGGCTAGGCCTTGGGGCCAGCGCCGGCGGGGAAAGGGTCTTCCTACAGCGCCTCTTCCATGTGGCCCTTGAAGGGCGTGGTTCTCTGGGGGTCACGGGTTCTGGGGGGGCCCACGGGGGCCACCCCCTGAGCACATGGTCACCTTGGAAGCTGGTCGGACCCCAGCCAGCTTTGAAACCTGGCTGCCAGTCTCGTTGGCTCATTTCCCTGAGCTTTGGTTTTCCCACCTGCAGAGCAGGGCTGCTGATACTCAGGGCCCTCCCGGGGTCGTAGCGACGGGCGTGGGACCAGTGACTGACGCCACTGTGTGAGTCGTGCTCATGTGCAAGGCTGGGTGGTGACGGAGCAGAGCTACACGGACGTTCCGTCCTGTCCCCGCAGATAGAGCTGGGGGTGGAGGGACAGACAGGGGTCTCCGGGGACGTGGGCGTGCCCAGGGGACTGTTCAGAGCCCCTGGGCCTGGTGCGGGGTGGCGGGCGGGGGTCCCTGCCTCTCAGCTGAGGAGGCGGAGCGTGACCCGGCCACATCGGCGCCTCTGAGACTGTGGCCACGGGGCACGCAGGGAGACGGTTCTGGCCGCAGAGTCCCACTGCGCTGAACACGATGTGACGTGGCGGGGGGACTCCTTCACCCTCGTCGAGACTCAGGCTCCTCCACTCCCAAACGGGTGACACTTGCATCTCAGAGAGGATTTCGGGAGTTAATATGTGTAAAAACGGCACAGAAATAGACTCCTACCAGGCAGGGGATACAATAGCGTCTTTATTAAATAATCTTCTTCTTGGCTATTTTGGGGATATGTGTCAGAGAAGACATCCGTGTCTTCTGCCGGCGTCAGATGAAAGGGCTTGTTTGTGGGTGCTCCGCTGCGAGCGTGCTCTCGGAGCTCTGCTCACGGGCGTATCTTCAGGACGTGTTTCTCTCCCACGCACCCCCCTTCTGGACCCCTTCCGGACCCCATCCAATGCCGAGGGCTCCGTGCGGCGCCCACCCCTCCTTCCCACCGGGCGAGGGCAGCCAGGCAAAGAATACACCCCCTCCCCACCGCACCGCCCCTGCCGGGCCTGAGGGCTCTGCCCCCAAATCCCCAAGAAGCCCCAAGCCCCATGCACCAGCGAATCCCCCCGGAATCTACTGGAATCTGAGCAGACCGCAGCCTCAGCTCAGGGGTGGGAGAGCAGGTGCTCCCCGCAAAGCAAGGCTCTCCGTGCAGAGGCGTCTGCAGAAACTCGCGTCTCAGAGCCAAAGGAGCTGACCGGCTGGACAAATCACAGAGCACGGGGAGGAGAGGGCCGCAGTGACGCCACGTCCCTTCGTCGTCAGCCCCTCTCCCCCTGGAGCCCCTTTCCCAGGCTTCGGACTCAGAGTCGGAGTGAGGGCTTGCGTCTCTCCCGATCTGGCCAGCAGCTCGGCCCCGGGGGAATCACTTCTTTTCTCTGACTCGCGGCTTGTCCGTGGAGAGGGGCACCGGTGCCGCCCGGCGGGGCAGCTGAGATTAGATGAGTAAGCGCATGAAAGCCTGGAGCTTACAGCCGGGCATCAAAGTGCTCCGTAAAACCCTCTGCTAGCCTTATATTTCTTCTGGCTGATCCGCGTACTTACATCGAATAATAATTCAATCGAATGTTACTCTGAGAGCCCCAGTGTGGCCGCGCGGGCGGGAAGCCAAGGGAAAGGACTCCAATGTGATGCTGTTCTTGGCTTCAGTACCAGCCTGCTGTGTGACCCTGCGTGGGAAGCATGCCCTCTCTGGGCGTCAGTTTTCCGTTGTGTGGGAGGAGGACTGCATGAGGGTGTCCCGGAGGCCTCTCTGCTGCTGGTCCTGCGGCAGCTCTGACCCTGCCTGGACAGCGGGGGGCGCTCCACTGCTGCTCGCTGAGTGAGTCTAGATTCTCCGGAGAATCGGAGTGGGTGGCAGGTGCGTGTTCGCAGACACACACGTCTCCGAGAGAGGTGAACTTACTCTAAGGAATCTCCTCATGGGGCAGCTGAGGCCGGACCCTCCCAAGCCGCAGGGTAGATCGGCAGGCTGCAGACCTGATGCCGACCACCTCAGGTCTCCTTTGTGCACACCCGCGCCGCTCCCGGGCGCGCTGCTGATGCCCGGGAACCTGGTCACCCCCATGCTCCTTCTGCAGGCAGAGGGACGGACGCAGAGGGGTTCAGCTAGGTCCCCGCAGTCACACGGCCAGGCAGGTACCAGGCTGGGGTGTGGACGTCGTCGGCCTGTGATGCTCCCTCCCCACCGCTGTCATCAGCCACGAGGTCGACGGTTAAGCCAGCAGGGACACGGGCTCTTCTGCTCTGCCAGGCAGTGCCGATGACTCACCCGTGTGTGCCTGGCGCGGGGCACACCCTCCGGGGTCTGTCGCTGAGTGAACGAGTGTCAGAGCCCGGGGCCCGAGCACCTCTGAGGGCAGGAGAACGGACGCCCCCACAGGCTGACTGTGCAGGTGAACGGGTCCCCAGCGGGTCTGTGTCTGGCCCTGGGGCTTTGCTGGCCCGCAGAGATCCCCGCGGCTCCGCCGGGGGCGTGGGCGCGGCCAGGGCAGGTGGCTCTGTTGGGGAGCAACAGGCCAGCAGCCACCGCAGGGAAACGTCTCTGTCCTCGGCCTGGCCTGGCCTGGAAGAGGGCCTCCCAGACGCAGGAGCATATGCCGTGGAGACAGCGCAGGTTGCCGCGCTGGGGCCGTCTCCCGTGGAAGTCGGGCTGCGTGGAACTGAGGGCAGCACCTGCCTCGAAGGGACTAACGCTCGCTCCACACACTTCCACGGGGCGTTTGGCTTCCACGCTGAGCCTTGGACCGTGGCAGCCCCCTCTTGCTGACGGGAGGCATGGCTCTGGCAGGGCGAGGTGAAGCGGGGGAAACTGAGGCACAGAGCTAGCTTCCGGGCGGACATCTCCAGTCTCCCAGGCGTGCCCTTCTTCTCACTCTCCGCTCCAGTTTTATCGGGGGCTTTGCACTTTGCCCGTGCTCTACACACACCTGTGCTTGTCGTCGTCGACGTCTTCGTCCCCTTCATGATGGTGTCGAGTCACGTGGGAGAGACTCAGACCCCCATCGGAGCCGTTGGCACACCGTGCTGTGTAGCTGCCTCTGGACAGCAGTGTCTCCGCAGGTTTGTTTACTGAGCAAGCGCTTATGGAGCGCCTAAGGTGTCTCAGGGTCTGTGCAAGGAGCTAGAGACACAGGCTTGACAGACATGGCACCCTCGGGCCCCACCTGGGGGGCGTCTCCATTTCCGCAGCCCGGCCGTCGCTGACGGGCTGTAGGTGCCCAGGCAGCGCTGGGGGCACAGGTGCGGGAGATGCTGTAGCGTTAGGTTCTCGTGTCTGCGTGAGCGCTGACCGCAGCCAGCTCAGCCGCCGGGGGTGGACGGCCCAGAGCCCAGGGCTCATGACACAGTCAGAGGCCAACTGGACTTTTAGTTGTGTTTCAAGTCAGAACAAAATTGGTTCTCCTGGCTGGCGTAGCTCAGTGGATTGAGCGCGGGCTGCGAACCAAAACATCGCAGGTTCGATTCCCAGTCAGGACACATGCCTGGGTTGCAGGCCATGACCCCCAGCAACCGCACATTGATGTTTCTCTCTCTCTCTCTCTATCTCCCTCCCTTCCCCTCTAAAAATAAATAAATAAAATCTTTTAAAAAATGGTTCTGATTAGTTTGGATTATCTTCGTCTTTATATCAATATAGCCATACAAATATAAGTTTAAATCTTTTTATTTATTTTTTATATTACATTTCATTGATTATGCTGTGACAGTGGTCCCACTATTTCCCCCTGTGTCTCTCGCGACTCGGCAGCCCTCACTTCCTCGGGGAACCCCCACACCAGTGTCTGTGCCCCCAGAAGTCATAATCTGGCTCTGGGAGCAGTGATCATGTCTCCTTATTTTTGTGTCCTGGTTACGGACGTGAGGAGGAAGCACAGCTTGGGGGGCTGGGTGCATCTTCGCTGAAGGGCCCCGTGGTGTGCTGCGGGGTGTTCAGCAGCATTCCCAGCACCCACCCAGTAGACGCCAGTAGCTCCTCCCACTCAGCTGTGATTGTCATCGCTGTGCTGGGGCCAGAGGCTGCGCTGCCTGTGGCTTGTTCAGGGAGCGGCGACGAGGAGCAGGGGAGCGCGGAGAAGACCCGGCTGTCCAGCCGTCACACAGGGAGAGCAGCCAAGAAGGTCTGCGCAGAAATACAGTGATGGGCAGACTTGGAAAAGCCTGTTTCTTCTTGAACACGCACATTAAGATTGCCAGATCCCAGGAAAACGTCTCAGCTGAGTAAAGTGACGGCAACCCTGGGCAGAAATCAGATTAACGTCTCAAGTCTCCTCCATATCGACCCAGAAAGTTTCAAGTCAGCCTCCATCTTGTTTACAGAGAGAGGCCCAGAAGCAAAAAAAAAAAAAAAAAATCAAAGAAATGAAACAGATTGAAGAGCACGCAGCAGAGACCAGAAACACAGGTTAGCCGCATGCCCAGTCTGGCCGTATCGACAAAACCGCGAGCTTCGACTTCAAGACTGCTGGGGAGTGACCCCGACACCTGGCCCTCCCCTGCCAGAGAGCCAGCAGTGGGCTTCGCCTGCGTGTCCCCAGGGCCGTGCTCCCCACTGCCCCGGAAGGCAGGCCCAGGGAGCACAGGCTCCGTGGGTCAGGGGGAGGGACCCAGGAGACCCAACCAGCAGCAGAACCTGGCCCCAGTGAAGAAGCCCTCCACCCCCACCCAATGCAGCGGGATTTCCGGTGGTGGCAGACCTGCAGCTGCCCTGGGTCCCCGTTCTCCTCCCCTCTGCACGGGTGTGTCCACGCCAGCCCCCCTCCTGTTCATCCCCTGGTGCTCCGGGTAGGACAGTTCACTTACAGCCATAGGCTGCTGGGCCGAGAGGAGCCACATCCGGACGGAGCGCTAACCCGCCTCCGGTTCCCCAGAAATCTTACAGCTGGAATAGGACGCCGCCGTGAGCGCAGGAGAGAGCTCCCCTCGTGTGAGGCTGTTCCGGGTGGGGGACGGAGAGAGAAGTGTCGGCAATCGGAGTGGTGGTGGTGGTGGCAGAGACTGGCCGGATGCGCCCCAGCCCCGTGTCCTGTGAACATGCACATTGGAAGGCACGTCTCCCGGCCTCCCAGCCTCCCAGCCTCGTGTGCAGTTAGTCTGGGGCCACGGGTCGGGCCCCAGCCCTTATGGGGTACAGAGGGCTCGTTCCTTAACAGTAGTTTGTGGGAGGCTCCAGACGGTCCGTTCCTCTGCCTGGTGGCTCAGAGAACGTTAGCACTGAGAGGGCCACAGGTGGAAGGGTCCCTGGGTGCGTGCTCCTAGGAAGGGCCCCCCAAACTACTGACCCCCAGTATGCCCTTTGCAGGGATGGAGACCCAGCCCCCGCGGTGTGTGCCCTGAGCGCGCAGGGTTATTTGTCACCGCAGCGCCGTCTGCCCTGTCCTGACCATAACTCTGGCTCTCTGCAGAGAGGTACCTGGAATTCTCGAAACCTAGAGCTATGGCATGCAAAACCTGCATGGAGACTGCGGTGCGGCCTCGAGATCTCGGGCGCATGGTGGGGGTTGGTGGACCAGGGGCCAGACATCCAGTACCAGGCCCTGGCATCCTGGGCGGTGACTCTCTCAGACTCGGTTTCCGGCGGGCCCCAGGCAGAGGGCACCCAGCAGTGGGACACAGCACGGGCAATGCAGGGAGAAGGCTCGCCGGCTATGAACCCAGTGACCCCCCCCCCCCCTTTGAGTGACTTCCCCGTAACCCCGACAAGGAAGACACCCAGCAACGGACCGACTGGCTTCGCATGACAGTGTGGGTGATGACCCCGTGAGCGTGGGGAACACGCGTGCCCCCTTGAGGGCCCCACCGGGCTCGTGTGCGATGTCAGCGTGAGCGACAGGGAATCCTCACAAAGCCACTGTGCCCCGCTTGGAGCCTGGTCCGCAGACCCGCGGACAGGGTGCACCTCCTGTCTCCCCGAGGCCCCTTCCGCCTCTCTGTCCTCTGTCTCTAATCTTCGCTGGTCCGGGATGCGCGGAGGGGCAGGCAGGGGACTGGGGAGAATCCTGGCAGCTGGGGGGCCATGGAGGGGTCCCTGGGGTGAGGCAGGCAACGCCTGCAGCCCAGCTTTCCTCTCCTCTTCCTCCTCTCTCCCCATGTCTTGCCCTGGATTAGAGGCACACATACGTTTCGGAGGAAGAAAGGGAAATTCAGAGAGACAGCTGAAAGGCTGGCGTTGCTGTCATCCCCCTCCCCCAAGAAGCTGGCTCGGGGGAGTCTGTCACCCAGCTCGGGCTGTCAAAGTTCCCTTGTCAAACACCGCTCTGCCCACCGCCGACAGGAGCCTGGGAGCCTCCCCGCTTCCCGGCTGGGATGTGTTTGTCAACATGGGTGTAGCTGTTGCAAGTCCAACAGATTGGCACTGTACAGTAGCTCCGACGGCGGTGACATGACGGCGGTGACAGGCAGGCAGGGGAGTCTTTCCCTGGGGCTGCCCCGTACGTAGCTGGGGATGGTGCGGTCGGTGTCGGCCAGGAGTGCACAGCGAGACCTCCCAGGGAGCCTCAGATGACCTCACGCATGTCTGCGCCCCATTTCGAGGGTCTGGTTTAGCCCGGCTGGCGTGAGGGCCTGGAGGAGGGGGCGAAGGAGGAGAAACGGGGGTACATCTGTAAGAGTGTCAACAATAACAAAAAGGAGAAAAAGGGAAAGGAGAATTATAAAAGCCCCCCCGCCTCCACCGGTGACTCCCTCTACCCCTTCCCCAGGGGAGGTCTCCGGGAGTGGACCCACAGGCTCAGACTTGGGAGCTGGGCGCACACGGGCCCACGCCTGACCCTCCGCCCGAGTGCTCTAGCGCAGAGTGCCTTCCTGAGCTGGAGAGCACACGCACGTGAAATGCTGGGTGTGGAGTCGGGGCTCGGGCTGGCCCCGCTGGGGGCACGCTCCATGTCTGTGCGGAAGTCAGCGGGAGCTCTCCCCGCGGTGCCTCTGCGTGTCCCCCCGGGCTCGCTGACTCCGGATTTCTTCCTCCAGAGCCCTCCAGCCACCCACCCCCTGACCCCGGGGAGGCCTAGGAGTCCCTGCCCTGGGCCCCACGTGGCTCCTGCTCACCCTTCTCACTGACCCTGTGCATTTCACTGTCGCTGCTTGTTTCCTAGCCATTCTCTCTAACCAGGCTCCGAGCTCCTAGACCGGGGGCAGTAACTAGCCCCACAGTGCAGTTTCAGACCAGCAGGGGCCCCAGACGTGGGCCCCAGCTGGGGGGCCATCACCACCTGGCTCCCGATGCCCTCTGTGCTGTGTCCCATTCAGTGCCCCTGATCGCCCCCTGAGCTGAGCATCACCTGCATTTTGGACATAAGGAAACGAAGGCTCAGAGAGCTGGATGGACTGGGCCCAGGTCCCACTGTGGACAGTGTGGACGAGGAGCCAGGGTGGCAGGCTCCAATACCTGCGGGCCTGATTTCGGGTCGGCATGTGGCAGGAAAGAGCCCTGAGTTGCCAGCACCAGCCTCCCACGATGCACGCCCTGTCCACCCCTCGCCCCACCTCACCTGCACTCTATACAGATCGCTCCTTCCTCCCGAACATGGCAGGAGGGCTCCCTGACTGGTCCATGCTCCTGACCGCTCCATCTCAGCCAATGCAAGCTGCAGCCTGCTCGTGACCATTCCCTGAGTGGCCCAGGACTGGGCGTGGGTTACTGAAAGGGTCCCTGTGTTTCCCGCCCCGGACTCGGAGGAAAGGAATCCAGACTTAAATCGGACTCTGCCACAGACCAGCTTTTGTCCTGGAGTGTAAGTCAGTGAAGCAACAGTAACACACGCTGTTGTGACAGCCAGGTCACCAGGCCACCTCCGTGGTGGAAGCCGCCAGGGGCAGGATCCAGGCTCAGTGGTTCTGGAAACTACAGGGGGGCTGGCTCCTGGGGTCCTCCCCCCAAAACCTCGGCCTGTCCTCCCCATCCGCGTCCTTTCCTCCCTGAAAAAAGGGCAGGACGGAAGGAGAGTTCTAACCCCACGCTCCCTGTCTCCGGTGCTATACATAATTGAATATATTTGATACTTTCTATTGTCTTGAAAAATCACTTTACAAATATTGAAATAATAAAAGATCCATCAAAGCGCCGTGGTGCAATATTACCTCCTGTTCCCATGGAAACCAAATCACTTGCGTTCAGCGGGGTGGTTATTAACGGCGTTTGCCGCGCCCGCGTGTCGGGCCGGCGCGGCGGTGTGCACGCAGTGTTCGGCATCACCGGCAGCGTGCGTGCGGCTCACCGCAGCTGATGTGTGTCGTGGGGATTTCAGAAATGGTTGCGTTTTCTGGTTTGGTTCGATTTAATTTTTCGAAGGGCACGTTGCCAGCGTCAGTAAGGAGTTCCTTGGCTGTGTCGGTCAGTCTGTTCTGTGTGTGTGTGTGTGTGTGTGCGTGTGTGTGTGTGTATGTGCGCACGCATACATGTTTTAGGGCCAGGGCATTGAAGCGGTGGGACAGGATCTCCGGAGTGTAGGTTGGTGGCGGTGGCAAACCTCAGGACGTGGAAATCCAGTACGCAGGAAACAGAGCGGAGGAGGGGGATTTACTGAGCACCTGCTACGTGCTGTGCCCAGTGCTCGCTTTTGGCAAGCTTGATCTCTTCCGAGTCTCCTGACGTCCTTGAACGTTCCTAAGTAGGAGACCCGTTCTGCACGTGAGGAAACTGAGAATCCGGGAGGCCAGGCATCCTTCCTCATCACAGTTACTCGGACCAGAATTCTAACCCGGCTCTAGATGGTTCCGAAGAGAGGGCTCTCTTCTGTGCAGTGTGTTTGCACGAACTGAAACCGTGCTTCCCAGCAGAACACACATCCCCCACGGGCTGTTCTCACGGTTCGTGTGTTTAGTGTGATTGGCACAAGGTCAATACCGAGTTAACTTTTTCCTTCCCCTGTTTTTATCGGTCTCATTGATTTCAGTGCGGTCACAGTCAGAAGTAACAGGAGGGGGGTGACTGCTAGTTTTGCCCGTGTGCTGACACACTCACATCCATCAACCCCGCCCCTCCTGTGCGGTGCCCGCTCCGTACGGCCTGCCAGTGGGTCCCGGCCCCGAGGAGCCTGGCTTCCTCTCTGAGTCCATCCACCACCCGCCCCTCACAGCCCCCAGGTCCCTCCCGTGTCTCTCCGCCTCTTGTTTCACTGTTCTCTAGCTCAAATCCACACACAACAATTTATCGGGGAGAGAACCTGCCTCCGTGTTTGATGCTCGGTGAGCTAGAATCCTGCCCCCGGAGACGCCCCTGCCGGAGCAGCGAGCCCGCTCGTACAGAACCACAGCCCAGGAAAACAAGAGTACGCACAGCAAGGTGAAGATAGCACGGCGACCCGAGCCGTCCTCTCCTCCTCTCCCCCATGCACCTGCCTCCCCTCCCCCCTGAGCGTGACCTCACGGTGCGGGGACATGAGCTGACAGGCTCCTGACCCTCAGGCGGCATCGGCACAAACAGTAGAATTAACTGTAGCAGTGAGCATAGCAATAACCACTGTTTCACTCAGCGTAGCTACGACCCACGGAGTGGCCGTACGGCGCACCCAGCATCAAAGAGGCAGTGATTTATGACACAGCTGCATCTTGTCAACCATCGTGTACGGTAGGTGGCGTCTCTCTCCCACGCGGAGTGGTGCCTGTGGAGCCCTGGTCCCTGCCCACGGTCTCCGAGCCTGCCATCTGCAAAGCAGCGTCCCCGTCCGGGTGGGCCCCGACGACAGCGGGGCCTGCGCCCACCTCTCCCCGCCCACCGTCTCTCCGGCTTTAAGACATCCCACGTGGCGACGACCAGGCGGTCTGTACCGGACGCGCTCCCCCTGTGACATCGGAGAACGGCACCGCCTTTCCTTCAGGCGCGGCCTTCCTGCGAGTGAGATGGTGAAAATAAAGACGTTCGTCGGGAGATGTTTGGGGTTTTATGATGATCTGACAACAAATTTGTTTGTTCCGTTTGAGTGCTGGAGTGTTCCTAATTAAATATTTAGAATCCAATTTGCCAACTGCTCGCAACTTCCCGAGCGCAGCGCACAGCCGGGGGAATCCCTTCTAACGAGGAGCCGGTGGAGTGGAGTGCCGGAGGGAGGGAGGGAGGGCGTCTGCCGCTGCAGACGTCTGGGCAGAGGGGTCGGCCTTTTCACGTGGGGGGGGGGTGTCAGAGCCTCCTCGCTGACCATGGCCGCTGAGGTCAAAGGGCCTGCTGTCTGCAGAGCCCTGGTGCCAGCAGACGCGGGAACCGGCCTGTTCACGGCCTTGGAGGCTCTGCCACAGTGCCGGCAAGCGGGGGGCGGGCCCCTGGGCTGGGAAGCCTGCAGGGAAATGGGGTGCCGGCCCCCCGACGTCCCCTTCCTCTACTGCGAGCTCTGCAGCTCAGAGAAACAGGAGCAGTGTTGGTGTAGTGTGGGTGGCAGTGTGACGGCCGTGTCCTCACTCCACTGGCTGGGCCCTCCGCCCTGGCCCCTCTGTGTGTCACCTCGCCCCCCACACCTGCAGACCGGCTGGCGCGCCCCTCGTCTGTGTCCCCACAGTGTGGTCCTCCAGCCTTTGCCCGGTTTTCCTTCTTTGCCAGACACTCTGCTAAGCATAGCACCTTCCTCGCGCTACCTGTTCAGCTACCATGTTGCTCGTGGGTCTTGCTGTTGTTCTTCCTGCCTCACCAGTGATCTCAAATACACAGCGGGCTGTACGCCACGGAGGAGGCGCTCCCGCACCCAGCAGAGGGTCACCAGCTGGTGAGCCGTCGGCAGGTGCAGACCGGCGTGGAAACCGAGTCAGGCGCCCTCGCTGCAGTGAAGAACAGAAATGCTGTCACCTTGATGATCTTGGTGAACACGTGATCTTGGACCCCGAGGCAAACACAGCTGTGAACAGTGCACAGCGACATTTGATCCCGATGTGACCATCGACACCATCCAAACTTCACTTAAAATGTGTTCAGGTTATTTTCGGTCTTATTAATGTTGGTAAGCACCGGTTTGTAGCAAACTCTCGATTCTTGGCACCCTGGGAGGCTCACCCCTCCGTCTCGTTGTCCATCACGTCAGGCGGACCTGACACGCGCTTCACGAGAGCTGATCGGAAAGTCCGAAGCGAGCAGTGATTCATTGTGCAAAAGACTCTCCTTTTGATTGTGCGATGACTGCGATCGTGCCGATGAAAACCAGACGTGCCTGAAGCCGGCTTCACAGAGAACAGAGCTCTCTAACACGACCATCTCGACGCCGCGGGCTCCCGCCTGCCCTGGTGATCTCTCGGAGCAGACTGGTCTGTTTTCCTCGGGGGTCGGGGGAGCGCCAGGGTCCACGGAGCACCTGCTAACAGGGGGCAGGCATCGGCAGCAGTTAGGAGTGCGGACTCTGGAGTCAGGCGCGTCTCACTGCAGTCACAGCTCTGCCCTGGATCTGACTTTGACATTGAAGGTCCCCGTCGCTCTCCCCTCCTCGCTCTTGGCCGTGGCCCCGGGGGCTCTGGGACTCCCAGACAGCGGCCGCTGTGCCCTGAGGTGCGTGTGTGTGCGGCAGTGGACGGTGAAGTCTGTTTTCAGGGCCTGCTGGCCCGCTCGGGTCCGCTTCTCAGGTTCCCATGTGTGGAATGAGCCACGCATGGGAAGCCTGCTGGAAGTCCCAAGGGGAGGGAGACGAGGGCCACACCCACGGGACGGACCTCAGAACCCACAGCGGGAGAGGGATTACAGGTGCCGACTCCAGGCCCCCCTCAGTGTCCGTGGAAACAATGTAACACCTTTCCTGATTAAAATCACGGAGTGCGGAATTGTTTTACGTCTTCCGGTTTGGCACACCACAGTGAGCCTCTCCGGCTTCCAGGGTCAGGGCAGTGACAATGGTCACAGTGTCCCGGGGTGGCGGCGGTGTCGGTCCCAGAGACCGACAGCTCACGTATTCTGCAGATGCGTCTGCGTCTGTGATCTCAGAACTGGCTTCCTGGGGCCAGGAGGGGTCATCGAGTGACCCTTCATAGGCCGAAAGACTATAATCAGTTTATCTGATGGCCGGTCCGCCCTCCCCCTGCCACGTCCATCATCCTCCGCTCACTGGCTCTCGCCGAGAAGACCGATGCTGCTGAACTCGGAACAGGACCCCGTGGGGCAGCAGGGCATGTCCGCACCGCTCGGGAATTCTGGACTTGGCCCTTTGTCACCACGGCACCCAGAGCCACCGACGTCACCGCTCAGGGCCCGGTCCACGCTTGCACGCTCCCATCACGGAGTTCAGCTTCCCCGAAGGGGTGGAGACCAGAGGCGAGCACTCGCGAGACCCGGGAGCCGGAGGACACACGCCTTCCCAGCCCCCGGGACAGGGTCACCGGCACCTGTTGGGTCCCTGTCTTCCGTGCCTCTGGGTGCCCGGGCACTGAGGCCGGATCAGCGCGGTACGTCCGTCGGACGCCCGGGACAGGACTCCGGCCTGTCCGTCCAGCATCCTCGCTGCCTTTCCCCCCACCCCGGACTCGCTCACCTCAGACGCATGCCAGTGGTCGCGTGTCCCTGCGCTCGATTCGTTTGCCCACCGAGTCCTTGACCGTGAAAACCTCCTGCGCTCGGCCCCCCTCTCCCCACCCCTTCTCTGAAGGTGCAACTGCAGCACCCCCGTTCCGGGCAGCCTTCCCTGCCCGCCCGTCACATGCTCCCGGCATCCCAGGGTTCTTCCAGCATGACACCGCGGTTCACCGCAATTACACGTCTGTGTCCCCGGTTCCTCCGACTGAGGGATCTTTTCCTCCCGGGGGCGGGGACCATGCATGTTAACCTCTGGAGCTCACGTGTTCAGCACACGGGAGGCACCAGATACAGAGCGGTCGGGGTCACGATGGTCAGTGGAACTGACCTGACCCCATGCCTTGCTGAAGATGCGAGGAAACCCAGTGGGACTCCCGATCACGCGTGTAATACGAACACGGGATTCTCTGGAGTCACACAGATCGGCAGTGACCAGGTGCACGTTCACCCAAAATGCGTCTCGGGCACTCAGGCATCTCAGACGACGGCTGTGAATCACTCAGGGGTACTTGATCAACTTACCTGATTCGTAACGAGTTACTGCCTTTAGAGGGTTAAATAGGTCAGCATCCCTCGGCGGTGTGGGAGTTGATGGATTTGCTCCAGGGAGAGCTGTCGTGGAAGCCGTCAGAGGAAGGACCCACGTGGGGTTCCCACGGATGGTAATTAATCACAGGACTGGTGGGCTGTGTGTGGTGCTGGGGAAGTTCTCTCGCTGTGCAGGGGCCACTGTGCGAGGCTTTGCATCCTCCTGGTGCCGTCCTAACGGGGGTGCCCGGCCCGGCCCCGCGGCCCCAGACTCTGCGCAGCCATAAGGACCCTCGAATCAGTCTCCTTCCAAGGGCGGCGCTGGTGAGTAATGTGCGGGGAATGGGGGTCCGTTTTGCTTTGTTCTGTGTATCATACCCCTCGGCCGTATGGTTCCCCCCCGGGTTTCTTTCTGGATTAGCGTTTTGTCCTCGTCTGATCTCAGGAACCACGCTGAGTAAGTCGTATGGAGATTCCCCAACTTACTCTTTATGTCTCTCTCCAAGGCTCCGTAACATTGGCGTTGAGTCCTAAAGTCAGACTCGATCACAGACTCACGGTTCCTGGGCCTCCTCCATGGGCCCGGGCACTTTGCGGAGGAGACAGACACCGTCCGTGGGAAGACGCGGGGTGAGCAGGCGGCAGGGCCGGGCGCCGGAGCCCAGGACCCGGGGCTGCCGGAGCCCACGGCTTGGTCGGTCCGCTGTCTGATTTCACTCGGGCTCAGTCGCAGCGAGCGGACGCCCTGCGGGACTTCAGTTAACACCTCAAAACACGCAGATCTCGCTGGACACCTGCCCGCCGCCTCGCGCGGTTCCCAGGGGCCTGCCTCCGTTAGCGCTCGAACCCGGGGGTCACGTCCACTGCAGGCAGAGCAGCGCGACCTCAGATAGGTCATTCGGGTCTTGGGGCCGCCGTCTTTCGATCTGGGCGATGGGAACAGGGGTTCCTACCATTTACGACCTGGCCCGCTAAGGAAGAGAGCTTCCAGGCACAAGCGAGCAAAGAGAGGACCAGAGAATGTCCGGCGCGTTCGCCGACGCGTGTGTCTGCGTGTGCTTTCCGGACCTATCTGTGCACGTCTAGTGTGTGTGCACACGTGCCTGCACATGGGCACGCGGGCATGTTCTAGAAGGGCCCACAGGAGAGCACGGGTCCTGGGGAATGGGCCGTCCGTGCTGCATCTCCTGGGTAAGACGGGGCGTTTGCGTATCTCCACTTCACGTGGAGAGTCAGAATCGGAGCATCTTCTGCTGTGGGCGGGGCTCGTGGGCGGTCCCATGAGAGGGAGCGTGGTGGGCCCCCCCCCCCAGGTGCTCCGTAGACAGCGGAGCCCTTGCTCCAAGGTCTGGGCAGGCGGCCTCACACCCTGCTTCCCACCAGCTCCTCTCGCTTTTCCGCAGCTGGGCTGACCTTTGACCGCCCACCCCGGGGAAGGGGAGACAGGACATGGGGATGTGTGCCTGGGGGCGCAGGCGTCGGCGGTGGGACTTTGTGCTTATGAGACGGAAAAGCCTTTTGATTCCAGACCCTGTGGGACGCGTCTCTTAGGTTCCAACCAGAAGGGACCTCGGGACGCGGAGCCGGGCTTCTCGCGAGGCCCTGCGCGTCTGCAGTCAGAGCCTCTCCCGGAAGGCCCTGCTGGCCCCCTCACAGCGCCCTCCCGGCTGCCAGCAGTGCGCTTCCTCCGAGGAGCCCGCCTCTGTCTGTCCCCAGGCCCTGCTCTCACGGGGACAAGGGAGAGGGGCCTGTAAGGGGTGCCATTGGCCGCCACAACCCTGCGAGGTCAGCGCTGTCCTCCTCCTCCTCCTCCTCTTCCTCATCAGCCTTTATTGTTATTCTTACTGTGACCATTATTGTCATTGTGGCTGCTATTCTGGTCACGTGAGCGTGCTAAGGCAGGGGCGTGGCAGACTGCAGTGCCGTTCCCGCACGCCCACGGGGGCAGGGACGAGACCCCGGGCCCTCCCCCACTTTTCTCGGGCCCAGGCCGCGTGCCGCGATGACTCTGAACTCTGAACTCTGAACTCTGTCGTCCAGCAGGGCGGCTTCTACGCGCCCTCGGAGAACTGCGTGCAGCGCGCGCACCGGTGCCACCGGGGGCTGTGCCTCCTGCTCCTCCGCGCCCACCGCGGGCTCCGCGCCTACTTCCTGGGCGTCATGCGGGACGTGCCTGAGCTGCCGCCCTCGGAGCTGGGTAAGGCCCGGGCCCAGCGTGTCCCCTGCCTGCTGACCCCAGTGCCGTGGGGCTGGGGGAGAGTTCGCACACGGGCGAGACTGTGAGCATCCCGTCACCCGGGGCCCCGGCCCCGGGTTCCTGCCGATGAGACGGCGGGGTCCCAGGGCCGCTCCCGTGGCTCGGACGGCGGTGACGGTCAGGAGCGTCCGAGTGCGCAGAGCTGGACCGTGGCTCAGCTCCACTGCTCCCCTGCCCTCTGCACTTCCGGTCACTCATCCGTCCACACTGTGGAGATGCAAACCCCTGTCCCACGGGGGTCTCCCACGTGTGAGTGTGAGTGTGTGTGTGCACGTGTGCACAGGCACCCGCAAAGGCACGGAAGGACGTGGCATCCCGTGGCACCAGGAGCCTGTGGTGACCTCAGGGAGTGTGGAGTCTCGGGGCTCCACAGCTGCTCACCCGCTTGACCAGCACGACCCCTGCGGGCAGCAGGGACCGGCCCAAGGGCATCCTCGGGTGTCCCGTTTCTGTGGCCTTAGTGCCCACGTGACACCATGCTTCTCTCCCGAGGTCGGCAGCAGCCGAGTTTCAGGGCAAGTGCGTTTCATGATGTGCTGTCCTCTCTTTCCCCAGAGTCCCTCGCTGTCGACGAGACGCTGTCCCAGCTGTGCTCAGAGCTGCAGGTAAGTGCAGGGCTGACCCCCAGGTCTGAGGGGCTGTCCTATGCCGGGCAGACGTGGCTGTGTGCTTGGTAAAGAAATGGAGACGAAAGACAGGACCCCCTCCAGGCGGAAGAGCACACGAACATCCCGTGACCCTACGTTGCTGCACGCCTGTTACACACCCGCCGTGTGCCTGGCTCTGTGCTGCACGTTTTGGACAAACTCACTTGGTTAACAGGCCTCTGTGTTGTGGAGCCGAGGCCACGCCTCCCTGTCCACGACCCATCCCTGTAGCAAGCTCTGATTGGCTGCCAGCTACGTGCCTCTCCCAGAGGGTGATGGGGACCAGGTGCCCGTGCCGGGAGGACTGAGACCCGGCAGGGGGCAGGCTCCCGCCACACGATGATGCAGACGGTAGTGAGCGTTCGCCACAAATTCATCGAGGACGTATTAAGGACATCTGCTCAGTAAGCCCTGGGCAGGTGCATGTCACTAGTGACACGTTCTCCAGCACCTTCCTGTCCCCTCCTATCCACTGTGAGGCTGGGACGAGGGTGGCACTCACACATGTGCAGAGACAGGCGCGTCACCCCGCTGGGGAGCACAGGCCATGGGGGTCACAGGTGCGGACACAGATGCCTGCGACTGCAGCAGGGCGTGTCATGAACTGGGAGGAGGCAGGAGCTAGTGGGCCCCAGAGGGGAGGCTGCGTGGGAGCCTGGGGGCACGGAGGGAGCCCTGACTTTTGTAGGAGGGCCGTCCAGGCCCCGGGGGCTGGAGGCGGAGGGCGTGGGCGCAGGGCTGCGCTTGGGGCTCCATGAGCAGGGCCCTTGGGAGGGAGGCAGTGGGGTGACTGAGGCCCCTGGGGGGGCCCGGGCTCCCCGGGAAGGGGCCTGTGTGTCGCGCACAGGGCAAAGCCGGGACTAACTCCCAGGCACAGGGGCCATGAAGAAGGGAAGCGACAGGTCTGGGGGCTGGAGACGGGGAGGGGAGGTGGGAGGAGAGTGAGGCGTCTTTAGGCAGGGAGCAGCAGGTGACCACATTTACATGAAAACAGTCCCAAGGCCAGCTCCCGCATCCTGCATCCTCGTCCTGGGTGCTGCCGCCCCGCCCCCCCGCCCTGCTGCAGGACGCTGCCCCCACAGCAGCCCCGCCGGGAGGCACGGGCGTGTCCCCACTCACTTCCCGCAAGTGCACGCAAAAGTATGTGGCTCCTTGGAAACCCCCGAGGCTCTCGGCGGTGGGCCTGCGGCCTGAACCCAAGGCCGCGTGGGAGTCCCTGTCCTACAGTTGTATGCAATCCCTGCAGCGGTTCAGCCGAGGACTCAGCCAGTAAGTCTGCCAGACGGACCTCACGAGGGACAGACCCACGGCTGGCTTTCCACTCGGTGCCGGGCTTTATTTGACACAAAGCAACAGAATTAGCCGACGGCTGCAGGGGTGTGGCTGGTGACAGGGAGGGAAAGGGACACGGGGGTGGTTTGCTGCAGGGCTAGCCTGGTGATTGGAGTGGAAAGAACAGAACCCCACCACCACACAACACCCCTAAAACTTGGGTCCAGAGCCCTGAGGGTTTTAGAGGCACCATATCGCCACCTAGTGGCCACATCCAGTCTGGACTGCATCCTTCTCCCGGGGATGGGGTCGCAGGTGGAAACTGTTTCAGGGGACAATTTGCAAACACAGAGCTCTACAGTAATGCGGCGGCCCGGCCCATATGTGTCTTTGCTCTATGTGAACATTCTAAACATTTATTAAGCACCGACTCTATGCCTTTTGCTGGGAATGTCAAGGTGGAAGAGACCTTCCCAGAACTAGAAGTGTCCTGGGAAATGGCTGGTTCACACATCGGGCAGAAGCTGCCAGAAAGGGTTGGGGCTCGGCCGAGGGGCTGTCAGGGGGACTGAGTGCCTGTTGAGCACATGGCGAGGCCTAAGAGGCAGGGTCGGGGCTGTCAGCCGGCTCCCGGCCTCTCCTCGGAGACTTGACCTCTGTCTCACCTCTCCCGAGCTCAAGTTACTCTTCTTGAAGAAGCAGGGACTCGGTGGGTCGGCTCCCGTGAGTCTCCGGGGAGCGACCTGTGGCCCCCTCCCCCTGGAGGAGTCTGGAGTAACGGGAGAGGGGGCTGCTGGGGCTGCCGGGCGCCCACCGTGGGCAAACCGCCAAACCAGCTTGGGGCTGGGAGGCTCTAGGGACCTTAGCCTTCCCCCTCGAGACGCTGTGGCCACAGCTACCGTGCGGGGGCCGCGTGGCTCTGCGGTGGGCGGTCCTGCACAGGAACTGCCTGTGTTCCACCGGCCGAATAGCCAGTGTTGATGGGTGGAAGCTGTGGTGATTGCAGAGGGCGGGGTTCGGGGTGCAAGGGGGCAGAGAGAGCGGAGTTCAGGGTGCAAGGGGCAGAGAGAGTGGAGTTAGGGGTGCAAGGGGGCAGAGAGAGCAGAGTTTGGGGTGCAAGGGGGCAGAGAGCGGAGTTCGGGGTTCAAGGGGGCAGAGAGCCGTGCCCAGAGACAGGAGAGCACGCCGTCAGGAAGAAGCCCCCACTGGTGCCCGGGGGGAGCGCCCTCCACCCCCACCCCCACCGCCACCTTTCCCCTCCCCAGGTGCTGAACAACCCGGAGAAGATAGCCGAGCAGATCAGTAAGGACCTGGCCTGGCTCGCCTCCCACCTGACGGCTCTGTGGACGCAGTTCCTGGACACGGTGACCCTGCACGCCCAGGTGACCACTCACCTGGCGCAGGAGCATCACACCCTGAGGGTAAGGCGTCACACGGCGTGCATCCCACGCCAGTGGCCGCTGGACGAAGCTTCCCAGCAGTGCGTCCTCTGGGCAGAACAAGAACTGGTGGGGACCCCGAGGGCCCCAGGGCTGGTCCTGGCTGCCCGTGAACCTGCTGCCCTGAGGTGGCTGTGGTCTGGCGTAGCCTCTCGGGCCTGGGCTCCGCCATTTATAAAAGACCTCCCTCGGCTACCAGACGGTGACAGAGTTCGTGTCACGGAGTATTCCAGGTGCTCCAAAGGTGTTTTGGAAAGCACCGTATTTTGCCGTGTATAGCACCCACCCATGTTTTTGTGAGCATCATACCCAGGACCCTCATCATACCCATGGCATGTCATCATCATACCCCAGTGTAATATGCGTCCTTCTTCTTCCTTCAAAAACTTGGGCAAAAAACTGCATCGTACACGGCAAACATACACGGTATTTCGAAGTGTAAGGTGTCCCCCTGGGTGCGTTTCCGGGCTCCCAGCGTGGGCGGGTCCTGAGACACAATCAAAGGCGGCAAAAGGACCGAATCCTGGAGTCCCCAAAGCGTGTCGGGGACACGTGTGCGTGTGACTGGCTTCCCACCTTCTCTGTCTCACCCACGTGTCTTTATGGTCCCCGTTGTCAAGTGTCTCAGACCTAGACACAAAAACGACAGAAAGCGGTGCGAGAGCAGACTCGTACGCACGCGTGACACTGTGTGCGTACAGCAGGCTCGAGCGAGAGCTGGGAGAGGCGCCGCCCCTGCCCCTCTCCCAGGAAGAGACGGCTGTAGTTTCTGACCTCTGACCTCTGACCTCTGTGGGAGGCCGGGGTGGGGGGCTCAGCCCCTTCTCTTGGCTCGTGCCTCCTGGGGCCGCAGGCTCCT
Organism: Phyllostomus hastatus; assembly: GCF_019186645.2. Taxonomy (NCBI): domain Eukaryota; kingdom Metazoa; phylum Chordata; class Mammalia; order Chiroptera; family Phyllostomidae; genus Phyllostomus; species Phyllostomus hastatus. The sequence goes on along the minus strand of NW_025334017.1, from coordinate 46,682,357 downwards.
CATGAACATGGAGGCGACGCCCACCCAACCCCCAGGGAATGAAACCCTCCGCACGCCTCCCGTCCCCAGGTCCGAAGGTTCTCGGAGGCCTTCTTCTACACGGAGCACCAGAAGCCCGCCGCCCTCACGTTCCAGGAGAACCTGTAAGTAGCCCCTGGCCCGTGCCCCTGCATCACGCCCGAAAGCGGGCTCCCGGGACCTTGTTGCTCCGAGTGGTGGCTGCCACCCTTCGCCTCCGACTGCGCGGGAGAGCCCCCCCCCCCCCGCCTCTGCCACTCGGGCTGCGGGCTGCTCTGCGGGCGGGGGACTCAGACGCGTGGCTGAGGTGGGCGCGGGCAGGCGGCAGCGGCCGATGGCCGAGTTCTCCGTCACGGAGTGTCGCGGTGGAGCCGCAGACAGAGGCCGGTCTTCCTGGGCCCTGAAGACATGGGTGCGAGTCCCCTTTGCAAAATGAGTGAGAAGCAGACGGTGTGGCTACAGACCATGTCGGAAAAAAAACAACATAGGTTTCACCAGGGACTGTGCGGTGGCTATGACGTGCGTTCAGCCTAAGACTTAAGACCGAACGGCCTCTCCCGGGGGGCTGATGGATTTGTAAGTTCCCCTTCCTGCAAAATCAGAGGGGAAATGAAGACGCACCCGGAAAGGTCAGAGGGCGGAGGCAAGGTGACATCGTCCTCCTCGCTCAGAGTGACGGGGCGGGGGGCAGGGGCAGGGGCCCCTCCGTGGTGTGTGGCCTTCGCCACACAAGTCCCAGGGTTTCCCTTGTTTCCGGGCGACAGGCGCCCCCGGAGAGCTACAGGCGCGGCCGGAGCGGTGTGAGCGGTGCCGCAGCGGGTCCCGGGGGAGAGACCCTTTAGGTGCTGCCCGCCCCCCCCCCATCACCCAGGACACACCGGAAGGCCTTCGCCCTCGTCCCCCCCCCCACCCCTCCCCTGCGTGTGGGACGCACACTAACACTCACAGTTCGCCTCGTGGGCCGTGGAAGCGAGGGGGGCACCGGGATAAAAGCCCATCTGCCGGTTAAAACAGCTTCTTCAGAGACAGCGAGAGACTCTCCCTCCGTCATTTATTCCTGCGCTCGGTCCGGCCCCCAGCTGGAGCCGCTGGGATGTGTCTTCTACAGCCGAGGTCAGAGGAGCTGGGGGAATGCCGGGCGTCAGGGAGTCTGCGTCCTGGGTTCCCCGGCCACGGGGGGGGGGCCTCCGCCGGCCGGCCACGGTGGAGTTCCCCAGGAGCGCGTGCCCGTGGGGGAGCACGGGGACTCTAGGCAGCCCTCCCTGGGAGAGTTTTGTTGGCAGATGGACGATGAAGCCCCGGCCGACCTGGGTTCAAAACCCGCCCCTCCATTTCCCTCCATTGAGAGAGTTCTTTTAATGTCACCTTTGCTTTTTTTCTTTTTTCCTTGTTTGTTTTTTTCTAAACCTGCCCTAATCGTATTTCCCTTGAAATGGGCCGGATAACAATTGTGAGGACCGTACGAGGACACCCCGCAGGTGGAGCCCACAGCAGCAGCCACAGGGAGGTTGGACGGGGACCCGTGGGTGACGCAGGCGCCCGCCGCACTCACGGGCACCGAGGGCGCGGCGGGGGGCGAAGGGAAGGCACCGTGCCCGTGGGCTGCTCGTGCGGAAGGAGAGGGGCGGGCTGGACTGTAGCGGCGAGGAGGGGTGTGGCCGCCGCCCCCGGCGGTTCTCAGTGACCAGCCCTGAGACCAGCGGTCAGCTCTGGCCGGCGGCGGTGGCTGCGTCCCGCCGCGGGGCTGCTCCCTCCGCGGTCAGTCTCAGCACCGAACACGGACTTGGGGAGACGCGTGGACAACAACTGGTCTCCCACAAGCCAGGGCGAACTGGCTCCGCCCTGCTGTGGGGGAGGGGAGGCCCGTGCTAGTCAGAGTGACAGGAGAGAGCCCAGGGTGTCGCAGGCGCTGCCTGACCGAGACGCAGACTGTGCAGGCGGCGGGGGTCACGGGGGCAGCTCCCCGTGGGGACACAAAATGTTTGACCAGCGGCAGGAACGAGGAGGGAGCAGGGTGGGCCAGACAGGTTGGTGGGGGCCCGCCCATGGGGGGCCGCGTTGACCAGGGTAAAGACTTTGAACTCCCTACCATGATTAACGCCTTTCTTTTAGTGTCCGGTGGGAGTGGCGGGAAGACCTTGAATGTCAGCTCCCATTTACAGGGTTTGGGATCCTGGTTCTGTAACGTGTGACACTTGGGACGTGAAACCAGTCCTCGAGCCCCCCTGAACTAGTTGCTTAGATGCGAAGGGGAGACCCCCTCCTGCTGCAAACACCTGTTCACTGCGGACCGCGGTCCGGACCTGGTTGGGGTGTCGGTGGGGTCCTCGGGGAGAACAACACGAATCTCCCGTCTCAAGGACGTTGCGCGCCAGCCTCGGGGGTGAGCGCGTGGATGGGAGAGGCCAAAAGTAAGAAGCGCCGTGGGAAAACACACGTCCGTGTGAGAGGAGATTGTAATGTCTGTCCCATGGCATAACTCAGAAGAGAGAAGTTTACGAGTACCCCACTAATAGTAGATACGAGCCTATAACCTAAAGCATGGGCTAGGATAGACACTGCATTATTCAAGACGAAATAAACTTTTGATGAGATCGTGGGGAATAAGAACTGTGGGGGAGAGAGGGGCATTCTGTGTCGGACGGAGAGACTGCTCTGGGAAAGGCGGGAAGGGCCACGAGCAGCGGCGGACCAGAAATGGGGAGAGCATGGGGCTCTGCACTCTGCCTGGCCACTGTGCGGGGCAGGGGGCGCGCCCCGCGGAGATCAGAGCTGGGTGGGGCAGGCGAACGCCAGCCTGCCAGAGGCAGGTGGACAAGCAGGAAGACAGGGCGGCCCAGGGGAGAGCCACCTGTCCGGGCCCGTCTCGTTCAAGCTCAGACTGGGCTGCGGTTTCTCAAACAGGAGCTCACGATCCTGCAGCGGGCCTCGAGATCAACGGGGTGGGTTTGGAAGTGCCCTCCTTAAATGTAGAAGGACGGGGGAGGGGCGGGGAGCACAGGGTCGCACAGTGCGGGGGACGGGGAGGGTCGAACACGTAGTGGGACTCAGTGGCTCTGGAACCGTTGTCTCAGCGTGTGTCCCCGGGCGTGTGTGGCCGTGCTGAGATGCCACGTAGCACGAACACCAAAGACTGTTCCCTGCCGCAGGTTGCAGTATTTAGAACGTGTTCAAAAATGCTGCAGCGCTTGCCAGTAGCAAGGGTGTCTCTTATGGTCCCTCTCCGTGTTCCCCCTGTGTGTGGCCTGTGCCTTCCACACGGCACCGGTGTTCAGTGGGAGCTTGCTGGAGGGACGCATGTGGCCCGTGCTGTGCAAACCAGCCTGTCCCGATGATTTAATCCCCACTGTGCGGCTTTGAAGCCTCGTTCGTGTGACGAGAGGCTCTGGAGACAGGGCTGCCAATGGTCACCTGCCTCCCTGGAGCTTAGTCTGTTGCTCGGGCTCCGGCATGAGGCTGTGCTCTGTGCTCTGCGTGCACCAGCTCCCTGAGTGTCCGTTCACCCCTTTGGTAGGAACTGTTACTGCTCCCACTTTTCAAAAAAAAAAAAGACCAGAGAAACCTGGGTGGCCCAGAGGGCTTCAGTGATTTACCTGACACCACACGGGGAGCCAGTGGCCTCCCCGTGGGTTTGTGGGAGTCTGTATCCCGCCCCCAGCCTAAGTAGGCTGACTCCCTGACTCCTGTGTGTGGTATGGAGCCATCATCCTAAAGAATACACGGCCCAGAAATAAAACGTGGGTTCTTCCGCCTCTAGACTGGAAGGCTCTGTGTGCCGCTGGGCTGCACTCCTGGAGTCGGGGGACCCCTGGCGTTGACATTACCAGGTAGTAAGTACACCAGGCCCTGGGGGCTCCATCCCGCCGCTCTCTGGAGCTTCCCCATCCTGCCCCATCAACACTCTGTGCCTATAGATTAGACGCTCCCCACCCCCCGGCCCCAGCCCCTCCCTGGCAGCCACCACCCCACTCTGGGGTTCTTTGATTCGGGCTGTTTTAGCCTCCCCAGACAAGTGGAGTCGCGCGGTATTTGTCCTCTGTGGCCGGCTTCTTTCGTTTAGTACAGTGCCCTGAGAGTTCACGCACGGGGTCCCGTCTTGCGGAATTTCCCTCTCTTCAAGGCTTGCACCACACGTCCCTCTCCCCATCCGCCTGTCCGTGGGCACTCAGCTGGGCTCCGTGTCCTGGCTGCTGCGAGTAATGCCGCTCTGCCCCTGGGGTGCTGCTCTCTCTCCGGAGACCCTGGTCTCCCTTGACCCTGGTCTCCGTTCTTTCGGACACACACGCAGGAGTGGGGCTGCTGGGGTGCCTGGTAGTCCTGCTTCTAAATTGTCGGGGAGCTTCCGTGCTGTTACCCGCAGGGGGCGCACCATTTCTTGTTCCCACCAAGGTTCCAACTTCTCCACACCCAGGCCGACCCTGGGGGTTGTTTGTTCTAGTAACACCCCCCTAGTAGGGGTGAGGCCATGGTGGGCACGCCCCTGGGGTTTGGGGTCGTTTTGTGAACACATCCTAAGCTCAGTTTCAGGTACGTCCCGGGTCGTGTTTTCACAAAGCCCTGCGGTTGGGGGGCCCCCTTCCGGCAGGAGATGACTCCCGCGGGACATCATGACTGAGACTGACTCTCCAAGCCCTTCCTGCTGCGTTAGAGTCCCCTGGTCACCTGACCCGGTCCTGGCTCCGGGAGCTCTTCGGGTCTATGTCAAGTGTCAGTCCCCTGTTCACAGGTCCTGGGCGTGCCGCTGTTCCCGCGTGTGTCTCTGAGCGTGCCGAACCCTCGGAGAAAGGGCCGAGGGGCAGGGCGTTGCAGCCGGCGTCTGGGCTTTGAGGAGGGGAATCCGTTCCTTATTCCCTTTCGTGGGTTCGGCTCCGACTGGGAAATGAGGAGGAAGTACAGTGTGCATAGTTCACACGTGTGTTAAGGGCACATGTGCAAGGCACCGTGTATGCACACGCGTTGGTCTTCACTTGCTGCTGGGAACGCTGACGGGGAGATAGGGCTTGGGGCTTGGGGCTCGTGCAGAGTCCCGCGGCCTCGGCTCTTCTGCAGGGGCCGGTGGTTGCCACGGCCCGGGGTCGAGGTGGGGCTCCCAAATGCTGCAGACAGACAGACAGACAGACAGACGTGAGCGGTGCACGCTCAGTTCTTCTCCCGAACTTGCGACCCGGTAGCGCTCCCATGGGAAGGAGTGGGCTGGCGCAGAGACAGACCATGGAGTGCTCGTCTGCGTCCTTCCGGAAAGGGGGTGGGCATGCAGTCTCTCCCTTCCGCAGGAAGTGGGGGGGAAGGGGTGGGTGTTTTCTCCCAGCCCGGCCTTTGGAGGAGGGACTCTGATCACTTCAGATTCTGGAACCAGACTCCTGCTGGAGGAGGGATAGTTGAGTCGCGGGGAAAGAGGAGGAGGCATGTTTAGAACCCTGAGTGGGGAGAATTAACAAACGTGGCCCCTAAGCTAAGAGGACTCACACCGTAATCAAGGGTGCCAGCGTCCACTCAGTGAGCGAGAAAGGCCACTGCAGATGGTCCTTCAGTCAGGTGGCACCAGTGTGCGTCGGGCCCTGGGCGCTCATGGCGCTCGGAGAGGTAGGAGTATAAGTGGAGAGCTTTCCGCTTTTCCTCCGGGAGGCGAGACTCCCGGGCACCGGGAGATCCAGCCCCTGTCCCATGTCCCACCGGAGTGGCATTTGCTCCGCTCCGCTGAGTGGGGCGTGGCGGAGCCCGAGTTTCACCAACGGTACAGTCTGGGCCCGTGGCCTCTGTCTCCGTGGCCGGACCAGCTCCACCACAAAGCAGACTTGGGCTCTCGGGGCAGCAGGGCAGGGCCAGGAAGGGCGGGCAGACAGACAGCGGTCGTCAGAGTCTGCTGAATGTTTTCCGGATGTTTCCCTGGGATACGGGGGATGCACGGGCGGCGGTTTTGCCGCGTCGAGCTCGTCCTCGGGCGCTCACCTGGCCGTGCGTTCCCCAGGGTCCAGTCCCACAGCCAGCTGTCCCTGGACATCCGGAGCTCAGAGTACCTCACCGCCATGCCACCGCTGCCCGCGGAGTGCCTGGACATCGACGGCGACTGGAGCACGCTGCCGGTCATCTTTGAGGACAGATACGTGGACTGCCCTGCGACAGGTGTGTCTCCTTTGTTCCGGAGGGACTCGGGGGCGGGGCTTACCAGGGGGTTCCTGGCAGGGGCTCTGTGCGCGTCCCAAGGGCAGTGGGAATGAAGGCTGAAGCTCCTTCTCCCTTCGTAGAGGAGACACCAAAACCAAGGGGCTGCTGGGAATGTCCCTTTTCCAGTGACACTCATAAGCCCAGTAACAACGGGACAATTGCAGTAAAGACTCCCTCGCCCACGCGTGGGGAGGGATGGCACCAAGTGCCTGAATGTGTTCACCTGCTAAGCAGCCACGTTCTCCCTGCTGCCAGAGTGCCGGGGAGGGAGGGCCTTTCTTCTCTCGACGTGCAGCTGAGAGGGAAAGTCATTTCCGGTCCCACGGCAAGGGCGTTCCTCTGCTAATCCAGAGCCACTCCTTTCAGGGAGGAAGGACAGCACATCTGTGTGTGTTTGCTCACACGCAGTGTGTTTTGCTGGCGCTGCACCGTTTTTCAGTGAGCGGACGGGTCACCTCGGCAGAGCCTGGTGCGAGCCGGGAGAGGCAGTGAGGCCCGTCTCTGTGGCCTCCCCAGGCCCTGCCCTGGGGAACCAGCAGCTGGAACACGCCCACGACCCCTTCAGGGGTCAGAACGTGCCAAGCCCTCTGCCAACTGGGATGCGTTCCACGTTTTAGCATTTTAGTCCCACAAGCCCTATTTCACAGAGGGAAACTGAGGCACAAGGCGTGTGCGTGTGCATGAAAGAGCAGGCGGCACGTCAAAGCCGACACTCACAGCTAAGTTCACCCCGATTCTGAAGCCCACGACACCTGTCTCGCCGCCGCAGCGAGGATTTCTACCCACACAGCCCAGGTGCCCATTGCACAGCCCAGGTGCCCATTGCACGGCTCAGGGTGTCCGCAAGCCGAGGTTGGCAGGGTGTTCAAAAGTCCCCGTGACTTCCGAGGACAGTGCTGCCTGCCCTGTGCGGAGGAAGGATGCTGGTCGGCTGTCAGTGGCACCCTGACACCTGGTGTCCACACGGGGTATGACGCCCATGTTGTGGCTCTCGCGATGGCAGCCAGCCGGGCTGGGGGAGAAAGCTGGCCTCGGCACTGAGACTGTGTGTGTGTGTGTGTGTGTTTGTGTGTGTGTGTGTGTGTGTGTGTGTGTGCGCGTGCGTCTCTGTGTTCCTCTCCGCCAGAGCTTAATGATTTAACCACAGAAAGCTAGAGGGGTTGGCGCAGAAACTGCAAGGAAGCCAGCCCTCGCTCCCAGACCCTCTGCTGTTACTGTCGCTGGGCTTGGGTGCAGCTGCCTCCTAGGCTCCTGTGCCGCCGTGTTCACCGGCAGGCACCCTGGCCCCGGGTGGAGGCGCACCTGACGACGCCATCAGCCCCTGTGAACCGCCGCAGCCCCCGGCTTTGTGTTCCCAAAGCGGCCGCACTCGCACAGAGCCCGCCCTGCAGCATTGGCTGGAGGGCCCACCTCCGTCTGCAGGAGGGTCCCCGCCCCTCCCCGCCCCACGTCAGCCCCCTGCGGGCACACACCTGCCCCAGCAGGCTCTCTGAGCCTTGCATTGTCCAGATCGACTTTGTGTCTCATGGCCGGCCTCCCTTCGCGGCTTCCGTCGTGTGCTCGGGACGTAGGACTCGGCGGAGACGGGGCCCCCAGCACTGACCGGCCATCTGCCCGAGGGCCGTTGCGCCCAGAGGCCTGGCTGTCCCCCAGCACCTCTCAGCTGACCCTCCCCGTCCCTAAAAAGACTCGCACAGACGCATCCACGTCTCCATTCACAGCCCGACGCCTCCCTGGGCCTCCCACTTTCTCACAATGTGCTCGGACGGTTCTTCCATCCCAGAGCGCAAGTGTCGGCGAATCAAGAACTGCCTTCCATTTCCTCAAGGGCTGGGCGGCCACCTGAATATTTGTAACTGGAAATGATGTTACTGCGTCTGCAGTCCACCCTCTAGTGGAGTGAGAAGGGAACTAGAAGAGTTGCATTTGCACCCCTGAGTGGTCTGCCACCTTACTGCGGCTAGAGCGCCTACTGTGCGCTGGGCACTCGCCCACTGTGCGCCAGGCACTCGCAGGTTCTGGCCCCATTATCTGTGGTCCCTGCTGCTCCCACCCACGCCCCCTCCCCTGGCCCGAGGCGGCTGAGCCGTTCACCGGGGGCCTGCACAGCGGGGCAGGCCCCCTGGGCTTGCCGCTGGCTCCGGCCACTGGTGACCGTGTGGAACCGGGCCACAGGGCGGCGACTGCCGTCTGCAGGACCCCGCCGGCCCTGGCGAGGTCCGTCCACAGAACACTGCAGACCGACCGGCGCGAAGGAGGTTCCGAGTGGGTGTCCCTGAGTGGCATCCGTTAGCAGTGACACCCAGCTCTCACACCGCCCGGGCTGTGGCGGTGACAGTAAAACATGACACAAAGCCCAGACTCCACGTTCGTGTGGGGCGCTCAAGTTCATCCAGATGGCGGGCTTTCTCCACTGCCTGACGGACCCCCTGTTCCCTCCAGTCATGCCCGCTCCCCCCCCCCCCCAATGGGGGCTAACCGGTGCTCGGCCAGGCCGGGCCCTGCGGACTTCTGGGCCTCTGCCCATGCCGTCCCCTTCCTGGTGGGACCCCTTACCCGCCTCTTGGAAGAAGGTTAGTTCCTGTTCTCCAGATACGGCCACATTCTTTCGGCAGGAGAACCAACTCCATTGTTCCTGCCTGTGTCTCTCCACGTTTTCTGAGTCCTTGGAAGGCGGAGACTGGTTCGCTGTTATCAGTAACCCGGCTTCCCCTCTCCCCGGCTGTGGTCTGTCTAGCGCAGGGCCCCGCCTGTGGGGTGTGCTGGGGACCATCTGTGGGGCCACGTGAAATTGAACTGGCGTTTTTTTAAACCCACGCAAACCGTTAACGAGACTCGTCAGCTTTGTGCTGCTGGCATTTGCGTCTCAGTTCATTTTACAAACACAGTTTGTTGACTGCATGCCAGCCATGGGGGTCGAGAGAGTCCTACAGCACAAGCCCTGCTCTCCTGTGGCAGCCAGAGGTGCCCCGTGGATCGCAGTGTGGTGGTGGGCGTGTGACACTCCGTGTGTGCAGAGGGGGTGCTGGGACTTTGCCACACAGGGGGTCAGGCTTGCTGTGGTGTGGGGGGCGGTTCCCCCAGAGGAGGCAACATCGGCTTTGCCTCCCACGATGCGGAGAGCGTGTCTAGGTGAGGAGGCTGATCCTGACCCAGCCATGAACTTCACTGACAGGAGGCGATGATGTTTCAAAGCCCCATGCCGTTTTTACATTAAGTGCCTCCGTGGTTTACTTCTGGTGAACATTCGATAGTGATTATAATCCTTTAACTTTTATTAAAACCACAAGGAGGATTTAAACTTCTTAAATAAAATAGACGACCAGCCCTCCCCACCCCCCCAATCTTTTCTGTTTGGCGTATGTGGAACCTGAAGCCTTGGCACCCAGAGTTTTTATTGGGGTTCCTTATGCAGGCGTGGTCGATTGAATGGCCGGCCACACTGCTGACCTCCGCCCCCAGTCCACCTTCCCCGCCAGAGGCCGTACTGGTATCGCCTGGCACAAAGCTCCAACCACGAACGGCATGGCGGGCCCTCCTGGCACTGCCACCCCCATCCGAGTCGTCTCCTTGGCATGCACTCTCCAAGGACTCACCGTGGGGCACCTGGGCACCCTCGGCTATCTGGGCCCTCAAACGCCAGGACGCCCCCACCGCTTGGGGAGCTCTGGGAACTGAGAGTTCACCTCCAAGGAGCCAGGTGGGCACAGAGCCCCACCCAGTTCTTTCTGGTGCAGCTGGGCTTTTGGGAAATCTGTGGCCATCGAGTCTTAAACTACAGGGCGTGGTTTTCTTTTTTCCTTTCGTAGGGCAAGATTCGAATGTTTACCCTCGTTTTGGTGTCCCAGCACCCAGTCCTGCAGAGACGTGTCTAAGAAGCAGAGGAGAGAACCATCCGGAAGGCAGAAAATCGCCCTGCCGGCCGTACCTCGTCTTGCCCAGCCCGGGGCCACCGCGCACGGACGCAGACGAAGAGGCGAGCGGCTGTGGGGCGTCAGACGAGAACGTGGCCACACCCGGCCACGCGGACGTCTGCTCTGAGTCTCAGGTGTACCTGACCCTCGGCGAGTTCCCTCAGGACGCAGGCTCGCCCGAAGACGCATGTCAGACTGGCCAGGGGTCTGATGTCGTCAGGACCCACTCCCAGGCCGATGACAGCCGGCCGGGGAGGAGCCCCAGCCCAGAGGGTGGCCCGGACTACATGGACGTGAGGTCCAGCACCAAGCCCACAGTGGTCGTCAGTGACCAGCACGGGCGCGAGCACTTTCGAGACGACCATGAATCGGCGGACAGCCGCGGGGCGGCGGGTGGGAGGGGTCCCGGTGCCACCTCTTCAGAGGAGAGGACGCCCCCCGAGTCCGGGACTCTGGGCAAGGGTGCCACCCAGGACGCTCAGACGCTGCCGCTCAGTGTGAAGCTCTTCCCCGGGGAGCCTTGCGATCCCCCGCACGCTGCTGCTGGGAGGGCGCCCCCTAGGGACCCCCTGCCGGAGGAGCGGGAGGATGTGTCCATGCTCTCCCGGGCCGCCATCAAGAGGTCCTCCTCCGTCATCTCGGACTCCGGCATCGAGAGCGAGCCCAGCTCCGTGGCCTGGTCGGAGGCGCGCAGCAGGGCGCTGGAGCTGCCCGGGGACCGGGAAGGCTCGCTGCAGCTGGCGCGCAGACACGCGCTGCACCGGAACTCCCTGGAGGGCGGGCGCACCGAGAGCAACGCGAGCCTGCCCAGCGGGATCCAGGCGTCCCTCACCTCCATCAGCTCCTTGCCCTTTGAGGAGGAGGAGCGGGAGCTGGCGCTCACCAAGCTGACCAAGTCGGCGTCGGCGCCCCAGATCAGCAGCCCCGAGGAGTCTGCCGAAGACACGGACGCTGCGCGGCGAGGAGGGGGTCTCCCCGAACCTCCGGTTGGGCACGTCGAGAGCACAGATGCCCCAGGACCCTGCAGCGAGCCCAGGGGTGGCCCCAGAACCCAGGACACTGGGGGGAGCTGTCCTCTCGTGGAGGTGGTCTCTGAGGATGTGGGCAGCCAGCAGGGCCCCGGTTCCAGAGACATCCCCGAAGATAAAGGGGTTCACTCGGATCCTCAAGGGCCCTGTCGCCCTGATGGCAGAACCGAGACCCCGCCGGGGGTTGAAACCAAAGGTCTTAATTTTCCAATACCGCCTATCATAGCCCTTGAAGGCCCTCGGGACGGATCTTCTCCTAGGGCGGAAGTGGAGACCCCAAAAGGCACGTCTGCAGGTGGTGGGCCCCTGGGGGCGAGCGCTCCGCCCGACGGCGGCAACGCGGGCATGGAGCACCTCACGGAGCGTGGGGTCCCTGACCTGAGTTGTGCACCGGCTGCCGAGGCCATTGGCTCCCCCTGCAGCCCTGAGGCGGTGGCGCCCCTGGAGATGGGCCACCGGGCAGGGGTGGTGTGCTCCCCTGTGACTCACCCCACTCACGCCCCGGCCGTGGGTCACCCAGAGCCCCGGGCTGGCCCCTCCGCCGCGGGGCCCCACCTGGCCCCAGCAGAGGCCTTCTCCGCGGACGGCCTGAAGGCCGTGGAGGTCGTCAACCTGTCCGTGTCCTGCACGGCCACGTGCCTCCCGTTCTCGTCTGTGCCCAAGGAGACGCCCGCCAGGGCCGGCTTCTCGTCCAAGCAGACCCCGCTGCCCATCACGCACCAGCCGGCGGGGTCCTTCGGGGTGGTGTCCGCCCCGTGCAGCCAGCGGGAGGAAGACGTCGTCGGCGAGAGGATGTTCAGGTGAGCCGGCCGGCCCGGCGCGGGCGGCCACGCGTGCCCGCAGGCTGCTCAGGCCCGTGCACCCCGCTCCGAGACCGAGATCGCCGCGTCCTCGTGCAAACACAGTAATGCGCTCGCGCCGTGCCAGTCAGACGCGCGGAGCAGCAGACGGAAGTAGAAAGAAAGCATCAGTGAGCCCAGGTCTCACGTGCAGCCGCCCTGTCAGTTCCTCCACACTTTTTCCTGCCTGGGTCTATATCTGTACATTCTTCCTATGCAAAAACTGGGTAATTCTGTACAAACTAAGGGGTTTTTTTTAGCCTACTGTAGTGGGAACACCTCTCTGTGTTTAGCAGTCTACTTTTGCATTATCATTTCCTGTTTAAATGATGTCCCACTGCATAGATGATTCATTAACAGCCTATTTTAGAGAGGGGCACCTAAGTCTCCTTTTTGGTTTTTATGACGATAGACAACTCTCTAGGAGTGTCGCGCACGCCCGTGTTCGCACGCTCTGGAGGACGGCCCCTCAGGGGCCTCGGGAGTCTGGGGACCTCATCAGATTCGCCTCGTCAGCCCTTGTGTGTGTGGTTACGGTGCCCTCCCTTGGGCGATGTCCCAATCCACCCCTCAGCCTCGTGTTGGGTTCGTAGCCCTACAGCTACTGCACCCGCAAACTCTATGTTTGATTAGGTGTATCATAGGGTCATCTTACCAAAGCACCCCACTGCACGCACCGTCTTGCCAGATGCTGAGGGGGGCCTCTGTCACGGTAGTTCCAACAGACACGGCCCAGGCAGGCCCACCTCGGACCGCTGTTCCGTGAAGATTATTTTTTTAAAATATTTTGTTTATTTATTTTTTTTTAGAGAGGGAAGGGAGGGAGATAGAGAGAGAGAAACATCAATGTGCGGTTGCTGGGGGTCATGGCCTGCAACCCAGGCATGTACCCTGCCTGGGAATCGAACCTGCGTAACAAGCAGCTGGCGGGCAGCTCCCAGTCCAGCTCCCAGCCCCGGCCAGCGCTGCCCTGGCGGCTACTGTGCCCGCAGGCTAGCAGCGAGGGGAGAGCCGTCAGCGAGGGGAAGTGGGCAGAGGGGATGGCTTATGGGTGCGCAGCTGGGCCAGGGTGGGTGGGGACAGGGACTCATCGGGCCGGGGACAGTGAGTGTGAATAGAGACGTGGTGGCCAGGAGAGGCTTTTTCTGAAGGCGACAGCTAAGCTGCTGGTGATGGGGGTGATGGTGATGATGATGATGATGATGTGGCTCGTAATAGCTGCTTTCCACTTCATCCGTTTCAAGTATGCTCTGAGCATTTTGCACGGATTGTACCACTCACTACGCAAAACACCTGTACTGAGCAGGCGATGAGGTGGCCCCCCTCCTACACACGGGGAAGTGGGAGGCAGAGGGGTTTCGTGGCTGGCCCCCAGCTGTCAGGGTCAGCTGAGATTCTGACCTTGGCAGTGTGACCCCCGGGTCTGCGCTGTCGTCAACTGCTACCTTGTGGGAGAGCAGGCATCCCAGACAGGCAGACCCGAAGGCACACAGGCTCAGGGACCAGGCCGCATCGCCCGTGCAGGGCGCTGTGAGAAATGTGTTCTTGCTGGAGGCTGGGAGGTGGCCCCGGGGAAGCAGGCGGCGGCCAAGCCGTGGTGGCCTTGGCCACAGGCGAGAAGCGTTCACTCTGGGGAGGCCTTTGCAAAGACTGTGTGGGTCCCAGGGGCTGGATAGGACCTCACCAGGCCTGCTCAGGGCGGGAACCCCGGAGACATCTGCGGAACCCAGACCTGGGGAGCCCTCGGTTTTCCTGGGGGGGCCGTCTCTCTCCCTCCTCAGAACAAAGCTTCCCCCACCGCCGTCTCCCCGGAGGCCGCACCCCGTCCCCTGGGCGGACACTTCCTTAGGGTGCCCATCACTCCCGCGTCCCAGGCTGACTCCTCCCCCGTTCGGCGCACAGTGCGCAGCGCGGCGTGTGATTAACTCGTGTATTCTCCAGTTTCTATCAGGCCAAAGAGAAATTTAAAAGAGAGCTGAAGACTGGTGGACTTCTGTACAGTGACTTGTCCGTGCTGGCTTCTGACGCGCCGTACTTCCCGCCAGAGGAGGAGGAGGAGAGCCTGGAGGACGGGGTTCACCTGGTCGTCTGTGTCCACGGCCTGGACGGTGAGTGTCCGAGCGGTGTCCCCCGCAAAACTCTGCATTATCCTGGCTGGCGTAGCTCAGTGGATTGAGCGCAGGCTGCGAACCAAAGTGTCGCAGGTTCGATTCCCAGTCAGGGCACATGCCTGGGTTGCAGGCCACGGCCCCCAGCAACCGCACACTGATGTTTCTCTCTCTTTCTCCCTCCCTTCCCTCTCTAAAAATAAATAAATAAAATCTTAAAAGAAACCTCTGCATTATAAACACGAATTCATTTGGATCGGCCACTCCTTCAACGAGGGGTCGGTCAGCAACGGTGGGGCGGCCGGAAGCGTGCTGGGCACGGGGACGTGGCCTTGGCCCCGGGGAGAGGGTGCATCGGTCACACGCTCCTGCCCAGACAGCGGTTGGATGCATGGGGGGAGGGGGGGAGGCAGGCATGGAATGAACGAATGGGCCAGTGGAGTGAACGCAGGGAGAACTGGGTCGGACTCGCTTTAGTTACGCGAGCTGCCCAACGAGAAACGGCGAATGCGGGAAATGGGGGGGGAAGGAGGGAGGAATCCCCGGGGCGCCCGCCCCGATGACGGGGATTAGCGCAGGCGGGCTCGCTGTCGTTCCAGGGAACAGCGCGGACCTCCGGCTGGTGAGGACCTTCATCGAGCTGGGGCTCCCCGGGGGCAAGCTGGACTTCCTGATGTCGGAGAAGAACCAGGTACGGGGGCCGCGGGCCTCGGGCCGTGAGGCTCCCGGGGTCGCCAGGGCAGCCACCAGGGCAGCCTGTGCACACGCAGATGGCAGGGGGCCTGGCCACCGGCACGGGCCTTTCTTCGTCCTTGAACACTGAGAAGTGGACCGGTTGGCCTTACCCCTCTAGTGTCTTAAGGCTCACGGAAGGCAGGCAATAAGGAGCTCTGTGGGCCTTCTCATCACTCCCCGCCCCCCGTCCCCACCCTGAGAGGTGCTCAGGGGACCCCCTGGCCCCAGCACACAGCTCCAGGCAGCCCGCGACCTGGTAGGGCAGCTTCACCTGTGAGAAACTGTTCCTGTGATGGCCCCAAGTCTCCCTCCCTGGTCCCGTCTGCACTTCCAAACGTTAGCCCCCGAGGCTACAGGAGCCCTTCCGGAGTACCTGCCCCGTGTCCGCCCTTCCAGACCCTCAGACACCTGTGACCTCTCTCCTTGGCCTGCCACGCTCTCGTGTCCTCTGACCATCCTGCCTAAGGCCTGGATGGCCCGGGGATCCTTGTCAAAGTGGACGTCTGCCCCCTCCCTGGACAGGGCCCTGTGCTACGCCCATAGGCCAAGCTGGGGAGGGGCAGGGGCCCGGGAGGCGGGCAGGCCTGGGTGTGGGTCCTGGCTCAGGACCACGTCCCCTCTGAGAGCAGGGTTCCTCCTCTGACACGGGGACAGCGGTGCCAGGGGGTGTCTCTCCATCTGACCGAGGGCTCTGCGGTGTCCCTGAGGTCCTTCGTTAGTGCCCTGGGCTGCGAGTTCAAGTCTGCAGCCCAGCATCCGGCGGCAGCACGCTCCCAGCATGCACCTCGGGGTTCCGTGGAGGGAGATGGCCCGAGGGAGAGCCCGGCCTCGCTGTGACGCCGCCCCATCCCGTCTCCTCTTCCCTCTTCCAGACGGACACATTCGCAGACTTCGACACCATGACGGACCGGCTGCTGGACGAGATCATTCAGCACATCCAGCTGTACAGCCTCTCGGTGTCCCGGATCAGGTATGGGGCGGGGGGCCCGGGCAGCAGCGGGGTAGCCCCGAGCGTTGGCTGTGTTCGACAGCGGCGTGACGCCTGCCGTCTGCCACCGGGGCACACGGACTGGTGGCCTTCGTGGCGTAGAGGGCTCCCAGAGCGGAGGCGGCACACCCATAACTGTCTCAGCGTGTGTGCGGGGGAGGGGACATTGGAGGCGCAGGAGAGAGACACTGGGGCTGAGTTGGATGTTCCCAGGTGAGTCTTTGTTCTTCTGACGCTGTGAGCCTGAGTCCCGGCTGTAACCTTCTCGAGCCTTGAGCCTCTGAGGCTCTGTATCCACAACGTGGGCCCGGCCCACCTAGATGGGGCATCACAGAGCTGGGCAGGTTCCCTGCCCGGGCAGGGGGCCTCCAGGGGCACGGACGGTGGCCTCCCACTGAGGCAGGTGGCTCATCTGACACGGGTACTCGTCGAGGCTGATGGGAGCCAGCTTGTACCTGCAGCGTGTGTGGTCGCGGCTGTGAGCCATCGGGCGTGTGCCCACCCATGGGGGACTCGGGGAAAACGCCACCTCCTCCTCGTCTCACAAGTGAGGGTGCAGAGGCCCCCAGGGGTGCGGCCACCAGCACGGGACACAGGCAGGGTTTCCAGGGTGGTCACTGAGTTTGAAAGGAACGCTGCGCTGCATCCCCAGACCTGGGAGGACTGTCGCACTGGAGCGGGCTCGGAGGAGGGGGTCGCCTGTGCGAACGGGGAGCAGGCGGGGGGAGGGGCCAAGGGCGTCGGGGTGATAAGAGAGGAGTGGAGCACAGGGAGAGGGGGTCCCAGGTCGGGTCACGAGGGGCCTCAGCAGCGGCTGGCGCTGCAGCCTGTGCGTGAGCCGGACGGCTCGATGCTCAGCCAGGGCCCCCAGGGGACCGAGAGGAGACAGGGAGACCAGATGGGGGAGGGGGCTGCTCCCAGAATGCAAAGCCGGGCGGCCGCCCACATGTCTCTCTGACCACACCAGGCGCAGCAGCCGCCACTCACGGAGACCCCTGTCTTGAACTCAACGGGGGTGCATCGGCAGCCCCAATCTCACGGCCACGGCCCCTAGATCCGGCGGGAGCTGGCGGGCACCGCGCCTGCGCTCCCAGGGCGGGCCTCTCGGGCGGCAGGCCTGCCGTCCATCACCGTCTGGTCACCGTCACCGTCGCCGTTTCTGTCTCCAAACAGCTTCATCGGCCACTCCCTCGGCAACATCATCATCCGCTCGGTCCTCACCAGGCCGCGGTTCCGGTATTACCTCAGCAAGCTGCACACGTTCCTGTCGCTGTCCGGGCCCCACCTGGGCACCCTGTACAACAACAGCACCCTGGTGAGCACAGGTAAGGGTCGGCCGAGCCTGGCGCCCGTCCCCGTCCGTCCGTCCGTCCGGGGTGGAGGGGGGTGAAGCCAGAGGCGGACCTTCCTCTCGGTGCACCCCGTGACTCCGGAACCTCCTCCGAGCGTGGGCGGTGGGAGGAGGCCCGGGGGGAGTGAGGCGGCCTCTGGCGGGTGCTGCGTGGGTGGAGGCTGGGTGTGCAGCCCTCTGCCCTGCCCCCAGCGCTCTGGGGGCCGCAGGGGGGGCTCACTACCTCCCACACCCAACCGCGCTCCCGAGGGAGCGCCGCTCAGCACCGCGCCCCCCCTGCCCGCGCCTGCTGGGCCTCGCGCGTCTGAGTCCGGCTGCGTCCGCTGCCCCCAGGCCTGTGGCTCATGCAGAAGCTGAAGAAATCCGGGTCCCTCCTGCAGCTGACCTTCAGGGACAATGCCGACCTGCGCAAGTGCTTCCTGTACCAGCTCAGCCAGAAGACAGGTAGGTGCGTGGCCTCCCCCCCCGGGCGGCGTGTCCCCCCCGGGCTGGGCGGCGTGTCCCGCGTGGGGGCCGGGGCTCCGCTGTGGCCCCGGCTGGCATCCGAGCTACGTGGACTCGCTCGTGGTGGGGCCCGATCCGGAGGCATGGCCTCGCCCGCGCAGGAGGTTACTCGAGGACTCAGCCGCCCCTTCGCCGGTCTCCCCGACGGCATGGGGGAGGCATCCCAGGTGGCAGCCCTGGTGCATGCGTGGGGGGGGGCCTCACTCTCCAGGAGAGCTGTGGCCTCCGATTCCCAGCATCCTTTCACCTCCCGATCACCCAGGCCCCAGGCCTGGGGCCCAGCTCACAGCCCCTTCACGCAGGGGCAGACCCGCCCGCCCCAGGGCAGACAGACACTGTCCATTCACGCTGACAGGGGCAGGGAGGCTGGTCCTTCCCAGGCAGGCCTGAGGGCATGCCCCCCGCCCCACCCCGCTGTCCGCAGGGAGGAAGGGCTCAGAGCTGCAGGCGCCCCCCTGTCCTGGCTCCGAGCAGAGGGCACCCGGGGGCAAGGCCTCCTGAGTGTTCCCGGCCCACAAGAGCCTTGCTGTCCCGGCACCTTGCTCCTGTCCCGTGTGGAGTAGCTCACTCCGTGTCACCTTGGCGTCCCTGCCCGACGGGCACAACGCCCACCTCTCCCTTCTGCGGCACGAACACTCCCCTGCAGCAAATTCTTCCCCCAGCCTCTCGGCCCGGAAGGTCCTTCTGCAGGGGCACACCTGCGGGTCAGGTGTGTCTGCTCGGGCACTGTGTCTCAGGGCGGGCCTGTCCTGCGCGTGCTCCCGGGGGTCAGTGTGCCCACCTGGCTCGTTGCAGGCCTGCAGTATTTTAAGAACGTCGTGCTGGTGGCTTCGCCCCAAGACCGCTACGTGCCGTTCCATTCCGCCAGGATCGAGATGTGCAAGACGGCCCTCAAGGACCGGCACACCGGTAAGCCGCGCTTCATTCATGGTGGCGATCTAATAGAGCAGCGTCCGTTCCGGAACTGGACTCTGCCCAGCCGGGCCCGTCCGCGGTCCTGCGCTCACACCCAGCGTTCATTGTTCCCGCTTCCTGGGCCGAGTTCCGCGCCCCCCCCGCCCCCCAACTTCTCTGCTCGCTTCCCCCCTGCAGGGCCGGTGTACGCGGAGATGATCAACAACCTCCTGCGCCCCCTGGTGGAGGCCAAGGGCTGCACGCTGGTCCGGCACAACGTGCTGCACGCCCTGCCCAGCACCGCCAACGCGCTCATCGGCCGCGCCGCCCACATCGCCGTGCTGGACTCCGAGCTCTTCCTGGAGAAGTTCTTCTTGGTGGTGGGACTCAACTACTTCAAGTAATGGCCTCGGGGAGCTCGCCGGAACCACCGAAGACCCAGGAGAGCCTCGGCCAAGTCACCCTTTTGTAGATCTCAGCCGTTCGGGGTGGAGCTCAGAGCGGCGGGGGGTGCGGAGGGGGGCAGGGGGCGGGGACAGGCTATCCCGGGTGCCTCCGCGTCAGAGACTCGCAAGGGCCGAGCTCACGGTGTTAATTAAAGGCAACAGACGTTACCGAGCAGACTTCAGCCCCCTGGCGTTTCATCCAAGATGGTTTCTAGGGAGAACACGAGAGGCTAAGCAGTGCTGGGAGCTGGGGAGCCCGCCTGGGTGAGCCCCAGTGGCTCGCAGGGAGAGCGCGCCCCGATTTAACGAGGTGTGTCCGGGACGTTGCCAGCGCGTGGCGTTCTCCTTTTTGACTCAAGGGCGTGCACACAAGCGCCTCAGACCTCAGGTGAACCTCTGCGCAGAGGGAGCTTATCTGTGTAAATAGAATCCTTAACGGACTCCACGTGCCACTTGTTCAGGGACGTGTGCTGCCGCGATGTCATTCCCTCTTCCTGTTTTGTCAGCAAGGGGCGAAGGAATGCGTTCTGGACTCCAAGTCCGTGGCGTCACAGCAGCCATGGTGTCACAGCAGTGGGCGGGTGATTGGCGGTGTGTGTGTGGGGGGGGGGGACCAAGGCGATGCTGCAGACGCAGCTGGCTGGAACTCGGTGAAGCAGTCGCCTCCCCTACTTCTCCAGCTGTCCTCTACGCATAGCTGTGGTCCATACATTATTTTTGTGGTTGCTTACATCTCTGTCTGTGGTAGGGAGAATTGACTCTGACTCCAGCTAGCAGAGGGGGGCACCGAGTTCATGCACAGGTGTGTGCCGCTCCTGCTGGCATACTTCCAAAGAAATGCTAGGTTAGCATTTGATGCAACTGCAAAAAAAAAAAAAATCAAAACCATTCAACGTGCCAGCTGCTCCTCCTGTCTGCGGAAGGACAGAACATCTCAATGGAGGAGGCGAGCTGGGCTCACAACCTCAGGGGAGCTCTGAGAAGGGTGCTGGGTATCTTTCAACAGAAATGTCTTCTTGCCTTAGGAAAATAAAGGGCTAGGAAAGGTTACTATTGATTTCAGCAAAAGGAAAAACAGCGCAAGAGAGCAGGGACGAAAGTGAGGTCAGAGAGGACAACAGCAGCTAGGGAGACAAAACCTGGATCGTTCCGTGGCTGCAGGGGAAGTTCGGAGACTTCCCGGGTGTTTACTGTGGTCCCGAAGGCCGAGGACACTCCGTGGGGCTAAAGGAAGCCCAGAGGGTGATTGCGTTGTGCTGGGGGACACACGAGCCTGGACAGTGGGGGGACCGACCCGGGAGACGCGTCTTCCGGAGGCCTGAAGGCAGGTGGGAGGCGTGGACAATGTCATCGTCCCGGGCCCCTTTCCTGCTTGTGCGGAATTGCGTCATAACGTGTGGATGCGCATCTGGGACCGGATTCCTGGTCCCAGCACCTGGACCATGACCTTGGGTAACCCAAGGGCGTGGTCATAAAACCAGGGCTCATCTGAGAACGGATGCCTCACATGCTCACAGCACGGCTTTGGGAAAACCAGGGCAGGTGTGGGGGAATGCGTCCCGAGAAGCCACCATGCGGGCGGCCAGACTGTGGTGGGCTCCTTGAGAAAGGACAGAAGGGGGCAGGCGCCTTTGCCTGGTCTGCAGAGGCAGACAGACCTCCTGTGGGTCTTCCTCCGACTCTGCCGGCGTCCCAGTCCTCACACGCCGGGGTCAGTCCGTCCTCGGGGCCCTGTCCCACTGGGCCCGTTTCCAAGTTCCCGACAGATGCAGACCCTGTTACCTGCGCCAACCCACGCGTCCAGCCCAGGGGGGACCCGGTGCCTGCCGGGCAGCTCTGGGCATTGTGTGTCCCGGCCGGACGCTTGCGGCGGGACCCTGCCTTTGCAGCGACGGCTCCTTTACGCCCAGCGAGGGGCCCTGCCCTCTGACGAGTGCTTCCCACCGTGGGCGTCCACCTCCCATCGGCCACGCGTGCCGCTCCCTGGCCGTTTGAAAGACCACGGAGCCAGCGGTGTTGGAGCCGGGGCGCATCCGACGACCATTGTCTTTGCCAAACGCCAGATACCATTTTTAACTTCCATATGCTGTCTGGACATCGTGAGAACTCATGGCAATAAACGTCCAGCTGCATGGCGCACCCCTGTTTTCTGGGGGTGCTCTGCTGTCTGCGTGAACACTCTCCGGCCTCTGAGCATCCGTCGTAACTGTGTAGAACGTCCATCTCTGTATTGTACATGCGTGTCAGCTGTTACGTGTCATGCCTCCTCTCAGAAGGGTTTTCTATGTCTCTTTCTATTGACGCATAGATATCTAATATATATATACATATACATATAATATATATAATGTAAAACAGGGACATTCTATTATTGATGATAAAAATTATAAACAAAATGCCTGCCAAGACAACTCTCTAGTCCGTCTTCATTCCCAGCATCAGTTTTGTTTTCACAGTTTGTCGTGCTTCTCAGAACGGCTTAGAAATAACGGTGGCTAATAAATACTGAGATTGCCGAGGCCGACGGGATGCCTCAGTGGCAGGGGGTGAAAGCAGCTGGAGAGCTACGGCCCCCAGGGAGAAGGGGGAGGGGCCCGCTCCTTTCGAATTCCCCCCCCCCCCCGTGTGCTCCTGTGCGCCCCCTGAGGGTCTCCTTCGTGCGACCGTGTCTCCCAGAGCGCAGGCGCCTGTCTGACTCATCAGCGCCCAGTTTATCGCTGCCAGAGTTCAGAGGGCACCTGCTGAGGACAGTCAGTTCCTCGAAAGCTCACGGTGTCGTCTCTAGCCCCTCAGCTAACCCATCCACAGCCACGGATGCTTTTGCAGAAAAGTCTTGACATTGGCTCACGTTGACCCTGTGAGCTTCTGAATTTGCAAGAGCAGAGTAGTTCCAAGGGACAAGGTGGCGTGGTGGCGGGTGTCTGCGAGGGGCAGAGCCTCCCTAGACTCGGGCTTGCTTCCAAGCCTGTGGGCTTGGGTCCGGTTTTCTGGTCTGTGTAATTGAGTTGAAAGTATCTTCTTCGAAAGGTCCTTGGGGTCAATGGATGAGAAGGGGAGGCAGAGTGCCTGGGACGGTGCCTGCAGAGAGGGGGTATCCCAAAATGTTAGGGGGTACCGTAGGAATGTCTTGTCATGAGAGGTTCGCTAGGGGAGCTTTTCTTTATAGGAAGTCAAGACTTTACGTGGCCTCACGGTGCGTCCTCCATGATGGCCTGGAGGCAGGTCACCTTCCTGAGACTTGAGGCCTAAGCTTCCAGCTCTCAGAGCATTTTATCGCGATCCCAGGAGCCTCCACGCGAGAGTGGTCCGGCTCACTTCGGCGCGTGATTGGATGATCTCCGTAATAAAACCGCTTTCCTGCTCAGGGCAGAGTGTAAGCCATTGTTAGGTTGAGAGCGGAGGAAAGGCCAAAGCCGGACACCCGGGGAGAACAATGTGACGTCCGATTGAAGGTGATTGGGAGTGTGAATTCTGCAAATGTCCCTCGGCCAACTTTTCACTGCAACCGACGGGAGTGTCTTTGACAACGCGGGCGGGAAAAGGCTCCATTATTGTGTTGGACACAATCCCCTGCTTCGCCAATTTCTTGCTCATGGAAGGCGAGTAGTGATTCAGGCGTGTCCGATGGCCTCTGCAGGTGTCTCTGCTGGCTCTGTGTTGCTTCCCTGGGGGGGGGGCCTTCCTTCCGCCCCCCATGCTGGGTGGGCCGGCTTCTTTGCACACGGAGCTTTATCAGAAGGTCTGGGACTGTCACCCTCACCCTGTCCCCACAACCTATCCTGGCAGACATTTCTTAAAAACAAATGCCTGGTCTTGTGCTAAGCGCCGGCGGCTACAGACATTAGTCGGGTGGGACCCTGCCCTTCAGGAGCGGGTCATCCGGGGGGACCGGGGGCCTGTAAAGCTGGAAGGCCGTCCCGGCAGCCAGGGTGATGGGGCAGGAGGACCGGCGGGGGGGACACCGAGGACCCTTCCTCACCAGCCACCCTCCGGGTGCCGGGGTGGGACATCCCGTCGGGGTGTGGACGTGCGAAGCTGCCCGGAGAAAGGGCACCCACGCTGATGACAGCCAGGCCATTCAGGTAGGATGTCACGTGTCAGGGTCCAACGAGGGGATCTGCAGACGGAGACCCTGAGCGGCGCCCAGTCCGGCCCCATCTGCCGGGAAGCCCCTGCGCCTGCGCACGTCACACGTCACCGGTCTGGAGGGCAGTCCGCTGATGCCCTGTCCGTGGTCGCCCTTTCCGCTTCCCTTCCAGTCGACAGACAGAAGCAGGCTATCAATCCCCCCGTGTGTCCCTACGCCGTGCCACACGCGGGCTAGACCTGGGGAGGAGGCCAGTGGCCTGTGAGTACTGGTCACACACTGCAGGGCTCCAGGGGTTATTTCATCTGGTGACCTTAGGTCTATTTCAGGTTACTTTAGTTTTCGAAGGTGACCTGCTGCCTCGTGGAAAGCAAAGTGGGGCGGGGCCTCCGGTATGGCCCCCCTCTCTGGAAAGGAACCTGAACGTATAAGGCCATGCCGCTGTGAACCCTAATGCGTCTTTACTCCGCGCACCGCGCCCGTAGGCCTCCTACCCCCACCCCCACCCCCCCCCCCGCACCCTTGCACGCCCTCTGCAGCCCAGGGGCGACCGCGGTCACCTCGTCATCAGTGCCGATAGAATCCCCCTGTTTTTATACCTTGGTTCTTGGGTTGGCATTTTGTGTAGCTCGTATATATGTCTATATACACACATATATGTGTATATATACATCAGCAACAATATTAATAAAAACTCTTTTGGCTCCCTTTCCCCCGGACTTCGTGTTTCTGGAATGCACAGTACACGCTGCTGCGGGATGTGGGCGGGGCTGAAGGAACCGAGTCTCTGTTTGCTGGGAGGACCCCTGGAGTGGGGTGGCTATTCCCGGGGTGCGCACGGTGGGTAGGGCCCAGGGTATCTCGGGGGGCCGAGCAGAGCAGAGAGGGAATTGAAACTGGACTCTAGGAGGGTCAGGGAAATTCTTGTGCCCTGGCACATGTAGGACTTAAATAACAATGTGTCGAATGAATGAATGAATGAATGAATGAATGAGTTTGGCTCACAGCGGGTGCGAAATAGGTACCAGCACATTCCTAAGCTAGCGGCAGCCTTTCTGCCCCAGCAAGCTTTCTCCCTGGGGCGCCTTTCACAGCTCTGCCCAGGGACAGGGGTCCCCTGCTCAGGGAGGACAGACGATTAATGCAGCCTGTGGCAGAGGGGACACCCTTCCCTGGGTGCCCTGGCTGGAGCCGCGCCGCCGGCAGGAATTCACGTGGCCTGCAGAGGGCGCCCAAAGGCTGGCCAACAGCGAAATGCTCGCTGGAGCTGGAAGGTTCGGTTCCTGCCTTGGAGAAAGTTGGCTTGGAGTCCTCGCAGGAGAAAGTGAAGGTGGTTTTGGTTTTTGTAAACAAGAGAGAAACACAGAAGAAGGTAGAGTTAGGGAGGGGTGGTGTGGCTTTGTAGGACCTCTAGCCGGGATTAACTAGGTGAATGAATGTATCCCATTTCTGTCCTGAAGCCCCAACTGAGCTGTGCGGTGAGCAGGCCCCAGGGCTGGGAAAAGGAGCTGCGTGAGGAAAGGCAGGTCCCCTGGACCAGGACGAGGCCCGCTGGGTCTTCAGTCCTCAGCTCCGGAGTTGCCTTCTCAGCAGGGCCTCCCCGACCCCTTGGGAGAAGGACAGGACTGGCTAGCTTTCTTTCAGAGGAGCACTCTCTCTGCCGCCTGCAGAGCAAAGGGAATCCTTGGATCCTTTCATCTTACAAGACGCTGCCACTCCAGGGGGAAGTCGCAGGAGGAAGTCAGGCAGCTCACTGAGGGGCCACCAAGGAGGCTGAGGTTCTTTTTCCTCTAGGGCAGGGGCTCCCTGAGTTACCAGCGGTGTCACCCTGGGTGCCTTCTTCTGATACCTGGAGAGGCGTCCTATTGTGGTGGAGCAGGGGTGGCTACTCCCATTGCAGAGCTGGAGGAAATGAAACCCAGATCAGCTAGGGACTCGTCCAGGCTGGGTTCAATATCACCCCCACCACTGCTCCCCATCACGGGTCTCTCCAGCTCCTAGGAGCTGCTGTCCCAAAGCAAAGCCAGGTTCCGTACCCCATGGCACCCTGGGGTGTCAGTCCCGATGCTGGGTTTCTGGGTTTTGTGATGCAAGTGCCCACAGGAGGCTGTGCCGGCTGAGGCCTGCACCCTGAAGATGCGGTCTGGAATACACGCAGTGGCCGGCCAGGGCCAGACAAAGAACCGGGCTGCCCCCCTTCCCACCCCCAGCCCCTCACCACCCCTACCCCACTTCATTTTGGAGATCTTGGTTGATTTCAATAACTGACCATTGGGGCTTGTTGTTTTTTTTCCCCCTTTCTGCACTTTAAATTGTTGCTCTTAATAAAGAAAGAGTGAGGCCTAGATCCTGGACCCCCAGCCAGGGCCCTAATAAAAGCAGAACCCCGAGCCCCTCTACTCTCTCTCGACCGGGCTTTGCTCTGTGGCCCCGGGCACCTGTGAGCAACCCCACCCCACCCCCGGGCCCCCCGCTGATTATCGCTGAGGTGCGTCTGGCAACCCCGACACCCAGCCGGGCTGGTCCGGCCATGGCGCTGGCGTCCACAGCCTGGAACCAGCACAAAACTCACCCCCCGCCCTTAGCACCCTCAGATGGCTCTCCCTTTCAGTAAAGCCCCTCCCCGCTCAGCTCCACCTGCTGGGGCGGCCTCCTCGACCACACCCCACAGTCGGTCAGCCCGGGCCCCTGTGCTTCCCTGCCGGCTTTGGTTCATTGCGCTGTGATCCACAAAACCGTGAGGTATTTGAAGTGTGCGATGTGGTGATTCGGTCTACATGCACCCTGTGAAAACGTTGCCCCCGTCTCATTAATTATTCTGCCTTGCACATTTATCTTGTTTTAACGGTGAGAACATTTACGGTCTACTCTCTTAGCAAATTCCAAAGGCACAGTAGTGGTACCAACTTTAGCCACATGGTTACACCAGATGCCCCAGACTTACTGTCCTACAGCAGTGGGTTTGCATACGTTTTTACCAACCACCCCCTTTCCCCACAACCCCCGGCCGCCGGACACCACATTCCTGCTTTCTGGTTCTGAGTTTGGCCCCTTCCTTCCTTCCTCCCTCTTTGATTCCACATATTAAGTGACAACAGGCAATAACACAATATTTGTCTTTGTCTGGCATATTGCACTTAGCATTTAGCATGGTAGCGTAATGTCCTTCAGATTCATCCATGTTGTGGCAAATAACAGGATTTTCTTTTTAATAAAGATTGAAAAATACTCCATGGTATATAAATTCACATGTTCTTTATTCATTCATCCCCCCGGGGGCCGCTTGGGTTGAGTCCATCCTTGGCTATTGTGAATAATGCTGCAGTGAAATGGGGTGCAGGTATTTCTTTGGGGCGATCATTTTGCTTCCTTTGGGTGTAATCCCAGGAGTGGAATTGCTGGATCATGTGGTAATTGTGTTTTTAGGTTTTTGAGGCACCTCCATACTGTTTCCCCCCCACAGTGGCTGCACCCGTTTACTGTCCCAGCAAAAGTGCGCGACGGTTCCCTTCTCGCCACATCGCAGCCAACACTTGTCATCTCTCTCTCTCTCTCTCTCTCTCTCTCTTTTAAAATAATAGCTGTAAATAAACCCAAAAGGCACTAGAACAAAAAAAGGAGAGGCTTTATGGAGGTAGTTTGCAAACGCAGGAGAAGCAGCCTCCTGAAAACAAAAACAAAAACAAACAAAAACATGTGCTCCCCAGAGGAACAGACAGAGGGGAGGAGTTCTTTGATACAGAAAGTTTCCCCCCAGGTTCCATATCAGATACTTTTATGTAAATGAGGAGTCCCAATTCCTACAGTTCTGATTGGTCGGTATTGCTGATTCCTGATTGGTTGTTACGGAGCAGTTCTGATTGGATGAGGTAGGTCTCCGTTGATTGGTTGAAAGGGGTGGCAGGGAAGTGTGGGGCACAGTGTGGGAAGCGAAGAGTTGCCTCTACAGTGCGTGGGGTTCCCTGAAGCCGCGCTGGAGTCTCCCTTAATAAGCCCTGGGGCCCTCGGTGGACCGCAGGGAGCCCGTCTCAGCAGGTAGGTCTGCCTCGGGCGGGGTTCTCTCTTCCCGGGGTCCGCACAGCCATTCTCTCCGCGGGGAGGCCACTGCCTCCTTTCAGTTTTGACCGGCATTTTCCCGCAGAGCAGTGATGTCTAGCACCTTTCCATTTGTCTATCTCCTTTGGAAAAAATGTCTATTCTAGGCCTTGGCTCATTTTTACTTTTTACTTTACTTGTAAAAGATTTTATTTATTTACTTTTAGGGGGGAAGGGAGGGAGAAAGAGAAGGAAGCGTCAACGTGGGGTTGCCTCTCCAGCGCCCCCTACTGGGAGCCCGCCCTGCCACCCAGGCACGTTCCCTGATGCGGAAGGGAACCAGCGACCCTTCGGTTGGCAGGCCGGTTCTCGAGCCACTGAGCCACACCAGCCGGGGCTCATTTTTCCATAGGGATGTTTTTTTGTTTAGTTTTGTCCACTGTCAGTCTCCCAACCGGAATATAGATTTCCCGAAAGCCAGGATTGTGTCTGTGTTGTTCGCCTCGACCCAAGGCACGTCGGCCAGGACACGGCACAGGGCGCACCCAGGCTGAGCCCTGTGAGGCGCCCCGAGGCGAGACTAAGCCCTTTGGAGGGCGCCGCTCGGAGGGGGGAGGCTCGCCCCCGAGATTCCTCTTCTGTGCCTTCCTGCAACTAGAACTCGCTCCACTAGAGGGCGGAGCTCACCGCTGGTTTGTGTTTGTCCTTCCGAGAGCCGACCCCTCAACCCCCAGCAGAAGGGCAGCCTTTGCTCCTCCAGGCGGTAACACTCAGGGGCTCGCGACAGCCACGGGATAAAGGGTTTAATGGAACCTGACGTCATGCCTGACCAAGTTGAAAATTTAAATGATTCAAAACAAAAAAAACCCCAAAACTAACACTCGTATTAAACGATTTTTCTTCTTACAAAAACGCCGTCGCAGCAATAAAATGTGCAAACCAAATGAACACATTGCTGTGCCCACGTTTTACATTAATAGCAAATCAATCACCCCTGGACCCCATTAAATGAATGTTAAACAAACATTTAAAGGCTGTGAATTTGAAGAGTTCCAGGTTACTGGCCTGTTTGTGGAGAGAGCATCCTCTTGACTCCAGCCCAGTGGCTCCCTGCACCCACCCCTGACTCTTGGCTTATTGCCCTGGTCAGGTTCAGGTCCAGCCCTAATCCAAGGGCAGGAGCTTCTTAGCAGCTGCCTTACCTTTATCTGTTTAAAGGTTTTATTTGTTTTTAAAGAGAAGGAAAGAGAGGGAGAAAGCGATAGGGAGAGACATCATTCTGTTGCTTCTTGCACACCCCCTACTGGGGACCTGGCCCGCAACTCAGGCATGTGCCCTGACCGGGAATTGAACCAGCGACCTTTTGGTTTGTAGGCTGTTGACCAATCCACTGAGCCACCAGCCAGGTCACCCAGCGGCCTCACCCATAGTACAATGGTGCCCACACATTAGAAGATAAGAATCACCTGATACGAATGTGAAAAAGACACACGCTTGGCCTCCCACGGAAGCCCATGCATTTATCTCTTTCATCAAGCAACTAGACCCGGTGAAACAGGACCTTTCCTCTAACCCAGTGGCTATCAAACTGGAGTGTACATTGACATGACCTAGGAGCTTTAAAAAAATCCCTGCCCTCCCCTCACCCAGTTCCATCAGAATCTCTGGGGCGGCACCCACGCACCGTGTTTTAAAATCTCCGCAGTTACTCTGAGGTGCAGCCTCCGTGAGGGTCACTGCGCCTGACCCTGGCGTGACACACGGCCAGACGCCCGGGCTCTTCGAGCGCCCTCTCCTCGGTCCCCGGTTCACACGCGCATTCCCTCCCCTGAGGTGCGCGGGGCCAGGCGGCTGTGCAGCCCGGCTGTGAGCCCCCGCGGGGATCTACCCGCCGTCTGCCCCAGGGCCCGTGGGTGCTCCTCGGCGACGCTGGCACCCACGCCGCTAGATTTTTGTCCCGGTGAATCGAGATACTGTATGGCAAGCAGTTGGTGAACAGTAAGTGTTCAGTAAGCGGTGGGCATTGAGTTACCCATGTATTCTGCAGATCGCGTGTCCCCAGGCCCTGTGCTGGGTGCGCTGGGTGCCAGGACAGGCCCGTCACCCGCGGGGAGTGTGTCCCTCCGTCTTTGGAACCCCCAGAGGTGCCAGTACCGAGACGGCGTGTCATGTCCCCCCAAGATGTTGTGAGGTACGACGGAAAACGAGGCATCTGTTCGAACCCCCTGATGACCCTGCTGACTGGGGGCTAAGGCAAGGAAGCTGCTGGTGTCTGGAGATCCTTCTAGATGGGAAGGGTCTGCGAGCGGAGACCAAGGGGGGATTTCATGGGACTGAGGAATGTTTAAAAGAGTGTGACGTGGGGACGCTGGACTCGAGGCAAGCACATCGCCTCCCAAATCATCCCCTGGAGAGCATGGGGCCAGAATGGGGTGCAGACAGGAGGTGGTTGCCGGGGTCCTCAAGACCCCCCAAAAAAGCCTCACTGTGGAGGGTGGGAAGGGGTCTGGGAGAGGCGCCACCCTGGCCAACCGCTGTTACGAGAAAACGTCAGTCTACTGTACCCACATTTTCAGCTATTATTCAAACAGATTAATAAGTACAACGTTTTATGAGAATTCCCGGGTATGTGCTGCTGCTTACAGGCGATGCCGTTTGTTGGGGTGCGCGGTGTTCCGGGCCCGAGATGGGGGTGCCTGGGACGAGGCCCACACCCTCGGCCCCAAGTCAGGGCAAACATGCAAGGTCACCCTGGGTCGGAGGGCCGTGTCCCTTATGGCGTGAGGGTGGCATTTCACAGCTGAAACCGCAAGTGCGGGAGGGAGATGCAAAGCAGACACTCGCTGCAGGCACTTCCGTGGGGCTTTCAGAGCCCCACCTTCGTCTCGCTGCCTTGAAAGGTCTGTCAAAGCCGAGCAACCGCTCTTCGTGAGTGAGGGCTTTCTCTTCCCAAAAGGGCCGCACGCGGCGTCAGTCTGCAGGGCCGGGAGTGCATTTTTAATTTTATTTATTTATTTTTTTAAAAGATTTTATTTATTTATTTTTAGAGAGGGAAGGGAGGGAGAGAGAGAGAGAGAGAGAAACATCAATGTGCGGTTGCTGGGGGTCATGGCCTGCAACCCAGGCATGTACCCTGCCTGGGAATCGAACCTGTGACACTTTGGTTTGCAGCCCAAAAGGGCCGCACGCGGCGTCAGTCTGCAGGGCTGGGGAGTGCATTTTTGAAAGTGGTGCAGAATTCCCCGCGGCTTTCAGGTTCCCCAGCGGATACGGTGCGTGAGGGACGGGCCTTTCTGTGGGGGGGGGTTAACTCCGTGATTCCAGCGCATGCCGATCAGCCTAACGGTTCCCCGTAACATCCTGTTACTCTCTGCCGGTGGCCCCCAAGATAATATGAGCTTCCTGACCTGGGCGGGTGAATCCAGCAGGAAAGCAGGCGACCCAAGCTCAGCCCGCCGCCCATTACCACCCAAACTGTGTCACTCCTGCTCAGAACTTCCTTCCCCCGGGAACACGCTACTCGTGGCTGAGAAAGATGCGCAGGAATCCACTCCACCCGGGGAGGCCCCCATGAGTCTCCCATTAAGTCAGAGATGACAGGTTCCCGCAGGGCTCCTCCGCGCTATTGACCTTTTGGGCTCGGTCATTCTTTGCCGTGCTGGACGGCCTACACATTGCGGGGCGTTTAGCAGAAGTGACGGCCCCTGCACCCAAGACAATGTGCCCCAGGGGTGATGACCGGGTGTTGGTAAGTGTCCCCTGGAGCAGAGGTGGGCAGCGGGGGGCAGGGGGAGGGGGAGACATCCCGGGTGGAGAGCCGCTGGACTCAGATGAGGTTAATTCTGAGATGAAAAAGTAGACTTGGACTCGACCTGGACAGCCTTGCTTTATGCCCACGGGCGCATCTGGAAGGGCTCCTGTGTTGAGCGAAGACCCGGAGGACAGAGGCTGGAGGGTGTCCCTTGGGAGGTCTCCTGGAGCCTGGTGGGGGAGGGGGGACAGGGCGGGGTTTCCAGGGAGGAGTTTCTTGGGTCCGCGAAGAAGCAGAAATGCAAAGCTGATGAGGACCCTAGAGTCCATTCCATCCTCAGAACTGGCCAGATACCGACCCTTACTGCCCCCCTTTTCCCGAAAAGTAAATGGAGGGGTGTGGCGGCTAATGGCCAGCCCAGGGCAATGCACGCGATCCGGGGATTCTCTCCGTCCCTTCTGGCCGGGAGGAACGTGGTCGTACTGTCCCAACGCCACCGGGAGACCTGGGGTCCCGCGGCGGCCTGGGGAAGGGAGGGACGCCAGGAGAGCCCAGTCTCCTGTGGCCCGATGACACGGCAGACGCCTGTCCCGTGTTTTGCTCCCAGGTAAATCGAGAGAAAGGCATTTTGGGGGATGGCTCAGACGTGGGGGGTCGCTGTCCCAGAGCAGCCCCTGGCGGTCCCCAGCCTCTGCGGGACAGACGCTGGAGGAGGGGGTGGGGCAGGAGGGACGTGGGGGAGGGGCCCTGGGATGCCCGTGGCGCCGCTCTGTAACGAGGCACAGACTGGAAACTCCCGATACTCTTGTCGGGAAGCCGGGGTGACGGACCCAGAGGCCTGTGAGGAATTCCCCCGACTGCGGTTTCAGCACGGTCCCCACCCTCCAGGGACAGCTGCCCGGCAGCGGGCCCGCCCTTCGCTGCCCCCTGCAGGTCTTGCAGAGAATTGCGGGGTTCGGCGCGAAGACCGACTCAGGGCCGAGGAGAAGCGTGTGTGTCCCCAGGATGTCCCTGGTGTTCTTGAACGCGAGTGCGCACCCCTGCTACTGCTCTCTGTTTGATGACGCTGTTTCCTGACATCGATCTTCCCTTCTGCCCGCCTTCTTTGGCCTTGGCCTGCTTTCTCTTTTTGGCTACATTCTGCAAGCAGATATTTAGATGATTGATTTTCAGTATTTCTTGTTTCATTTTGAGTGGGCACGTGTAGCTATGAATTCAATTATTTTCCTAGTTAAAGGGCTACTCAGTAATCTGTTTCTTTTTCACTGAGCTTTTGTGTTTGTGCCTTTTAGGTAAATTGTCTCTTTCACCGCGGTTGTTTGGTGTGCGGGTATAACTTTATTCCTATTTTTTTCCTGTCTTGTCAACGGCTAGTGAAGTCCCTCTTTCACTTGTGGTGTCGGCAGTCTGCGTCTCCTTTCCTCTCTTCTTACTCAGTCCGGCTGGCGGCTTATCATGTTTATCGATCTTTCCAAAGAACCATTTTCCCACTGATTCTCTATTTTTTTCTCTTTGCAATGGCATTGCTTTTTGCTTTTTATTTTTTTCTTTCTTTTGCTTGTTTCGGTTTCCTTTGCTTGTTACCTGGGTTCTTAAGGTATACACATGGCAGATTGCCGATAGGAGGTCTTTCTTCCTCTGTGCTGCACACGGTCGCCCCCACCAGTATCTCGCAAGCCCCCGAGTCCCACAGGGATCACTCTCTCCTGTCTTCCTTCCCCTTCGATTTAAAACCCTCCGCTCTGTATTTGATCCTTGAATTATTTATAAGGGTGTTGTTTAATTTCCAAATATTTGAGGGGTTTTTTTTTCTCCCAAACACCTTTCTGTTATCAGTTTCTCGTTTCAATCCGTGTGGCTGAAGAATACACAGTTTACGCCTCCCACTCACCCTCCCATAATGCGGTCTCCTTCGGAGAGCGATCGCTGTGCGCCGGAACTCAGTCTGTTTCTCCCGGGGGTTCGGGAGCCTCTGGCAGACCCAGCTGGCTGACGGGGTGCAGGGGCGCCTCCGTCTGTCCTCAGGGGCAGAGCCTTGCCCCGCAGTCTTCTCCGAGGGATATCGGTGCTGCCACGCCGGCTCGTCTGAACGAGCGTTCGCCGCGATGCCTCCTTCCCAGCGCCCCTCGCTGCCCCGTCTGTGTTTACAAAGGCGCATAGTGCCGGCAACAAGTGTCTGCAAGACGCTGTGACGAATACAGACCTTTGGGAGGGCGTGACCCAAACACGGAGATTAGTGCCCACCCGAAGGGGAACTCGCCTGCTCATTTGTACACGTCAATAGGAGGGAAGCAGCACGGCTTTAATCCGGCGCCTACCCGGTGCCAGGGACCTTCCCGGGTGACTTCCCAGCACTCCCCGGGTTTTCGAGCTGTGATGCTGCTGCAGGTGGCGGGCAGACACCCCTCCCCCACCGGAGTGCTTTGGCCCGTGGAAGGATGTGGCAGGACGGGGCGCTCCTAAGGCAGGCCCTGTTGCTCTCCGGGAAAGAGCGGGGTGCTCTATTTACTGAAAGTACCTGGGCTGCCGTCGCAGACGAGGGGAAGCGGCAGAATGACCGATTTCCACGGGCCGGACGCCAAGCCGGTTCTTGGTTCCCTCGCTGTCTGCGGCTGGCTGCACAGAGAGAGGCCCTGGTTTCGTGTGGGTCGTGGACGCCGAGGTGAGCACCTTGGCTTGGGGTGCTGAGTACGTTACAGTGGAGGGGTGATAAAACACTAGGTAGGGGGAGCGCAGTTCTCAGAATCAACACGCAAAGGAATTAGTTAGGTGAGATTCAAAGTTTGCCATTTACATTGTTTTAAAAGGAGCCCAATTCTTTCATCTAGGTCTTCCTTCTCCCTCCCAGAATGCAAATAAGAGTATTGATCGTGGAACCTGGAATCGGTCCAGCACAAATTGCCTTGGATTCTTAGTCCTGACTCAGATTGTTTTTTTTCCCCCTTAATTGGCTGTTTCAGAGGGGCGTGTGGTCCAGGGGCAGGTGGGGGTCTTTATACTGATGGACCATCCACCACGGATCAGTGTCGGACTCTGGGGAGTTTTGTTAGACTCTCGGAGCCCCAGATTTCTTGCATTCAAAACACCAGTCATTGTTCTGGTTGCAGAGGTTCTGTGGGAGTGTAGTGACACCATGCCGCAGTCAGTGTGTGTGCGTGTAAACGGCCATTCTCCGGCGCTCGCGTCTCTCCTGACGGTGCAGAGCCCTCGGAAGGGCGGGGCGCCCTCTCTGAACGCGTGGCTCTCACCCAGGGATGAGCACTGGATTGGGGGCGGGGGGGGGGGGCTCCCTGCTGGGCGTGGCCACGCCCAGGAGCCCCGTGGCCGAGCCCAGTTGTTCACGCCCCTTTTATAACTCGGCTTGTATCACGCCTACTGCAGTCTCTTTGGCCAAAGCGCATCCCCCGGTCCCACGCAGGGGCCAAAAACTATACTCTGCAAAGACTTGCCCGGATGGGTGTTTGAAAGGATCCACCAGACCCCACAGAGCCTCCTGTCGTGAGGCTTTGGTTCAAAGGCGGAGGGTGCGGGGCAGCGAGAGAAGGGGAGGGCGGGCAAGCAAAGCGTCAGGGTCACTGTGGACATCGAGGCAGCAGGAGGTTTACTGAGAGGAGAGGAAGGTAAAAAATGGAACTCCGCATGCTGTGGCGTGGCCCAACCCACGCCGAAGGCACGGGGAACGTGGTGCCTGAGAAGTTTCCACAGGTGAGTTAACTACAGCTGAAGCGATGTTGCGTTGCCAGGGGCGGCCAGCCCAGCGGCGTCCCCGGGCCACACTGCAGGAAGATGAGCTGCCTGGGGCCGCACAGTACATACACAGACGCTAGCAAGAGCTGATGAGCAGAACTAAGGTCTTAAGTGCTTTTACGGTTTTGTGTGGGGCTGCCCTCACGGCCATCCTGGGCCGAGTGTGGCCCGAGGCCGTGGGCTGGATGCCCCCGTGGACCTCCCTTTCCTGATGACGACGGCCGAGCCAGAGGGTCAGCAGCGACGACAGAAAGCTGGGCGCCACCAGCTCCCAGAGAAGCAGGACTGCCGACCTCCAGATCCCCTCCCCAGCCGGCAGCCACACCCTCTTGCAAAAGAACCTTCGTTTTCTGGTTCCTTGGGGAACCCGTTTAGAAAATGCAAAGAATACCTAATTCAGAAGGATAGCATAATAAATACATTAAGCAATCTATTTGAACAATTAGGTCTACCATTTGCTTGGGGTTCCCTCTGTTGCTTCTCTTCCTAGTAAATGTTGTACTTTTGATCGTAAAGGTAATCATTGCGTATCTTCTTAAGTAAGCTTGTGCTGGCCGAGAATTAATTAAAAAAAGGCTGGAGAGGTTTTTACTCAGAGTTAACCTGAGGGGTAGCTCCCGGAAGCCGAGACGAAGCCTGCAGTCCCTCGGAGTTAATGCGTTTGCTCCTCGCTACCAGTTGTTACTCGCCCCAAGTATCGGGGTGACGTGCTGTGGGCAACACCCTCAGTGTCTCCAGTTTCCCTGAACCAGTCATCCGAGCACACTGCCAGCAAGAACAGTCTTCCCGAGGTGCTTCTGAAGCTTATTTTTAAAACAAGAGTTTATCTCCAGAAGATACGCTTCAGCTTCTTCATGGTGACCAAGGACCTCCACCCTTCTTTACTCCAGTGTAAGAATAAAATCAGATGACGCAGGGCGAAGGAGGTATGTGGAATGTAATGCATACAATGTAGAAACAGTGATTTGAGAAGGTGGCCGCACTCTTTAGAGGGACGGCGCAGAAGAGAATTAACAGTTGCGGAGCCACTGCTCTTTGGAAAATAATGTACGCGTGTGCCGCCACAATTTTGGCAACGGCGCAGAGGAAGGCTCAGAGGAGCTGGCTGAGCTTTGGCGTCTCGCCGAGCGTAAACCACGGTGGTGTTTTTATGGACGCTCTGGTGGACAAACACCCACCTCCAACTCGGTTTCCTCCCCCATCATCAAAGCGCAGGAGCTACGTCAAGACTCCTCGAGTGAACCCTTCAGAGAGCAAGGACACTCAGCGTTCGTGAAGCCGGTGACGGCGTCGCCCCCGCAGCCGAGGCAATGTGCTGTGCTCCGCCGCCGTTCCGCTCCGTGTCCGAGCCAAGGGGACCGAAGAGTTTACTGCCACCCCCGCCGGGCACTCCTGTGTCATGTTTGTCCCGTGATCCCCCCCCGCAGCCCTGAGAGTCTGCTGGAAGGTACCTCTGTTCTGCAAGTTGGGTTACAGGTTCAGGGAAGTCCAGTCACTGGTGCGGTGGTCCCTGACGCCAGGTCCAGACATTGTCCCCCCGTCCCCCAGGGCGCCCTGCCCCTGCCTTCCCGTGGGAGCTGAGTCAGCCCCGGGTTTCTCGTCCTGAGGACGAGTTCAGGGGGTCAGTGTCCTGAACGGTGTGATGACTTCCTGCTCTGGTAGCTCTTAAACCTGAAATCTGGCCCAACAGTTCAGCTTTGGGGCTTTCATGCTGGCGCCACCCAATTTTCCCCCACTTCCTTTCCCACTATCGTTTTCCAAAACATTAATGACCTGCCCATGGAAAATTTCCAGATAACGTTACATTGAGAACTTCTGAAACATTAAAAAATGTCCTCGTTGTAAATCCAATAGTGCATGGAGAGAGCTTTACTAGGGTGACCGCCGGGCATTCTGGACTCAGGATAACAAATTCGCGGCGGAGCACACGGGCCGAACGTCGCACTGCGACCACGATGCTTGGTTAGCGATCCAGGAATAGGTACGCACATTTGTGAATGTGCGCAGGTTGCCGGGTGATGCCTGTTAACTCCCTGCAGTCAGAATACCCCGCATGTGGGCCTGACGCTGCGGCGGCTGAGTAACTCTCGATCCCTGTGTCTACTGTGGTTCCTGGCACAGAGTTCACGGGGGCTGACCCCGGGAGCTGGGTCTAATCCGTGCAGGGGAGCGCCGTGGCGCGGGGTTTCTGAGAGATGGAAGGCGGGCGAATGCAGAGCGTGAACACTTCAACTCTCAGGGGTGCTGAGTATCGCCCTCCTTAAACCGGGGCGTGTGGTTAAGTGGGAAGAAGGAAAACCTCACTGAAAGCAAACAGGCAGGGTGTGTCCTCCCCGGGGTCGGAATGCAGGGCGCCGGGGCCCAGAGTGATCACCCCACGGTGGACAACAAGGTCCCCTGTAGAGGGAACCTCAGTTCACACTGGCCGGCTGGCTCGCGGGCACCCAAATTAGGCACTCGGTTCCACACCATCCACACCCAGGATCCAGGGTCCTGTGTAGAAACAAAACAGAACAAAACAAAAACAACAAAATGACCTTGCAGGTGCCCTCAGGGACTAGTGCTGGCTGGGCTGCTGGGCGAGCAGATCGGTGAGGCTGGTTGGGAGGGTGGAGCGACAGTGGTTGGCTGGATGGGGGGAGGGGCCACACGGAGGAAGGACTCACGGACATGGACAGCAGTGTGGTGACTGCAGCGGGAGCGGGTAGCAGGGGACTAAATGGCAGTGGGAAAAATACGATAAACAGAAAACAAAAGTGGAAGAAAAAGAGTTGTAATTAAAGTAAAAGAATTGAATTTTATGCCTTGCTTATTTACTTCTAGGATGAGGGGAGGATAACGTTTTGGCTTTCTTATGTGACTCTCTTTGAAAATGTGCAGCATGAAGTTCATGGAAAATAAAATTTTTACCCTTGAAAGGAAAAAAAATAAAAGAATTGAGGGAAGATTTGCGGCAGAGAGATAATAGCCTCTTCTGCCGCCTAAAAGAAAGGGGGTGTCTCCTCCTTCGCACGCAGACACATCGCAGCATGCTTCCCCGTCTCAGGCTCGATTTCCAAACGCGAGACCGTGGGGGAGGGAGCCGTGAGCCACCGGGCGCTGCGCGAGCGCCTGGAGGAGCCCCAGCACGCAGGCCGGCAGGGAGGGGACCCCGAGAGGGGCCCTGCAAGAAGACTGGGCACCTGGCAGATGTCCTGTCCTGTCCCCACTCCCTCCACTCCCTCCGGGACGGTCAAGTCCTAAGACATGTCCTACAACACGAGTCCCCGCGATGGAACCGTTACCACGGCTGCCCCAAGGACATCAGAGTAAGTCAGTCAGTCACCTTGGGGCCAGCGCTTCTGTGGTCTATCCCGCTCCAGCTGGCCCAGGACAAACCTCGTGGGGGTCACAGGGGCATTGCTGTGTTTGGGCGGGTGCGCACGCCTGTGACCCCTGCACCGTGATCGAGGCAGTGAACGCATCCCTCACCTCCGGCAGTTTCCGTGTGCTTCCTTCTAGTCCCCATCTCCAGTTCCCACCCCAGCTCCCGTCACAGGACAAGGGCAGACGTGCTTTCCGTGACGAAACGTTAGCTTTCTTTGCTTAAAATGTTATAGACTTGGAATCGTACACAACGCCTTCTCTTTGGGGGGTGGAGTCCGGCTTCTTTATACCCAGCAGGTTATTTTGAGGTCCGTACATGCTGTGGCCTGTACCAGTAGTCTGTTTTCGTGTTGATGAGTAGAATCCCATTGTAGGGATCGACTGTGGTTTGTTCAGCTGGCGATGGGCGTCTGGGTCCTTTCCAGTTTCGATGATCACACATAAGCCATGGTGGACATTCGTCTCAATGGTAGAAAGCTGGACGTGACGAAGGTCTGTGGACCCTGGCACGCTCTGCACGAGCAGTGACGGCAGGCAGGGCCCTGGTCTCTGTCTGTGGGCAGGCCGGACGGGGGACAGACAGACGCCCGTGTACGCAGGAGGCAGGCCTGTAAGTGTAGGGGTTTCTGAGTGTTTAAACTTCACTGACTGTATTGGGGTGACACTGGTTACTGAGACTGTATAAGTTCCAGTGTACGATTCTGTAACATACCATCTGCGTATTGCACGGTGTGCTCACCACCCAGACTCAATATAGCTTGGAGTTTTCCGATGGTAAGGCACGAAACCATTTCTCATGATATTAGGTGTATTGGTTTGTGTTATTTTTGAAGTTGAGTATTTCAAAATGCTTGATAAATTCAGGTGGTTCTGCTTTTGTAAGCTCTCTCTATTCATGCCCTGGCCCATTTCCCCACCGGAGACTTGCCATTATTTTGTTTATTAATGCTCGAGCCTTTTGTATTATGCAGCACCGAACCCCTGGGAAATTATCTGCTGAAAATAGCAGAACACGCTTGCCTTTTTTAATTGAGGTTACTTTTTTGTAGAAAGCATGTCAACTGCTACGTATTCAAATCTGTCCATTTCTCCATTCTGTGTGGTTTCTCCTCTTCCAGAATGCGAAACGCCAAGCCTTTCCCAAAAGATTTGGCAGATTTTCAATTCTGTTTTGTTTTTTCTGAGTACTGCTCAAATTTTTACCTCTGACTGCTGAGAGATTTATTTGGATGCGTGCGTGTGGGGAGGTGAGGACCCAGAGTAATTATATTTCCTCTAAATAGCTAATTATTTTCCCCAGTACCTTCCTTGGAGTCATTTGTCTTTCGCTTTGTCGGACTAAATTCTTCACTAGGGCAGAGCCACTACCTGTCTTACTGAGTAGTTCTGCTTATCACCAGAAAGGGACCGCCCTCCTTATGGTCGCAGCTTTGAAAGCTCTCAGAACTCACCCCCAAATGCCTAAATAATCAGTTGCCTGGGGCCCCCTCCGCAGGGGACCCTGTATATCAGGCAGTCCTCTGAAAGGTGTGGTCCGGCGACGATGATTCTGCTGTGAACACTGGCTACTAGATCGCCAGGGCGCGGCGGTTCCCGTGTGAGCTGACGACTTTACAGTCCAGGCCGGAGGCCAGCGGGTTTCCAGGGCAAGACCAGGCTCCCTGCTGCTCCTGGCCCCTGCCCCAGGCCTTTTCCTTACCACTCGGGGCCTCCGGCAACGTCCCTCCCCCGTGTCCGCCCCCTCCTCTGTAAAATGAGTACGACACCGGCAGCGATCTCCCCAGATGGAATGGGTGAACAAGTCCAGGTGGGCAGAGACTCGGACTGCTCTGCGAAAGCCACAGGAAAGCTCAAACCCAGCTGTCAAGTTTCAGAGCCAAACCCCGCGTCGGAGTCACGGGTGGTGCGGTGGAACTGGGCTGGCGGGGTGCCGTGGGCCGGAGAGTGGTGGTCTCCGACAATGTATGGTCACAGCAGGCAGCGGTCGAGTGCTCAGCAGCGCTGGTTGGAAGTGTGGGTGGTGCTGGTGCGCCGCGGGGTGGATGGGGAAGCCCACTTCTTCCAGGCAGCCCCAGTTCCCGCCCCCCCCCCCCCCGCCCCGTATTTCTGCACATGCTCCCGGTGGTCTCTGGAAAGCCGTCCGTGTGCGGGCAAACGGTATTTCGTCTGCTAGGGTCTGGGCATCTCTCTTCTGTCGTCTCAGATGTCTCTCACATCCGCTGTGACCTGGATGCGTGAAGACAGATCCGACTTGAACGTGTTAACGCTGGGAAATCGACGGCTTCCCGCCTGCTGGTGCGGCCAGTTTACGGAGCCAGCCAACCAGGCCAGGCCGGCCGGGGTGGGGTGGGCTGCGGAGGGGCCGTGACAGGAACACCTGTGGCAGGTGCCGGCCCTGCAGGTGCAGTGTGGGGCTGGGTGGGGGGAGGTGTGTGCCGTGTCCCTCCCCGCCCGCGTCATCCCTTTCTAGGTCACCACAGTTTCTGATGCGTCCACTTCGTCCACGGTGTCCCCGGGTTCTTGAACTTGCACAGAACTTCTTGTCCTATCTTTCCAAAACCCCATTCCCACTTCCCACCTCTAGCGAGGGCTGGCGGTGCCCACGTCTCATCTGCCGCCGTCGTCCTGCGTGGTGAAGACGGAGCCTGAGCTGAGACCCGGGGTCCCCGAACGACACGACACGCTGCCGCCAGCTGCCTGCCTGCCTGCCTGGCCTGGCCCGGGAGGCGCGATGGTTTTCACATGGTTACGCGGCTCCAAGATGAAACAAAAGACGCGTGCTATTTTGTGACGTGTGAAAATTGTAGCCAATGTGAAGTTCCACGTCAGCAAATGAGGTTTTCTTGGCACGTGGACACCTACGTCCACTTAGACGTTTTCCACGGCAGCCTTCAGGCCGCATGGGTGGAGCTGGGCCGTGACAGGTCGCAGAGGTCGAATGTGCCCAGGTGTCTACCCTCTGGTGCTTCCCAGGAAAAAAAGTCAGCCCTCCATCTAAGTCGCTGTTTTGTTTCTTGAGACTCCCAGTTCCTCCTTGCACACAGGGCTGTGGTGCTTGGTCGGGTGGGCACCCCCCTTTTTGGCAGAGGGGGCTGCTGCTCCACTGGCGGCCCCTGCAGGGCCCTCCCTGAATCCTTACGCGGTAGCTCCTGGCTCACTGTCCCCAGTTCTCCCTGATTTCGTGTCCACGTAGATGGCCCTCTGGTCACACCGGCCAGCCAGGCCCTGGTCCATCCTGGTCCCCCACCTTACCCCGTCCACCGAAGGCCATCACCCAGCCTGGCCGAGCCTGGGGGGAGGCTGTAAAAGGGAAAAGGGACACTTTCTGCTTGCTTTCTCTCCCTGCACTTGCCCCGTTCCTGGCAGCGTGGCCCACGGTGCCGGTCCGTCTAGGCGGGGGCGGCCCCTCGCCGCAGCGGCGTCCGGTTCCAAATCCCACAGGCAGGCCCGCGGCCAGCTTTCCCGCGTCTCTCTCCTCAGGGACACCCGGCGCGGCTGGCTGCTGTCCCTGGTGGGAAGTCAGGGGCGCAGCCCCACAAAGCCCCTTCTCGGAGCTCACAGACGCCTGCATCCCGGGGCCCCGCCCCAGGCCCCTGCACCGACTGGCTCCGGTCTCTTTTCTTTGCTCCCCGGCCCCCGAGATCCCCGGGTGCCTCACCTTCCCCTTGTCCCGTCTTCAGTGTCCAGCTAATGACTCCTCCGTTCAAACTTGTTCTGTTCAAATGTTTGCCGGGTTTCCCGTCTCCTCACTGGATCTCGGATCACAGAAGTATCGGGCAATGTAATCGGTCTTTCTGCCTGGAAGTCTTTGTCAGCTTGGTGGCCGGGACTCCCCAGGGCTCTTCAGGAACTGTTTCCTCTTCGCTGTCTTTGCTGGATTTTCCTTGTTCCCCAGCCACGGACCCTCGGGTGTCTCAGATCTCACACCGCAGTGTGTTTCTCTTTTCTACCTTCATTCCATTGGGGGTTTCACTCAATGTCACGGCGTTCGATGCCAACTGTTTAAAGCTCTCCGTTGGCCGAGGACTCCAGAATCACTGCCTCAGGGAAGACCTCGCCCCTGAACTCCAGGTGCACACGCCCAGCTGCCTCCTGAGACGCGTGCCTGTCGAATAGGAGCGCCAGACTAAACACGGCCACTGCTCTCCCGAGACTTCCGTCCACGCCTGTCCTCCTCGGCCCCCACGGCGGTCGGCGGCTCCTCTGTTCTGCTAGCGGGACCTCGAGTGGTGAGATCAAGCAGGTGGCGGGCGCGCCCATCCTGGGACAACTCCCTTTTGTCCAGGGCGAAGGGGTTTGGCTCGCCCTGGGGCGGCATTACCCTTCCCTTGTGTCTCCTTCTATCCCCTCCTCATTCTGGGCCTCTTTCTGCTGCCCTGGTGGCGCGGGGAAAACTAACTGAGGGGCGAGCAGGCAGCGCAGGGGGCGGGGGCTGCTCTGGGCGGGGACCTGGGCCCAGAGCCCCGATCACACTGATCACCCCGCTGGGGCCGGACACTCAGAGCCCTGCCGAGCGGTGTTTCATTGGAGCGGCTCACGGTCGGAACCGAGTGATTTCCACCCCCCTCCCCGGCCCCAGTGCTAGACGGGGGGTTCACTCACGGGGTCACTGTCACTGTGCCACCTCCCTATTTCCCTTTGCCTTTCCAGTCTTTTAGCACTTACTTAACTAGTTCCTTACATAAAATTATTTCGGTTGAACTTCCTCATGCTGTTTCTGTGTGTTTGCTGGTGCATTCTTTACTTCCTAATTGTTGAGAAATACTCTTCACGAGTGTATTTCTTTCCCTGCCACAGTGCAGTTTTCCTGAAGGCGGACAACAAATTTACATTTCCCTTCTGTGTCACAGCACTGCGCAGAGGTTATTTGATTAATTTAACAAACTGAGAAGTGACTTGTGTCAGAAAATGTACTGCAGTAATTACCGTGTCTGGCCAAGCGCCAGGGTCTCCCGCGGTGTGTGCAGGTGTGTGTGCGGTGTGCGCGTGTGCTGAGGGGTGTGGGTGTGTGACTGCCTCACAGAGCGGAGACCGGAAGCCACTCGAACAGAGTGCCTCGATGTTTCTGCTTTCTTAGTTCACTCCGCTCCAGGTTCCCAGTAAAACATCGTCCAACGTGGACGGTAGGAACTGAGAATCCTTTTTTTAAAGTTTTTAAAAAAGATTTTATTTATTTTTAGAGAGAGGAGAAGGGAGGGAGAGAGGGAAACATCAATGTGTGGTTGCCTCTCGAGTGCCCCCTGCTGGGGACCTGGCCCACAACCCAGGCACGTGCCCTGACTGGGAATCGAACCACTAATCCTTATGGTTTGCAGGCTGTCGCTCAATCCATCGAGCCACACCAGCCAGGGCTGCGAATCCCATTTCTGAACGTGAAGTGGAGTGGATCGCATTGTTCACTGCGACACTGAGACACGGAGGTGACTGGGAGCGGGGTCCGACTGCGGCGGGGGCGGGCAGGGGAGGGCCCGCGTGCACACGCAGAGAGGAGGCGAGCCGGCCGGAGGCAGACGGAGCCGATGGGGGGTGGACGATGAGACAGCTGGCCGCATAATCACGTGACACACAGTCCTCGAGGCCTCGGCTTCTCGCCGGCGGCCCGCGAGCGCGGAGCTGACCCGCCCGCCGCACGGGCAGAGCCGGCTGGCAACGCGTGAAATGCGTGGGGGCGCCGGAAAAGAAAAGGTCCGTCCCTTGGTCCCTCCTCCCGACACACACCTGAAACCACCCCGCTGCCGGGGCTGACGTGTGTTTTCTTACCGTGTCTCCGTGTTACGTGGTTAGGAAGATTGTCAGTGGGCGCGCGGGTCCTGCTTTGAGATAGCCGAGAGGGGTCAGTGCGCGTGCTGCTGACGCCCGTCCTCCGCCCAGCGCGGGTGCAGCGCGAGCCGACTGGCGCCAGAAAGAGTCCCCGGGAGGCGCCCAGGTTTCGCGCAGGAGCCGGGAACGGAGGTGCAGACGGGTTTCGGGGGTCAGCTGGGACGGGGACATGGACCCCTCCCAACGCTCTCTCTTCCGGCCTTCTTCCCTGTTTTTCTTCTGTGGGTCCTCCTCGTCATCGCTCCCCTGGGTGGCGTCCTCTGAGGTTCCAACCCGTTCTGGGTCATCGTGGCTGTAAACAGTCCCCGAGTTTCACGCATTACCGCTCCTGGCACCCAGGGGGTGGGTCCTGCTCAGCTCTAGTTTCAACATTATGGGGAAAGAAGAAGAAGACCCCGTCGTACCGTGGGCACCTCCCTGGGTACACCGAGGGTGACCACGGTCGGGTCCCGTGTCACTCGCTGACAGTAGCTTCCGCAGGAACCATGCGGCTGGCGGCGTGGGGGTGGTCCCAAGAAAAAGGAGGAGGTCCCGGGAAGATCAGACAGTAGCTGTCCCTGGAAGTGACGTAACAGAACATTTCTTACGTCAAGTGTGGTTGTGTCTGCGTGTTGTCCCGTCCTGATGACTGGTGGTCGATGCTGTGTCCAGCCATCCGTGGCGGAGTTCCCGCGCCACGCTGACAGTGCTGGCTGCAGAGGACAGTAAGACTTTTAAGGTGGGAGCTCTGCCCTCAAGAGGCTCGTAATTTGGTGGGGAGACTGTTCAAGCCGCACACTCTTCAACAAGCCCCGTCTGGGTAAGCCCCAGTTTTCCCATTTCTCGCACGAGCCACCCTTTGCCGCTTCAGAGAGCTTTTCCTTCTTAATCTCCCTGGGCTCCGGATTGCCGAGTGCAGGGGTCTGAGAGTGCTGCTTCAGACACACTGTCTCGGGGCGTGGTGTGTCTTTGCTGCCCACTCATGAGCACATTGGTGTCTTCACACCTACAAACCTGGGAAAGGGGGTGGTACTCTGTAGGAGCCTCCCCCGGGAGCCACGGGACCTGCGTGTTGTCCCGGGCCCTGCCGGGTGGGTGGCCGTGGG
This sequence comes from Phyllostomus hastatus, assembly GCF_019186645.2. Taxonomy (NCBI): domain Eukaryota; kingdom Metazoa; phylum Chordata; class Mammalia; order Chiroptera; family Phyllostomidae; genus Phyllostomus; species Phyllostomus hastatus. The sequence goes on along the minus strand of NW_025334017.1, from coordinate 46,637,476 downwards.
CAGGTGACTGCCTGCAGACGGGCATTTCTGGGAGCAAAAGGCAGTGCAGCCTGACTGAGGTGAGGGGGACAGGGCTCTGGGGGGCCCCACAGGGCGCAGGGGGAGCGGGTGGGCGCAGGGGAGCAGGAGGCAGGGCTGGGCCAGGGCCCCGGGGGAACCCAGATGGCACATGCCCTCCTGCTCTCTCTGTCTGCTGAAGAGGCCGTCCACTCGAGATGCAGCGTTGTGGCCCTAGCACCCGTCCAGCCCGTGCTGGGTGCTATGGACGTCCTGTAGGACGGACAGGGCTCTGCCCTCAGAGGACCCATGGACTCCGAGGTGGGCGCTGAGCAAAGGCCCTCAAACACCTAAAAAGACGGTGCGCGGCAGCACCAGGCTCCGTAACGCCGAGCCTGGGGAAGGCGGACAGAGCGGCCTGTTTGGGCTGAAGGGCCGCTGACCCGGTGGTGTGGTGGGCGGACATCGGAGGGGGCCTCGTGACCCCACTTCCAGGTCTCTGTGCCTTCGTGTCCCCCCACCCCAAGGAGAGGGGCTGGCGACCTGTGACCAAGTCCCACACTCGTGGTTCTGCTTTGTCCTATGAGCCTCTGATGTGTTTGCAGACTCTTGCTGAAGCCCCACCCTTCTTGGGGAACAGAGCTTCGTGCGCCCCCTGGCCGCGGGGAAGCAGATTCCGCCTACAACACCCCGGGAGAGCCTGGACCCAGGCCCTCCCCCAGCTGAGCCTCCGATGAGGACCCAGCCCCAGCCCACCCTTGGGGACGCCCAAAGCACAGCACCCAGCTAGCCCTGCCTGGACCCCGACCCACAGATACTGTGTGACATTGGTGTCATTTTAACCTGCGATGTTTGTGGCACCAGTGAGGCAGCCACAGATAACACACACACAGAAACACGGTGCATGTCCGACTTGGTGCCAGGGGAGCGCAGCGTCCACGGAGGGAGATTTCAAGTGTCGCCACCCTCCGCCCCCCGCCCAGCTTGAGGCGCACAGCCCAGCAGGGGCCCTGCGCTCGTCAGGGCAGAGACGGAACCAGAGAGGTGCCTGTGGTTTCCCGGGGGCTCAGACACGGGAGCGCCGAGTCCGCTTCCTGGGGTTCGGGCGGGCCCACGCGGCAGAAAACACGTGAGCTGAATCTCGGAGGGTGAGGAGCTGTCGTCTGCCAGGAACGCCAGGGTGGGGGGGGTGGCATCTGGCAGACGGCACAGCATTTGCCAAGGCGCAGAGTTGTCGACAGCGGCACATCCCGTCAGGACGTCTCCCCGAGTTTGCACGACGGGAGACCCTGGAGACTCGGAGAAGGAAGAGGAGAGGCAGCCTCTGTGTACTGAGCGGCTCCGCGTGCATTTTAAAAACCAGTGGAACCACTTGGTGGTTCTTCGTTCCCTCCTCTGCCGGCCCCCGAGTTCCACGCCTTTGGCCAGTCTACGGCAGGCGGACAGAGTTACTGTCTTCCCAGACTGCCCCTCCCCCTGGGAGTTACCAAACAAAGCGAGAGCCGAAGGCAGGTGGGAGAACCCGCGTGGTAGGAGGGCCCCGCGCCCCTCTGTCCCGCCAACGCGCTTTTCACGCGTCTCGGCGCTCCCTGCTGCCGGCCCCGATAATGCCGGGAGGGCGTTTGCGGGGGAAAGCGGCGCCTGGAGATGAAGACGCGAAGTTCCTAAATGCGTTTTGAGGCGCAGAGGAGATTTCTCAGGAACGGAGTTAATGTTCCGAAGAAAGCTTTGTTTTTCCGACAGACTTTATGACCGTTTCCTTCACGCAGCACCGTCGTGCTCAGCCACCGGACGGCCGGGCAGATGTCGGGAATGAGGAGCCCGTGTGGGCATTAGCGGAGATTACCGGGCGCAGAGAGACGGACACGGTGTTTAGCTACGCAACATAAATTTCCCGAGTGCATGCCACTTAGCAGCGCTCTCTCCGTCCTCACCCCGCTGGAAGGCTGAACCAATCAATCATGAAAACAGGGCACCGGGCCCCACGCCGCCTCCCTCCAGCTGCGGCCTTCGCTGCGGGCAAGGGCGGAGGCGGGGAGAACGGGAGCCGTGCTGGTCTCACTCCCAGAAGCCCCGGCGGGCTGGGTCTTCCCCTCCTCCGTGACCTCTGGGACTCCGCTGTCCCCGCCTTTCCTCGCCAGACCTGGCATTGGCCCCGTGAGATGTACATTTCCGTCCCCGGGCCTTGATGTGCTTCAGTCCTGTCGCCTGCCGGGTCCGTCCAGCTTCCCTGGGCCAGGTACCGTTTGCTGACATGCCAGGGTCGTCCTTGAGACCTCGTGCCTCCTGAAGTCCCCGCCAACGGCCTGCTGTCCTCCGTCCAAGGTGGACTTGCTCAGGAAGCTGGCTGCTCACTCGCCAGTCGGCCATTCACCGAGCATGCCCAGTGGGCAGGCATCTGTTTGGACACCTGGGAAGAAATGGTTCTAGGGAGGAAGATGCATTTCACGTAAGGTGGCTGATAGATGGGGCCGTAGCCCAGGTTTACTTCTTTCTAACTAGCTCTGTGCCGCCTCCATCCCCGAGCCCCTCTCTCCGTCCGAACCACGAGGGCCACCCTTATGCGCCAGCAGTCTCTGTGCGCCCGCCTGCACCCGCATTCCTGGGAACCGGCTGTCGTGCATCTTTACAAACAGATGGCCGATAATGAGAATGGTCCTGTCCCTTACCTGTAGTCCCTAATTAGACACTGTAGATACAAATTCAGCTTTAATTCAATTACGCGGCAATGAGCTGAGGAAGTAGTGCTTGCACACCTCGCCGCCGTTCGGCTCCGGAGCGATGGACGATAATATTTGTGTCCCCTTGGATTCGGTGTGGCGTTCTTCATATCCTTCGTGTAAGTGCCTTCGAAACACTCTGGTTGTAATCACCTGCTAGAAGCGGAGAAGCACTCAGAGAGAAACAATCATGTGTACCTTAGACCTCACGGTTACTTTTTGAGCCCCTATTGACAATAAGGCACCAAAGAATATTGAATGTTTTACCACGCACGTGATTTCACATGTGTGTCTGTAACAGGCCCGGCTGCAGTAGGGCTTGCCTGGGTGTGGTGGGCGGGGCACGTGGGTGTCCTCTCGCACGAGGTGGACAGCAGTGTGAACACGTCACCTAAAATGTCACATGGTGTGCTTGAGTGTGGTATTGTGTTATGGAATTACATGCTTGTGGTTTTTTAATAAAGTATTCTGTAATAAAAGGGCGTTATTTGTACCAGGCCCTGTGTATAATGAGGGAGAGAGAGAGAGACAGACAGACAGACAGGAGGAGGGGGGGGAAGCCAGAGAGGGGAAAGGAGGGAGGGAGATAAGGAGGAAGAAAGCCTCCTTATCTTGTAGGAGTGCCTTGCAGACTAGGCCCCCAGGAGACAGAGACGCGGAGGGACTGGTTCCCGGCCGGATCACGAATGCACGGTTTCCGCTCCAGCGGGTGACAGGTGAGCGATGCAGGTGTTCGAGGCGGGAAGCCTGCGGAGAACCTGTGTTTGCTTCCCCATCTCGGGCTCGGAGCGGGCCCCAGACCCTGCCCGGGCCCGTGGCCACTTGGGGCCGCGACACACAGGGCAAGTGGGAGAGGCCCAGCCGGGCTCCCAAGGCGTAGCTTCCTCGCAGTGTCCATCTCTCTCTCACCAGTGGTGGTGGGTGGGCGGGGGGGGTGGTCAGGGCCAAGGTCGGAGCCGCTGGGCCTGGGAATCCCTGCTGCCCTCAGGCTGTGCCCGGCAGGCGTCTGGCTCCCGTCCTGCCATCCGCCTTCCTCACGGGGTCATCTCCCTGCCAACCGCTGTGTCTCCTCCTCTTCTTTCCGCCAGCACATTCCTGCCCGTGGCGTCCACACCCCGCCGTGTTCTGTGTGCCGGGATCCCGAGTGGGCACGGCCGCAGGCCTCCAGCCCCACATTGCCCCCACTCTGCGTTCTCCCCACCCGGGTGGTGGGCCGTGGGGATGTCCTCTTTCTTTGTGACGTTGGGCTTTCTAAAACAGTCACGGAGGCCGCGCGCCGCCTTATGAGGTGACCTTCACCAGCCCTTAGTCCGGCCGCGCGTCGGGGCGGAGGGGTGGTTTGCGCAGGGGTGCTGTTGGGTTTGCTGTCACGGGAACAAGTCGTTCTTGACCTTTTCACTTTTAAGGGCTTAATGAACTTGCGAATGGAAATCACCCACAGAAGTAACACGTGTAGCCTCGGCTTCTATAATTATAAGCCATCGTCATTAATGTTCACGCTTTGACATGCCAGGGGTCACTGCCGTTAATACTAATGAAACAGATCGCGGTGGCAAAAGCCGGCGGCAGAGAATCTGAAAGGTCTCATTTCGAAGTCAGACAAGGAACCGGAGAAGAAAATTCTGGGTAGGGAGGAGCTGCAGGGAGACAGAACGGCACGGGGCATCACGGACTTGCGGGCCGTGACCTAACGCGTGCCGTGCTGTGCAGCCGCGGTCTCCCAGGCACTGTACGTGCGGTTCGCACCGCTCATGTGCCGCACTGGCCCCGTGTGGCCCTGTGTGGCAAGGGCGTGACCCTACCTCCACCCTGGAGTTGTGCGAACGGACACAAACACACAGAGTGGTGTAAACATAAAGTTTTTGGAAGCTTTTCTATCCTGTAATTGCTTTTGTGACGTCTTCATCTGTGAAATGCACCAGAACAATTCCGGAGATTGACATTAACCTCATCGGCACAAAATCATGTAAGAAGTTATTTAAATTTTATGAATAATAAACGTCCTTCGTGTTGTTTGAATCGCTGCGGTTGTGTAAGAGAATGTGCTTCCGTGTCTTGGTTTTCTAATGCTCTACAGCAAGCCATCCCCCAACGCAGAGCCTTACAATAATAGCCATCGTTCAGTTTGCTCATCTGGGCTGGGGGCCCCTGGCCTAGCCTGGGGTCACTCACTGACTGTAGATGACGGAGCAGGGACCATGGGGTCCAAGGTGGCCTCCCGCCCGCACCTGGGGGTTGTGCGCTGTGGGACGGGGCACCTCGGTCCCTCCCACTGGCCTCTCCCGCATGAGGGCTCGGACTTGTGTGCGCGTCGTGGTCTGAAAGCGAGCGGGCAGGGCGGCAGCCCGAGGCTCAGACCCCCGTCCCGGCGTTTCTGCCGGGACACTGCTACAGCAAACCCCAAGGCCACACAGGTTCAAGCGGACGAACAAACAGAGCCCGCCTCCTGATCGAAGAAGCCCCCACACCCCATTTCCAAGGGGAGGGCACGCTGACAGAGGAGGAGTTCGTGGTCACTTCTGGCAGCTTAGCAGAGCCTGTCCTAAGGTCACAAAACACTCACAATTTCCCCTCAATCGATTTAAGTTCTCGGTCTCAGGACCCTCAAGACTCCCCTCCCTATCAGGTCGGAGCCGGCAGAAGCCCAGGTCCTGGCGGGCTGCACTGGATCTGGACGAGGGCGGGGCTTCTCTGACCCGGGGAGCAGGCTCCAGGGACACCTTCCGTGTGACAGTGTACCTGTCCCCGCCCCCTCTGCAGCAGGTGTGTCCTCCCCAGGGGGGAGCCCGTTGGTGGGCTAGACCCCCTTAGGTAAGACGGCAGGTCCCTGCCCTCCCCGGACACACGATGGGGGGAAGGGTAAGATGGAGGCCCCTCTCTATAAAAACGGGGAGGAACCGGCGGCCCGCGGAAGTCGCAAGTGCACAGAGACGCCGGCGTCCAGACGGGCCCGTTGCCATGTCCCCACGCTCTGACACTGGGCCCCCCCCGGGGCAGGCCAGCCTGCTGCACGAGGTGGGGTTTTGTCCGCTGGTGTCCTTGACTCCTGGCTGCACTCCCTGGGCTCTGGGTCCTGCCTTCTGGGCCACGGGCTCTTTCTTCCCTGTGGCGTCTCCTCTCTCTTGCACAGGGAACACCCCATTTTGCAGCCCGGCAGCTTCCCCGGCCCGGGTCCTGCCCGTCAACAGTTGGCGGCTTGTTCTGAACGGTGTCCGTCTCTCCCACACAAGGTCCCAGCCTTGCCACCCGTTAAACTGTCTTTAAGACTGTTGTGGGTTTCCTACAGGCTGCATAAGATTCCTCTTGCCCTGCTGGGTGTCAGATTTGGCTTGGCCAGTGGCTCCTTCATTCCTTCCCTCTCCTCCCGCGTGGACCCGGAGCCCCACCCTGGCCTGCCCCCCACTGTGTTCTGGACACAGCTGACTCATGTTCACGGGCCCACAGATGGAGAGCGACTCTGCCCGCGGACGGACCCCCTGCCGGCGGCCGGGTCTCCGGCCAACCCTGGCGTGGGCAGGGATTCACTCGAGCCGGCCAGGAGCGAGGAACCCCAAGATAAAAGCCGTGCGACAGGTAAGTTAGGGTGTCCTAGCCTCATCCGCCCCTGATCTCGGCGACTTAGGCGAGACTGGGAACCGCGTGGACCTGACGGCGTTCAGATGAGATTCTGGACTCGGCGTTAACGCTAGGGTGGGTTGAGAGTTGACGCTGTCGGGGTGAGGTGAATGCATTTTTGCGGGTGAGGGGACCAGACTTTTAGGGGGCCAGCGGGTGCACGGCAGGAGGGTGACTAGTGTCTTGAAAAGCTGTGTTCTGCCGCAGTCTCAGCACGTGCCCTTGTTTGGGGACAGGGTCGTCGCAGGTGGGACCAGTTGAGGTGAAGCTGTGCTGGATGAGCGCGTGGCTCAGACCCAGTGCGGAGCGGGCCGGGGTGGGGGGGGCACAGAACCGCGTGCTGGCGACACGCCCCTTTGGAGGCGGAGGCAGAGGCCTGGGTGGGGCGCCCACAGACCAACCAGGGGCTGCTGCTGGGAGCCCTCGGAAGCCAGGGCGAAGCAGGAGCGGGTTCTCTCTCCCAGGACCTTGGGGGAGCGAGGACCCGCTGAAGCACGAGGTTGGACTCCTCGTGTCTCGGTCTCTGGGAGAATATTTCCTGGCATTTTAAGCCGCAGAGTTCACGGTGATTTGTTCTGGCAGCCCCAGGAGACGGATACGGGGCGACCGCCAGTGTGGCTCCGGTTGTCACGCAGGGCCTCTGCTGGCGTTGGCAGGGCCTGTCCCTGGTCGTTGGTCGTTTGTCCGGCCACACGTCAGCTTTGCTTGGCTCTCGCTGGCAGCCACACCGGTCCCCGTGCCCGCACACCCCGGTTCTCACCACCCATGTCAGGCTGAACAAGGCGCCCCCTCCTGATGCCTAAAACCCACTCTCAGAGCGCGCCTGTAGCGAGGCGCCCACCAAGCTATCCTCGTTCACGAGTCCCGCAGGAAGCCACCCCTGTCCGCAGGGGGGCTGGCCAGAGGCGCGGTGCCCTGCAGGGGCCGAGGGCGGGGCCCGGGGCCCGCCTGGCTGGGCCCAAGTCAGCGCGTGCAGCTCCTCTGCCGTGTGACTCGGACAGACTCTCGCCGCCTCAGTCAGTGCGTGGGCCGCCACTCCCACCCCTCCGTTCTTTTTTATAAATAAACCTTACTTTTTATCGGAGTAAACTTTATGTTTAGAGTAGTTTTAGGTTCACAGCAGAATTGAGCAGAAGGGGTAGAGATGCTCACCTGTCTCCCGACCCCAGGTGCGCACGGCCTCGCCCACTGCCGAACAAACCCCACGCCGGGCAGTATCTCCGATACAACCGACGGACCGACCCAGGCGCCCTTGGGATCTCCAAGCAGGGGCTCAGGAAGGATGAGGAGAAAAGGAAGAAGCAAAGTAAGAAAAACAGACAAGGGCATGAGAGAGAAAAACAGGACAGGAAAAAAGAACCTGCAAGAAAGAACTTTAAAAACACAGGAACGACGGAAGATAGTAGCAGCCCCTCCCTCACAGCACTCTCGTGAGGACGGAATGCTGCACAGCATGTAGAGCGTTCAGCACAACGCCTGGCAGGTGGCGCACGTTCCGAAAACGTTAGCTGTTTTTATAACAGATGGATGCGCTGTCGCACCGATGATTCCGGCACGGGCCGGGCGCACGCACGGAGCAAGGTGTGGGTGTTGTGGAGGGTTCTGAGAAACGCTGGGAGAGTCCCGGTGAGCGGCCTGAGGTGGGTGCGTTGCCCGGAGTGGGCGCACCGCATCTGCGCGGTGATTACCCAGGGGCCTCGGTGGTACTGGAAGTGAACTTGAACGCACACCTGCAGCTGGAGCCTGCAGCTCCCCTGTTCCAGAAGCAGAGACACGGAAGGGAGCCTGCCTGTGCGTTTTGCTCGTTTCGGGGTCCCTCAGGAAAGGAGGCGCTGTGCCTCTTGGGCGGGAAGAAGCGGGCTGCGGGCGCTCTGCGAGCGGACCCCGAGGGGGCGGCTGGGGGTCCCGTTCTCCGGGGAGAGACGTGGGAGCCCGGGGCCACAGAACTAGGTTCCCTGCAGCCGTGCCTCACGGCAACCACGCACGCCCCACGTCAGTCCGAGGGCCGGCTCTGCAGAGGTGGTTCGCTGGTGGCCCCTCGCATTCCAGGAACGGGGACGGCCCGGGAGCCCAGGATCTGTGCGGAGACCTGGGTCCAGGGGTCAAGGGCATGTGAAGTTAGCCAGATGACCTCCCAACCGTGGTGCTGAGGCTCTGCATATGGGGAGGCGGGGAGAAAGGTGGGGGGGGGGGTCTTACCAGGTACGTGGGGTGTTGCAGCCACACCTGAGCCCTGCTCAGGTGACGGCAACGGAGCACAAGGCACCTAGGGTTTCTCTGACCTCAAGGGATGCGGTTTTAAATTTATCTTCCTCATCACTGGCGTCTCCGTCAGCATCCTCACCGGTTCCACTAGCACCGATAATTAAAAACGAGCGCCGGACCTGACGCAGCTCCCCCTCCCAAGTTCCAGAACCGCTTCTTCAGAAGCACAAGGGCGAGCACTTGCAGACGGGAGCGCCGGTGAGCTCCAGAGCGAGCACACGTCCTCACGCCAAGGACTGTCTTTCAGAATCAGAATACACTACGGAACACCCGCACCGGGAAGGCAGCTGTAATCTAGAGAGCTGCTGCTTAATCAGTGCCATTTCACAAGGCTAAACAAAAACAAATTATATTTATATAAATAAATTGTATGTATACACATGGGGATGGGAGCGAGCCCACAGACGCGGGAGAAATGGGGAAAGGCCAGAGAAAAAGAAGCGGACACTGCGGCTGCAGCTCCACGCAGGGTCTGGCGGTTCTGACCAAGCGCCCCCTGCTGGCCGGCTCCTGGAGAGACCTGCTGGGGGGCTCCACTCGCTCCCCTTGCTCTGAGCCCAGGCTCCCCGCCCAGCAGCCTGAAGAGCGGAGTGGAGACCCTGTGTGGACTGCTCCGCTCCGCAGGGAGAAGGCGCTCACCCGCCGCAGTGAGCGCGCCGGGGGCAGCCGCCGCTTCCACCGGCCAGTCGGCCAGTCCAATCACTAAACTGCCACCTGACTCCTCCGTGGGCCCCGCCTGGGTCTGGTCCCTGTGAGTCTCGTCCTCTGAGTCTGATCGCCTCACCTTTGTGTGTTTCTTAAGACTGAGATCCAGTGCCAGGGAGCCACAGGGGAAGTGCAGGTCGGCGGATCGAGCTGGGGGGTTGGAAGAGAGGGCCCCCCAGGAGGTAGGTGTTCCTCGGCGTCTGGGGCCATTGGGGATTGTCACGACTAGGCAGGTGCCAGGGTCATCTGGCCAGCAGAGGTCAGGAGTTATGCTAAACGTCTTGCGGTGTGCAGAGTGACCCCCCCTGCGCACCCCCAAGAAAACGGTCTGGTCTGACGTGTCAGCAATTCCAAGGTCGAGAACTTCCGGGCTAGAGAAATAGGGGCCTGGGGTCCGGGCCAGGGCTGGCCGGGGCCTGGTCTCCGAGTTCACTTTGAGTGGGAAACCTCAGTGCGAAGAAGAACTCTTGCATTTTCCAACTTGCCAATTTGTTTCCTCTCCACTGGCCAGCCCCATTCCCCAGATACACCGCCCGCGGAGGGGATGCCATAATCTGTGTTAAAACTTCTTGTGTAAATCAGGGATGGCACTGGGGACCCAGACCCTGTCCTTGGCTCCGCTGATCTGGAATGCTTTTTCTGTAGTCTGGCACCCATGGAGAGTGACCCTTGGCCTTTTACTCCGCAGTTATCCCACTGAGCTATCTGTTTCCTGCTGATTAACCAGGTTATCATCCGTAAGGCATGTGAGATGCTTAACATCCATGCTGTCACAAAGGAAAATAGCAAAGAAGGAAACGATTCATTTGTCTGAGAATCCCCTGTGGCTGGTGCACTCTGAAGTCCTATTTGCATATAATGTGATGCTTAGCTTGGGGTGCAAACATGTTAGTTTCCTCTCTCCGCAAGGATACAGCTGAGGGAGCTGAGCCACCTGCTGAAAACCCCCTTGGTTTTTCCTTTTACTTCCGAGTTATTTAATGTGGGAGAGGTGATGTGGTCCTTTGGACGGGGGCGGTGCGGGACCCTGGCTGGGAATGACAGACACACAAACCACAGGCCGAGCGTGGAGAGTTTTCCTCCAGCGCGAAACACAGACAGCACCCCCGCCTGCGCCTGTGCGGCCGGGAGGAGCTTCTCTGGGACTCTGTCTGGCGGCAGCCCCTCCAGAATGCATGCTGCCGCCACCGCTGCTGCAGTTGAACTTCTGGAGTGAGCCCTAACCAGAAACAGCGGATCAGCCAGGAATAGAACAGGAGTCGGTCTACCAGATTCATAAAACTCTGGGTGACGGAGACGGAACGGTCTCTAAGGATGGTCTGAGCCTCAGAAGCACCTGTCGATGGGATCCAAGTCATTTTATGAATGAATGAATGAATGCATGCATGCCTGAATGACTGGGCGCCTTGTGAAAGCTTTGTGACACCGTGTCTGATGCAGGAAGGAATGACAGTCCTGGAGTAGGGCTCTGGGCAGGAACTAGGGTTGTCGCCTGGCAGGCGGGATCTCAGATCTGGTGTGGGGGAGGGCGGGCCTGGGGTTTGGGGGGCGGAGGGGCTGGTGCCCAGAGGGCCAAGCTCTGGTTGGAAGGAGAGTTTTGTGTCGTGGAGATAAAGCGGGCAGAGAGGCTGCGAAGAGGACAACAGGGCAGAGCCTGGGGGTCTGGAGAGTTGAGGGGCACGGGCCGAGCCTGGAACGGGGCACGGGCCGAGCCTGGAACGGGGCCCGGGGGCCCGGAGCCTGTGTCGATGGCACCCAGGGGCTACCCGTTCTGGTGACAGAGGACAGACTCCGAATCGCAGCTTCGAACAGCTGTGAGGAGCCAGACGGTGGGAAATTCGTCATTGACCTGTTCTGAGTATGGTTCAGGTCTTCAGCAAAGGAAACAAGAACACATACTCGAGTTACTTTTTAAATAGTTTTGTCTTCGGGAACGCGAATTGCCACTTAGTCTCGGAAGAGGCCTCGCGCCTCCCAGCGATCCCGGTGATGCCGGGAAAGGCGGGCGTCGGCAGGACAGCTGACGGTGGGGGCGCCGCGTGGGGGCCTCAGAACGTCTGCAGGCAGACGCAGGTCCTCTGGGTGCACACGGGACGGGCCCTGCGTGTGTCAGTGACCGTGTCCCCTGACCGTGTCCTCCTGCACCGTGCGCCCCGGCCTCATAACCGCGTGCCCTCGCCGCTCACCGAGCCTGTCTTGTCCCCGCTCCCTGCCACTCCCGTCCCGCCCTGGGTCCTGTGGAATCTCTCCTGCCTGGTTCTGGGGGTCGCGCGTGAATGTTCTCTTTCTCGATGGAAGGGCAGGTGTCCGACTGTAGTGCACGTCATGCTGGGTTTGACAAATCCTCCGTGTCTTACTCCTTGAAAATTGAATGCCCCTGCATTCCAATTTATTTTACTTCTAAGGTTCTTCGTGTTTTCATAAAGGTCCCCTTTCTGTTAACTCCCTTGACGCTTCATTCGGGTCACGTGGGGCAGAGCTTAGGAAACTCGTTTTCCAAACAGGCGAGGGAGGGGCGGTTTGGCGGCTCGTGCAGGACTCGGACGCAGCTTTCCCGAACGCCGTTGCTATTTGGAGAGGCAGCGGCCCTTCCGTGACACCCTGGGGTGGGGGGTGTCAGAAGCACCCGGAAAGCCTGTTGTCCCTCAGGTGCCTGGTCCTCACCTGCGCAGCTTCTGACCCAGGCCGTCTGGGGTTGGGCTGCACACCTGGCTCCTGTGAGCCTTCCTCCCGTGTCACCCGGGCGGCGGGCTCGGGGCCACGCTGTGAGTGCTGCCGGCCCCCAGGCGAGGGCTGCCGGGGTTTGGCCGCCGGGGTTGGAAGCCGAGCTCTGAGCGGCAGAGCCGGGACTCTGGAAAGCTCACTGAACACGTCTGGGCCTCCTCGTGCTCACCCGCAGAACCGGGAAAAGGATGGCGCCTGCCTAACGAGGTTGTTGCGGCGATGGGGGAGGTCATCTTCCTGTGGCGGCTGAGGGAGCGCTGGCCCCAGTAAGCGCTGTGTGGAAGTCTTCGTTGAAGACGGAACTACTAAAACACTCCGACAGCTACAAAGCACCTTTTATTCTTACTTCCAAACACACTGTGGTTACGGGCCCCAGCAGTCCCGTGCCACGTGGCGACCTAGCTCTCACCGCGGCCTCTGTCGTCCCGTGACGTGTCCGGGAGTGTCGGTACCCCGCCCTTGTCTGTGCAAGGGCGCCCCCCTTTGGGTGCAGACCGGCCCCCAGGACGGGGTAATCTCATCTTGGGGTCCTGCCTCAGCTCCGTCAACGAAGACCTGTACTCCGAGTGAGCTTGCGTGCGGAGGCTCTGGGGGGTGCGTCTTCGGGGGACCGTGACTCAGCGCTCCGTGGCGTCACAAAAGTGGGAAGGACGACCCGAAGAGAAGGCAAGAGCAACCAGAAAGCCAGCCGGGCAGCAGTGCCTGGAAGTCGTCTGGATTTGCGCAGGGGCCACGCACCCGGGGTCGCCGCTGGGGCTCAGGGGCAGGATTTGATTCTTCACGAAGGGTGTCAGAGGGGCATGGCTGGGCCCAGTCCCAGGCCAGGGGCCAGATTCAAGTCCAAACAGCTTACTGGGCAGGTGACACCGAGACGCCTCCAGGTGAGGGAGAAGTTAGGGCGGAAAGGAAGTCAGCAGAGGGTGAGTTACCAGACAACTATCTCTGTGTGTGTGACCTGGAGCTGAACTCCCACGTGGGGACCCTGGATCCCTGTTTGGAATGGGCCTTGGGGCGGCCCTGCTGGGAGGTGGGGGACATGGGCACCGCCTCCCATCAGTCATTGGCTGAGAGCCGTTGATTGACAGGGCAGTGCTTTCCTTCTGTGGCACCACTGGCTTACCGGGGAGGCAAACCGAGAGGCTCCGTAGGCAGACAGACAGGGATGCCGACAGCTGGAAGCTGGGTCTCTGCGCCCTGAAGTGGCAGTGGTGAGCGGGCCACCGACAGGCGGCCGCGCCGTGACACATTGGCGATGACGATTAGCTGCGATGTGTATCTGCTGTTAACAAGCTACAGGGGATGAGTTTAGGCAGAAAATACGAGGGAGAAAATATGTTTGCCAATCGTAGGAACTCAATAAATGTTCGCGTTTACCCTTCCTTGACTCTCCTTCGTGATTCACATTACACTTACCTGCCGGATGCCAGTTCCTTCCCCCCTGGCTTGGGGCTTCCGGAGGGGGTGGCACGCAGCAGTCCTCAGAACACGTCCCCCACAGAGCCGGTGGCGTCCCTGGGGACTTCCCTCACAGCCCGTCTCCCTGCCCAAAGCAAAGTGATTCGTGCAAGACGGGTCCACGGAAGACAAGGGAATGATGATGGCGGCGACGGGACTCCCATGGCTTCCTTGTTCAATGTCCATTCTTCAAGGCCACGGGCATCTCTCTCCTGGGGGTGCTGGATGATGCGGTTTCGTCTCTACTGGAGACTCCCCTCGACGAAGGTTCCCGGGGTGAAGTCCAGCCGGCATCAGCCTCATTAACGTGTCCAGCGCCGCATGCAAATGCCCGCTCCAAAGGGAGTGTCCATCACCGGGATGAACTCCGTGGAGGGCGACAATCTTTTCAGTGCCGCCAGGGCAAACGCGCGGTAATGGGAATGCAGATGAGCGCAGTCCCCACCGCTTCTTCCGCACTCCCCGTGGGGGCCGCTTTCACAAACAGCCGGCGTCCTTAATTGAAATGTAAATGAGAGGTAAATTATGGAAAAGGTGTTAGGAAAAGTAAAACATGGCCCAAATAAAAGCTCAGAAATGAAAGGTTTTATGAAGTTGAGAAAATGAGTCTGAAATGTTAATTGCTTGGTAGGGAGTAGCTGGGGCGCCAGGGCACGGGGCGGAGAGAAGGAGGCCGTCCCCCCTCCGCCCGCCCACGGCATCGGCATCAGCGGGCGCCCTTGGGTTCTCTGCTGCGGAGGAACGGGTGTGGGCAGACCCCTGCCAGCTTCCTCTCTCTTGGAGATGGAGTTCAAAGAGGCAAAAAAAAAAAAGAACAATTAAAATGAAAGGATGATAGCAGGGGACCTGGTGGAAATACTCTTAAGGTGACCAGGATACAATGTCCTCTCTGTTTTTGAAACCGGTTCTTCAGACGAAGTAGAATAATTTCAAGCCAGACAGAGAGCGGTGGCGAGCAACTCTGGGACAGCGAGTTGGCTCGCGGCGCTGCCTTTCACTGCCGAAGGCCGGCGTGGCCTGGGCCCCAGCCTCGGGCACAGAGGAGCTCACCAGGAGCCACCTGTCGCACCAGAGCACAGCGGTGGCCGCTCCGTGCCGAGTCTAGCCCGTGCCAGGAGGGACGGGCTGTGCCGCTCCGCGTCGTCCAGACCCCAACGACCCGCAGAAGACACCTGCGAAGTGGTCGATGCTCTCCGCTCAGAAAGGCAAGGATGAGGCCAAAGGGGCCCTTCCTTCCGGACACTCCGCGTCAAGGGGAGGTGGAGATGAAACAAATGCCGTCGGTGCCCGAGGGCAAGAGCTAGTAAGAGAGGGGTCTGTGCAAAGGGGAGTGGGACCAAACAAAAAAAGGGGGGAAGGTGGAAAGAGAGAGAGAGGGAAGAGAGGGAAGAGAGATAAGGGAGAGAGAAGGGAGAGAGAAGAGAGAGAGAGAAGGAGAGAGAAAGGCTGGGCCCTGGGCCATTGGCCGTAGAGGTACAGAGTCTCAAACAGAATCCTCTGGAAGCAGGCTGAGATACGGTTGGATTGGAACCAGAGGGATCGCCCGACCACGAGGGGGAAGGTCCCATAGAGCAGGGCGTCAACTCGTTTTCACGGGGGCCACACCGCCTCCCGGTGGCCTTTAAGGGGCCGGATGTAACTTCGACTCCTTAACAGTGAAGGAGTAGTTCCATTTACACGGTCCTAAAATTATTTCGGCCCTTTGAAGGCAAGCGCGAGGAGGTTCACCTGATGTGGCCCCCGGTGAAAACGAGTGTGACAGCCCCGCTGCAGAGGGTTAGCGTAGTGACGGCCAACGCAGGCGGGGGAGGGCCCTCCGAGGGCCCCGTCCCACCAGGACGGGGCTGCGGCCACACAAGGGGAGCGCCTTTCGAAGGAGGGGTCCTCGTGAGGGTTTCACCTGCGCTCAGTGACGGCGGCAGGGGTGCAGAATAATGTCATGATTTTCTGTGTAAACAAGGAAGGAGCGCTAACTGGCTGGCACCGATCAGCCCTGCCTGGCAGGGAGCAGGTCCTATACAATTCGTTTACGTGTTAGTTATTCTTTTTAATTGATCTAAGTGAACACAACTAAAAAGTGTCAGAAATCTAATTCGCATCAAGGTAGCTGGACTCTAGAGCCCTTTAGTTTTTTTAAAACCTCTACTACTTCATTGCCTGTTGATACTGTATCAGCAAATCTTCAAACCAGCGCTGGAAAAGTTGGGGCTGGTATTCCCAGAACACAGCGGGTAAACCCCTGGCTGTAGTCACATTGTTGCCAGTGCCTGGTGAGCCAGGCCCCACCCCCCCCCCCGGCCCCCCCATTCCTGACTCCAGAGCCTGCACCCTCCTGCCGGCTGATTTTGCACAGGCGCGCAGAGGCCGGGGAGGCTGAGTTGGATCCCTTCCTGTCTGTCTGTCTGTCTGTTCTTTAGACGGTGCCCGTGGGCCGGTCAGGGGGACGCCTCCAACTTTTACCTGCCTCTGCACATCGCGACCCCCCGACAGTCTCCGAATCGATTCTGCTTCCTGCTTGATGTCATTTATCTTTGTCATTTTCTCTGGAATAATTACTGGGATTTGTGTTCTCAAAAAAAAACAAAAACAAAGCTATTAATGTTTGTCTGTAGCAAAAAAAAATAATGAAATAGAAACATTTCAAAAAATGTCACAACTGATTATAGTTCTAATCGTGCTTGTTCCCGCGTTGAGTACAACACTGCTCATTAGTGGGTAGAAACAAACCATAAATTATTGTATTTGTGGCATGCATCGCAGCGCAGGATCGCATGCCGAATTCCTATGACAGGCATAAAAGAATTATTCAGAAATACCGCTCTGTTTGGTGCCAAATTTAGTGATAACTTATAGCTGTCTGAATCTCCACACCTGCTGCAAATTCCCTCGTGTCCGCACGTTTTACTGATTTCCCAGGGATGGAAATTGAAGAGCATTATTTCTTTTTTACATTTTATTTATTGATTTTAGAGAAAGAGAAGAAGGCAGGGAGAGGGAGAGAAACAGATACAGAGAGACATCGATTTGTGGTTCTACCCACCCATGCGCCCCTTGGTTGCTTCTTGCATGTGCCCTGACCGGGGATCGAACCTGCAACCTTGGTGTATCGGGAGGCTGTTCTAACCAACTGAGCTGCCTGGCCAGGGCCTTGGAGAGCATTTTCACCCACGGGGAACTTGTGACTTCTTCACTGTGTGCGTCCTTACCAGAACCTAGAAATGCACAAATTCAGCCCTTGCCCAGGCTGCACCGTGGCCGTGTGCAAACACATCCTGTGTCCTGCGTTCTGGAAGGCGGCTGAGGTGCCAGGGATGATGGCCACCTGCCTCCCCCCGGTACAGACACCTGGTCACGGGCGATGCGAAGAGCACCAGGAGATGCCGCAATGGGAAACACACAGCAGCTAGGACATGGAGACAAGGAGGCACGGGGAAGGCGGGGGAGGGCACAGAGGTGTGGCTCGGAGCCCGTGGATCCACGCCCACCAGGGAGCGTGTGCCACGGAAGAGGCGCCGGGAACACCTAGCAGTAGGGGCGTGACCACGGTTGCCCGCAGCAACCCCAGCCTCGTGCAGGGGCCGTAGAGAGCGAGGAGGCCTCGGTGTCAGGAATGAGCCCTGCACGCGGACCCTCCGGCACGGGGCCCCTTGTTATGGCTGCTGCCGCTGCGTCTTGGGAGAGACCGGTGCTCATCCCAAGACGTGGTCCTGTAGAGCCTAGCGGCCCCCGGCCTTTCTGGCACCAGGACCAGTTTTGTGGAAGACAAAACAGTTTTTCCGCGGCCCAGGGCGGAGGGATGGTTTCAGACTGACTGAAGCGCATTACACCGGAGCTCCCTTCCTCTGTGCGGCCCGGTTCCTGACGGTCCCGGGCTGGTTCCGGTCCGACTCCCGGCCCGCCTCCCGCAGGCAGGAGACCCCTGCTGTGGACCGTGGGAAAGAGCTTCACTGTTACATTGAGTGACAGCGGAAGCCTGCAGAAGGCGTGAGCGGAGGAGTGCAATGATTGGACACCTGTTTCACACGCTTGGCCTGCTGATTGGTTGAATGCGGGTCACGGGGACTAAGTCTGAATGAAGGGACGCAGGAAGGAGGTGGCCGAAACCATCGTGGCCGGGATTCGGGCAGGGCTCGCAGTGATGAAAATGATGAGAAGTGCTCACATTCTGGGTTTGTTTTTTTAAGGCAAAGAATATGTGTCGATGGGTTAGGCCTATGGTTTGAGCAGAAGAGACACATTTAGGAGGATCTGATACATTTTTGGTTTGACGGCGTGGAACAAGGGCATTTCCATCGACTCAGCCAGCCTTCCAAACAAGAAACAGCTCTGGGGGTGTGTGTGGTGGGGGGCAGATCCAGGAGTTCCGTTCGGGGCGTTTGAAGTGTGTGATGCCTGGTAGACATTGTGGGCAGGCGGGGGGTCCGTGGGATGTGGGGCTGGGGTTCCGTCAAGGTCTGAGCTGAGGCTGCAGTCTCGGAGGACGTCAGCACGTAGGGGGTCTTGAAACCCCTGATAGCAGATGATGTCATCGGGAGTAATAACACAGCTTTTAAAATATGAAGGGCACAGACCCAACCCCGAGACTCGTGGTGCTGCCGCAGTTGAAGGTCACAAAGTGAGAGAAGCCAAGAAAGGAGAATGAGAAAGAGGAGTCCTTCGGGTAGAAGGGGAACCCTGTGCAGCGGTGCTGGGAAACTCGGTGAAGAGTTTTAAAGAGGAAACACCGTCTCTGTCTGGTGCTGCCGAAGGCCACGTGGCAGGAGGACTGAGCCGTGGCCACCGGGTTCCGCCAGAAAGTGGCCTTTCCGATGGTGTCGAGGAGGGAAGGCTGGAGGAGAGAAGGCACAGCCTGACCCGGGGGGTTTAAAGGAGCAGCGAGAGAAGGTGAGATCCTGATACAAAGAGAAGGGCAGACGGAGGTCAGCGGCAGGTGGCTGCGGAGTAGAGAGTCCCTCACGTTATGATGAGAGATCACGGCATGTTTCTAGGTGAGAGAAATGATTTATTAGAAATTGAAGAAGCAGTGACGATCGATAAAAGATAATTGTTTGAGCGGTGCCCTTGAGTAAGGGAGATAATGCAAAACATTTGTTTCCTTTTAAAAAAAATGTATAAAATCGGAGAACAGTGCCCCTGTGGATAGTACGTTTCCAAAGCTGTGACAAGCCCGTCTCCCACCCCACGAGCCTTTCTGCAGTGCGACCTCCTGGGGGGCCGGCAGGAGATGGAGCCCGGCCTCTCTCGGGGTTCTGTGCTCTCACCGACAACACGCAGCAGCAGCAGCAGAAGGCCCGCGGTGCCAGTGGAAGGCGCAGCGCTGGGCCGGCAGCCTGCATGCCCTCCTGTCCGGACACGTGTTCTTGGAGCGTTCCAGCTCAGAACCCAGGCTCCGGGTTGTGACAAGGTCAAGGGTGTCCAAGAGCAGCGTCCAACGGCCCCTGCTCGGCTGCGGGCTCGTGAGTGAGCCGTGGCAAAGGTCCGGCCACCTGAGCCCGCAGACGACTCCAGACACTGTCTGAACGGCCTGAAAGCCCCCGAGTGTGAACCAAAGTCTCCAGAGCCCAGACAGCCCACGGCAGCACGAGAAAGACAAAAGCAAGTAGTATTTTCCAGCCACGAGGTTTCAGGGTGCTGCGTCACACAGCAGTCGGCGACCAGGGTGGAAATCGGCACCGGAGGTGAAGGGGGTGCTGCTGAGACCAAACCCCAGAGCAGGCGGTCCGGCTCCTCGACCCCCTGCTGGAGGTCCTTGCAGAGAGGACGGCGGGCGGGTCTGAAAGGGCCATGAGAGCTGCCCTGGAGGAGGCTGGAGGAACGGGGCAGGTGCGGGCGGACAGCTGGGCAGGGAAAATGCCGCTCTCGGTGACATGACAGAATCACCTGGTGGGTTTGGCTGCAAAGATGATTGGTCATAAAGACGATATTGTGAACACGGAAAGGAACAAGCTGAAAATGAAATTGCTCCGCTTTCCAGAAGAATTTAGATGAAATACAACTCAGGACCTCTTGGGTTAAAGAATAAAATTGTTTCTCATAACCAGCTTCTCTTGGCCACAAAGGGCTACGCCTCCAAGGTGCCCACAGGGCAGAGGTCATTTCAGGCGTGTGGTTGTGAAATTCTTTGTTAGCATTTCAGAAAAAGAAACTCAGAATTTTTTTCATAGTTCTCCACAATCCAGAAAAGACTTGTAAGAAAGTTCTGGGTATTTTCCCTTAGACCCTTGGCTCTGGGCGGAAGCCGGAGAGGGGGCTGTCTCACAGAGGGCTGTTTGCGTGACTTTTTTCTACCGGACTAACCCTCAATAAGATTCACTTCAAACCCCCAATGCTTACAAGACATTTACTTAGTTCGTTGTTATTATTTAGTTACTTGTTTTGTTCAGGCAGTAACACTGTCTGCTTGGACAGAAGTGACAGAAACTGTCCCAAATGGGAAGGGCCTCCTTACAATTGGACCTCAGACATCAGGTGGGCAGGGGGCAGCGGCGGCAGCAGCTGCCCGCAGACAAGGGAGCTAGTTGTCATGGGCACCGGTGGGCGGTCCGGATGGGAGAGCAGAGCCCCCAGAACCACTCCAGAAGCATCAGGACGGGGTCTCGCGTCCAGACTCTGGCAGCGGCCCCTCTGGATTCCGGAACCGCCGCTCGGAGGCCGGTACCTGCCACACACCCTCCTTCTAACAGAGGGGCCCGCGGCAGCCCCTCCTGCTGTTGCACCTCGGACCCGAGGAGAGCGTGTGATGTTTTATCTTCAGTTCAGAGTTCCGCAGACGGAGATAAACCGCCCTCACGGGGCCCGTTTTTACGGGCTCGCCCCGCAGGGGTCGCCACAGCTGAGTCGCACTGGGCTCACGAGACCCCGGCCTGGAGCCGACACGGCGGTGCGTTAGCTGCTGACGTCCCTGGGGGGTGGGAGGCACAGTTTCCCCGAGAAGATACGTGAACTGTCGTAGAAGACCCTGTTTTGTACACACGGCCCCGGCGGAATCTCCCAGCCCACGTGCTCCTCTGCTGTGTGGTCTGGCCAGGGCCCTGTCCGGAGGCGGAGCGTGTTCATGTCTCCCCGCCCTTGAGTCTGGACTAGCTCTGGGAGTGCTCTGGCTGCTCGGATGCTGCAGAAACGGTGCCTGGCCAGTTCTAGTCCTTGTGCTTAGCTGGACCGGGAGCGCCTGCTCTCTCCCTCGAGGAATGCCTGCACCTGGGACGCGGGCTCTCCAAACCCACACGCCGTGCTGGAAGGCCACCCCGTCCCGTGGAGAGGCCCTCCCCAGGCACCCCGACGGCTTCGCCTGACCTCCGCCATAAGCAGCGCCAACCTCCAGCCGGGACATCAGCCTAGGGCCAGCCCTCGGAGGAGGACTCTCTCTGCAGCCGCTGTGTAGCTGCGGCCGCATGGCAGGGTCCAGGGGGGCATCACCAGTCAATGCGCGGCACGGGGAGAAAAAGAGCAGTGGGTTGTGGCTGAGCCAGGGAGTCTGGGCAGCTCGTCCCGCAGCACCGGATCGCCGCAGCCGCCGCCTCGTTCCGGCAGAGCGGCGGTTACCCAGCAAGTGCGCGCCCAGCGCCCAGCATGGCACGTGACACAGAGCAAGGAATGAACTCGTGTTCTGTCTCCCCTTTTCCGTTCGGATCAGTTTGAAATGGAACTGGATGTGATAGTGGAGGAGCTTGACGACGTTCACACCTGCTGCTCGCGCCCCAGCGACAGTTCTCCCGTTCTGACGACGGGGCCGAACGCTAGGGGCGAGTTCTCCAACTTCCCCCCGCAGGTGGCCCCGGGCATCCTGGGATTCTGCGGCGGGGCCGCGCTGGCCAGGACAGGGCCCCTCGGGGGGGTTCGTGCAGCATGCTGTCCGGGGCACGTGCAGGACACACGGCCAACGTCAGGTTCAAGGTCAAAAGAAACTCTCCAAAGGAAAAGGAAGGCACTTTATAACACAAAGGACACGTCCAGTCCTGGAACAGAGCGAAATAGACTTAGGAGCTCGGGCCGAGATCTCCTTCTCTTGCTGTGAGAAGCGCTCGTTCACGGAAAGCCGGTGTGCACGGGACCCCGTGTGACAGTGCAGTGGGGGCTCACGCGGGGCCGTCTGTCCCCACGTGGCAGGCCCGTCTGCCCCCGACGCAGCACCAGCACAGCGTCCCGACCGGTCGCGGCGCTCGCCACCGGACAGTTAGTTTCCCGCCCACGAGATGAGCAGGAGAGCGACAGGCACGTTCTGAGGAGCAGCGGTCCTCAGAGGAGGATTTGGACTTTCTCGGTCAGGCTCAGAGTCAGAGTCTCCCCTTTCCCTGCAATGACGTCGACGTCACTCTGCACTGACACCTGGGAGCGACCAGGCCGAGGTTCCTGTCTAGGGCACAGAAGTGCCCTTGGAGGCTGGAGCGTTTGCGCGCTGTAGCCGGTGGAACCACTGGAGGGCAGCAGAGGGCCGCGGTCCTGAGCCAGAGCGGGGTCCCCGCAGTAGGCACCTGCCTGAGCCCCCGGAAGTCTGGAAGTCCGGAGGATTTACTGACCTGGTCCAGCAGGCAACGCCTGGAGGTCTGTTTGTACCTCCTGCTGGCCCGCTTTCTCAGGGGTGTGTCGGTGGTCCCTGTTTGTCCGTGCATCCGTTCATCCATGTGTGCATGCATTCACCCTTCACGCCCTGGCCTCCGTGCCCCGCACGGTCCTGAGCCCGGGATGCACCCTTGACTGAATCTGGCACACGATGAGGGGCCCCTCCCAGCCAGGCCTGCCCGGGGCCACTGCGGCTCCTCTGCGGTGTCCCGGGGCTCACGCCCACCTTTCACGCACCCGGTCTTCCACGCTGCCTCTGGTGCTCGGACCGTAAAGAGAATGTTAACACTGAGCAGGGCTGGCCTTCTCCTGCAGGGGGGTGGGTGGGGGGGGGGTGGGGGGGGGGTGGGGTGGGCGGGGTGCTTTCCTGGGAGCAGCAGGAAGATGATCCACGGAGGGGAGGGGAGGGGGGCAGAGGAAGGCCTCCTGCCGCTGAGATCGGAGACGGGACGCTGTGGGGGAGACGTTACCTCATCCTGTCCGTCCTTCACCCACTTCACGGCTCATTGGGGTGCTCCCCTGTTGAGAGCTACTTGTCAGAGGCCCGGGGACGCCGGGACAAAGGGACACACTCCATCTTCCAGGGCTCGGGTCTTCCAGAAAAAACCAATGGGTGAACGATGGTGATGTCTACTTGAAACATTGTTGCAAAGTTGAACATGTCTGTGCAATTTAATTATGTACACTTGGTATGCTTTTTTCAGTCTCTTTGTGCCTCTGCTTAACTGCAGAATGGGGGGAAATAACAGTGTATCTCAAAGGTCCATCAGGAGACGGTACAGAGGAAGCACTCGGCCCACTTGATGACGTAGCAGGTGCTCCAGGAAAATCGGCCACAGTAATTGTTTTGTTAGTAATATTTGTTGAGCCCTGGCTGGGTGGCTTACGTGGTTGGAGTGTTATCCTGTGCACCAAAAGGTTGTGGGTTCGATTCCCTGTCAGGGTGTGAATGGGAGGCAACTGATCAATGTTTCTTTTTCACATTGATGTCTCTCTCTCTCTCTCCCCTCCCTCCCTTCCTTTCTCTCTCTCTAAAAAATCAGTGAACACGTCCTTGGGTGAGCGTGGAAAGAATATAGAAGAAGTTAATTACAGTGACTTCACGGCAACCACCCCCTGTAAGGACAGAGGAAGGGGAATAGACTTGGGAAGGAATACAAAGAGATGTTTATCTACAATATTCGTTTCCTGAATTTATGCTTTAACTTTATTTATTTAAAAATTTGAAGCAAGTGAGCATGTTGACCTCTGTTAATGGGACATGGTGGTCACAGGGGTGTCTGTCACCTCGCCTTCCCTGACCAGTCTCTTCTCCCAAACTTCTGAAGTCACACAGAGGGGAGAGCAAGGCCCCTCTGAGACGGAGACTGGCAGTGGCTCTGGTGCGGAGGCATCCCTCCCTCCGAGGAAGGCTGCGGCAGGCCCCGCCCCCGGGCGCAGACTGGGGGGCTTCTGCCTTCCTTCCTGCTCTCCTGGAGCCCCAGGTGCTGCCGAGGCGAGAAGCCTTCTCGCTCTCAGGCTGTATTACGTCTTTACCTGACGTTCTCCTTGTGGGCGGGGCTCCGCCTTGTTTGTGAACTCCCGGACTGCGGTTCCGAGTCCGGCGCCGGCGCCCGGCACAGCGAACTTCCCGCAGTGTGTGTGGGCTTCCCGTGACTTTGCTGGAATTACACGTTATTACCTGACCACTCATGTCATCCTTGTTTGTGTGCACTCAGGGTTCTCTCGAGAGCGCCGTATCAAGCCGTTCCGAGGGGCAGGGACCCTCCGGTCAGCCCCTCCACCCTCCTGCCCCCACGAGTAGTGACTGAGGTTTCTCATCGGGGCCTCGAGTGGCTGGGGCCACTGTCCAGCCCCTCCCCCAACCGACACCTGCCTCAGAAGTTTGTGCTTTGAACTCAGGAGACAGACTTTCTCCTGTGCACCCTCCAGAAGGGTTTCCATAGCAACCACCGCCACTTCCAAGGTGCCAGCAGGTCTCCCTCCTACATCTGACTGTCCCCCTCCCTGTGGGCCATGCAGGTGACGCGAGGCAGTTGGACTGAGCCTCAGGTCCCCTCACCAAGTGTTTCACAGCTGGCAGGAACAGGTGCACCTGTTACATACATTAGTGAGGCTCCGCGGAGGCTGGTGCGGCTGGATCCTCCTGCCACTCCGGGGGAGGCCTGCTTCCCTCGGTCCCACGGTCCACAAGCGTCCCCGAGCAGGAGCAGGGGCCTTCGCACGCGCCGGTGCGGTGGGGGGAGTGTGTGCACGTGACGCAAAACTATATGTAAACATTCTAGTCGGACAGTATACATTGCACATCCTATAGCAAATGTTAAATTATGTAACTATGTAATTATGTGCTACCTAGTAGTATAAATTATGTAATTATAACGTATGCAAATGACATGTTACGTGATATTATAGATTATATAATTACCTGCACCCTATACATGGTAATGGATAACAGCATTATCCAACCAATAATAACAAAAATGTTATTATTTATTATTTTCTTTACTAGTTGCTGAGCTCCTTCTATTCTAGACCTGATCTGATGGTACTTAATACCTCTCAGTGCTTAAATGCAAAATATGCCACATGAGCTATAAAGCTCACTTTCTGCTAGTCAAGACTGAGGTTATAGGGATGCATTTCCTCTCCTTGTCTGCCGGAGGAGGGGTTGGCTAGCACCACTGGAAACCTACTCTCTCTGCTGGCCTGGAGCTCTGCATCTGGTCACACAATCCCCCCCACGCCCCTGCCCCTGGTCCGTTTGTAAAGTCTCATGCTGAAGAACTGCCTGCTCTTGGTGGTGGTGGGTCGGCTTTTTGGGGTCCCTATGCCCGGCTGGACGGGGTCCTGTGGGACCTCAGTGGGCCTCCCAGCTGGTCCAGAATGTCCTCTGTGCCCCCTCCCCTGGCACAGCCCCCTGCAAGCCTCCCTAGGCAGTGGCCCGGGGCCCCATCCAGAAGGACGTGTGACCAGGCTCTTTCCCAAGCTCCTGCCAGTCCCACGGCGGAGCCGAGCCCAGAGTCCCACAAGAGGCCACCATCTGTCTGTCGCCCTGTGGCTTCTGACGTGACCGCACCAGAGACAGGGGACCTCGGATGATGCCAGCACTCCTAAACTGTTGAATCAGGCTTTAGGGTGCAGAATGGGGTGACGTTTCTTTTAAATTTATAACATTTTGTTAATTATGAACAAAGCATGATCTCCCATGGTTGAGGAAGGGTTCTGCATGTCCATTAAATCTGGCTTCTTTACTCTGTGATTCAAATCTTATCCATCTGCATTGGATTTTGTGTGCTTGACATAGTAAATCATTGAGAAACATGAGTCAAAAATTTCTGCTAGAGTGGGATTTTTTTTACTTTATTCCTGCCTATTCTCTTTTTTTTATATTTTATTTATTTTTAGAAAGAGAGGGCAGGAGGGAGAGAGAGGGAGAGAAACATCAATGTGTGGTTGCCTCTTGTGCGCCCCCTACTGGAGACCTGGCCCACAATGCAGGCATGCGCCCTGACTGGGAATCGAACTGGCGACCCTTTGGTTTGCAGGCTGGCGCTCAATCCACTGAGCCACACCAGCCAGGGCTGTTCCTCTCTATTCTTACATAGTATTCTGAGACTTTTATCAGGGTCATATAGGCATGAAACTGTATTTAAGCGTCTGTATTCATAACTGTTCTTTTGGTCTTAAAGTGTATTTTGTATGACATTTAAAAACGAAACCAGCCTTATTGTGATGATTATTTTTGTAGTATATCTTTTTCCATACACTTACATTCAATATTTTCGGGTGGTATCTCATAAACAAAACATAGCTGAGGGTAATTTTTTAATCCATTTGGAAATTTTTTAATTAAAGAGTTTGGTCTATTTATATTATCAGTGTATCTATACTTATTTTTATGATTTTCACTTTATAATTTTTTTAACTTTTAAATTAAGCTTCATCTGCCTCTCTTTTGAACTGATCACGGTTGTTTTATTTAGTTTCTCATTTTATTTATTTCTGGTGTTTTATTCTCTTGGATATTAAGTTGTGCGTCTCATTCATCTTTCAGGTGTTCCCACTGGACCTTTATACTGAGCGGTTAACCTCACTCTTCCTGACAAGGGGGGTTTTATCACTCCCGTCATTATTTACACGTGAGAGCTGTTCAGAATTTCAGTTGTGACTCATTTTATCAACCACGAATTTAACGGAATTGTTATTATTATTATTATTATTTTATTCAGGCAATGTTTATATTTTCTCATGTTCATAAAAATTTTTTGCTTAAAAGCTGAGATCTCGCTTCATAGATCTTCCTTCTGGGTTGTGTTTGTTTTTCAAAATAAATAATTCAGTAACATTTTGTTCAGGAAAAACTCGGTTTCCACGTGTTTGTCCGACTGAAAGTGCCTTCATCGGTGGGAGAGAGTCTTACTGATGCCGAATGCTAATGCGGTAGGGACTCTGTCTCGGTGCTTTGAAGATACTTCAGGTTTCTTGGCTTCTTTTTCTTCTTTGTTGTGTTTCTCTCTCTCTTTTGACTACTGAGAAGTTGCCATCAGTCTCGTTATTATTCCTTCACAAGTGATTAATCTTTTCTCTCCGGCTGCTGGCAGTGCTGCCAGTTCGTTTGTAGCCGTCTGCTTTTGAGACGGGGTCCGGGGTTGGATCCCCTTGTGTTTGTTCCACTCAGGGTACCTGTGTTTCTTACACCCGTGGGCTCGTGTTTTTCAAACCCCTGTGAAATTATCAGCGATCACTTCAAAAGCCACCGTTTCCGTTCCATTTTCTGTCTCCAGGACGATGGTTAGATACAAGCTTTCTAAGCCCTCGCCCTCTCTTTAATGCGGTTCCACGCTTTTCTGTTTTCCATCTCCTCACGTCCTCGCGGACCCTTCTTGGGAGTGTCTTCGGGTTCATGTGCTGTGACGGATTCTGGCCGCTGCTGTGTGTATTCTGCTCCTTAGCCCCCCCCGCCGTGTCCTTGGCATTGGCTCGCCCCGCTCACCCCCTCATCACCTGCTGGCTGAAAACAGCCAATAGCAAGAGGCTATTAAAAAAAGTTACACTAAAGCCGGGGTCTGCCATATTTTTGCATGAAGTTTGAAAGGAGGAAGTGAGGTGGGCCCTGGTTGTCACTGCCTGACAGAAGGACCCTCCAGTGTCCCTCCCCCAGCTTCCCGAGGCCCACGCGCTGGCCGTGACCTGGGGCAGGGGCCCAGGAGAGCTGTCGTGTGCTTTCTCCCCTGGGGGTGGCCTTTCTCCAGATCGCCCCCACCCTGGTGCTTTCTTTCTTCCCCACTGCCCGCCTTCGTCCTGGAATGGCCCCCACCTCTGTTTTGAAGGTCAAATAGGGGTAAGGGACCAGTCGTCACTTCTTTTGCGAGAACTGTGCTTCATATGCGGTGACTCTCTCTCTGTCTCTTTTTCCCCAGGGAACCACTCACGCCTTCAGCCTCACTCTCCCAAATGTGGAAGGTCGGAGTCGAGCCCCCAGGGTCCCCGCAGCTCGCCGCCGGCCGCACGCCTCCCCAAGGTAGTGTGACGTTTACCTGCTTCTCACTGAGTTCTGGGAGTGGCCGAGGCACCTGCTGCCTCAGATCCCTTTCACAGAAAAGCAGCATAGAAACCGTTATCTAGAAGTCACTCGTGACGTTCCCCGTGTGTGATGTGGCCCGGACAGTGGGTACGATGCCTTCTCGTCTGATGGTGCCCCCTCTTGACTCGAGGAGTGGGAGAGGGCATGTTGGAGCACGACCGTGCCGTGTTTGCCATGTGCCCACGACAGGGTGACAGCTGTTGGGATTACCCCCGGGGGGGGGGGGGCTTCTGTGGCGGAGAAAGCCGTGCCGGGGAAAGGGGTGTGAAGAGAAGGCGAAGGGTCAGGGGAAAGTTTGCTGGCACCTAACGAGCCGGGGACACAGAACGTTGACCAATTTCACAAAGCGCCTGTGGGTGAAATCTGGGGAGCAGACTTGTACACACAAAAGTGCACCGCCCCCCCCGTGTTCCACTGCTGCACTCAGAGCGTTGTCTGCAATGTCAGGTGTGGAACTGGTGGGTCGGACACACAGCGCTGGGTCCCCTCAGCAGCCGGCATCCCCGGGGAGGGGTGGCTCTTCGAGGCTGACTCTGAACACAGCTCTGGAAATCAAGTGATCGGGGGCTATGGTGTGTCGGGCTGCGGTCCCCGGTTCTGAGGAGCGAGGGGTCCCACTGTGGTGGTCAGCCGGGTTACAGATGGCCTCCAAGTGCCACGCTCTGATAGGGGGCCCCCATTAAACTAAAAGCCCTGATTAAGATGATAATGTATTTTTAGCGTCACAAGTCCTAATTACGACCCAACTCAGGTAGCTAGCATGCGTTATTTAGAGAAGGGGCAGACGACAAACACCTGGACTCTTGTCCCGTTAAAAATTCGCAGCCAGCATGTGATCAAACCCCGGCTCCCTCCCGGTTAGCCCCGCCCTGAGTCCCGTAACCTGGGGGCAGACTGCGCCCGCCCGTCCCGTCCCGGGAGCCGGGGCTGCGGCGCCAGGGCCGCCCGAGTGGGCTGGCGATCGCGCGTTAAAGACGAGTCTAAATCTACGGAACGGAGCTGCCCGTCCCTCTGCAGCGAATAGCAGGATGCTTCCTCCTCTACGTAAACGTGTTTCTTCCGGAAAGGGATGTGCGAATTGGGTTCCGGGAGCTTGGGTGCAAAACCCCTGGGCTTTATTTCACGACCTCCCCAGCCTCTGCCACAAACCCGGGTTCCCCCCCCCATCCCGCTCCCCACCTCCCACAGCCCCTCGCGTTCACCCCGGCCATCGGACTGTCGCTCGCGAGCACAGGGGACAGCTGGTTCGGGGAGGGTGTGGCGTGTGAGAAGGTAGCCTGCCTATAAACCCATTGGCTCCACAATAATCAATTTGAACCAACTCCAAAAAGTATGCTTTCGTAACGTCTCAGATCCCAGTTAGGGCCCGATAAATGGCTTCCGCGTACGGCACAGCCAGCCTGGTTAGGTTTCCTGTTCCACGGGCCGCGGGCAGGCAGAACTCCCGCCCCGGCGGCGCCCAGCGAAATCCG
This sequence comes from Phyllostomus hastatus, assembly GCF_019186645.2. Lineage (NCBI taxonomy): Eukaryota > Metazoa > Chordata > Mammalia > Chiroptera > Phyllostomidae > Phyllostomus > Phyllostomus hastatus. The sequence continues at coordinate 46,608,380 of NW_025334017.1, read as the reverse complement.
GAGCTTCAGATTTATGGAACCGCACGGAACAGACGTGGCCCCTGGAAGGTGTCGTGGAGTGGACACACCCGAGGCGGGAGCACCCCTGGGTGTCGGTGCACCTCCGCTTCCTACGTAAGGAGAGAGTCTTCATTGGCCAGCCGGAGGCACGGAGGTCCGTCCGAGTGGAATGAGGTGGGGCTGGCTGGAGAGCCCAGAGGGTGTCGGGGGAAAGAGTGATGTCACCCTCAGCAGAGGGAGACGCGAGCAGTTCGAGAGAGAGAGAGACAGAGAGACAGAGAGGGAGACAGAGAGAGAGAGACAGAGACAGAGACAGAGACAGAGACAGAGAGAGACAGAGAGAGAGACAGAGACAGAGAGAGACAGAGAGAGAGAGACAGAGAGAGAGACAGAGACAGAGAGAGACAGAGAGAGAGAGAGAGAGAGGGGAGTCAACACGGGGCGGGGATCAGCTGAAGCCTTTCTGCAGGCAGGCGGTAGGGACGTGGGTGGGGCGGTAGGCGCAGTTCAGAGGATCCCACTAGAATCTGCTAGAAAAAAGTCATAATTATATGTGAGAAAAGAAGCTCCCAGAAGCCCCTGGAAGCCCTGAAGTGTATCTGTTTGGTTACATGGAGTTAAGGAGGTAAGTAAGTAGCACCGAAGTATTTCTGACGGGAAATCTCCACGAAGACTTCGTGTGTGCCCAGCGAAGACAGGGCCGGGTGGGGAGCCACGGGGAGAATGCATCCTCACTGCGCTCCTGGGCCGACCCCTTGCGGTCTGGGTCGCGCCCTCTACCGGCAACACGTTCCTTCTTGTGCTGTTCCACAGGCAGGCGCGGAGTAACCCTCCTGGTAGGAAGAACTGGGGTGCGTCAGTGAGATGCAAAGACTTCAGAAAGCGCCTCTAACCACGTGGTGGCACCTGGGCAGAGGCTCGGAAACCAGGGAGCTCACAGCCGTGTCCCCGGAGGGCGTTGCAGGGCCGAACTTGACCGGACGCAGGCCAGTGGCTCTGCTTACGGAGCGGAGCGGAGCGGCGGGGGTCTCGCGCTCCGCTCAGCTCCCAGCCCGGCTCCGGGAGCAGGCAGCACTGGGCTCCTCCGTCGTCAAAGGAGCCCACCCTTCTGCCGACAAGGCTCGCTGTCTCTGCCCAGGTGCGTCCCCACCGTGAAAGGTCTGTCTGTGTCACACGCGTCTCTTCTGCATCCAGTTTCGCTGGGTCAGATCCACCCGTCGCCCGCCTCGTCCGCTGCTCTGCGACTACCGTCTGGCGATTCCCAGAGTCGCTGCGGCTCAACTTGCTTGCTCATTTATTTAGTTATGCTCATATTTGCTGCTCCGCGTGTTTTTACCGTGGTCAGCATTCATGGGCGCTGCACCCTTGCAGGGCCGATAAGTCAGCAGGAGCCATTCTGGTGGTCAGTCCTGCTGTCAGATATCAAGGGGGCGGGGCTAGCGGAGGAGGAGACCGTGGGAAAAGGTAACTAACGAGAAATTCTCCGAGATCCCATTTTTTTTGTGGAATCTCTGCTATTCCTTGATTCATGGTCCAGATGGCACTTCTCTCTTTCAAGCTGTTTTCAATTCTAGTTCGAATTTTCAAGCATTTCATGAATGTTCCTTTGGAGGGCCTAGTAGCTACCAGCCACCATCTATGACCATGTGACATTGACCTTGGGGGCTTGGAGAGGCTCCTGAATGTTATTTTCTTTGGCAGATGAGCAAGCGCAGACTCAGAGAGGCCCAGTAATCTGTTTAAGTCATCGAGCTACTACAGGGGAACGCTCTTATCCTGAGTTTTCAAAGCTCGTATGTAATTCTTATCTACACATGGAAGACCACGGCTTTCGATGAGTACACACCTTCCACCGAAGGATCCCAGGACTGAGCTTCTCCCAGAACCTTCTGTCTGGTTCCTTCACCTTCTCGCTCTCCTGCCGCCTGGCTCCCAGACTCGAGTGCCGGGTGTCCTCAGTCTCAGTTCCTGTTTCTCCTCCCATGCCCTCTGGGCAGCCAGGCTTGGAGGGCGTTCCTGCCTTCCTCCCTCCCAGGGCCGCTCGCAACCACTGGGCTGCCCCTTCTCCCTCCCACAACAGAACACAACGACCCACCAGTCAACCCAACCAGCCAGACAGGGACGCTCTTCAAACAGGTGGCCGTGGTGCCCCCCTCGGGAAGGAGGTTATGAAATCCGTTGCTGGGAGTTCAGTGCTTCCCAGGGGTTATCCCCGTACCAGCTATTATTAGTAGTATTAGAATTACTTTGTGTCAACTAGGTATCTTAAAAGTAACACAACCTGCAAGTCTGATCATATCAAAGAGCGGCGAGGCTTTTTGGAAAGTGAGCAAAGCAGTCGCTACAATGCGCATCCCCCGTCTGGGGTAATTCTCACCCAGGCAGGCTGGCTTCGTATTAACGATGAGCATTTTCGGCTTTAATGTGTTTGCTTACACGAGATGCAGATTGTAATTTAATGGCAGGCTGTTTAATTATGCCTTCATTTGTATAAATTGTAATGTTGCTCCTGAATAAATGAAATAAAAACCTCTTTAATTTCCTTCTCAATATTTAATTTAAATCAATGATAAACAGCGGCCCTCGCTTTGAAACAACGTTAATTATTATTCGGAAAACTAAATTTGTTTTTGGACGTATGGTATGTGCGGCGTGTCGGTTTCATAATTGGACTGGAAATAAGATTGGTGGAATTGCAGAACCACTAAGGAGAGGGGAAAAAATACTGTCGCTTTGCCTCAGTCCATTTCTAACCACAGAAAAATGTACAACGTGGGCTTTATATTTTCAAACTGTTCTCGTAATTGTTATCCAACGTATAACTGAGGGTTTAGCCTTAGAAATACTTTATACCTATACCACATAATTATTCATGTTGTTGGAGCAGTTTGTTTTTCAAGTCTCTCTGGACCGTTTGTACACCCTGTTAAAGAATTAATAAGGGGAGGGGAGGGTTTGTCCCCTAAGACAGAGCTGGTAGGCAGCAGCCGGAGGAATCCGGTGGTGGTGGTCTGGCTTCAGGGCCCCTGTGGCGAACTCTCCTGTGCTACGGTGAACTTCGCAAAGTGCGTGCGTGGGCCCGGTGAAGCCGGCGGGTTTGGGAGGGGCGTGGGCTCCAGGAGCCTGTGTCTGGGGCCTGAGCTGGGAATGGCGGTGGGACAGGCTGCTGCGGCCACCTGAGGGGGCCGTCTGCAGCCTCGTGCAGACATTCCCGGCACTGTAAGACGGCATTCCGTGGCGACCAGACCCAAGAGGGGCCGAGGGGAGCGTCCACTACGCAGACGTGACATTGGAAGTCACCGGAGGTCTGCAGGGCCCTGGGGGGAGCCGCCCCTCTTTGCTGATTTTGTTTTTCGATTATAGTTTACCTTCGACGTTATTCTGTATTTGTCTCAGTTGTACAACAAGAGGCTGGAAATGCATGGGCTTTACAGGGCGGCCCCCTGGTGTTGCCGGTACCCGCCCCGGCCCCCTGCGCGGTGATGACGATGTTAGCGGCTGTGTTCCCCGTGCGGCACTCCGCGCCCCGGGGCGTCCTGTGACTGCCAGCCCGCGCTGCTCCGTCCTGCACCTTCGTTGCGCGGCCCCCTTCCCTCAGCGTGTCCACGCCAGCCGCGCCTCACACACCCGGGCTCGAGGACTCTGGCTGGGGCTGGCGTTATTTAAAATGTGAAGTTTTAATCCGACTTTTTTTTTTTTTAACTGAGACAAACATATTCTTTTCCCTGGGCTGTTGAAATGAAATGATTGCCTTGAATATTGCGAGGAGCTGGCGGCGTGCCAGGGAGAACAATGTAATTCTAATTTGATGGGTTTTCAAGTCTTCTCCTATAGATCACCGGGGGGGCGGGAGGAGAGGCCGTATTTTTCTTTTCTGTTCAAGCGTGAACAGAATATTTGCAACCTGAGATGACAGTTTTAGCAATTTGAGATGAGTTTATCTCCAAATAAACCTAATTTTCAGTATCATCGAATAGTCACGATCCATTCACTCTAACCATCGAAACAAACACCGAGCGGCGATGAGCTTCGCACCCGGGAAACGTGGGACGCCCCGGCTGGCCGGAGCGGGGCGCTGTGCCGGCACCCAGGCCTCCTTTCCTCACTGGGTGGGCCTGGGGGCGTGGGGGGGGGCATCGGACCTCGGGAACAGGGCATGTGAGAGTTCCCCCGGGTCAAACTGAGAAAAAGGCAGACTCGGTCTTCAGAGCAGCCTGGCTTTCTATCCCATCCCGTCCCATCCCACTCACTCTGACCCCTCCCATTCACTCCATCCCATCCACTCCCATCCCATCCCACCCCATCCGTCCCACTCCATTCATCCCACCCATCCCCTTCTGTGTCCTTTTATTCCGTTCCATCCCCTCCCACTCACTTCTGCTTTATCCCACCTCACCCCATTCCATCCCTTCAGTGAAATACAACCTCGTTCTGGACTGGACACGGTGGGGTCGCCCCGAGAATCCCATGAGCTCACATGCACTGCCTGGTGCGGTATTTGATACATGATGTCTCTGCCCCTTCTTGTTCCGGACACAATAAAACAAGATTTGTAGCTCAGTCGGGTTACATCTTTTATGTGCCTGATGTCAGCTCAGTTAAACTTCTTACCTTTAGTGACATTACGAATGGTTTACTGTAATGATAACAATAATAATACTGTTAACAATGGCAATAAAGTTATAATAAAATATTTAATCAAAGAACACATCCCTGTGGAGCCACAAATATTTCCATGGGCCATGACTCAACGTTTCTCTGAAAGTCAATGTATTGAGAAAATAATAATAATAATAATAATAATAATAATAATAGCCAGTTCTCATTAGTGTTGTTTATTGCCTAGTATCGTGCTCTACAGCATTTAGTTCACTTCTCACTCACCATGAAATGCTATGAACCAGGTTCCCATAGTTTCCTCATTTGACGGGGATGGAACTGAATCACAGAGAAGGTGGGTGGCTTGTTCAAGGTCACAGGTAGTTTAATTGTTCATCTCTATTTGGCCCGAGGGTGTCTGGCCGCAGGCCCCGCATTCTCGAGTGCCCACGGGGTGCCCACCCGGGGACGACGGGTTAGCCCCGTCTCCTGTCCTGTGTGCATACAGCCCTCTGCGAAATGCGCTTAGCTGTCCCCTCACCCCCTGTCCCTTAACTAGATCCTTCCTGGGTGCGCGCCCTTGACCCACAGGGCCTGACCCTGACCGAGAAGGTGGGCCTTGTCGGCAGAGAATTCTGATCTGCGCTCTTCTCTTCTGAGCAAATCCAGTTACTCTGTGGCTGTTTTCTGTAACACAGCCTGCGGATACTCAGTCCGTGTCCAATCACAGATGCTCAGTAATTAACGACACCTACGATTCCCAGACCTTACCCTCCTCTCAGATAAAGGCCATCCATCCGCAGAGTGAACAGTTAAGTGCTCCATGGGAAGATAAAGCTCATTTCCCTTGTCCTATAACTATTATTTAATTTATATAACAGATAGTTGGTAAGCATCTGGGGCTTTAAAACGCAATTGTTTCATGTAATGCAAGAGGCGGGGCCAGCCTGGGGATCCCTCTGGCCCGGGCTGCTGGCCCCTCTCTGCAGGGCCCGGGAAACTTGAGAACACTGAGGTCGTGACACAAAAGCACAACAGGAACCGTCAGACGCAGGGTAAGTTGGAGGAGAGAGAGAAGTGCGCACCTTTCGAGGTGGGAGTGTGTCTGGAGAGAAGCAAAGGGAAGGCGAGTTGGCCCGGGTTCTCCCACAGCCTGAGCTTCAGCCCTCCCTCTTCCCTCCCCCTTCCCTCCCTCCCTCTTCCTTCCCTCCCTCTTCCTTCCCTCCCTCTTCCCTTCCTTCTCAGGGTCCTTAGGGGCCAGCCGCTTACCCAGGTTAGGAACCTGTCCCAAGGAGACTGGGGTCCTGCTGGAGTGCAGGGCACGCCAGTACCCTGGTGACAAAGGCCCAGGGCCGTTGGTGACTCTCCCATCACTAGTCGGTGGTGGAAAGTCCAGGAAGAGTCCAAGGCCAGCGACATGGAGAGCAGGACCTGTGGCAGCCATGGGCACAAGGTCAGCTGGGTCTCACTGCTCACTTATAAGTCGTCCGTGTGTGGAGCCTCAGAGACTAACTCTACGATCGGAGCTCCTGAAATCCGTCCTGCGTCGCTCCTGATCGGATGGGAAGGTTGCTCAGGTGGGTGGATGTCCGTCCGTCGGTGCTGGAGAGCCTGTCAAAGCACAGCCGGGGGCGAGGCAGCAGCCCCTAGGGTCAGGTCAGAGGTCACCTTCATCCCTGTGGACCACGGATGGGCCATGCTGATTGGCTTCTCCTCTCATGAGGCACATTGTGGTGGACGCCTTGATGTGAATTCAGGTTCGGTGGACTCTGTGTTGCGAAATATTGGCTAAGTAATGTCTGTATGAGCTTCAGATGCTTCACCTGCAACTCTGAGACAACAGCTGCAGCGGCCTAGCCTGGGCTTCCCAGAAGGCAGACCTGGAACGGGGTTCGACTGCGTGTGGGGAGCAGGGCCAGGGGGAGGAGCAGGCTCTGCGGGAGGCAGCACTGAGGCAAAGGTGTGTACGGAGTTGAGTGACCGGTCCTCCAGCCCCACAGAACCACTCTGGGGCCTTGGGAAAAGCGTCTCAGGCCCTCCGCGCGAGAGGAGACGGGGAGACGTTAGTTCACTGATTACTGTGCGAGTCCGCCCCGGCTGCTGTGAGCGACGGAATGCCAGACGCCGGGCGACTGAACGGCAGGCGTTTTTCTCACGGTTCTGGAGGCCGGGGAGTCCAAGGTCGAGGTGCCGGCGGATTCAGCTCCTGGCAAGGCCCCTCTCCCTGGTGCGGCTTGCTCCTTGCCCCGTCCTCACGCGGCAGAGAGATCCCTCATCCACGTCTTTGTTCCAGGCGCCAATCCCATCAGGAGGGCCCCACCCTCGTGACCTCCTCCGAATGCAGTTCCGTCTGCAGGCCTCACCTGTGAATGCCAGCGCACTGGGGGCTGGGGCTTTGGGAAGTGCATTTTGGAGTTGCAACATCCAGTTCGCAACAGCTCCCACTCGTCCTTGCTCCGAGTGTCACTCCTTGGGCCCTTGTAGTGGCGTCGACAGAGAGGCCCCAGGAGCTCAGCCTGGCAGGGTCCCAGGCGGGGCTCTGGCAGGACGCACCCTGCAGGGTGGGCTCCGCAGCGGGGGCTGGAGGGAGGGACGGGCGATGCTGGGAGGACCGGAAACCCTACACAAGGTGCAGTCAACACCGGCACCTGTCTGCAGGTGTGTTCTGCGGATTACTGTTCGAAAACAGGGGTACAAGAACCGCCCCGGGCTGAATGAGCGTTACCTCCCCTCTCTGCCTTTCTTTTGTCTTGTACACATTTTTCATTTCGCATGATTACGGTCAAACTCCATTAGGGGAGCGGCACTTAGAACCGGTCTTGAACTACTTATTTCCGGGGCCAAGAGTTCACTGTAACGGCCAGACCTACGCAGGCCCTCTCTCTGCAGAAGGTGTGCTTCATCATCGCGACACCTGCTGAATCCTAATCCTTGCTCCAGAGCCCTCAGCCCAGGGGCCTGCAGCCCAGCCCTGTCTCAGCGGGCTCACGCCCTCGCACGCTCTCTGCCCGGGGCAGGGGGAGCCTCCGGTGCCGTCCGCCTGCGCAATTTAACCCGCTCAGGGCACCTCACCAGGGCTTAATTGAATTCAGTCAGACACAAATTGATAGAAATCAATCCCAAGTGATTAGCCTCCACACTCATCAATGCAATTAAATGAATGAATTTAGGGAAGATTTACCTGAATGGCTGACGTGTTTCTGAAATACACCGCCAACGGCCGTGCTGTATCGTGGGCGGTGCGCGCTGCGGGGATGAGGCTCCACCTCCCCGTGGGCCGACGTCTCCACGGGTGCTGGGGAAGCACGCACGAAAAAATAAATACAGAGCGGAACACGCTCTGCCGTTTTGAAGGGCCTCACAAATGGACGGTTCACCTTCCCAGCGCCCGGAAAAGCAGGTCAGACTGGGCTCATCTTCAGCAGTGAGAGCCATTCTGAGTCCTGCCAGGGGGCGGCCCTCCAGGTCCCAGGGGGCCGGGTGTGGCTGCCCCCTCTGCTGACGCGGGAATGTCTCCGCTTCCTGTGCAGGCTCATCGCCGCCTGCACCAGGGGACGGCGTTTGTACCCCATCTCCCTGCGTCTGCGCTTGTTCTCCAGCCGCGTGTGCACTGTCGCACACCCAGGGTGGCCTCTTTTGCGACATAACCGCAGTGACCTAATTTCATGGGATCCACGCAATGTGTGTTGGGATACAGAGGAGCATGAAATCCCGTATCAGACAATTTGGACCAACCTCCCCCTCACTGTGAGACTTCCCTGACATCATTTTGTGTCGGAGGCTAGTAACGCAACTTCGTTCACTGACGTCAAGTTCACTGTCTCATGCCTGTGGCACGTCCAGCCTCAAATGGTGTGGCTTGGACGTGGTGAGTGATCTCTGAAATTCCACGCCGTGTATTCTCAGTCTACTTTCCTGCTCCCTGGGAGCTAGAAGCCTTCCTGAGTGGTTTATTCCAGAGCTCTGCTGAGAACGATGACACGGGGACTTCAGATAGAACTCGGACACAGGGCGCGGGGGAATGGGTGGCGCGTGGGCCCTGAGAAACCGCCCGCCCAGTGGGAGGGTTCGGGAAGCAGGTGCTCAGGCCCGGGCTTGTGAGACCCCTGTTTTCCACTCGCAAAGGCGCGGTTTGGGGAAAGCCCGTGTCCCGCATGCACGGGTTCAGGCGCTGAGAGGATTCGGGAGACAATGAAGCATGGGGCTGGAGCAGGACGAGGCTGAGGGGCTGACGTCCGTGGCCCTGGAATGTCCGTCTGCCGCTCGAGTGCAGCGTCCAGGGCTGTGCAGACGCGCCCAGGGTTTTCCAGAAGTTCTTCAGACACTTCAAGGCACATGCCCCTCCTCTCTCCGATGGGGGGGCTGTCTGCAGACGCTTGCACCCCTCCTCATGTGACAGTTTCCTCGCCCCCCCCACAGGGTCACCGTCTTCAGGTTTACGCTGGGTGGGTGGTCCCCACCTGAGCTCCCGCCCTCAGGCAGAGCACACACACGGGAGGACCGCGTCCAGCCCTGTGCTTGGGACACGGCTCTCGCGTGCACCAAGGACCTCCAGACGTCAACCGCGAGATTTCTGTTTCAACCAGAGCAGACAGGTGCAATCTGGTGAACCACACCGGTAGGACTGCCTTAGGCAAGGGGAGAAAATATTCAACGAGGAGTTAGGAAAATGTGTTCAAGGAAGAGCTTGGTCTGTGTTCTACAACCTGACTTGGGGGCAGCCACCTGCTCTCTCTGGGTCTTTGTACACCGGAGACACTGAAAATGCTTGTTTCTCAGTGTCAGGTGAGGATGGAAATAGATTTTTTTTGTGATTCTCAAAGTGACACGGGCTGTAAGCAGGTGAGCTGATTTTCAAAATGATTACTGTCTCCGGCTCGTTTTGAGGCTCCGGAGCCCCGGAAAGGAAACACGGAAGGCAGGACCGGAGGGTAGCTGTGAAAATGCCGCAACAGCGAACGTCGTAGCATCTGAAGCTGCCCACCGGTGGGCGACGCTTCGTCCCTGAGGTGTGAGCGTGTCACCGCGGGGCACGCGCAGGGGGAGGAGCCTGCAGGACGTGTCCGGGCTCACCTCTGGCGGCTGTCATTTTGTGTCGGCCGAACACTGTCATTTGCACTGTGTGCGGTCAGGCTGGCTTCCCACGGCCTGTCTTCCCGTGACGTGACGCGTTTCAGGGACGCGGACGGCAAGCACGGAGTTAAACTAGGAGATTTGGTTTTCAGAACATGTTATGTTCAGTGGGCTGGGGAAGGGACAGGGGGTCCTTTCGAACGTGTTAAACTGGAAACATGCATGCCGTGCAGTGGGGCTTCTGGTGCCGAGGACGCCGAGTGTGGTCCTGGACCACCCCGGACTCCCGTCCCCGCATCTGTAAAACTGGACTGCCACGAGCATTTACTTGAGAAGGTCGGCGGCGTTTATAGGGGTTTATGAAGTGTGTAGCTCAGTGCCTGGCACGCGATGAGCATGCAAGAATGTTCGGTAAATTGATAAAAACAGCAGTAACGGCAATGGAGATACTAATGTTGCTGATCCAACTGAATCGTAGCGTGCCCACCCTGTGTGGGCCACCATGGTGTGCGGAGGAGTCTGTGTTTCTGGGGATAAAAAAGAAGCCGTTGGAGAGTTTCAATCCCAACAGTCCCGAGACGCACGGTGTGATGATTGAGGGTCCCTCGGGGGGATAAGGCGGGCCAGAGGTGGGGCTGGAGGAGGAAAACCCAGACAGGACCCCGCTCACTCCTACGGCAGGTGAGGAGGGCGGCCACTGGGCAGCCCTATGGCGGACAGAAGATGACAGGTTCGACACACCTTTGGCCTTAGAGCCTTCAGGGTGTCCAGCGCATTGGACGTTGGTGGAGAGGAAGATGGAGGGGTGGAGGGTGGCTCTTAGTCAATTTCAGTGAATCGGCAGAAGAATGTATCCATTCACGACGACTAGAAAGACACGCAGGGTCGAGGGGGTAGCGGGGGAGGCCGGGATGGAGGGCAGAGAGCGGGCTTCAGTGGAGCCGAGGACATGCCGCCCAGAGGGGGAGGGCGTCGGGGGGTGGGTGGGGAACTAGGGTTCTGCTCCCGAACACGCTCCTGGGAAATGGTGCTGCGTCATTGATACCGTTCTAGCTATGAGTTAGCATTTGATGCTTCTGGAGAGAGAGAGAGAGAGGGCAGCTACCCGGGGAAGCTCTTGGGCAGGTAATTGTGGCTAGAACGCTGGGTGCTCCGATGCCAAGTTAACTGAGTGGCCTCAGAGAGAAGTTACGTACATACACACGTATCTCTGTCTACACCTATGCATCTGTATCTGTATCTGCCTATCTGTCTCCGGTTTGTCCAGATAGTATCCAGACAAACAATATGAAAACTAGAGACACTTACTGAAGAAGACACAAGATATAAGAAACATTGTACACAGGACAATGATGCCTCAGTCCCCTTCAACGTAGGCACCTTGGGACCTCACACAGCTCTCCCAATCTCCATCAGCTGCCCTCTCGTATTTTCCTTAATCTCATCGATGGTCTGAAATTGTTTCCCTTTCACAGATGATTTTAGTTTCGGGGAAAAGCCAGAAGTAACAAGACTCCAAATCTGGGCTGTAGGGGGGCTGAGTCACCTGGGTGATTGGGTGTTTCAGCAAAAAACTGCACCAGACGTGATGCATGAGCGGGCGTGTTGTCGTGACGAAGCTGCCAGTCACCAGCTGCCCACAGCTGCAGCCTTCTGAGTCATCCGAACAGTTTCCATGGAGGAATGTTCAAGCTTAATGCAAAATTTGATGCAGATTCATAGCTGTGCTCATTCAGTCATTTTGAATGTGACGGCCACACAGTGCACATGCCCACTCAACAGCGTCTACTGCCCCACTGACTGTACAGTGAAGTCGTCACTGTTCACACACGCACATTCCGGTCCGCTCTCCTTGGCTGCCAGGTCACATCGATGTTGTGCAAACCGTTCTCATTGTATTGACAACGGCTGGACTTTTATCGGACTAACCTCAGTGGCAGGTACTTGACAGAGGAAAATGCACTTGAAATGAAGGCTATATTAATTAAAACAACTGTCAGATATAGCTTTCAACTTACTAGGTGAGGGGTTTAAACATAAAAACATTAGCGCCACCCCCTTTGGGTGGTGGAATACGTTCATTAAATGTGAAGACGAGACACAGGTTTCGGAAGTGCTCTTAGAAAACAATGGCTCAGCGTTTTAAAATTCAAAACGTGCTTCCCTTTTGTCCCGTACATTTCTTGTCACGGTAGCTGCACCGAACAATCGTCCAGATCTTTCTCTCCACCCTTCCCTCCCTCTCTCCTGCCCTCACTGGGAGGAAACAGCTAAGAAAAAAAAGTTTGGAAAGGGTTTCTAGTTTTCTCTGAAGGAGAAAACATAATTCCTGTTATAAATGATGATTATCCTTGGCTGGTGTGGCTCAGTGGATTGAGCGCCAGCCTGCAAACCAAAGGGTCGTGGGTTCAATTCCCAGTCAGGGCATGTACCTGGGTTGCGGGCTAGATCCCCAGTAGGGGGCGCTCGAGAGGCAACCACACATTGAAGTTTCTCTCCTTCTCTTTCTCCTTCCCTTCCTCTGTCTCTGAAAATAAATACATACAATCTTTTAAAAAACAATGGTTATGATGCACAAATTGTAACCCGCACTCCAAATAAAAGGGAAGTGCATGGAGGTCCTTCCCAGTCTGTGCTGTTTTCCCACCGGTCCTAGGCGTGCTGAGTCCCTGCTAATAGAGCGTGGCCGTTGTCCCTCTAAAGAACTCTCCCCGCCCAATGCCTCGGTCTGATCTGTCCCTGGCACATGCAGTGCTGCCTATTAAACGAATTAGCTGGGCTCCTTTGGTATAATTAATAAGCAATAACCATACCATTGTTTGAGGATGCTAAAATTTTAATGTCCTCTTGTTATCTGCCTCACTTGAATACTGAAGAACATAACGATTCCACAGAGTCATGAAGTGGCCCGGACCCTTTTTAGCTTTATTGTTATTGCCAACTCCCACATGTGTTTGGCTGTGGCATTGAACCATTTCCGATAATGGAGACAGTTACAGGCACCAGGTAAGAAATAGTTATGGCACAAGTGTGAATACAAGGTGATTACATGTATTGCTTGTGTCTTCACCACTGGAACGGGAAGTTTAGGGGAAGGGATTGTCTCTAGTCCAAAATTCTTTGATTGTTCACAAAACCAACTCGGCACCCAGAGGCTCCAAACGTTTTGCTCTGGTGTTTGTTGGTCAACAGGCGAGTGTAGGGCGCCTGCCGGGTGCACAGCTCCCGGGGCCTGGGGGGAAACGGGTGTGATCCCTCCTTGCCTGTCCTTCCTGAGTGCCCATGCTGCGGGCTGGGCCCCGGCTGGAGGTCCGGGGTCATGGTTTCCACCTGCCTGGGGCTTTCAGGCAGAGTCCTGGATTCTTGAAGTCAGAGCGAAGGTCGAAGGGTGTCTAGTTAACTCCTCGCCGGGTGCCAGAGCAGCATCGGCGGCCGCCTCGTGGAGCGGCTTTCCAGTCTGTGGTCGACCTTCGCGAGCGTAGGCTCGCTCTCCGCGCCAATCCCCTCCATGTTTTGCATGGCCGGGGCATCAACAGTGCACGGTGCTTTATTTATTTCAGCGTGGAATTTCCTCTGAGGCATCACAAGAAGTCTGCCCCTGCTTTCACAGGGGTTGTCTCAGTTGTTACGCTGGTGTGATTTTCCGCTTGCCTGTCTGTCCTCCTCTTTCTTATACAACATGGTCAGGACTCCCTCTGAGACGCTTCCTACCCGAGTCTGCGTGTTCTGCGGATCTACATGACCTCCGGAGTCTAACCCCTCACAGGGAATCCAGCTGACCCGGCGGGGTCTTATCCATGGAGGGACTATCCCCTTCATTATTCGAGATTTTTTAAAATTAATATTAACTAAGTTCATGATAGAAATAAAAAGACTATATATAGACATGCGGCATGAAAACTCGCCTTGTAAGGGAGTGGCCATAACGGGGTTCACGGAGCCTGCCGCAGGGGCTGAGACCAGCAGACGACGGAGCTTCCCGGGGTGTCGGGCCGTCTGCCCAGAAGAACACAGTTTAACTGGGCTTGGACAGCAGGAATGGACAGAAAATAAGATATTTTAGTGAGAAAGGAACTTCTGAAAATGTCTGATACTAAAGACAGAGGTGGAAAAGCTACCCTGAGTTACCCAAAACATTAAGCAATTCAAACCAGAATGCACTGACCCGCCCGAGATATTGCCGGTTCCCACACTGGCCCCCGGACGAGAGAGCGAGGGGACCAGGAAGAGAGAGGGGGGCTGCCGAGGGTGGGCAGGTCGGGGTGGGTGTGAGGAGCGAGGGGACTTCCGTAGGAGGCTTGTCTCGGGGGTTCCAGAGTGTGGGTCCCTGCCCCAGCCGCCGGAAGTGTTCAAGTTCGTGCAGAGGCCTTCAGGGGGCTCAGCCCCACAGACCGCCCAGATGGTCCCCAGGCCACTTGGCTGTCCCAAGGCCGTGTCCTTGAAGAGAGCCCCACTGCGGGCAGGGTGGGCAGAGTGTCTGTTTCAAGGCCCAGCGTGGGGGTGAGGAGCCCCCGATGGCCCAGGTCCAGCTGGAGGGACCCGTCATGTCCCCTCAGCGGCCAAGCCCCGCCTGTCCCCCAGAGAGGCTGCAGCCTGCCGGGATGATGGTGTGGAGATATGTAGAGGCAACGGACACCGGGGGCAGGCCACTGTCAGCCACGGCTCTTCGGGCAGCCCTGAGTCCAGTGCGGAGGACTGGGAGTGGCCCGCCAGGGAAATGGAGCGGCGCCTATGAGACAGAGCCAGGTGCAGTGCCTGGAGCACGGGACCGTGCCAAGAGCGATGCGCGCGGTGTCTCATTCTCTGCCGGCACTGCGAGGGAGAGGTGCTGTTACTATGCCCGCGTTACAGACGGGGCAGTCAGGGGTCAGAGGGGGCGTGACCTGCCAGGGCCCCCAGTGAGCAACTGGCCCAGCAGAGTGAGAACCTGGGTAGTTTGGGTCAAGTGCGTGCAGTCGAGAACTTGACGCTACTCCTGTCTTACACGTGGCCAATCAGTGACCAGCGGTGACTGCGGTCGGCGGACCGTCGGTGCACCTGGAGCTCCCCCCCAGGGCGGCACAGTGCGTTGCTGCGGGCTCCCCGCGTTCCTTGTGTCGGGGAGCCTGGCGCCTCGGGGGTCTGTGCACCAGAAGTGTCAACATCGCCTGCGGCTTGTTGGAAATGCGGAGACTCGAATCACAATTTGAACTCTAACAAGATCCCCGGGGGGTTTGTGGGCACATTAACTTTGAGACCAGCTCCTCTGGGGGTATGGCCCCTCCTGACGCTGCAGACATCAAGGGACAGAAGGCTCAGAGGTCACCCTGGCCTCCCAGGCTCCCGCCCTGAGCCCTGGGAATTATTCCTGGGGGGGGGGGGAAACAGGATGCGCAGGAAGTGACGCGAGCGCCCCTTCAGGCTGCGGCGTTCTCGGTTCTCCCCGGCCCTTTCTATGGCTCCCGCTGTGGTGAAAGGGCGGCTGGGGCGGAGGGGCCCCAGGTCAGAAGCCTCCCTTCTCGCGCGTCCCCCGCTGCGGGAGACCTGACCACCAGCGGACCGCACCTGCAACCGACGCTGCGAGCACAAGGCGTCAGTGTCGGGCCATCAGGGTTTGCGTTACTGTGCAGCAGCCCAGCCTCTCCCAACGGATGCGCCGTCCGGGCAGCTGGCCCTGCAGACGTCAGGGCTCACGAGTGAGCGGGTGCCACCTGCCGGCTGGGGGAAGGCGTGGCCGCAGAACCCCTGCTGCGGGGTACAAACCGGCGGAGTCGCTGGGGCTGCAGATGGGAGTGGGCAGGGGGGAAACACCAGAGGCGTCCCCAGGGCAGGTCTGCGTGCTGCCCAGGGGCTGCGGTCCGGCAGCCTTCCAATGTTTAGAAGTTGCTCTTAGGCGAGCGAATGCCTGAGGCCGCAGGATCCTGGAGGGGCCGAGTCCGTCCGTCGCCCGCAGGAGGAAGAGGGCCGTTTGAGAAAGAGTGTCTCCCGGGAGGGCACCTTGGTAGACGGTTAATATGTGGCTGTGTATACTGGCGAATGCTGTGGATTCCAGTATGTTCTTAGCACTTCCAAACCTGTTGTAAAACGTGTACTTGGCCTCCATTGTACCTGTATCATGGCACTTAAAACCCTGGGGGTTTGCCCTGATTTTTTTATATGTACTTCTACATTGGTGAGCTGCCTTATGCAAAAACCACAATGACCTTGGAAGGCCTTTCTTTCAAGGCCAAGGGAGGCTGAGCACACACCTGCCGTCCCCTCCCCCCAGACCCCGTTCTGCCCCCTTTCTCCCTGTTGCCGCGGGGCCTGTGGACTGGTGAGTTCGGTATGCGGTGGTGCCAGGTGAGCCTCACCTGAACTTCAGGTAAATCACCCCTGATTTTCAAAGGCAGCATGGAAACGGGTTTTGGAGAGACAGGTGAGCCGCCCCTGGAACTTTTTACCCCAGAGGATTCTTCCCCGTGACACACCAGCGGCTGCGCTTGCTTCTGGAGGAAATGATCGAGTTGTTTTCTTCGTTCTTGGGTACATCGTCCAGCAACTTTTAACTTTCATTTTATTTATTTATTTGTTTTAAAGATTTATTTATTTATTTATTTTCAGAGAGGGAAGGGAGAGTGAAAGAGAGAGAGAGAGAGAGAGAAACATCAATGTGTGGTTGCTGGGGGTGGTGGCCTGCAACCCAGGCATGTGCCCTGACTGGGAATCGAACCTGCGACACTTTGGTTCACAGCCCGAGCTCAATCCACTGAGCTACACCAGCCAGGGCTTCATTTTATTTATTTTTTAAATTCAAGTTATCGGGGTGCCATGTGGTTAATACGATGCTGTGGGGTCGAAGTGTGGGTTTCCGTGGCACCTGATCCGCCTGTTGCACTGCGTGCCCGCCACCCCGAGTCAGGTCTCCTTCCCGCCATGCAGTCGGCCCCCCTTTCCCTTACTACCCCCCCCTTCCCTCTGGTCACCAGCATGCAGCTGTCCGTGTCGATGAGTTTTTGCTTGTTTTCCTTGTTTGTTCCTTTGGCACTTTCATGTTACATCCCACACATGAGTGAACCCTATGGCCCTTGACTGTTTCTGCCTGGCTTACATTGCTTAGCACGAGAGTCTCAAGATCCAGGCCTGTTGTCTGTCTTTCTGCAGTGAGCACCGATGTTGATGGAATGAACAGGGACCTGTGTTCCGGTAAGAAATCCGGGGTACAGCGTGGCCTGGCTCACCAGGTAGGGGCCTGGCTCACGCATGCCCCCACTTCTGGGGTGCAGCCTTCACACCATTCGCCTCGGGAGCCTCAGCCTCGGCTGGGCGGCCACTGAGCTCCATTGGCCACGGGGCGGGGGGGGGGGGCGTGAGTGTGGGCGGGGGGCTGCAGAGCCCACTCCGGGGCCTGGGGTGGAGTCGGGCCCAGCCCCAGTGGGTCCCTGTCGGTGAAGAGAGTCGGCTCAGCCAGCTGAGCCATCGGCCGGGCGACTCCCAGGCGCCCTTGCGGTGACGATCTGATAACCTTCCCTCTCTTCAAGTGCAGCGGAGTGGGGAGCTCGCAGGATCAGATAGGAGAAAATGGATTCTGACAAGGCGTTTTCAGGTTTTCAAAAGGCAGGTCTTCATTCCGGCCTGATGTTTCATCTGGATTTATTATCTCCCCATTATGAGAAAATCAAAAGAGGTCATTTGGAGAGGTTTTATCTTCCTTTTCTTCCGAGGAGGCCTCATGAAACATTTATGAGCTCCTGACAAGATCAAGCCACGCTCTCCTCGCGGCTCTGTCTCCCGAGCGGTGCCCTCCAGAGGTGCCTGGCCCGGTCCCCTCACAGGTGACTGCTCAGTGCCGTCTCTGGAGGCTGGCTTGTTAGTGACAACGTCGGCCTGCCTTTCTGCAAACGTCCCCGCATGCTTGACTCCCAGCCTTCTGGAATAAAGTGTGCTAACGTAGTCGGGCTGCAGCTTTCGGGAGCCTGTTTCTTCGTTCCTGCACTCTGGGCAGAGTTGTAGCTGGCGGACCTGAGCAGGGTGTGGGCATACGATGTTGCAAGAGCTGTTTAAATATGAAACAAGTTGTCAATATTAGTGACCTGCTTTTCCCAATGTTTATTGTTTATGGCTCACCAGGCCTCTTGCAGGTCGTACTACCATTACAGACACACAAGGTCTCGGACAGGGAGTGGGAGCATAACGCGCTGCATGTTAAAGTCAGAGGTGGAAATGTCGATGGAAAACTGTCTATCGATTGGTGTCACGGGACAGAAAAGCAATTCAGAAGCTAATTGGGCACCTGCTGTGTGCCAGGAAATTAAAATACCCTTGACTTCACATAGCCATTCGGTCCAGTAGGTCTTGTCGCCTCCACCCTACAGAGGAAGAAAGCTGGAGCTCAGAAAGTTGAACAGCCTGCCTGAAATGTCACAACTCACAGGTGTGGGGACAGAGTTTAAATAATTTATGTCAAACCCAAATCTGTTTTTCCTAGCAAACTGCAATTTTTGGTGTGTTTATCAATTTTTGTATAATGTGACAGCATAAAAAATCACACCTTCTCTCTCTCTCTCTCTCTCCATATATTATATTTATTCTCTCATACAGGGTCTGGCAGAAGTAACACCTGCTTGAGTGTGGTTGGTAGGGTGACAATAAGGGTGTAACAATTTATCATTTTAATTTGGACATTTCACCTAAAATGTCATGTAGTGTGCTTGAGTGTGATATTGGTATGTTGCAGAATGACATGTTTATGGTTTTGTAATAAAAGATTTTGTAATAAAGAAGGGGCGTTATTTGTGCTGAACCCTGTATCTATATAATAAATATAATATATTATAATGTTGGTCTAGCCTCCTGCAGGTACACACACACACACACACACACACCCTCCATTATGTAATGTAAATAACATATAGGTAAAGGACATGATTAAAGAATTACAAACTGAAACCTGAAAACACGTGCTCAAATCCGTTTGCGTTCAGCTCCAGAACTGATCAAATGGGCTGTTGATATCCTGGTACCAAGGTGGTTTCCACCAAGTTCACTGAATCACTTTTCATGACAAAATGCCTTGCATTTTACTTTACAACTCTGTGTGGGTGTTTTTTTTTTTTTTTTTTTAATCTCTTTAATTGTTCCACTCTCAAGATGTAAGCCTTAAAATTTGGGGGGAGATGTCACCGTTTCCCCAGGGAAGCGCGTGAAGGCAGCCGTGGGTTCTGGGCAGTGTGTTCAGTCTGAAGGGGACAGCCGTGAAGACCCCGGAAACCAGGGGTGTCCAGCCTTTCGGCGTCTCTGTGCCACCCTGGAGGAGGAAGAAGGGTCGTCCTGGGCGGCACCTTAAACACTTGTGACACGTGATCATGAGAATTCTCTCAGAGTTTTAAGTGGATTTACGATCTTGTGCTGGGTGAGCCATCCCGGGCCGCACGCGGCTTGCGAGCTGTGGTGTGGACACCCCGCCCCTGGTGAGAGAGCACCACAGCGCTGTGAAAGCGCTCAGTTTTGAAATACGAAGTGAATCTTAAACGGACCCCGTGGTAGCAGATTGTCTTTTGCCAAGAAAACCCCAGAAATACGTGCCTCCCACATGCTGCTTTACAGACGTGCACCCCCACCCACCCACCCACAGGTGGAGGTGTGTCCCCTTCCTTTAACCCCGTGTGGGCACTTGAGACTGACCTAGCCAAAACAGAACGGCAGAAGGGACCCTAGGGGCCACCCACCGCGCGATCCAAACATGCCATTCCCGTCTCCCCGGAGGTTTGGGGGACCGCTGCCTTCCACCCCGGCCACCGTGCTGTGAGAAAGCTCCAGAGGCCCTCTGGGGGCCTGCGCAGAGAGGCCGCCGTGGGGGCCCGAGGCACGGTCTCAGGCGGGGCTCCCGGGCCCTTGGGCCGACTGCGTGTGAGCACCGTCTCGTCGGTGGCTCCTCCGTCCTCCAGCCCGTGACCCGCCGACCTGTGCGGGGCAGGGACCAGCTGTCCCGCCAGAGCCCGTCTGCAGTGCAGACCTGCCGGCGATCTGCTTGTCTCCAGAGCTGTCAGCTGCTGGATTCCAGGCGGTTTGTTACAGTAGCAACAGACGACTGCTTACTCCCTAAGGGCGGCGCCTTGCAGGTGGCTGCCCCGTGTGTGTGGCTGCACTGAGGCCGGCCGTGTTTCACCCGCTGCCAGCCGACCTCGCTTACGTGCTTTAGTGTGCTTCGCTGCGGTCCTGCGGCAGATGCGGATTTGAGCCGTGCTTTTGATCTTATTTTATGTTTAAATCACACCTGATGTTCAAGATTGCATTAGTTTTGGCATGCAGCATCGTGATGAGACATTTATATAACTTCGGAAGGGATCACCCCCAAAACCTAGGCCCACCTGTCATCACCCACAGTCGTTACGATGTTATGGACCACGCTCCCTGTCCTTACTTCACATCCCCACGGCTCAGGGGGAAAGTTGTGGGGGAGTCTAAGAAGTGCAGTTTGGCCGTTACAAAATATTCATGTGCTTTACGCGCTGAGGCGTTGAGGCAGAGGGGAGGCCTGTTCCGGGTGCGTCCCAGGTTCGGACATTGTGAGCAAAACGTGCGTTCAGACCCTGCCCTTCCTCCAGTCCCGCCAAACCCTACACCGGGGAACCGTGTCCCGGGAAAGACCGCCCGCCGGTTCTTAAGGAACGAAGGGCCCAGTTGTCTGCAGGTTTAGGGAAGACCCGGGGGAATCAAGACGCATGTTACCTAGTGGCAATCTCCTCGAGTCCTACAGGGCAGGGCTTTCTCGCATTAAAATTTAACTCTTGTTTAGTATTTCAGCAAACATATTCGATCAAACGTTTTGACCTGTCTCACACGCCTTTTGAACGGTATCAAGGAGGCGGCGTTGGTGGACAGACAGTGCACGGGTTTCTGTCACGCAGCTCGCTGTTCTGTTACATACGAACATGGAGGGGTCGTCCGCACAATCAACGCACAGCAGTGAACACACCTGTCACCCCCAAACCTGTCCCCTCGCCCTGCGCGTCCCCCGTCCCAGATCCCACCCACAGGCAACCACTGGTGTGTCACCGGAGTGAGAAAGGATGCCAGCCGGCACCCTGAGCCTCTGGACAGGTCGCAGGGAGGGCGGAACCGGAACGTGACCCAGGTGGTTGGTGTTCTTGTCCAAAACCATTCGACCAGGAAGTGGTGGGGCGGGGTCCGGAGTGCGGGGACCTCCCCCCCCCCGGACTCTGCAGACGTGGTGATGCAATGAAAGGCCGACAGAGTGGGAACGCAGCTCATTGACAAGAAAAGAGATTAAAGACTGATAACAGGCAATTACCAAACACGACGCTTGGTTGAATTTTGCATAAAAAATATAAATGACATTTTGAAAACTTTAGGGACATTTGACTATGGACTATTTTTGGGAAAACCATAGTTTTAATGTTAAATCTCTTGTGCACATGAAGGATTATGTGGGAGGCCGCCCTTGGCTTTCCACGACGCAGGCTGGAACGTTTGCAGGTCAACGGCATGCTGTTAGCAACTCCCTTTGTGCACGGAGAAGGAGCGAACGCAGCAAAACGTTACCAATGACAAATCTGCGTGAAGTTTCTGTGGTTCTGTGCTGCAGTATTCAGTTTCCCACAGCTGAAAATATTTCAAAAAGATCATATTTTTCACGAGATGTGATTTATCAGTAGCAATAACCGAAACCAACTGAACCCTGTGCCGGCTAATTAGAGAGGACGCCGTCTGTTAGAAATTGCTGGGTGGTTCCCAGAGGGCCAAGCGATGAGGCGAGGCAGCCAGGCCAGCAGGCGCCGTGCCAGTGACCTGACCCCGGGCCCCTGCATGCTGACCCCGGGGTGGACGGGTGGCCGACACCACGAAGCGAGACCAGGGACGCTGCAGCTCACTGCACCTCCCCAGGTACGGGGGAAGACGCTGCCTTTTCTCTCCAGAAAATGTCCTGTAGGGTTTCTCAGCTCTGAGCCGAGGCTCAGCTCAGGTGCGAATGAGGAGGCCGAACTTGCTCCTAATGCTGACCCCGGGATGCCGGACACAGGAGAGAGCTGAAATGTGGCTTCTTGCACGGTGAAAGGGGGTTCATGCCCTGTGCCCAGCTCACCAAGGGTGGAGTCCAGTCCGACCAGGAAGGCGATTGGCATGCGGGGCAGATGGCAGGGGCAGAAGCCCAAACGACCGGTGCTCACCGCCCATCCCAGGGTGGCGATGTCCAGGGTGGGGTCTCCTTCAGGGAATGCTCTCGGGGGAGTAAGGAGTCAGACTGGTTCCTGAAGTCTCCGTGTGGCTCGGCACAGGGGACCAGGACAGGTGAGACCCGGAGGCTCCGTGAGGCCCTGGCCTGGGGGTGCCCTTGACACGCGTGACACAGAAGCCTCAAACTGCAGATGAGCCGCCCCGGCCTGCTGTGCTTGCATTAGTGCCGGGGCCAAGAGAGGCAGCCCCCGGACTCTGGGTGTGTCTAATACGTGGGTGCGATGCACCATGTTAAACCAGGCAGCCCTCCCAGAGTCCTCCCTCTTCACGGGAGCAAACCCCCTTCTCTCTCTTTGCCCAGCCATCTGCCTCAGCCTCAGCCTCAGCCTCAGCCTCAGCCCCAGCCTCAGCCCCACATGGGGCCTTCTGGGTACTGGCCGCTGCCACAGCTGAAGGACACCTCTGTCTCACGGAAGACAGGCCGGCTTCCGGGAGCTTCCCAGCTCCTCCAGCCAGACCCAGCGTCCCCCCAGGCTCTCTCGGTCACTCTGTACAGAGCTCCTCTGATGCCGGGCTCTTAGGAAGGACTCCCTCCATAAGTGATAAACTTTTTGTTAAAAGGCAAGCCACGTCTTTTGTTTTCTTTTCTTTTCATCCCACGTGCACATCACAGAGAAGGCACACACGAAATGTTTGTTTTTCTTTTTTAAAAAAGATATTTTAACAGCATTTTCCCATACTTATTCAAAGAAGAAAATAGATATAAAAATTCCTAAGATTTCACACAACATCTCAATGCTGATGTAATTCTAAGAGTCTTGCTCTCACAAAGCCAGCTCTGAAACTCGTGCCCAGCCTGCTGTGAGCGAGGCTGGCGGCCTCTGTTGCGTGGGCCGTACTTTACATGTCAGTGCAAATAACGCCTTCCTTTCGAGGACACCGAGTTACTGAAGGGCAATATGCTCGTTAAATAACATATTTATACTCAGCTTTTAATGAACGTCAGGTCCTATTTGAAGTAACGAGCACGCACGCACGGACACACTGGTTTTACGCCCCCAACAACGTAGAGAGCGATACTGTTATTTCAGTATTTTACTAACGGGAACAAGGAGTCCCGGTGACGTGGCTGATCTAAGGGTTCTGATACTAGAGGCCAAGCCGTCCGCCTTCCGGCTGGAGCGGCGCGGCTGGTGACGGTGTCCCGATCGGGGCTCATCAGTGGGACCAGTGCGCCTTGTACGTCAGCAGCTGACTGCCGGGACACTGGGCGCGGACCACATGTGCGCTCTCCGTGTCATCTGGGAGGTGGTTCCGGTCAGTCTGAAGTTCTTCTTAAATGAAAATGTTGCTCGAATACAAAAAGGAAAAAAGCAATGAGACGGGTAATGCGGATAGCGTAATTCATGTGATAAAAATATTTGTACCTGTAATATGCAGGGTCCAGCACAATAACACCTGTTTTTCATTACAAAATCATTAGCATGTCATTCTGTAATGTAACCTTATCACACTTGAGCACGCCATGTGGCATTTTAAGTGAAATGTTCAAGTTAAAGCTCTAAGTTACTTCACCCATATTATTGCCCTACCCACCACACTCAAGCAGGCGTTACTTCTGCCAGGCCCTCTATATGTACACAAATGCATAGAAAATGCCCCCGAAACATGCGCACCTGAGAGTTTAACAGTGTGTCCACAGTGTCCACACCCAAGAGGTAACAATGTACATACAAAGTGCGTATACCCAAGGGTTTATCAATGTGTACACAGAGTGTACACATCTAAGTGTTAAAGTTTAACTCAGAGGAAGAAAATGTATATATTTCCATAGTGTTTAAATGTCTTACAATGTTACAACAACTTTTACCTAATGAAGTAAAATAACAAAGTGGCCAGATGTCAGGGTGTTCAGAGAGGAGTGTGGGAACATTTCAGACGTTGTAGGGAAAAAGGTCAAAGCTTATAATGTCACTGAATCCAAGTTTTTTCTCTAAAGAAGCAGCGAGGTAAATGGAAAATACAAAAATTGTCTTTTCTGGTGCCTGAAAGTGTGTCACATTCTATTAGTGAGCCCCCACCCCGCTCCCCACCCCGCTCACCCCGTCAACTGGAGCCGGCCGGCCCCCACATCCGGCTCCCTCGGGGACACCCCTGCGGGCTGCCCTGCCGGCGGGGGCGTGGGGACTGAGACTGAGCAGCATCAGGCCCCTGGTCCGCGACAGGCCGTCTCGGGCACGGAGTGAGCGGAACATCCTCTTCCACCCGTGGCCGTGTCCCAGACTCTTCAGTTATACCTGAGACATCGCTGTAACAACTGGCATCGGAGCAATAACAAGTCTTGGCAATTTCTCTTTGGGATTGGAAACTCATGCATTATGCATGTGTATGCAGATTTTTCACCTGTGACAGGTGTAGTATGGGCAATTTCCCTGACATATTAGGAAAACCAGCCGTGGTACCAGTAACGGATACAAATGAGGTGTTCTCGTCAGTTTATTTAACCATTTCGTGCCACCCTGTGGTGGGGGAACGCCGTGGCGGGGAGCTCGGTGATTGGTGGGAACCCTGGGGACAGCGGCTCGGATGACGGGGCCCTTCGTGGAGAGACGGGCAGGTTGTGGCTGTTTACTGCTTCCCCGGCTGATTTTCTCCTGCTGAGCAGCACCACCTGAGCGGTGGCACGCCCCATCGGAACGGCCAGCTGGCGAGCTCAGCAGAGCCTTTTCCTGAGGGATGAGACAGATGTCACAAAAGGGGAGAAATAATTATCTGTGACCAGCACCCCCTCTGGACGAGCCGGTGAGGTGTTGTTGCCTGACGTGCTTTGGCGTCCAGGCATCTGGGCCCCCGACAGCCCTGTTCCACGGCCACCCGTCCTCTGAAACGGCGTGGACCTGGCGGCGGCGTCCTGAGCAAACGACAGTCCAGGAAATCAGATACGGCCTTCCGGTGCCCCATGTAAACCACGTGGGCTGGAGACGGAGACAGTGTTTTCCTGGCGACTGATCCGGAGTCAAGGAGAGACCTGCGGGCTGGGCATCTCCAACTCCGGGCACGAGGGGCCGGGCGCTGCCCACGGGAGTTTGGGAGACTGTGCGCTCGCTTGCTCTCGAGATATAGGTGTAGAATAGATACAGATATGGATACAGGCACAGATACAGATACAGATACAGATACAGGTATACAGATACAGATACAGATATAGATACAGATATAGATTAGATACAGATACAAATATAGATACGGATTAGATACAGATACAGATACAGATATACAGATACAGATACAAATATAGATACAGATATAGATTAGATACAGATACAAATATAGATACGGATTAGATACAGATACAGATACAGATATAGATACAGTCCATCCTGAAGGTATCCAGCCATGTAGTATGAAAAATAGAGACATTTCTTAAAGAAGATACAAGAAACATTGTACATAGGACAATGACGCCTCAGTCCCCTTCAAAGTGGACCCCTTGGGACCTCACACAGTGCTCCCAGTCTCCATCAGCTGTCCCATCATATTCTTTAAATGTCACCAACCAGTCTGAAATCTCTTCCCTTTCAAAGGTGAATTTAGTTCTGGGAAAACCCAGAAGTCACAGGGCGCCAAATCTGGGCTGTAGGGGGGCTGGGTCACCTGGATGATTTGATGTTTTGCCAAAAAAAATCTACATGAGACATGATGCATGAGCGTGTGCGTTGTCACGATGAAGCTGTCAATCACCAGTTGTCCACAGCTGTGGTTCCTGAACCATCCAAATAGCTTCCGCAGAGGAATGTTCAAGTTTAACGCAAAATTTGATGCAGATTCATTGCTGTGCTTGCTCAGTCATTTTGAATGCAATGGTCACACAGTGCACGTGCTCACTGAATGGCATCTACTGCCCCCACTGACGAGTACAGTGAAGTCCTCATTGTTCACACATGTGTGTTCTACTTCATGCTCCCTGGCTGCCAGCTTACACGGATGTTACGCAAACTGTTCTCATTGTACTAACTATGGCTGCACTTTTCCAGGCAGACCTCGTGTATATGTGCATATTATATGGCCTTTACCATGATCCAAAAGGTCAGCACATCGTTACCTCGACTGAGAGTGGCGGTGTTGCTTGAGAAGGACATTAATCGGTTTTCGCAGTCACACACCTAGAGAGAGGAGAGCTGGGAGGCGGGCCAGCTGGAGCCTGTGTTCCGAGCTCCCGCGGTCACAGCCCGTCCAGACACGAGGGCCCTATCAGTGTGGGCATGTCCCATCAGGGGCACGTGGGACCGTTTTCTCATGATGTAATGTAAGTCAGGCTTGCGGAGCATTGCCCTGAAACCAGCCAGGTCTGTGGGCTCACCCTCCCCCCACCACCCAAAACTGAGGTTGCAGAGATCCAGCCCCACCCACAGGCAGACAAGCCCCAGACAAGGCGGAACCCAGCCGAATACTCTGACCGGGTCTGTTTCTCTCATGCGACACCAGAACGTCAGGACCCAGCTGGAGCCTTGGGGTGGCCGAGTCACCATCCGGGGCTGTTTGTTGATCTGGGGTCAGCTCTGTCTGATCCAGGCTCACGTCCTGGCTTTGCCACTTACTAGGCACGGAACTCGGGAACTCAGCTCTCTGTTTCCCCGATTCCCCAGGAGTCAATGGGGAGCACCTTCTGTGGAGGTAAGGGAGTGACACGGTCACCCTTCCCAGAGCACTGGGAGGGCGCCTGGTGCGCTCAGAGGCTGCACTCGTGTTTCGTCGCGTGTCCGCATCCGAGGCCGAACTGCATGCTCACCCTCTCTGCCTCTCCCCTCAAACACCCGGGCTCACGCTCCTTAAGGAGGGGTGAGGAGCTTGTCCTGGCGGAGGTCATGCGACCCGCTATCCCGAAGGCAGGGTGTGGCCAGTCAAGTTCAGGTCCTTGTCTTTTTACAACATTGAAACTTGAAGTGGTGGCATCAGAAGGACCTAGATAAGGATAATATGCCTGAAGGTGTGTGAACATTGGGAGCTGTAGCCACTCTGTCTGTGGGGGAGAGAGGGAGAGGGAATAGGAAGCCGATTTTTCTGCCTTTGTTTGAGATGCCCAAGGCCGTTCCTGAGACCAGAGATGGACTTGGCAGCCCGTCCTGGGGTCACTGGCAGTGCGGTGGGGAAGGGGGAGCTGGGGGGGGGCGGGGAGAGTCGATGCCGGGGGCTGGGCCGGTGGGCGGGCACTTGCTGTGGCTACGAGTCCGTCTCGTCGGGACCTGTGGGGCGCAGCGTAAAGATGCCTCAGGATCGCCCCAGCTTGTAGGGACCGGCTGAGGACCGGGTCTGCGGCCACCCTCTATGGTGCTGCCAGCGTGCCCGGCCCAGGGTGAGAGAGGGAGAGCCCGCGGGTGCACAGCACAGAGAGGTGCTTATACCAGGACATCATCAGGGGAGACCCTGGCTGGGCGTTCACAGAAGCCTCGGTGGTGATGGGAATACGGACACAATGTAGGAATACAGTAGGAATACAGATGATGTCGCGTTGCAGGCGGATACAGCTGAGCCGCAGCCGAAGGAAGCCAGGTCGGGAGCAGTCCTGCCTGGCTGTCTTCCTCGGGCACGTGGGCGGCAGCGGGAGGCACGGGAGCCCCCTGCTCGCCCCCGTGTCTCCCCTCGGGGCGCCCAGGCCTCATTATCCTCTCCCTGGTCCGTCTCATGGTCCCCAGGGACGAAGCCCCGAGTTCCCCTCCTGCCTCCCTGCCCCGCCAGGCCAGCCGAGGCTCCCTCCAGCACTGTCTCCCTCCAGCGAGACCGTCGTGTGTTCAGACCCCCAGGAGAGCGGTCCCGGCTGTCCGCTGCCGTGAGCGGCTCCCGCCCATAACTGCGCTGCCGGGGCGCCACGCGGTGGGGAAGGAGGTCGTGTAAAAGACCTGAAAGGGAGCACTTTTACATTCCCCTGAGAAATTTAAAGTAAAATGGAATTATCAGTGACCCATCAAGTAAGGGATATCATTTAAAGTCCTAGGGTTCATTTCTGCCACCAAACCGTTTGTGAGTTTAAAAATCGCGTCGCTGTACTTCATCTCAGAGCAAGTCGGTGAAAGGCTCTGTTTACCCAGGGGCCGGGTCACCCCCCGGGGCTGGCTGCGGACCCCACGGCGTCCATCCGCGGTGAATTACTTCTTACAGGCGTCCTGGGGCGCCTTCGGGTCCCACACACTGCAATCAGAGCCAGCCAGGCAGTGTTACAGAGGTGTGATGTGTTTAATGTGGAAAGGAAATGTGCACTCCCTTGGAGACACAGCAACCTGGGCCACACCAAATAAAATCCGTTCTTCCTCTCGGCCTCTCGCTGCGTTTCCCCGACTGCCACCCCCTGGGGGTGCTGTGCCATTTTCTGGTGGAACGGGGCTGCGGCCACGCTCGGGGGCTGCTGGTGGCACCCGTGGACACACGTGTGTCCCAACACGACGCCCTGCTTGCTGGTGCGTGTGCCTGGGACCTGTATATATATATACACACACACACACTCACACATATGTGTAATTTTACCTGTATGTAAAATACACACAGGTAAAAATGTGTTCGTACGTGTATGTATATTGTATATACATATATACACAAAGTAGTGTTTTTTAGAATAAGTATGGTCTATGACACTTTGGAAACACCAAAAATATTTGTTTTTTTTCTGAAATACAGCTTTTTTCTCGAGTTCTCTGTTTATCCTGCAGCCATAGTGTAGCCCCTGCTCACCCGATGGGGGTCTCAGCACCTCTCAGCACCGGCAGGGGTCAAGGGTAACCCCTCAGGCCCAGCCCCTTGGTCTGGGCCGGCACCCACTGCAGGTGACAGTGAGGCCGGCCTCGCGACCGCACTGCGTGGGCGTCCGTGCTTTTGCCTCCCCCGTAGCGGGCGGACGACTCCCATGGCGAAGTTTGGGTGGGCGGGGCTCCCGCTCCCTTGAGGCCAGGCCCCTCACAACTTCGAAGGGTCATTCATTCCAAGGGCTGTGTCCGTTCTCCCCAGTTCTCTCGACAGCCACACTCACCTGCCTGGCGCAGTATAAACGCTGTGAAGGGACCCGGAGCGGGAGGCGGTCCCTGCGGCTGAAGCCCTCCCTGCGAAGGACAGTCCTGGCTGCCCTCCTGGAGGAAGCGGTGGGCGAGCCGAGATGGGGTGGGTGGGGAGGAGTCGGCCATACAGAGCGTCTGCGGGACCCCCTTGCCTGTCGAGCGCGCCGCCGGCACTGCCGGGGCGGAGACGCCGGCGGGGGGAATGCGGCTGTTGCCGACTCGCAGAGGGGACCAGGTGGTTGGAAAAGAGGGTGCGGGCCGCGTGGGCAGCCGGGGCCACGGAAGGATGTGGGGATTCCGTTTAAGTGCAAACATGTGGATTTATTCCTCGAAGGAAGTGGAGCAGGGGATTGGCCTAGAAAGGTTGGTGTTTTAAAATACCGTTCAGGCTGCTGGGCCCAGAGGTGATGACGAGGGAGAGAAGGCAGGAATGGGAGAAGGACCAATGGAATGTTCTGGTAGCGGTGGCAAAGAAGACGGCGGCAGCTCCGAGACGAGGGGAGGTGGCCGGAAGGGCGGGGGAAGGCCTGGCTCCGCGCGGAGGCCCGTCCGAGAGGCGGCAGAACCAGCAGGCGGCAGGAGCCAGAAAGGGGTGTGGGGTGCGGGGTGCGGTGGATTTCCAGTTTCACGGCTCGGTCCCGGGGATCAGAAGTGGAGAGGAGGTCAGAAGAGCAGGCACCCAGTGAAGGGGAGGTTTGAAGAGCAGACTACCTGCAGATAATTACTCCGGCCTCCTTCCGCGTGGGAGGCTGCCGTGACACATCGGGGCAGTGAGGCCAGCTCAGGCTGTGATGTCGGGAAGGACTTGGGGATGACAGTCTGGAAATGGGTGACAGGTGGAGGCGGCAGACATAAATGTGGGGACTGGGAGCATAAACGTGTGCTTGAAAACACGAGGAAAACGGGGGCTGGGAGCTGAGCCCTGGGAGGGTCGGTGCGACCCACGCCCTGGCGATGCGCCGCATCTGCCTGTTCCGGAGTTTCCTCGTCCCCCCGCGGTGCGCGTCTGGGTGGAGTGTTCTTGCTGTGGGCTCCCACGGTTCCGTGTGCAGTGCCAATATCTATGTTACATGGGACGTCTTTTTGGCTGCCTGTTTTCCTGTTTTTTTTTTTTTGTTGGTTTTTTTTTTTGCTGCCTATTTTTGATGGAAAGAATTTGTTTTATCCATCTGTGCCTCTTCAGTGATAAGCGTGCTGTTACGCCACACGGCCTTAACAGGCAACTGATACTTGGAAGGAGGGATGGATAATCTTCTATGATCACGCCTGCGTCGACAGTCCTCAATGTCATGCCCTTCTATAAATTGAGAAATACTACGGAAGACAGAAATTGTGGGCACTGGACCCCAGCTACGGAGACCAAATCCATACAAACGATTTTCTGTCCTCCGGTCACGACGGTCTCTCCGCGGGAAACATTTCTGAGACCGGGAGGGCTAAAAGGTACCCAGACACCTCTGCATCTGTTGGGGTGACCGTGTAAGTTTTTTTATTTTCCTTCTGTTCACGTGTGGTTTTCAGAGGTGGAGCCATTCTCGAGTCCCGGGGAGAAATCCCTGCTTGGCCGTGGTGCCCGACCCTTTCAATGTTCTGTTGAGTTTGGTTTGCTTCTCTTCTGATGGGGCATTTCTCTCGGTGTTCACCAGGGAGGTTGGCCCGTGGTTTCCTTTCAGAGCCTTTGTCTGGCGTGGGCGTCAGGGTGCTGCTGGCCTTGCGGTTTCTTTCTGTTTCTTTTTTGGGGAAGAGTTTAAAAAGGATTGGTATTAATTCTTTTATAAATCTATAAATGCTTGGTAAAACTCACCTGTGAATCTATCTGGTCCTTTCTTTTTTTTACATTTTCAGTGACAATTTACATTCAATATGGTTCTGAGTTTTTCTTTGTGGGGACTTTTCTTATTCCAAATTCACTCTCTTGTTTGTTATTGGTCTGTCTAGGTTTTCTGTATCTTCCTGATTAAGAGTTGGTAATTTGCATATTTCTGGGACTTTATTCATTGCTTCTGGGTTGTACAATTGCTTGGCATATGGTTTTTTCATCCTAATATGCCTGTACTAATTAAAATTTCAGTTCCGTTAGTTATAGAGTCTCCTTTTTCATTTCTGATTTTATTTATCTGCTTCTCTCTCTCTCTTCTTTTATTCTGTTAGTCTTGCTAAGGGGCCTCCAGCATACATCTGCCGGGTCACGTTTACTGTAGCATGTTCGCAGGAGCCACGGCGTGGAAACCACCACACCGTCCATCAGAGCATGAATGAGTGGTAAGAAATGAGTATACACACGATGAAGTCCTGACCACCCCTGAGAAGGAGGGCAGAGCTGCCAGTCAGAGTGTGCACGTGGCGGTCAGCTGGCCAGGTCCGACCCAGGGGTCCGGTCCGCGGAAGCGCAGGGCCTGCAGGAGATAATGCTGCGTGTGGGCCTAAACCTTTGCCACGAGGACAGGTCTCATGTTGGGTGACCTTGTCACAAACACACAAACATAATAATAACAGCTGAAGGGGGAGGGAGGGAGCTTTGGGGGCAATGGGTGTGTGCAGGGCGTGGCCTGTGGGGGTGGTTTCACGGATGTGTACTGATCTCCCAACTCAGCAAGTGTCATCCGTGAAGTATGTATCACTTCTGTGTGTCAGTCACTGCTCAGTAAGTGATGGTGGAAATTAATAAAGAGATATCTTTATGCACCCCGAGAAACAAAAGCACCCGAGAAGATCTTAGGCATAGCAGAGCATCCCCGACTTCTCACTTGTGTTCTCCAGTTGTAGTGCATCGGAAACATCAGTAACATCCGGGAAATCTGTGTTTCCTGGGCACTAATTGTGCTGTTAAGGGGAAAGTGACAAGATCTGCTGCAGGGGTGAGTCCCGGGAGTTAAAGAGTCCATCACAGCCTCTCCCGAGGCCCTGCTGGGAGGGAAGGCCTCAGTGTCCTGCAGGCGGCTCTGCTCGTCCGCCCCCTGGAGGCGGGAAGGAACATTACCTCCTTTATGATTTCTGTGGCAGACGTCGCCCCTGAGTGAAATAAACGGTTTCTTTAGCCCTTTTTCCCCTGCGAATGTGTCTCTGTCTGTCTTCCTCTCTTTGGGGGCTCCAACGAGACACAGTTTATTTCCCTGGCGGTTCACCTGCAGGCACTTCCTCCTCTCCCACGCTGGGCACACCGCGGGCTCATTTATTGAGCGACCGTCTGCGCGCTCCTGCTCCACGCCAGACCCTGGGCTGGAGGGGGCGGGGCCTGGACGTCCTCCCCTGTCGTCAGAGAGACAGGCTGCAAGGTGGGGGGACGTCAGTACGGCTGGCGTTTTAGAGGGAGAGGGAAGTGGAGGGAGTCACTGGGGGAGGTCAGGTGCTTGCCATGACATTGGAGCGAACGGGACGGTTACGGACGGAGCCTGGGCCCGCCGGCAAGGAGCAGCCCTGGCGGTTCGGGACGTGTCTGAGTTAGAATGTTAGAAACGGCATCGTGAATGTGTCTAAGGGGCGGTTAGTCGTGTGCTCGGGTGTGGAGGTTGGGGTGGGGTTAACAATGGAGGCAGAATCCCTCCCCCGCTGGGTGGATTCACTTGGCAGCCCTAAGCGATGTCCTCCTCCTGTGGGCCGTCCCTGAGACACGGGAGAGACGGGAAACGTGGGGGCAGAGAGGGGTCGAACACGGGCTCAGCATCTGGCGTGCAAACACCATCTCATCGCAGTGCTCCCGGGCACCAGGCCGTGCATGCCGTAGCCGTCATCCGACAGGAGGACCGGGCGTCAGGGAGCGAAGCCAGCTTCAGCCTGGCCTGCCCGGAGCCGGAGCCGGAGCTGGCGGGTCCTCCACCACACTGAGCGGGACCGGAGTTCCCCCCGAGCACCTGGCTGCTGCCTGGGGTCCTCTTGGTCATCTGGGTGGCCCTGCACATGTCTCAGAAGCGGGTGACTGGAGAGCACCTGGTCTGGTGCACGAGGGGGCGCCGATGCTTGCTCGTGGGCGGATGGATGGGGAAGTTAGCGCTAAAGGGTTCAGTTCAGGCTGAGCGTCAGCACGTCTAA
The DNA here is from genome assembly GCF_019186645.2 of Phyllostomus hastatus. Lineage (NCBI taxonomy): Eukaryota > Metazoa > Chordata > Mammalia > Chiroptera > Phyllostomidae > Phyllostomus > Phyllostomus hastatus. Next base: position 46,575,480 of record NW_025334017.1, on the reverse strand, counting down.
TTGTGGAAATGTATGAGAGGTGCACATTCATCACATCACACTGCCCCCCCCCCCCCAGTCGGGAGCCTCCTGGGGACCCCCATCGATGCTCGGCGGGGGGGCCACAAACTTTTCCAAGGGGTCCTTGGAGCTCTTCTCTCTCTGGCCCAGTGTGTCCTTCCATTGCTTCTCTTACAGATGGCTTCTTGTCTGTCATTTTGCCTGGAATGGTCTCCCCTAATCACTTGAGGTCCAATTCCCATCCTGCCTTCCATGTCCACTACGGGACTTTGCAACCCGCAGACTGTCTAGCCCGAAGCGGCCTTGAAAAAAGTCGCATCCCCTCCCGTGCGACACCTGGAAGGAAAACACGGAGAACAGCCAATTTTTTCTCAATGTCGATTCGGGCGAAGCAGACTGTCGGCGTGAGGACGGGTGAGGCTGCGGACGGAGCGGCGGACACACGCAGAGATGGGAACGCACGTGCACACACACACACACACACACACACACACACACGCATGTACCTGAGCCACAGGCTCGCCCGGGGCCCTGCCCACTGACTGCGTCAGACCTCGGGACTCCTCTGTCTCTGTCACCACACACGCCAATTGCTTCTGAGAAACACCTCCCCCTGCTTCATCCCTTTTCCCTATCTCCCTGCGCCTTCTCTTGGGCTCCTCTCGAACGGCGCGTGCAAGCACACGCACGCAGGGGGTTTATGCTGGAAGTTAAACCCATGGGATAGAGTGGGCGGCCAGAGAAGAGTGACAGGAAAACCCAGCCACAGGCGAACAGTGGAGCTGGTTGCCCTTCAAGGCGCCTGATGCTGACTTTACTGAGACTCTAGAGGAAACTGCTCGGAAGGTGACTCAGAACGCCCCGTCCGCATGAGGCCCGGGGGAGGAGTGTTTGTGGGTCAGTCCCATGCTGCCTGTGTCCAAGAACCCCTGGCAGTGGTACCCCCGACTGCTGCCTGCTGTCCCCACAGAGCCAGGGGACAGAGCAGGATAGGCACGGTGCATCTGGCAGGCAGAAGGGCCATCACAGTACCCCGATGTCTGCCTGGTCGGTACCACACCCACCGGGCCAGAAATGAGGGCTGTGAGACCGGCAGGCGGGATATAAACTTTCCACCACAGCCTGTGAGGGCCGTGCCAGGTCTGTGCAAAGAAATAGGGCTTCATGGGAAATCACGCCCTTCGAACCAAGTCTGAAGTCTGGGTCACGACGGGACAGAGTGAAAGGATGCTGTTGTCGTCGGTTTCATACGAGGACAGAGGGGGGTCTGAGTTGACACCCTTTCTCAGCTGTGAACTTTGTCATCACTCCCCCCCCATGGGAGGCTCCTGTGCGTTTCAGGTCCTCTGCAGTCGGGGGGGCTCGACCGCGGTGATGTGTCATCCCTCACATGGGTAACCTGTCAGGTGTACCTTGCGAGGAGGAGTCAGGAATGGGGACACCCAAGACTTAGGTTCGCTCTGCCACCTGCTGGCCCCGTGACCTTGGCCGACCCCCATCCTGTCTGAGCCTCTTTCGCAGACGGGAAGACTCTTCCAGACCCTGCCTGACGACGGGAGTAGAAAACCAGTCTGGTGGCGTGGTCCCGGAGCGGAGAGACGCAGCCCACCCCACTCGTGCCCCCCTTCCTGCGCCACGGGCAGTCTCATCGCCGCGCTCTGACTCCAAGCCCCAAACAACGAGCCTGGGGAAACGCCGCCTGCTCCTCCATGCAGTCCCTTTCCAGAGGAGAAACATTTTCCCACATTAGCACGGGAAACGCAAATGGTCCTTCCCTGCCGGCGACCAGCCTGTTTACCCAGTAAACATCTCCTCCCCAGAGGCCCTTGGTCCCTCCCACGGTGGGTCATCACACCGCATCTTATTACAGGGAGTCTGGGCAGCTCCCGCTCTGGGCTAATGGGCTTGTGGTGGTCTATTTCAAGGATGCAGTCATTAGCTGCTAATTGCAAAAAGAGTGTCCGAATTAATTCCCACCTCCTCTGTTTGTATATCCCTTGGCCTTGGACGGTAATAGCTAAGAAAAAAAAAAAATCCACTTATCTCCATGGTAACGGAGGAAGCCATAAAGAACCAACAGACCTTGGCCACGCCAGGGAGGGAAACATCTGCAGGTGGGAAGCGACTGCATTTTAAACAGGGTGTCAGCTTTCAGACTCAGAGCCTTGTGATCAGACCAGGACACCAGACAGTCCCCCCCCCGCCCCCAGGGTTTGGTGGCCACGTAGGGGGCCCTGGGTGGAGGGGTTAGCCAGGAGCAGGCCAGACAGGAAAAGCCAGCGGCAGGTCGCAAGGCGCTGAAACGCAGGTTCCGGAAGACAGGAGAGGAGGCGGCTGGGGTTGCGCCCATTCACCCCACCAGGCCGGCTCGGGCATTGCTGGCTACTCAGCATGCAAGCAGCCTCCACCTGGGGGAGCACTGACCAGACGGACCCCCACGTGTGGTTCCAGCCCTCGCGAGGCTCGCATCCTGTCCAAGGACAGGAGCAATGTGCACGCTGGCAAGAAAACACACAAAATAATGATACATCTCAGGAGGTGTTGACAAGCATGGGGAAAAGGTAGGATGCTAAACTGGGGGGAAAAACACGGAGCGAGCGCTGCCAGTCCGAGTGGACGGACGGAGAAGGCCTCTGGCAGCAGGGCAGCCCCGGTGAGCCGGGAACGCCGAGAGCCAGGACGCAGCCGCTAGCATGAGAACTCGGTAGTCGGAGGCGAGCGCACGCGTGGGGGCTCGTGGCGGGGAGACTGCCCGCGCGTCGCTCCCAGCCTCTCCGGGGTTTGTGTCCCTGTCCCCCCGCCCAGCCCCCAGTTTTCCTTTGTCGGGGGATGCCTGTTGCTGAGCCGGGGGGCCCGTCGGGGCATCTCTGACTCAGACATCGTCCTGTTTACTGAATCTTGGCGAGTGGGATCGGGGAACGTCCAGCAACAACACCTAACGGCAAATGCTCAGCCCTGAGAAAATTCACTCACGCGGGGCTCCCAGCTGTGGCCGGGAACTGGGAGGGTGGGGGCCTCCCCGACGAACCTCTTTGGAAACTGATGATGGTCACAGGCATCATGGTGACCCCAGTGTGTGTTTTGCTCCTGCCAGCTGAGATGCCAGGGCTGGCAGCCACAGGAGGAGCCCTGGGGTGGGGGGTGGGGGTCATGCAAAGCATCTAGGTCTATGGAATGGATGCAGGGAGGGGGCGTGGCCACCTCTCAGCATCTTCCAGGGCAGCGGGCCCAGCAGCTGAGGTTGGGTGGCCTGGTGACCTCAGCTCTCCCGCTGTGAGCTAATGGGGGCGGGGCAGAGGCAGGAGGGAGAAGGATCTCAGAGAAACACCAGGATGAGATGTGGTGGGGGGGGGGAGGTCTCGTGGGCTCTCCTGTGTAATGTGCAAAAGCTGTTATCTTAGCGAATAACCAGCGGATTTGACACGGGTTTGCACACCTCGGGTTTGCTTGCAAGGTCACGTGAAGAAGCCTCATTAGGAGCTGAGAAAAGAGAGCGGAAGGGAAGATAATTAAAGATGTTGTTGACCAGGTTACTGCTCTTCTGTGGGGGCGGGGGCGGAAGTCCCCGGGATCTCGGGAGGACGGGGTGGATCTTGTGTCCGAACCGTCCTACCTGAGGACTCTTGCGGTCACCATGGGCTGTGCAGTGTACGCAGGGACCGGAACCCCCAGCCCCCTGCGCCCCCTGCGTGGGCGCACTGCAATCTGTACTCGGTCGGTCAGCAAACACTGTCCTTTCGGGCCACGGAGATGCGTAGGAGGCAGCGTGGCAGCAGAGACCCGACCGACTTGTCCAACGGGCAGCGAGTTCGTTTGGTAAATCTGACTTCACACTCGAGGGTCTGCCCTTTGGCCCGGGGACACAAGCCAGTGGTTGAGCTGATTGCGTCAAGGTGACCCATTTCATAAAATATTGGCTTCCCAAGGAACGCAAGGACTCTCCCAAGAAGTTTGCCATTTCTCTTTTAGATATTCAATTCCCTTGACTTTCATGGTTTTTGGTGAAAAAGGGAGATGTTCCTTTACCCTCTTCAAATTGCTTTCTCATTAGAACTCTGTTCGCTGGCAGGTTCTAGATATGTCTACCTCCATCGCTCTGGCAAAGTGGTCATTGGACGTCCAGCCCGCGTTAGCAAAGGCTGGAGCGTGTCAGTTCGGGCGGACATCGGGAAGGCGGGAGAGAGCTCGCGGGTGTCAGACAACTGGCAACCTCACGGAATGTTCTCGGCTCAGCAGTCTGGGCAGCCGCTTTCCTGTCTCGGGTTTTGCGCTAACGAGGTCTGAGATAGAGGAGGGGCTCACGTGTGTCTTCTGGTTCTGATGCTTCGGGCTGTGTAACTGAACGGGGAGAATGGGGCGGCGGGTTTCACCCCCCCCCCTCCCCCCGCGCTCTGGTGGCCTCGGCCTTGCCAGCGGAAGCGATGCGGGAAGGGGACTGGACTGGGGGACAGAAACTATGGAGACTTCGCTCTTCATTCCAGCAAATAAAAGTCCACTTTAATAGATGCTTTCAACCGAGACTATTAACATAATTTATTAATGAGCACTCCATGGCCAAACTCATATTTAAAGCTTGGTGTCCTAAACAAATTTGAGCACCTACTTACGCTCAGACCCTCAGACCCGGGAAAGACAGTGGAGATTAGGAGAAACGAGAAGGTGAACATCGCTTGTTTTGATCCTTCATTTCCAGTCCCGTTTGCATTTCACTTTGAGCAAATGGGGGGCATCCATCCTCACGGGCGCCTTTCTCCCTCACCCCGTCTCTCGGTCGAGGTTGGTGCTAGCCACCTCTCCGAGCATCGTGTCACAGAGCGCCGCAGATGCGATGCAGACGTGTTACTGTGCCAGGGGAGTCTGCGAGCGATTACGGCCTGCGATTTACGCTGCGCCTTCCGCAGTAATGGCTGCGATTCGTTTTGGAAACGGCGGTTATAATCGAGCCATTAAAACTCCAAAACAAACTGCTGTGCGCAACCATTAAACTGAAACAGTGCATGTTTGGAAGATTTTTTTTTTTAACGGTGAGAATAGTTCCGTTGGCGCACTCTGCTGCGGGGAGAGCACGGGAGGCCCTCGGCGCCGGGAGGCCTGTCTCTCTCAGGCCGGCGCTTCGGCAGACACTTGTTAATGAGCATGAATGATGGGGGGATCACTTCCTTAATTCCAAAGTCCTTACTGAAGGCAAAAAGGATGCTCCAAAATGCATACCGTGATTTGAAATACATTGAGCAGAGACGACGAAGCCAAGACGTTGCAGTCCGGTGACACAAGGAAGAGCCCCGGCTTGGAGACAGAAATAAAGTGGCACGTGTCGGAGGAGACGGGCAGCTCCCCCAGCAGACACAGCTGGTCTCCCCTCACACCAACGGTTCTTCATTTCACTGTGCAAGGGCACGATATTTCTGGGCCCGGGTCTCTCCCCGCTCTGCACTGACTGACCTGGCCGGACTACGCATTCTGCGACACACTTGTAGGTCAAAAGGCGTGGGCATGAAACGGCGTCATTTTTATACTAACGGAAATACATTTGCTTCGACAATGAACTCAGATCTTACCGTGTCCGTATGGTGTCTAAAAATCCCGTCAATATACCCCCCTCCGCTTCATCATGCAGGCTCAGCCCCTCGCGTGACGTGCATGGCTCTCAGACAGCGCGAGGGATGCATATAAGGGGGACCCGTGTTTGGATACACATGGATCTTTTTGAGGGTCACGAGGGCAAAAACAGGTCCTTTATATTCTGCAGTTTTCAGTTCTAGCATCTCAACCCGGGAAAATCATGTCCTGTTTAAGACATTGGTGAGAAATAGAATAGACAATATAAAGTAACGGGCATACTGTAGGCGCTCAATACGTTGTAATTGTTTATGGTGTAATTACAAGGGGAGCCGTAGGAGGAACTATAGCCCTCTCTCCATTTAGTCACAACTATTGCAGCCACTGGAGTTATTTCATTGTTTCTGCGGTGACTTGTAACAGGGCACCTTGTGCGGTGTTCATTTGAAGGCAGAGCTCAAGATGCCTGCGTGCAGTGAGACATTGATTAGCGCGAGTAACGGGGAAGGGCGAGCACGCGGCCGGAGACCGTGTGATGAAGGAACTCCCCGCCACCTGTTCTGGTCTGCTCGTCTGTCGCCGTTGCGTCATCCCGCTCACTGGCTTCCTCTTCTGGAGGTGCTTTCGCTGCCTGGGTGGGACTTGGCCCCCAAGCGTGTCTCTTGCCCAGGACGGTTTCCGCAGAGCCAGGCACGCAGCCCGTGCTCCACGAGCAGCCGCGGGAAGGGAGAAAGCGTAGCGCCGCCCCGGGGGTGTCGGGGTACAGGTGCGGCACTGTCCTGTGGTCGGGCGTGCGGCTACCACTTCGTAGGCGTTTTCTGTTTTCTGCTCGTCACCGTGGAGACCTTGACAGACTTTGGTTCCTGGGAACTTAAAGGCCACTACAGGGATCAGAGGCAGGTTTCAATCACAACTCGCCCTGGGTTGCCCCGGGGCCGCTCACGCTCCCACGGCCGCGCCGCTGGACCGGGGGCCCCGGGCCTGTGCCCTCCCCGCCGATTTCCACTGAGATTCGGTCCTTCCTTGAGCCAGAGTCTCACCCTGTTGTTCAAGAGCGGCGTCCTCGTCCTCCTGTGTTTTACCTGCTGCAGTGCGCCCTCCCTCCCTCCTCCCTCCTCCCTCCCTCCCCTCTCGCTTCCTCCTCTGAATTCTTTTCGGGGGAAAAAGAGGTCTTGGTCCTTAGAAATAAAATCTGTCCTGCCTCTGCCCCCTGGTTCTGTCCTTCCTAGTGAGAGACTCTGTGTCAGTAATCCCGCGTGGGTCTGTCAAGCGTGAAGAAACACACACACACACGGGGACACACACAGGGACACACACAGGGACACACACACACAGGGACACACACAGGGACACACGGACACAAACACTGGAACACACACATAAGGACACACACATAGGGACACACACAGGGACACACACAAAGACACACGGGGACACACACGGGGACACACGGGGACACACACGGGGACATACACAGGGACACACACGTACACAAATGGGGACACACACGGGGACACACACACACAGGGACACACACATGGGGACACACACGGGGACACACACACACAGGGACACACACAGGGGGACACACAGGGACACACGCATAGGGACACACACAAGGACACACGGGGACACACACGGGGACACACACAGGGACACACACACACAGGGACACACACAGGGACACACGGACACAAACACTGGAACACACACATAAGGACACACACATAGGGACACACACAGGGACACACACAAAGACACACGGGGACACACACGGGGACACACGGGGACACACACGGGGACATACACAGGGACACACACGTACACAAATGGGGACATACACGGGGACACACACACACAGGGACACACACAGGGGGACACACACACGGGGACACACACGGGGACACACGCAGACAGCTTTTCTTCGGTGCCACATACAGTACTTACACAGCATCGGATCAGTCCCCCCTCTCTCAGAGCCTTCACGGGACACCAAGCCCCACAGCAGCAGCAGTGACAAACCAAAGCGCCCCCGTCTTCAGCCCACCCGTGCGATCCGAGCCGCGGGGCGGTCCACAGTGAGTCACTGAGTGACGCAGATGGCAGGAGGCTCCTTGGAGGTCAGCCGCTGAAATGTCCTGTGTAAGGTCCAGCGTCCTTCCCGCGGTACTGAAGTCACCTGTGAACAACCCCAGAGCCTCCTGGGAGCCGGAGAGAGACGCGCGGCCCCACGGCCCTCAGGCTGCTGCTGCTTCTGTGTGTACAACTTGCCCAGCACGAGTCAGACCGCCCCAGTCTCCTTCTGAAGTTGGGAGACAGTTTAATCAGGCGTGAAGGGCAAACCGAACCGTGACAGAGTGGGGATTTAATTTGCTGGTGACCACGTCAGTTTTGCCAGCGTGCGTATTCGAATGAGAATCGGAAATGCCTTTCAGGGAGAGTCACGTGCACGGTATGAATCTCTAGTCGCATTACAACTAATGCTGTAAAGTGTGGCGGGCTGAGAAAATTTGGAATAATAAAATATGATAGCAGAACCAAGTTCCCTGATATCAAAGATAGAGAGCGAAGGCGCCGAAGACAGCCAGAGGAAATCTTATTTTACGGGCATTTCCCAAAGTGTGTCTGTAGCAACTGCACCCTCCAGCCCGAGAATCAAATCCCATTGTAGACCACCCGCTGAGATCCATTTTGAGTGTCTCCTAAAAATAGAAACGTTCAAGGTATAGGGGGAAAAAGGTACTAGCATAAAAAATCAGGAATAAAATGTAGTGCTTCCAATAAATCCCAAGTCTTAGCTGCTGATGTGACTCACTGGTTTCTCTGTGCGTTTCTGAGATGAGCAGTGTTTGCGCCGGGGCGGGGCGGGAGCGAGCAACTCTTGACGGAGGTGGCATTTTGGATCCTCACAGACAGCTACATTCAGCAGAAAATACGCACTGTTGATAGTAATTCGTGGTATGTGAGGAGGCATGTGGGGGGAACTGCTTCACGTTCTTCTTCCAGTGTGTCCGGTTCATTTCGTTCTGTGATTCCCAAGGTCACGCACACGGAGCTAAACGGTTGCAAGGCCATTTGAATCCGTGCCACCTGAATGGCTTTCTCAAAGGGAAGCGGGGACTTCGTTGAGATCTACTGGACTAGCTGGGGTCATGGGGTGGTCACAACACAGGAGTGACTGAGTGTCACACTTCTGGGGTCATTTCCAGCAGCCTGCCCTTTGAACCCTTCTTTCTATGGCCACCATCGGAGTGACCCTAGGGCGTGTTTTTCATTGTGACGGGTCTCCCCTGGTTGGGCAGTGTTCCATTCCTGAGAGACAGGCTCTGCAGTGCCGCGAAGAGTAAACACTCTTCTTAGAAATGGGTCATCCTCCCCATTTGCAATGCGATGCCCTCTCATAATGCATCGTCGGCCCGTTCATGGTCTAAGGCCTGTAGTGCAGTACGCACCTGACCAGAGGCGCATTCTCAACGGGCTGTGGACCGCGCAGCATCGCAGGGAGGTCACCTGTGTGCGCGCAGAGAGGCAGGCGGGCTCGGGAAGGCCCGTCCCACCAGGGAGTTTCCTCCTGTGCGTGCGGCGCTGACGCGCCTGCGTCCCTCATCCTTCTCCTCTGTCCGATACGTGTCCCCGTTCCCTATCGATTTGGAGCGGTTTTTAATGAAAAGTTCATGGTGAAGTACAAATCCATAATTACATGAAGTAATTCATATTGGACACGATATTTATCTATTATCTATTACACACCTATTTCAAAATGTTTTAGGCAGCTTTTGAAGTGAGTAAATGCTGCTTATGCCTTTGGTTTTACACTTTGCAAGGGACATAATGTGAAATTGAAGCTCACAGGTGCCCTAGCGTCCCTCTGTGTGTTCCAGCTTTCGGCCTCATTTCGGTGCCCGTGGCCTGTTCGAGCCCCAAGTGGGTGTCATCGGAGGGGTGCGTTGCTGCTTGCGCTTCCCAAGACACAGAGGCGGGCAAGAGGAGGTTTCCAGTTGTAACACCACTAGATGATACCATAGTTAGTAAACAATAATACAGGAATAAGCTGTGTGTCATGTACTTTGCCCACCTCTGTACGGCGTTCCACGAATCCACTTTCTCGTCTTTATCCTCCTCCTCCTCCTCCTCTTCCTTCCTCCGTCTCTCTCATTCTGATAGCGTAACAACGGTAAGTGAAGAAGGGCTTTAAGACTTTCTCGTCTCCCTTTCTTTTTTTATTATGGCATCGGCCCTTGGAGCATTCGAGTTCTTGCTTTGGAAGACCGGTGACAATTCACACTCTACATTCCCACGCCCAGGGACGCGGGACTCACCTCCAGTGAGAGCGGCCAGCTGCCTCTTTCCAGAGCTCTGCCACGGAAGTTTAGACGAGTCACATACTCTGTTGGCCCACGTGAGCTCTTACGAGGCAGAGGAGACGGGCCCCGCTTTGCCCCGTAGTTTACAGAAATAATAAGTGTTAGACAGCAATAGCACCCAATAAGTGATGAATCTTTAATTCTTCCCAATTGAAATCCAAGGAATCAAACATTTCTCCTTTCACGTGGAAGCACTTTTCTTTCCTTAAGGGCTCAATAAACACCAGAGCCTGCCACTCCAACCAGTTACCCGGTCTGTGGTATTTCTTCTGTCCTGCTTATAATGTAGCGGCAAACAGTGATTACTGCGAATCTGGCTTCTCTTGGCGTGTTTTCTGGACAGCGACGGAACTCCGTCTTTGGAGGTGCAGTGCTTGCTGGGCAGGGACGCCTCCTTTAGGCTGCGTAGTAGTTCGATACTGAAAATAAAAGCTCCGTTGGTCGATGTGCAGTCGTTGTCATGGGCACCTGTTCTCCGGCAGGGCCTGCGAGCGTTGGCGCCCAGTGATCGATGGGTTCTTTCCTCTAACGGAAATCCTGCAAAGAAAGGTGTCTCTAAGGTTCCTGAGGCTTCCAGGTCTAGGAAGTCTGCTTCCTAGGTCTGCTACCTAGACACTCTCAGTGCCAGGTAGCAGAATAATCTGTGCGACTCCGTTCAGCTTGTAATGAGCTGTGAAGCTCACTCCTTTGCTCCGAGCAGAAGGTAACCACGCCTCCCTGCCGTCTGGGTTCTGCCCTCACGGTGGCGATTCCCTCAGCAGTCCAGCCTCGCCCAGCTCCCCACCCAGCCCCAGCGCAGCCTGATTAGGTACAAGGGGACTCAGCAATGCCCACCGGATTCCTACAGGAATGAGGTCAAAGGCTGCGCTTTCGTGTAAGTGACACAGTTGGGGTCAAGGGTGTAGGAGACTTGCACTGAAGCTATGCATGAATAAGCATGGTATCTTTACTGATATAGCCGGTTGGAGGCAAATAAAAGTATTAAGTATTTTAATGATGCCTTTATGTGATTTTTGTGTCAAGGTGAGCACACATGACTTTGAGTAAGAACACGAAGTGTTGCCCTGTCAGGGCTTAGAGAGAGTGACACAATCCCGATCGCCACCTCCTGCCATTGCTGCCATCAGCGGGCATCCAGAGTGGGCTATGCTGTGAGGCCAGGTGTCCAGGTGACCTGTCAGTCATAACGTTTTCTCCACCACACCTGGCTGTCAGTGTTTGCTGTGGAAGCATGTCCCTCCGACCTGTCTTGAAGAAAGAACTTGCAATGTCTTGTTCTAGCCCAGATGATGTAACAGAAAATAGGTAACTCGTCTGTCTGGACAAAAACTGATATATACTGAAAAATATGTAAAAGTGTACCTTTCACACCGTTGGACAGCAGGTAACGAGAGACCGTGGGCCCTCAGGATGGGAAGGAAGGGAATAAGCTCCCGGGTCGCCGCAGCTCAACGCCTGCGTTGTGCTCAGACCGCGGAAGAGGGCACAGCTCGGGGGTCGGCTGCCGGAGGACCCGGGGCAGAGTCTCGGAGGGGAGAGGACCGAGCGGGGAGGGAGCTCCAGACGCCTGCGCGAGACCTCCTCCGCGCTTCCTCCTGAGCCCTGGTGACTCGGGGGAGCGAACTCCCAGGGCAGGGAGAGAACCGCCCAAGGGGGTCTAGAGGGAGCTGAACCCTTGGCCCAGATGATTTTGGACACAGTTCCTCACCAGCTGGAATGAAGAAGAAACTCATGGGACATCGAGTAGAGGACTTGAGGGGTGTGGGCTCAGTAACGGCACAAATTTAGCCCCGCACCAGACGACCTTCTTGTCCTATCCTAAGAAACTTAAAAGCAAATACCCAAAATATTTGCAACAAATTAGCTGAGATCTGGAGCAAAGGTAAAATTACGTACAAGGTAAAGTTGGCATCCAGTCGAAAACTGTCACTTCTCCAGAGAAGCAGGAAAATATGAGGCTTAGTGAACAAAAAGATGAACTCATTAACACCCACCCAGAAGTGTCACAGATGAGAGCCTGAGTAGACAAAGACGCCGAAACAGGAGGAACTGGACTTGGAGTGGCCCCGAGGTGGACAGAGGACTGAGCAGGGTGAGGAGAGAGACGGGAAGTACCGCGGGTGCCTCAGGCAGACCTACGGAGAGGAAAAATACACTGTCTGAGCTGCATGGGATTGTTAGCCTGGACATCTTGCTCAGCAACAAGCAAGCTGACTCTCAAAATAAGCGTGCTGAGTAAAAGAAGCCAGGCAACGAGGCACACACACGCGTGTGATTCCATTTGCACGAACGTCTAGGAATGCCCACTAATCTGCAGTGATGGGGGCAGGTCGCTGGCAGCGCGAGCACGGGGTGGGGTGGCAGTGAGGGCGGGTGGGGGCGTCTTCTTGTGATGGACGTGTTCACGGCCTTGGGGTGGTGACTGATCTTTTCAAACATTGGCAATTTGTTCACATCGATATGCTAATATATATATATAAACTGTTAGAACTAAATGAACTATGTGGTGAACAGAATCACTAAGCATTTATGAAGTGTGTGTAAGTCACCAGTGCAGTCAGGGAGGGCTGCGTGTTGAAACAGGGAGGGTGCGGCTAAACTGAGAATCCGGGCCAGTGCAGGGCACTGAAGGCTGGTATCAGCAGAGAGGGAAGGCTTAATTGTTACTGAGTTACCCTTCAAATTAAATTTTTAAATAACAACTCAAAAGAAAACACAAAAGAGGAAAAAGAAATAATAAAGCTAAGAACAGAAATTAATGGCACATGAACCTAAGTTATAAAAAGAAAAAGGATCAAAGTTAAAATTTTTGTTCTAAAAATGACTAAAGAGATAGGTCTCTGCTGGGACAGACAAAGGGACGATGACCAGAATGCTGATAAACGGTGGTGGGAAGCGTGAAACCTGACCTTAGTGAATGCACACAAATGTAAAAGAGAGAGAATATTATGGGCCACTTCCTGCCAATAAATTTGGCATTTTCAGTGAACTTGACAATTGGAAATTACAGCTAATCCAGTAGTGTACCCCAATTCTTTAAATATTACAAAATATCAATTATATTACTGTAATGAAAATAATTGATATCACTAGGTAAATTGTTCACGTAAATAAAGTATGCAAACAAAAGTTTTCATGGCAGTTTATTCTATAAGTAAATTTTATTAAATATTCAATGACAAAACAATCTGAGAACATAAATAAGCAGACATTCTCCGATTTATATCCTAAGGCTAGCATCATCTTTAGACCAAAAAAATAGCCAAGGGGAGAGATCTTTCTTACATCCTGTTAGCCCTGTTTTTCTGTCTTTCACTCATTGCGTGATCTCCTGTCTGGAACCAGGGAGAATGAGTAGCATTCTTTTTCCCAAGTCCAGTCCTTCTAAACATTTGACATTCTCTGCCCCGTGTTTTCCTCTCCATCTGTTAAAATGATTTATGCCAAACCAGAAATATTAATTGCAATACGCACATAGAAGTAACAAAGTGGTGTTTTCACCTAACAGAGCCTTTTTCTCCCAAGAACGTCCTGGAAAAGTCCAGAATTGCAGAGACTCACGGTGCAATGGGGAATGCTCGCTTCTGTAACCTAACGAGGCTCCTCCCACCACGACCCTTCTCTCTCCTCTCTCTGCCACTGCTCCGCAGGCTCAGCTCCCAGGGTTCCCTGCCCCCACTTAATACTCTCATCATCATGTCCCATTATAATGCATCCCCTATAATACAGCTCATGTCTTCCAAGGCAGAAGATGGCATCGGAACTGTCACCTCTTCTTACGGGCATTTTGGCTGATCCGTTATTTGAACCCGTTGCCCTGGAACACGACGCCAGGTGCTTTTATTACCAGTGCATCATGTGTGATCGTCGGGTGTCAGTGTGTCTCTATTTTTGGCCCGGTTTCTAGTGGTTTTCTCAGAATGATGAGTTTTCTGTTAGAGCGCTGCCTCTACACCTCTCTCGTCTCCCAGGGAGAGGGAAAGAGAGGGCTACGCCAACAGACGGGTGTCTGCGGAATGTAGGAGACAAGAGTTAAGCACATCTTTGTGGAGAGCCAAGCCCTCCCCCCCAGCACACTTACAGTTAAGGGGAAAACCAGAATGCGTCCATGTCAACCATGATGAGTTTATTTTTATGTTGTTTCAATGGACTGGTAGAAGTTGCTAAGGTTACCGTTTTCCTAAGACTGTTACATTGCCATATGTCTTCCATTCTCATTTTAGCTGCCTCTGTGTACATGTAAACCCCAGAACCCCACCATTAGCTGGGATTAGGTGTGTGGAGCGAATCCGGGGAGGCTGTGGAAGATGCACGTGTCCAGAGTAACGAGCGTCTGCAGCGGACCACATTGCTACTCTCACGGGGGTGAGGTGCCTGTGAGATTCATGCCCTGTGCCGGTCCCCTTAGAGCTGTCACTTCTGCCAACACTCGTGCTCATCAGACAGCGTATTTCCTGGCTGAATTCCCTCTTGGCAACTCTCTGACGACGAACGGCTTTGCTATCCAGCAGACAGAGGAGGGGCAGATGGCTCCCTCGGGTGGGCGGCGTGGAGATTTCAGTTATTGCGATGCTGATCCGGGAATTTCTTACTCCTGCCAGCCCCAGGAGCTCAGAGCATTTTCCTCTTGCCATCTCATGACTTTCAATGTCTTCTCATCCCATTTATTTCCCTGAGCAGCCTGGCTTTGGGGGGAAAGGTAAGCGCATGTCTATACATATACATGCCATTGATAAAAATAAGTTATTTATCAGTCCTAGTGGGCGATATTACTCACGCTCCATCCATCCAACAGAGCATCAGTAGCACGTTTATGCTGAGTAAAAATCAATCTTATTCTGTTTTTCATTCTTTCATTCGTGTGCTCGTGTTCTTTAAATTATATATTTACTCTGGAGCAGGCCCTGGGCCGGGTCTATAAACCAACTGATGAGACCTGCCACGGTGGACTCAGCTTCCTAAGGGGGTGGTGGGGGCAATTATCTCTTCACAATGGGCATTTTGAGCCCCTAGGCTCCATGAAAAAATTGCATTTCCTAGCAAGCTTGAAAATGGCGTTTGTAAGTAATGCCTATTGCATTTTATTTGTGGGTGCTGTTATGGAAACCCGCCCCTTCTCCCCATTTTACAGCCAGTTATGTAACTGTCTCTCGGTGTACCCTGTCTGTTCTGAGGCAGACCCTGAGATGAGGAATTTGAAGCAAGTCCTTTATTGGGAGATGATTCCAGAAAGTATTGGCTGGGCCAGAAAGTTCGTTTGTTTTTTTTTTCCTGGACGATGGCTCTAGGAGCGCTTAGTTGCCTTTAACTTCATTCAAGACAGTTTGGTTAGACTGTATTGTGACGGCTGTCACATCAGCGTGCATTTGAAAAAAAACTTGATGAAAGCTGGTGTATTTTTGTGTAGCCATTTTAATACTGAAGATGGAAGAAAAGATGTAACCTTTTCTGGCATACGATGCCTTGTTATTTCAAGAAAGACAAACCTGCAGCTGAAGGCAGGAAGAGACGTGTGCAAAGAGACGTGGAGAAGGTGCTGTGACGGATCGGACGTGTCAGGAGGGGTTTGCACAGTTTCCTGTTGGACGTTTCTTGCTGGACGAAGCTCCAGCGTTGGGTAGACCAACTGAAATGGATAGCAGACAAATCGAGACATTGGTTGAGAACGATCACCGTTCTACCATGTGGGAGAGAACCAACACACTCAAACTATCCAAATCAATAAAGTTATTGGTGAAAATGAAAAGAATGTGTCTTTCCTTTTCGAGAAAAAAACTAAATGGAACTTTTGGCCGACCCGATACAAGAGGGGGAGAGAGAAAGTGCAAATGGGGAAGTGGATAGCCAGTGAAGAGTGAGTGGGTGGGTAGAGTTACCAACAGAACGATGGAACTCCCGCCCGAGAGGTCTCCCAGGAAACCTCAGTGTCTTCCTTCCAAAATCTGGAGAAGCCGAGGTCATGTACCGCTGACCCCCACCCCCTCGCTGGGGGACGTCGGCCCAGGTGGTGTTAGCTCCCTGCTGCTTTCAGGCTGTGGTCGCCGGGCAGAGACACCTGGGTGGCCACAGCCAGTCCTCAGATAAAGAAGTTGGGAGAGGGAGACACAGCCCTCTTGCTAGTAGTCACCTCCCGGAGCTGCAGGCGTTCAACAGTGTGGGCTGGAACAGGCGCTCCTGCTGTACCCTCCGTGTATCCTTATATTACATGGTAATCCACGGCTCCCCCTGCCGGTGGGATGCACTGAGGGGAAGGAGAGGGGAGCGGGGATGTAATGTGTACCAGATGACACCGAGACTGTGGGTGATGCGGGCCAGCAATGAGAAGCCCTGGGTTTGGTCTGTGCTCTTTCTATGTGACAGCGATTCTTCTATTTTGCTACAGCTCCTCCTGCTCCTACTATTATCTAAACCCCTACTATCCAAACTACAGTGCGATTACTAAGCTGTTACACGATTACTATAAGCTTATTTGCCCTTCTAGCCTACAGTACCTCCATTCCAATCTGAACTCCAGTGTGAGAGACAGGCAGGCGGTGTTTTGTGAGCTGGGTGGCGATGGGGAAGAATCAGGAGCATGGGAGTGGGAGCTGCAGGAAGGGAAAGAAATGAATTGAGTGCACTCGGAGAACAAGAAATATATGCGTGTACACACACACATATATGTACACATGCACACACATGCACACATATATAGACTTTAAATCCCCCCCAGTTCGGACTCGGAGGTCTCTGCCTCCCAAGTGCCCTCTCGAGTGTTTCTCCCTGAAATTCCCAGCCAACACACGGACGCTGCGGAGACTGACAGTGTCCCTCCGAGAAACGGCCTCGCTCCGCAGCCCCCTCAGGGCAACGGTCCGCAACGGCAAAGGCCTGCGGTTTTGACATTTGATGGACACAGATAATATGCTCAGTGTTTCCAGCTGTGTCCATGTGTTGCTATTTCAGTTTTTTAGGAAAAAAATACAAAACTGTTTTTCTTCTCTTAAAGGGAAAAGCAACGGGCTGCTGCTTTCCGATGTGTTGCAAGAAAGCACCGTGTTTCCCGTTACCGCGCGGTACTTTGTGGGCCTGGGCCATTCACGGACCCAGCGCCTCAGCTCGGACGCGGCATCTGGCTGCCTGGAGAAGGGGCATTTACACAGTTCCCACCTGGACACACCAGGAAACGCACACCCACACCTGATACACATGCCACCTACTCCTTCAGGCCAGATGAATTAGTTTACAAACTTTTATAAAACTGTAAGGCCACCACGATGCTCAGGTTACAGTCTGGTCCCGGTCCCCACCTTGGCCACGTCCTTATGTGGGTCCCCACACGAACGTGCAATGCTAAAGGAGGGCGTGTGTGCGGGAAAGGCAGTGACGGCTGTGTCCCCAGCCCCTCGAGCGCACCTGGCCTCCCGCTCCCCCTGCCCAGGGCTCCGGCGCTCGCCTGTGTGTGCCATGCTCCCCGGACCCCTAGAGCTTGTCTTTGGTAGCCGAGCCGTAAGGGGCCGCGGCACCCTGGCCACAGGCTCAGAGTCTGGCCGCGTGCCTGACTCACAGAACACGCACATTACGTGATGACATCGAACACACGGGTGATTGTCCCCAACCGACTCTGCGTTTACTAGTCCTCACCTCGACGGGACCGAGGGCTCCCTGTGGACAGCAAAGGGACCCCCTGTTTGTAGCCACAGGCTCTGGGCTTCAGGGCAGGGTGGGGTGTGAGGGCGAGGGTGGGGCTGGAAGTCTCGTGCCTGGTACACGAACCTGCTTAATACAAACCTGGAAATCAACGTAATAGCCACGCCATGTTTCAGAGATCAGAGCTGTGTGTAAACCCTCCACCCCACCCCCAGTTTGGTAGTCCTTGGAAGCCTAAATGAAATGTCTTCCCTCCCCGTAGCCCACACTGTGCAGAAGTCCTTGCGTGAGGCAGGTGCTTGCCAGACGCCCCCCTCGGCTCTCACCGGGGAGGTAGATTCACGCCTTGTTTGGCACCCCAAGGTGGGGAAGGGTGAACGTGGCGTGGTCCCCCGGTAACTGAAACCCAGAGCGACGTGGACCTGTGAGCCCGAACGGTGACATTTGTTAGCTGTGCGGTCTTGGATTGCGTCACTGAGCCCCACGTGAACAGAGAGCTCCTCATCAGAAAACGTGACAATAACTCATACTAGGCAATAATAATAACATCGAAGATTGAGTGACAGCCAGCACAGAAGTCCCTGAGCAACACCTGACCTGTAATATCCGTGCATAGTTCGTCCGATGAACATTGAAATGTGTAAGATACATGCTCACTCTGTGTGAACCCACTTTAATGGCGTGAACAACGTACTGTGTTCGGAAGATTCACCCGGCCGTCAGGTGGCAGGTGCCCCCCCGTCCTCTCCCTGCCCCTTCGGCCCCACAGTGACCCTGAACTCTGTGACTTCTCGCTCACTCTTTGCAGCCAAACTGAGGGTCACGGGATTGGCCTTGTTTACATATGCTTATTAAGTGGAAAAATGACAATTTTAATCCCTTTGTTGTGTTTCCAAAACCGTCCAATATAAAAAATATTCTACCCAAACACCCCTAGAGTAGTGGCCCTTTGCCCTAGCTAGGGGGAAAGTTCTTCAAAATAACCAGTTATGTGAGCATCATTTTTCCATGACTTTTTTTTAAAGATTTTATTTATTTATTTTTTAGAGAGGGAAGGGAGGGAGAAAGAGAGAGAGAGAGAAACATCAATGTGCAGTTGCTGGGGGTCATGGCCTGCAACCCAGACATGTACCCTGGCTGGGAATCGAACCTGCGACACTTTGGTTCGCAGCCCGTGCTCAATCCATTGAGCTACGCCAGCCAGGGCCATTTTTCCATGACTTTTTAAAAAAAATTGGTATAAGTATACATTCACATGCAACTGGAAAACATGACAGGGAGACCCCCTGTGCATTTTCCCGCGTTACCGAGCCTGAGGAGCCCCTGGCGGAGCCGCAGGGCACACCACACCTGGCCCCCTCGGCCCCACACCATGCCCAGCCCCCCGCCCTCAGCAGCCGCTCGCTCGTCTCCGCCCACCCCTTTGATTGCAGCATTTCGACAACGCTGTGGGAGTGCTACTGCACCGTGTGTGACATTTTGGTGTTTCTTCCCTTCAATTGCATTTTTGTGGAGATTCATTCAAATCGTTGCATGTAACAATGGCTATTTTGACTGAGCAGGGTGCCGTGGTACGGATAGACTGGGGCTTGTTTAGCTTTTTGCCCACTGAGGGACCCCTGGGTTGTTTCAGGCTTGGGACTATTACACGTGAAACCATGGACATTTAGTTTGCAAAACATTATGGACACTTTTTTTTCGGACATAGGTTGCCATTTCTCTTTGATAAATGTACGGGAATGGAACTGATGGGTCACAGAGTAATTGCACGTTTGCTGTAAGAAAGCGGCAAACCATTTCCCGGAGCATCTGCACCAGCTGGCACCCTCGCTAAGATTGATTACATCCTGTTCCTCCTACTTCTCCGGCCTCCCCCACCGTCCTGGTCACCTTCTGTCGTCACGTTCGAAGTTTTAGTCTTCCCGGTAGGTTTGCAGGGACGCACTGTGCTTTTCTTTTTTCCTTTTTTTTTTTATAAAGAGAGACTTTTTTTTGAAGATTTTACTTATTTATTTTTAGAGAGAGAAGGGAGGGAGAAAGAGAGAGAGAGAGAGAGAGAGAGAGAGAAACATCAATGTGCGGTTGCTGGGGGCCGTGGCCTACAACCCAGGCACGTGCCCTGACTGGGAATCGAACCTGCGACACTTTGGTTCACAGCCGCGTTCAATCCACTGAGCCACGCCAGCCAGGCGCACTGTGCTTTTCATGTGCATTCCTCTAGCGTCTACCAGGGTCAGACGCCGTTTCGTAGGCTGACTTGCCACCTGTGAATACTTTCATAATATCTCATTTGATGACTTTCCTGTGCTTTACAGTTAGATGGTTTTTGCCGCTGAGTTGCCAGGCCTCTTTGTTGACGCCAGGTGTGCGGTTTGCCGGCATCGCCCACCCCCCGCCTCTACGTCATCCTCTCACCCGCCTCGCAGACCGGGAGCCTTTTACTTCGCATGGGGTCCGAGGCACCAGCGCTTCACATCGCGAGTCGTGGTCTCAGCGCCAAGTCCAAGGGCATTCTGCCTAGTTCGAGATCCTTGAGACTCCCCCCCACGTCTTTCCTCTGAAACTCCTGTCGCTCCACATTTCACACCGGAGCCTCTGGTCCCTTCTGAGCCCATGTTTATGTAGGTTGAGACATTTACAGGTCAAGGCCGTCTTTTTTTTTATCAGTTGCTTCAGCGCCGTGTGTTAAAGAGACTGTCCTTCCCTGAGTGTGTGAATGGCTTCCACCCTTTTGAATACCGTCAGGGACACGCACGGGAGGGGTCCGTTTCAGGGTTCTCTCCTCGGTGCCATGGGTCTGATGCGCCTGCGCCCCGGCCACCAGCCCGCCGCCTGCCCCGTCAGCTCTGCGGCGCCGTGCCGCCGGCTGGTGCGTCTCCTCCCGTTACTCGATCCTCTCTCGAAACTGTTTTGGTCATCACGGTTTATTTGCCTTCCCATATCAATTTTAGAATATTACATCTCCACGGGAACGGCGTTAAAGCCATTTTTCAATTTGGGGAAAATTGAAATATTTTCTGTTCTGTGTCTTCCAATTCTTTAACACGGTATTTCTCTCCATTTCTTTCAATTGTCATTGATTGCTTTAATCCACATTGTAGAGTTTTTTAGTGCACAGGTCCTGAGTATGTGATACTAGATTTCCACCTAAGTATTTCATTCTTTAGTGCTTTTCAGCGGTACTGTAGCTTTAATGTTGGTGTCTGGGTATTCGTGTCTAGTATATGCAAACACGTTTCTTTTTCTATGTTGATTCTGCATTCTGTTATCTTACTGAATTCATGTCATACTTCTAGGAATTATTTTCTGTGTTGTTTCATATCTATATGCATGATCGTGTCATCTGCAAATACAAACAGTTTTATTACTTTCTTCCTTGTCTGTGAGCCTTGCATTTCCCCTTCTTGTCTCATTAGACTGGGCACGAGTGGCTACAGCGACATCTCGGCCTCACTCGTGATCTCAGTGGGGAAGCCTTAACTCTTTCACCGCATCTCCAAGTGTCATGACGTCTGCAGGTGTGTTGTAGATACTGTGTATCGAGACGAGGAAGTTCCCCGCCGTCCCTAGTTTCCTGAGAGTTACTGCTGTGAACGGGTGTTGGGTTTTTCCAGATGTTGTTCCCGCACCCGTTTCCTGCATCGTGTTATTTTTTTCACCTTCATCTAATGCAGTGTATTTTTATTTCCTTGAGACGTTGTTTTGGCTCATTCGTTATTTAGGCTCTGCTGTTTAGCTTCCTAATTTTTCAAGGTTTCCTGTTATCTGCCTATGGATTTTCAGTTTTATTGTTTTGTGGCCAGCGCATGCGTTCTGGATTATTTCAGTTTTTAACGGGCGGTGGAGGTGTGTTTCAGGCCCGGGGCCCTTGTCTGCAGCCAGGGTGGGGGTGGCATTCTGGGGTGCTGGGCAGAATGCGTCCCCTGCTGTTGTCCAGCGGGTCCCTCTGCACGTGTACCTGAGGTCACTTTGGCTGACGGCGGTTGTGGAGTTCTTGCACACTCTTACTTGTTTCCTATCCAGTTGCTCCATCGTGGTTGAAAGAAGTCTCTCCACCTTTACTTACGGGTTTGTCTGCTCCTGTTTTTCCTGCGTGGTGCGTCCTGTACTCGCGTTTGTAAGTTCCCGGTCTCCTTGGCGTGCTGGCCTTTATCAACACGCAGTGCCCCGCCCCCTCTGATAATTACATCCGCCCTGAAGTGGGCTTTGTCTGAAATGAATGTATCAGTCTTACCTCACGCTGGTTCGTGGTGACACAGCACGTCTTCTGTTCTTTCGTTTTCAGCCCACACATGTCATTGCATCTTCAGTGAGCCTTTTCTCGCAGGCAGCACCTGGTTGAGTCAGGCTTGTTAAATCTGCCCTCCCAGCTTCTGCCACTTGGCTGGCATGCGTACACCTTGTACCTGTCAATAGGTGAGGGCTTAGCTGGCCCTTTTAGTTTGAGGTCTTTTGGTTCCTTTTCTCTGGGGTTTCTTTTTTATGTGACTCTTTTGGCTACTTGAACATTTGGGGGAACGTTTTATCTGCGGCGTTCTGTCATTCAGCCCTTTGTGTCTCGTTTCTGTAGCGGGGACTCCGGGTTGACGTTACACGTACACGTGACTCACTGCTGCGCCCTGGCGTTGAGGTCCCGCCTGTCCCGGTGACACGGGGAACCCTTCCCTCCCTTTATGTTCCTGTCCCCGCCCCCCCCAGAACAGAACCATCCTAAGTCCTGCCCTCTACGCATTCATAACCCCTCGGAGTGCGCCACAATTGCCAACAGCCTCGAACGTAACTTCGGACATTGAGTAAGGAAGGAAGAGGCCTACTGCCGTTCCTCACGCCTTTGCTGCCTGTGCTTGTTCTCGCAGATCGCCTCCACTGGCGCTCACGCTCCGCCCAAAAGTTCGTAAGGAACTGCTGTCGTGTCCTTTACACAGACAGCAGTCGCACGCAGTGTTATCGAGTGAGTCTGCCCTAGCTCAGCGGCTCCGACGTGGCAAAACCAGAGCTCGAATTCGGAATGCAGAGCTGTTTTCCCTCCACAGACCGCCCCTCTACAGCCACACGGCATTGAGGAAACGGGGCCCGCAGGGCGGGCAGCGGGCACGAGTCCCAGCTCCGCCCCGCGCCGGTTCTGCGGCTCAGCAAAACCAACCTCTCTGTTCCTCTCTCTTTTCATCCCCACGGAATAGTAACGAGAGCAGACGTCTCCTGGAGCTGCTGTAAGAATGAAACCTCGTAGGGTGTAACACTGGCGTGCAGTGAGTTGGTGTTCATTACAGCCAGAGCCAACTTTACTTACAGGAACTCTGGGGACAGGGGTCAAGCTGGCAGGCCTGTGACCCCAGAGACCAGCTTGATGGGGCGGGAGGCGAGGCCAGAGCGTCGTCCCCAGGGATGGACCTGGTCGGTGAACGCTGAGCCGCAGCGGAAGTTGGATTCCTCTAACTTCACACGGGGCGGCAGAGGAGCTAGCCGAGAGATGTGGGTTGCGGTGGGAGGGGAGAAGCCGTGTTTTTAAAAGATTAACCATGTCAGAGTGTGCGTGTGTGAAAAATGCACTGGAGGCCGAGAACCCCCTCTGGCTTTGCACACCCACCCACGTCTGCCAAGCTGACACGCGTATCTCCGTGGTCCATCTTGCCCGAGAGCTTTGGGATAGATCGGTTTTTATAAAAATCAAAATAAATTCCCAAATAGCATATCCGAGTCTAAGGATTCTTTGTTCATTGCAAATAGTCCCAGCAATAACATTAATTTTCAGCCACTCGGCATGTATGGTGGTAATGTGTTCCCCAGAAACACAATTTCACATTATGCCACTGGAGGGGAACAGATTGAACTCAATTATTTCATCCTCTCCCTTATTATTGAAATACTGAGGCACGAGAAAGACACCTTTTTCCCTCCTAATTGCTTGTTCTCGAGCTGCTGCTATATTGTCGACGTTCAAAATTTCAGATGTTGATGTTGCAGTGATGAGACATACTTCCGCGCCACACGCGAATGTCAGAAATAAAGGAACGGTGAGGGAAAGCACACGATACATCAGGAAACCTCCCGCCCCCGCCCTTGCTCCCCAGGCACACACACGGGTCAGGGACAGAGAAACAGATGCACTCGGGTCTTCAGAAGGAGCTCGGGAGGCTCCCCGCGGGCCCATCGGTCACCGCTGGCCAGCAGGGCCGCCTGGAGGCCGCGCGGGGCTCGGGACGGCGGCTGGCCACCTGGCCGGGGTGGAATGGCTGAGGTCAGCACAACCTGGGCGGCGGCGGTGAGTTTCTCAGAGCCTGCGTAGACACTGACATCAACACAGACGGAAGAGGAGGGGCTGCCTGCGACTGGTCCCGGCCGGTTCTGCCCCGCCGTGTGCCTGGCGTCTTGCCACACGCGTGAGGCATGTGTATAACACGAATAAAGAAAAGACAATAAAGGAAGAGCCGGAGGGAGAGAGACAATGTACACGGGCACCCCAGTGTTCTCCTCGCCCTGCATGATGCTCCTCGGGGTTCTCAGGCTGTCGTGAAGCTTTATTTCGGGAGACGCTTTCGGTGAATACGTTCTTGAACGAATGCTGTCGTCTGTGCAAGTAGCACCTCGTGTCCCTGGTGCCTTCCAAAGCCCCGCCGCCCACCATTTCATTTGCAGCAGCTGCAGCGCCGAGAGGCGTCTTGACCCCGATGGTGCACCGATGGGGTGCGGGAGCGCAGAGAAACTCTCCCGCCAGAACACAACGGCAGGGCCCGTCATTCCCAAAACTGCCCCTTGGACTGCGGTCTTAGGCGTGAAGTCCAAGGCGTCGCTGCCGCTCGTATAACTTAGGGGAGGCGGTCCCCCGCAATGGAGCAGTCTGGAGCAGCAGTGTCACGGCGTGGTGCGGTCGAGGTGGGGTGCTGTGACGGTTAATTTCCTGTGCCAGCCTGATGGGGCCAAGGGATGCCCCGGCAGCGGGGAGAGCGTCGTTTCTGGGGTGTCTGGGAGGATATTTCGGGGAGAGACTAACATCTGGATCAGGAGGCCAAGTAAAGGAGCCCCTTCCTCCCCCATGTGGCGGGGGGCACCAGAGAGAAGGAAGAAGGCAGGGGGAGGGTGGAATCGCTCTCATTCTTCCCGAGGTGGGACAGCCATGTTCTCTTGTCCTTGGTCATCGGAGCTTCCGGTGCTTGAGCTTCCAAGACGTCCCCCAGCGCCCCTCCCCCCACTCAGGCTTTGACCTTGGGCGAAATTATGTGACCAGGTTTGCTGGTTCTCTAAGTTGCCAATGGTGGAGCTCACACTTCCCAACTCCCATAACCACGTGAGCCAATTCCTGTGATAAATGTCCTCACAGATATCGACATAGAACTTATGGGTTCCATTCCTGTGGAGGAGAACCATGGCGAATACTGATGATTTTTCCAATTTTATGACTCTTGCCCCATGGAGGAGCTCCCCTTCTCCACTCCAGATGTGACTTCTCTCCGCCTCCCGGCAACCACCCCGCTGTTTTGAGTATTTCTGTGAACTTTGGGTTTTTTTTTAATTCCACATGTTATAACATTCTTATGAGGATTTTGCTGTGATTATTATTTAAATTGTTCTGTTTGGCGAGGTTTGGGCTAACTACGGAACGTGTTCCCATCGGCCTTCAACAGCTCCTGCACTTTCTGGCACAAGACACCCCCGGCTTACCCAGGGTTTTCCGGCCACAGACCTGAGCGCAGCCCTGTCCCCAAGGAGCCCTCATGTCTCCGTGGGAAGCGGCATCTACACACCAAACCCAGGCGCCCAGGGCTTGTTGCTGCTGGACGGTCCGAGCGGCTCCCAGTCCAGTCCGACCTGTTGACACATTCCCCATATCTGCGTGTCTTTCCTCTCAGAAGTAAAAGCCTGGTTTCAACAGCATTGATCAACATACTCGTTTCCTCCACCAAAACGGTTTCACCGCACAAATACCACTGTCAACTATGGTGCAGATGTAAAGTTCAAGGATTTTTGCAGTGTTTCAAAAATTTCCTTGGATTCCATTTCACGACAGGAGCAGCGGCAGGTCAAGGGTCGGCCAGCACATTTTATCGCTGGGGGGCGCAGCAGTGGCTCTGGTGGTGTCCCTCAGCGTGAGCTCTGTAACCGGGCCTTCTCTGTGCTTCCCTCTCCCTCTCCGGCTCGCACCCCACTACAAGTGTGAGAATGCCCCTCGCTAGCAGCTGGGCGAAGCTGGCCGGGTTTGGCTCATGGGCCGTCTTTGCCGGCCCTTAACCTAAGCCACGGAAACAGCGGTGCTGGGCCCTGGTTTTTCCTGCTGTAGTTTAAATGTCCAGAGTGACTTTTCTAAAATGCAAATTGGATCCTGCCAGCCTTCCTTTGAAGAAGCAGTTTAGAAGAGGCGGTGGCCCCGTGAGCGAGGGCCGTTGTCCCCAGGGACTTGGACCGGCGCCGGGGCTATGAACTTGGAGGGAGCAGGAGCCAGGGTAAATGTGGGGAGGAAGGAGTGGGCCCCCCAGTCTCTGCAGTTCTTCCCGTTAAGATCCAGTGCACTTTCCCAGCACTTGAAAGGGGCCTTGGCCACATGACTTGTGTTGGCCAGAAACTACCAAGTCCCTCCACGCTGGTACGGAGCCTGGTCTGTCACTGGGTGCCTTGTGATAATCATCAGAATAGCATCATGCTGGCCTCCTGGAGGCGGGGAGCTGGCCTGCAGGGAAGCCCAGCCAGGCCTCTTAGACAGGTGCGTGGGCGAGAACTTTCCTTAAGCGAAGAAATGTAATCTTAAACTCGTGGTTTCCCAAACTTCTAACCAGACCACCTGAGAAGATTCTAAAGGAAATGGTTGCAAGACTAGAAATACATTTTTTAAAACAATGACCAGGATTCTGATGCACAAGCCTCAATAATATCTGGTTATTTTATTTTCTTTTTGCATAGCTATGATTCAGAAGGGTTATAAAGTAGCACCGTCCACTCCTCGGGCAACTCAGAGTCGGCACAGCACACCCAGAGTTACACCAAAATCGAGCAAGAAGAATGCATTTTCTCATTAAAGCATGTCACCACAGATTAAAAAAGAAGCTGGAAGAGCAGGATAAAATAGATTGAGTCAATAAAGAGAAATGTTTTTATAGATGCATGCGTAAATGATGATTTCAACAGTCCTCAGAGTAGAATGGATGGGGAATTGGGCATCGGACTGAATTGTGGGAGATGAGAGTCATGAATAATTGTGCAGGCTCATTATTATTTTTTTATGCAACTTTGTCAGCCAAGTGCTCCTGCATCCTCGCTGAATCTCGGGAGAGTGAACGCCTGGCTGGAACGCTGCGCAGGGCCCATCTGTCTGCGGAGGCGACAGTGCCCTGCGCGCCGTCCTGGAGAGCGTGCTGGGCCTGTGGGGGTGGGGGGAGTTGGCAGGGCAGGAAATCGCGTGGGTAGAACCCGGCAGGGTCCCCCACCTGCAGCGTGAAAGCCGGGGTCTCAGAGGAAAAAGAGGCGGAGGCTGCGCTGCACCCCCTGCAACCTGCGATCCTCTGGAATCATTGTTTTCAATGCAGCCGCCCTCCTGAGCTTCCGGTGTGGTCTCTTCCACTCCGTCGGGGGTATCGCCGTGGAGCTTCGCCTGGGCAACGTGACACATGGTGTCTGCACCGAGCAACGGTCCCCCAGGTCTGCATCTCCCGTCTGCCCCGCTCACAGAGCCGGTCTGCAGGGTCCAGACCCGCACCATCTACCCACCGCCCCTCCCTCACCCTGCTGCGCCCACCCTGTTCGTGCTGCCTCCCCAATAGCCCTGAGCCCTTTCTCTGGGCTCACCCGAGTGGCCAGTGCTGCTCCCGGGTCTCACACAGTGCTGCTGGCTTCAGTTACAAGACGCTGATCTCTGAGGCACTTGCCTCTGCTTCCTCTCCACTCACGATGATGCTCGGCCCTAAGGAACACACGTGGAAGGATGGAAGTCTGACCCAGTCCTCCTGCAGCTTAAAACGGCTCAGTAGCTGCCACCAAGAGTGAGACCCCAGGCTTTTGCTGCCCCAGCTCCTCCGAGCCACACCTGCCTTCCCCTGCTGACCCAGGGCCCCGGACGTCGAGGACAACGACCAGGAACCCCGATCTGGAGTCCAGGGGTGCGGCTTCCTATGCCGGACCTGCCACTTGTGCTTTGGCTCAAATTTGGTCCCAGGTTTCTCCTCCATGCCATAAGGATGAGGACTGTGAGTGGCCGAAGACCCTCACCAGGCTCTGGCTGGGGTTAGTTAGTACATGTGAGGACTTCCTAAAGTGCTCCGTCATAGGACGCGCTCAAAGACTGTGAGGGTCACTGTTGCTTTGCAACCATTCCCCTCTGTCCACCCTCACAGTTTTGGACGCACCCTCCTTTCTCGTATTTTCTCGGGTTCACACGTGTCTCTTCCCTTGCCAAGGAGCCTGTCTCACCTGCCCCCGTGGTCTCCGCTCACGGACCCTTTGCTGAAACGCTTTCTCGGATCTTTAACTTCACCCGCACAACACCCCCCCCAGCTGTGAGTTTTATTGCCCGGTCTCCATGCGCGGTCACGGGGGGCCTGTGTTGTGCTCTGTAAGGACAGGACTTGCAGTAACGGGTCTACTGGCCATCCCTGTGCCCAGTGTGTTCTTTGAGACATCGCGCCCCGGTGCCCTCGCCGCAGGGCACGCAGCACACTCCGTGTGCATGTTAACTGCGGGCGGGAGGGAAAAGGCTCGTGTGGCCGCCACGGTGACGAGCACAACCCCGGGGGCTGTCCCCCACCCGAGGGGACACTAAGGTCCACAGAAAAGTGGCGAGTGTTCTGTCCGTCTCCTCCTGGGGGTCAGGAGTCCGGTCCGGTGAATGCAGGCTCTGTGAGGTTTAACCTGGTGGGGGGCCGTCTCTCCTTCGACCTCAAACTGTCCCCGTGCTGAGGGCCCGTGGCGTGGACAGAGTGGACAGAGGAGGGTGAGTTAAGCAGACGAGAGTGTGGAAATGGGAGACGGAAAGAGAGTGGACACTTAGACAGGCTGCCCGACCTTGAGAATGAAGCCAGAGGCTCCAAGTGCCAGGAGGACAGTCTTTGAGCAGCAGCAGGTCTCTCCAGCCGGGGGTGGGGGGCTCTGTCCCTCGTGATCAGGTGTCCGAGTGAGGTCTGTCCGTCTGTCATCAGCGCACCTGTTCACGCAGCACGGACTGAAGATCAAGGCCGACACCGTCAGTCCTAGGAGAGGGGGGGCACCTGATACGGCCTGATGAAGCCTGGGCGTGTGCGTGCGCGCGTGTGTGTTTGCGTGTGTGAAGCCGGGATCTCCCTCCTCACACACACGGGTGCGGTGACGCCCCCCCGCCCCCCCCGATCCTGGTAACGAGGGCTCACCCGCGGCCACTGTCAACGTGCTTCACCCCACCTCCTCCTTTGGGCTGAAAGCCGCTTTCCCGGTGGCTTTGTGATCTGCCGTCTTGGCAAGACCGAACGACACGTCTGAGTCCTTCCTGATTCCTGATGTTTGCTCCTGGGATGAACCCCCAAGGACCCCGATGCGGGGTTGGGAGGAGAGAAAGGAAGCAACGAGCGTTGTAAGCCCGTGCGTTTTGTCGCTGGTCTGTGGACGTCATTGGTGGGAAGTAGCCCGGCTGCCACGCCCCCTTCGTCTTCAGCTCCTCCGCTGCTTGGGTCAGGAGCATGCGCGCTTAGGTCAGTGGTGCGGCTCCACCAGACTACGCACGTGGAGAGCACGCGTTATCCCGGATCGGAGGGGAAGTAGCCGATCGGGGCTTCCGTCCCTCCTCAGGGGTGTCCCGCTCCTGCTTGGAGGTCCCAGCCCGCCCCTCCCCGCCCCCCTTACATCCCCTCCTTCCTGACCGCTCGCCCTGGGGGCTCCCAGCTCCGAGGTCAGAGGCAGCGATGCAGAGCGGCTCACCAGTTCCACAGTCGCGCACCCCGAAATCCTGTTAGCACCCCCCGTCTCCATCGCCACCCCTCTATTATCTCATTGCCTCTCTTTCTCTGTGTGTGTACACACAAATACATACGCATATACTCATACGCACACACAGGCGTACATATGCACGTCACCTATGTATGAATATTTACGAGCTGGTGCCGCCTCTGTGGGTGAACTCGGACTGACACGACTCTGTTTTCTCTGTGCTTCTTGCAGGCGTGTCTTCCACACGGGAGGAGAAAGGCTTACTACTGGTCAGTCACACTCCTACCCACGAGGGGCTCCCCTCAGCACGTGGCCGCCCCTGCACGTGCTCACACCCATTCCGTTCGGTCACAGTCACACAGACGAGTGGGAAAACTAGAACTCTCACTTGCGTGTGCTCACAGAGGAAATCAAAGAATGTTCACTGTCCTAAATCTAGTCAGTATTTAGGGGACTCAGTAGCGGATCGGAAAGCCCACCCATTTTGTGGTGTTTTTGTTGGCTAGCGATTGCCCAGCTTGTGGTGACAAAGAAGTCGTGTTCTGATCACTTTCATCTAAGCATTTTGGCGCTCTTTTCCAGAAAACAAAAGAATAAGTCTACGCCATTTTTTTTGCATGTCCATCCTTCCAAAATCTCAAAATAGTCATGGTGCTCCCCTAAGTCACCTGTTCTCCAGGGCCTGTCGCTGCCCTGACCCTTTGGGGAGTGCTGGGGAGCACCCCCAGGACTCTTCTCAATAAAACGAATCGTGCTCCCCCTCCAGGACACGCGGCCTGAAACAGTCTAAGGTCTGCGGCGCTCACCCCTCAGAGACCAGAATCTTGCTGCCCTGTCGTCTTGTAATACATCACTATGAAACCCTGATGCTTTTTATTCAAAAGGAAGTGCCTAGCAGCCCTGACATTCCAGTGGTTTGTCTGGGCGTACGTTGACATTAAGTTAGGAATGCAGTTTGATCTTGTGCACTCCCAGACCGGCCGTAGAGAAGCGTGGCATGCAGCTCATTGGAGAAGCAGTGCCCGATCTGTGGCGACCTTGCTGGGTGGCCTAGCGGCGACGATAAATAACGGACTCCCTAAACATAATGAAGTAGTAACTGACAATAGAAGATCAATAATGCATGGGAACACCCCTGTGATTTACCGAGACTTGAGCCATCCCCACACCGCCGGGCGCAAAGCTTGCTCGAAAACCGCTGTCAAGGACCCAGCGGTGCATGTGTGTGGACCGCCGCTGTGGAGGGTGAGGCCATCGGCTGAATTCACGCGCACGGTGTAACAATGACGGAGGTGACTAAATTCACGCGCACGGTGTAACAATGCCCGAGATGGCTCGATTCCCCGGGGTGGGACGTTCACAGGGACGGGTCAGCCAAGTTGTCGCATCGCTTCTCAACGACGCCAACAGTTTTCTGCCCCCCCACACTGCCTTCGTTCTCGGGGAGTCGGGAGGGAAGCAAGCCCGGGGCCACCCTCGGCCACGGAGCAAGCCCTCGGGTGCCGTCTCCTGGAACAGGTGACCCACAGGACACAGAGGAATGGCGGGCATTCACACCCTGCAGGCTGGCAGCTGACTCAGGGTCCTCGGGAGGGAACCCAGTTCCACCCAAGATGAGGGCCGAGGGGCACGTTATAAAAGGATTAAGAACGCACCCGAGTGTGAAGAGCGACGGGGGAGGTGGCAGGGCTGAACCCCAGGCTGCAGAGAGAGCAGGCGCAGAGCCCGCGGTGACAGCTACTTAAGCCCTCCCCCCTCAACTCCGTCTCCAGTCTTCCCTCTCTCTTCAGCACACACACACCTGCCTTCCTCTCCCCAAGCTCTGCACCCCGGCCCTCGGCCGCACCTTCCTGGGGACCCGGGTGTACCCTCAGCCCCTCGCTTCCTCGCTGCTGCTTCCTTTGGTTTCCGCGCGCTGCCCAGCCCCACCCCGAGGCGCTCGGCCCTTTCCCCGGAGGGTCCGGGGCTCCTTCCGGGCTGCGTGGCACCGGGGACCCCCCCACGTTTCTCCTCGCCAGCAACTCTGAATCTTGGTCGGGAATGTGACGGAGCCTGGACCATGCCCACAGGACCCGAAGGGATTCCCCAACCAGCACTTTCTGCCTTTCTCCACGCCGGATGGTTTCCACACCCCCACAGGGCTCAGGCCTCTCATTGCTCTGTGCAGCCTGGGCTCGGCTGGTGGCCTCGGCCCCCGGTGTAGCAAGAAAGGGACCGAGTTTCTGTGGCCTCTCAAGTTCTCGCGAGGAACCTCTCCTGAGCGTGGGGCTCGGATGGAACTTTGGGAACGGGTCAGGGCGTCCCCACCCTCTAAGCTTCAGGGACCGTAGCTCCCTGTGCTCAGTGACCACACCCCCCCCCCGCCATGCCTCCCCCCCACACAGACCGACGCCAATTTCAGTGGTGTCTCTGCGCTCGCCTCGAGTAAGGGCACACATGCCACCCTGCACCTGCACCCCTCCCCAGCCCCGTCCTCGGGTCCCTGCCCCCTCACCCCCGCGCTTGCTGACCTGACGTCCTTACCTCCTGCCCTTCTGCCCAGTCGGCTACTAGCAATCCATCTTGACTAATTCTTTTAAATGGGGGGGGGGGGGTCTTGCCTATCATATAGCTCAGCTGGCAGTAGTTATACCAGACAAAAATGTAAATCTTCTATGACAAGAAGGTGGGTAAATAAAGTATGCTTCACTAGGGTCTTCTTGGCAGCCATAAGAATGTGTAATCAAACATGTAATGCTGTCAGAAATGACTTCTAATGCATGCAAATGCAGAGCCACAGGTGTAACGTAACGACCACTGTGGAATACAGTGCATCCTCAACGACCCTGGGGGAAAACGCAGCCGCCGCCCGCACCAGGAGCGCGCCTCCGCCCTCTGGGAGGGGCCCTGCCCTGGCCTCCTCAGACGCCATCTCTGCCCACAGAAGTGCCTGCGTCGCACAGACGATGTGCCCCCGGAGACCTCACCCCGCCCCGGGCAGCGTCTGTGTTCCCAGAGACCCCGCGTCCCTGCCGAGACGGTCCAGGCGCCTCCTCGGAGCAGTCCTTACGGGCAGGCATCGTGCCCTGAGGAGCTGGCCCGGAGACAGACGTTTGGAGTCCGTACACGGGATTTAGATCTGCCGGCTGGGTTGTGTCCAGTGGGGACAGGCCTGCCCGTGTGACGCCCCTGCGGAAGGGGCCGGCGCTGGGGTCAGAGGGGGGGCCGAGCTCCGTGGCCCTGTGAAGGCCAGAAGCTCCCGGGACCCCGAGACTTGACTATTTGAGTCTGAACTCCCAGGTCGTTATTTAGATGGGTCTGTCAAGACAGGTGGGAAAGTATATCTTACTCTCAGCTTGTCCGTTTGATTTATGACATTTAGCTATTTAGAGATACGGCAAACGGCTTCCATTTTTATGCTGTTGGCGCCGGTCCAGGCCTGAGCGCTCCTGCTCAGGTGTGAGCAGTCATTTCATCGGTGACGGGGAGGTTTCTTCTCGCTCTTCCCCTCCCCTCCCTCCTTCTTTCCTTCCTTCCTTCCTTCCTTCCTTCCTTCCTCCCTTCCTTCCTTCCTTCCTTCTTCCTCCCTCCCTTCATTCTACCACCCTCCCTCCTTCCCTTCCTTTCCTCCTTCCTTCCTTCCTTCCTTCCTTCCTCCCTCCCTCCCTCCCTCCCTCCCTCCCTCCCTCCCTCCCTTCCTTCCTTCCTTCCTTCCTCCCTTCCTTCCTTCCTTCTTCCTCCCTCCCTCCCTCCTTCCTTCCTTCCTTCTTCCTCCCTCCCTTCATTCTACCACCCTCCCTCCTTCCCTTCCTTTCCTCCTTCCTTCCTTCCTTCTTCCTCCCTCCCTTCATTCTACCACCCTCCCTCCTTCCCTTCCTTTCCTCCTTCCTTCCTTCCTTCCTTCCTTCCTTCCTTCCTTCCTTCCTTCCTTCTTTCCTTCCCTCCCTCCCTCCTTCCTTCCTCCCTTCCATTCCTAAATCCCCATTTTTTGAATCTTCACACCTTTTTTCATTACATGTATGGTTAGAAAATGGCAAAATGAATTTTAAAATATCCTGCAGCGGTCAACCGATAGGATGCATAGAACGTTCTAGGACAGGCTGGCCGTGAGAGAACCCATACACGTGTATGTAGCTCCAGGAGACGCAGAGACGAGAGACTGGGAAAGGGAGGCGGCGCGGGGACCGCGGGCGGGCGGTGCGGTGCTGGGGAGAAGAACTCCGCAATGTGCGCGCTGATTCCCCACTTGAGGCCAAAAATGCTACCCGCACAGCGACAGAGGACAGGGCGAAAATAAATTAAATCAGCATCCACACCAGTATTGCTGCGAAGGCTGATCAGAAAGCGTTTGCAAGGTTCACTCTCGAGGAGCCATGGTCGACGGGACGCGGCCGTCACAGCAATGAGCGTGAGAAACGAGTGAGACCCCGTTTTGGAAGCCGGGGACCCGTCAGTGCTGGGGTGACGCTGCGGGAGGGGAAAATATGACGGTTTCGGCGGACGTGTCCCCACACCTCATTTTATCCCGTCTCCGCTTTTCTCTTCCAGCCAAATGAGTTTCCCCGATAAACATGTTCTAAGAGATTCCCGTGGGCATGACATGTGAACAATGGACAACAGTCCGTTGCCTGTTGTTGCGGTTTTATACATTTAGGTGCTGGGAAACCGTCACCACATTCTTCCTTCACCCGGGCTCTTCCACGTGAAACCCGGCTTGAGCTCTGCAGCGCGTGGCCAGTGTCTCGGCCAGAGAGCAAACTCCATGCCAGGCAACAGGTTTACAGCTCAGTTGTATCCAACAAGTCCAGGAAGACCACAGATTTTGATTACTGTTGATCACTCTTATACAAGATACACTCAGTGTTCTTCTGCATGGAGCTTTGGTTCCTGGGAGTAAATGATAATTTCAAAAGTGTTGCTGCCCTGGCTGGTGTAGCTCAGTGGACTGAGTGCTGACCTGTGAACCAAAGGTTCAGTGGTTCGATTCCCAGTCATGGCACATGCCTGGGTTGCGGGCCAGGTCCCCGGTGGGGGGCATGTGAGAGGCAACCACACATTGATGTTTCTCTCCCTCTCTTCTCTCTCCCTTCCCCTCTGATTAAAAGTAAATACATAGAATCTTTTTAAAAAGAGTGTTGCTGTTTTATGGCAGTGATTGGGTTTATGAAATGTTCTCAGCCCCTAGAAACACACAGAGGAGGAGGCTGCTCGGATAGATTCCTTAGCTGCTGGAGGGAGACCTGGCGAACAGACGGACTCGGAGCCTCACGGGGCACTGACAGCTGCGTGATTACGGTTCACTACGAGGCGGGGGAGCGGTGCCTCTCTCACGTTCCCTTCTGTCTGCCTTTAAAAATGCAGACGTATGTTAACAGAGGGACGAAGGCAGGTGAGTGAATCTTGCTACAACTAAGGTGCCAGGTTTAAGGAAGTGAAGTAGATGGTTTAAAATGCATTTCCCTCCGAATTTCTTGCCCCGAATACCACAGAGCCGCTCGCCGAGACCTGGGGATGGGAGGGAGAGAGGGAAAGTAAGCAGCCCACCAGCACGTGGACTCCGGTAGGATTCCTATTACCCACAATCCTGTGCACAGACGTGTTACCGTGATTCTTTCTCGAAGAGAGAACAAAAGATAGATTAATTTAAACCTCCATCAAAATGCGGACGTGCACCAAATTTGTTTTGCCCCTCTACAAACGTGGAATTCAAGTTTTCTCTTTCATTCCACAGAGCCACGCGAGTGTCATCAGTAAATGTGTGGCTTCTTTACAGGTCAAAGTTATCTCATGGGTAACAGTGGGGTTACAGCTTACCCTCCTCGGAGTTGCTGGGACATGTGTTTGAGGCCTAATGCTAAATGGAAAATAATAGCAATGCGTTAACATCCAGGAGACACGTAGGGTTGGTGTCTTCAATTTGCTTTCTCTCAATAAGTATTTAGGACATTTTTAAATATAGTTTATATATATGACTGCTGTCATTTTTCATTATTGCAACTAACCTGTTAAGCATTGTCTATATTTCTCGAAAAAAAAGAGCTGACGTATTTAGAGAAATTGTCCTAGCTGGGTTTCAAATCATTTTTCTTTAAATATTGTATTTTTTTGTTCTAACAGTTGCAAAATATTTTTTTTTCAAAGAGCTAAAAATGAAACCCTTCTTGCAAACTTTTGTTTGCAAAATATCTGAGTCACATCGCCTGCTGTCCTTGGCAAAGTTTACTTACAACCTAACTTTTCCTAGATTGTTGAGGATCTCATTCTAGGCCCACCAAGGGCTGCGAACGGTACCCCTGAGTGTGGGGCTGGTGACCCAGGAAATCCTGGGGCATTGTCCTCTTTGAATCGACCAGTAACAACCTTCTGTCCGTTCCCAACCGAATCCCTCCTTCTGCGTTTCTCAAGCGCGTGGGAGGGCTCGCAAGCGCAGGGCCGCCCGGCCAGCAGGGCGTCTGGTTGGTTGCGCTACTTGGGAACTCCCGCTTCAGGAACCGCATCAGCCTCCCAGAGCTTCTACGGAGAGTGGTTCCAGGCCAAAAGTCCCAAGGATAGAGTCTAGAAAGAAAAAAGAAAAAAGTTAAAAAAGACCAGCTTCTCCAAACGGGATGCTGCGATCTTCAGATTGTCTGCTTCTGCCTGAAAGCCAGGCGGCCAGGCGTGTCTTGGCCCCGGGACCACCAAATGCCGTCCTCCTCCTAGGGCCATGTGCAAGGCCAGGCAGACACCCCTCACCTCCCCACGAGGGCCACGGTGCGTCACGGACATGCACGGAAACACACGCATGCTTGTGTGTGCTCGTATGTAGAAGTTCGTCTGGGCAGACATTGGCTGTTTATGTGAATGGATACAAGTGACCCCAGATGCCCCATGTCTGGATGGATTTGTGTGTGAATTTTTATTAGGGAAAAGCACGGGGGACAGAATCCTTCCTGTCCCCCCACCCGCTTGAATATTAGGCTCCTGGGGGTGCCTGTGCTGATAGGCAGTGCAGGACCCAAAACATGTCCCACAGCTGAACATCTGTGACCACGATTCACAGAGATGAGAGGAACCCTTCGCTCCCAGAACAGCATTTTTGTAGTCACTCCGCCCCCCGTTCCAGCCACAGCATGGTAGTCATCTGGCTTGAAGAACAACGGCGTGGAGATAATACCAAGAAGAAATATGAGAGCCGTCAGCTCCCAAATGGCATCTCCCATAGTCTTGGGAAACTTCATTCCACGACTCCCTTTATCGAGTTGGGTTGTACACCCCTTTGTTCATAGTAATAAAGGCTCCAGATATTTATAGTGAGAACAGCAGGAAGTCATTAGACCCGAGTTAACAAAAGGCGAAAAGCAGCCGAAGATAATTAGGGGGAGTAGATCGGGGCCCGTGTAACGGAGCAGCAGGTCCCCAGGGCCACGCCCCGTCCTTTGGCCACCGTGGCCTCCAGTCCGCATCGATTCAGGGACCATCAAACCGGTCCCTTCCCGGGCACCGGCTGGATCCGCTCCAGGTCATTGTCCATTGTCCTGTGGAAGTGACCTCACACGATGCGGATCTGCCTATTGTCCTCCCATTCAAAGCCTCCGTCACTTGCAAGAAGAAAAGCCAGCTCCTTATCTTAACACAAAAGCCCTTGGATCCAATTCAGAGCACTTCGTTTTAGAAAGGACTTTGACATCTG
This sequence comes from Phyllostomus hastatus, assembly GCF_019186645.2. NCBI lineage: Eukaryota > Metazoa > Chordata > Mammalia > Chiroptera > Phyllostomidae > Phyllostomus > Phyllostomus hastatus. The sequence continues at coordinate 46,538,400 of NW_025334017.1, read as the reverse complement.
GAGGACATCTGGAGGGCATCTGGAGGACAGTGATATGGTGGACAGGGTCTCTGGGGGACCTGGCGACGGGAGGACAGTGGGAGAACCAGCTCACGAGGGCATGTGGGGCGAGGCAGCTTGGGGTCAGGGAGAAGGGGGTCCAAGGACATGCTAGCTCTGGGTCCTCAGGAAAAGTGCCTAAGCTGCCCGTGCCTCAGTGTACACGTCTCTAACGTGGCATAGCAGTGGGCTGTGTCTTACACGGCCGTTGTGAGGGTCTCGTGTGCAGGAAGCCGTTAGCACAGTCCCTGGGCTTCAGCGGGCAGTCAGTAAATGCCGCTCAGGATGGCCGCTATCCCCTTCCTTTCCGCAGACGCGTTCATTACTGTATTTTTAATTCTGCAACGGCCGTTGACATTCAATAATGCTTTCCGTTTGTTTCAGAGATGCACGAGAGCATTACACAGTGCCGTCACTGCCTTGTAAGGGAGTGGGCTGCCTGCTGAGGGGCAACAGGGCTCCTTGGGGCTCCTCGGTGCTCCTGGGAGAAGCCTTAGTATTCTGAGACATGGAAATGTCCACGATAGAAAGACAGCGGCTGCTTTTATTTCCCTGGAAGCACTTCGCCTCCCACCCACCCTGAGATTTAGCCCTGGAGTCATTTCTCAGGTCGCTGCTCTGCTCTCCGAGGGCTAAGTAGTTTCAGTCCTGGGGAGGTCCTTAGGGCGGCTGTTTTCAACCTTTTCCATCTCCTGGCACATGCAGACTATTTACTAAACGCCTGCAGTGCACTGAAAAATGTATTCTTTCCTAACCTGACAAAAAATAGGTGTAATTTTGATTCATTCACACCGGACACTGCTATTATTGTGCTGGCTGTTGTCATTTTTGTAATGCGACCATTGAAAGGAAAAGAGGTCAGTGCCCCCGACTAAATGGTCAGGTATCGCGAGTTTTAAAACATTCTTGCGGCGCACAGGTTGAGAGCCGAAACCCTAGACGAAGCCCCAAGGTGCCAGGAAGACTGGAGGGCTGTCCTGGCCGATTGCACCTCAAAAGGCACCCGCTCCGATCTAGGAGGCATCTTTAGGCCTTAAAAGACAGAGACCCCTGGGCTCGCCTGGTCCTTGGAAAGACAGCCTGACCTTCCAGAATGTAGGGTACGGGGGAACCCAGCGTCCCTTCCGCTTTCCAACAGAGCACGGTTCTCTCCCTTCTGGAGAGGAGGTAGGCGGCTGTCTCCCTTCTGCACAGCAAGGGGGGGATCCGTCGTTCTTCACCTCCCCCCTCGGGGTGTCCAGCAGGCCTGGAGACGTTTCCACTGGCTTCCGTCCCCTCGTCTCAGTGGTAAGGTTCAGGGCAAAGGTCGCCAGTGTGAAACCAGACTTTGTCGCTTAGGCAGGTGAACCCCCAAGACGATGAAACTGCAGATTCTTCCCCGCTCGCTTCTGGGTGCCGAATGTCTGACTAGGCAGGAAAGTAAATGGCTCTCCAGAGTCCAAATTATTCCTGAGTAGGATGGGGGTTTTTGGTTAACTTAGTTTCTAACCGAAGCTGTCATCCAAAATTGCATCAGTGGGAAGGAAATCTAATAGATCACACCCTGCAATCTCGGATGCGTGGAGGCAGCCGGGTCTCCTGCACCGCCCATCCCCCTGCCTCTCGTGGGGGCGGGCCAGCCCCACGGCCTCCACGAGAAAGTACACACCCTTCTCTCTGAGGGGGGAGCTCGTGGGCTGTGGAACGGCCAAGGGGAAGTGTCTCCATCTGAAGAGAATTGCTGAAGGAGAGAGTTCTGGCTTTTGTTTTGTTGTATTAAACTAAGCTGAAAACAGTGTCTTTCCCGCAATAGAGGCAGCCGAGAGGTAACCGGGAGAGCACTCGAGTCCTAAGACACGGTTTCCCGTGGGGAGTCTTGGATAGTTTTCCTCTTTCAGTTTCTGTTTCCAAATCTATAAAAAGATCTTTTAGATTTTAGCAGTAATCCTCGGACTAAAGATGGGTCGTGAGGGTGTGTGAGGTGTCTGGTTACTGGACTACCTATTCAGTATGATCAGGAGCACCAGGCGCCGGACCCCGTTCTGCAGTTGCCCTGCTCAGGAGAGGGGTCGAGGTGACCACAGGGTGGGGCCCCGCGCCCGTCCTAAGGCCCGGCGGACAGCTCAGAGTAGCTGTGAGCCTTAGCCTGCCGAGGGCCGTTGGTGGTGAGCAACACATGGATCTCTGTAGGCACAGAGGTGGCTTTTCTCAGGAGCGTCATCTCAGAAGAGAATTAGTACTGCGTTTTCTATATTTCGTCATTCAGAACCCCCGTAGATGAAGGAGAGGGTTCCAACTTACGGGAGGTGGGTCGAGGGGGAAAAGGAGGGAGAGACAAAGCGAGAGAGCTGGGCTGGGATGAGGGGTCCAGGACTCTAATTCTGGTCTCTCTTCATTTATATGTCGACCCGGAAAGGAAGAGAAGAATGCAGGAAGAGGGAAGGAAATAGCTGAGATGTTGGTTGTGAATAGCAGTTTTCAGTCCTGGGTTTGTGTTAACTATGTGTGGAAAACAGGGGACTCCGTCCCCACGGGCTGATTCCAAGTCCCCATGGCGGCCGGCCTAGTCTCCCAGCCCCCCAGGGCCCTGCCTTCGCACAGAAACACTCCAGAGCCCCCCTCCTCCTTGAAAACGCCTCCGCCCTGACCCCCGCCTTCGAGCCCGCCTGCTGCTGTCCGGTGGCCCCCCTCATGCCCGCTCAAAGTGGTCTTCGGAACCTCGTCGGAGGAAACGCCTGTTGGAAGAAGTCATGGCCGGGAGACCCTGTCTGTGGCTGCCCTTGTGGGCCTACACAGGCTTTGACCTTCAGCTCCGCCCTGCCCCAGGTCCAGCACTGCGCACGGGGGTGTGCCCCTCGCCGCCGCCGCCGCCCTCCAGCCACCTGCCCGCTGCGTGCAGCCTCAGACGCCGTGCCTCGGAGAAGCCGGCCACGCGTCCTGCTAAGCACGTGATCAGTGTGAAGATCTTCAGTCCCCGGACAATGCAAAACCTCGGGTCACGTGATAGGGTGACGCTGAGTGGACTTCAGCTTCACTGCGGGGAGATCCCCACCACGTGGCGCACACACCGTCTGCCGTGGAAACACCGGTCGGGGGACGGAAGGAACCACGTAACGAACCCGTGGTCTTCAACACTGTCCGGGTCAGGGAAGTCGGAGAAAGGCCGAGAAACGGCTGCAGGTCGGAGGGAGGGAGGGAGGGACGAGACAACCGAATGCTGTGTGTGATTCTCCACTGGGAGCATTTGCTCTAAAGGCCATCACGGGGGGGTTGGCCGAACATGGGGTCCGAGGGTGAGATGTGTCAGATGGACATGTAAGGGACCAGTGGTCACTTTCCTGGTTCTGGTCACTTGCAGGACATACAGGCTAAAGAAGCTGGGATGATGAAGCAAAAAGCTTAGGGAAAAAGCATTTGCACTGCACTTGCAAATCTCCTGTAAGTTGGGGGTTGCTTGAAAATACATGGAAAGTGTACAATTTCAATTTTCACTTGGTAAATTTGTACTTTACATTGTAATGTTAGTCCACAATCTTGAATACATTAAGAGTAAAGTACACTTTGAAACTATGTTTAAACTTACCTCTTGAATTCTATTTAATTTTTAATGCCAATATGTTGAAATCTATATTCTTTTAATATAATTACATTTCATTTTTTGATTCCTAGATAACTAATAATGGGGACAGTTTTGGTGCTGATAACAATAGATATACCAAAGTGATTTGAGAACAGAAAAATTAATGGCTAAAAGAGAAATAAGGTCCTCAGAGAATCCCAGTTACATGTATGAGAAATTTCGCACTGTGACCATAGGAGGAGCCTGCTGTTCGGCCCAGCCCTGTCACGCCGGCTCTCGGGATGTTACAGATGCTTAATGAAGATCTAATTACCAAGTGCAGCCGTGAGACTGTAAAAGAGCATTATTCATATCGTAAGCCTGGATTTCCCATTATAAGATGAGGAAAATTACACTCACCTCGGACAAGAAAAGCAAAGCACCCGCGCTTTGCTGTATTCATGGATGCGGGTGCGAGGGAGTCCTGGAAAAACTCGACTTCACTCTTACTCAGATTAGCGAGACAGTTCCCATTTCAAGAACGTGCCGAAAAGTCCAGTGCTAACTTCATAGACAGTGTTTTTTCTTTCTTTTTTTTAAACTAGCCTTTTGCATTTTTTAAATTTTATTTTTAGAGAGGGAAGGGAGGGAGAAAGAGAGCGAGAAACATCAATGTGTGGTTGCTGGGGGTCATGGCCTGCAACTCAGGCATGTACCCTGACTGGGAATTGAACCTGCGACACTTTGATTTACAGCCTACGCTCAATCCACTGAGCTACGCCAGCCAGGCTCATAGAAAATGTTTTTTCAAACATGGAAAGTAGGAGGCTGTTACGAGCTAAGTTTAAAGCAAACACATACACTGCTACTCTCGCGTGTTTCACAGTGAATCTTCAGGACAGACTTTCATTAACGCAGAATTTGTGACTGGACACCCTTACGTATCTGTGCAAAATACAGCACCCATACGATCGCCAGAACGAAAAACCAATGACAAATAAAGGGCAAATAATAATATTATTGAAGCGAGACAAACGCTGATCCAGAACATGGAATAATCAAAGCATGATGGTCCTTAGTGCGGCCTGGCAAGGACCTGTGTGCACGGGGGCCCAGCGGTCACAGAAAACGACGTGAAAGTTCTAGATTCTGTAGAGTTGATTGTGAAATCCCCCTCCTCCAGCCCCCTCCTCCCTTCCTCCTCCTCCTCCTCCTTCTCCTCCTCCTCCTCCTCTCCTCGTTCTCCATTCCCGTCTCTGCTCTGGCCACTACTCACCATCCTCACTCTTAAGAGATCTGAAAAAAGCCTTCAAGAGGGGGAAGCATTGGTATGTGGCTTGAAAGAGGAGGCCGGGGTCGTCATGGGGAGAAGGTGGGACCATCAGGGCATGTGAGCTCAGGGATGGGGACCCTCGGGAGCTCTCACAGTCCCTGGAGTGAGGAGGGGTCGGCGTGACGAGCAGTGTGAAGGAGCCCCCCTGGGCAAGCCAGAGGATGGCAGCGGCCATACGGGAGTTCCTGCCCACCGGCGCCACCCCTGGCCCGCCCATTCCAAGGCCTCTGTTGCTCTTGAGAAGGTGATTGGCAGGGTTTGAGCCAGCATCTGGAAGAGGTAGCTGGCCTTGCTGTAAGGGTGGGTGGTGGAAAGCCAAGCCTGGGGCTAGGCTGTGGGGGGCAGAGGTCACTCAATGTCATTGCCAATCCTGCTTACCCCACGAGGGCCCTGCTGGCTCATCGCCCGTGGCATGAACTTCAGAAGCACCAGCCCACGGACCTGACTTGCCCACGGAAAAGCTTCTCAACTAGAGAAGAGCCTAGAAAGACCAGTGATACAGGTGCTGGGCAGGGGAGTCATCCTCCACACCCGGACTGCTCTGTGTCGCTCTTTGACGGAGAAGCCGTGTGACTTTGGACACATCACTTAGACTCTGTGTCTCCTCCCGGGATAAGCATGCCACCCTCAGGTGCCCGGATGACACCCTCAGGTGCCTGGAGCCGAGCACCCGACACAGTAAATGTGGACTGCATGGGCGTTCTTCTTAGCCAGCAAAGAGGTGTGTTCTTTCTTGTCCTGCAAAAACGTTTTTCAAATGTCCCCTTTGCCGGGAGCCTTCCCCAAACCCTGTGTCCCCAGGCAAGGGGACTCATGCCCTTCTCTTCTCCCAGTGCATCGTTCCCGTCTGTCTCCTGGATCGGGTCTGCTACCCCTCCTGCCCAGGCCTTACACACCTACAGCCCCTGGTGCGGCGCTTGTGACCCGATTGCAGGCAGGTGCTGCTGGGTTACCGAATTCTCCAGATCCATGCACCCTTGCTTCTCATTTCTTCCTACTCTTTTAGCTCTGGGTTTTCTGTCCACTTCTCCCCCTCCCCTCCCCACCCCTCTCCCTTCTCTATACCCTCTCTCTGTCCCTTCTCTTTCTCTCTTCCCCTCCCACACCCAAGGCATAATAATGCAATGAGGCAATGTGTCAAACTAATCTTAAATAATGGGCCGTGATTGCTCTGAAACTGTTTTACCCTACACGCTGCCCGTCTGTGACGTGTGATTAATCAGCAGAAGATGACTGCTGGGAGGGTGCCGCTCCTGCCAAAACAGTCTTTAATTTATCCCAAACAGACACAAACACAGGTCTGAAAGGCTCATTTGCATCATAAAGAGCTATGTTGGGGAGAGATTAAAAATATGCATCGATTAAAGAATGTTGTGATGAGCCCTCCTGGTAGGCAGGCACTGGCCCCAGGATCCTGGGGGACAGCCCGGGGGGGTGGGGGGCCCTTTGGCGCCTGCCTTCTCTGCTGCCTCTCCAGGGGCTCCCTCCTTTACCCAGAGCACGCTCGTGTCCTGGGGGCGCTCCTCCTGGGGGCCTTCCGTCCCCGAGGGCAGGTGGCAAAGACTGTTTCTTGCTACGGCGCCAGAACAGGCACCTTTCACAGATAAAATTCCTGAGCTGTTTTAAAATGAATGTTTGATAAAGACCAGCTGTGCAGAAAAGTCAGCCAGGGCCAAGGAGACTGGGAGGTGATTTTCCCACAGGAGGAGAAAACCCAGCCTGTTTAAAGCAGTCTTCATTAGGAAAGGCCGCACCCATGCCCTGTGGAGGAGCCCTTTGAACGGATGATGTTGTGAGTTGAGGTCAGCACCCCCACTACACACCCCCAAAGAAGGGTTGACTCCTCAGCCCTGGCACCTTTGGTCAGGTAATCGAGTTAAGAATAGATTGGGGTGGGATCTAATGCCGTCACCCGACCACCAGTGCCCTGCTAGAAGAGAAATGTGGGCCCAGGAAACATAGACACGCAGGGACACGGCCGTGTGACGACGGAGTCGGGGTTGAACTCATGCACCTGAAACCGGGGAACAGCAGGGATTGTTGGCAAACAGCTGAAGCTGGGGGACAACGTGGAACCACCCCCCCCCCGGGGCCCCCAGCGGTGGGGGAGGATGGATCTGCATTGTTTTTAGCCTGTAGGTATGTGGTCCGTTGTCATGGCAGCCGTAGGAAACAATACAGGTGGGCAGCCTTGCGCTGGATCAGCTCAGCTCAGCCAGGGCTTCTGTGAGGCTGCACGTTTCCCCGGAATTCCCAGTGAGACTCCCTCTGTCACCCTGCGTCCCCACCCCTGCGCTCTCCGACCCCCACACCCCTCCCCTCTGGTAATCACCACAGCGTTGTCTCTAGGAGCTTTTTTTTGCTTAGTCCCTTCACCTTTTGCACCCAGGCCCCACCCCTCCCCCGGCAGCTGTCAGTCTGCTCTCTGTCCATGAGTCTGTCTCCGTTTTGTTTGCTGGTTCAGTTTGTTCATCAGATTCCACCTATGAGTGAGGTCACACGGTACCTGTCTCTCTCTGACTGGCTGACTTCACTTAGCACAGTGCTCTCCGGGTCCGTCCGTGCTGTCGCGCATGGCGAGATTTTTCTCCTTTTTATAGCAGAGAAGTATTCCATTGACTTTGGGTCGTGGACACGCAGTACAACATACAGATGATGTATGTCAGTGTCGTACACTTAAAGCCTGTGTAATTTTATTAGCCGGTGTCACCCCAATAAATTCAATAAACATTTTTTAAAAATCCATCCCTGAGATGTACAAAGTCCCGCTCCTGTTCACAAGCCCCCAGGCTCCTATGTGGGTAGGTGGACGGCTCTGTGCTGATGGACCCTTGGAAAATTCTAGAACACTGGTACTCGGAAGTTCAACCTCCTTTTCATCCGGAGGCTGAGGCAGGTGTCCAAGGAGAGAACGGAAGTGCCCAGGGCCGCACACACACTAGCAGACTCGAGGAGGCCACGGAGTGAGTTTCCAGAACTGAAGAAGGAGGCTTCCAAAGCCAGCTCCTCGCAGCGAAGGGGACGCTGTCTCAAAGCTGCATTTTTTAAATCACAGAATAAATATATTTTAAAGGGTATGAGATAGTGTTTACTAGAAAGGGGTGACTTACTAGTGGCACAGAACATGACACTGAACTTGTAAAATGCAACAATACAAATAAAGCCCCCGTGCGTGAGTCAATGCCAGGAGGGTAGAGCCCAGGGCGCTATCCGGCGTTACTTCTGTTTTTTGGAAACAGAAAGTTCTGCTTCCTTCTTTGTACTTTTCCCATTTTCTCTAAATTTCTAAAAATTACATGTAATATTATATTGTTTGTGAGTAGGAAAACAACACCAAATAAAACTAATAAAAGTTTTTGTTAAAAAAAAGACTAACAGAGAACTGATATTGCCTTTCCATCCTAGCCTGCTATTTTTTCTCATACAAGTAAAAACATAAGAACTTTCATATCATTGCTTATTATTTTCAAAATGAAATGTAACACAGTACAAGCTGTTTTTCCCAGGAGCACCTTCTTTGTGCGGTAACATTTTCAACGAAATCATTTTTAAATTATCATTTTTTTGCCCCCGAACTGCTGTTTTATATTCTCTGTATTTTAATATTCTGGGAAAGAAATAGTTTTTCTAACTTTCTGTGAATTTATATTAATTTCATATGTATACAATTGATGACCAGCAGTATTCCTATTAATTCTGAACCATTGAACCATTGAACGATTTTGGGTATTTAGCAGAGGACCTGCCACAGAGTAGGTGTTCAGTGAATATTCTAGAAGGGGAAAAAGAAGGGAAGGAGGGAGAGAGGGAGGGAGGAGGGGAGGGAGGAAAGAATATTTAAAATGATAAAATCTGTAGTCCGATAATGAAATACGAACAAGAGATTTTGGAGAGCAACCACAAAACCACCCAGAAACCCAAGGGAGTCATGCGTCAGGAGACTCAAGTTCAAGTCCCAGCCCGGGCGTGAAATCAACGGCAAGATCATAAGAAAGTCATTCAGTCTTTTGAGTCTGTTTTCTTCTTCATAAAGTTCATATCATAGTGTAACCGGAAAAGACACCGGTGTTCGGGCTGCCTGTCACTACCAAATCCAATAAGCAATGACAGTGATTGAATCTTTTATAGGCGCTTTATTCAGATGGCCGGCGATCCGAGAAGATGGTGGGTTCATACCCTAGCAAACCATCTTGCTCTTTCTTTCCCAGCCAAATCTTTTATAAGGGGGTTGGGGGAGGGCAAACAAGGTGTCAGCGAAAGCCTTTGCAATTCAACAGTCGCCTCCAAGGGGGAAGGGTAGTCGCTTGCTTCTTCCTGGTACAGACGTCTCCAAATGAGGTAATCCCCGGTCAGTGCCCCAGGAGGCCATCTGCTTAAAATTTAGGCGCCAGGATGGGCCTTATCTGTAGTTGCTGAAACAAAAACTTAACATACACATGACTTGCTAGATTTATGACTATTTACCTTAAGTTAAATTTTCCCAAGTCTTAAACCCCTATCAATAATACTCACAATAAAGTTATAGATGTGCTGTGACTGCACTGTAAGGTAATCATGAAACTACTATTACTGTAAATGGGAACGTGGTAATATTATAGGGGTCCCTCACCCAGACCCCACGACCGGGGTTACCCCAGCCCCGGGCCTGGCACACTGGAGAAGGGCACCTGGGGCAAACACCGGAGGGACGAAACCCTTGGCCGAAACTTTTCAGACAGACAGAAGCCAGCGTTATCTTCTCCGTGTCTGAGGTCTGCGATCTGTTCTGTCCGGGTCCTCTTCGCGTTGAGGTGTTCTCCTCACAGACAGCGCGTGGCAGAGTCTGAGTATCAGATGCAAATACACCGTTTTTATCTTGAGCATCGTCCGAGTAATTGAAGTTCTTATTGCTTCCCAGTCAGGAGCGATGAAATGTTGTCCAACGAGGTTTCTCTGCCGTAGATAGTGGTGCAGGGCACAGCGCAATCTGGCGATCTGGTCTTTTGCGAATGCGGGCACACACACTATTATTGAAATAACAGGTTTCCCTACTACCTGCTGACCTCGTGCCAAACGTGTTTATTTGTTAATTTTCTGCATGCGCTGGCTAGTTTTTACGGGCGATGATTATGAAAATTGCTTTCAAGAGAACACTGATTGAGGCCCCCTACCGGGGGCCAGGGTCAAGACTAGGTCTTGGGGAAACAAACACGGGAAGGACGGCGCATCCCGGATTTCAGCCCCCGGAGGGAAGGACACGCAGACCCATGGGGCTCCAAAGGGCCGTGGGAGCAGGCGCGGGCGATTGCAGGACACAGCAGAGTCGGATAGAGCAGGGTCAGGCGCAGCAGCGGTGATGGAAGCAGCCCACCGAGTGCCCAGCGGCAGGCGAGCGGAGAGCGAAGCTGCGACTACATGTAAAGGGCTACTCCTCGGCCTCAGTAAAGGAAGGGAACTGGACCATCGGGACAGCCTGGGTGGACTCAGGGGGCAGTGTGCTGAGGGAAGGAAGTCGGGAAAGACCGGCACCCTATGGTTTCACTTACACGTGGGGTCTAGAGAGCGAACACAATGAACAGACACGACAGCAGCGGACTCCCGGGTACGGAGGGCAGACAGACCGAGGCTGCCGGAGGGGAGCCGTCTGGAGGGGGAGGGGACTGAGAAGTGCAGGCTGGCGCTTGCAGGACAGTCTCGGGACCTACGGCACAGGGCAGCGACACTGCGGCCGCTCTGTGTGGGGCCCGAGGGGCGCTCCAGCTGTCGGGGAATCCCTCCTAAGGTACAGAAACGTCTAGTCACTCTGCTGTATTCCTGAAACGAATACAAAATAATATTGACTATAAGCCGTAACTGGAAAGCAGCATTGAAAAAAAGTCAGGGGCGGCGTGCATTAGACGCCGCGCCCGAGGCACCTGGGGAAGGGGGGGGAGAACGGTTCCCGGAGGTGGTGTCTGCAGGACGCGTAGAGGAAACGTGGCCCCACACAGCGATGGGGAAGCCGGGCTGGATCCCGCCGCAGACCCGGGCCCACGCCCGGCGGCGAGGACCCGCACAGAACCCACGCTCCTTGCCGCGGGGGTGTGAGGTGAGAGGTGGAAACGGAGGAGGGGGCTGGGGGCCAGGTCAGGAGAAGCTGTGCTCCGTGAAGAGAAGCCAGGCTTTCTTCCAAGGTCAAGAGAAGTTCCGAAGGATTTTAAGACGGGGATCAGTCCACGCCGTATGTTTGTCAACTCTGTGGACGCGGCAAAATCCCCAGGCCCGTGGGCTTTTGCAACCGTGCGGAGCACTTCCTCCCCCCATTTGCAAAGTGGGAAAGTTCCAGGTGTCAGGTGGGGAAACCCTCCCAGGTGTGTCCACCCATGTTTGGTCGTGGTACCCCTGCTGGTGTGAAGGCGGGTCAATAAAGTCGGGTACAGAGAAGGAAAACATTAGGACTCGACTTTCAGGCTTCTAATTCGGGACTCTGGGCATCCGCTGTCTAGTTTTCTGGTATTAAAAAATAGTGGGTTCAACAGATTCTTTGTTAGTTGCACAGCTGAAGGAGGAAATAAATCAGCGTCCTCACCACTGTCCCCAGTCCCACAGGCAGTGGAGAGCTCAGGTGAATCCCGGGGTACTCTGGGAAGGAGTCTGTGTGATGGACAGCAGAGGTAGCTTGGCCGGGGCTGGGGTGAGTGCAGGATGCGCTGGCCAGAAGCCACAAGGCTCTCCGGTAGGGCACCAACTGGTCCTCCGTCCGGAAACCGGTCGGAGAGTTCCCGCCGCAGTCCAGGCCTGCCCCGGTGAGCTCAGGTCAGGTGAAGCAGACCGGAGACGCTGGCCGCCTGGATTCGGGTGTGGCTCCTTTAAAGGCTCAGACACAAGCCACTGCTCTGGGTCCGTGGCGTCCGGGTGTAGGTTGACAGTGACAGGTGTTGATGCGGTGCATTGTGGGAACTACTCCCAGAGATGCCAGCTTTGGGGCTTGATAATAAGATGGTTTCCCCGGGTCAGGCTTATAAGACCTAAGAGGCAGAGATGTGATGTAGAAAGTGGGGAAAGTGGGAGACAGGGCGTCAGGGCGGGGTCTGAGGTGGCCACTCACTGGCTGGCTGTGCAGTCAGAGGAACAGTGGGCCGTCCATGGAAAGGGGGGCGTCTGTCTCCGTCTCCGAGAGTCCCGTGCCTATGTGTCCGGGGCCTGGGACATCCAGTCAGCACTCCTGGCTGACAACCAGCATCTCTCTGCTCCGAGTCACAGTTTTTGAGAGGGAGGGGGCGGGGCTCCGGGCAGTCCCTCTGGTGGAGGAGGCTGGGGTGTCTGAACCTTCCGGTCCTGTCTCTTGCTGGGAGTGTCCCAACCATTAAGACCTGCAAAACGATAAGATCAAAATAAGTATTCCAAAGTCACCCCTTACAAGCCACCACTTTTACTATTCATCTGGGGAGTTTGGTCTGGACCCAGGTTGTGGGAAGACTACCGCCTGAGATCCCAGGGTCCCCAAAGGGCGTGGCGGGATGTGGGCCTAACATTGTGCGGAGGTGCATTGTGTCAAGTCCACCCCGAGGTTCTGGGCGGACGTGAATTCGGGGGAGACACTATTCAACCCACTGCAGTGACATTCTCCCAAATACAGGTGGAGTCGTGTGTGTGTTGGGGGGCTCGTGGGGCCTGGAGGGGAGAGGCAGGTGGGAGTTCAGGTCCCGCACGGTTTCAGGCACGTCCAGGTCTCCTCGTCTCCTGGGGCAGGAAGCGGGCATGTAATTTTTATGTTGCTTTTGTTTTCACTCATATAACAGAAATGCAATAAAATACTGTCCACGTACAAACAATCTGAGGGTCCAATAAAAAGTCTGTTGTGTTTTTTTTAAATATAGGTTTTATTGCCTGGTGCTCCCTGGTCTACCTTTTTATTATTTACAGTGCCCAAAACTGTGACAGGCACATAGAAGACGCTGCTTCCATATTTATTAGGAAAACGGGGATGAGGGAAAAGGACAGAAATATTCGTTACGAGAGGAATGGTAATAACTTCAACGTAGAGCTTCCTGAAGAGCCCGTGCATTAACCGCACCGACGCTGAGCTTGCTGGTGTGGAACCGGAGCAACTCGTGCTTCTGCTGCTGCTAGGACTGGCGAACGTGGAATGTGTATGTCGGGTCGTCCACGCACCAGTCGTTGCTGCTCACGCTGCGCTGCGCGTGAACCCACAGCTGTGAGGTCGGGGCTGTTTTTCTGTGCGCTGTTCAGAGCCATGGGGTGAGGCCCAGAGGCCGTGGCCCTGTCTGGTGTAGGTGCACCACCGACCACTGTCCCATCTGCATCGCTGCAGCAAGCTCAGGACAAAGACCCCAGCTTTCTGGGGGCACCCGTTCCATTTCTGAGTGTCGCCGGCAGGTTCCATGCCATCAGGATGACACTAGTCAGACCAATAGAATGTGCCTCTTCCTGTGTTTTGCTGGGCGAAGGGGTTCTAAGTGTTAGGTAATGTCCACACTAGCCAGGACTGAGCGAGACCATGCCCACTCGGGCTGTGGGAGCCACCCGTGCCTGCCCAAGTCTCCAGGAGGAAGGGGTTACAAGCGATTGTTCCAGGTGCTCTGTTGGCTGGATTTGACCCAATAGGTAGAGATGGATAATCATGACACCTTCGTTCTTTTAAAAAACCATAATTAAGGTAATGCATGTTTGTGGTAGAAATCTGGCAAACCCTTCCCATGGCTCTTACCTGGCACTGACTGAGAGAGGAAAGCAGGCACTCAGTAAAACGCTGGGCGGAACAGTGTGTGTTCTGTGTCCAGACGTGTGTCGGAGGAGATGGGGCCGGGAAGGGAGGAGCCCCGCCTTCCCAAGGCGGCGGCGGCGGTTTCCGGCGGAGCGCTGAGCTGGCGTTCGTTCGACCTCACGGGTCTCCAGCCCGCACAGGTTCAAGTGCTCGACAGAGGCGTGGTGCTCCCTGAAGATGGCAGCTGCTTGCTCTTTATCTACAGGTCAGTTCAGTCTCGTTTCCGTAGTGCGAACAGTGCTGAAATACATACTTCAGGTGGCCAAATTCTTTCCCCAGGGAAGATGACCAAGACGTGGTGGCTTGGACTAGTGGGACGGACCTCCGTGCCACGCAGTCATCCGTGCCGCGTCTCTCTCGAACTTTCGGACAGATTCGGGGCAGGAGCGCGTGGCCAGAGGGCCCGATCTCAGGTCCCTCTCAGCGTGCCACGGCCATCCGGCTGCAGGCGGCTGCTTCTGGGGCCCCCGTTTCTTCACCCGACACGGCCGAGCTCCGTGAGGACGAAGACGTAATTTGAGATGCGTATTCACACAACACAAACCCACAGAACAGTCCTCAACATGGGGTCGCCGCCAAGGGACTACGTGCTGAATTCATTCGGCGGAAAACCCCGGTGCCAGGTCTGCCTTATTTATTCTGTGGTCAAGTCACGAGGCTGCTACCTGCGGGCGGATGCGCCGGGGAGAGCCGCGGCCCTGCAGTTCTTGGGTGGCGCTGTCCCCGGGCAGTGCACCGCGAAGAAGAGCATGGCCAACAGGAGCTGGGACGGGCTCCACGGGAGGAGGGCCTGACACCATGGGGGCGTTGCAGGGGACGGCAAAGAGCTGGAACGACGGACTCCCACCTGCCTGCTCGGCCCTCGCGCATCCAGCGCAGCCACGCGCGCCTCGGGCCCTGGCCCGCCAGCGGCCGGCCCTGAGCGATGCGGCTTTAAATCTCGGAGCGGGCCAGCCGGGGCATTGAGGAAGCCGGCGTCCGGTGGCCTGGCACAGAAGGCTCCGGCGCACGGTTTCCCCAGATCCACGGTCGCAGCTTGGGTCTCACGCTCTCCCTGCCCCGTTTTGTCAATGAAGTCTCTCGGATGAGTGCACTCGTATTTCCTCAGGCCACTGCTCCAGGCCATGAAACAAAACCCGTGCTGGAACGAATCTTTGCCGACCCGAATCTCGGCTGCTTGGGCCTTTCATTATGCCACTTGCCATTTCATTTTGCTGATCCTGCATGGTAGAAAAAGTGGGGAAAATCTGATAAACAGCACAATGAAGCAGGAACCCCCGTTCATGGGTATACAGTGTGTACAAGCTCACATACACCTGTCCACAAAAGAACCACATGTTATTAATCCCTGTATCCGAATTAATGGGGCTGGGGGTTGACTAGTCCTTCCAGAAAGTAGGGAACTGGTGAAAACCTAACTAAGCTCTTTTGATAAAAATACAACAATCTTAGCTCCTCCCACACCCCCTTCTCATCTTCCTGACCTATTCCACGTGGCCATTCGTATTAATCCATCCGAGGCCATTGACGTCTCCGAAGTATCTCCCCTGGAAACACAGCTCTCTCCCTCCCTGGCCCCCATCCCCTGCACAGAAACCCCCCGGATCACGTGCCCTCCCGAGTCCCGGAATGGGCGGTCACCATTCTCCACGACTCTTCCCTAGTCCGCTGGAGGGACTGGGTGGCCTGCACCCGGCGGGGGGGGGGGGGGGGGGGGTATGACTCAGTGACCGGGCTGGCAAGTGTGAAGTTTCCTCTCTGAGAAAGTGGCAACTGGGATGTTGAACCTGGTTGAATCATCACAGGTTCCGGACTACATGGAAAGATGCATGCGATTCGGGGCTGCTGGCGAAATCGGCTTTACCGGAAGGAGTGCGTGTAAAAGAAGAGAACGTGTAACGAGCAGAGAGATTATCTGTGGCCCGTGTAAGGACATGCACATGTGCATTCGTCAGCTGTTGCTGCGGTGACAAGTTACCGCACGTTTGCTGGCTCAAAAGAGCATAAAACCATCTCAGTTCTGTGGTTCAGAGTCCGACACAGGTCTCCCCCAGCCTACGTCAGGGTGTCGGCTTGGATGCATTGCTTTCCGGAGGCTGTGGAGAAAAATCCATGTTCAAGGTCATTCGTGTCGTTGGCAGTTCAATTCCCTGTGAGCGTAGGACTGAAATCCATGTTTTCGGGCTGCCTGTCAGCGGGACGCACAGATCTCAGCCTCTCAGCGCCACCCGAGTTTCCTGGCTCGTGGCTACTTCCTCCGTCCTCCTCACAGCCAGCGGGGGTGGGGCCCGTCCTTCCCACCCTGCAGACCCCTCTCTCCTCCTCTTCTGCCCCGTCTCTCCTCCGCTTTCTCCCACTGCCTCACCTGTCTTATTCTTGCCGGAAAACGGAACAACCTCTTTGCCTGAGGCTCCGTGTACCGAGGCTGGGTCCAGGCAGACGGTCCAGGACGATCTCCCCTTTGGCTTTAGTTCTGCGTGTGCCGAGTCCCTTCAGAGCACCGCCTCCGCTGGTGCTCCGGGGGCTGACCGGGACGGAACACAGGTTTGCACTCCTGCCTTCCCCGGGCAGAGAGAGACGGAGAGGCCGAGATGGAGAGGCCGCGGCAGAGAGACAGTCGCCGTGGAAGAGACTGGCGCCTGGTAGTAACCTTTCGGCCCCAAGTGCGTGTCCCGCCTGAGGCTTTGACACTCCCATGGGTGGGTGTCCGTAAGACGCCGCTCTGTCCCCTGGCAGCCTTGCCCCTGTGTGCCTACACACAAGCCTCTGTCGACAAAAACAAAAACCGAAGGATGCCTTCCAGCTAAGACCTTTTTGTCAAAATTATAATCGCCCAAAATTAAATAATATACAGTTTAAGAAAGGGCGTCCTGAATTCATTATAGGCACAAGGATGCGAGACCAAGCTTCCCGAGATTCTAGAAGCTGGGTTTTTCCGTCTCAGTTTTTGCGTCTGTGCAGTTGACATTACGCGGAAGCGAACTCACAGGCTCCCGGCGAGGGCTGAGCAGAGAACGTGCGCGGGCATCGCACCGCTGACGGCGCGCGTCTCGTGCGGGGAGCGGCTCAGGGAGTCCACGCTCGGGAGGAGCCTCGGGCCGCTGGGCGGGCGGCGGGGACGGAGCGAATGGCTGCGGGTGTGTGTGGGTTGGACGGGGAGAAGCAGAAGCAGCTCCTTTCTGGTGGGGACTGTTCTGCCCGCGGAACACGGGACAAGGACAAGATTGTCAGGGTCAGGAGGTGATGAGTTCCAGAGTCTGAAACAGTCCCTGTGAGCTGGGGCGGCTGGGGAACTCCGGCAGGGTCTCTCGGCACTGCTGAGTCTCAGATGACAGGAGACAGTGCTGTGACAAAAACACAGAGAGCAGGTTCCCAGAACGCCCCACCCCCAGCCCGGGAACAACCGGGAAAGGGGGGGCCATGACTGAGCTACCTGCAGAGGGAGGGGGGGCAGTTCCACAGGGAAAGGAGGAAAACACCTGCCAGGTGGAGACCCCGGGTGGGACCGCAGTGGAGAGGCCGCCTGGGCGGAGCCCGGGGCACGTGGGCAAAGGCAGCGGGAAGGCGGCGGGAGCAGGACGCAGAGCCCGCGCCGGACCGCAGGCTGCCAGCTCAGACGGGGGGGGGGGGGACGTTTGCGCCCTTGCGCCCGGCTCCGAGCACAGGCCGTGTGGCTCCTCCTTCCTCAGTCTCTCAGGCACCGATCCTGTGCGTTTACTGTTACGAAGCTCCAGGGGTCTTTCTAGTGTGATGACCATATTTAAAAGAAAATTCGACATAATAATTCTACTAATAACCACTACTACCTAACCCTGCTGGAGGGCACACAAAATACTAGCTGTTGGGTAAATTCTCTTTTAAGTGATACAACAAAGCAAGACACAGTGTCAGCGGGCGTCCCTGTAAACGGGGAAATGGAGGTACAGAGAGAGAACGAACCGACCTCAGACCACATCACTGTGGCGGGGGGGGCAGGGGGGTCCGGGACAGGAGAGCAGGCAGTGAGAGGCCAGGACCGGAGGTCTCGGTGGCCCCGTGCCGGGGGACCCAAGGGGCAGACTACAGGCGGGGGAGGGCCTCGGCCGAGAGTTACTGCCCTGGCTGCGTGTGCGGTGGTTGTTTGGTGGGAAGGGGACGCAGAATGAAATGAGAGCGTGGTCAGGAAACGTGGCTCCATGGCCCATGTTAGGGATATTTCACTTTGGCTGACATGCACAGTCTCTGTCTGAGAGTGGTTCGATTCCCTCCACGGGGACCTCTGTGCGGCTTTGCGCTCAGCTGTTCCTGCGCCTGGAGGCCCGCTGGACCACTTCCCATGATGCCCCGCTGCCCATGATGCCCCGCTGCCCACGAGTCCCCGCTCCCTGCTGGCGGTTCACGCAGCTCATTCAACGAAGACTTCCAGAGAGAGTGGGTGTCAAGTTCACGCGAACAGATACATTGGGAGTGGACTTCCAGGTTCCAGGGGCCGGGAAGGCCAGCTCCAAAGTGTGTTCTGTGTGCGTGCTTGGAACGGGAGCTCATAAAATGGACACAAATCGAGAGTGATGGGCGCTTTCCTGTGAGCACTTTCGTAGATTAAAATAATGCCCCAGCACTGTTGGCCGTCGTTTGTAAAGGTGTTGGAAGAGGAAAAGCATTCTAACTTTCAAGTTGTGTTTTTATGTCAAATAGAAAGACCGGCGTTTTCCAGAGTCTTTAAGAGAAAGTTAAAATGAGATGGTGGCAGGATACCATTTAAAAACTTTTCAGATCTGTTCAATAATGTGATTGTCTCGAGTTTTTTATTTCAAGATTTTATGCTTGTTTCACCCAAATATCTTGAGTTTAATGAAATACAGATAAAATACTGCTTAGGTCTCTTCTTTCTCTCCGTACGTGTGTGTGAGTTGTGCATGTAGATAATGCAGATAAATCGAGGAACCTTCATCGATTTCAACATGTTTCTTGAATATTTGACTCTTGTCTGCTGCGTGCCCTATATCTATTCCACACCCCACTTTCCATTCTCCCTTTGCAGACTTCCACTCGACCCTTTACATTCATACGAGGAATGCCTTTTTCAGGACTCTTGGGTTCTTGTGCATCGTGATGACTGAAGTTATGTTCTCCCTAATACTTGCCACGTTCCCCTTCCAAACGTTTATCTCCGGGGTAGTATCCCCAGGACCCCACCCCAGGCACGGTGCGCAGCGGGCGCCCCGTCGTTCTCGCGAGGTCGCTGCTGCAGAGAAATTCACTGAGGTGACCTGAACGCTCAGAGACGTGAGCCCGGAAATGCCCAACTTGTCATTAAAATCCTCGTCGTCTGGCTTTCGGTTTTTTCATGATGAAGCAATATCACGTTTCTCTTTCTCAGAGTATGTTATGAATTAGCTCACAAATATGTATACGGTTTCTGCTATAGGTCAGGCGAATGCTCTTGGTGGGGGGAGGTATAAACAAGGTCAGTACGTTCCTGCTCTTTGTGGGGCTTACACCGGAACTCAGTGAAGTTCATCGAGGGATAGTTACTGGATGGGAGAGAATATCACACACTTGACAATGACTTCCAGAGCTGAAGAATGAAGTGTAGGCAGCCGATCAAAGCTTACTGCTCAGTACATGTATATGATCAATTTCAGGTACCACCTGTTCTGCCCAGCTACCTAAGAAGGATGATTTGGAATCTCCAGGCAGTTTCTCCTTTTGAGTAATTAGGGACTTGAGCACATTAAATATGGATTCCTTATGTCTTGGCAGGCCTTACCTTTGTATTCCACAGCAAATGCATTTTATCCAATAGGATAATAATGAATGAATGTCCTTTTTTGTTTAGAGTCTCCAGTTTAATTATTGTTCTTCCAATATTTGGGGTATGTAACTTAATCTCTCTAAGCTGTTGGATTCAATTTTTTATTACAGCAGAATACAACTAATTTCTTAAGCTCCTGCTAATTTTATAAGGATTACCAGAAGGCCAATATTAATAACAACACACTGACTTAGCTTTGTATTTTACAAAGCACTTTAACTTCTATTTCATCTGATGCCATTCTTTAAAAATTACATTTTTCCTGTGTTTTAATTTAGACACTGTTAGAAATTCTGCAAAGAAAACTTAAACAATTTACTACCATATATTCAAGGGAAAGGCTAAAATATATTATATACATATGTAACATAAATCACTAAAAAACAGACACAAAACTAATTCGATCGAGTAGATAGATCATTTATCAATTAGATTTGCACCTCACTGGAATGCTACTTGGAAAGACAGCCAAAAATTACCCATAATCAGGAGAAGTCAGCCCTGGCTGGACTGCGCAGTGGGTTCCAGCGTTGTCCCCCAAGGCCAGGCGTGCAGGTCCAGTGCCTGGTCAGGGTGCAGGAAGCAGCCAGTGAGTGCTCGAAATAACGGAACAGCACATCGCTGCTTCTCCCCCTGCCTCTGTCTCTCTCTCTCTCTCTCTCTCTCTCTCTTTCTCCCCCTCTCTCCCCAAAACCAATTTTAGAAAAGGTCAAAATTATAGCAGTGTGCATATCAAAACCTAAAAGTAATCTAGTTTAAAAGGCAATGATGCTATTAATGAGAGTGTAATGAAATGTCAAATAAATATGCTGAACACACGAAAGAATGAAGAACCGCAGAAAACTGCTGATAGGACACTAGCACTGGATGTGAGTTTGTAAGGAAGCTTGGACTATAAAATAAAGTATCTGTAAGACATCATGGAAGCATTCATCTTGTTCATCTTTGTGTCTTCCGATGTAACCTAAAGCAGTAATACAGACACCCGAAGCAATGTATATGTTAACGCACATGTAGGAGAAGCAAAATTTTGCCTCTGCCCTCTTAGGCTCTTTAGGCTGAGCCTAAGAGTTCAATTGACATAGGACAGATTGACAGAATAATAACGTACACATTTATGTAAACTTTACATCAGGAAATGAAGAGCCAAAGAAACGATGAAGCCTTCAGACTCTTACGTTAGTTTGAACAAAGAGAAGGAACTGTGGAAAAGTAGCTAAACCATGTGGGGAGGCTGGAGGGCGACGGGAATTATTTGCCCAAGGTCTG
Organism: Phyllostomus hastatus; assembly: GCF_019186645.2. Lineage (NCBI taxonomy): Eukaryota > Metazoa > Chordata > Mammalia > Chiroptera > Phyllostomidae > Phyllostomus > Phyllostomus hastatus. The sequence continues at coordinate 46,517,681 of NW_025334017.1, read as the reverse complement.
TTTGCGTGGAATCCTCTGGGTCTCAACTTCTCCTCCTCAATGATGAGGGGGTTACTTTGCTAGGGTACAGGCAGGGCATCATCCCCATGAGAGTTTTCTCTCCTGCTTCTGGGGAGAAAAGGGGAGAAAAAGGGAGTGCCTTGCTTGTAGCTTCTGTTTTCCGAGATCCTCTCACGCAGAGTGATGATCCTGTGGGGGGCAGTGTCTGTTCCCCCAGTATTCCCCACAGCAGCCCCTAGAGATGCCGGGTAGAAAATGATGCAAAATGATGGTATGATGGGAATCGTTGTGATGCATTATCCTGGTCAAATATTGTAAAACCAATGCGTATATCATAGTAGTAAAAACATGATAAGGGAATGCTATGAACCATTCTGTGCCTACAAATTTGATACATTAGATGAAATGGACTAATGTTGTAGAAGACTCGAACTTCCTAAACTTGTGCAAAGAGAAAAACATAATCTAAATTCACTTATGCCTATGAGATTGAATGAAGAATTTTAAAACTCTTCCAACAGAGAAAACATCTAGTCCAGATGGTCCCACTGGTGACGTCTATCGAATATTTGAGGAAGAAATAATACTAATGTCCCCATCTATTTCAGAATATGACCATGACTTATCTAAATACCAAATAGCACAACCAGAAAAAAGACATTACAAGGAAAGGAAACTGAAGAACAATATTTCTTATGAACACAAACAAAAAAAAATCCTCAGCAAAATATGGGCACCATCGATCTAGCAAAGTCTTAGGAATCCCATGACCCTGTGTCAGGAATTATTACCAATCTACCGTGTTCAAGACGATGTGCTGTTGGTTAAAGAACAGAGACATGCATCAATGAAACAAAACAGAGACGTCAGGAACAGACCCCTGCATTTTTGCAGGGGTGCGGTCCAATACAGCACACTGGATCTCAGTGAGGGGACAGAGGGAACTCGGTGGAGAGAGGAGAGTCTTTTCCACAACGATCGGACATCTCCATGCCAGCAGAAGTAAAATAAACCCAGAGCACAACCTCGCGTCTTACACGAGCACTGGCTCAAATGCACCGTAAACCGAAGAGCGGAATAAGCAGCATGCACTCTGGGATGGGGAGGACGTCACGAAGTCCAGAAAGAACGGTACTTAACAGGAATAGTCATTCGGTGTAACCGTTTTCATTCCTTTCCAAACGTGTGCATCGTGTCGATTTTCCGAAATGAGTTTGTATTATCTGTACAAGGAGGAGATTGTGCCAGACCTTTAAGACCATGTAATAAAAACCACTGATCAAGACGAGGATGAAAGTGGTCAGCACGGGCGGGTTGCTTGCGGGGGTTCGCGGGGTCAGCGGCGGCCTCGACGGGAAGCAGGTGACTGACTGTGCATTCCGCGGGCAGCAGCTATGGGCGTCTTTCTCCTCTTTCGTGGCTGTTTTCTCTGCCAGGAAATGAGAGCTGGGCGCCCGTGAAAACGGAGGCGTAGGAAACCCCACATGCTCCCCTTTCGTACAAGCAACGATAAAATAGCCAGAATCAACTTTCTGAGTGCTCTGGGAAGGAATCAAAGGCTTGCAGCTGCCCAGGCAGCTTCTATTAAATTTTGTTTAACAGTCTGATTCTCGGTAAGCACGGTGAGCGTTGTGGCGTTCCAACGTGCCCAGCCCTGTCTTCCACAAACCAGGTCAGGGGAGCCTGCCTTCCCGTGCTGCAGGGCGGGGGGGGGGGGGGGGCTCACACCCGCGGACTCCTGCTCAGATCTCGGCCCCGACCCGTCCCGTGGCTGCTTGTCAGACTGGCACACGCAGCTTGTTGTGGTTTTGCTGACCTGAAGCTCCCTGACCCTAATGGACCTGGGGGGTGAGCTCGCGTCTGGGGAAACACTTCCAGGCCGCAGTCCTCGCCGCCGTCACCGTAGCAACCCTGAACCCGAGCGCCTGGGAGGGGGGTCGGGAATGAGAGGTCTACCAGGGTTCTGAGAAAACTCAGTGTGCTCCCGGGATCTGGAAAGCCACTCGCATGTTCAGGGGAGACCCGAGAGGACCCTGGAATCATGGGATGATTCTGGCACGTAGAGAGGCTTGGCCGGATGAGAGGGATCCCCTGAGCACGTGGGACCCCAGAAATCTGCAGGGGAAGTGCAAGGAGTTCCTAGGGGTTGGGAATGAGATGGGCCAGCCATCGTGCCCCTGACTTTGAAAACCTCTGGTTTTCCTCATTCAGTGTCAGGGTTGGGGGGAAGCCACGGGACTCCAGGTGGCCCCCAGCACACTGTCATGGGATGACACTGCTCTACCACGAGTGCTAAAGGCCGTTCTCGGTTTTCAGGCTGGAGGGAAAGGACACCAGGCAGGAGTTCATATCCGTGAGTAGATAACACGGGGAATCATAACCGTGTCGGGAAGTACAAAAAAAGAGTACAGACATATTTTGTTTTAGTTCTTCCCCCTCTCAAAAGTCAGGGTTTTGAATTCTGAGCTCACTTCGTTTCGATTCATTACCAGTTCCAAACATTGTGGGTCCTCCCGTTAATCTTCAAGAGCCCTGCAATGAATTCTGGGCCCCAGGCAAGTTTAACGATCCGTTTCCTTTACAAACTTTTGGCGGTCTTGTTTCTCGTTGTTCATGACTTTGCTACAACCGGGGCGACTCTAGCAGGCTTATTTGGAAGCAGGATCGCATTGTTCGCTCAGGAGGAAGGCCAAGGTCCCGTTATCAGAGTATGTTTTGCTGTGCCGTCAGAACATTCAGGGATGTCTCCAATGACCTTCTTTGCAGATGTGATGCTGAACAGTGGAGGAGGCAAGTAAACGTTTTTAGGCGAACTTTTACATTTTGGAAACGTCTCCTAATCCCTGCCACCTGGACGCACGGTCTGTGCGGGCTCACGATGGGAACCCCCCGTTCCCCGCGGGGGTCGGCAGGCTGCATTCCGGGCTGAGAAAGGGTAACAGAAGGAGCGGGTTTCGGAAACCACGACTCAAGAGGAACCGCTGAAAAGATGGATAGCATTAATCTTAGGAAAGAAGAGATTAAAATGGTGCTTTTTAAAAGTGCTTTGAAATGGCTAGAAGACTTTGATTTGGCGACAATTAAAATCCTGTGTCGCAAAGCCGATAAAAATGAGCATTACTGTGGGTAAAACAAGGTCGGAAACTTGAGACTGGCCTCTGGGTTTAACTCCCTCGGAACCCTCCTGGGCTTGTAGAAAATTTCACCTTTCTAAGAGGACAGTTTCAGACAGTGTACTTACTATAAGATACTATCAATCATCTCGTAAGGAGTAAATGAAAAACATTTCACTGATCTCAAAGACAGCTTCAAGACTACTTTTAAAGAGTATAACTGGCTTATAATAGCACCTGGATGACACTGTGTGCTAATTATTTTAGTAATAATAATGACTTCTCCCAGTTATTGGGCGATTTTGCTGCAGTTCTGGTCAGAACTCAGAAGCCAGCATGCTAACACTTCCGCTTTGCAACTTTTAAACCTGGGACAGAATAACTTTACGTACAGTTGAGTTTTCTCATCTGTAAAATGGGCATATAATGTTCCTTTCTCGTGAGTTTTATGTCAAAGGAGGAAATAATTTAACAGCTGGGACGCACTCAGAACAATGCCAGCCCCTGGGGCGTACCAGCTACAGGTTTGGGGTGCAGGAAAATAAGAAAATGAGCCACCAGACACGTACATCCACTGATGAGGAGACGTGCACGGAAGGCGTTGGGCACAAGTCAGGTGTTTGTAACAGTGAGACCTCGGGGTTTCCATGACAGAGGAGGGCGCGTTGAGAACACCCCCCCCCACCCACAAAGTGGCCAAGTGCAACATTGTATCCGGCTCTGTGATACTCCCCGCTCTTCACTTCTGAGCACGTGGGTGGACTTGTTCTCTTCGTGATTCTTAGTTCACTTTCCTGAGCTCGTATTTTGTTCAACGAGCACCCAGAGTCACGGTCCTGCTATATCTGGATTTCTTTCTTTTCTCAAGTTTGCTTCCTTTTTATGGAACTCGCTGTGGTGAGGTCACTGGTTCACAGAATCACACAGGTTTCCGGTGCACAGTTCTGTACCCGTCGTCTGCGCGGTCACGGAGAGTTCCGGAAACAGGCCCTGGACCTGATATTCGGCTGGATGACAAAACAAGCAGAGAGGAGGCGGACTCCAAGCGCCATCCCGACATCACGAGCTGCAAAGCCACACCAGGAGACGCCCCGAGATCCGTGACGGCAGTCGGATGAATCTCTCACGTCTTGGCAAGAATCTTTCTTTAATTTTTTTAAACATCATATGCTATTGATTATGCGGCTACAGTGGCCCCCCTCCACCCAGCCCGCCCTCCCTCAGGCGGTCCCCACGGTGTCGTCCACGGCCGTGGGTCGTGCACGCGGGTTCTCTGCCGGAATCCTGGGGGCCGAGGGACCGAGGAGCTGGTGTGGGTGTGGAACACCGCAGGGCCGCTGCTCAGGGACTCCCCTTCTCCTTCCCTCCCCCTCCCCTCCTCCTCCTGGCGAGAACCCGCCCCTGTGTGGCTGACGAGCCAGCCCCGGGGGCCAGGCGGGGCTCTCCTGGCCACTCCCCGAGCTGCCGTGCACGTGGACGAGACAAGGAGTTTGCAATGGACGTGACATGGGTTTGACAGGGGAACCCCTGGACTCCCCCCCCCCCCCAGACATTGCCACTGGGGACATCAGCCCAGCAGGGAGGTTCCGGTATTTCCAAGGATGTCCTTTGTTAGATGCCGTCTCTAAAAGTTTGTCTAAATAAGAGCACTCGGTCATAGGACTGCTTTGCCTATACCTTCCTCCCATATAAATTACTGATATAAATGAGAGTGAAAGTGTTAGATATTTTATGTTCTTGGTCATATTTTTGTGCTAAATGGCTTCAGGGCAGGACCCTCCGAGTGTCGGCTTCCCAGGGAGAAAGTGACACCGTCCCGCAGCCGTGGGAGAGAAGCAGAAAGCCCTTCTCCCAGGCGTCCGAGATCCCGCTGCTCGGGGGTCGGGACAGAGCGCGTCCATCTGCCTGTAACGGCCCTGCGGTTAGAGCTGCAGCGAACACAGTGGGCTCCTGGATGCAGAAGCTGGCGGGCCGGCCCGGGGTGCGTCACCAACTGCAAGGTGTAAGGGGTTGGGAATAACTGTGGCTACATTTCTGACCTAGTTATTGTCACCCTCGAGGATGTAAAAGCGACCAGAGAGCTTGAAAGAGACAGGGAGGAGCTCGGGGTGCATGGAACGGGGGCCCGCAGACTCGAAGGGGTCAGGGGTCAGACCGTGGTTCTGGCTCCTGCTGAAGAGGCTGTGGAAGGCGAGACCGAGCACGAGGCGCAGAGCACCAGGGACAGAACGGAAGATGCGGTGTCTGTGACCGAGGATGTCCCCACGGGAATGGGAGAGCAGACTGTGTTCGCCACCGATGTACACTGCTCCGTGGGGCGATCCGCTCACTCACTCCGCACGCGGTCACGGGCGCCGCACGCCTGCGGGGTTTCTCCCGCTTCTCCCCGCGCTCACCCCCCTCGTCCATGGCCGCGTGCGTGTCGGAGAGAGGGGACTCGCCCGTCCTGGAGTTCTTACGGCCAGGCTGCGGGTGGCATTGGCGCCAGGAAGAACGACGGCAGAAAATCCCCAGTTTGATTATGTGGACGTGTGAGGGTTGAAAGACCAATTCTCTGTGAGAGAAGTTCAGCAGGCTGCTTACACATCCTTTACACAAAGAAACAAACCGCGGGGACATGACCAGACGGGGAGCACAGGGTCTGAAGCGGGAAGTCGGTGAGGGTGTGAGCAGAACTCGGGCTCCGGGAGGTCAGTTGGTAACACTGACCAGCGCGTGCTCGCAGGGGCCTCTCAGCTCCGGACCCTCCGTCTCTGGGGGGGAGGCTGACCCTGCCCGGGCTGAGAGGTCCCGGGTCCCAGTACAGCGGGAGGGCGCCTGCCACCGGGAGACTGGTTTCCTGTGACAGAGACAGAGACAGAGTCAGACAGAGAGTCAGAGAGACAGAGAGATAGAGAGTCAGAGAGGCAGAGAGTCAGGGAGACAGAGAGTCAGACAGAGAGACAGAGAGTCAGGGAGACAGAGAGTCCGAGAGACAGAGAGTCAGAGAGACAGAGAGACAGACAGGGAGACAGAGAGACAGAGAGTCAGGGAGACAGAGAGACAGAGAGATAGAGAGTCAGGGAGACAGAGAGTCAGAGAGACAGAGAGTCAGAGAGACAGAGAGTCAGGGAGACAGAGAGACAGAGAGATAGAGAGTCAGAGAGGCAGAGAGTCAGGGAGACAGAGAGACAGAGAGACAGAGAGATAGAGAGTCAGAGAGTCAGGGAGACAGAGAGTCAGGGAGACAGAGAGGGAGACAGAGAGACAGAGAGTCAGGGAGACAGAGAGACAGAGAGATAGAGAGTCAGGGAGACAGAGAGTCAGGGAGACAGAGAGACAGAGAATCAGAGAGATAGTCAGAGAGTCAGGGAGACAGAGAGTCAGGGAGACAGAGAGGGAGACAGAGAGACAGAGAGTCAGGGAGACAGAGAGGGAGACAGAGAGACAGAGAGCTCCTCCGTTCCTGCCGCTGCTCACGTGATTTTACTTGACATAATCAACACAGCCCTGTGGGGTGTTTTGGGGTGAGCTTCCCTGGGCCCCAACCGCCCCATGCCCTAACTACATTAAACTAATTACAGTTCTTAGGAAATAACTGTGCCATATTATGTTTATAAATATTTCAGTGTGTATTAGTTTAAACTACTCATTTTCCTGCCTAAGATCCCCCCAGTCATTGTTTAAGGCCCTGTGCAGACGGCACGTTTGTAACATCACCGAGACCGCATAAGGCGGTCAGGGTGGCTTCCGCGCTGTCCCCATGTCCGGCAGCACCACCGCAGGGACAGCGATCCTAGAGCCCCGCACGTCACCCGAGCTACGACTGTGCCAGCCCGCTTCTGACACAGACACTGAGGAAATGAAGAGAGGAGGATGCGTGGTGTGAAAATTCATCCTGGGGGGGAAGCTTAGGGACTAGGTAAGAACTGCAAAATGCAAATCAGCGTCCTCCCTGGTTTTCAGGACTAGATTGCACCCATGAAACAGAGAGCTGAGATTCCCAGCAGAACAAGGGGCGAGGTCCTGAGAAGGAGCCGGTGCGTTCAGAGGGCTGGCCAGGGCCTGGGATGGGCTGGGGCGGGGGCAGAGGCCCAGCTGAGTTCACCGTGGGCGCTAACCGCCTGTCTAACCAGCCACCCCATCACCAGCGGGCGGGTCCCTGCACCTCCCAGGCCCGTTAGGCCCGTTTACGACGCGCAGGAGCGGGCACCGCCTCCTCCGCGCACTGACTCTGCAGGGAAATAGTTCCGCTTCCCCAAACCCCACTGTGAACACGGGTGGCGGTGCCCCGTGCGTAGCTACCAGTTTTGTGCGGGTGACACAGAAAACAGCAGTGGGCGCTTCGGTGGGAGCGTTCGAGGGGAAGGTCCTTGCCGCGAAAACAAACCCCTGGGCGCGCTCCAGAACGCGAGGCCCGCTGTCCTACCTACCCACCTGCCGCGGGAGACGCGCGTGCGCCGGCCGAGACGCCTCCGTTACCTGCGGCGCCGGCGCTCCGCGGTCTCAGATCAGCAGTCGGCGAGGCACAGCGGAGGCCTGGGCGCAGTAAGTCATCATCGTAATGAAATGTGGATTATTCCACAACTATTAAACAAGCGGTTGGTGTCAGGGAGACTGTTCCCTTTTTCAGAACTTAACAAAGCCATCTATTGCAGAGCGAGGAAATCAATCGACATCCTTGGCCGGCCGTGTGGCTGGAATTACGTAGATAACTGCAGAGTTAAAGTTACCCATGGACACCTCGTTGGGTGATACTGTCTTCATTGTTGCCTGATCTGAAAGGTATTTTTGCACGGAGCCTGCGGAAGTGAAGAGTGGAAGAAAGTGATTTGTTCTCCCCCATCTTTAACCGCCCCCCCCTTTCTTTCTCCTCTTCCTTTTGTCTCTCATCCACGGAGCATCTGATACCTGATAATAGGCAATCGATATCATCCCGGGAGATTTCTGTGGGTTAACTTAGTTAATATTTAAAACCATGCTGAGAAATAAGATACTGTAGCTTGTGCCACCGCCTAGGAAATAAGTATTCTGGATAATTACGTGACCTGGCAGATGTCACACATTTAATAAGCGGAGACTTGGGTGAGGGGTGCGGGTATGTGAGTGGCTCTGCTTGGTGCGTGGGGGTCTTGGGAGCGGTAACTCGGCCCCCACATGGACACTGAGGGGGTTTCCCTATGGGTCGGTTCGCCCGGGCCCTCGACAACTCTGAACAGACTCCTTTTCTGACCGAGTTCACTTACTCATTTGTTGTTGTTGTTGCTCTAAAATGTCATCTTGGTATTCGGTGCCAGGGATAAGATGCCGGGTGTCAAAAAGACCTAACCCCTGGCTCCCTGAAGAGCCGAGTCTACTGGAGAAAGCGGTACCTAAACAGTTTCCAAATAATAAATAATTATAATTTATGATAAAATTATCTCTTCCCTTGCAAAGAGCAGCAACCATTCCACACCCCGGAGGATTCGGCAATGTGCTGGCGCCCGGTGGGCTGTCATCAAGAGATACTCTTTTTCTCTTCGATAATTCCACCCAAACTAATACGCTTAATGGTTCTCACGAAGATAATAGCTGGCAAGATTTAAATTTGATTCCCACTAAATGGTCCTGGTGAACCGGGAGGAATAAAATGCTAATGAAAATCTCCCCTAATTCCTCACGGCTGCTCACTTGAGCTGGAAACAGCAGAGCCCTGGCACTTTGCACAGACGGTTTTAATGCTTTCGCTTGTACCTGTTTCCTGAAATACCTCCCACCCAGCTTCTGGATTTGACCTTCCCACCTAGGATTCTGGGCCCAGCAGCCACTCCAAAGTACTAGAAATGGAAGAATACAATTATTAGCATTTAAAATCATTAGCATTATAGTCCTCCTCCTCGTGAGCAGTGTTCTAAGAATAGCAGCAGAATTTCTGCAGGCAGGAACGCCACCTTCCCACGCCCCCGTGTTGCTAGGAGGAGATGTAGAAGCATCGAGTGCCAAGAAGATTTCTGGGAAGTAAGTTTGCCTCTTGTCTTCATGCACAGCATGCCCTGGAGGTGGAATGCTGTCCCCTTCTCCTCACCTCGCAAACCTCCGTGTGTCCTTCGCGTCCCAGCTCACCTGTCACCTCTTCTAAGAAGCCCCCCAGTCCCCTTCTGCACGCACAAGCCAGTACTCCTCGCCTGGTGTTATCTTTACACCTAGTTCTAAGCGTCATCGCCGTCTGTGGGAGGCAGTGCCCCGTGTTCAGTTACATTGTATCATTCCACCCTCGCGAGAATTCATCTCCACGGTGCAGTTGTTGAAACCCAACTGACCGCGATTGCTACCTGCAGAAGGTGACGCACCCAGCAGACGTCTGGGCCTGCAGTTGCATCCAGGTGTGTCCCGTGAGGGTGCTGAGCCTCTCACCTACCCTCCTCACCACATTTTCTCCGATTTTCTTTCCCAGCCTCGATGGCGGGCACAGACCACCGACACCGGTGCCCTCCCAGGGGATTCCGGCCGAGACACGCAGCCGACCTCGCCCGGCCGCGGAAGAGCACTCTCGGCGTGGAACCCGGGAGCCTGCGCCCGGTTCTGCCCCACAGCTTTGCAGCGGTGGCTGATGCAGTCAGCCGCTCAACTTGGAGCTGCAATTTTCTCGTGTGGAAAAGAGAAAAAAGAAAGAAGTGCCTCTCACGTGACATGTTCACTTCACGACGTCGGGAGAGCTCCGTGAAACGCCGACATGCAGGGGTTAATAAAGGGCCGGTGCGCGGTGGCTGTAAAGACGCCGGTAGTTATTGTCGCCGCTCTGTCATTATGAGACACGTCAACCCCGGGAAGGAGGATGCCGGAGGACGCCCCAGGGCGGCACGGTGGCCTGGGCCTCCGCAGGGTCCTCTCCCGACAGGCTCTGCTCCCTAATATTCCCACGAACGCGCCCATTCATTCCGCAAATGTTTACCAAGCAGCCGCTCTGTGCCAGGGGCTAGTCTGGTGCTGTGTGTGCCGTTCTCTAGGGGTTTTTTTTTCTAACTTTCATATCTTTAGAGAAACATTCCCTCGCCATGTTCTCTGAAAGAGGGCTCTGCTCGACTCTCTGCTTAGCACCGTGTTCGTTGTCTTCATACACGCGTGCGCGATAGTTTTGCTTTTCCGTGTACTCGCCTGAAGCCCACCTGCCCCCCCGAGGACCGCAGGGCCGGGACTCAGCACCGCCCTCGGCACGTGGGCGCTGCGCCGTCACCTTCTGGAGTGACCCATCGCCCTGGCTGGTGTGGCTCAGCTGCCGGAGCGAACCACATGTTTCTCCCCCCTCTTTCTCCGTCCCTTCCCCTCTCTCTAAAAATAAATAAATAAAGTCTTTAAAAATAAGAAAAAGAATGACGGCGGGGGCTGCCCGGTGGGAGGAGCCTGAGAACCAGGAGATCACACACACACACACACACACACACACACACACACACACATACACGTAAACATTGTATCAATGAGAGCAAAGAGAAGCGGGTGAAGAGGAAACGACATGGAAGGGGAAACTGTGTCACAAACCTGTTTCCCCCTCCAATGCCTGGAAAACCGGCACACTACAGTGAAAACCGGTGAGGTTATTTAGAAACAGAATTAGACATGTAACCGGGGCACGGATCCGTGGGTGGTAAAGGACAGAAACGAAACAGCGTGGAACAGAATAACCCCCTTCCTATAAAGCAGCCCCCCTTCACCGCCTCCACCCCCTGCTGATTTGTTCATCTTCGTTGGAAGTCGCCGCCCTGTTGGCCCCTCAAGTCCCTGTGGTTACTTTGAAGTGTGAGTGTTTGCGGTGATTTTTTTTTTTTACTTTTCTCTTCCTTAGGCGTTTAAATGTTTTAATAACCATGTAACTTTCATGAAACAATAAACTGATTTTTCTTTAAAAAGAAAATAAACATCCGTTAGATTCCAACAGTGATTCACTTTGGAGAAAAGGATAAGGATTACTGTCTCGTGCTTTTCTGTCATTTATGTATATTTTTCGATGGAAATTGAGAAATTGTTCAATTGAAAACCATAGAGCAAGTGCTGGACTGTCCGAGGCAGTCTCAGAACATTGTTGGCTGGTCCTCCGAGGCTGTTTGTAGGCCGGCCCCGCGGGACCAGTTAAAGGTGGAGGTCCAGTTGGGAGAATCGGGGTGAAGTTACACACCTTGTTTACGGGTGCATTCTGGAATTTAGGGCACGGCATTCGGAACAAACTGGTTCCTATATCTGTTCCGCTAGGCTTTGAGGCCCTCAGGACGGGAAATCTGTCTTATTTCTTCACTCTCTACGAGCCTGACGTTATGTGTGCTCAGTATGCAGCTGTGTCTTGAAGGGAAGTGAACTATCTTAGCTCCGCCGCCAACCTGCCGTGGCCCGAGCCTCCCCTTTCTTCTACTAGTCTCCCCATCAGTAATATAACACGGCCTGCCTTACTGTTAAGAATCCTGTCTTCAGAGGACAGCAGGCCTTACGTACCTGGGCTCAGGCGGGCCACAGACAGAGCTCATCACGGGCCCCGTTTAATCGTGGCCAGTTCAGGGCTGTTTCCCGTGATGCCGGTGGGGCCGCCGAGAACGCAGAGAGAACGGTCTAACAGCGTCCTGGTGTTTTCATGGGGTCGGGGTGGTGAGGATTAGATGGCATTTAATCTATAGAAACTAGCTGCTTTTGAAATAATGATGGCTCCTGCCTGTCACCTTGAAAGCTACTCAGAGTAATTGAAACCTTGTTTCGACTCAGAGAAGCTGCTTCTTTTTTCGTTCTTAATTTGAGGACTGGAGCGACTGGCTCACACTTTGAGGACAGCAGTGGCTTAGTTCAGTGATTGCTTCGTTTTTCAATCTTAAATACGCGTCCATGTGAGCTTAAAAAAGTGCAGCCTGCTCTAGGTACATGTATTTCTATTAAGGTGGTGTATGTCTTAATGTGTTAGCAGTTCTGCTCGGATGTAACCGCACTGAAATTTTACTGTGAAGGGGAGAAAGACCTGCGTGAAGGTTGCGGCATTTCCTCCTGCCCTCCCAGCAGATCGGTTTGGGGGCCCACGGAGGGGGAGCACGCCGCCTTGGGGCCCACTCGCTAAGGACCAGCTTGAATGGACTGCGTGGGGGGAACCCGACGCCCCCATTAGTTAGTTCTGAGACATAGGGGTGATTTTATCTTCTCTGTGCTGCATTTTCCCACTGTAAATGGTCTTCCTTCGCAACTGCAGGCAGCCTCTCACGGACACGTCTGTGCGCTTTGGGGCACCCCTCTCTGCTGGGCCCCTTTCGTGTTTCCCCACGACTGCACGCCCGTCTCCCACCAGAAACCGCCCGGGCACTCGGCATCGAGCAGTGCGCTCTAGGACATTCCCAGAAGGTCAGGGGGTGGCCGTGAGATTTGTTTCCTGTGCTTTGCCTTGTGTTGCTCTTCCTTAAAAAACATAAATGCGTGTGTCCAGAGTTCCTGTGCGCCCGTGCCTGGCTTACGGGAAGCGCTCCATAACTACTGTATGCAAAGGTATCGGGACAGGACCGTGACACCCACTAGCAATGGCTGTTTGTGTTCCGCATGCGCCCCCTGCGCTGGGCGTTCTGTCCTCTCAGGATTAGTTCTCGCAAGTGTTCTCGAAATGGACACTCTTCGGCCCAATCAAACGCCCATTATTTGTATCCTTTGTGCCACCTTCACAAGTTTTCAATTAACAAGCGCATGACATTGTGGTTCGGTACCTTCTCCTGGTTATCTCTGGTTTTATTTTGTTTATTTTGTTTTTTCATTTGCACTGTGACCTCCCAATTATCCTCGTGGTGGGATTCCCACACAGACCAGCTAGAGGGGTACAACATTTTAATGCAGCAACGCCCCCCCCCCCACCCCATACGAGGAGCTGCCAAGCAGGCGGCGCACTGACGGAGACTCACAGGATGAAAGAATAGGGCCTGGGGGTCTGCTCCAGGGTCAGGCGAGAGCTGGACAGCAGCTGTGTCAACCACAGAACCTTGGTACATTCAGGTTCAAGGCGTGCTGGTTTGAAAACTCACCTCCAATTCTTTGACCCTCCTCCCATGCGTAGGAAAAGCCTAATTCCTTTTCCCTCGAGTCTGGGCTGACCTGCGTGGCTCCTGCTGAGTGGACACAGTGAGTAGAGGCCAGGCAGAGGCTAAAAATTAGGAAGAGTTACATCTGTTTCCCGTGTGTCTCCGTCCTTCTAAGTCTCTGGATTTTGCCTTTGGAGCGCTGAGTCAAATGTGTGGCTACCCTGAAGCTACCCTGGGGAGGGGTCCCAGCTCACCCAGCCCCCAGCGGACCACGGACCACGTAGAGCAGCGGTCCCTGGCCCCTCCAATCCCTGTCCTAACGGGGGACTCACGGGAGCAATCGACATTGCTATGGTTTTGTGTAACTCCCAGGGTGGTCTGTGACGCAGACAGGGAGAATGCAAGGGATCTTCGGGGAGACACAGCAGGAAAGTCCTGTAATGATGCTGTCCCCCAAACTTGCTTGGCCCCCCCCCCCCCGTGTTCTGTGCTTCAGACACTTGCTCGCTGGACTCTTAGCGTAGTGGGCTCATCAGCTTCTATGGCTCAGCCTCGCTCCTGGTGAGGATCCGGCTTCAGCGATGTCTCTGCAGTGCCCCCTGGAGACAGGCAGCCCGGGGGGCGGCAGCGCTCCGGTGTGAGCTGGCTGGGGCTCCTGGACGTGACTTCCGCTCCTCTGGCCATGCCTGGGCCAGAGGAGAGCGCTGCTTACTGCAGGAATGGATAGATACGAGAATTCAGGCGGAGGGATGTTAACTGCACCAGCTAATGTTACTTTTGCTGCCTAGCATCTATAGCTCACCCTCTGGTAACCTCTGCTTAACTTCCTTTCTTATTTTACTGCTGGGAACACAGCATTTAATAAATGCAGGCTATTCCCTGATCTAGATGTGAGGGAAAACAAGAGACACCCTTGGTGACAAGTGACGAAATAACCCCAAAGCATAGATCCATAAAACCTTTCCCGAGACTTATGGGTAAATGTTACATGCTGGAATACCCCATCAGCTGCAAGAAGACTCTACATGATGGCATGCGCATTTTCTCCTTGACACGCACCTACCACTCTATCATGCTGGATTGGGTCGTTACGATGGCGCTGGGCTGAGGAATGGATGGTCCTGGGGTTTATTGCGACATACTGCATTGGGAGAAAGGAGTGATTTTATATATTTATGCTCCTTTATTAAAATATTTCCCTTGTAACTAATCTTGTTCCAGTGCGGCAACAGAAGGGATGCCATTAATAACGATTTAAAAAAATATTTATGTCTATTGTCCAATCTGTCTACTTTTTATATTGCATAACTGTTTCTGAGAAGCTGCAGCGGACGGAGAGAGGAAGAGGGAGAGACTGCGGCGTCGCAGGGTTCTGCGGAACGGCAGTGAGACACGCGCACCACAGCTGTGGGAAAGTCTAGGAGGAGGCATGTGTCTATAAAACAGCCAAGGCCGTGGCTTCTGCGGATGGGGTTCAGTGGAACCGAATTTACGGGAGGCCCGTAAAACGTAGGGGAGCTCTTCACGTACCCCCAGGACAGCTGACTCAGGTCCTGACTGGGGTTTTGGCAGAACCCTACCTGAGCACGAGTGGTCCCTTGGCCTTGGGCCTGCAGGGGTCTCGGCGTGTGTGACTCCCCCAGGGAGCAGGGCCAGGCTGGAGCTCATCGAGGCACCCAGGGGTGGGTCTTCGCCTGCTGTGTCACACACTCTGTCTCCGTGACAGGCAGCCGTCAGCTTCGCGTGAAGCCCTGGGACCCGGACCTGCAGCAGCTGCTCACACTGGAACATGGGGTGGGGGAGGCGGGGGGGGGGGTGCAGCAGAGTCACTGCGTGGTCGCTCTTACTGTCACCGGAATCCAAACACAAACAGGCAAATGAACACCCAACAACCAACCGACCAACAAAGAGCATGGTGGCCCTGCGGCCTCTGAGCTCCTCACCCCGTGGAGACCGGAGACCCGAGGTCACGCACAGGTCACGCTGTGCCCAGCACAGCGGCCAAACCCAACCTGGTTCTGACCGACCGGCAGCACCGGGAAACGTGAAGTGTTCAGGAGACGAGAGAAACCGACAGATGGCTGAGTGACCCGCCGGCAGCTCGGGGGGTCCTTCATGTAATAGTACTCCGCTCTGTTAAATTTAATCAATCTCTCCTTGACACGGTGCCAGGGGTTCGCTCGCAGACGTGACAGTGTCCGTCCACGCGGCCTCCAAGAGGGGAGCAGATCTCGGGAGAGGGCTCTCGAAGGGCCGTGAACCCCAGCAACTGTGACTCTGACCAGAGCATCTGTCGGATGTCACACCGCTTGACTGGTTTCATCCTCCTCTCCCGAAAGGGTCTAGTTCTCATCCTTCAAAGTGCCACGTGGGGGGCCAGCATGCAAGACCTTCCTTGGGAATCCACAGGTGCAGCCAGTTAATATCAGTCCTACAAAACCCAGAGGTGAGGGCACAGGTTTGGGAAAAGGGACAGGAAGGAAAAATGGCCATGCAATACGGGGTCCACTCCAATATCTTAAGGAAATGAAAACTTACGAAAAAGCTCCACGGAACTGGAAACTGGACACTCCAGCATGAGTCTCCTAGGCCAGGCTCGTGGAGAGCTGGCAAAGGGCATCCCTTCGGATTGGCCTGGGCGGGTGCCTCCACCACAGGGCTCTGATGCAAAGAGGCAGGGGAGGGCTTCTGATTGGTCACCCCGAGTCACATGACCTCCCTCCGTCTCAAAGAGAGGATCCCATGTTAACGGTCAGAGTGGCAGTGGGCAGCCAAGACAAACATCAGGACCCATCCATGCACACGTGCAAATGTGCATCATTGTTTCACACCGTGAGGGACAAAAATCAGAGAAATACATCATTTATTTAATGGTTTTTCATGCAGTGTTTATCGAGTACCCACTGGGTGTCCGGTGTTTCCCAGAATCGTCTAATTCTCTCTTGGTGGCCCTTGCCCACAGAGCGTCTATAATGGAAACCATGTCACGCTTCTGTTCAGAGTTCTCCAAAGTCACCTCATCACATCTGCGACACATCCCCGCTTCCCTAACACGCTCCACAGGCCTGGCCACCCACAGCGTCTGCCTCCTCTCCTGCCCTGTTCTTACGGCCCCCTCGTTCCTCTGGCTGCGGGATGTCTGACCTCCTCCTCTCCTTGGAGCACGGGAAGACCGCGCCCACCTCGCCCCTGGATGTTTTCTCTGCCTGAAGCCTTCTTCCCCGGAGTGTGCCCGGGACTGTTGCTTTACCCCTTCCCTTGGGTGTCTGCTCCCCTCCCCCCTCCGAGAGCACCCCTCCCTAATCTCGCCTTGTACACGTTTACCCAGAACAACGCCTTCCCCTCACCACTGCCCCCTATCCTGCTTCACTGCTCCTCGCCGTTGACGTCATCGGGACTGTAACACCCCGTATTCGCTCTCTCTGTCTGATATACGGCGTAGGGGACACGGACATCTCCGTGAGGGCAGGTGCTTGGTGTGGTGTCCGTTGCTGGTGCCCAGGCCTCAGCACAGAGCCTGGCACATTGGTGATGTTGAAATATTAGTTGAAATAGGGAAGGGAAGGGAAGGGAAGGGGAGGGAAGGGAAGGGAAGGAAGGAAGGAGGAAAGGAAGGGAAGGGAAGGAAGGAAGGAGGAAAGGAAGGGAAGGAAGGAAGGAAGGAAGGGGGAGGAAAGGAAGGGAAGGAAGGAAGGAGGAAAGGAAGGAAGGAAGGAGAAAAGGAAGGGAAGGAAGGAAGGAGGAAAGGAAGGGAAGGAAGGAAGGAAGGAAGGGGGGGAAAGGAAGGGAAGGAAGGAAGGAGGAAAGGAAGGAAGGGAAGGGAAGGGGAGGGGAGGGGAGGGGAGGGAAGGAACTCTTCGATGAGCAGGTACAGAGAGCCATGGCAGGAGGTCAGCGCCTGGCCACATCTTCCTCCTGTCTTCCAAATGGCCTCACAGCTTGCTTCAACAACAGCCTGTGTGCCTGCAGAGGAGACCGCGGCCCTCCGACGTGGAAGGGCCCTCTCGCGTCTGCCTCACCTGCAGCCAGATGTACGTGGGCACACCCATGGTCTGCTCACTGCCCTCGCTCTCGGGAGACACCTGCTGCAGATTCCTGAGGGCCATGCCCTCCAGCCCTGCCTGCTCCCCTCCCCCCTGGTTTATGAAAGGTCTGGACAGTGGACATCTCGGGGTCTGGCGCACAGCCGCCCCCCCTCCCCAGGCCCCTCTTTACTCCAGCAGTAGCATTTTCTTGCCTCAGTAACACGGTGTCAGCAGATTCTCAGCCTTAGGAAGCCGCGGACTGGTGATGCTTTAATGGAGCAAAAACTGGAGAACTTAATTAAGGAAAGTGCGGATATCTCGTCTGGCTCAGGAAGCAGCCTGGCCTCATACGTGCGGCCCCGACTACCAGTAAGATACGACGTGGGCCGTACAATATCGGCATCAGAGAGAAGAAATGTGAAAAACGGGGATCCGTAAAACATCCTATGCTTTTAAGGCAGTGAAAGGATAATCCCCAGACTACTAAACGGGTATGAAAACCTCAATCCACAAAGGGTTTGCTGCCTTGGGATGTGATGGTGACGTAAGACCTCGGACGTTCATTGCTTACACCGAGGCTGCTTCTCTGTTTTTTTGTCTGTGATGGTAGGTTGCTGCACAACTTAACTGAAGTACATTGAAGACTGGATGACGTGTTACTCCCGTCTTTACCTTCGGTTCACAGACGCGAACCCGGCTCGTGGAAGCCAGGGTGATCGTTCTAGAAGTCGGGGCTGCTCCCAGTGGCAGGCGGCAGGCGTGCGTCCCCCCGTTGCCCTTGGCATCGGGCACAGCAGCGGGACGCGGTTCGATCAGTGAGAGGGACAGCCCCTGCAGGAGTCAGCTCACCCACACAGCTCCGTGGGCCCGCGGAGAGTGGTTCTCCTTCCCTCCGCCTTTTCCGTGTCCCACACTTTTTGTCTTGTTGGGTCACGAGGAAGCTTCTGTCGGCCAAGGGTATGAACGCAGTTACCATGCCTTCTTCAGTCGCCTGCTCGGGGCCGCTTGTCACTGTGGCGGAGACTGGCTCACCCCGACTACGCGAGGGCTGGCGGCCGAGGTCAGGAGGGAGAGGCAGGGCGGCCACGACGGCTCTGCCGTAGGTGGCACACGCCCCTCGGCAGGACGGCGCGGTGCTTTCACCAAGACGGAGCCGAGCCCTCCCGCACTCCCTTCACCGTCTTCGGAATCTCCGCGCTGCCGTTGCTCATCCTGGACCCCCGGTTTTAATGTGGAAACGTGCGGTGCCCCCGGAACGCCAACCCGCTGCGCCCAAAGCAAGCTCAGGGGACTTCAGACCTTCACTCGCTTGCCCTTGAAACACGCCCGTGCCCCGGGTCTGCGCGAGTCGGGGTCTGCTTCTGTGGCCCGGAACCCTGAGAGTTACCCCCCTGTGGGCGCGGTGTTTGGTTAGACATCCCGGAGGACACTGTTTCATGAACGCAGAAGGGTCGAGCCCCTCCTTAAATCTGAGCCCCCGAGACACCGTCTTGGGGGGCTGCGGAGACGGGAGGACTGCCCACCTGAGACACACTGTGAAAGACTAGAAGACTGAAACGTTGCTTAGTGGAGATGTTGTAATTTGGTTCCTCAAGAGAACCTTACTGAGAGCCCCTGTGGGCTGTGCCTCCTGACAACTGCGGCCACAGCTGACCTGCCCCATCCCATGGGCTGCCCTGTTGCTGAGGCATCGACGGTCCGCTTCTGCCGCAAACGGCATCATCCCCGAGGAGGGCCCTCCGGAGGCTTTCCACCCGTGGTGCTGTCTGTCTGTCTGTCCAAAAGGGGTCACTGACGACCCCGGGGGCGGGGGAGGCAGGAATGAATGAGACAGAGCCTGTTTCTGGGTTCCCGCCAGTCTCACAGCGCGGGCATCCTCGCCCTGCCCACCTGTGCTGAGCGGCAGTTCTCCCCTTCACCCTGTTACACCTTGGCCCTGAGCAGCGCCTGGCCTGGCACAGCCTGCCCACTCGGAGGGCCTTTGTGGGGACAGAAGAGGGGGCAGGGCACAGTCCTGGGAGGGGCCTAGGGCCCGCGCGATGTGCCCGCAGAGGAGACCCAATGCCAGGTCAGCTGGGACCCAGGCCACTCGCCTCCCAGCCCGGTACGGAGGGATGGGGGGGGGGATGGGGGGCGCGGGGGGTGGGGGCGCCGTTGCGTCCAGCCGAGCGAGAGCGCGCACACGGGATGCACCGGCGCTGAAAAACGGGGCCGAGGCGGACCTCGTCGCTCCCGCCAGGTCAAGTGGAAGAAACGCAGACTCTGCTGTTCTGGGGAAAGTGTGTAGTCAGCGCCTCTGTCCCTCCCCTTCTGCGCTGGCGGGTTTAAACGGCTCCTGGCTGCTGCCGCGGCCTCCTCCGCTCTCCCGCGGCAGGCGGAGCTTGGGCTCCTGATGAATATGCATGTGTGTGTGTTTATGCCTTGATATATTTGTATATATAATGATGCCTCGTTTCTACTTGTTCCGCTGCCGACTGGCACTGTGCCTGCCATGTTACAGCTTCAAGCAGATGTTTTTTCAAAGAAGGGTATGAATGGAAAAGATGGGCTGTCAAGCGTCTCAAGAACTGAATCAAATGTCGGGCCAAAAAAACCCATTTATTCCCCCGAAGAAGTTTCACTTTAATTTCTGTTGAAGTCGGTTTTCTCTCCAAAGCCTTCCATGGCGTTGAATCAACTGAAAGTCCAGTAAATAAATAAATAAAATGTGTTTTCAAAAACCGATTATGAAGTAAGACGTCAACGCTAAAATAAAGTGGAACTAACGGAAGTGCTTCTGCCCCCCCCCCAGTCTGCCCACAAACTGGGGGCTCCCTTACACTGCCCTCTTCGCCCGCGGGCGTTGTCCAGACCCAGGACGCGATGCGGAAAGGCTGGTGCCTAATTTACTGAAGGTTCCCTGTGCGGTGCGTTTGCCCTGATTCAATAACACCGCACAATTATCGTTTGACTTTTTAATATATTAGGGTTATTTATTAAATTTTAAATTAGTCTCGAAATTGCTTTCAGCAGACTCGAAAATCCATGCTAATAACGGAACAGTACCCAATGAACTATTTCAAGTCTCTCGTGTCTTTAGGAACGTCTTTGGGAATTGTACTTGAGTCCATGAGTATAAAATTGCAAGGCACAGCCTCCTCGGTGTGCCACGGCCAAGTTCACGTCCAGAGGAAAGGTGGGCAGCTGCCCAATCCGTGCCAGCCTCTCTCGTTCAATTCTAGCCAGGGCCTTCCTGTGGAATGCTTGGGCCTTCCTCGAATACGCTGACATTCTTACGGGAAACAATTGTTTTCTTTGTTTTTTTTTTTTTTTTTCCTCCGCAAGGAAGTTTGAAATCCACAGCAGGAAGCAAGCCGAAGCCAGAGCTTTGTTTTCATAAACATATAATAGCAACAAATAGGGTAATTCAAATGCTTATCATGGTAATACATGTTAGAAGCCCCGCTTTGTGAATTCCCCATCTTCCCCACTTTGCACCTCCCTGGTGTCGGAGTGTAAACCACAGCGTGTTTGTGCAGAGCCGACCTGGCACCTGGTTGGTGCACAGCGGGAAGCCCGTTCCCATTTCCCACACGACTCTGCAAAGCTTGCCACACTAATTGCTTAGGAAATTCTTAGAAATGCATTTGTATGTTCCGTCTCAGCAGGTTTATGCCTCTAACTCTTCATTTCAAAAACACCGTTATCACACGTCTCTGTTTCTAGAATGAAATTCAAACGCCTTTTGGGCATAATCTGCGTTCTGGTTTCTCCCAGCTGCCTTCTATCCCCCAGTTCATTTTGTGACCGTGTGGCTGAATTCCTTCGAGTTCTGCCTGTCAGGGTTCTCCAACTGTTCTCGGGATTTTCTGCCCAACCAAGAGCTCGCTGTCGTCCTGCTGACACTCAGGGAAGAGCAAGTCCTCGGGCCTTTGCGGAGCTCCTCCTGTGGGTCTAGTGCATTGTCAGCGGTGTGACCGCAACAGCCCGCCCACGTCACTCCCACGGCGGTGGCCTCCACGGGGCGCCCCGGTCTTGTGTGCGGGGCGGGGAGGGCCCCATTCGGTGCCGAGCTCCTGGAAGACTGGGGGCCCCCACGCTTGATTCAGCAACACCCGGTACAGTGATTTCACAGAGCCGTCATTCGATACGTTGAATATGGGTAAGTGTATACAAAATCCACGGTTGCTTTCATAAACATGGAGTTGCCGCTTAAGATCCAGAAGTAGTGTTTTGAACTAACAACCAAAACAAACAACAAGTACACGTACCTGGGGCCCTCTGTAAAGTGTGTAAAACAGGTAGATTTTGCAGAAGGGTCCAACCTGGGAGAAGTGATCTCCCTGGCTGAGTTCACCACTTGTGAATTTTTCCCTGGAGTTAGGGAAGCGGGGTGCACACAGTGGCCTTGGCTAAATCTGGGAGAGAAACCACGTGGACCCGGGAGGGGGGGATCTGGAGACTGGCACGGGGGGGGTAGCTTCATTACCAATTACCAAGAAACGGGCCCCCCCGAGTCTGGGGAGGAGCCTAAGCGTTAGACCCCGTGAGACACACAGAGACAGTATGACCGAGGTCTGGGGAGCATAACTAAGACACAAACCCCTGTTTAGCCGCCAACAAACCCCAGAACAGGGCACGCACGGAACGGCTACAGACCGGCGGAGCCCAGGCTGAGAGAACTGCACGGACGTCAGGAGTGAGCACTGGGACTGAGCAGATGGCGCTCCGTCTGCGTGTGCGTGTGAGCGAGACCCACCCACGGAGCAGAGGGCGGAGACCTGCGCCGAGGCCCCAGCTGCCTCAGGGAGAAGAGGAGGCGTCTGTGTGGGGGCTGGACCTTCCGGGGTCGACCGCCTGCCGAGAAGAAACAGCAACATTTTCCAAGAACTGGCCACAGGGCCCAGTACCCATGCAACATAACGTAACGTTCACAATGCCCACGGTAAATTCACATTTACTTAACACACACACACGCACACACGCACACACAGCCAGTTCTCCACTGAAAAGTGATCGATGGCTGCTAACCCCGGTAGCACTCAGACACTGAAATTATGGAAAACAGGAAGACTTCAAACCAATTGTTATAACCACGATCCACGAGGGAGAGACACACTCAAAGTTAAAGTTAATGAAAATAAAACCAAAAGCCCTACTGGGAATTATTTATGAATTTAGACACACACGGTTAATACCTCAAAATGAATGGCATTCCTCTGTAACAGAAGCACACCCCTGGAAAATGCAATAACCCGCCCTGGAGACAAAATTGATCATGATGGAAAGATGAGTGAGGGAATGAATGATTGATTTGTTGGCAGAGAATTGACTCTTAACATGATTTTTTTAAATATAATTTGTCCTTTCTCCTAGAGCGTCATATCCATAAAGAGAGGGCTGAATTGGAATTTTTGAAAGGATACAAATTTGAGTACTACTTATACTTTGGTTATTAAAAAATTTCCTGTAACAATGCCGCAAGCGCATAGTAGAATATTAGCACATGTTTGAACTCACTTGCATTGTGAGAAGTGTGCAATGAACACGCCGAGGGAGGTCTCAGGAAACCTGATGACAGGTCTGATCAGAAATGAATCCATGGTGTGTGTGCCCTAGGGACAGTATTTCACTGCCTTGGACCTAAGTTTTCGTGTCGACAATGTGCATGATTAGACCAGATGCGTCTTACGATGTTTGGTAAGTTTCAGGGTCTTCAATATTCCAAATTTAACAATATTTTTACAATATAGTCCATGTATTTGTAAAAGTCTCATAGATTCTGCGCCCTGGCTGGTGTGGCTCAGTGGATTGAGCACGGGCTGTGAACCAAAGGGTCACCGGTTTGATTCCCAGTCAGGGCACATGCTTGGGTTGGGGGCCAGGTTGCCAGTGGGGACCACGTGGGAGGCAACCACACATTGATGTCTCTCTCCCTCTCTTTTTCCCTCCCTTCCCCTCTTTCTAAATACATGTATAAAATCTTAAAAAAAGGAGTCTCATAGATTCCAGAATTGGGAAACCTAAATGTGAATGTATACCATTTCTTTCATTTCTGACCACTTCCATATCCCCTGCTTCACCCTCCCCATCTCTAAGACTGATCCCTGCATTCTCCGCATAGTGTCTGGACGCTCAGAGCCACACGAGCGTCTCGGCGAAAGCATCCCAAGTCCTCCCAAAGGCTGCAGATGACACCCTGTGGTCCTCAGTGAGCACCTAGTCTCGACTCCTTATTTCTAATAGCAGGAAATGTACTAAAAAATGGCTCCTTTGCACTAAAAAGTTAGTATCCTTGATTGTTGCCACTCCAATTCTGTCTGTGTTTAAAGACCTAACTTTCATGAGGACCAGGCTGACATGTGAGCGTGTGGAGAGAGCAGCGGCC
This sequence comes from Phyllostomus hastatus, assembly GCF_019186645.2. Classification (NCBI taxonomy): domain Eukaryota; kingdom Metazoa; phylum Chordata; class Mammalia; order Chiroptera; family Phyllostomidae; genus Phyllostomus; species Phyllostomus hastatus. Next base: position 46,494,187 of record NW_025334017.1, on the reverse strand, counting down.
TAGAATCATTTTCGTCGAGACTCCGGACCATCGCCGCTGTGTGGGCCATCCTGGCCCCTCCTCCCCGCCGCACAGCGGCGGCCGGGTAGATGCGCTTCTTTCTTGGAAACACCAGGCAGCTGCACGTAACTGAGCTAAGTAAAGCCGGGCATTAACATTATCAGCATTGCATGCATTATCTATCCGTCTTCCCCCGTATCTGTACTGGTGCTCTTCTCTCTAGCTGAGGAGCCCTCTTATTTCCTTAAAAAGAAAAAAGAAACAACTCAAATTCTCTTTCATTTTGTTTTTTGTTTTCTGGGATTTCTGTCGTTTCTGAAAGCAGCCTGCTCCGTGTGTCTAATGCGGGGCAGACATAAAGAACACGAGAAACATACCTGGGACTGAACCCGCGGGCCAGCTTCCGGAAACATCCCTGTGTTGTGGTAACGCAGGGATGACCTGAGAGCTGGCATCCTCCGGACATCTCTGTGTGCTTCCTGAAAACTAAGCACCTACTCACTTGTCAACACGCCCTTCTACACCGGGTGTCCGTGGTGTTTTCGCAGAGCGCCTTTCAGGTCCAGTGGGTCCGTGTGCTCTCGGCCTTGTTGTCACAGAAATGCCGGCCCTTCCGTGGGAGAGAATCAGTCACTTATGAGTGAGGGGTTCGGGTGGGAAGGACAAAACCCACAACTGGTCGTGGAAACAGGGCCAGTGTTTTCTAGAACGTCGCAGGTGCCTGGGAGGGAGGCTCCGTGACCACAGGAGACCACGGGCGGAGGCTTGGCCACACTCAGGCCTGTCTTTCTCCAGCCCCCGTTCTTGGCTTTCAGGAATAGCTTCGGAGTGAGCTGATTCTGAATTGCCTTCTCTTTCGGGTTCATGTGCCGGAGGGGAAGGAAACGACGGACGTGAACAAGGACCCAGGTGTAAGCTCTGTCACAGAAGGTTCTATTGCTCAGGGTGTTGTTTGCCAGGAGCAGTGAGGGTTTCGAATGAATCGGGACAGCTGCTGCGCCCCCTGGACAGCCTGTCCGGGTCCTTCAGCCTCAGATGTGCCACCAGAGTCACGACGAGAAGAGCGGCCACTCCCAGGTGGCGCCGGTAGGGACAAGGAGCGGGACTGGTGGTCAGAGGCACAGTGGCAGTGCGCAGGGGAGGCGCGCCGTGGAGGGTCAGGGGCAGTGTCCGGCAGTAGCACCTGCTCCCTGTTTTAGCAAAGGAAGGCGTGTTCCAGGGAGACAGGCAGGTCAAGGCTAGGACCTGCGTCTGCTGACTGATCTGGGGCGACGTGTCTAAACATTCTCAGGTTTTCTGGTCTGAGAAGCCGAGACGCCAAATCTGAGTTCCGAGGTTGTTGTGAGTTAAAGGAGATTGTGCCTGAGATGTCAGGTTCACGGCCGGCTGGCACCGGGATCTCAACTCCCTCCTGTTCCCCTCCGTGCCATTCCCCTCGTCTCTGCCTGTGGGTGTGAGTGCCGCCCACTTCTCTTCGTGAGAGAAGCGCAATGTCACCCACAGTGCTGACCCTCCGTGTCTTCACAGCTCCCGCAACCGACTGCTCTCCTAGCCTGACTGGGTGCAGTTGTCTGTGGGGGAGTGCCCAGATCCGTTTCTCCAGCAGACAGAGGCTGTTTCAGGGACCCGGTCCAGGAGAAGCACCGACCTTCCTAAGAAAGTGACTGAGTCATTTGTGAAAGTCCCGGGGAGAAATGAGTCCCTGAACTCCGCCCCTGCCTCTGGCACTAGGCAAAGGATTTCGGTTTTCCAGAGCTTTCTAAGACTAGCTTTACAGCTAAATGATGTTAAGATTCTGACAACTTATAATTGGATGGCTCCAGGGCTCTGACTCTGTGGTCATAAAGATTAAAATGTTCAAAACCTACTAATCTAAAACTTGAACACGCTGCAGGTCTGTGATTGATGCTCTTATTTCTGCATCTGACAAGGCTTTAGATATTCCCCTTATGTCCCTCGAGCCCATATATCATACCCGGCTGGCCACAGCCCCTCCGGGCTTCCTGGCAGGGCTCTCCGCTCCCAGCCTAGACCCTACAACTATAAATCCCTCACAGTTCCACACGACTTCGCACTGAATGAGGCGCACACCTACCTGCCATGCGTGTTCAAATTCATGCTGGTTATTTCTTCCTGTACCAAAGCCGACTTTAATTTGTTACATAACCTAAGGGGATGAATGCGTGATCCAGAAATAGCCGGGGTTTTACCCCGAGGCAAAGGCAACGCCTAGTTCATCAACGCCTCCTTCCACTCTCATTTTCGACGTCAACAAACCCAGGCTACCTTCCTCCCGGAAGCCTGCCCGGGTGGTAAACCAGAGATCATCTCCAAACACAAGCCGTCTCGACGGAGACTTTCCCTTTAATGGAGCCGTGTGTGGTGCCTCTCTGCATCTTTTGGGTTTGTTTGGAGGGGACGTGCCTAGATGCCAGGATCACAGTGTAAGTAATGGGCAGGGGCCAGTGTGCAAAGCTGTGTGCTCTCAGGTGTGCCTCCAGCGTGGCAGACTGTGCACAGCCGGGCTAAGGAACCACTAGGTGGGGCTGTTGCCCTGCATTCTATCCAGTGCAGGCCGGGTCCGGGCTCACCCGTCCGCCATTGTTGGTGCGGAATCAACGAGCCTTTCAAACAGGTGCGTGGGTCCTTGCAAGCAGGTGAGTTCACTGGTGACTTCCACTCTGAGAAGATGCCCTATTTTCACAAAGGACACTAGGTACGGAAATCCCCGATCTTACCAAACAAAGTGCAGGCGTTCTTCCCAGGAACACTGCCCCCCTCTCCAAACACCGGTCCTTCATTTGGGCCTGGCATTTGAGCCTCTCGTAAAACGTGGGGGAGGCAGCCATCTCTGTCCCTTGATAGCGCCGTTGACTTCTACTAGCACGTTGGACAGGGGATCGGGTGCGTCTGAGTCTCGGTATCTTTGTACACGAAGCCGAAGCATTTGGTGCGTGTTAGCGCTGAGCTGGCATCGTGGCCAGAGACAGTGCACCCCTCAGGTAGGAACTTATGCGGGAACTTCTGGTCTGGCCACTGTGCTTCTTTTCGCCCGTGGCCCCGGGTAGCGGGGACCACGAGATAAGGGGTGTGGGGACAGCTCCCTGCCGGCCCAGCCGAGGCCAGCAGGTCAGTCTGTGCAGGACACGGGGGGCGTGGCTTGCTCCCCCAGCAGCTCTGCTCAGCGCCGATATAACACAAGCCACGTGCCATAACTGATATTGTGTAATAGTTACATTTTTTATGTAAAACAAAAGGGTCAATTAATGTTAATAATGCATTTATGTTGCCTGGATACCTAAAATGTTCCCATTTCAGCCAGCGATCAACAGGACACTGGTTTAATGAGGCAGCTTGCGTCCTCCTTCCCCTTCGTGCTGAGTCTTAGACTTCCGTGCGTCTTTCGCACTGTAGCGCATCTGTCTCTAACTTTCGTAAAAATGGCAGTTGCAAAAGTCGATCCATATACCCAAGCGGTGGCCAACATAATTAAACGTTTCCCAATAGCTAGATGAGTCTCAGCTTTTTAAACATCTGAGTCAAATACAAATTAGAATGAAATAAACCCGAGAATTCGGTTCTTCAGAGGCATAGACCATATGTTAAGTGCCCTGTGACCCTGAGGAGCCTGAGGCTGCTGTTCTTAGCACCTAAGGCGTCGGGACTCACCGAAGACAGTCTCGGTGGATCTTGGTATTAAAAAAAAGGCAACGGTCATCCTGTAAAGGCCTGGGGAATCTCCTGTAAAGCCCTGGGGAATCTCCTGAACCGAGAACGACCGTGCCGTTGCAGAGCCCTTCTCTGCCACGTGACGGGGCATCCTTCGAAAGCGGGTCCCCCCCATCCACGAGTGTTTTATCTTTCCTGAGCCTGGCTCAGAGCTGGTCACCCCTCAGGAACGCGATACATACCTGTCCATGTACATTGAATGCTCCAATGGCGTGTGCGGAGACGGCCCTGGCCGGTCCATCCACGTGAGAGACAGGGGAAAAAAAAGAAACGTGCCTTTTATTACGTGTGTAGTCTTCCCCTGACAATTATCGAACTTTGCGCATCTCAACCTCATTACGTTTGGATGGGAGCCAAGTGTCTCCGGGAAGCAGCGGTAAAAATTAATGACCGTGAATTGCTGGGGGAAAAAGCTGTGGAAAGAACACATATGGATAATGAAGACATATTATTGCAGGAAAGTGCAGTAGTTCGCACAAGTGCCGGCGACAGGTGCTGGACAGGGGCTGAGCGAGCGCACACGGGCGAAGCCGGGAACACGCAGGCCCCCCCCGGCCCCCGCCCTGGCAGTGGCTTTGTGACACGGTTCCCGGCCCGGGGTCCTGGCTGACACGCAGCAGTGCTTTCTGGTGGGAGAGGTGCCGCTCTGTGGGGACTTTGCCACAAGCCCTGGTCAGGCAGAGTCTCGGGGGGTGGTGAACCTCCGGATTCCCTTCAGTCACCGCCACCCATCCACCCAGCACATCATCGTGGGTGCTGAGAAGGCTGCTTGCATAAACTTTAACCCAGAAGAGGGACATCTTTATCCCCGCCGCCAGGAAATAATGGAATCGGAGTGAAAGACACTTCCTCCTGTTAAAGGTGCCACCGATGAGGCCGCCCCTCCCGTGCTCACCCCGGGGAGGCCCTGGGGGCGGGGGGGGGCTGTGTTCAGCGGCTTTGGCTCCAGAGGGGAGAAAGGGCTCTCAGTTCACGGTGAGGAAAGACGGTGCGAGAACGTGACTCTGACGCCAGCACCTGGAGTTATAAATAAATAACAATAAAACCCCAGACCCACTTTGCCTTGCCTGGCTGCCCCAGGAATCTTAAGAGAGTGGCTAGGTCACCATCTTTTACCTGTGAATGGATTTCAATGAGCTTATCCACATGCAAGAAGACGTTGATGGGGGACAAGGCCGTTATTACAATTACAGTGGGGCTAGAAAAGTAGCGGGCAGCAATAGGTTCCCGTCCTGCCCAGACCCGCAGCCAGTCCCGTCTGCGGGCTCCTTAAAGCAGGCGTGGACGCAGAAGAATGACCGTGTCTCAGGGGCGTTTTGTCGCCAGCAAGCCTGGCAGCCGGACTCGGGAACATGGTTTGCATGGACAGCCACGTGTCCTGCCTGAATGTGTCCATCATCACAGAACGTTCTAGTGGGAAGTGCTGGCCCACACCCAGCACACCCGATCCCCTCTCTCTCTGTGGGAGCTCGGGCCTGGGACACGCATACCGAGAATTCAGCTCTGCATTGGGGAACATCTCCCATCCCCCCCCCCCACCTAAAAATACACGGGGGAACATCCCCACTGGGTTTTGAGACTGTGAGGCCGTCAATCACACGTTTGTGTATGTTTTTGTCTCCGAGCCCCACAGGGGCGTCGTGATACACGCGAGCCGTCCCGTGTGCGGCCGCGGGGACAGGAGGCAGACGCAGGCGCGGACCTGTTTTCCCTCCGGGGCCAGGCTTGTCATCTTTCTGCAGCCGGTTCTGGTCTTCTGCCCGGAGAGACATCCACCTGCTAAGAAAAGGGACCAAAGAAAAGTCTCAGGTAGTCGATGCTTCCCCATGCACAGGGCGCACACTTTTGTCAATTAATTTTACTTCCTACCATCAGCCTACGGATGGGAATAGTACGGTATTGAGATGTTTGCCCAGCATCACAGATAAATGTTTGTACCAGGATTCACGCTCCCATCTGTCAAAGGGAAAGCTCACGTCTGTCCTTCCACCCCGGTGAGGACATCGGACATCGTGAGGGGACCGGGGACACTGAGCTCCCCTTTGGTCTAGCACAGCGGGAGGGACGAGGGGTCCTCCCCGGCAAGGTGGTATTTACGCAGACGCCCCGGTGGAGTCACGGAGGGAAGTGCGTCCGGTCGGGACGGAAGGAGAGTCCAGGCGGAAGGAGGCTGAGGGGCAGCGCGTGGGGCAGCGGTGGGACGAGGGTCGACCACGGAGCAGCAGATCATGCGGGGATTTAGGGGCTTGGAGGGCCTGGATTTTGCTGTGGGATGCGGTAGGAAACCATGCATAGTGTTGGGCAGAAGACTAACTCTCTTAAGCCTCCATCTTTTGAATTAAAAATCAAAGAACAGAGGATTAGGAGGTTGGACAAGTAGAGTGACATTTCTTGGTCACTCGGGGTGGAGCCAGCCCTTAAATTCGGGTCTTCTGGGACGGCCAGAGGTGCTGTTCCGACAGCCCCCGATGGAGCATTGGGCAGCCCCAATGAGCCGGGCCGTGGGAAATGGGACAGGAGACGGGGAGGGGAGGCCCAGCCTGGCAGCACAGGGCAGTCCCCGGACACAGCCGAGCTGAGCACGTCCTGTTTGTGGTTGTAATTTTTAAAAAATTTTTTGTGGTTACCCTGTTCCTTAGAGGATGAAAAGATAGGAGGAGTCTCCTCGCAGCCATTTTCGGGGGTGGGGGAGATGGTAAAGAAACCCCTGACGGCTACATTTGTGATGCCCCCAGACTGGAACTGGGGTCTGTTCCCATCACCCTCTCCCGGGGGGCCCTCTCCTGGCTGCACGGGATGGAACCCGGTCGGCCCCACCTGCCTCGCCCACCAGGGCTTTGGGACCGCCGGCCGGGCCCCAGACACCGGTCTCGGTGGTGAGTGGCTGCACCACAGCTCCCTGGGCTGGAGATTTCATTTTGGTTTCCAGTCTCGAGAACACAAAATAAACAAGGAGGCTAAACGCAACCACGTCAGATGCATCCTTCAAGGCTTCTGCCCGGATCTGTCAGCCCACGCCTCTGAGTAACCAGTGACAAGTGCTGACATGTTTCCCCATTTCCCAGTGAATAATTAACAGCAAATGTCAGGGGAGGCTGGTGAAGTAATGCCAAACAAAGAAAAACCAGCTTCCAACTCATTTCAGGCATCCACAGCCCTCTCCACTACCGGCACTCTCGGGGACCAAAGCGAACTATTTGCAGTACCATCAGAAAACTGGGGGCCTTCTGGGCACAGCGGGGTGCTTTCTTCTGATCGTTGTCCTGGTGAAAACATGCGAAAACATGCAGGGGACAGCTGAAGGAAGGGAGTCTGGTTTCTGCGGCAGCGCAGGCTGGGAGGTGTGAAGTGGGCTGGGCCCCCTACGTCGAGGAAATGCGAGTTCAAATCTTGGTGCCCCGACACTGTCTTGCAGTGTGCCCGTCAGCTCCTGACTCCGTGCCTCAGTCCTCCTCTGTGAAGCAGAAGTAAGAAGCCCCAAGTGCAAGGCCGGTGGACGTCTGCAGGGACGTCTGCAGTGACGTCTGAGTAGGCGTGAGGGCCAGAGCTCGTCTGGAGGTCACTGGCACGTGGGAGGTTCCGGAAGAGTGAGTGAATACTGGAGGGGCGGACCTGCTCGGTCCCTCCCAGGATGCCTTGCTCACAAGGGGCCCCCACAAACTGTGCTCCCCCCACTTCCTTTTGCATTGCACACCTCGTCTTTGGAACTGTTTGTGTGTGTGCACATATTTGCTACACACTGTGGGGAGAACAGTGGAGCACTCGGGTAGGAATGGCGATTAATGAAACTTTTCTGGGCTTATTATTCAACGATCACACTGAACTTTTGGAATCTACCACGAAGGCAGCTTTCTGTATTGAATAAAATTGCAGTTAGAATATGCCATTACCTATTATATCATCCGGCTCAGAGTAGGCACTCCATAAATATGAATGAAGTCTGAATCGGATCTAAGATTCATAGTTTCTCCTGATCACCAAACTTAGTTTCTTCTTCTTGGCAGTTAAAAAGGGAAGTTCTTTTCTGAGCAAATCTAAGCACCTTTCAATGTAGAAATGTTGTCAAAATATTTCCACCTTGGTAGGGATTTATTGACTAATTTGACATCTACTCCGAAGTTGCGTAGTCTGCGCAGACTTCATAGCAGAAGAGAACTGTCCATAAAGACTGAGGTGGGCGCACCATCCTTACTTCCTTGCGTGGGCTCCCTGGGGCTACTTGGCGCCCTGCAGGAGTAAGAAAACCGCACGTTTAATTAAACAGATGACTGTCAGGGTTATTCCCACAGCTGCCTTCTTGGTGAAGATGGAATAACTCTTTCAGCTGGAGAAAAGATCATATCTTTTTAGATAAAATGTCCCGTATTTCCAGCTAGATAAAATATCATCTATTTTAGAGTGATATTTATCAGTGTATTTGTCTATTAATATTTAACTCAGACATACCTATTTTTAATTGGTATCCGTAAAACACCATCTTAAGGCATTTTATTCTTTCTTGGCCATTCTCTTGTGTGTCTTACACACCCCTTAAGTGTGGAGGAAATGCATAGTGTGCCCTTCGGCAGGAGAAGGTCACAAAGGGCAAACGATGGGCCGCCTCCTCCCTCCACGCATCCTTCGAAGCCAAGAACAGTTCTTACGCAGAAGCACCATTTTTTTGACATGTAAAAGTCATGCAAAATCCAAACTCCCATGTCCACACGGTTTTATGGGAACGCACCGTGCTCAGTGGATGCACGTTGTCTGTGGCTGCTCCCACCCGGGCTGCAATGGCCAGTCCGGCCGCTGTGACCCGGGCTGCGTGGCCTGCGGAGACTGACGTATTTGCTGTCTGGTCCTTTACATAAAAGGTTGCCAAGCCCTGCTCTCTCCGTGCATTAAAAGACTCTCGTGTATTCAAACATAAATTTCGACCCAGCTGGGCAGCCGAGGCCCGGTCTAAGGCACCTCACTAATCAGAGATAACAACTTTGCACTGGGAAGTGGAGCTTCTTGTCAAGGAGGCCGGCGGATAAAGATGTGAGGAGGTGATGATATCGTTATATTAAGCACGCTTTCTAAATTGCGTGGGGAGTTTATGACAATTCAACTTGCGAACTCTGAATTTATCCGCGAGTGTCTAGAGACTTGGCAGAAGAATGCCTTTCCGATTCAAGTCTGATTTGTTTTCTTCTTTGTGGATTAAACACTGATGAGTTCCAGTCACTGCATCCTGAATGGGACTTCATCTGCCGACGACACAGTGTGTTCCGGCCGAGGGCTCCCCCTGAGGGATGGGTGTTCCTCCCCCACCCGCCCCGCCCTGCCCCGTCCCACCCAGCTCTGCAAGCTTACAGTCCCCAGTGCTTCTTCTTCTCCGGCATCCAGAAACCTGCTCTTCTCCCCTAAAAACAGGGGCCCTCAGGACACAGCAATGGTTTCAGTGTCAAAAGGGTCTCATGCACAAAACTAGGACCTAACAGAAGACTCCCTTTTTGACAAACTTTTTTCTTTTTAACTTTTTTTAGAGTTGTTCAAGCACAGTTGTCTCCATTCCCCCCCCCCTTCCTCCTCACCCCAGCCATCCCCACTTCCCACCCTCGATCCCACCCCCCTTTGGTTTTGTCCACGTGTCCTTTGTAGAGGTTCCTGAACGCCCTTCCCCCTTGTCCCCTCCCTGATAAGACACTTCACTGGTGCCTCCTTGTCCCTGAGCAGTAATTCCCAGCCACCCGCCGCATGCATCAGGCATTCTGGGCTCCAAAGGGGACGCCGTTCGTGTTGGAGAGAGTTCTGATAATCCCGCTGTGGGCAGGGATGCGGCCCAGAGGGCAGTCAGTCAGCAAGCCCCTGCAGAGACCGCCCTGGGTCGTCCACCACGCCCTGCGCGGGACTGAGCACGCGCCTCACGGGAGTGGCGTGGACACACGCATGTGCTGAGCACGGCGAAGTCCGTCCCCACAGACTCGCAGAATTTGGGGCCTGGGAGCTTAGGCAACACGGTCATTCATTTCCTGTGCCCACCAGGCTGGGCCCTGGGGCCCAGATATTCGGTCAAATGTTAATCTTAATGTTTCTGTGAGGGCTTTTTGCACGAGATAACATTTACACCCGTGGCCTTTGAAGAAAGCAGGTACTCCTACACAACGTGGGTGGGCCTCACCGAGTGGGCTGGGGGCCTGAGGAGGCTGGAAGACTGAACTCCCTGCACCAAGGGGGAGTCTGTCGGCAGACGGCCTTTGCACTTGAACTGCAGCATCGGCCCTTTCCCGGGTCTCTGGCTGGCCAGGCAGGCCGGTGGATTTGGGACGCGCCAGCTTCTGTCATTTTATGTGCCAGTTCCTTAAAATCATTCTCTCTCTCTCTCCCTGTTTCTCTTTCTCATTGTGGTGATCGCTTTTCAATTTCAATATATAGAACTGGTAAGTCATCGTGTTCTACACGTGAAAGTAATGCAGTCGTCACTCTCAGTGTCGTGGGTTCCGCAGCCGTGGGTTCAGCCAGGGCCCGGGTTCCCAGTGCACGGCGGGCTGAATCCGTGGGCGCGGACCCACAGATCCGGGGGGCTGCCTGAGAGCCTTAGCAACCGAAGACTCCGGTGTGCGCGGGACACCCGAACCTGTGCCCACAGGTGCCGAGGAAAGACTACACAAAGTTATGTGTCGATGATACCCCAGCTGTTTTACTTAAAAAATTGTAAATAACACTATTTGGGCTAATTCTGTGCATGTGTATCTGTGGGAGGTCAGTGTCTGTGGAACTGGGAGAAAGGAGGAGATCGTGGGTGAGTGGAAGGGGTCCTGCCTCCCACTCGGGGACCGCTCCTTGCTACCCAGCTGGCGTTGAGAGTTTCAGGTTTACTTATGGAAGAAGAAACGTAACAGAAATGCCTTATCAGCTGATGGCCAGCAGGGAGGGGGTGAAAATGGAGGGGTTCCTACTTTGGTTAGCGGTTTCTGGAGAACTTCCCTATTTTTATTAGCAGGGACCACTCGCACCGCCGTCCTATTCAGGACTCCCGCAGTGATAGCGGCCCATGCCCAGGGAGACTCCCGTGAGGTTGTGCAGTGCCCTGTCAAGGCCACACACGGGAAGACGGAAGGAGATAAAGGATAAATGCACTCCGACAAGCGGGCCACTCCGACGTCGTGACCCCTGTGGATTCAAGATTTGTGACCGGGGGCGCCAGGGAGCAGGTCCCTGCGAGCAGATGGGCAGAGGACAGCAGGACAGAGATGTCTGTGATTTTCTCCAGAACATGAAGGGCTGTTCCGGAGACCAGCGCTCCACCCTGAGGCCGAGTCTCAAAGACAGGGCCACGTGAGTGGATTCTAGCAACCCGTGGACCGAAATGGATGGGTTCAGGCCTGTGCGCCTCTAACAGATACCAGTGGAGGGAGGGCTTCGGCAGCCCGAGGGGCTGGAGGCTGTGAGTGTTCATTACAGTTAGGCCAGTAATAGCCCCTCGGTTCTACATGGGGAGGCCAGTCCCATCAACACAAACCCAACCAGCCTCCTAGGCAGGACATCAGAGCACCAGGCACATGGACACGGACACAGGAGAGAACTTCTGGCCCAGCGGAGAACAGGGCTCCCTCTGTGACTCAGAGGAGAGAGTGAACCGTATAACCCAGAGCAAATCTGGAGTTTACAGGAGAACGGTGCCCTGGGGCGGTGTACACCGGATTTCAGCCCGGGCGAACGTGCTCTGAGACGGGCAGACTAATGCCGAGTCTGCACTGACATTGGTTTGGCAGGACCTGAGACCGGACAAGGCGGGGTCCTGATGCATGAAGACCTTCATTCCCGGCGGCTTTATGGGGCTCGGCCAACGGCGGCCCGCCGCAGACGGGGTCGCCCGCTAGCCTGGAGAACTCAAGCATGATGCGGAGAAGCACTGATGGGCCTCTGCCCCGGGAAATCATGAAGACAGATTTGGGTCACTCGTGCGTGAGTGTGGATGAAGGACAATGCCACTCAGATTCTACCACCGCCGACTGAGGTGGCTCGCTGAGAGGGATATTTCCCCTCTGCGTCTCCGAGAGGCAGACCAGCAAGAACCCAGTCGGCAGAACCCTGGTCCAGCCGACCTCCCAATCAATACCTATCCACGGTGGCAGATCAACCTTCTGGAGATGAGAAATAATAATACAAAAACACCTTAACATTTAAATTCCACTAGCTCGGTGCTCTGCAGGCGTGGCTGTCACTTTGTTTCTTTGGTTCAGCGATTTGTCAAACCCCAACCTGGCGACAGACATTCTGCCGAGCATCCTGCATTCTGGGCTTGTGGAGAGACCGCAGATTTTATGAAAGCAAATCTCCCGGCTCGCGCAGAGTCACAGAGCCAGACAGTAGCCTTGCAATCCGCTGTCTCTGAGACTTCTCCTTGGGAAGATGAGAAAACCTGAGGCACTGGAAGAAGAAGATGTTGATCAGATGCAAATTTCGAAGTGCTGTGACCTCAAGTTGAAGGACAGAGAGACGGGTGTGACCCCGAGGGTCAGGGCCGTGGACCCCACGCCAGCCTCGTGCTAACCTGAACAACGAGGTAAATCCCGATCTTCTGAGTGACTTCTGTCCAGTCACAGACCAGAGCAGCAGGGAGTCTCCCTGGCGCTGGTCGGGCATGTGGCTGTCCTGTGACACCTGGTGGGACGTGCACTCAGGGAGGTCTGTCACTCCCCCCGGAGCTGCTATCACAGGACTGGCCGGGAGCCCGGGGAAGCCCAGCCGCCCTCTCTCAGCTCCCTGCTCTGCTCTGCCAAGTTCTCTGAAGTTGGAGTTGGTATTTTTATTCTAATAGCTATGAGCCTTTTTTACAGAACAAAACAAAAATTTCTAGATCCTTCCACATGTAATTGCAATGCCTCCTGCTTGGTTTTCTGACTTAGATTTCCCACGTCTTTGAAAATACCTCGGCAGGGCTGCAGGAATGCCTCACTTAAGCTCAGGAGAACCAAACCGAAACATCCGGGAACTTCCTCTGTGTCACCTGACAATACGGAAGAACAGAGTCGGGAGAGATGCCTGTGCACTGAGGTCAGAAGGTAGGTTGGGGGACTACTTACCTTTTAAAGCCAGATGTCAGGAAGAAAATAATGTTGGAAGAGAAAGAAGAGAAAGGCTTTTCGGCTGTTGAAACCCAGGTGCTCTACCAGTGGCCACATCAGCACGTTCTTCCAACTGGCCACTGGCCACTGGCCACGTGTTCCCTTGGGAGAGACTGAAATCAGGGCTGGACGTGAGAGAGACTTCCTGTTTTCTCAGAGCCCAGTCTCCGCTGCGAGCGCACCCCGGGGCTCTGTTATGAAGGACGCAAGGGCACGCCCCTTGGGATAGCCTTCGGAAAAATGAAGTGTTCGCCTCACAGTCTTAATCAGTACGGTCAGACGCCTGCGCTGGCCGTATTCAGAACGCTTGGGCTTGGTGGTCCTTGCCTTCCTCGCGCCAGTCGGCACGCGGCCCGTTGCGGGCTTCTGACCTTGCTGTTGTTCCGCTGCAAGGCCGGCTGGCAGGGTTACTGCTGCCCGTAAAGACGTGGTGCATCTTTCCTGCAGCTGGTTTGATACTTTTCTTATCTTTCATGTGAGCCCTTTGATTGGGAGGTGTCTGACGAGGTTTTTTTCTTTGTGGTTCCTTGAGCGTGGCGTTTATGAAGCTTCTTGAATGCGTGGGTTGGTGTTTTCCATGACCTCGGAATGCCGCCGGGCATCGTCTCCCGGCTCCGTTTCCAACCCGTGTCTTCCATAAACAGCGGGGCGTCCGACTCGGAATCTCCTGAACTCTGCTGCACACGTCCTGTCATTTCCTGTTTTCCCCGTGGTTCCGTCTGGGTCTCTGTCCCGCTGGTCTTTCCTTGTCTTTTCACCCGATGTCTTGTTCGTTTCAGCTATTGTGGTTTTGAGCTCTAGGACATCTATTATATTTTCTTTTACAATATTACTTTTCTGTTCTTGTGTCATTTTTAGTTGTCGTTTTAAGGTCTTTCTCTGCTGTTCAGTGGATACTAAGTGGGCATATCTTACTGTCTCTATTTTTTCCTTGATTATCAATGGCAGTTGCATTCTTATGCTTTCACACATGTCATTTATGTGTGTGTGTACACACACACACACACACACACACACACACACATATATATAATTTTTAAATGTGTTTTACCTGGCACTGTGTATATAGGAAACATGTTATTTCCCCGAGGTCAGAGTCATTGTCTAGAGACTAAGGACTCTTCAGGAGCCGAGTTGGGTCAAGGTTGACTCACACTGTAAGGTGGTCTCGGTCTGTCTCTGGTTGACCCCTACTTCAACCCAGCTCCCTCCTCAAGTACCACACTTTGAGCTTTTGAGGTTTTGAATTTATCTCTCTTTGCATTCCTCTGCCCCATGCAAGTTCAAGTCCTGGGGCAGCTTTGAGGATAGGCCGCACAGGGGTGATTGCAGGCCCCGCCCTCCGGCAGACAAACTTCTTAGAGGTTTCCTGCGACTTCTTGCTTCCATTCCGGCCCCTCCCCTTGGGCGGGGCTGTGCAGGGACTCAGTGGGGCCCCTGGCCCCAGGCCTCAGAACCCCTGGTGGCTGGTGTGTCCCACGTGGAGCCCTCGAAGGCTGCTCCGCCCAGGTCAGAGTGAGTGAGGGCCCCCAGGGAGAAAAGAGCCAGAGGTCCCAGTTCACTTGGGGTTGCGGGGGAGGGGGGCTCTTCCTACTCTGGCATTTGGGTTCCTGTAGTTCTGTTTTCTCTCACTCTGATCATTGTAAACACAGAGATTACATGCTTTATCTCCATCCCTGCACACACATCCCTGTCATGGTGCGTGGGGTGGCCTGCCACCATTGGTCCATGCTGCGCAGAAATGCCGGCGGGAAGACCTGGGTTTGAATTCCAGCCCCGGTGTCTGGCAGCGGCCGGGGAAGCCCTCTGAGCGGCGGTCTCGTCCTGTAGAACATGGGGTGGGCGCCGCCTTAAACGGGCGGCCTCCCCCTAGCAAGTGCTAAGGGGTGCTTGATATTTCCAAACCTTCGTGTCTTCACCTTTGACCTGTCACCGTGAATTCAGCAGGGACCTGTGTGCGGCTCGTTTCCCTCCGTGGCACCTTCTGCCTGGGCCACCTGCTGCGTTGAGGCGGCAGGTTGGGAGCTGCGGGGCACCACCTGCGCAGGCGTGAATGGGAAGTCGCGCGGAGAGGCAGCGCGGTGTGTGCGGCGGCGCGAGCCAGCGCACTTCTTGTTTATTCCACGGTGTTTACGAGCTGTTGACGACCCGCCTGACGCTCTCAAGTGATGAGTGTAACGGTGAGAAAGACAGACAAGTCCCGCCCCCACCGAACACAGAATGCCCGGCGGCGGCCTGCGGAGAGCACAGATCCTTCTCCGTGATTCACTGGCTAATTGGAACCGTGTCACTTTAAATCCAGCCCAAGGCTCAGACCCCTGGGTGATACTCGGCTGAGCGAGCCGAAGTGATGTCTTAGTCCTGTTGTATGGGTTATGCATGAGGTCTCTTGGAAACCGAAAATGGTGTCATTAAGAATGTGAGGTAATAGACATTCTAGGTTATTACACCGGGGTCTGCAGAATATGCCCCGGATCAAACAAAGGGGCTTATGCCTCTCGCGGGGGTCCTTTAGGGCAGAACTGAAGGCTCAGGTGTTGTAAGGGTTCAGGCTTGCCCACAAAGGGAATGTGGCGGCGAGCTCGCCCAGAGACAGGAGGAGTGATGCTGAGGGAATCGGCCTCTGTGATGGGAGAGCAGAGACCAGTTCTCCGAGGGGCCCTGCTGGCTTGAGATTTCACCCCAGGGCCACTCCCTGAGGTGGGCGGGGCGCCAGGCGAGTCAGGCACTGGCTGAGACAGCTCAGCCCTCAGACCCGCGCCTGGAAGGCAGAGGCTTTCAGTCTTTCTGCAGAAACAAATGTTTATTCTATTCTCACTTCATTGAGGATGGAGCCCCGCCCTTGCCCCTTCTCTTGTGTCCGGGACTCGCACTGCACGTGCATCTCCATGCCCTTGACAGGTGGTGGGAAGTAGGTGGTGGGTGCATCTGGGCGTTAGCCTTGACCCACAACCCACTCGGCGTGCCCCCGAAATACTCAAGAGCTCACTCTTCTCTCTGAGGAGAAAGAGTCTATGAAACGCTCCAACTCTAAACCTCAGAGTCCATTGGCTTTGTTGACAAATTAATCATCTTAGCCATCAACTATTTACATAAAACCTTTCCCAATCAATACCTCCATCAACCCCAAACTCCCCAATCCTCTTACCAAAGCCACAGGCAAAATTGGCCAATAGTTCTGTACCCACACCCCTCAGGAAAGGTCCCTATGGGGTTGCTGCCGGCAGTGCATGAGTTGCTGATAGCCCAGCCATGGGTGTCCATGTGGGAGTTCCAGGCTCCGCCTCTTGGTTGCGGTGTAACTTTTATGTCTCAAGTTTGGGTTTCAGGTGTATTCAATGAGGGTGTTACATTTTATTTTTTTGTGGATTGAATGGCTGTTAATTAATACACACAAAATTAACCATTCCCACCAACTCTTTTCCCCCCAACTTTCCACTTGAAGTTCTTCAAAAGAGACTTCTAAATATTAGCAACGACATCCTAGTGTAAGAACGATGGCCGGATGACTTGGGAAGATCCACTCAGACAACGATGCCTCATTGTATAGATCAGTCATTTCATGTTGGTTTCCCGGATATGCCGTGGGTTTGGGGATTGCTGGTTATATTTTATATGTTTGCTGCTTGATTGCAGGATCAAATATTCTCTAAATGGGGAGGTTTTTATGGGTTTGAAAATGGCGTGGTCTTTTCTCTCCTCTTTAAAATATGGCTTCTTTTCATTGCCATCAGCAGAAAGGCAATAAACAGATCATTAACACTGATGATGTCATAACGGATAATGGAAAAGCATTCATTCTCATAATATCATCATTAATTACAGCTAACATTGAAATGCAGTGGGGCTGACTTTGTCTTATTAAATGAAGCAAATGCTTTGAAATATTAATTAATAAGATCAATCTCAATAAATCGGAGGTTGTAAAATTTATTGTTTAAAAATGTCTAAGCAAGCAAAGTAAAGAGAGTTTTGTAGTTCAAAAAGATGCCATTAATATAATTTACTACTTCCATTTTATATCACATTAGCCCTTGGAAAACCATTAGAAGATCCCAAGAAAGCCTTTCCGTTTTCCTCCACCTCAGTTTTCATCACCTAGTTAAGAGTGAGGTGGCCTCTCTCCCATGGCAATGTGCGGATCGAATGAGATCATTCATGGGGAAGCATCTCTAAGTGATAAAACGCCTTACACCTGCGGAAGGGTTCCTTACTTTCCCTGTAAGCGCAGCAGGTCTGGCTGGGAGCAGGGTCCGCCCTTCCCTTTGGTTCTGAAATATTAATCATGGTTACATAAAAGATCACGAACAGCCAACAGCTGTTAAGTAATCCTGTGTGCCAGGCACTTTGCTAAACACTTCAGGTGGGTTATTTTACGTAATCCTCACAGCAAACATGTGAGGAGGATACTCCAGTATGAAGCTCACGCCACCAAAGAGAAAACAAAGCGGGTGCCTGAGGCTGAACTCCTCGCTCCAGGTCCTCGTGAAGAGGGCACGGGGGCGGGAGCCTGGTCTACTGCGCTCTGGAGCCTGCGTCCTCCAACACAGGCTAGTCTGTCTCGGAGAGCACTGGGACAGCTTTCCTCCGTCACCTGGCATGGTGGTGCTGCTGGTTGATCAGTCGGCTGTCACTCCTTTCTTCAGGTCAGCACGAGAGACAGGAATCTGTGAAGGAGCACATTCGGGGAAAGGATCCTAAGGGAAGGGCTTAACCCTGACCTGACAGGGGTCAGAGGGAAGGGGCAGGGAGATGGTTTGTGCGTGTGTGGTCTCTAACTGTGTCAACACTGAGTGTGATGCCAGCGCTGTGTTAGTGCCTGGCATTCGAAGTCCGGGGAGAGGTAGGTTTGTGTTTACGGAGCCTAAGAATCTTATCTGGACCCATACCATTGATTCAGATCCTTATTTTTTTTACAGAAAATGGATATGGAAAACAAATAGAAACACACCTGAATAGCATGCGCTCCTGTGCACCCACAATGCTATGTACCCGTGTGAGTCATGCCCTCCCTAACCCGTGTGTCAGTTAGGTCATTGTTCCCACGCCTTACTCTTGACCCTGCAGTTCTCAGCAACAGTGTCCATCACGCCTTTGAGGATCGAGCGTGACATCTGGGGTTAGATTATGTCCCCGCCCCCCAACCAGGCGGCTGTGTGACTATAGGCAAATGACTTTATCTTTTCAACATCATTTTCCTCATGTTACAATAAGGCTAACAATGAAGTCACATGGTATCAGATTCTTGGGACCATTAAATAGATGGTGGACAGCGTCTGGCTCGCAGGAAGAACTCAGAATATGAAAACTGTTAGTATCACCCAGGCTGAAACGTAAAACCATCTATTTTAAATTAATTAATTGATCAATTAACAGGTTGGTAATGTCCGTTGATAAAACCACTTCCTGTGAAATAGCAAACTCCCGGAGGGGGAGACCACACACACCCCTGGCAGGTGCGGGACCAAAGATTCTGAAAGTGTAGATGCGGTCCCATCCAAACCTTCGTGTCCGCGGTTCTACGAGCCCAGATTCTTCCAGAAAAGAGATTCCATTGGTCTCGGAAGTGGTGAAACAGTATAGAATAGATATAATTTGCACTTGGAGAGCACATTAGCCAGAGGTTTATTTATAAACCACAGCATATGCATACAGAAATTTATGTTTTCACACCTATTGCCTAAAGCATCGTGTGAGGAGCTATTTCTCAATCTCTCGCGTTGCCAAGATGCGGTGAGACTAATATTCTCTGCTTAATTATTGATGCGGCATTGATTGGTGTGCTCATAGTCCAAGCGGCAGCAGCAGCAGCAGCAAAAAAAAAAAAAAAACCCATTCAGAAATACCAGCAGTAACGTCACAGATCAAACTTACAGTTTAACGCAAGAGGAAAAAAAATATTTAGCTCGATCTCGTTAATCTTTCAAATTTAATTTCCTTTGCTTTAAAAGGAAATCTATAAGAAGTGAATTACCATTTTAGCCAAACCATATACATATTGATGGTGTTAATAGCATCCTTTATTGAGGATTTACCCTGTGCTAAGCAAGGACTAGATGTTTTTATCTGCCCTGCCTTCCCGTAAGGTGTCTGTCCATCCCACATACCTTAAGGCAGGTGGGACTGTGTTTTACGAGGACCATGACAGACGATGAACTTGAAGTTTTCTATTTTTGAAAATAGAAAACTGAAGTGGAGCTCCCTTGGACTGCAGTGTATTCTCTCTTCCCACGGCTGCTTGGGGGTTGCCCTTTCTTCCCGCGCTTCCCTCACCGTCCCGCCCCTGTCTCCTCCCGGTGTCTGCTCCGACTGGACGGGCGTGGGTGATGTCACCGCTTGTGACGTCAATGGGCTTTACCTACGGGAGCCAAAGCAGAGAGAGCTCCCATCCGTTCAGCCGGCCACACAGGAGCACGTTGGTGCCCCGTGCGATCCGTTCGCAAGCCAAGAAGAGGGTTGGAGCTCTGGGAGCGGAGCCCTGGCGCTCAAGGTCTCCGCTCCGGGGGTGGGTGGGGGTGGGTGGGGACCGCTAGCCCTCTGCCAGAATCCTGTCTCCCTTTCTCTCTGCCCTCCCAGCGTCCTGGCAAAGCTGGTGGGTGTCATTCCACACCCTCGCTGGAGGCATTTTAGAGTAGCCCCGCCCCGGACAGTCGGACAGTCCGTCGGTGGGGTGTGAGCAGGAACCGCTGCGCTGTTTTGGACCGAAGCTCTCACCGGGGAGGCTGCCTCCCCCATGGTCTCTCCCCCTCCCCCGATGAGATGCAGGAAACCTGTTCTCCTGGAGACAGGTTACATTCCGTACACCTGTCGCTAATGTCAATACCAAATCTGGGCTGTTTGACAGGGGGAAATAGACTGATTTTGCTTTTAACTTATTTTGGTGATCTGCGTTTCTGATTCTTAGGCTGTGCTGATAAACCCACGGTCCGACACCGAATCTCTAGGAAAGCTATCAAGTCTCTCCTGTTTCTTCCCTTTTCGTCCTCTAAACGCAGACCCCTTTGAGAGTCTGGCGACCCTCTTCCCCTTCTGGTGGCCCTCGGCCTGGGACTCCCCCCTCACGTACGTGGTCGGAGTCCCATCACACTGCACGTCTCTCTGTCATTCCCAGGGACGTGCACTCGCTGCTTTGTCATTGAAGTAACCTCCCCGTGACAGACAGGATACTGGGTCCTGAAGAAACTCGTGTCTTAATCCCAGGGGTTTAGGGATGCGTCACGTCACACGCGCAGGGGGAATGACGGGCGCAGGTGGAGTCCACGTTGCCAGTTAGCACCTGACCTGAGACGGGTAGATGAGCCTGGGTCACCTGTGAGCGCCCCACATCAGCCCGCGGGCCCTCCTTCTGAGGAGGAGAGGGGGGCAGGCGAGGCAGAGTCAGCTCACAGAGGGATCTGAACACTCCGAGCTTCTGGCCCTGACGATCGGGGAGGGCGCCACGAGCCAGGCAGCTTCTGGGAGCTGGGGAAGACGAGGGACAGGATTCTCCCCCAGTGGCTGCCGACGCCTCCGCAGGAGCCCAGGGAGACCCCTGTCACACTGACCACCAGAAACGTCAGATCGTAAATGTGTGTTGTTTGAAGGCACCAACCTTATAGAAATTTGTTGTAGCGATGATAGGAAGCTATACGCTACTAATCCACATTAGACTGTGTTTAGGCCGTATGTATCCACGCCGCTCGTTTTAGGGGTTAGATTGTGCTCAGAGACTGAGGTTGTCTCTGCAGGAGTTTGCTTAACACAGGTTCGCTGCGGGGATTCCACAAGCTGCTAGCACGTAGGATGAGGTCTCTTCGTGAGACAACATGGAAATAAGACACTCCAACGATAGAGTCACCAGTATTGTTCCAGGTGAGAGGAGGGGACAGAAGTGGAGTCCCAGCTGGATGGGGGGTACCTTGTCCATGAGGTTGGCTCTACAGAGAGAGGCGGCTCAGCCAACCAGGGGGCGGGCGTCCAGCTCTTAGTGCAGAGGTCGGAGTGCCCTGTTGCTGGAGCACGTTGCTAGGGAACAGCGGTGCCTGGTGTTGATGGTGAGCTCATCTTCCAGAGCTGCTGACCCCAAGGTCTTGGAAGAGCAGCAACGGTCAGCAAAGTGTCGCCTGGCCCAGATCAGAACTCCTGGGTACTTCTTACCGATTCCTGGGTATCCGGAGCCTAAATGTCCCCTTGCCGTAACTGCTTGCCGGCACATTCTTACCAATAAGCCCCCAGTGGGGACCCCAGTCGCTGAGCTACTGAGTGCTTGTT